>NC_141880.1:21199166-22492500 GCF_030686135.1 Camelina sativa | reverse complement strand
TTTTTTTAATTGTTTTCCTTGAAAAGAGGATCCTTATCTTAGGGAAAATGGAATTTCTACAATCACTGCAAATAAAACGGATACCATTTGATAATAGAAAAGACTGGTATGTCCCAAAAAGGAATTTTGGTTCAAATCCTTAATGGGAATAATCAAACGATTCTCTTCATACATTCGCAAAATTAAGCGTTTCACAATTAGTAAACTATATTTTTTGTCATAATCCTTATTTTCCAATAAAATGGAGCGATTTCTATTTAATGTATTTAAACCATGATCATAAGCAAGTACATAAATATACTCCCGAAAAAAAAGTGGATATAGAAAACTCTGTTGCCGAGCCCCATCGAACTCTAAATATCTTTGAAATTTCTCCATTTGGATTGAAATTCGATTTGAACCGAAGGTAAAGTCTTTATTTTCTTGAGTTCTGAAATAACACATAGTGCCATACAATCAAAATAAGGTATTAGACTACGAAAGCAATAGATACCTCATAAACAGGTAGACCGCTAACCGGTTTCTCTACTCTCTGTCTTTAATAGGTTTCTGTTCGTTATATTATTGAATAAAAAAACAAGATTATTAGAAATCCTTTATTTTTTTAACCTAATCGCTCTTTTGATTTTGGAAATATATATATATATTTTTATCAATATACTGCTTCTTTTACACACTCCAGCCTAATCCAAGTGGACTAGTTAAAAAAATAATTAGGACTTATGAAAAAATTGATAATAACACGCAAGAAAAAAATGCCTTCCCATACCCATATGAGGCACTAATCTATTTTTAACATTTAATTAGTTTGGGTAATTTTTCAAATTACGAATGGAAGCTTGTTTCTTTTTTTTTTCCTGGAATAAGGAAAACTGGTTTTTTATCCTTCCATTTATATTTATTCACTTGACCCAAATTGGAATTCTTTTTTGTTTTCGACATCAAAAAAGTGTTGTACCGATCAGGAAAGCAAAAAAAATGTTATCTGAATTCTCCCTTGATACGACATGCTATTTTTTCCATTCATTCCTTTCAGGATCAGTCGTGGTCTTACAAACTCTACCGCAGATTTGGACGAATCCTTTTCTTCATACAAATGTGTAAAAGAAGCTAGTCGCACTTAAAGCCGAGTACTCTACCGTTGAGTTAGCAACCCCAAAAAACAAAAAAAGAACGTACTGCAAATATGTAGATACAACCAGAATAAAGAAAAAAAATACAGTCGTGTGTGCGTCGGGGATAAATAGATCAATTTATCTATGAGAGAATTATATTTGGTCCATACTATATTGTCAATATGATTATGAATTTTTCATATAGTGAAAAGAATAGAAAAAATAAATAAAAAAGCTTAACCCCTTGGTTTGGTAGTTCATACAATGAATGAAAACTAAGCCAGTTAAGATAATCTCAAATCTTTTTATACTTTTTTAGACCCACTTTTTATGGCCTTTCATTTTTTATGATGAATAAATTATT
This sequence comes from Camelina sativa, assembly GCF_030686135.1. Lineage (NCBI taxonomy): Eukaryota > Viridiplantae > Streptophyta > Magnoliopsida > Brassicales > Brassicaceae > Camelina > Camelina sativa. Next base: position 22,491,021 of record NC_141880.1, on the reverse strand, counting down.
CATATAATAATATATATATTAGTTTTATTCAGAATTAATATATTAATTTCTGTTTTATATTTTATATACATTATTATTTTCTATACAGTAAAATTTTTTATTTATAAAAAAATTCGAATTTATATAACCTAGATTCAAATTTTTTTTTCATAAATTTGTTTATGATTATAAAACATAATAGTTGTTCGCAGGTTTTTTTTTAGTATTCGTATCTTAGGAGGAATACTAATAATAAATAGAAATTCTAATAAATCAAAATAAATATGATGAAAGTGAAAGAGTAGGAAAGATAAGAGTAAATAAAATTTCACATCCTCTTTTTTATATTTCATTAATTAAAAATGAAATTTCATTTTATTAAGACTTAATTCCGTACCAATCCCTGCCTTATGTTAAATATCATGAACTTTTCTTCTTGGTTGAGATCCTTTTTTAGAATCAATTTTGATTCTTCATTCTGATCTATTTTTCCAAACAATTGAAAACTGGATTTCCTTGTTTCGGAATTCTTTATCCTTACTTCGAATCTTTAGGTTTAGACATGACTTCGGTGAGCTTGAATCGTTTTATTAGAAAAAGGCAGGAACAAGCCCCTTATTTTGTTTATGATGTCTTTTCTTTCTATACAAAGAATCATACAAACGCTTGATTCACGCATAATAGACTTTTGATTCAAAGAATTTTAAAATTTTCAAAAAATTTCCCCCCTTCCATTATAAAATTGCTTGAAAGGACTTTTTTCAATATAAAAAGACTTACAAAGTTGTTCCAACTTATTAATTCGCACTAACCCTAGATCCTTACTCCTGCGAAAGGAATAAAAACTTTATATTCTCCTCGAACTCCATCCTGTACTCTTCTTTTATATTCCAAAAAGGTGTAGGACTCGAGTAAAATAGAATACAAAATGTCGAGCCAAGAGCACCTATATTCCTATATAAAAATATAAAAAGTGGCGGATGAAAAAAGTCACAGCAGATCATGTCCTTCACCTTCAATTCAAGTCTCATGTTGCTTTCTACCACATCGTTTTAAACGATGTTTTACCATAACATTCCTCTAGTTTGTGTAATTGATTCAATTATGGAATCATGAATAGTCGTAGTTCAGTCAGTATATCTTAATCTATACCTTTTCTTTCTCTATGAATGGAATAGTGAATTTACGCGTAAAGGTTCAGTAAGAATTCAAATTAATCCCATATTAGTTTGAATAGAAATCTATATTTATATCTATATTTATATATATAAATATAGATTTTTTTTTGAATTCGGTTAAAATAATAAAAAATAAGTTTATTCTTCTTTTCATTTCAATATTTTATTCTTCAAAAATATTGGATTTTTAAACAAAAAGAGAAAGATGGTGTACAAAGGCAATAGAAGATTGATTCTGTAATGACTATACTCTGGGTTGGAAGGATTCGAACCTCCAAATAGCGGGACAAAAACCCATTGCCTTACCGCTTGGCTACGCCCCATTTCGCTTTTTATTCAAGACTACTAAAAGAGTAATATTCATATTGGTTGTTCGTCAGTTCAAAATGAAATATAGGTTACATCGGTGCTAGAGTTTTAACACGTGTAGATAGCAAATAAAACTTACTTTATTGATCATTACATAGAATTCAATTAAGATATTGTATGAAAATATTATTTCTTTAATTCTCATAAGAGAATGAAAGGATTTTTGATTGAGTAAGTTCAACAAAGTCTTTTTAGACTATCTTTCTTTATTTTTTCCTTATATATAAAATATATTAATAACTCAATCAAAATTAAATTATCCATAAGAACACCAATTTTTATTATGCTTAATATATTTAATTTAATCTGTATTTGTTTTAATTTTGCCCTTTTTCAAGCACTTTTTTAGTCGTCAAATTATCAGAGGCCTACGCCTTTTTGAATCCAATCGTAGATGTTATGCCCGTAATACCCCTTTTCTTTCTTTTCTTAGGATTTGTTTGGCAAGCCACTGTAAGTTTTCGATAAAATGAAATTCTTAATATTGTCTTAAAAAAATTCACGATTTTTGTTCTTCCAACAATTCAAAAGATCAAAAATCTTGACGGTAGCCATACTAAATATGGATCATTTCTATTTCCTAAATTTTATCCTCTTTTCCCTAAATGAAACAACCTAATTAGATTCGAGTTCACCAAAAAAATATCTAGATGTTGGTATGCAAATCTGTTCGAATATGAGAGATTCTACTATTATCTTAATTACAACTGACTTTCCAAAACTTTTTTTTCCTTTTTGGTATCAAAATTAGATATTTGATATAAAAATAGAGAATCTATTCTCTTTTTTTTAGTAAGATCTTGGAGATTGTGTAATGCTTACTCTCAAACTTTTGTATACACTGTAGTTATATTCTTTGTTTCTCTCTTCATATTTGGATTCCTATATAATGATCCAGGACGTAATCCGGGACGTGAAGAATAAAAAAGAAAGGTTTTTTATTGCTTTATTTAAATAGTGGAAATTCTCGCATTTTATTAGGATTTTATCTATTACATATCATCAAAAGGAGAAAGGGAAAGAGAGGGATTCGAAACCTCGGTACGATTAACTCGTACAATGGATTAGCAATCCAACGCTTTAGTCCACTCAGCCATCTCTCCTAATCAAAAGGGATACTTATTAGGTTCCATTAAAAAAAAAGGCTTGAAAAAGAACCTTCTCCACTTTATTCTTGAAAAGCTTTCTTTTTTTTTGTATCGATTATTCTTTATATTATATATATTTTTTCATTTTCTATATTTTATTATATAGATAAAATATCTTTTTTTATTATATAAATATATTTATCCTCTATTTATGTATATAATATATATATATATATATATTACTATTATAGAAATAAATGTTTTTGTTTTTTATAGAACTTTCTCAGTAATTTTAGTTACATTAAAAATTTAGCTAAAGATTAGGCACGAACTTGAAAGAGAAATAAATAAAACTAGAATCATAAAAATAGAGAATCCTTTTTTGATGTTGTCTAGTCAAAACACAAGTAAAAGATATTTTTTTTATATAGCCTGGCCTGGTCAGTCCCCAGCTGGGCCTTTTTTTGTTAAAATTGAAAAGACTGCATTTTTTTGGGATAAAATGGGTTTAAGTGTTGTTTAAACACTCCAAATTCATCCCGAAATCTTACAATTAGTAAAATGCATTGGGTTGTCACACATTCTGACCCTAGAAACAGTAACTAATCAATTTACAGCTTCGAATCAATGTTTTCTCAGTTTTAGCCTCTTTTGGGCAAAAAATTGGTAAATATGGTGTCTAAACACTCCAAATACAACCCAAACTCTTATAATTAGTAAAATTCATTGTATTGTTACATATTTTGACCCTAGAAAGAGTAACATAGCTGTTTACTGCTTCAAATCTATGTTTTCTCTCGGTTTTAGCCTGTTTTCTTGGTTTTAGCCTGTTTGGGATAAAACGGGTTTAGGTGTTGTCTAAACACTCCAAATTCAACCCGAACTCTTATAATTAGTCAAATGCATTGGATTGTTACATATTTTGAACCTAGAAAGAGTAAAATAGTTGTTTACTGCTTCAAATCAATGTTTCTCTCGGTTTTAGCCTGTTTTCTCGGTTTAAGCCTATTTTGGGATAAAATGGGTTTAAGTGTTGTTTAAACACTCCAAATTCATCCCGAAATCTTAAAATTAGTAAAATGCATTGGGTTGTCACACATTCTGACCCTAGAAACAGTAACTAATCAATTTACAGCTTCGAATCAATGTTTTCTCAGTTTTAGCCTGTTTTGGGCAAAAATGGGTAAATGTGGTGTCTAAAAACTCCAAATACAACCCAAACTCTTATAATTAGTAAAATTCATTGTATTGTTACATATTTTGACCCTAGAAAGAGTAACAAAGCAATTTACTGCGTCGAATATATGTTTTCTCTCGGTTTTAGCCTGTTTTCTCGGTTTTAGCCTGTTTTGGATTAAAACAGGTTTAAGTGTTGTCTAAACACTCCAAATTCAACCCAAACTCTTATAATTAGTAAAATGCATTGTATTGTTACATATTTTGACCCTAGAAAGAGTAACAAAGCAATTTACTGCATCGAATATATGTTTTCTCTCGGTTTTAGCCTGTTTTCTCGGTTTTAGCATGTTTTGGGATAAAACGGGTTTAAGTGTTGTCTAAACACTCCAAATTTAACCCGAACTCTTATAATTAGTCAAATGCATTGGATTGTTACATATTTTGACCCTAGAAAGAGTAACATAGCTGTTTATTGCTTCAAATCTATGTTTTCTCTCGGTTTTTGCCTGTTTTCTTGGTTTTAGCCTGTTTGGGATAAAAACAGGGTTAAGTGTTGTTTAAACACTCCAAATTGAAGCCGAACTCTTATAATTAGTCAAATGCATTGGATTGTTACATATTTTGACCCTAGAAAGATTAACATAGTTTTTTACTGCTTCAAATCAATGTTTCTCTCGGTTTTAGCTTGTTTTCTCGGTTTAAGCCTATTTTGGGATAAAATGGGTTTAAGTGTTATCTAAACACTCCAAATTCATCCCAAACTCTTACAATTAGTCAAATGCATTGGGTTGTCACACATTCTGACCCTAGAAACAGTAACAAATCAGTTTACTGCTTCGAATCAATGTTTTCTCGGTTTTAGCCTGTTTTGGGGAAAATGAGTAAAAGTGGTGTCTAAACACTCCAAATTCAACCCAAACTCTTATAATTAGTAAAATGCATTGTATTGTTACATATTTTGACCCTAGAAAGAGTAACATATCTGTTTACTGCTTCAAATCTATGTTTTCTCTCGGTTTTAGCCTGTTTTCTTGGTTTTAGCCTGTTTGGGATAAAACGGATTTAGGTGTTGTCTAAACACTCCAAATTCAATCCGAACTCTTATAATTAGTCAAATGCATTGTATTGTTACATATTTTGAGCCTAGAAAGAGTAACATAGCTGTCTACTGCTTCAAATCTATGTTTTCTCTCGGTTTTAGCCTGTTTTCTTGGTTTTAGCCTGTTTGGGATAAAACGGGTTTAGGTGTTGTCTAAACACTCCAAATTCAACACGAACTCTTATAATTAGTCAAATGCATTGGATTGTTACATATTTTGACCCTAGAAAGAGTAACATAGTTGTTTACTGCTTCAAATCAATGTTTCTCTCGGTTTTAGCCTGTTTTCTCGGTTTAAGCCTATTTTGGGATAAAATGGGTTTAAGTGTTGTTTAAACACTCCAAATTCATCCCGAAATCTTACAATTAGTAAAATGCATTGGGTTGTCACACATTCTGACCCTAGAAACAGTAACTAATCAATTTACAGCTTCGAATCAATGTTTTCTCAGTTTTAGCCTCTTTTGGGCAAAAAATTGGTAAATGTGGTGTCTAAACACTCCAAATACAACCCAAACTCTTATAATTAGTAAAATTCATTGTATTGTTACATATTTTGACCCTAGAAAGAGTAACATAGCTGTTTACTGCTTCAAATCTATGTTTTCTCTCGGTTTTAGCATGTTTTCTTGGTTTTAGCCTGTTTGGGATAAAACGGGTTTAGGTGTTGTCTAAACACTCCAAATTCATCCCGAACTCTTATAATTAGTCAAATGCATTGGATTGTTACATATTTTGAACCTAGAAAGAGTAAAATAGTTGTTTACTGCTTCAAATCAATGTTTCTCTCGGTTTTAGCCTGTTTTCTCGGTTTAAGCCTATTTTGGGATAAAATGGGTTTAAGTGTTGTTTAAACACTCCAAATTCATCCCGAAATCTTAGAATTAGTAAAATGCATTGGGTTGTCACACATTCTGACCCTAGAAACAGTAACTAATCAATTTACAGCTTCGAATCAATGTTTTCTCAGTTTTAGCCTGTTTTGGGCAAAAATGGGTAAATGTGGTGTCTAAACACTCCAAATACAACCCAAACTCTTATAATTAGTAAAATTCATTGTATTGTTACATATTTTGATCCTAGAAAGAGTAACAAAGCAATTTACTGCGTCGAATATATGTTTTCTCTCGGTTTTAGCCTGTTTTCTCGGTTTTAGCCTGTTTTGGATTAAAACAGGTTTAAGTGTTGTCTAAACACTCCAAATTCAACCCAAACTCTTATAATTAGTAAAATGCATTGTATTGTTACATATTTTGACCCTAGAAAGAGTAACAAAGCAATTTACTGCATCGAATATATGTTTTCTCTCGGTTTTAGCCTGTTTTCTCGGTTTTAGCATGTTTTGGGATAAAACGGGTTTAAGTGTTGTCTAAACACTCCAAATTCAACCCAAACTCTTATAATTAGTAAAATGCATTGTATTGTTACATATTTTGACCCTAGAAAGAGTAACATATCTGTTTACTGCTTCAAATCTATGTTTTCTCTCGGTTTTAGCCTGTTTTCTTGGTTTTAGCCTATTTGGGATAAAACGGATTTAGGTGTTGTCTAAACACTCCTAATTCAACCCGAACCCTTATAATTAGTCAAATGCATTGTATTGTTACATATTTTGAGCCTAGAAAGAGTAACATAGCTGTCTACTGCTTCAAATCTATGTTTTCTCTCGGTTTTAGCCTGTTTTCTTGGTTTAGCCTGTTTGGGATAAAACGGGTTTAGGTGTTGTCTAAACACTCCAAATTCAACACGAACTCTTATAATTAGTCAAATGCATTGGATTGTTACATATTTTGACCCTAGAAAGAGTAACATAGTTGTTTACTGCTTCAAATCAATGTTTCTCTCGGTTTTAGCCTGTTTTCTCGGTTTAAGCCTATTTTGGGATAAAATGGGTTTAAGTGTTGTTTAAACACTCCAAATTCATCCCGAAATCTTACAATTAGTAAAATGCATTGGGTTGTCACACATTCTGACCCTAGAAACAGTAACTAATCAATTTACTGCTTCGAATTAATGTTTTCTCAGTTTTAGCCTCTTTTGGGCAAAAAATTGGTAAATGTGGTGTCTAAACACTCCAAATACAACCCAAACTCTAGTAATTAGTAAAATTCATTGTATTATTACATATTTTGACCCTAGAGAGAGTAACATAGCTGCTTACTGCTTCAAATCTATGTTTTCTCTCGGTTTTAGCATGTTTTCTTGGTTTTAGCCTGTTTGGGATAAAACGGGTTTAGGTGTTGTCTAAACACTCCAAATTCAACCTGAACTCTTATAATTAGTCAAATGCATTGGATTGTTACATATTTTGAACCTAGAAAGAGTAAAATAGTTGTTTACTGCTTCAAATCAATGTTTCTCTCGGTTTTAGCCTGTTTTCTCGGTTTAAGCCTATTTTGGGATAAAATGGGTTTAAGTGTTATTTAAACACTCCAAATTCATCCCGAAATCTTACAATTAGTAAAATGCATTGGGTTGTCACACATTCTGACCCTAGAAACAGTAACTAATCAATTTACAGCTTCGAATCAATGTTTTCTCAGTTTTAGCCTGTTTTGGGCAAAAAATGGGTAAATGTGGTGTCTAAACACTCCAAATACAACCCAAACTCTTATAATTAGTAAAATTCATTGTATTGTTACATATTTTGACCCTAGAAAGAGTAACAAAGCAATTTACTGCGTCGAATATATGTTTTCTCTCGGTTTTAGCCTGTTTTCTCGGTTTTAGCCTGTTTTGGATTAAAACAGGTTTAAGTGTTGTCTAAACACTCCAAATTCAACCCAAACTCTTATAATTAGTAAAATGCATTGTATTGTTACATTTTTTGACCCTAGAAAGAGTAACAAAGCAATTTACTGCATCGAATATATGTTTTCTCTCGGTTTTAGCCTGTTTTCTCGGTTTTAGCATGTTTTGGGATAAAACGGGTTTAAGTGTTGTCTAAACACTCCAAATTCAACCCAAACTCTTATAATTAGTAAAATGCATTGTATTGTTACATATTTTGACCCTAGAAAGAGTAACATATCTGTTTACTGCTTCAAATCTATGTTTTCTCTCGGTTTTAGCCTGTTTTCTTGGTTTTAGCCTATTTGGGATAAAACGGATTTAGGTGTTGTCTAAACACTCCAAATTCAACCCGAACCCTTATAATTAGTCAAATGCATTGTATTGTTACATATTTTGACCCTAGAAAGAGTAACATAGCAATTTACTGCGTCGAATATATGTTTTCTCTCGGTTTTAGCCTGTTTTCTCGGTTTTAGCATGTTTTGGGATAAAACTGGTTTAAGTGTTGTCTAAACACTCCAAATTTAACCCGAACTCTTATAATTAGTCAAATGCATTGGATTGTTACATATTTTGACCCTAGAAAGAGTAAAATAGTTTTTTACTGCTTCAAATCAATGTTTCTCTCGGTTTTAGCCTGTTTTCTCGGTTTAAGCCTATTTTGGGATAAAATGGGTTTAAGTGTTGTTTAAACACTCCAAATTCATCCCGAAATCTTACAATTAGTAAAATGCATTGGGTTGTCACACATTCTGACCCTAGAAACAGTAACTAATCAATTTACAGCTTCGAATCAATGTTTTCTCAGTTTTAGCCTGTTTTGGGCAAAAAATGGGTAAATGTGGTGTCTAAACACTCCAAATACAACCCAAACTCTTATAATTAGTAAAATTCATTGTATTGTTACATATTTTGACCCTAGAAAGAGTAACAAAGCAATTTACTGCGTCGAATATATGTTTTCTCTCGGTTTTAGCCTGTTTTCTCGGTTTTAGCCTGTTTTGGATTAAAACAGGTTTAAGTGTTGTCTAAACACTCCAAATTCAACCCAAACTCTTATAATTAGTAAAATGCATTGTATTGTTACATATTTTGACCCTAGAAAGAGTAACAAAGCAATTTACTGCATCGAATATATGTTTTCTCTCGGTTTTAGCCTGTTTTCTCGGTTTTAGCATGTTTTGGGATAAAACGGGTTTAAGTGTTGTCTAAACACTCCAAATTCAACCCAAACTCTTATAATTAGTAAAATGCATTGTATTGTTACATATTTTGACCCTAGAAAGAGTAACATATCTGTTTACTGCTTCAAATCTATGTTTTCTCGGTTTTAGCCTGTTTTCTTGGTTTTAGCCTATTTGGGATAAAACGGATTTAGGTGTTGTCTAAACACTCCAAATTCAACCCGAACCCTTATAATTAGTCAAATGCATTGTATTGTTACATATTTTGACCCTAGAAAGAGTAACATAGCAATTTACTGCGTCGAATATATGTTTTTCTCGGTTTTAGCCTGTTTTCTCGGTTTTAGCATGTTTTGGGATAAAACGGGTTTAAGTGTTGTCTAAACACTCCAAATTTAACCCGAACTCTTATAATTAGTCAAATGCATTGGATTGTTACATATTTTGACCCTAGAAAGAGTAAAATAGTTTTTTACTGCTTCAAATCAATGTTTCTCTCGGTTTTAGCCTGTTTTCTCGGTTTAAGCCTATTTTGGGATAAAATGGGTTTAAGTGTTGTTTAAACACTCCAAATTCATCCCGAAATCTTACAATTAGTAAAATGCATTGGGTTGTCACACATTCTGACCCTAGAAACAGTAACTAATCAATTTACAGCTTCGAATCAATGTTTTCTCAGTTTTAGCCTGTTTTGGGCAAAAAATGGGTAAATGTGGTGTCTAAACACTCCAAATACAACCCAAACTCTTATAATTAGTAAAATTCATTGTATTGTTACATATTTTGACCCTAGAAAGAGTAACAAAGCAATTTACTGCGTCGAATATATGTTTTCTCTCGGTTTTAGCCTGTTTTCTCGGTTTTAGCCTGTTTTGGATTAAAACAGGTTTAAGTGTTGTCTAAACACTCCAAATTCAACCCAAACTCTTATAATTAGTAAAATGCATTGTATTGTTACATATTTTGACCCTAGAAAGAGTAACAAAGCAATTTACTGCATCGAATATATGTTTTCTCTCGGTTTTAGCCTGTTTTCTCGGTTTTAGCATGTTTTGGGATAAAACGGGTTTAAGTGTTGTCTAAACACTCCAAATTCAACCCAAACTCTTATAATTAGTAAAATGCATTGTATTGTTACATATTTTGACCCTAGAAAGAGTAACATATCTGTTTACTGCTTCAAATCTATGTTTTCTCTCGGTTTTAGCCTGTTTTCTTGGTTTTAGCCTATTTGGGATAAAACGGATTTAGGTGTTGTCTAAACACTCCAAATTCAACCCGAACCCTTATAATTAGTCAAATGCATTGTATTGTTACATATTTTGACCCTAGAAAGAGTAACATAGCAATTTACTGCGTCGAATATATGTTTTCTCTCGGTTTTAGCCTGTTTTCTCGGTTTTAGCATGTTTTGGGATAAAACGGGTTTAAGTGTTGTCTAAACACTCCAAATTTAACCCGAACTCTTATAATTAGTCAAATGCATTGGATTGTTACATATTTTGACCCTAGAAAGAGTAAAATAGTTTTTTACTGCTTCAAATCAATGTTTCTCTCGGTTTTAGCCTGTTTTCTCGGTTTAAGCCTATTTTGGGATAAAATGGGTTTAAGTGTTGTTTAAACACTCCAAATTCATCCCGAAATCTTACAATTAGTAAAATGCATTGGGTTGTCACACATTCTGACCCTAGAAACAGTAACTAATCAATTTACAGCTTCGAATCAATGTTTTCTCAGTTTTAGCCTGTTTTGGGCAAAAAATGGGTAAATGTGGTGTCTAAACACTCCAAATACAACCCAAACTCTTATAATTAGTAAAATTCATTGTATTGTTACATATTTTGACCCTAGAAAGAGTAACATAGCTGTTTATTGCTTGAAATCTATGTTTTCTCTAGGTTTTTGCCTGTTTTCTTGGTTTTAGCCTGTTTGGGATAAAAACAGGGTTAAGTGTTGTTTAAACACTCCAAATTCAAGCCGAACTCTTATAATTAGTCAAATGCATTGGATTGTTACATATTTTGACCCTAGAAAGAGTAACATAGTTTTTTACTGCTTCAAATCAATGTTTCTCTCGGTTTTAGCTTGTTTTCTTGGTTTAAGCCTATTTTGGGATAAAATGGGTTTAAGTGTTATCTAAACACTCCAAATTCATCCCAAACTCTTACAATTAGTCAAATGCATTGGGTTGTCACACATTCTGACCCTAGAAAGAGTAACAAATCAGTTTACTGCTTTGAATCAATGTTTTCTCGGTTTTAGCCTGTTTTGGGGAAAATGGGTAAAAGTGGTGTCTAAACACTCCAAATTCAACCCAAACTCTTAAAATTAGTAAAATGCATTGTATTGTTACATATTTTGACCCTAGAAAGAGTAACATAGCTGTTTACTGCTTCAAATCTATGTTTTCTCTCGGTTTTAGCCTGTTTTCTTGGTTTTAGCCTGTTTGGGATAAAACGGGTTTAGGTGTTGTCTAAACACTCCAAATTCATCCCGAACTCTTATAATTAGTCAAATGCATTGGATTGTTACATATTTTGACCCTAGAAAGAGTAACATAGCTGTTTATTGCTTCAAATCTATGTTTTCTCTCGGTTTTTGCCTGTTTTCTTGGTTTTAGCCTGTTTGGGATAAAAACAGGGTTAACTGTTGTTTAAACACTCCAAATTGAAGCCGAACTCTTATAATTAGTCAAATGCATTGGATTGTTACATATTTTGACCCTAGAAAGAGTAACATAGTTTTTTACTGCTTCAAATCAATGTTTCTCTCGGTTTTAGCTTGTTTTCTCGGTTTAAGCCTATTTTGGGATAAAATGGGTTTAAGTGTTATCTAAACACTCCAAATTCATCCCAAACTCTTAAAATTAGTCAAATGCATTGGGTTGTCACACATTCTGACCCTAGAAACAGTAACAAATCAGTTTACTGCTTCGAATCAATGTTTTCTCGGTTTTAGCCTGTTTTGGGGAAAATGAGTAAAAGTGGTGTCTAAACACTCCAAATTCAACCCAAACTCTTATAATTAGTAAAATGCATTGTATTGTTACATATTTTGACCCTAGAAAGAGTAACATATCTGTTTACTGCTTCAAATCTATGTTTTCTCTCGGTTTTAGCCTGTTTTCTTGGTTTTAACCTGTTTGGGATAAAACGGATTTAGGTGTTGTCTAAACACTCCAAATTCAACCCGAACTCTTATAATTAGTCAAATGCATTGGATTGTTACATATTTTGACCCTAGAAAGAGTAACATAGTTGTTTACTGCTTCAAATCAATGTTTCTCTCGGTTTTAGCCTGTTTTCTCGGTTTAAGCCTATTTTGGGATAAAATGGGTTTAAGTGTTGTTTAAACACTCCAAATTCATCCCGAAATCTTAAAATTAGTAAAATGCATTGGGTTGTCACACATTCTGACCCTAGAAACAGTAACTAATCAATTTACAGCTTCGAATCAATGTTTTCTCAGTTTTAGCCTGTTTTGGGCAAAAAATGGGTAAATGTGGTGTCTAAACACTCCAAATACAACCCAAACTCTTATAATTAGTAAAATTCATTGTATTGTTACATATTTTGACCCTAGAAAGAATAACAAAGCAATTTACTGCGTCGAATATATGTTTTCTCTCGGTTTTAGCCTGTTTTCTTGGTTTTAGCCTGTTTTGGATTAAAACAGGTTTAAGTGTTGTCTAAACACTACAAATTCAACCCAAACTCTTATAATTAGTAAAATGCATTGTATTGTTACATATTTTGACCCTAGAAAGAGTAACAAAGCAATTTACTGCATCGAATATATGTTTTCTCTCGGTTTTAGCCTGTTTTCTCGGTTTTAGCATGTTTTGGGATAAAACGGGTTTAAGTGTTGTCTAAACACTCCAAATTTAACCCGAACTCTTATAATTAGTCAAATGCATTGGATTGTTACATATTTTGACCCTAGAAAGAGTAACATAGCTGTTTATTGCTTCAAATCTATGTTTTCTCTCGGTTTTTGCCTGTTTTCTTGGTTTTAGCCTGTTTGGGATAAAAACAGGGTTAAGTGTTGTTTAAACACTCCAAATTGAAGCCGAACTCTTATAATTAGTCAAATGCATTGGATTGTTACATATTTTGACCCTAGAAAGAGTAACATAGTTTTTTACTGCTTCAAATCAATGTTTCTCTCGGTTTTAGCTTGTTTTCTCGGTTTAAGCCTATTTTGGGATAAAATGGGTTTAAGTGTTATCTAAACTCTCAAAATTCATCCCAAACTCTTACAATTAGTCAAATGCATTGGGTTGTCACACATTCTGACCCTAGAAACAGTAACAAATCAGTTTACTGCTTCGAATCAATGTTTTCTCGGTTTTAGCCTGTTTTGGGGAAAATGAGTAAAAGTGGTGTCTAAAGACTCCAAATTCAACCCAAACTCTTATAATTAGTAAAATGCATTGTATTGTTACATATTTTGACCCTAGAAAGAGTAACATATCTGTTTACTGCTTCAAATCTATGTTTTCTCTCGGTTTTAGCCTGTTTTCTTGGTTTTAGCCTGTTTGGGATAAAACGGATTTAGGTGTTGTCTAAACACTCCAAATTCAACCCGAACTCTTATAATTAGTCAAATGCATTGGATTGTTACATATTTTGACCCTAGAAAGAGTAACATAGTTGTTTACTGCTTCAAATCAATGTTTCTCTCGGTTTTAGCCTGTTTTCTCGGTTTAAGCCTATTTTGGGATAAAATGGGTTTAAGTGTTGTTTAAACACTCCAAATTCATCCCGAAATCTTACAATTAGTAAAATGCATTGGGTTGTCACACATTCTGACCCTAGAAACAGTAACCAATCAATTTACAGCTTCGAATCAATGTTTTCTCAGTTTTAGCCTGTTTTGGGCAAAAAATGGGTAAATGTGGTGTCTAAACACTCCAAATACAACCCAAACTCTTATAATTAGTAAAATTCATTGTATTGTTACATATTTTGACCCTAGAAAGAATAACAAAGCAATTTACTGCGTCGAATATATGTTTTCTCTCGGTTTTAGCCTGTTTTCTCGGTTTTAGCCTGTTTTGGATTAAAACAGGTTTAAGTGTTGTCTAAACACTCCAAATTCAACCCAAACTCTTATAATTAGTAAAATGCATTGTATTGTTACATATTTTGACCCTAGAAAGAGTAACAAAGCAATTTACTGCATCGAATATATGTTTTCTCTCGGGTTTAGCCTGTTTTCTCGGTTTTAGCATGTTTTGGGATAAAACGGGTTTAAGTGTTGTCTAAACACTCCAAATTCAACCCAAACTCTTATAATTAGTAAAATGCATTGTATTGTTACATATTTTGACCCTAGAAAGAGTAACATATCTGTTTACTGCTTCAGATCTATGTTTTCTCTCGGTTTTAGCCTGTTTTCTTGGTTTTAGCCTATTTGGGATAAAACGGATTTAGGTGTTGTCTAAACACTCCAAATTCAACCCGAACCCTTATAATTAGTCAAATGCATTGTATTGTTACATATTTTGACCCTAGAAAGAGTAACATAGCAATTTACTGCGTCGAATATATGTTTTCTCTCGGTTTTAGCCTGTTTTCTCGGTTTTAGCATGTTTTGGGATAAAACGGGTTTAAGTGTTGTCTAAACACTCCAAATTTAACCCGAACTCTTATAATTAGTCAAATGCATTGGATTGTTACATATTTTGACCCTAGAAAGAGTAAAATAGTTTTTTACTGCTTCAAATCAATGTTTCTCTCGGTTTTAGCCTGTTTTCTCGGTTTAAGCCTATTTTGGGATAAAATGGGTTTAAGTGTTGTTTAAACACTCCAAATTCATCCCGAAATCTTACAATTAGTAAAATGCATTGGGTTGTCACACATTCTGACCCTAGAAACAGTAACTAATCAATTTACAGCTTCGAATCAATGTTTTCTTAGTTTTAGCCTGTTTTGGGCAAAAAATGGGTAAATGTGGTGTCTAAACACTCCAAATACAACCCAAACTCTTATAATTAGTAAAATTCATTGTATTGTTACATATTTTGACCCTAGAAAGAGTAACATAGCTGTTTATTGCTTCAAATCTATGTTTTCTCTAGGTTTTTGCCTGTTTTCTTGGTTTTAGCCTGTTTGGGATAAAAACAGGGTTAAGTGTTGTTTAAACACTCCAAATTCAAGCCGAACTCTTATAATTAGTCAAATGCATTGGATTGTTACATATTTTGACCCTAGAAAGAGTAACATAGTTTTTTACAGCTTCAAATCAATGTTTCTCTCGGTTTTAGCCTGTTTTCTCGGTTTAAGCCTATTTTGGAATAAAATGGGTTTAAGTGTTATCTAAACACTCCAAATTCATCCCAAACTCTTACAATTAGTCAAATGCATTGGGTTGTCACACATTATGACCCTAGAAAGAGTAACAAATCAGTTTACTGCTTCGAATCAATGTTTTCTCGGTTTTAGCCTGTTTTGGGGAAAATGGGTAAAAGTGGTGTCTAAACACTCCAAATTCAACCCAAACTCTTATAATTAGTAAAATGCATTGTATTGTTACATATTTTGACCCTAGAAAGAGTAACATAGCTGTTTACTGCTTCAAATCTATGTTTTCTCTCGGTTTTAGCATGTTTTCTTGGTTTTAGCCTGTTTGGGATAAAACGGGTTTAGGTGTTGTCTAAACACTCCAAATTCAACCCGAACTCTTATAATTAGTCAAATGCATTGGATTGTTACATATTTTGACCCTAGAAAGAGTAACATAGTTGTTTACTGCTTCAAATCAATGTTTCTCTCGGTTTTAGCCTGTTTTCTCGGTTTAAGCCTATTTTGGGATAAAATGGGTTTAAGTGTTGTTTAAACACTCAAAATTCATCACGAAATCTTACAATTAGTAAAATGCATTGGGTTGTCACACATTCTGACCCTAGAAACAGTAACTAATCAATTTACAGCTTCGAATCAATGTTTTCTCAGTTTTAGCCTGCTTTGGGCAAAAAATGGGTAAATGTGGTGTCTAAACACTCCAAATACAACCCAAACTCTTATAATTAGTAAAATTCAATGTATTGTTACATATTTTGACCCTAGAAAGAGTAACAAAGCAATTTACTGCGTCGAATATATGTTTTCTCTCGGTTTTAGCCTGTTTTCTCTGTTTTAGCCTGTTTTGGATTAAAACAGGTTTAAGAGTTGTCTAAACACTCCAAATTCAACCCAAACTCTTATAATTAGTAAAATGCATTGTATTGTTACATATTTTGACCCTAGAAAGAGTAACAAAGCAATTTACTGCGTCGAATATATGTTTTCTCTCGGTTTTAGCCTGTTTTCTCGGTTTTAGCATGTTTTGGGATAAAACGGGTTTAAGTGTTGTCTAAACACTCCAAATTTAACCCGAACTCTTATAATTAGTCAAATGCATTGGATTGTTACATATTATGACCCTAGAAAGAGTAACATAGCTGTTTATTGCTTCAAATCTATGTTTTCTCTAGGTTTTTGCCTGTTTTCTCGGTTTTAGCTTGTTTTGGGATAAAACGGGTTTAAGTGTTGTCTAAACACTCCAAATTTAACCCGAACTCTTATAATTAGTCAAATGCATTGGATTGTTACATATTTTGACCCTAGAAAGAGTAAAATAGTTTTTTACTGCTTCAAATCAATGTTTCTCTCGGTTTTAGCCTGTTTTCTCGGTTTAAGCCTATTTTGGGATAAAATGGGTTTAAGTGTTATCTAAACACTCCAAATTCATCCCAAACTCTTACAATTAGTCAAATGCATTGGGTTGTCATACATTCTGACCCTAGAAAGAGTAACAAATCAGTTTACTGCTTCGAATCAATGTTTTCTCGGTTTTAGCCTGTTTTGGGGAAAATGGGTAAAAGTGGTGTCTAAACACTCCAAATTCAACCCAAACTCTTATAATTAGTAAAATGCATTGTATTGTTACATATTTTGACCCTAGAAAGAGTAACATAGCTGTTTACTGCTTCAAATCTATGTTTGCTCTCGGTTTTAGCCTGTTTTCTTGGTTTTAGCCTGTTTGGGATAAAACGGGTTTAGGTGTTGTCTAAACACTCCAAATTCAACCCGAACTCTTATAATTAGTCAAATGCATTGGATTGTTACATATTTGGACCCTAGAAAGAGTAACATAGTTGTTTACTGCTTCAAATCAATGTTTCTCTCGGTTTTAGCCTGTTTTCTCGGTTTAAGCCTATTTTGGGATAAAATGGGTTTAAGTGTTGTTTAAACACTCCAAATTCATCCCGAAATCTTACAATTAGTAAAATGCATTGGGTTGTCACACATTCTGACCCTAGAAACAGTAACTAATCAATTTACAGCTTCGAATCAATGTTTTCTCAGTTTTAGCCTGTTTTGGGGAAAAAATGGGTAAACGTGGTGTCTAAACACTCCAAATACAACCCAAACTCTTATAATTAGTAAAATTCATTGTATTGTTACATATTTTGACCCTAGAAAGAGTAACAAAGCAATTTACTGCGTCGAATATATGTTTTCTCTCGGTTTTAGCCTGTTTTCTCTGTTTTAGCCTGTTTTCTCTGTTTTAGCCTGTTTTGGATTAAAACAGGTTTAAGTGTTGTCTAAACACTCCAAATTCAACCCAAACTCTTATAATTAGTAAAATGCATTGTATTGTTACATATTTTGACCCTAGAAAGAGTAACAAAGCAATTTACTGCGTCTAATATATGTTTTCTCTCGGTTTTAGTCTGTTTTCTCGGTTTTAGCATGTTTTGGGATAAAACGGGTTTAAGTGTTGTCTAAACACTCCAAATTTAACCCGAACTCTTATAATTAGTCAAATGCATTGGATTGTTACATATTATGACCCTAGAAAGAGTAACATAGCTGTTTATTGCTTCAAATCTATGTTTTCTCTAGGTTTTTGCCTGTTTTCTTGGTTTTAGCCTGTTTGGGATAAAAACAGGGTTAAGTGTTGTTTAAACACTCCAAATTCAAGCCGAACTCTTATAATTAGTCAAATGCATTGAATTGTTACATATTTTGACCCTAGAAAGAGTAACATAGTTTTTTACTGCTTCAAATCAATGTTTCTCTCGGTTTTAGCCTGTTTTCTCGGTTTAAACCTATTTTGGGATAAAATGGGTTTAAGTGTTATCTAAACACTCCAAATTCATCCCAAAGTCTTACAATTAGTCAAATGCATTGGGTTGTCACACATTCTGACCCTAGAAACAGTAACAAATCAGTTTATTGCTTCGAATCAATGTTTTCTCGGTTTTAGCCTGTTTTGGGGAAAATGGGTAAAAGTGGTGTCTAAACACTCCAAATTCAACCCAAACTCTTATAATTAGTAAAATGCATTGTATTGTTACATATTTTGACCCTAGAAAGAGTAACATAGCTGTTACTGCTTCAAATCTATGTTTTCTCTCGGTTTTAGCCTGTTTTCTTGGTTTTAGCCTGTTTGGAATAAAACGGGTTTAGGTGTTGTCTAAACACTCCAAATTCAACCTGAACTCTTATAATTAGTCAAATGCATTGGATTGTTACATATTTTGACCCTAGAAAGAGTAACATAGTTGTTTACTGCTTCAAATCAATGTTTCTCTCGGTTTTAGCCTGTTTTCTCGGTTTAAGCCTATTTTGGGATAAAATGGGTTTAAGTGTTATCTAAACACTCCAAATTCATCCCAAACTCTTACAATTAGTCAAATGCATTGGGTTGTCATACATTCTGACCCTAGAAAGAGTAACAAATCAGTTTACTGCTTCGAATCAATGTTTTCTCGGTTTTAGCCTGTTTTGGGGAAAATGGGTAAAAGTGTTGTCTAAACACTCCAAATTCAACCCAAACTCTTATAATTAGTAAAATGCATTGTATTGTTACATATTTTGACCCTAGAAAGAGTAAAATAGCTGTTTACTGCTTCAAAGCTATGTTTTCTCTCGGTTTTAGCCTGTTTTCTTGGTTTTAGCCTGTTTGGGATAAAACGGGTTTAGGTGTTGTCTAAACACTCCAAATTCAACCCGAACTCTTATAATTAGTCAAATGCATTGGATTGTTACATATTTTGACCCTAGAAAGAGTAACATAGTTGTTTACTGCTTCAAATCAATGTTCCTCTCGGTTTTAGCCTGTTTTCTCGGTTTAAGCCTATTTTGGGATAAAATGGGTTTAAGTGTTGTTTAAACACTCCAAATTCATCACGAAATCTTACAATTAGTAAAATGCATTGGGTTGTCACACATTTGTTGGGATTTATGAGACAAAGCTCACAAGAGAGGGTAGACAAACACTTGGTGAATGAATCCCCCTTTACCCACAACAAACTAACTCATTCTCAAGGGGGAGGAGAGAACATCAACTTGTGATGAACTCCCCATAAACAAGCTAGATAGAACCCAAATACTAGAGAGTAAGCGGATCCTAACTAGGAGAAGCACTAGTTTGAGACTTATCCTCTTCTAGTATCACAACACTTAGAGTTTGTGTACTTAGGAGAAGGAGGATTAAGAATCAGTAATCTAGGCTAAGTAAAGCAGTAAATAAGAAGAGTTTAGGTGGATTTGAGAAGAGAATAGGCTGCCTTAAGGGCAGCCCCTAACCGCTAATCCTAAACTCTCTACATTGTTAATATGAAACAAGAACACAAGTATAGAGAGGAAATCGGTTTCTCTTCTATTGAATAATAATGTTATATATTACAAAATGAGAGATTACAATGCTTAATATAGGAGAACAAATGTATATGGCCGTTTGAGATAAATGAGAGGTGAGAGTGACATATAGCCGTTGGTGCACAAGTGGGTGTATGGTGAAAGGGACAGCTCCTTCCCTTGGTTGTCTCATTCTTCACCAACCAAGGTCTCACATGCTTCCTTCCTTCCCTTCTTTTCCCTTTGTGAGACATTTAACTTCTTCTTGGGCCTCTTCTTCTTATAAGGCCTTTACTTCACAATTCTTCTCACATTGCTCTTATGGCCTTGCTGACCACTCTCATTGTTCTCACGGCCCATATGGCCTTACTGGCCACTCTTATTGTGCTCACGGCCTTACTGGCCGCTCCCACACCACTCATGGCCTTACCGGCCACACTTCTTGTACTGGCAGCCTTACCGGCTACTCTCTTCTTCCTTGTGCAGCTCGGCCTCACCGGCCTCCCTCTCTCTTCTCCTTCTTATATACTAATACTCCCCCGCACGTTTGATCTGCAGGGCACCATGGGGACCAAAGATCAAACGTGGACACGTGAGGACTACCTCATTAAAAAACCTTAACAAAGAAAACCACTTGGGAGAAAACTTTGTTAAGTAAAAAGAGTGTAGTCTCCACGGTCCTTGATGTCGCATTGATCTTGGTTTGTCAAGAACCAGCTCTCTTTCTCTTTAAGCCTTTGAACCGCTACACTTCCTTAGCCCTCCTTGCCTTTAGCACATTCCTTATGATCTCCATCCTTGTTCCTTTAGAATTCCTTTGAGGCTCTCATAGTCTCCTTTACCCTTAAACAAGTGATAAAGAAGAAAAGAATAAGTGTTTGCTATGAGGAATATCAAAGAAAATTTCTAAAAGTGTGACAATTTAAGAAGAATCATATTAAAGACTAAAGACTAGTAATGAAGCTAAGGTAATGAATTTATGAATTAAAATAGAGAAGAGTTTAGAGCACAGCCTTTATGGTGTTTTGATGGATAGGAGGGAGAGAGTTGATCACTGTTGCGGTTTGGAATTCCTCCTTGAGACCGCTCCTCTAACCATGGTTTTAAACCCGGTCAGTTTTATTTGTCAGACTGACACATGCCCACTGAATCGGACATAACTTTCGAACGGCTGCTCGGATTGGTATGATTCCACTTCCACTGGCAAGATGACTCTGTGGTCTCGAACTTTAATGAATAACGCGGAAGCCGAATCGCAGTGGAAGGGTTTCGTCCGAGTCGATCTTTGAGACGCTTCGGCTGAGCTTTAAAGACTTTTGCTTGTGGCCGAGCAGAATCTGTGAGGTACGGTCTGAAGTCACTTGATCTCCCCCGTAACCTTTACTTGATGATGGGCTGAAACCTCATCACCTCAGTTGAAGCCTTGTGCATCACCGTTCTTGTGCACATCCAATCAACAGTTGAAACCTTGTGCATCACCTTTCCTAAAGACCATTGTGCACATCCGATCAACAACTTGGCACTAACACACATGCTCTTGGACTGATTCATCACCTTCCACCAGCTTAACAAAGACTTGGTGGCCCTTGGTTCTAACTCCAGGCATTGTGCTGCGCTCTTACATGGCTATCTTGTAGCCTTCAACCTCGCCACTTCTTCTCCTTGAGATAGTGAGCGAGCTCCACACAATCTTCAATGCTGAAACTGAAACCAAAAATCAATGGAACAGATTCTAAACAAGAGATTGTTAGAGATTAGAGTATAGAGAATATTACTGAAATTAAATAGAGAATTTAGAGAATTAATAAGAGTATATATGGAGAATAGAAAGTGAGAGTATAAGGGAGAGTATTGGCGGTAGTATAAGATGAATGGAGAGTAGAATAGAGAATCTGCTCAAGAGTTCTTATGGACAGAGTTTAACTCTGTTTTCTTGAGTTGAACGAAGCTTTGACAGCCAAGAACATCCAAGAAGACAATCTCTTTTGGTGCTTTAATGGCTGAAACACAATGGACCTTATGGAAAATTAGTTTCTCCAAAGGTTTAACAACAAAACTCCTTGTAGAATCACTTAAACAAGTGTTCTTCAAGAGATTAAGGCTTTAGATCCACGAAGATAACATATAGAAGATGTTTTTCGTGGTCCCAAGCAAAGAAGAAACAACAAAAGCCTTTGGAACAGCCTATTGTCCAACGGTTAAAAGAATGCATCTTGGACCAACTTGAATCTATTTGACCAAGCGGGCTCTACATGCTAAAATAAAGTCTCTCTCTTCCTCAAACTCGAACCTGGACACACCATATGACCAGAAACAAAGCTTTCTCAACCTTGAGAAGAAGAAGAAGCGATTTAGTAATTAAGCCTTTAAAGGAAATTTAACAAAAGCAAAATTAAACCTTTAGAGGAAAATTAACTAAATCCTAAGAGAACTAAATCCTAAGAGAATCCTAAGAAAATCCTAAGAATTTCGTGGCTCATACAAGCACACAAGAACCGTGAATCCTCACCATGAACAACACAATTTGCTCAATGGTTCATCACTTCCCACACATCCCAAAATAAACAAAGCTATTACCAAATCGGTGAAGCTTAAGGATGGGGCTTGTAAAATCGATTTCTTTCCACACACTTGGTCTACAAATTCTAACAAGACAAGAGACCAAGCTTACTCAACAATGAGCTGCTAGAGAATCGATTTAATCAACAAAAGCAAAATTAAAGCTTTAAAGAAACTAAGCTAAGCGATTTAACACCTAAGCAAAGTCTAAAACTTTAACTAAGCTAACTCCTAAGAAAACGACTTTGAGAATGAGTTTAAAACACCAAGAACAGAACCTGCTCTGATACCATGTTGGGATTTATGAGACAAAGCTCACAAGAGAGGGTAGACAAACACTTGGTGAATGAATCCCCCTTTACCCACAACAAACTAACTCATTCTCAAGGGGGAGGAGAGAACATCAACTTGTGATGAACTCCCCATAAACAAGCTAGATAGAACCCAAATACTAGAGAGTAAGCGGATCCTAACTAGGAGAAGCACTAGTTTGAGACTTATCCTCTTCTAGTATCACAACACTTAGAGTTTGTGTACTTAGGAGAAGGAGGATTAAGAATCAGTAATCTAGGCTAAGTAAAGCAGTAAATAAGAAGAGTTTAGGTGGATTTGAGAAGAGAATAGGCTGCCTTAAGGGCAGCCCCTAACCGCTAATCCTAAACTCTCTACATTGTTAATATGAAACAAGAACACAAGTATAGAGAGGAAATCGGTTTCTCTTCTATTGAATAATAATGTTATATATTACAAAATGAGAGATTACAATGCTTAATATAGGAGAACAAATGTATATGGCCGTTTGAGATAAATGAGAGGTGAGAGTGACATATAGCCGTTGGTGCACAAGTGGGTGTATGGTGAAAGGGACAGCTCCTTCCCTTGGTTGTCTCATTCTTCACCAACCAAGGTCTCACATGCTTCCTTCCTTCCCTTCTTTTCCCTTTGTGAGACATTTAACTTCTTCTTGGGCCTCTTCTTCTTATAAGGCCTTTACTTCACAATTCTTCTCACATTGCTCTTATGGCCTTGCTGACCACTCTCATTGTTCTCACGGCCCATATGGCCTTACTGGCCACTCTTATTGTGCTCACGGCCTTACTGGCCGCTCCCACACCACTCATGGCCTTACCGGCCACACTTCTTGTACTGGCAGCCTTACCGGCTACTCTCTTCTTCCTTGTGCAGCTCGGCCTCACCGGCCTCCCTCTCTCTTCTCCTTCTTATATACTAATAACATTCTGACCCTAGAAACAGTAACTAATCAATTTACAGCTTCGAATCAATGTTTTCTCAGTTTTAGCCTGTTTTGGGCAAAAAATGGGTAAATGTGGTGTCTAAACACTCCAAATACAACCCAAACTCTTATAATTAGTAAAATTCATTGTATTGTTACATATTTTGACCCTAGAAAGAGTAACATAGCTGTTTACCGCTTCAAATCTATTTTTTCTCTAGGTTTTAGCCTGTTTTCTTTGTTTTAGCCTGTTTGGGATAAAAACAGGGTTAAGTGTTGTTTAAACACTCCAAATTCAAGCCGAACTCTTATAATTAGTCAAATGCATTGGATTGTTACATATTTTGACCCTAGAAAGAGTAACATAGTTTTTTACTACTTCAAATCAATGTTTCTCTCGGTTTTAGCCTGTTTTCTCGGTTTAAGCCTATTTTGGGATAAAATGGGTTTAAGTGTTATCTAAACACTCCAAATTCATCCCAAACTCTTACAATTAGTCAAATGCATTGGGTTGTCACACATTCTGACCCTAGAAACAGTAACAGATCAGTTTACTGCTTCGAATCAATGTTTTCTCGGTTTTAGCCTGTTTTGGGGAAAATGGGTAAAAGTGGTGTCTAAACACTCCAAATTCAACCCAAACTCATATAATTAGTAAAATGCATTGTATTGTTACATATTTTGACCCTAGAAAGAGTAACATAGCTGTTTACTGCTTCAAATCTATGTTTTCTCTCGGTTTTAGCCTGTTTTCTTGGTTTTAGCCTGTTTGGGATAAAACGGGTTTAGGTGTTGTCTAAACACTCCAAATTCAACCCGAACTCTTATAATTAGTCAAATGCATTTGATTGTTACATATTTTGACGCTAGAAAGAGTAACATAGTTGTTTACTGCTTCAAATCAATGTTTCTCTCGGTTTTAGCCTGTTTTCTCGGTTTAAGCCTATTTTGGGATAAAATGGGTTTAAGTGTTGTTTAAACACTCCAAATTCATCCCGAAATCTTACAATTAGTAAAATGCATTGGGTTGTCACACATTCTGACCCTAGAAACAGTAACTAATCAATTTACAGCTTCGAATCAATGTTTTCTCAGTTTTAGCCTGTTTTGGGCAAAAAATGGGTAAATGTGGTGTCTAAACACTCCAAATACAACCCAAACTCTTATAATTAGTAAACTTCATTGTATTGTTACATATTTTGACCCTAGAAAGAGTAACATAGCTGTTTACCGCTTCAAATCTATTTTTTCTCTAGGTTTTTGCCTGTTTTCTTGGTTTTAGCCTGTTTGGGATAAAAACAGGGTTAAGTGTTGTTTAAACATTCCAAATTCAAGCCGAACTCTTATAATTAGTCAAATGCATTGGATTGTTACATATTTTGACCCTAGAAAGAGTAACATAGTTTTTTACTGCTTCAAATCAATGTTTCTCTCGGTTTTAGCCTGTTTTCTCGGTTTAAGCCTATTTTGGGATAAAATGGGTTTAAGTGTTATCTAAACACTCCAAATTCATCCCAAACTCTTACAATTAGTCAAATGCATTGGGTTGTCACACATTCTGACCCTAGAAACAGTAACAAATCAGTTTACTGCTTCGAATCAATGTTTTCTCGGTTTTAGCCTGTTTTGGGGAAAATGGGTAAAAGTGGTGTCTAAACACTCCAAATTCATCCCAAACTCTTATAATTAGTAAAATGCATTGTATTGTTACATATTTTGACCCTAGAAAGAGTAACATAGCTGTTTACTGCTTCAAATCTATGTTTTCTCTCGGTTTTAGCCTGTTTTCTTGGTTTTAGCCTGTTTGGGATAAAACGGGTTTAGGTGTTGTCTAAACACTCCAAATTCAACCCGAACTCTTATAATTAGTCAAATGCATTGGATTGTTACATATTTTGACCCTAGAAAGAGTAACATAGTTGTTTATTGCTTCAAATCAATGTTTCTCTCGGTTTTAGCCTGTTTTCTCGGTTTAAGCCTATTTTGGGATAAAATGGGTTTAAGTGTTGTTTAAACACTCCAAATTCATCCCGAAATCTTACAATTAGTAAAATGCATTGGGTTGTCACACATTCTGACCCTAGAAACAGTAACTAATCAATTTACAGCTTCGAATCAATGTTTTCTCAGTTTTAGCCTGTTTTGGGCAAAAAATGGGTAAATGTGGTGTCTAAACACTCCAAATTCAACCCAAACTCTTATAATTAGTAAAATTCATTGTATTGTTACATATTTTGACGCTAGAAAGAGTAACATAGTTGTTTACTGCTTCAAATCAATGTTTCTCTCGGTTTTAGCCTGTTTTCTCGGTTTAAGCCTATTTTGGGATAAAATGGGTTTAAGTGTTGTTTAAACACTCCAAATTCATCCCGAAATCTTACAATTAGTAAAATGCATTGGGTTGTCACACATTCTGACCCTAGAAACAGTAACTAATCAATTTACAGCTTCGAATCAATGTTTTCTCAGTTTTAGCCTGTTTTGGGCAAAAAATGGGTAAATGTGGTGTCTAAACACTCCAAATACAACCCAAACTCTTATAATTAGTAAAATTCATTGTATTGTTACATATTTTGACCCTAGAAAGAGTAACATAGCTGTTTATTGCTTCAAATCTATGTTTTCTCTAGGTTTTTGCCTGTTTTCTTGGTTTTAGCCTGTTTGGGATAAAAACAGGCTTAAGTGTTGTTTAAACACTCCAAATTCAAGCCGAACTCTTATAATTAGTCAAATGCATTGGATTGTTACATATTTTGACCCTAGAAAGAGTAACATAGTTTTTTACTGCTTCAAATCAATGTTTCTCTCGGTTTTAGCCTGTTTTCTCGGTTTAAGCCTATTTTGGGATAAAATGGGTTTAAGTGTTATCTAAACACTCCAAATTCATCCCAAACTCTTACAATTAGTCAAATGCATTGGGTTGTCACACATTCTGACCCTAGAAACAGTAACAAATCAGTTTACTGCTTCGAATCAATGTTTTCTCGGTTTTAGCCTGTTTTGGGGAAAATGGGTAAAAGTGGTGTCTAAACACTCCAAATTCAACCCAAACTCTTATAATTAGTAAAATGCATTGTATTGTTACATATTTTGACCCTAGAAAGAGTAACATAGCTGTTTACTGCTTCAAATCTATGTTTTCTCTCGGTTTTAGCCTGTTTTCTTGGTTTTAGCCTGTTTGGGATAAAACGGGTTTAGGTGTTGTCTAAACACTCCAAATTCAACCCGAACTCTTATAATTAGTCAAATGCATTGGATTGTTACATATTTTGACCCTAGAAAGAGTAACATAGTTGTTTATTGCTTCAAATCAATGTTTCTCTCGGTTTTAGCCTGTTTTCTCGGTTTAAGCCTATTTTGGGATAAAATGGGTTTAAGTGTTGTTTAAACACTCCAAATTCATCCTGAAATCTTACAATTAGTAAAATGCATTGGGTTGTCACACATTCTGACCCTAGAAACAGTAACTAATTGTTGGGATTTATGAGACAAAGCTCACAAGAGAGGGTAGACAAACACTTGGTGAATGAATCCCCCTTTACCCACAACAAACTAACTCGATCTCAAGGGGAAGAAGAGGTCATCAACTTGTGATGAACTCCCCATAAAGACACTAAAATAGACCCCAAATACTAGACAGTAAGAGGATCTATGAAGGAGTAAACAACCTAGTTTGAGACTAGTTCTTGTTAAAGTATCACAACACTTAAGAGTTTGTGTACTTAGATAGAAAGAACTTAGAATCAGTAAGCTAGGGAATAAGAAGTAAATAAAGAAGAGTTTAGGTGGGTTTGAGAAGAGAATAGGCTGCCTTAAGGGCAGCCTCTAACCGCTAATCTCCTACACACACTACATTGTTGATATGAACAAGAACACAAGTGTAGAGATGGAAAACGGTTTCTCTTCTATTGAATAATGTTGTAATATATTACAAAATGAGAGATTACAATGCTTAATATAGGAGAACAAATGTATATGGCCGTTTGAGATAAATGAGAGGTGAGAGTGACATATAGCCGTTGGTGCACAAGTGGGTGTATGGTGAAAGGGACAGCTCCTTCCCTTGGTTGTCTCATTCTTCACCAACCAAGGTCTCACATGCTTCCTTCCTTCCCTTCTTTTCCCTTTGTGAGACATTTAACTTCTTCTTGGGCCTCTTCTTCTTATAAGGCCTTTACTTCACAATTCTTCTCACATTGCTCTTATGGCCTTGCTGACCACTCTCATTGTTCTCACGGCCCATATGGCCTTACTGGCCACTCTTATTGTGCTCACGGCCTTACTGGCCGCTCCCACACCACTCATGGCCTTACCGGCCACACTTCTTGTACTAGCAGCCTTACCGGCTACTCTCTTCTTCCTTGTGCAGCTCGGCCTCACCGGCCTCCCTCTCTCTTCTCCTTCTTATATACTAATACTCCCCCGCACGTTTGATCTGCAGGGCACCATGGGGACCAAAGATCAAGCGTGGACACGTGAGGACTACCTCATTAAAAACCTTAACAAAGAAAACCACTTGGGAGAAAACTTTGTTAAGTAAAAAGAGTGTAGTCTCCACGGTCCTTGATGTCGCATTGATCTTGGTTTGTCAAGAACCAGCTCTCTTTCTCTTTAAGCCTTTGAACCGCTACACTTCCTTAGCCCTCCTTGCCTTTAGCACATTCCTTATGATCTCCATCCTTGTTCCTTTAGAATTCCTTTGAGGCTCTCATAGTCTCCTTTACCCTTAAACAAGTGATAAAGAAGAAAAGAATAAGTGTTTGCTATGAGGAATATCAAAGAAAATTTCTAAAAGTGTGACAATTTAAGAAGAATCATATTAAAGACTAAAGACTAGTAATGAAGCTAAGGTAATGAATTTATGAATTAAAATAGAGAAGAGTTTAGAGCACAGCCTTTATGGTGTTTTGATGGATAGGAGGGAGAGAGTTGATCACTGTTGCGGTTTGGAATTCCTCCTTGAGACCGCTCCTCTAACCATGGTTTTAAACCCGGTCAGTTTTATTTGTCAGACTGACACATGCCCACTGAATCGGACATAACTTTCGAACGGCTGCTCGGATTGGTATGATTCCACTTCCACTGGCAAGATGACTCTGTGGTCTCGAACTTTAATGAATAACGCGGAAGCCGAATCGCAGTGGAAGGGTTTCGTCCGAGTCGATCTTTGAGACGCTTCGGCTGAGCTTTAAGTAAAGACTTTTGCTTGTGGCCGAGCAGAATCTGTGAGGTACGGTCTGAAGTCACTTGATCTCCCCCGTAACCTTTACTTGATGATGGGCTGAAACCTCATCACCTCAGTTGAAGCCTTGTGCATCACCGTTCTTGTGCACATCCAATCAACAGTTGAAACCTTGTGCATCACCTTTCCTAAAGACCATTGTGCACATCCGATCAACAACTTGGCACTAACACACATGCTCTTGGACTGATTCATCACCTTCCACCAGCTTAACAAAGACTTGGTGGCCCTTGGTTCTAACTCCAGGCATTGTGCTGCGCTCTTACATGGCTATCTTGTAGCCTTCAACCTCGCCACTTCTTCTCCTTGAGATAGTGAGCGAGCTCCACACAATCTTCAATGCTGAAACTGAAACCAAAAATCAATGGAACAGATTCTAAACAAGAGATTGTTAGAGATTAGAGTATAGAGAATAATACTGAAATTAAATAGAGAATTTAGAGAATTAATAAGAGTATATATGGAGAATAGAAAGTGAGAGTATAAGGGAGAGTATTGGCGGTAGTATAAGATGAATGGAGAGTAGAATAGAGAATCTGCTCAAGAATTCTTATGGACAGAGTTTAACTCTGTTTTCTTGAGTTGAAAAAAGCTTTGACAGCCAAGAACATCCAAGAAGACAATCTCTTTTGGTGCTTTAATGGCTGAAACACAATGGACCTTATGGAAAATTAGTTTCTCCAAAGGTTTAACAACAAAACTCCTTGTAGAATCACTTAAACAAGTGTTCTTCAAGAGATTAAGGCTTTAGATCCACGAAGATAACATATAGAAGATGTTTTTCGTGGTCCCAAGCAAAGAAGAAACAACAAAAGCCTTTGGAACAGCCTATTGTCCAACGGTTAAAAGAATGCATCTTGGACCAACTTGAATCTATTTGACCAAGCGGGCTCTACATGCTAAAATAAAGTCTCTCTCTTCCTCAAACTCGAACCTGGACACACCATATGACCAGAAACAAAGCTTTCTCAACCTTGAGAAGAAGAAGAAGTGATTTAGTAATTAAACTTTAAAGGAAATTTAACAAAAGCAAAATTAAACCTTTAAAGGAAAATTAACTAAATCTTAAGAGAATCCTAGGAAAAATCCTAAGGATTTCGTGGCTCTATACAAGCCTAAAAACACGTGAATCCTTACCAAGAACAAGAACAATTTGCTCCTTGGTTCATCACCACCTCAATTTAAACCCATGCTTTTACCCAATCGGTGAAGCCTAAGGATGAGGTTTTAAAATCGATTTCTTTCACACACTTGGTCTATGAACTCTACAAAGACCCAAGACCAAGCTTACTCAACATTGAGCTGCTAGAGAATCGATTTAACAACAAAAGCAAAATTAAAGTTTTAAAGAAACTAAGCTAAGCGATTTAACACCTAGGCTAGGATTAAAACTTTAATTAAGCTAACTCCTAAGAGAACCAACTTGAGAACGAGTTTGAGTCACCAAGAACAGAGCCTGCTCTGATACCATGTTGGGATTTATGAGACAAAGCTCACAAGAGAGGGTAGACAAACACTTGGTGAATGAATCCCCCTTTACCCACAACAAACTAACTCGATCTCAAGGGGAAGAAGAGGTCATCAACTTGTGATGAACTCCCCATAAAGACACTAAAATAGACCCCAAATACTAGACAGTAAGAGGATCTATGAAGGAGTAAACAACCTAGTTTGAGACTAGTTCTTGTTAAAGTATCACAACACTTAAGAGTTTGTGTACTTAGATAGAAAGAACTTAGAATCAGTAAGCTAGGGAATAAGAAGTAAATAAAGAAGAGTTTAGGTGGGTTTGAGAAGAGAATAGGCTGCCTTAAGGGCAGCCTCTAACCGCTAATCTCCTACACACACTACATTGTTGATATGAACAAGAACACAAGTGTAGAGATGGAAAACGGTTTCTCTTCTATTGAATAATGTTGTAATATATTACAAAATGAGGGATTACAATGCTTAATATAGGAGAACAAATGTATATGGCCGTTTGAGATAAATGAGAGGTGAGAGTGACATATAGCCGTTGGTGCACAAGTGGGTGTATGGTGAAAGGGACAGCTCCTTCCCTTGGTTGTCTCATTCTTCACCAACCAAGGTCTCACATGCTTCCTTCCTTCCCTTCTTTTCCCTTTGTGAGACATTTAACTTCTTCTTGGGCCTCTTCTTCTTATAAGGCCTTTACTTCACAATTCTTCTCACATTGCTCTTATGGCCTTGCTGACCACTCTCATTGTTCTCACGGCCCATATGGCCTTACTGGCCACTCTTATTGTGCTCACGGCCTTACTGGCCGCTCCCACACCACTCATGGCCTTACCGGCCACACTTCTTGTACTAGCAGCCTTACCGGCTACTCTCTTCTTCCTTGTGCAGCTCGGCCTCACCGGCCTCCCTCTCTCTTCTCCTTCTTATATACTAATACTAATCAATTTACAGCTTCGAATCAATGTTTTCTCAGTTTTAGCCTGTTTTGGGCAAAAAATGGGTAAATGTGGTGTCTAAACACTCCAAATACAACCCAAACTCTTATAATTAGTAAAATTCATTGTATTGTTACATATTTTGACGCTAGAAAGAGTAACATAGTTGTTTACTGCTTCAAATCAATGTTTCTCTCGGTTTTAGCCTGTTTTCTCGGTTTAAGCCTATTTTGGGATAAAATGGGTTTAAGTGTTGTTTAAACACTCCAAATTCATCCCGAAATCTTACAATTAGTAAAATGCATTGGGTTGTCACACATTCTGACCCTAGAAACAGTAACTAATCAATTTACAGCTTCGAATCAATGTTTTCTCAGTTTTAGCCTGTTTTGGGCAAAAAATGGGTAAATGTGGTGTCTAAACACTCCAAATACAACCCAAACTCTTATAATTAGTAAAATTCATTGTATTGTTACATATTTTGACCCTAGAAAGAGTAACATAGCTGTTTATTGCTTCAAATCTATGTTTTCTCTAGGTTTTTGCCTGTTTTCTTGGTTTTAGCCTGTTTGGGATAAAAACAGGGTTAAGTGTTGTTTAAACACTCCAAATTCAAGCCGAACTCTTATAATTAGTCAAATGCATTGGATTGTTACATATTGTGACCCTAGAAAGAGTAACATAGTTTTTTACTGCTTCAAATCAATGTTTCTCTCGGTTTTAGCCTGTTTTCTCGGTTTAAGCCTATTTTGGGATAAAATGGGTTTAAGTGTTATCTAAACACTCCAAATTCATCCCAAACTCTTACAATTAGTCAAATGCATTGGGTTGTCACACATTCTGACCCTAGAAACAGTAACAAATCAGTTTACTGCTTCGAATCAATGTTTTCTCGGTTTTAGCCTGTTTTGGGGAAAATGGGTAAAAGTGGTGTCTAAACACTCCAAATTCAACCCAAACTCATATAATTAGTAAAATGCATTGTATTGTTACATATTTTGACCCTAGAAAGAGTAACATAGCTGTTTACTGCTTCAAATCTATGTTTTCTCTCGGTTTTAGCCTGTTTTCTTGGTTTTAGCCTGTTTGGGATAAAACGGGTTTAGGTGTTGTCTAAACACTCCAAATGCAACCCGAACTCTTATAATTAGTCAAATGCATTTGATTGTTACATATTTTGACGCTAGAAAGAGTAACATAGTTGTTTACTGCTTCAAATCAATGTTTCTCTCGGTTTTAGCCTGTTTTCTCGGTTTAAGCCTATTTTGGGATAAAATGGGTTTAAGTGTTGTTTAAACACTCCAAATTCATCCCGAAATCTTACAATTAGTAAAATGCATTGGGTTGTCACACATTCTGACCCTAGAAACAGTAACTAATCAATTTACAGCTTCGAATCAATGTTTTCTCAGTTTTAGCCTGTTTTGGGCAAAAAATGGGTAAATGTGGTGTCTAAACACTCCAAATACAACCCAAACTCTTATAATTAGTAAAATTCATTGTATTGTTACATATTTTGACCCTAGAAAGAGTAACATAGCTGTTTATTGCTTCAAATCTATGTTTTCTCTAGGTTTTTGCCTGTTTTCTTGGTTTTAGCCTGTTTGGGATAAAAAAAGGGTTAAGTGTTGTTTAAACACTCCAAATTCAAGCCGAACTCTTATAATTAGTCAAATGCATTGGATTGTTACATATTTTGACCCTAGAAAGAGTAACATAGTTTTTTACTGCTTCAAATCAATGTTTCTCTCGGTTTTAGCCTGTTTTCTCGGTTTAAGCCTATTTTGGGATAAAATGGGTTTAAGTGTTATCTAAACACTCCAAATTCATCCCAAACTCTTACAATTAGTCAAATGCATTGGGTTGTCACACATTCTGACCCTAGAAACAGTAACAAATCAGTTTACTGCTTCGAATCAATGTTTTCTCGGTTTTAGCCTGTTTTGGGGAAAATGGGTAAAAGTGGTGTCTAAACACTCCAAATTCAACCCAAACTCATATAATTAGTAAAATGCATTGTATTGTTACATATTTTGACCCTAGAAAGAGTAACATAGCTGTTTACTGCTTCAAATCTATGTTTTCTCTCGGTTTTAGCCTGTTTTCTTGGTTTTAGCCTGTTTGGGATAAAACGGGTTTAGGTGTTGTCTAAACACTCCAAATTCAACCCGAACTCTTATAATTAGTCAAATGCATTTGATTGTTACATATTTTGACGCTAGAAAGAGTAACATAGTTGTTTACTGCTTCAAATCAATGTTTCTCTCGGTTTTAGCCTGTTTTCTCGGTTTAAGCCTATTTTGGGATAAAATGGGTTTAAGTGTTGTTTAAACACTCCAAATTCATCCCGAAATCTTACAATTAGTAAAATGCATTGGGTTGTCACACATTCTGACCCTAGAAACAGTAACTAATCAATTTACAGCTTCGAATCAATGTTTTCTCAGTTTTAGCCTGTTTTGGGCAAAAAATGGGTAAATGTGGTGTCTAAACACTCCAAATACAACCCAAACTCTTATAATTAGTAAAATTCATTGTATTGTTACATATTTTGACCCTAGAAAGAGTAACATAGCTGTTTATTGCTTCAAATCTATGTTTTCTCTAGGTTTTTGCCTGTTTTCTTGGTTTTAGCCTGTTTGGGATAAAAACAGGGTTAAGTGTTGTTTAAACACTCCAAATTCAAGCCGAACTCTTATAATTAGTCAAATGCATTGGATTGTTACATATTGTGACCCTAGAAAGAGTAACATAGTTTTTTACTGCTTCAAATCAATGTTTCTCTCGGTTTTAGCCTGTTTTCTCGGTTTAAGCCTATTTTGGGATAAAATGGGTTTAAGTGTTATCTAAACACTCCAAATTCATCCCAAACTCTTACAATTAGTCAAATGCATTGGGTTGTCACACATTCTGACCCTAGAAACAGTAACAAATCAGTTTACTGCTTCGAATCAATGTTTTCTCGGTTTTAGCCTGTTTTGGGGAAAATGGGTAAAAGTGGTGTCTAAACACTCCAAATTCAACCCAAACTCATATAATTAGTAAAATGCATTGTATTGTTACATATTTTGACCCTAGAAAGAGTAACATAGCTGTTTACTGCTTCAAATCTATGTTTTCTCTCGGTTTTAGCCTGTTTTCTTGGTTTTAGCCTGTTTGGGATAAAACGGGTTTAGGTGTTGTCTAAACACTCCAAATGCAACCCGAACTCTTATAATTAGTCAAATGCATTTGATTGTTACATATTTTGACGCTAGAAAGAGTAACATAGTTGTTTACTGCTTCAAATCAATGTTTCTCTCGGTTTTAGCCTGTTTTCTCGGTTTAAGCCTATTTTGGGATAAAATGGGTTTAAGTGTTGTTTAAACACTCCAAATTCATCCCGAAATCTTACAATTAGTAAAATGCATTGGGTTGTCACACATTCTGACCCTAGAAACAGTAACTAATCAATTTACAGCTTCGAATCAATGTTTTCTCAGTTTTAGCCTGTTTTGGGCAAAAAATGGGTAAATGTGGTGTCTAAACACTCCAAATACAACCCAAACTCTTATAATTAGTAAAATTCATTGTATTGTTACATATTTTGACCCTAGAAAGAGTAACATAGCTGTTTACCGCTTCAAATCTATTTTTTCTCTAGGTTTTTGCCTGTTTTCTTGGTTTTAGCCTGTTTGGGATAAAAAAAAGGGTTAAGTGTTGTTTAAACACTCCAAATTCAAGCCGAACTCTTATAATTAGTCAAATGCAATGGATTGTTACATATTTTGACCCTAGAAAGAGTAACATAGTTTTTTACTGCTTCAAATCCATGTTTCTCTCGGTTTTAGCCTGTTTTCTCGGTTTAAGCCTATTTTGGGATAAAATGGGTTTAAGTGTTATCTAAACACTCCAAATTCATCCCAAACTCTTACAATTAGTCAAATGCATTGGGTTGTCACACATTCTGACCCTAGAAACAGTAACAAATCAGTTTACTGCTTCGAATCAATGTTTTCTCGGTTTTAGCCTGTTTTGGGGAAAATGGGTAAAAGTGGTGTCTAAACACTCCAAATTCAACCCAAACTCTTATAATTAGTAAAATGCATTGTATTGTTACCTATTTTGACCCTAGAAAGAGTAACATAGCTGTTTACTGCTTCAAATCTATGTTTTCTCTCGGTTTTAGCCTGTTTTCTTGGTTTTAGCCTGTTTGGGATAAAACGGGTTTAGGTGTTGTCTAAACACTCCAAATTCAACCCGAACTCTTATAATTAGTCAAATGCATTGGATTGTTACATATTTTGACCCTAGAAAGAGTAACATAGTTGTTTACTGCTTCAAATCAATGTTTCTCTCGGTTTTAGCCTGTTTTCTCGGTTTAAGCCTATTTTGGGATAAAATGGGTTTAAGTGTTGTTTAAACACTCCAAATTCATCCCGAAATCTTACAATTAGTAAAATGCATTGGGTTGTCACACATTCTGACCCTAGAAACAGTAACTAATCAATTTACAGCTTCGAATCAATGTTTTCTCAGTTTTAGCCTGTTTTGGGCAAAAAATGGGTAAATGTGGTGTCTAAACACTCCAAATACAACCCAAACTCTTATAATTAGTAAAATTCATTGTATTGTTACATATTTTGACCCTAGAAAGAGTAACATAGCTGTTTACCGCTTCAAATCTATTTTTTCTCTAGGTTTTAGCCTGTTTTCTTGGTTTTAGCCTGTTTGGGATAAAAACAGGGTTAAGTGTTGTTTAAACACTCCAAATTCAAGCCGAACTCTTATAATTAGTCAAATGCATTGGATTGTTACATATTTTGACCCTAGAAAGAGTAACAACGCAATTTACTGCGTCGAATATATGTTTTCTCTCGGTTTTAGCCTGTTTTCTCGGTTTTAGCATGTTTTGGGATAAAACGGGTTTAAGTGTTGTCTAAACACTCCAAATTTAACCCGAACTCTTATAATTAGTCAAATGCATTGGATTGTTACATATTTTGACCCTAGAAAGAGTAACATAGTTTTTTACTGCTTCAAATCAATGTTTCTCTCGGTTTTAGCCTGTTTTCTCGGTTTAAGCCTATTTTGGGATAAAATGGGTTTAAGTGTTATCTAAACACTCCAAATTCATCCCAAACTCTTACAATTAGTCAAATGCATTGGGTTGTCACACATTCTGACCCTAGAAACAGTAACAAATCAGTTTACTGCTTCGAATCAATGTTTTCTCGGTTTTAGCCTGTTTTGGGGAAAATGGGTAAAAGTGGTGTCTAAACACTCCAAATTCAACCCAAACTCATATAATTAGTAAAATGCATTGTATTGTTACATATTTTGACCCTAGAAAGAGTAACATAGCTGTTTACTGCTTCAAATCTATGTTTTCTCTCGGTTTTAGCCTGTTTTCTTGGTTTTAGCCTGTTTGGGATAAAACGGGTTTAGGTGTTGTCTAAACACTCCAAATTCAACCCGAACTCTTACAATTAGTCAAATGCATTGGATTGTTACATATTTTGACCCTAGAAAGAGTAACATAGTTGTTTACTGCTTCAAATCAATGTTTCTCTCGGTTTTAGCCTGTTTTCTCGGTTTAAGCCTATTTTGGGATAAAATGGGTTTAAGTGTTGTTTAAACACTCCAAATTCATCCCGAAATCTTACAATTAGTAAAATGCATTGGGTTGTCACACATTCTGACCCTAGAAACAGTAACTAATCAATTTACAGCTTCGAATCAATGTTTTCTCAGTTTTAGCCTGTTTTGGGCAGAAAATGGGTAAATGTGGTGTCTAAACACTCCAAATACAACCCAAACTCTTATAATTAGTAAAATTCATTGTATTGTTACATATTTTGACCCTAGAAAGAGTAACATAGCTGTTTACCGCTTCAAATCTATTTTTTCTCTAGATTTTAGCCTGTTTTCTTGGTTTTAGCCTGTTTGGGATAAAAACAGGGTTAAGTGTTGTTTAAACACTCCAAATTCAAGCCGAACTCTTATAATTAGTCAAATGCATTGGATTGTTACATATTTTGACCCTAGAAAGAGTAACAAAGCAATTTACTGCGTCGAATATATGTTTTCTCTCGGTTTTAGCCTGTTTTCTCGGTTTTAGCATGTTTTGGGATAAAACGGGTTTAAGTGTTGTCTAAACACTCCAAATTTAACCCGAACTCTTATAATTAGTCAAATGCATTGGATTGTTACATATTTTGACCCTAGAAAGAGTAACATAGTTTTTTACTGCTTCAAATCAATGTTTCTCTCGGTTTTAGCCTGTTTTCTCGGTTTAAGCCTATTTTGGGATAAAATGGGTTTAAGTGTTATCTAAACACTCCAAATTCATCCCAAACTCTTACAATTAGTCAAATGCATTGGGTTGTCACACATTCTGACCCTAGAAAGAGTAACAAATCAGTTTACTGCTTCGAATCAATGTTTTCTCGGTTTTAGCCTGTTTTGGGGAAAATGGGTAAAAGTGGTGTCTAAACACTCCAAATTCAACCCAAACTCTTATAATTAGTAAAATGCATTGTATTGTTACATATTTTGACCCTAGAAAGAGTAACATAGCTGTTTACTGCTTCAAATCTATGTTTTCTCTCGGTTTTAGCCTGTTTTCTTGGTTTTAGCCTGTTTGGGATAAAACGGGTTTAGGTGTTGTCTAAACACTCCAAATTCAACCCGAACTCTTATAATTAGTCAAATGCATTTGATTGTTACATATTTTGACGCTAGAAAGAGTAACATAGTTGTTTACTGCTTCAAATCAATGTTTCTCTCGGTTTTAGCCTGTTTTCTCGGTTTAAGCCTATTTTGGGATAAAATGGGTTTAAGTGTTGTTTAAACACTCCAAATTCATCCCGAAATCTTACAATTAGTAAAATGCATTGGGTTGTCACACATTCTGACCCTAGAAACAGTAACTAATCAATTTACAGCTTCGAATCAATGTTTTCTCAGTTTTAGCCTGTTTTGGGCAAAAAATGGGTAAATGTGGTGTCTAAACACTCCAAATACAACCCAAACTCTTATAATTAGTAAAATTCATTGTATTGTTACATATTTTGACGCTAGAAAGAGTAACATAGTTGTTTACTGCTTCAAATCAATGTTTCTCTCGGTTTTAGCCTGTTTTCTCGGTTTAAGCCTATTTTGGGATAAAATGGGTTTAAGTGTTGTTTAAACACTCCAAATTCATCCCGAAATCTTACAATTAGTAAAATGCATTGGGTTGTCACACATTCTGACCCTAGAAACAGTAACTAATCAATTTACAGCTTCGAATCAATGTTTTCTCAGTTTTAGCCTGTTTTGGGCAAAAAATGGGTAAATGTGGTGTCTAAACACTCCAAATACAACCCAAACTCTTATAATTAGTAAAATTCATTGTATTGTTACATATTTTGACCCTAGAAAGAGTAACATAGCTGTTTACCGCTTCAAATCTATTTTTTCTCTAGGTTTTTGCCTGTTTTCTTGGTTTTAGCCTGTTTGGGATAAAAACAGGGTTAAGTGTTGTTTAAACACTCCAAATTCAAGCCGAACTCTTATAATTAGTCAAATGCATTGGATTGTTACATATTTTGACCCTAGAAAGAGTAACATAGTTTTTTACTGCTTCAAATCAATGTTTCTCTCGGTTTTAGCCTGTTTTCTCGGTTTAAGCCTATTTTGGGATAAAATGGGTTTAAGTGTTATCTAAACACTCCAAATTCATCCCAAACTCTTACAATTAGTCAAATGCATTGGGTTGTCACACATTCTGACCCTAGAAACAGTAACAAATCAGTTTACTGCTTCGAATCAATGTTTTCTCGGTTTTAGCCTGTTTTGGGGAAAATGGGTAAAAGTGGTGTCTAAACACTCCAAATTCAACCCAAACTCTTATAATTAGTAAAATGCATTGTATTGTTACATATTTTGACCCTAGAAAGAGTAACATAGCTGTTTACTGCTTCAAATCTATGTTTTCTCTCGGTTTTAGCCTGTTTTCTTGGTTTTAGCCTGTTTGGGATAAAACGGGTTTAGGTGTTGTCTAAACACTCCAAATTCAACCCGAACTCTTATAATTAGTCAAATGCATTTGATTGTTACATATTTTGACGCTAGAAAGAGTAACATAGTTGTTTACTGCTTCAAATCAATGTTTCTCTCGGTTTTAGCCTGTTTTCTCGGTTTAAGCCTATTTTGGGATAAAATGGGTTTAAGTGTTGTTTAAACACTCCAAATTCATCCCGAAATCTTACAATTAGTAAAATGCATTGGGTTGTCACACATTCTGACCCTAGAAACAGTAACTAATCAATTTACAGCTTCGAATCAATGTTTTCTCAGTTTTAGCCTGTTTTGGGCAAAAAATGGGTAAATGTGGTGTCTAAACACTCCAAATACAACCCAAACTCTTATAATTAGTAAAATTCATTGTATTGTTACATATTTTGACCCTAGAAAGAGTAACATAGCTGTTTATTGCTTCAAATCTATGTTTTCTCTAGGTTTTTGCCTGTTTTCTTGGTTTTAGCCTGTTTGGGATAAAAACAGGGTTAAGTGTTGTTTAAACACTCCAAATTCAAGCCGAACTCTTATAATTAGTCAAATGCATTGGATTGTTACATATTTTGACCCTAGAAAGAGTAACATAGTTTTTTACTGCTTCAAATCAATGTTTCTCTCGGTTTTAGCCTGTTTTCTCGGTTTAAGCCTATTTTGGGATAAAATGGGTTTAAGTGTTATCTAAACACTCCAAATTCATCCCAAACTCTTACAATTAGTCAAATGCATTGGGTTGTCACACATTCTGACCCTAGAAACAGTAACAAATCAGTTTACTGCTTCGAATCAATGTTTTCTCGGTTTTAGCCTGTTTTGGGGAAAATGGGTAAAAGTGGTGTCTAAACACTCCAAATTCAACCCAAACTCATATAATTAGTAAAATGCTTTGTATTGTTACATATTTTGACCCTAGAAAGAGTAACATAGCTGTTTACTGCTTCAAATCTATGTTTTCTCTCGGTTTTAGCCTGTTTTCTTGGTTTTAGCCTGTTTGGGATAAAACGGGTTTAGGTGTTGTCTAAACACTCCAAATTCAACCCGAACTCTTATAATTAGTCAAATGCATTTGATTGTTACATATTTTGACGCTAGAAAGAGTAACATAGTTGTTTACTGCTTCAAATCAATGTTTCTCTCGGTTTTAGCCTGTTTTCTCGGTTTAAGCCTATTTTGGGATAAAATGGGTTTAAGTGTTGTTTAAACACTCCAAATTCATCCCGAAATCTTACAATTAGTAAAATGCATTGGGTTGTCACACATTCTGACCCTAGAAACAGTAACTAATCAATTTACAGCTTCGAATCAATGTTTTCTCAGTTTTAGCCTGTTTTGGGCAAAAAATGGGTAAATGTGGTGTCTAAACACTCCAAATACAACCCAAACTCTTATAATTAGTAAAATTCATTGTATTGTTACATATTTTGACCCTAGAAAGAGTAACATAGCTGTTTATTGCTTCAAATCTATGTTTTCTCTAGGTTTTTGCCTGTTTTCTTGGTTTTAGCCTGTTTGGGATAAAAACAGGGTTAAGTGTTGTTTAAACACTCCAAATTCAAGCCGAACTCTTATAATTAGTCAAATGCATTGGACTTTTACATATTGTGACCCTAGAAAGAGTAACATAGTTTTTTACTGCTTCAAATCAATGTTTCTCTCGGTTTTAGCCTGTTTTCTCGGTTTAAGCCTATTTTGGGATAAAATGGGTTTAAGTGTTATCTAAACACTCCAAATTCATCCCAAACTCTTACAATTAGTCAAATGCATTGGGTTGTCACACATTCTGACCCTAGAAACAGTAACAAATCAGTTTACTGCTTCGAATCAATGTTTTCTCGGTTTTAGCCTGTTTTGGGGAAAATGGGTAAAAGTGGTGTCTAAACACTCCAAATGTTGGGATTTATGAGACAAAGCTCACAAGAGAGGGTAGACAAACACTTGGTGAATGAATCCCCCTTTACCCACAACAAACTAACTCATTCTCAAGGGGGAGGAGAGAACATCAACTTGTGATGAACTCCCCATAAACAAGCTAGATAGAACCCAAATACTAGAGAGTAAGCGGATCCTAACTAGGAGAAGCACTAGTTTGAGACTTATCCTCTTCTAGTATCACAACACTTAGAGTTTGTGTACTTAGGAGAAGGAGGATTAAGAATCAGTAATCTAGGCTAAGTAAAGCAGTAAATAAGAAGAGTTTAGGTGGATTTGAGAAGAGAATAGGCTGCCTTAAGGGCAGCCCCTAACCGCTAATCCTAAACTCTCTACATTGTTAATATGAAACAAGAACACAAGTATAGAGAGGAAATCGGTTTCTCTTCTATTGAATAATAATGTTATTGTTTTACATATGAGAGATTACATCTTAATATAGGAAAAACAAGGTCATATGACCGTTAGACACAAAGAGAGAAGGGGAAGGTATGAAAGTGACTTGTAGCCGTTTGTCTCGAGTAGAGGAAGAAGAGAGCGACTTCTCTCTTCCTTCACCTAACCAAAAGCACACGTGAATCTCCCTTCCTTCCTTTTCCTTCTTCCTTCCTTTTCCTTGTGAGATGGGCCTCTCTCTCTTGTAAGGCCTCGTTTTCCTTCTCCTAAGCCACTCAAACTTCGGCCTTTCCATCACATGGACCGAGAGCAGCCCTAAGAGCACGACCGTACGGACGGGCCTTCTCCTCATTGTACGGACGGGCCTTCTCTTCATCGTACGGACGGGCCTGTACGGACGGGCCTGTACGGACGGGCCTGTACGGACGGGCCTGTACGGACGGGCCTGTACGGACGGGCCTTCTCTTCAATGTGTTCACGGCCTAACTGGCCGCTCACCGGACATGGGTCCGTTCACGGACACGGTACATGGTACCGGACACGGTACATGGTCGCTCACGGACACGGACATGGCCTTACCGGCCTTTACATGGCCTTTCCGGCCTTTCTTCTCTTCTTCCAAGGCTCGGCCTTACCGGCCTCTCCTCTCTCCTCCTTG
The DNA here is from genome assembly GCF_030686135.1 of Camelina sativa. Taxonomy (NCBI): domain Eukaryota; kingdom Viridiplantae; phylum Streptophyta; class Magnoliopsida; order Brassicales; family Brassicaceae; genus Camelina; species Camelina sativa. The sequence goes on along the minus strand of NC_141880.1, from coordinate 22,449,049 downwards.
GTACATTCTAATACTCCCCCGCACGCTTGATCGGTGGGACACCATGGGGACCAAAGATCAAGGGTGGACTAGTGTCATCTACCTCATTAAAAACCTCAACAAAGAAAACCTCTTGGGATAAAACTTTGTTAAGGGAAAAAGAGTATAGACTCCACTATCCAAGATGTCCCTTGACCTTGGTTTGCAAAGAACTAGCTCCCTTCTCTTCATGATTTGAACCGCTCCTACTCCTTAGCCCACCTTGCCTTTAGCACATTCCTTATGATCTCCATCCTTGCGCCTTTAGAATTTCTTTGAGGCTCTCATAGTCTCCTTTACCCCTTAAACAAGTGATAAAGAAGAAAAGAATAAGTGTTTGCTATGAGGAATATCAAAGAAAATTTCTAAAAGTGTGACAATTTAAGAGAACATATTAAAGAGTAAAGACTAGTAATGAAGCTAAGGTAATGAATTTAAGAAATTTAAATAGAGTAGAGTTTAGAGCACAGCCTTTATGGTGTTTTGATGGATAGGAAGGAGAGAGTTGATCACTGATGTGGTTTGGAATTCCTCCTTGAGACCGCTTCTCTAACCATGGTTTTTAAACCCGGCCAGTTTTATCGTCAGACTGACATATGCCCACTGAATCGGACATAACTTTCGAACGGCTGCTCGGATTGGTATGATTCCACTTCCACTGGCAAGATGACTCTGTGGTCTCGAACTTTAATGAAGAACGCGGAAGCCGAATCGCAGTGGAAGGGTTTCGTCCGAGTCGATCTTTGAGACGCTTCGGCTGAGCTTTAAGTAAAGACTTTTGCTTGTGGCCGAGCAGAATCTGTGAGGTACGGTCTGAAGTCACTTGATCTCCCCCGTAACCTTTACTTGATGATGGGCTGAAACCTCATCACCTCAGTTGAAGCCTTGTGCATCACCGTTCTTGTGCACATCCAATCAACAGTTGAAACCTTGTGCATCACCTTTCCTAAAGACCATTGTGCACATCCGATCAACAACTTGGCACTAACACACATGCTCTTGGACTGATTCATCACCTTCCACCAGCTTAACAAAGACTTGGTGGCCCTTGGTTCTAACTCCAGGCATTGTGCTGCGCTCTCCTCATGGCTATCTTGTAGCCTTCAACCTCGCCACTTCTTCTAGAGATAGCCAGCGAGCTCCACATATCTTCAAGGTTGAAACTGAAACCAAAACTCAATGGGACAGTTTCTAAACAAGAGATTGTGAGAGATTAGAGTATAGAGTATAGACTGAAATTAAATAGAGAATTTAGAGAATTAATAAGAGTATATATGGAGAATAGAAAGTGAGAGTATAAGGGAGAGTATTGGCGGTAGTATAAGATGAATGGAGAGTAGAATAGAGCTCAAGAGTTCCTATGGACAGAGTTAGACTCTGTTTTCTTGAGTTTGCAGAAGCTTTGACAGCCAAGAACAACCAAGAAGACAATCTCTTTTGGTGCTTTAATGGCTGAAACACATGGACCTTATGGAAAATTAGTTTCTCCAAAGGTTTAGGCATATCTCATGGTAGCATCACTTAAACAAAGTGTTCTCCAAGATTAAAAGCCTTCAAGAACCACGAATTAGCATATAGAAGATGCTTTCCATGGTCAAAAATCAAAATAAAAGGAAGAACCACCTTTGGAACAACCTTTTGTCCATTGGTTAAAAGAATGCATCTTGGACCACCTTGAATCTATTTGACCAAGCGGGCCATACATGCTAAAATAAAGTCTCTCTCTTCCTCAAGCTCGAATTTGGACACACCATATGGCCAGAAACAAAGCTTTCTCAACATTGAGATGAAGAAGAAGCGATTTAGCAACTAAAACCTTTAAAGGAAAATTAACTAAAGCAAAATTAAACCTTTAAAGGAAAATTAACTAAATCCTAAGAGAATCCTAAGAAAATCCTAAGAATTTCGTGGCTCATACAAGCACACAAGAACCGTGAATCCTCACCATGAACAAAACAAGTTGCTCAATGGTTCATCACTTCCCCACCATCCCAAATTAAACAAAGCTATTACCAAATCGGTAAAGCTTAAGGATGGGGCTTTTAAACTCGATTTCTCTTCACTCACTTGGTCTACAAATTCTAACAAGACAAGAGACCAAGCTTACTCAACATTGAGCTGTTTAGAGAATCGATTTAACGACAAAAGCCAAAATTAAAGCTTTAAAGAACTAAGCTAAGCGAATTAACACTTAAGCGAAATTTAAAAACTTTAACTTAGCGAATCCAAAGATGAATTGAATTGAGAACGAGTTTGAATCACCAAGAGCAGAACCTGCTCTGATACCATGTTGGGATTTATGAGACAAAGCTCACAAGAGAGGGTAGACAAACACTTGGTGAATGAATCCCCCTTTACCCACAACAAACTAACTCATTCTCAAGGGGGAGGAGAGAACATCAACTTGTGATGAACTCCCCATAGAACAGCTAGATAGAACCCAAATACTAGAGAGTAAGCGGATCCTATCAAGGAGAAGCACTAGTTTGAGACTTATCCTCTTCTAGTATCACAACACTTAGAGTTTGTATACTTAGGAGAAGGAGGATTAAGAATCAGTAATCTAGGCTAAGTAAAGCAGTAAATAAGAAGAGTTTAGGTGGATTTGAGAAGAGAATAGGCTGCCTTAAGGGCAGCCTCTAACCGCTAATCTCCTAAACACTCTACATTGTTGATATGAACAAGAACACAAGTAGAGAGGGAAAACGGTTTCTCTTCTATTAGATAATATTGTGATTGTTTTACATATGAGAGATTACATCTTAATATAGGAAAAACAAGGTCATATGACCGTTAGACACAAAGAGAGAAGGGGAAGGTATGAAAGTGACTTGTAGCCGTTTGTCTCGAGTAGAGGAAGAAGAGAGCGACTTCTCTCTTCCTTCACCTAACCAAAAGCACACGTGAATCTCCCTTCCTTCCTTTTCCTTCTTCCTTCCTTTTCCTTGTGAGATGGGCCTCTCTCTCTTGTAAGGCCTCGTTTTCCTTCTCCTAAGCCACTCAAACTTCGGCCTTTCCATCACATGGACCGAGAGCAGCCCTAAGAGCACGACCGTACGGACGGGCCTTCTCCTCATTGTACGGACGGGCCTTCTCTTCATCGTACGGACGGGCCTGTACGGACGGGCCTGTACGGACGGGCCTGTACGGACGGGCCTGTACGGACGGGCCTGTACGGACGGGCCTGTACGGACGGGCCTGTACGGACGGGCCTTCTCTTCAATGTGTTCACGGCCTAACTGGCCGCTCACCGGACATGGGTCCGTTCACGGACACGGTACATGGTACCGGACACGGTACATGGTCGCTCACGGACACGGACATGGCCTTACCGGCCTTTACATGGCCTTTCCGGCCTTTCTTCTCTTCTTCCAAGGCTCGGCCTTACCGGCCTCTCCTCTCTCCTCCTTGGTACATTCTAATACCAAATTCAACCCAAACTCATATAATTAGTAAAATGCATTGTATTGTTACATATTTTGACCCTAGAAAGAGTAACATAGCTGTTTACTGCTTCAAATCTATGTTTTCTCTCGGTTTTAGCCTGTTTTCTTGGTTTTAGCCTGTTTGGGATAAAACGGCTTTAGGTGTTGTCTAAACACTCCAAATGCAACCCGAACTCTTATAATTAGTCAAATGCATTTGATTGTTACATATTTTGACGCTAGAAAGAGTAACATAGTTGTTTACTGCTTCAAATCAATGTTTCTCTCGGTTTTAGCCTGTTTTCTCGGTTTAAGCCTATTTTGGGATAAAATGGGTTTAAGTGTTGTTTAAACACTCCAAATTCATCCCGAAATCTTACAATTAGTAAAATGCATTGGGTTGTCACACATTCTGACCCTAGAAACAGTAACTAATCAATTTACAGCTTCGAATCAATGTTTTCTCAGTTTTAGCCTGTTTTGGGCAAAAAATGGGTAAATGTGGTGTCTAAACACTCCAAATACAACCCAAACTCTTATAATTAGTAAAATTCATTGTATTGTTACATATTTTGACCCTAGAAAGAGTAACATAGCTGTTTACCGCTTCAAATCTATTTTTTCTCTAGGTTTTAGCCTGTTTTCTTGGTTTTAGCCTGTTTGGGATAAAAAAAGGGTTAAGTGTTGTTTAAACACTCCAAATTCAAGCCGAACTCTTATAATTAGTCAAATGCATTGGATTGTTACATATTTTGACCCTAGAAAGAGTAACATAGTTTTTTACTGCTTCAAATCAATGTTTCTCTCGGTTTTAGCCTGTTTTCTCGGTTTAAGCCTATTTTGGGATAAAATGGGTTTAAGTGTTGTTTAAACACTCCAAATTCATCCCGAAATCTTACAATTAGTAAAATGCATTGGGTTGTCACACATTCTGACCCTAGAAACAGTAACTAATCAATTTACAGCTTCGAATCAATGTTTTCTCAGTTTTAGCCTGTTTTGGGCAAAAAATGGGTAAATGTGGTGTCTAAACACTCCAAATACAACCCAAACTCTTATAATTAGTAAAATTCATTGTATTGTTACATATTTTGACCCTAGAAAGAGTAACATAGCTGTTTATTGCTTCAAATCTATGTTTTCTCTAGGTTTTTGCCTGTTTTCTTGGTTTTAGCCTGTTTGGGATAAAAACAGGGTTAAGTGTTGTTTAAACACTCCAAATTCAAGCCGAACTCTTATAATTAGTCAAATGCATTGGATTGTTACATATTTTGACCCTAGAAAGAGTAACATAGTTTTTTACTGCTTCAAATCAATGTTTCTCTCGGTTTTAGCCTGTTTTCTCGGTTTAAGCCTATTTTGGGATAAAATGGGTTTAAGTGTTATCTAAACACTCCAAATTCATCCCAAACTCTTACAATTAGTCAAATGCATTGGGTTGTCACACATTCTGACCCTAGAAACAGTAACAAATCAGTTTACTGCTTCGAATCAATGTTTTCTCGGTTTTAGCCTGTTTTGGGGAAAATGGGTAAAAGTGGTGTCTAAACACTCCAAATTCAACCCAAACTCTTATAATTAGTAAAATGCATTGTATTGTTACCTATTTTGACCCTAGAAAGAGTAACATAGCTGTTTACTGCTTCAAATCTATGTTTTCTCTCGGTTTTAGCCTGTTTTCTTGGTTTTAGCCTGTTTGGGATAAAACGGGTTTAGGTGTTGTCTAAACACTCCAAATTCAACCCGAACTCTTATAATTAGTCAAATGCATTGGATTGTTACATATTTTGACCCTAGAAAGAGTAACATAGTTGTTTACTGCTTCAAATCAATGTTTCTCTCGGTTTTAGCCTGTTTTCTCGGTTTAAGCCTATTTTGGGATAAAATGGGTTTAAGTGTTGTTTAAACACTCCAAATTCATCCCGAAATCTTACAATTAGTAAAATGCATTGGGTTGTCACACATTCTGACCCTAGAAACAGTAACTAATCAATTTACAGCTTCGAATCAATGTTTTCTCAGTTTTAGCCTGTTTTGGGCAGAAAATGGGTAAATGTGGTGTCTAAACACTCCAAATACAACCCAAACTCTTATAATTAGTAAAATTCATTGTATTGTTACATATTTTGACCCTAGAAAGAGTAACATAGCTGTTTACCGCTTCAAATCTATTTTTTCTCTAGGTTTTAGCCTGTTTTCTTGGTTTTAGCCTGTTTTCTTGGTTTTAGCCTGTTTGGGATAAAAACAGGGTTAAGTGTTGTTTAAACACTCCAAATTCAAGCCGAACTCTTATAATTAGTCAAATGCATTGGATTGTTACATATTTTGACCCTAGAAAGAGTAACAAAGCAATTTACTGCGTCGAATATATGTTTTCTCTCGGTTTTAGCCTGTTTTCTCGGTTTTAGCATGTTTTGGGATAAAACGGGTTTAAGTGTTGTCTAAACACTCCAAATTTAACCCGAACTCTTATAATTAGTCAAATGCATTGGATTGTTACATATTTTGACCCTAGAAAGAGTAACATAGTTTTTTACTGCTTCAAATCAATGTTTCTCTCGGTTTTAGCCTGTTTTCTCGGTTTAAGCCTATTTTGGGATAAAATGGGTTTAAGTGTTATCTAAACACTCCAAATTCATCCCAAACTCTTACAATTAGTCAAATGCATTGGGTTGTCACACATTCTGACCCTAGAAACAGTAACAAATCAGTTTACTGCTTCGAATCAATGTTTTCTCGGTTTTAGCCTGTTTTGGGGAAAATGGGTAAAAGTGGTGTCTAAACACTCCAAATTCAACCCAAACTCATATAATTAGTAAAATGCATTGTATTGTTACATATTTTGACCCTAGAAAGAGTAACATAGCTGTTTACTGCTTCAAATCTATGTTTTCTCTCGGTTTTAGCCTGTTTTCTTGGTTTTAGCCTGTTTGGGATAAAACGGGTTTAGGTGTTGTCTAAACACTCCAAATTCAACCCGAACTCTTACAATTAGTCAAATGCATTGGATTGTTACATATTTTGACCCTAGAAAGAGTAACATAGTTGTTTACTGCTTCAAATCAATGTTTCTCTCGGTTTTAGCCTGTTTTCTCGGTTTAAGCCTATTTTGGGATAAAATGGGTTTAAGTGTTGTTTAAACACTCCAAATTCATCCCGAAATCTTACAATTAGTAAAATGCATTGGGTTGTCACACATTCTGACCCTAGAAACAGTAACTAATCAATTTACAGCTTCGAATCAATGTTTTCTCAGTTTTAGCCTGTTTTGGGCAGAAAATGGGTAAATGTGGTGTCTAAACACTCCAAATACAACCCAAACTCTTATAATTAGTAAAATTCATTGTATTGTTACATATTTTGACCCTAGAAAGAGTAACATAGCTGTTTACCGCTTCAAATCTATTTTTTCTCTAGATTTTAGCCTGTTTTCTTGGTTTTAGCCTGTTTGGGATAAAAACAGGGTTAAGTGTTGTTTAAACACTCCAAATTCAAGCCGAACTCTTATAATTAGTCAAATGCATTGGATTGTTACATATTTTGACCCTAGAAAGAGTAACAAAGCAATTTACTGCGTCGAATATATGTTTTCTCTCGGTTTTAGCCTGTTTTCTCGGTTTTAGCATGTTTTGGGATAAAACGGGTTTAAGTGTTGTCTAAACACTCCAAATTTAACCCGAACTCTTATAATTAGTCAAATGCATTGGATTGTTACATATTTTGACCCTAGAAAGAGTAACATAGTTTTTTACTGCTTCAAATCAATGTTTCTCTCGGTTTTAGCCTGTTTTCTCGGTTTAAGCCTATTTTGGGATAAAATGGGTTTAAGTGTTATCTAAACACTCCAAATTCATCCCAAACTCTTACAATTAGTCAAATGCATTGGGTTGTCACACATTCTGACCCTAGAAAGAGTAACAAATCAGTTTACTGCTTCGAATCAATGTTTTCTCGGTTTTAGCCTGTTTTGGGGAAAATGGGTAAAAGTGGTGTCTAAACACTCCAAATTCAACCCAAACTCTTATAATTAGTAAAATGCATTGTATTGTTACATATTTTGACCCTAGAAAGAGTAACATAGCTGTTTACTGCTTCAAATCTATGTTTTCTCTCGGTTTTAGCCTGTTTTCTTGGTTTTAGCCTGTTTGGGATAAAACGGGTTTAGGTGTTGTCTAAACACTCCAAATTCAACCCGAACTCTTATAATTAGTCAAATGCATTTGATTGTTACATATTTTGACGCTAGAAAGAGTAACATAGTTGTTTACTGCTTCAAATCAATGTTTCTCTCGGTTTTAGCCTGTTTTCTCGGTTTAAGCCTATTTTGGGATAAAATGGGTTTAAGTGTTGTTTAAACACTCCAAATTCATCCCGAAATCTTACAATTAGTAAAATGCATTGGGTTGTCACACATTCTGACCCTAGAAACAGTAACTAATCAATTTACAGCTTCGAATCAATGTTTTCTCAGTTTTAGCCTGTTTTGGGCAAAAAATGGGTAAATGTGGTGTCTAAACACTCCAAATTCAACCCAAACTCTTATAATTAGTAAAATTCATTGTATTGTTACATATTTTGACGCTAGAAAGAGTAACATAGTTGTTTACTGCTTCAAATCAATGTTTCTCTCGGTTTTAGCCTGTTTTCTCGGTTTAAGCCTATTTTGGGATAAAATGGGTTTAAGTGTTGTTTAAACACTCCAAATTCATCCCGAAATCTTACAATTAGTAAAATGCATTGGGTTGTCACACATTCTGACCCTAGAAACAGTAACTAATCAATTTACAGCTTCGAATCAATGTTTTCTCAGTTTTAGCCTGTTTTGGGCAAAAAATGGGTAAATGTGGTGTCTAAACACTCCAAATACAACCCAAACTCTTATAATTAGTAAAATTCATTGTATTGTTACATATTTTGACCCTAGAAAGAGTAACATAGCTGTTTACCGCTTCAAATCTATTTTTTCTCTAGGTTTTTGCCTGTTTTCTTGGTTTTAGCCTGTTTGGGATAAAAACAGGGTTAAGTGTTGTTTAAACACTCCAAATTCAAGCCGAACTCTTATAATTAGTCAAATGCATTGGATTGTTACATATTTTGACCCTAGAAAGAGTAACATAGTTTTTTACTGCTTCAAATCAATGTTTCTCTCGGTTTTAGCCTGTTTTCTCGGTTTAAGCCTATTTTGGGATAAAATTGGTTTAAGTGTTATCTAAACACTCCAAATTCATCCCAAACTCTGACAATTAGTCAAATGCATTGGGTTGTCACACATTCTGACCCTAGAAACAGTAACAAATCAGTTTACTGCTTCGAATCAATGTTTTTTCGGTTTTAGCCTGTTTTGGGGAAAATGGGTAAAAGTGGTGTCTAAACACTCCAAATTCAACCCAAACTCTTATAATTAGTAAAATGCATTGTATTGTTACATATTTTGACCCTAGAAAGAGTAACATAGCTGTTTACTGCTTCAAATCTATGTTTTCTCTCGGTTTTAGCCTGTTTTCTTGGTTTTAGCCTGTTTGGGATAAAACGGGTTTAGGTGTTGTCTAAACACTCCAAATTCAACCCGAACTCTTATAATTAGTCAAATGCATTTGATTGTTACATATTTTGACGCTAGAAAGAGTAACATAGTTGTTTACTGCTTCAAATCAATGTTTCTCTCGGTTTTAGCCTGTTTTCTCGGTTTAAGCCTATTTTGGGATAAAATGGGCTTAAGTGTTGTTTAAACACTCCAAATTCATCCCGAAATCTTACAATTAGTAAAATGCATTGGGTTGTCACACATTCTGACCCTAGAAACAGTAACTAATCAATTTACAGCTTCGAATCAATGTTTTCTCAGTTTTAGCCTGTTTTGGGCAAAAAATGGGTAAATGTGGTGTCTAAACACTCCAAATACAACCCAAACTCTTATAATTAGTAAAATTCATTGTATTGTTACATATTTTGACCCTAGAAAGAGTAACATAGCTGTTTATTGCTTCAAATCTATGTTTTCTCTAGGTTTTTGCCTGTTTTCTTGGTTTTAGCCTGTTTGGGATAAAAACAGGGTTAAGTGTTGTTTAAACACTCCAAATTCAAGCCGAACTCTTATAATTAGTCAAATGCATTGGATTGTTACATATTTTGACCCTAGAAAGAGTAACATAGTTTTTTACTGCTTCAAATCAATGTTTCTCTCGGTTTTAGCCTGTTTTCTCGGTTTAAGCCTATTTTGGGATAAAATGGGTTTAAGTGTTATCTAAACACTCCAAATTCATCCCAAACTCTTACAATTAGTCAAATGCATTGGGTTGTCACACATTCTGACCCTAGAAACAGTAACAAATCAGTTTACTGCTTCGAATCAATGTTTTCTTGGTTTTAGCCTGTTTTGGGGAAAATGGGTAAAAGTGGTGTCTAAACACTCCAAATTCAACCCAAACTCTTATAATTAGTAAAATGCATTGTATTGTTACATATTTTGACCCTAGAAAGAGTAACATAGCTGTTTACTGCTTCAAATCTATGTTTTCTCTCGGTTTTAGCCTGTTTTCTTGGTTTTAGCCTGTTTGGGATAAAACGGGTTTAGGTGTTGTCTAAACACTCCAAATTCAACCCGAACTCTTATAATTAGTCAAATGCATTGGATTGTTACATATTTTGACCCTAGAAAGAGTAACATAGTTGTTTACTGCTTCAAATCAATGTTTCTCTCGGTTTTAGCCTGTTTTCTCGGTTTAAGCCTATTTTGGGATAAAATGGGTTTAAGTGTTGTTTAAACACTCCAAATTCATCCCGAAATCTTACAATTAGTAAAATGCATTGGGTTGTCACACATTCTGACCCTAGAAACAGTAACTAATCAATTTACAGCTTTGAATCAATGTTTTCTCAGTTTTAGCCTGTTTTGGGCAGAAAATGGGTAAATGTGGTGTCTAAACACTCCAAATACAACCCAAACTCTTATAATTAGTAAAATTCATTGTATTGTTAAATATTTTGACCCTAGAAAGAGTAACATAGCTGTTTACCGCTTCAAATCTATTTTTTCTCTAGGTTTTAGCCTGTTTTCTTGGTTTTAGCCTGTTTGGGATAAAAACAGGGTTAAGTGTTGTTTAAACACTCCAAATTCAAGCCGAACTCTTATAATTAGTCAAATGCATTGGATTGTTACATATTTTGACCCTAGAAAGAGTAACAAAGCAATTTACTGCGTCGAATATATGTTTTCTCTCGGTTTTAGCCTGTTTTCTCGGTTTTTAGCATGTTTTGGGATAAAACGGGTTTAAGTGTTGTCTAAACACTCCAAATTTAACCCGAACTCTTATAATTAGTCAAATGCATTGGATTGTTACATATTTTGACCCTAGAAAGAGTAACATAGTTTTTTACTGCTTCAAATCAATGTTTCTCTCGGTTTTAGCCTGTTTTCTCGGTTTAAGCCTATTTTGGGATAAAATGGGTTTAAGTGTTATCTAAACACTCCAAATTCATCCCAAACTCTTACAATTAGTCAAATGCATTGGGTTGTCACACATTCTGACCCTAGAAACAGTAACAAATCAGTTTACTGCTTCGAATCAATGTTTTCTCGGTTTTAGCCTGTTTTGGGGAAAATGGGTAAAAGTGGTGTCTAAACACTCCAAATTCAACCCAAACTCTTATAATTAGTAAAATTCATTGTATTGTTACATATTTTGACCCTAGAAAGAGTAACAAAGCTGTTTACCGCTTCAAATCTATTTTTTCTCTCGGTTTTAGCCTGTTTGGGATAAAACGGGTTTAAGTGTTGTCTAAACACTCCAAATTCAACCCGAACTCTTATAATTAGTCAAATGCATTGGATTGTTACATATTTTGACCCTAGGAAGAGTAAAATAGTTGTTTACTGCTTCAAATCAATGTTTCTCTCGGTTTTAGCCTGTTTTCTCGGTTTAAGCCTATTCTGGGATAAAATGGGTTTAATTGTTGTTTAAACACTCCAAATTCATCCCGAAATCTTACAATTAGTCAAATGCATTGGGTTGTCACACATTCTGATCCTAGAAACAGTAACTAATCAATTTACATGGGTTGAAGGCTATGTCCGGGACGCCCGTCGGTTCGTTGAATTTTGCTACAGCGAATCAATGTTTTCTCAGTTTTAGCCTGTTTTGGGCAAAAAATGGGTAAATGTGGTGTCTAAACACTCCAAATACAACCCAAACTCTTATAATTAGTAAAATTCATTGTATTGTTACATATTTTGACCCTAGAAAGAGTAACAAAGCAATTTACTGCGTCGAATATATGTTTTCTCTCGGTTTTAGCCTATTTTCTCGGTTTTAGCCTGTTTTGGATTAAAACAGGTTTAAGTGTTGTCTAAACACTCCAAATTCAACCCAAACTCTTATAATTAGTAAAATGCATTGTATTGTTACATATTTTGACCCTAGAAAGAGTAACAAAGCAATTTACTGCGTCGAATATATGTTTTCTCTCGGTTTTAGCCTGTTTTCTCGGTTTTAGCATGTTTTGGGATAAAACGGGTTTAAGTGTTGTCTAAACATTCCAAATTTAACCCGAACTCTTATCATTAGTCAAATGCATTGGATTGATACATATTATGACCCTAGAAAGAGTTACATAGCTGTTTATTGCTTCAAATCTATGTTTTCTCTAGGTTTTTGCCTGTTTTCTTGGTTTTAGCCTGTTTGGGATAAAAACAGGGTTAAGTGTTGTTTAAACACTCCAAATTCAAGCCGAACTCTTATAATTAGTCAAATGCATTGGATTGTTACATATTTTGACCCTAGAAAGAGTAACATAGTTTTTTACTGCTTCAAATCAATGTTTCTCTCGGTTTTAGCCTATTTTCTCGGTTTAAGCCTATTTTGGGATAAAATGGGTTTAAGTGTTGTTTAAACACTCCAAATTCATCACGAAATCTTAAAATTAGTAAAATGCATTGGGTTGTCACACATTCTGACCCTAGAAACAGTAACTAATCAATTTACAGCTTCGAATCAATGTTTTCTCAGTTTTAGCCTGTTTTGGGCAAAAAATGGGTAAATGTGGTGTCTAAACACTCCAAATACAACCCAAACTCTTATAATTAGTAAAATTCATTGTATTGTTACATATTTTGACCCTAGAAAGAGTAACATAGCTGTTTACTGCTTCAAATCTATGTTTTCTCTCGGTTTTAGCCTGTTTTCTTGGTTTTAGCCTGTTTGGGATAAAACGGGTTTAGGTGTTGTCTAAACACTCCAAATTCAACCCGAACTCTTATAATTAGTCAAATGCATTGGATTGTTACATATTTTGACCCTAGAAAGAGTAACATAGTTGTTTACTGCTTCAAATCAATGTTCCTCTCGGTTTTAGCCTGTTTTCTCGGTTTAAGCCTATTTTGGGATAAAATGGGTTTAAGTGTTGTTTAAACACTCAAAATTCATCCCAAAATCTTACAATTAGTAAAATGCATTGGGTTGTCACACATTCTAACCCTAGAAACAGTAACTAATCAATTTACAGCTTCGAATCAATGTTTTCTCAGTTTTAGCCTGTTTTGGGCAAAAAATGGGTAAATGTGGTGTCTAAACACTCCAAATACAACCCAAACTCTTATAATTAGTAAAATTCATTGTATTGTTACATATTTTGACCCTAAAAAGAATAACAAAGCTGTTTACCGCTTCAAATCTATTTTTTCTCTCGGTTTTAGCCTGTTTTCTTGGTTTTAGCCTGTTTGGGATAAAACGGGTTTAAGTGTTGTCTAAACACCAAATTCAACCCGAACTCTTATAATTAGTCATATGCATTGGATTGTTACATATTTTGACCCTAGGAAGAGTAAAATAGTTGTTTACTGCTTCAAATCAATGTTTCTCTCGGTTTTAGCCTGTTTTCTCGGTTTAAGCCTATTCTGGGATAAAATGGGTTTAATTGTTGTTTAAACACTCCAAATTCATCCCGAAATCTTACAATTAGTCAAATGCATTGGGTTGTCACACATTCTGACCCTAGAAACAGTAACTAATCAATTTACAGCTTCGAATCAATGTTTTCTCAGTTTTAGCCTGTTTTGGGCAAAAAATGGGTAAATGTGGTGTCTAAACACTCCAAATACAACCCAAACTCTTATAATTAGTAAAATTTATTGTATTGTTACATATTTTGACCCTAGAAAGAGTAACAAAGCAATTTACTGCATCGAATATATGTTTTCTCTCGGTTTTAGCCTGTTTTCTCGGTTTTAGCCTGTTTTGGATTAAAACAGGTTTAAGTGTTGTCTAAACACTCCAAATTCAACCCAAACTCTTATAATTAGTAAAATGCATTGTATTGTTACATATTTTGACCCTAGAAAGAGTAACAAAGCAATTTACTGCGTCGAATATATGTTTTCTCTCGGTTTTAGCCTGTTTTCTCAGTTTTAGCCTGTTTTGGGCAAAAAATGGGTAAATGTGGTGTCTAAACACTCCAAATACAACCCAAACTCTTATAATTAGTAAAATTCATTGTATTGTTACATATTTTGACCCTAGAAAGAGTAAAATAGCTGTTTATTGCTTCAAATCTATTTTTTCTCTAGGTTTTTGCCTGTTTTCTTGGTTTTAGCCTGTTTGGGATAAAAACAGGGTTAAGTGTTGTTTAAACACTCCAAATTCAAACTGAACTCTTATAATTAGTCAAATGCATTGGATTGTTACATATTTTGACCCTAGAAAGAGTAACATAGTTGTTTACTGCTTCAAATCAATGTTTCTCTCGGTTTTGGCCTGTTTTCTCGGTTTAAGCCTATTTTGGGATAAAATGGGTTTAAGTGTTATCTAAACACTCCAAATTCATCCCAAACTCTTACAATTAGTCAAATGCATTGGGTTGTCACACATTCTGACCCTAGAAACAGTAACAAATCAGTTTACTGCTTCGAATCAATGTTTTCTCGGTTTTAGCCTGTTTTGGGGAAAATGGGTAAAAGTGGTGTCTAAACACTCCAAATTCAACCCAAACTCTTATAATTAGTAAAATTCATTGTATTGTTACATATTTTGACCCTAGAAAGAGTAACAAAGCTGTTTACCGCTTCAAATCTATTTTTTCTCTCGGTTTTAGCCTGTTTGGGATAAAACGGGTTTAAGTGTTGTCTAAACACTCCAAATTCAACCCGAACTCTTATAATTAGTCAAATGCATTGGATTGTTACATATTTTGACCCTAGGAAGAGTAAAATAGTTGTTTACTGCTTCAAATCAATGTTTCTCTCGGTTTTAGCCTGTTTTCTCGGTTTAAGCCTATTCTGGGATAAAATGGGTTTAATTGTTGTTTAAACACTCCAAATTCATCCCGAAATCTTACAATTAGTCAAATGCATTGGGTTGTCACACATTCTGATCCTAGAAACAGTAACTAATCAATTTACATGGGTTGAAGGCTATGTCCGGGACGCCCGTCGGTTCGTTGAATTTTGCTACAGCGAATCAATGTTTTCTCAGTTTTAGCCTGTTTTGGGCAAAAAATGGGTAAATGTGGTGTCTAAACACTCCAAATACAACCCAAACTCTTATAATTAGTAAAATTCATTGTATTGTTACATATTTTGACCCTAGAAAGAGTAACAAAGCAATTTACTGCGTCGAATATATGTTTTCTCTCGGTTTTAGCCTATTTTCTCGGTTTTAGCCTGTTTTGGATTAAAACAGGTTTAAGTGTTGTCTAAACACTCCAAATTCAACCCAAACTCTTATAATTAGTAAAATGCATTGTATTGTTACATATTTTGACCCTAGAAAGAGTAACAAAGCAATTTACTGCGTCGAATATATGTTTTCTCTCGGTTTTAGCCTGTTTTCTCGGTTTTAGCATGTTTTGGGATAAAACGGGTTTAAGTGTTGTCTAAACATTCCAAATTTAACCCGAACTCTTATCATTAGTCAAATGCATTGGATTGATACATATTATGACCCTAGAAAGAGTTACATAGCTGTTTATTGCTTCAAATCTATGTTTTCTCTAGGTTTTTGCCTGTTTTCTTGGTTTTAGCCTGTTTGGGATAAAAACAGGGTTAAGTGTTGTTTAAACACTCCAAATTCAAGCCGAACTCTTATAATTAGTCAAATGCATTGGATTGTTACATATTTTGACCCTAGAAAGAGTAACATAGTTTTTTACTGCTTCAAATCAATGTTTCTCTCGGTTTTAGCCTATTTTCTCGGTTTAAGCTTATTTTGGGATAAAATGGGTTTAAGTGTTGTTTAAACACTCCAAATTCATCACGAAATCTTAAAATTAGTAAAATGCATTGGGTTGTCACACATTCTGACCCTAGAAACAGTAACTAATCAATTTACAGCTTCGAATCAATGTTTTCTCAGTTTTAGCCTGTTTTGGGCAAAAAATGGGTAAATGTGGTGTCTAAACACTCCAAATACAACCCAAACTCTTATAATTAGTAAAATTCATTGTATTGTTACATATTTTGACCCTAGAAAGAGTAACATAGCTGTTTACTGCTTCAAATCTATGTTTTCTCTCGGTTTTAGCCTGTTTTCTTGGTTTTAGCCTGTTTGGGATAAAACGGGTTTAGGTGTTGTCTAAACACTCCAAATTCAACCCGAACTCTTATAATTAGTCAAATGCATTGGATTGTTACATATTTTGACCCTAGAAAGAGTAACATAGTTGTTTACTGCTTCAAATCAATGTTCCTCTCGGTTTTAGCCTGTTTTCTCGGTTTAAGCCTATTTTGGGATAAAATGGGTTTAAGTGTTGTTTAAACACTCAAAATTCATCCCAAAATCTTACAATTAGTAAAATGCATTGGGTTGTCACACATTCTAACCCTAGAAACAGTAACTAATCAATTTACAGCTTCGAATCAATGTTTTCTCAGTTTTAGCCTGTTTTGGGCAAAAAATGGGTAAATGTGGTGTCTAAACACTCCAAATACAACCCAAACTCTTATAATTAGTAAAATTCATTGTATTGTTACATATTTTGACCCTAAAAAGAATAACAAAGCTGTTTACCGCTTCAAATCTATTTTTTCTCTCGGTTTTAGCCTGTTTTCTTGGTTTTAGCCTGTTTGGGATAAAACGGGTTTAAGTGTTGTCTAAACACCAAATTCAACCCGAACTCTTATAATTAGTCATATGCATTGGATTGTTACATATTTTGACCCTAGGAAGAGTAAAATAGTTGTTTACTGCTTCAAATCAATGTTTCTCTCGGTTTTAGCCTGTTTTCTCGGTTTAAGCCTATTCTGGGATAAAATGGGTTTAATTGTTGTTTAAACACTCCAAATTCATCCCGAAATCTTACAATTAGTCAAATGCATTGGGTTGTCACACATTCTGACCCTAGAAACAGTAACTAATCAATTTACAGCTTCGAATCAATGTTTTCTCAGTTTTAGCCTGTTTTGGGCAAAAAATGGGTAAATGTGGTGTCTAAACACTCCAAATACAACCCAAACTCTTATAATTAGTAAAATTTATTGTATTGTTACATATTTTGACCCTAGAAAGAGTAACAAAGCAATTTACTGCATCGAATATATGTTTTCTCTCGGTTTTAGCCTGTTTTCTCGGTTTTAGCCTGTTTTGGATTAAAACAGGTTTAAGTGTTGTCTAAACACTCCAAATTCAACCCAAACTCTTATAATTAGTAAAATGCATTGTATTGTTACATATTTTGACCCTAGAAAGAGTAACAAAGCAATTTACTGCGTCGAATATATGTTTTCTCTCGGTTTTAGCCTGTTTTCTCAGTTTTAGCCTGTTTTGGGCAAAAAATGGGTAAATGTGGTGTCTAAACACTCCAAATACAACCCAAACTCTTATAATTAGTAAAATTCATTGTATTGTTACATATTTTGACCCTAGAAAGAGTAAAATAGCTGTTTATTGCTTCAAATCTATTTTTTCTCTAGGTTTTTGCCTGTTTTCTTGGTTTTAGCCTGTTTGGGATAAAAACAGGGTTAAGTGTTGTTTAAACACTCCAAATTCAAACTGAACTCTTATAATTAGTCAAATGCATTGGATTGTTACATATTTTGACCCTAGAAAGAGTAACATAGTTGTTTACTGCTTCAAATCAATGTTTCTCTCGGTTTTGGCCTGTTTTCTCGGTTTAAGCCTATTTTGGGATAAAATGGGTTTAAGTGTTGTTTAAACACCCTAAATTCATCCGAAACTCTTACAATTAGTCAAATGCATTGGGTTGTCACACATTCTGACCCTAGAAACAGTAACAAATCAGTTTACTGCTTCGAATCAATGTTTTCTTGGTTTTAGCCTGTTTTGGGGAAAATGGGTAAAAGTGGTGTCTAAACACTCCAAATTCAACCCAAACTCTTATAATTAGTAAAATGCATTGTATTGTTACATATTTTGACCCTAGAAAGAGTAACATAGCTGTTTACTGCTTCAAATCTATGTTTTCTCTCGGTTGTAGCCTGTTTTCTTGGTTTTAGCCTGTTTGGGATAAAACGGGTTTAGGTGTTGTCTAAACACTCCAAATTCAACCTGCACTCTTATAATTAGTCAAATGCATTGGATTGTTACATATTTTGACCCTAGAAAGAGTAACATAGTTGTTTACTGCTTCAAATCAATGTTTCTCTCGGTTTTAGCCTGTTTTCTCGGTTTAAGCCTATTTTGGGATAAAATGGGTTTAAGTGTTGTTTAAACACTCCAAATTCATCCCGAAATCTTACAATTAGTAAAATGCATTGGGTTGTCACACATTCTGACCCAAAAAACAGTAACTAATCAGTTTACTGCTTCGAATCAATGTTTTCTCGGTTTTAGCCTGTTTTGGGGAAAATGGGTAAAAGTGGTTTCTAAACACTCCAAATTCAACCCAAAATCTTGTAATTAGTAAAATGCATTGTATTGTTACATATTTTGACCCTAGAAAGAGTAACAAAGCAATTTAGTGCGTCGAATATATGTTTTCTCTCGGTTTTAGCCTGTTTTCTCAGTTTTAGTATGTTTTGGGCAAAAAATGGGTAAATGTGGTGTCTAAACACTCCAAATACAACCCAAACTCTTATAATTAGTAAAATTCATTGTATTGTTACATATTATGACCCTAGAAAGAGTAACATAGCTGTTTATTGCTTCAAATCTATGTTTTCTCTAGGTTTTTGCCTGTTTTCTTGGTTTTAGCCTGTTTGGGATAAAAACAGGGTTAAGTGTTGTTTAAACACTCCAAATTCAAGCCGAACTCTTATAATTAGTCAAATGCATTCGATTGTTACATATTTTGACCCTAGAAAGAGTAACATAGTTGTTTACTGCTTCAAATCAATGTTTCTCTCGGTTTTAGCCTGTTTTCTCGGTTTAAGCCTATTTTGGGATAAAATGGGTTTAAGTGTTGTTTAAACACTCCAAATTCATCCCGAAATCTTACAATTAGTAAAATGCATTGGGTTGTCACACATTCTGACCCTAGAAACAGTAACTAATCAATTTACAGCTTCGAATCAATGTTTTCTCCGTTTTAGCCTGTTTTGGGCAAAAAATGGGTAAATGTGGTGTCTAAACACTCCAAATACAACCCAAACTCTTATAATTAGTAAAATTCATTGTATTGTTACATATTTTGACCCTAGAAAGAGTAACATAGCTGTTTACTGCTTCAAATCTATTTTTTCTCTCGATTTTAGCCTGTTTTCTTGGTTTTAGCCTGTTTTGGATTAAAACAGGTTTAAGTGTTGTCTAAACACTCCAAATTCAACCCAAACACTTATAATTAGTAAAATGCATTGTATTGTTACATATTTTGACCCTAGAAAGAGTAACAAAGCAATTTACTGCGTCGAATATATGTTTTCTCTCGGTTTTAGCCTGTTTTCTCAGTTTTAGCCTGTTTTGGGCAAAAAATGGGTAAATGTGGTGTCTAAACACTCCAAATACAACCCAAACTCTTATAATTAGTAAAATTCATTGTATTGTTACATATTTTGACCCTAGAAAGAGTAACATAGCTGTTTATTGCTTCAAATCTATTTTTTCTCTAGGTTTTAGCCTGTTTTCTTGGTTTTAGCCTGTTTGGGATAAAACGGGTTTAAGTGTTGTCTAAACACTCCAAATTCAACCCGAACTCTTATAATTAGTCAAATGCATTGGATTGTTACATATTTTGACCCTAGAAAGAGTAACATATTTGTTTACTGCTTCAAATCAATGTTTCTCTCGGTTTTAGCCTGTTTTCTCGGTTTAAGCCTATTTTGGGATAAAATGGGTTTAATTGTTGTTTAAACACTCCAAATTCATCCCGAAATCTTACAATTAGTCAAATGCATTGGGTTGTCACACATTCTGACCCTAGAAACAGTAACTAATCAATTTACAGCTTTGAATCAATGTTTTCTCAGTTTTAGCCTGTTTTGGGCAAAAAATGGGTAAATGTGGTGTCTAAACACTCCAAATACAACCCAAACTCTTATAATTAGTAAAATTCATTGTATTGTTACATATTTTGACCCTAGAAAGAGTAACATAGCTGTTTATTGCTTCAAATCTATGTTTTCTCTAGGTTTTTGCCTGTTTTCTTGGTTTTAGCCTGTTTGGGATAAAAACAGGGTTAAGTGTTGTCTAAACACTCCAAATTCAACCCGAACTCTTATAATTAGTCAAATGCATTGGATTGTTACATATTTTGACCCTAGAAAGAGTAACATAGTTGTTTACTGCTTCAAATCAATGTTTCTCTCGGTTTTAGCCTGTTTTCTCAGTTTAAGCCTATTTTGGGATAAAATGGGTTTAAGTGTTGTTTAAACACTCCAAATTCATCCCGAAATCTTACAATTAGTAAAATGCATTGGGTTGTCACACATTCTGACCCTAGAAACAGTAACTAATCAATTTACAGCTTCGAATCAATGTTTTCTCAGTTTTAGCCTGTTTTGGGCAAAAAATGGGTAAATGTGGTGTCTAAACACTCCAAATACAACCCAAACTCTTATAATTAGTAAAATTTATTGTATTGTTACATATTTTGACCCTAGAAAGAGTAACAAAGCAATTTACTGCGTCGAATATATGTTTTCTCTCGGTTTTAGCCTGTTTTCTCGGTTTTAGCCTGTTTTGGATTAAAACAGGTTTAAGTGTTGTCTAAACACTCCAAATTCAACCCAAACACTTATAATTAGTAAAATGCATTGTATTGTTACATATTTTGACCCTAGAAAGAGTAACAAAGCAATTTACTGCGTCGAATATATGTTTTCTCTCGGTTTTAGCCTGTTTTCTCAGTTTTAGCCTGTTTTGGGCAAAAAATGGGTAAATGTGGTGTCTAAACACTCCAAATACAACCCAAACTCTTATAATTAGTAAAATTCATTGTATTGTTACATATTTTGACCCTAGAAAGAGTAACATAGCTGTTTATTGCTTCAAATCTATTTTTTCTCTAGGTTTTTGCCAGTTTTCTTGGTTTTAGCCTGTTTGGGATAAAAACAGGGTTAAGTGTTGTTTAAACACTCCAAATTCAACCTGAACTCTTATAATTAGTCAAATGCATTGGATTGTTACATATTTTGACCCTAGAAAGAGTAACATAGTTGTTTACTGCTTCAAATCAATGTTTCTCTCGGTTTTGGCCTGTTTTCTCGGTTTAAGCCTATTTTGGGATAAAATAGGTTTAAGTGTTGTTTAAACACCCCAAATTCATCCGAAACTCTTACAATAATTCAAATGCATTGGGTTGTCACACATTCTGACCCTAGAAAAAGTAACAAATCAGTTTACTGCTTCGAATCAATGTTTTCTTGGTTTTAGCCTGTTTTGGGGAAAATGGGTAAAAGTGGTGTCTAAACACTCCAAATTCAACCCTAACTCATATAATTAGTAAAATGCATTGTATTGTTACATATTTTGACCCTAGAAAGAGTAGCATAGCTGTTTACTGCTTCAAATCTATGTTTTCTCTCGGTTTTAGCCTGTTTTCTTGGTTTTAGCCTGTTTGGGATAAAACGGGTTTAGGTGTTGTCTAAACACTCCAAATTCAACCCGAACTCTTATGATTAGTCAAATGCATTGGATTGTTACATATTTTGACCCTAGAAAGAGTAACATAGTTGTTTACTGCTTCAAATCAATGTTTCTCTCGGTTTTAGCCTGTTTTCTCGGTTTAAGCCTATTTTGGGATAAAATGGGTTTAAGTGTTGTTTAAACACTCCAAATTCATCCCGAAATCTTACAATTAGTAAAATGCATTGGGTTGTCACACATTCTGACCCAAGAAACAGTAACTAATCAGTTTACTGCTTCGAATCAATGTTTTCTCGGTTTTAGCCTGTTTTGGGGAAAATGGGTAAAAGTGGTTTCTAAACACTCCAAATTCAACCCAAAATCTTGTAATTAGTAAAATGCATTGTATTGTTACATATTTTGACCCTAGAAAGAGTAACAAAGCAATTTAGTGCGTCGAATATGTTGGGATTTCAAGAGAGATGGCTCTTGACAAAGGAGAGACAACTCCCAAGGATTGAATCTCCTTATACCCACAACAAACTAGCTCATTCTCAAGGGGGAAGGAGAGGACATCAACTTGTGATGAACTCCCCACAAACAACCTCAATAGACCCCAAATACTAGATATAAATCGGATCTATGAGGAACAAACAGCCTAGTTTGAGACTTATCCTCTTCTAGTATCACAACACTCAAGTTTGTGTACTTAGGAGAAAGAGGATTAAGAATCAGTAATCTAGGCTATATAAAACAGTAAATAAGGAAGATTTTAGGTGGATTTGAGAAGAGAATAGGCTGCCTTAAGGGCAGCCCCTAAATCGTTTACCCTAATCTCTCTACATTGGTGACATGAACAAGAACACAAGGTAGAGAGAGGAAAAATCGTTTCTCTTCTTTTATTCAATATTGTTGTTGTGTTGTTGCATATGAGAGTGTATACAATGTAATATATGAGTACAAAATGTTATATGACCGTTAGAGAGAGAAGAAGGGAGATAGGGACATAAAGTGGTCTTCTCTTGGGCAAGACAATGGTGAAAGGGACAGCTCCTTCCTTCACCAACCAAAGGCCACGTGATTCTTCCTTCCCTTCCTTCCTTGTGCGCTTTTCCCTTCTTCTTCTTCCCATTGGCCTCTCTTTTCTTCTCTTCTTCCCATGGGCCTCTCTCTCTTGTAAGGCCTTGTTTTCCTTCTCTCAAACTCGGCCTTTCTCTTGTGAGGCCCCTTGGACCAAGCGCAGGCCGTACGGACGTAACAGGCCGAGACCGTACGGACGGGCCTGTACGGACGGGCCTGTACGGACGGACCTGTACGGACGGGCATCTTCATGGGCCTTCTCTTCCTGGTGTTCACGGCCTACCTGGCCGCTCACCGGACATGGGTCCGTTCACGGACACGGTACATGGTACCGGACACGGTACATGGCCTGACCGGCCTTTACATGGCCTTTCCGGCCTTTCTTCTCTTCTTCCAAGGCTCGGCCTTACCGGCCTCTCCTCTCTCCTCCTTGGTACATTCTAATAGAATATATGTTTTCTCTCGGTTTTAGCCTGTTTTCTCAGTTTTAGTATGTTTTGGGCAAAAAATGGGTAAATGTGGTGTCTAAACACTCCAAATACAACCCAAACTCTTATAATTAGTAAAATTCATTGTATTGTTACATATTATGACCCTAGAAAGAGTAACATAGCTGTTTATTGCTTCAAATCTATGTTTTCTCTAGGTTTTTGCCTGTTTTCTTGGTTTTAGCCTGTTTGGGATAAAAACAGGGTTAAGTGTTGTTTAAACACTCCAAATTCAAGCCGAACTCTTATAATTAGTCAAATGCATTCGATTGTTACATATTTTGACCCTAGAAAGAGTAACATAGTTGTTTACTGCTTCAAATCAATGTTTCTCTCGGTTTTAGCCTGTTTTCTCGGTTTAAGCCTATTTTGGGATAAAATGGGTTTAAGTGTTGTTTAAACACTCCAAATTCATCCCGAAATCTTACAATTAGTAAAATGCATTGGGTTGTCACACATTCTGACCCTAGAAACAGTAACTAATCAATTTACAGCTTCGAATCAATGTTTTCTCCGTTTTAGCCTGTTTTGGGCAAAAAATGGGTAAATGTGGTGTCTAAACACTCCAAATACAACCCAAACTCTTATAATTAGTAAAATTCATTGTATTGTTACATATTTTGACCCTAGAAAGAGTAACATAGCTGTTTACTGCTTCAAATCTTTTTTTTCTCTCGATTTTAGCCTGTTTTCTTGGTTTTAGCCTGTTTGGGATAAAACGGGTTTAAGTGTTGTCTAAACACTCCAAATTCAACCCGAACTCTTATAATTAGTCAAATGCATTGGATTGTTACATATTTTGACCCTAGAAAGAGTAACATATTTGTTTACTGCTTCAAATCAATGTTTCTCTCGGTTTTAGCCTGTTTTCTCGGTTTAAGCCTATTTTGGGATAAAATGGGTTTAATTGTTGTTTAAACACTCCAAATTCATCCCGAAATCTTACAATTAGTCAAATGCATTGGGTTGTCACACATTCTGACCCTAGAAACAGTAACTAATCAATTTACAGCTTTGAATCAATGTTTTCTCAGTTTTAGCCTGTTTTGGGCAAAAAATGGGTAAATGTGGTGTCTAAACACTCCAAATACAACCCAAACTCTTATAATTAGTAAAATTCATTGTATTGTTACATATTTTGACCCTAGAAAGAGTAACATAGCTGTTTATTGCTTCAAATCTATGTTTTCTCTAGGTTTTTGCCTGTTTTCTTGGTTTTAGCCTGTTTGGGATAAAAACAGGGTTAAGTGTTGTTTAAACACTCCAAATTCAAGCCGAACTCTTATAATTAGTCAAATGCATTGGATTGCTACATATTTTGACCCTAGAAAGAGTAACATAGTTTTTTACTGCTTCAAATCAATGTTTCTCTCGGTTTTAGCCTGTTTTCTCGGTTTAAGCCTATTTTGGGATAAAATGGGTTTAAGTGTTATCTAAACACTCCAAATTCATCCCAAACTCTTACAATTAGTCAAATGCATTGGGTTGTCACACATTCTGACCCTAGAAACAGTAACAAATTAGTTTACTGCTTCAAATCAATGTTTTCTCGGTTTTAGCCTGTTTTGGGGAAAATGGGTAAAAGTGGTGTCTAAACACTCCAAATTCAACCCTAACTCATATAATTAGTAAAATGCATTGTATTGTTACATATTTTGACCCTAGAAAGAGTAGCATAGCTGTTTACTGCTTCAAATCTATGTTTTCTCTCGGTTTTAGCCTGTTTTCTTGGTTTTAGCCTGTTTGGGATAAAACGGGTTTAGGTGTTGTCTAAACACTCCAAATTCAACCCGAACTCTTATAATTAGTCAAATGCATTGGATTGTTACATATTTTGACCCTAGAAAGAGTAACATAGTTGTTTACTGCTTCAAATCAATGTTTCTCTCGGTTTTAGCCTGTTTTCTCGGTTTAAGCCTATTTTGGGATAAAATGGGTTTAAGTGTTGTTTAAACACTCCAAATTCATCCCGAAATCTTACAATTAGTAAAATGCATTGGGTTGTCACACATTCTGACCCTAGAAACAGTAACTAATCAATTTACAGCTTCGAATCAATGTTTTCTCAGTTTTAGCCTGTTTTGGGCAAAAAATGGGTAAATGTGGTGTCTAAACACTCCAAATACAACCCAAACTCTTATAATTAGTAAAATTTATTGTATTGTTACATATTTTGACCCTAGAAAGAGTAACAAAGCAATTTACTGCGTCGAATATATGTTTTCTCTCGGTTTTAGCCTGTTTTCTCGGTTTTAGCCTGTTTTGGATTAAAACAGGTTTAAGTGTTGTCTAAACACTCCAAATTCAACCCAAACACTTATAATTAGTAAAATGCATTGTATTGTTACATATTTTGACCCTAGAAAGAGTAACAAAGCAATTTACTGCGTCGAATATATGTTTTCTCTCGGTTTTAGCCTGTTTTCTCAGTTTTAGCCTGTTTTGGGCAAAAAATGGGTAAATGTGGTGTCTAAACACTCCAAATACAACCCAAACTCTTATAATTAGTAAAATTCATTGTATTGTTACATATTTTGACCCTAGAAAGAGTAACATAGCTGTTTATTGCTTCAAATCTATTTTTTCTCTAGGTTTTTGCCTGTTTTCTTGGTTTTAGCCTGTTTGGGATAAAAACAGGGTTAAGTGTTGTTTAAACACTCCAAATTCAACCTGAACTCTTATAATTAGTCAAATGCATTGGATTGTTACATATTTTGACCCTAGAAAGAGTAACATAGTTGTTTACTGCTTCAAATCAATGTTTCTCTCGGTTTTGGCCTGTTTTCTCGGTTTAAGCCTATTTTGGGATAAAATGGGTTTAAGTGTTGTTTAAACACCCCAAATTCATCCGAAACTCTTACAATAATTCAAATGCATTGGGTTGTCACACATTCTGACCCTAGAAACAGTAACAAATCAGTTTACTGCTTCGAATCAATGTTTTCTTGGTTTTAGCCTGTTTTGGGGAAAATGGGTAAAAGTGGTGTCTAAACACTCCAAATTCAACCCAAACTCTTATAATTAGTAAAATGCATTGTATTGTTACATATTTTGACCCTAGAAAGAGTAACATAGCTGTTTACTGCTTCAAATCTATGTTTTCTCTCGGTTGTAGCCTGTTTTCTTGGTTTTAGCCTGTTTGGGATAAAACGGGTTTAGGTGTTGTCTAAACACTCCAAATTCAACCTGCACTCTTATAATTAGTCAAATGCATTGGGTTGTTACATATTTTGACCCTAGAAAGAGTAACATAGTTGTTTACTGCTTCAAATCAATGTTTCTCTCGGTTTTAGCCTGTTTTCTCGGTTTAAGCCTATTTTGGGATAAAATGGGTTTAAGTGTTGTTTAAACACTCCAAATTCATCCCGAAATCTTACAATTAGTAAAATGCATTGGGTTGTCACACATTCTGACCCAAGAAACAGTAACTAATCAGTTTACTGCTTCGAATCAATGTTTTCTCGGTTTTAGCCTGTTTTGGGGAAAATGGGTAAAAGTGGTGTCTAAACACTCCAAATTCAACCCAAACTCTTGTAATTAGTAAAATGCATTGTATTGTTACATATTTTGACCCTAGAAAGAGTAACAAAGCAATTTAGTGCGTCGAATATATGTTTTCTCTCGGTTTTAGCCTGTTTTCTCAGTTTTAGTATGTTTTGGGCAAAAAATGGGTAAATGTGGTGTCTAAACACTCCAAATACAACCCAAACTCTTATAATTAGTAAAATTCATTGTATTGTTACATATTATGACCCTAGAAAGAGTAACATAGCTCTTTATTGCTTCAAATCTATGTTTTCTCTAGGTTTTTGCCTGTTTTCTTGGTTTTAGCCTGTTTGGGATAAAAACAGGGTTAAGTGTTGTTTAAACACTCCAAATTCAAGCCGAACTCTTATAATTAGTCAAATGCATTCGATTGTTACATATTTTGACCCTAGAAAGAGTAACATAGTTGTTTACTGCTTCAAATCAATGTTTCTCTCGGTTTTAGCCTGTTTTCTCGGTTTAAGCCTATTTTGGGATAAAATGGGTTTAAGTGTTGTTTAAACACTCCAAATTCATCCCGAAATCTTACAATTAGTAAAATGCATTGGGTTGTCACACATTCTGACCCTAGAAACAGTAACTAATCAATTTACAGCTTCGAATCAATGTTTTCTCCGTTTTAGCCTGTTTTGGGCAAAAAATGGGTAAATGTGGTGTCTAAACACTCCAAATACAACCCAAACTCTTATAATTAGTAAAATTCATTGTATTGTTACATATTTTGACCCTAGAAAGAGTAACATAGCTGTTTACTGCTTCAAATCTATTTTTTCTCTCGGTTTTAGCCTGTTTTCTTGGTTTTAGCCTGTTTGGGATAAAACGGGTTTAAGTGTTGTCTAAACACTCCAAATTCAACCCGAACTCTTACAATTAATCAAATGCATTGGATTGTTACATATTTTGACCCTAGAAAGAGTAACATATTTGTTTACTGCTTCAAATCAATGTTTCTCTCGGTTTTAGCCTGTTTTCTCGGTTTAAGCCTATTTTGGGATAAAATGGGTTTAATTGTTGTTTAAACACTCCAAATTCATCCCGAAATCTTACAATTAGTCAAATGCATTGGGTTGTCACACATTCTGACCCTAGAAACAGTAACTAATCAATTTACAGCTTTGAATCAATGTTTTCTCAGTTTTAGCCTGTTTTGGGCAAAAAATGGGTAAATGTGGTGTCTAAACACTCCAAATACAACCCAAACTCTTATAATTAGTAAAATTCATTGTATTGTTACATATTTTGACCCTAGAAAGAGTAACATAGCTGTTTAGTGCTTCAAATCTATGTTTTCTCTAGGTTTTTGCCTGTTTTCTTGGTTTTAGCCTGTTTGGGATAAAAACAGGATTAAGTGTTGTTTAAACACTCCAAATTCAAGCCGAACTCTTATAATTAGTCAAATGCATTGGATTGTTACATATTTTGACCCTAGAAAGAGTAACATAGTTTTTTACTGCTTCAAATCAATGTTTCTCTCGGTTTTAGCCTGTTTTCTCGGTTTAAGCCTATTTTGGGATAAAATGGGTTTAAGTGTTATCTAAACACTCCAAATTCATCCCAAACTCTTACAATTAGTCAAATGCATTGGGTTGTCACACATTCTGACCCTAGAAACAGTAACAAATCAGTTTACTGCTTCGAATCAATGTTTTCTCGGTTTTAGCCTGTTTTGGGGAAAATGGGTAAAAGTGGTGTCTATGTAAGTTTTAAATTAGAGAGATTTGAGAGTAACTAAGAATAGAGATCGGATAGAGAAGGGAAGAGAGTAGGCGCATGGAGAGAATTGGAGAAAGAGATATTTTCTCTTCTTACTTCATTTAGAACATAGTTACAACCTTATTATAGCCATATACAAAAGAATATTCTCCTAAGATACTATACACAATTACAAATGGAGATAGTGACATCTCCTTAACTAAACATGTGATCTCCCTTTGACTCTCCACTTGCGCAACTCGTCCAACGGCTCACATGGGGAAGGTTCTCGAATTCTTATGACCGTTGGAGGCTCTTATTGATGGACCGGACTTGACATTCGTTGGTTGTACGGACGGCCCACTCCGTTGGTTGTACGGACGTCCGTACGACCGTACGGACGGTGATGTGCCATTTCATACTCCCCCTCAAGCTTGACTAAGGCCATTGATCAAGCTTGAACAAATGGGCACCCACCTCATTAAAAACCTGAGTATAGAAAACCTCTTGGGAAAAACTATACACAAGGGAAAAAGAGTGTAGGTGCCGAGATGGAATCTTACGGCCGAGTGAGGTCTATGAGGCCGAGCTTCGAGTGAATGTGTTCACACACTTGTGGACTTGCTGCTTTGGTGAGAATGTCAGCTAGTTGATCTTTGCTTTCGGTATGACACGGTAGGACGACACCAAGCTTGATTTGTTCTCGAACTTTATGGCAATCCACTTCAATATGTTTGGTTCTCTCATGAAACACTGAATTGGTTGCTATATGGATAGCGGCTTCATTATCACAATGCATTGTGATAGGCTTTGTTGATTCAATTCCAAGATCCTTGAGGAGAGCCTTCAACCACATCAGTTCCGTTGTTAGTTTCCTCATGGCTCTGTATTCGGACTCCGCACTTGAAAGTGATACGACCTTTTGCTTCTTACTCTTCCAAGTGACCAAGTTACCACCAAGGAACGTGCAGTAGCCTGTAGTTGAGCGGCGGTCTTCTCGATCTCCAGCATAGTCAGCATCGCAATAGCCTACTAGTTCGGTGTCCTTGTTGCGCCCCATCCAAATACCTTGTCCCGGCGAGCCTTTGATGTACTTGAGGATTCTTGTCACCATGTTCCAATGGTGAAGCGTTGGGTTCTTCATATGCTGGCTAGCCTGGTTCACAGCAAAGCAAATATCAGGTCGTGTGATGGTTAAGTAGATAAGCTTACCTACTAGGCGCCGGTAGAGGCTAACGTCCTTGAACGGAGCCGTATCCAGCTCCCCCTGTCCTCCGGCCTTGTAGTTCTCTTCAAGGGGTGTGAGCACCGCTTTTGATCCTAATTTTCCTGTTTCACTTAAAAGATCAAGAGCATACTTTCTTTGTGATAAGAATAAACCCTCATTAGACCTATATACTTCTATCCCAAGAAAATACTTAAGTTCTCCAAGATCCTTAATGTCAAAGACCGATTTAAGAAAGTCTTTAGTATCTTTAATGCCTACCTTGTCACTTCCAGTTATGATGATATCATCAACATATACTAGAATGACTACAATACCTTTGTCACTTGATAGTGTGAAGAGGGTATGATCAGCCTCTGATTTGTGGAAGCCTTTCCCAAGTAATGTGGTGCTTAGTTTGTGGTACCATGCTCTTGGTGACTGTTTCAGGCCATAAATAGCCTTGTTGAGTTTAAAGACTTTTCCCGGACCGATGGTGTCTTCTAAGCCGGGTGGTGGTCGCATGTAAACTTCATCTTCAAGCTCGCCTTGTAAGAACGCATTCTTGACGTCCATTTGCCAGAGTTCCCAGTCCAAGTTAGTGGCCAATGAGAGAACAACTCGAACCGTGTGAAGTTTGGCCACCGGAGCAAACGTATCAAGATAATCCTCCCCGTACGTTTGCGTGAACCCGCGGGCGACAAGGCGGGCCTTATGGCGTTCTATCTCCCCGTCACTCCTATACTTAATGGTAAAAATCCACCGTGAAGTGACGGCCTTCTTCCCTTTTGGTAAGTCAGATTCATCCCATGTATGATTGTTCTCCATGGCCGTTGTCTCCGCATGTACCGCGTCACGCCATACTTGATGGTCTTTAGCCTCATCGTACGTTTGGGGAACCCAATTCTTGTCAAGTTGGCCAAGAAAGACTTGATGGTCCATAGGGAAATGTGCTAGAGAACATACGGCCTGAATCGGGTGCGCGACGGCCATGTTGTTGTAGTACACTCGAGTGTTCGTCCAGTTGTTGGGGTGAAACTTGATGCGCTGACTTCGTCGGAGAGGAACGATAGGCCCAGCATCGGACTCAGCACTGACTAGAACTTCCGGTTCCGTGAACAGTACTGTGTCCGTGTCCGTGTTTGTGTCCGTGTCCATGGTACCGTGACCGTGTCCGTGTCCGTGTCCGTGTCCATGTCCGTGTCCGTGTCCGTGTCCGTGTCCGTGTCCGTGTCCGTGTCCGGAGTCCGCAGTACCATGATCTTCCATAGATGTTTCTGGTGCATTTGGCTCGACAGGAACAGGATCAGTAGATGGGACAGAAGGTTCAGTTGGCTCGGCAGGATCATTGGCGGCCCTATCGTTTTCAATGCCTAGCCGCTCAAGGATGACACGTAGGTTCCGCGTCCGATCCGATGTGGTGGTTGATAGGTTACGTAGTTCATCCCAGTTTGGCTCGTCATAGAATCCTTTTGTCTCCACAAACTTGACATCACGAGATATGAGAACTCTCCTTGTCTCCGGATCATAGCACTTATAGCCCTTTTGTGTTGTGGAGTAGCCGATAAACATGCTCTTAACACTCTTGGCATCGAGTTTGTCTCGTAGTTCACCTGGTCGCAACACATAACAAACACAACCAAACACCCTTAGATGATCAAATGTAGGTTTAGCCTTGTTTAATACCTCAAATGGGGATACGTCATTAAGGATCTTCGTTGGTGTGCGATTAATAAGGTAACAGGCCGCAAGGACAGCATCACCCCAAAAGCGCTTTGGAACCCTTGTATGGAACATCATAGACCTTGCAACCTCCATGAGATGCCTATTCTTCCTCTCAGCCACTCCATTTTGTTGTGGTGTGTATGGGCAACTAGTTTGGTGAAGAATTCCATGTTTGGCTAGATGTTGTTTAAAGGCATGACTTGTGTACTCTCCACCATTATCTGATCTCAAAATTTTAATCTTTGCATGATAGTGGTTAGTAACATAATTTTGGAAATTAGTAAAGGCCTCAAGAACTCTATCCTTAGAAGGGAGTAAGGTCAACCAAGTATATTTCGATTTTTCATCAATAAAAATAACAAAATACTTTTGATTTTCTCTAGAAAGGCAAGGAGATGTCCAAACATCAGAATGGACTAAATCAAAACAGTTTTCATACATAGTAATAGATTTAGGAAAAACAGCTTTGCAATGTTTACCAAGAATACAAGCCTCACATTCATCATTTTTAAAAGAAATATTAGGAAACATCAAGGTTAAGGCTCTAGTGTGAGGATGTCCTAATCTAGCATGAAGAATAGAGTCATTAGGTTTAACAACAACCGATTTAAAACAGGATGCAGAAGTAGAAGATAGATTCAAGTCCTCAAGCACATAGAGATCATCCTTAGAACCTCCTTGTCCAAGAACTTTACTTGTTTCAATATCCTGAAAATGAACCTTGTTAGGACTAAATATTGCATAACAATTCAAATCAGTGGTAGCTCTCTTAACGGATAGTAAATTTGATGTGAAAGTTGGCATATAAAAGGCCTTAGTTACTTTGTCAAACAATTTCAAATTTCCTACACCTTTAACCGGTACCTTCTCGCCATTAGCTATAACAACATTACCCTTTGCTGGTGTAATATCACTTATTAATCTAGAATCACTAATCATGTGATGAGATGCACCAGAATCAACAATAAGAGGTTTAGTCTTGTTTAGGGCGAGAAAAGATTTACCGGAGGCCTCCTTGAGGGCTTTGATGAGCGCATCAAGGTCGGACTTCCTCACCAGCTCGGAGGACGCCGTGAGTGCAGTAGCTTGTTGGGCTGGTTCGGTTGTTGTTTCTCCCACTACAGCGGCTTGATGGGCTCTTGATGGTCCTCCACGGTTTGGCCCTCCACGGCGAAGGTGTGGGTGAAGAATCCAGCAGCGGCTCTTGAAGTGACCCACTTTCTTACAATGTTCACATACTGGTGGATTCTTGTCGTCCGGTTTGTAGTATCCTCGGTTAGCCGATGCCATTTCCACCTTGTTGGCAGTTATTAACTCCCCTTTTCCTCCGAATAGCCCTATGGAACCATGTTCCTTTTGAATTTGGTTACATACGTCGTCTAGGCTAGGAAGCTTGTCAGATCGTAGGATATGCTTGATAAGGTCGTTGTAGGAGGGGTTCAACGTCAAGAGTAAGCCGAACACTTTATCTTGTTCACGCCTTTCGTTCAAGATGGCTGGATCTACGGTCGCCGGCCGGAGCATCTCTAGTTCAGCCCAAAGTGACCTAAACTTTCCAAAATGTTTAGTGAACTCCATGTCTTCTTGGTTGAGATTGTTGATGGCTCTCTTAATCTCGAAGATCCGGTTCACGTTAGTAACATTTCCAAAGACATTCTTAAGAGTGTCCCATAAGTCCTTTGCAGTTTCGCAATAGGAGTAAGCTTCAAGGATGGGGGCATCTAGGGAGTTTTGAATGATGGCTAGGACTCCTTGGTCTTCTTGAAACCACTTGTTCCTTTCATCTGCGACAAGATCCTTGTCGTCTTTGGTGGCCTTGCCACTTGGAGCCTCACTCGCTTCAACATGGGACCAAAGTCCTCGGCCGCATAGGGCTGTCTTCGTGGTTCTAGCCCACAGTAAGTAGTTCTCTCCCTTGAGAGTAACCGGAACAATCATAGTTTTGGTGTTTTCCATGATGAACTCGGTGGTTTAGGTGTTTACCCAACGGTTAAAAGAAATTTTGGGAACAAAGAGATTTGAAAGCACAAGATAGAGAGAATGCGGAAGATTGTGATGGAGATGAAGTCAAAGAACAGGAACAATCTGCTCTGATACCATGTAAGTTTTAAATTAGAGAGATTTGAGAGTAACTAAGAATAGAGATCAGATAGAGAAGGGAAGAGAGTAGGCGCATGGAGAGAATTGGAGAAAGAGATATTTTCTCTTCTTACTTCATTTAGAACATAGTTACAACCTTATTATAGCCATATACAAAAGAATATTCTCCTAAGATACTATACACAATTACAAATGGAGATAGTGACATCTCCTTAACTAAACATGTGATCTCCCTTTGACTCTCCACTTGCGCAACTCGTCCAACGGCTCACATGGGGAAGGTTCTCGAATTCTTATGACCGTTGGAGGCTCTTATTGATGGACCGGACTTGACATTCGTTGGTTGTACGGACGGCCCACTCCGTTGGTTGTACGGACGTCCGTACGACCGTACGGACGGTGATGTGCCATTTCATAGTCTAAACACTCCAAATTCAACCCTAACTCATATAATTAGTAAAATGCATTGTATTGTTACATATTTTGACCCTAGAAAGAGTAGCATAGCTGTTTACTGCTTCAAATCTATGTTTTCTCTCGGTTTTAGCCTGTTTTCTTGGTTTTAGCCTGTTTGGGATAAAACGGGTTTAGGTGTTGTCTAAACACTCCAAATTCAACCCGAACTCTTATAATTAGTCAAATGCATTGGATTGTTACATATTTTGACCCTAGAAAGAGTAACATAGTTGTTTACTGCTTCAAATCAATGTTTCTCTCGGTTTTAGCCTGTTTTCTCGGTTTAAGCCTATTTTGGGATAAAATGGGTTTAAGTGTTGTTTAAACACTCCAAATTCATCCCGAAATCTTACAATTAGTAAAATGCATTGGGTTGTCACACATTCTGACCCTAGAAACAGTAACTAATCAATTTACAGCTTCGAATCAATGTTTTCCCAGTTTTAGCCTGTTTTGGGCAAAAAATGGGTAAATGTGGTGTCTAAACACTCCAAATACAACCCAAACTCTTATAATTAGTAAAATTTATTGTATTGTTACATATTTTGACCCTAGAAAGAGTAACAAAGCAATTTACTGCGTCGAATATATGTTTTCTCTCGGTTTTAGCCTGATTTCTCGGTTTTAGCCTGTTTTGGATTAAAACAGGTTTAAGTGTTGTCTAAACACTCCAAATTCAACCCAAACTCTTGTAATTAGTAAAATGCATTGTATTGTTACATATTTTGACCCTAGAAAGAGTAACAAAGCAATTTAGTGCGTCGAATATATGTTTTCTCTCGGTTTTAGCCTGTTTTCTCAGTTTTAGTATGTTTTGGGCAAAAAATGGGTAAATGTGGTGTCTAAACACTCCAAATACAACCCAAACTCTTATAATTAGTAAAATTCATTGTATTGTTACATATTATGACCCTAGAAAGAGTAACATAGCTGTTTATTGCTTCAAATCTATGTTTTCTCTAGGTTTTTGCCTGTTTTCTTGGTTTTAGCCTGTTTGGGATAAAAACAGGGTTAAGTGTTGTTTAAACACTCCAAATTCAAGCCGAACTCTTATAATTAGTCAAATGCATTCGATTGTTACATATTTTGACCCTAGAAAGAGTAACATAGTTGTTTACTGCTTCAAATCAATGTTTCTCTCGGTTTTAGCCTGTTTTCTCGGTTTAAGCCTATTTTGGGATAAAATGGGTTTAAGTGTTGTTTAAACACTCCAAATTCATCCCGAAATCTTACAATTAGTCAAATGCATTGGGTTGTCACACATTCTGACCCTAGAAACAGTAACAAATCAGTTTACTGCTTCGAATCAATGTTTTCTCGGTTTTAGCCTGTTTTGGGGAAAATGGGTAAAAGTGGTGTCTAAACACTCCAAATACAACCCAAACTCTCATAATTAGTAAAATTCATTGTATTGTTACATATTTTGACCCTAGAAAGAGTAACATAGCTGTTTACTGCTTCAAATCTATGTTTTCTCTCGGTTTTAGCCTGTTTTCTTGGTTTTAGCCTGTTTGGGATAAAACGGGTTTAAGTGTTGTCTAAACACTCCAAATTGAACCCGAACTCTTATAATTAGTCAAATGCATTGGATTGTTACATATTTTGACCCTAGAAAGAGTAACATAGTTGTTTACTGCTTCAAATCAATGTTTCTCTCGGTTTTAGCCTGTTTTCTCGGTTTAAGCCTATTTTGGGATAAAATGGGTTTAAGTGTTCTTTAAACACTCCAAATTCATCCGAAACTCTTACAATTAGTCAAATGCATTGGGTTGTCACACATTCTGACCCTAGAAACAGTAACAAATCAGTTTACTGCTTCGAATCAATGTTTTCTTGGTTTTAGCCTGTTTTGGGGAAAATGGGTAAAAGTGGTGTCTACACACTCCAAATTCAACCCAAACTCTTATAATTAGTAAAATGCATTGTATTGTTACATATTTTGACCCTAGAAAGAGTAACATAGCTGTTTACTGCTTCAAATCTATGTTTTCTCTCGGTTGTAGCCTGTTTTCTTGGTTTTAGCCTGTTTGGGATAAAACGGGTTTAGGTGTTGTCTAAACACTCCAAATTCAACCTGCACTCTTATAATTAGTCAAATGCATTGGATTGTTACATATTTTGACCCTAGAAAGAGTAACATAGTTGTTTACTGCTTCAAATCAATGTTTCTCTCGGTTTTAGCCTGTTTTCTCGGTTTAAGCCTATTTTGGGATAAAATGGGTTTAAGTGTTGTTTAAACACTCCAAATTCATCCCGAAATCTTACAATTAGTAAAATGCATGGGTTGTCACACATTCTGACCCTAGAAACAGTAACTAATCAATTTACAGCTTCGAATCAATGTTTTCTCAGTTTTAGCCTGTTTTGGGCAAAAAATGGGTAAATGTGGTGTCTAAACACTCCAAATACAACCCAAACTCTTATAATTAGTAAAATTTATTGTATTGTTACATATTTTGACCCTAGAAAGAGTAACAAAACAATTTACTGCGTCGAATATATGTTTTCTCTCGGTTTTAGCCTGTTTTCTCGGTTTTAGCCTGTTTTGGATTAAAACAGGTTTAAGTGTTGTCTAAACACTCCAAATTCAACCCAAACACTTATAATTAGTAAAATGCATTGTATTGTTACATATTTTGACCCTAGAAAGAGTAACAAAGCAATTTACTGCGTCGAATATATGTTTTCTCTCGGTTTTAGCCTGTTTTCTCAGTTTTAGCCTGTTTTGGGCAAAAAATGGGTAAATGTGGTGTCTAAACACTCCAAATACAACCCAAACTCTTATAATTAGTAAAATTCATTGTATTGTTACATATTTTGACCCTAGAAAGAGTAACATAGCTGTTTATTGCTTCAAATCTATTTTTTCTCTAGGTTTTTGCCTGTTTTCTTGGTTTTAGCCTGTTTGGGATAAAAACAGGGTTAAGTGTTGTTTAAACACTCCAAATTCAACCTGAACTCTTATAATTAGTCAAATGCATTGGATTGTTACATATTTTGACCCTAGAAAGAGTAACATAGTTGTTTACTGCTTCAAATCAATGTTTCTCTCGGTTTTGGCCTGTTTTCTCGGTTTAAGCCTATTTTGGGATAAAATGGGTTTAAGTGTTGTTTAAACACCCCAAATTCATCCGAAACTCTTACAATAATTCAAATGCATTGGGTTGTCACACATTCTGACCCTAGAAACAGTAACAAATCAGTTTACTGCTTCGAATCAATGTTTTCTTGGTTTTAGCCTGTTTTGGGGAAAATGGGTAAAAGTGGTGTCTAAACACTCCAAATTCAACCCAAACTCTTATAATTAGTAAAATGCATTGTATTGTTACATATTTTGACCCTAGAAAGAGTAACATAGCTGTTTACTGCTTCAAATCTATGTTTTCTCTCGGTTGTAGCCTGTTTTCTTGGTTTTAGCCTGTTTGGGATAAAACGGGTTTAGGTGTTGTCTAAACACTCCAAATTCAACCTGCACTCTTATAATTAGTCAAATGCATTGGGTTGTTACATATTTTGACCCTAGAAAGAGTAACATAGTTGTTTACTGCTTCAAATCAATGTTTCTCTCGGTTTTAGCCTGTTTTCTCGGTTTAAGCCTATTTTGGGATAAAATGGGTTTAAGTGTTGTTTAAACACTCCAAATTCATCCCGAAATCTTACAATTAGTAAAATGCATTGGGTTGTCACACATTCTGACCCTAGAAACAGTAACTAATCAATTTACAGCTTCGAATCAATGTTTTCCCAGTTTTAGCCTGTTTTGGGCAAAAAATGGGTAAATGTGTTGGGATTTATGAGACAAAGCTCACAAGAGAGGGTAGACAAACACTTGGTGAATGAATCCCCCTTTACCCACAACAAACTAACTCATTCTCAAGGGGGAGGAGAGAACATCAACTTGTGATGAACTCCCCATAGAACAGCTAGATAGAACCCAAATACTAGAGAGTAAGCGGATCCTATCAAGGAGAAGCACTAGTTTGAGACTTATCCTCTTCTAGTATCACAACACTTAGAGTTTGTATACTTAGGAGAAGGAGGATTAAGAATCAGTAATCTAGGCTAAGTAAAGCAGTAAATAAGAAGAGTTTAGGTGGATTTGAGAAGAGAATAGGCTGCCTTAAGGGCAGCCTCTAACCGCTAATCTCCTAAACACTCTACATTGTTGATATGAACAAGAACACAAGTAGAGAGGGAAAACGGTTTCTCTTCTATTAGATAATATTGTGATTGTTTTACATATGAGAGATTACATCTTAATATAGGAAAAACAAGGTCATATGACCGTTAGACACAAAGAGAGAAGGGGAAGGTATGAAAGTGACTTGTAGCCGTTTGTCTCGAGTAGAGGAAGAAGAGAGCGACTTCTCTCTTCCTTCACCTAACCAAAAGCACACGTGAATCTCCCTTCCTTCCTTTTCCTTCTTCCTTCCTTTTCCTTGTGAGATGGGCCTCTCTCTCTTGTAAGGCCTCGTTTTCCTTCTCCTAAGCCACTCAAACTTCGGCCTTTCCATCACATGGACCGAGAGCAGCCCTAAGAGCACGACCGTACGGACGGGCCTTCTCCTCATTGTACGGACGGGCCTTCTCTTCATCGTACGGACGGGCCTGTACGGACGGGCCTGTACGGACGGGCCTGTACGGACGGGCCTGTACGGACGGGCCTGTACGGACGGGCCTGTACGGACGGGCCTTCTCTTCAATGTGTTCACGGCCTAACTGGCCGCTCACCGGACATGGGTCCGTTCACGGACACGGTACATGGTACCGGACACGGTACATGGTACCGGACACGGTACATGGTCGCTCACGGACACGGACATGGCCTTACCGGCCTTTACATGGCCTTTCCGGCCTTTCTTCTCTTCTTCCAAGGCTCGGCCTTACCGGCCTCTCCTCTCTCCTCCTTGGTACATTCTAATACTCCCCCGCACGCTTGATCGGTGGGACACCATGGGGACCAAAGATCAAGGGTGGACTAGTGTCATCTACCTCATTAAAAACCTCAACAAAGAAAACCTCTTGGGATAAAACTTTGTTAAGGGAAAAAGAGTATAGACT
The DNA here is from genome assembly GCF_030686135.1 of Camelina sativa. NCBI lineage: Eukaryota > Viridiplantae > Streptophyta > Magnoliopsida > Brassicales > Brassicaceae > Camelina > Camelina sativa. Next base: position 22,410,306 of record NC_141880.1, on the reverse strand, counting down.
CCACTATCCATGATGTCCCTTGACCTTGGTTTGCAAAGAACTAGCTCCCTTCTCTTCATGATTTGAACCGCTCCTACTCCTTAGCCCACCTTGCCTTTAGCACATTCCTTATGATCTCCATCCTTGCGCCTTTAGAATTTCTTTGAGGCTCTCATAGTCTCCTTTACCCCTTAAACAAGTGATAAAGAAGAAAAGAATAAGTGTTTGCTATGAGGAATATCAAAGAAAATTTCTAAAAGTGTGACAATTTAAGAGAACATATTAAAGAGTAAAGACTAGTAATGAAGCTAAGGTAATGAATTTAAGAAATTTAAATAGAGTAGAGTTTAGAGCACAGCCTTTATGGTGTTTTGATGGATAGGAAGGAGAGAGTTGATCACTGATGTGGTTTGGAATTCCTCCTTGAGACCGCTTCTCTAACCATGGTTTTTAAACCCGGCCAGTTTTATCGTCAGACTGACATATGCCCACTGAATCGGACATAACTTTCGAACGGCTGCTCGGATTGGTATGATTCCACTTCCACTGGCAAGATGACTCTGTGGTCTCGAACTTTAATGAAGAACGCGGAAGCCGAATCGCAGTGGAAGGGTTTCGTCCGAGTCGATCTTTGAGACGCTTCGGCTGAGCTTTAAGTAAAGACTTTTGCTTGTGGCCGAGCAGAATCTGTGAGGTACGGTCTGAAGTCACTTGATCTCCCCCGTAACCTTTACTTGATGATGGGCTGAAACCTCATCACCTCAGTTGAAGCCTTGTGCATCACCGTTCTTGTGCACATCCAATCAACAGTTGAAACCTTGTGCATCACCTTTCCTAAAGACCATTGTGCACATCCGATCAACAACTTGGCACTAACACACATGCTCTTGGACTGATTCATCACCTTCCACCAGCTTAACAAAGACTTGGTGGCCCTTGGTTCTAACTCCAGGCATTGTGCTGCGCTCTCCTCATGGCTATCTTGTAGCCTTCAACCTCGCCACTTCTTCTAGAGATAGCCAGCGAGCTCCACATATCTTCAAGGTTGAAACTGAAACCAAAACTCAATGGGACAGTTTCTAAACAAGAGATTGTGAGAGATTAGAGTATAGAGTATAGACTGAAATTAAATAGAGAATTTAGAGAATTAATAAGAGTATATATGGAGAATAGAAAGTGAGAGTATAAGGGAGAGTATTGGCGGTAGTATAAGATGAATGGAGAGTAGAATAGAGCTCAAGAGTTCCTATGGACAGAGTTAGACTCTGTTTTCTTGAGTTTGCAGAAGCTTTGACAGCCAAGAACAACCAAGAAGACAATCTCTTTTGGTGCTTTAATGGCTGAAACACATGGACCTTATGGAAAATTAGTTTCTCCAAAGGTTTAGGCATATCTCATGGTAGCATCACTTAAACAAAGTGTTCTCCAAGATTAAAAGCCTTCAAGAACCACGAATTAGCATATAGAAGATGCTTTCCATGGTCAAAAATCAAAATAAAAGGAAGAACCACCTTTGGAACAACCTTTTGTCCATTGGTTAAAAGAATGCATCTTGGACCACCTTGAATCTATTTGACCAAGCGGGCCATACATGCTAAAATAAAGTCTCTCTCTTCCTCAAGCTCGAATTTGGACACACCATATGGCCAGAAACAAAGCTTTCTCAACATTGAGATGAAGAAGAAGCGATTTAGCAACTAAAACCTTTAAAGGAAAATTAACTAAAGCAAAATTAAACCTTTAAAGGAAAATTAACTAAATCCTAAGAGAATCCTAAGAAAATCCTAAGAATTTCGTGGCTCATACAAGCACACAAGAACCGTGAATCCTCACCATGAACAAAACAAGTTGCTCAATGGTTCATCACTTCCCCACCATCCCAAATTAAACAAAGCTATTACCAAATCGGTAAAGCTTAAGGATGGGGCTTTTAAACTCGATTTCTCTTCACTCACTTGGTCTACAAATTCTAACAAGACAAGAGACCAAGCTTACTCAACATTGAGCTGTTTAGAGAATCGATTTAACGACAAAAGCCAAAATTAAAGCTTTAAAGAACTAAGCTAAGCGAATTAACACTTAAGCGAAATTTAAAAACTTTAACTTAGCGAATCCAAAGATGAATTGAATTGAGAACGAGTTTGAATCACCAAGAGCAGAACCTGCTCTGATACCATGTTGGGATTTATGAGACAAAGCTCACAAGAGAGGGTAGACAAACACTTGGTGAATGAATCCCCCTTTACCCACAACAAACTAACTCATTCTCAAGGGGGAGGAGAGAACATCAACTTGTGATGAACTCCCCATAGAACAGCTAGATAGAACCCAAATACTAGAGAGTAAGCGGATCCTATCAAGGAGAAGCACTAGTTTGAGACTTATCCTCTTCTAGTATCACAACACTTAGAGTTTGTATACTTAGGAGAAGGAGGATTAAGAATCAGTAATCTAGGCTAAGTAAAGCAGTAAATAAGAAGAGTTTAGGTGGATTTGAGAAGAGAATAGGCTGCCTTAAGGGCAGCCTCTAACCGCTAATCTCCTAAACACTCTACATTGTTGATATGAACAAGAACACAAGTAGAGAGGGAAAACGGTTTCTCTTCTATTAGATAATATTGTGATTGTTTTACATATGAGAGATTACATCTTAATATAGGAAAAACAAGGTCATATGACCGTTAGACACAAAGAGAGAAGGGGAAGGTATGAAAGTGACTTGTAGCCGTTTGTCTCGAGTAGAGGAAGAAGAGAGCGACTTCTCTCTTCCTTCACCTAACCAAAAGCACACGTGAATCTCCCTTCCTTCCTTTTCCTTCTTCCTTCCTTTTCCTTGTGAGATGGGCCTCTCTCTCTTGTAAGGCCTCGTTTTCCTTCTCCTAAGCCACTCAAACTTCGGCCTTTCCATCACATGGACCGAGAGCAGCCCTAAGAGCACGACCGTACGGACGGGCCTTCTCCTCATTGTACGGACGGGCCTTCTCTTCATCGTACGGACGGGCCTGTACGGACGGGCCTGTACGGACGGGCCTGTACGGACGGGCCTGTACGGACGGGCCTTCTCTTCAATGTGTTCACGGCCTAACTGGCCGCTCACCGGACATGGGTCCGTTCACGGACACGGTACATGGTACCGGACACGGTACATGGTCGCTCACGGACACGGACATGGCCTTACCGGCCTTTACATGGCCTTTCCGGCCTTTCTTCTCTTCTTCCAAGGCTCGGCCTTACCGGCCTCTCCTCTCTCCTCCTTGGTACATTCTAATAAAATGTGGTGTCTAAACACTCCAAATACAACCCAAACTCTTATAATTAGTAAAATTTATTGTATTGTTACATATTTTGACCCTAGAAAGAGTAACAAAGCAATTTACTGCGTCGAATATATGTTTTCTCTCGGTTTTAGCCTGATTTCTCGGTTTTAGCCTGTTTTGGATTAAAACAGGTTTAAGTGTTGTCTAAACACTCCAAATTCAACCCAAACTCTTGTAATTAGTAAAATGCATTGTATTGTTACATATTTTGACCCTAGAAAGAGTAACAAAGCAATTTAGTGCGTCGAATATATGTTTTCTCTCGGTTTTAGCCTGTTTTCTCAGTTTTAGTATGTTTTGGGCAAAAAATGGGTAAATGTGGTGTCTAAACACTCCAAATACAACCCAAACTCTTATAATTAGTAAAATTCATTGTATTGTTACATATTATGACCCTAGAAAGAGTAACATAGCTGTTTATTGCTTCAAATCTATGTTTTCTCTAGGTTTTTGCCTGTTTTCTTGGTTTTAGCCTGTTTGGGATAAAAACAGGGTTAAGTGTTGTTTAAACACTCCAAATTCAAGCCGAACTCTTATAATTAGTCAAATGCATTCGATTGTTACATATTTTGACCCTAGAAAGAGTAACATAGTTGTTTACTGCTTCAAATCAATGTTTCTCTCGGTTTTAGCCTGTTTTCTCGGTTTAAGCCTATTTTGGGATAAAATGGGTTTAAGTGTTGTTTAAACACTCCAAATTCATCCCGAAATCTTACAATTAGTAAAATGCATTGGGTTGTCACACATTCTGACCCTAGAAACAGTAACTAATCAATTTACAGCTTCGAATCAATGTTTTCTCCGTTTTAGCCTGTTTTGGGCAAAAAATGGGTAAATGTGGTGTCTAAACACTCCAAATACAACCCAAACTCTTATAATTAGTAAAATTCATTGTATTGTTACATATTTTGACCCTAGAAAGAGTAACATAGCTGTTTACTGCTTCAAATCTATTTTTTCTCTCGGTTTTAGCCTGTTTTCTTGGTTTTAGCCTGTTTGGGATAAAACGGGTTTAAGTGTTGTCTAAACACTCCAAATTCAACCCGAACTCTTACAATTAGTCAAATGCATTGGATTGTTACATATTTTGACCCTAGAAAGAGTAACATATTTGTTTACTGCTTCAAATCAATGTTTCTCTCGGTTTTAGCCTGTTTTCTCGGTTTAAGCCTATTTTGGGATAAAATGGGTTTAATTGTTGTTTAAACACTCCAAATTCATCCCGAAATCTTACAATTAGTCAAATGCATTGGGTTGTCACACATTCTGACCCTAGAAACAGTAACTAATCAATTTACAGCTTTGAATCAATGTTTTCTCAGTTTTAGCCTGTTTTGGGCAAAAAATGGGTAAATGTGGTGTCTAAACACTCCAAATACAACCCAAACTCTTATAATTAGTAAAATTCATTGTATTGTTACATATTTTGACCCTAGAAAGAGTAACATAGCTGTTTAGTGCTTCAAATCTATGTTTTCTCTAGGTTTTTGCCTGTTTTCTTGGTTTTAGCTTGTTTGGGATAAAAACAGGATTAAGTGTTGTTTAAACACTCCAAATTCAAGCCGAACTCTTATAATTAGTCAAATGCATTGGATTGTTACATATTTTGACCCTAGAAAGAGTAACATAGTTTTTTACTGCTTCAAATCAATGTTTCTCTCGGTTTTAGCCTGTTTTCTCGGTTTAAGCCTATTTTGGGATAAAATGGGTTTAAGTGTTATCTAAACACTCCAAATTCATCCCAAACTCTTACAATTAGTCAAATGCATTGGGTTGTCACACATTCTGACCCTAGAAACAGTAACAAATCAGTTTACTGCTTCGAATCAATGTTTTCTCGGTTTTAGCCTGTTTTGGGGAAAATGGGTAAAAGTGGTGTCTAAACACTCCAAATTCAACCCTAACTCATATAATTAGTAAAATGCATTGTATTGTTACATATTTTGACCCTAGAAAGAGTAGCATAGCTGTTTACTGCTTCAAATCTATGTTTTCTCTCGGTTTTAGCCTGTTTTCTTGGTTTTAGCCTGTTTGGGATAAAACGGGTTTAGGTGTTGTCTAAACACTCCAAATTCAACCCGAACTCTTATAATTAGTCAAATGCATTGGATTGTTACATATTTTGACCCTAGAAAGAGTAACATAGTTGTTTACTGCTTCAAATCAATGTTTCTCTCGGTTTTAGCCTGTTTTCTCGGTTTAAGCCTATTTTGGGATAAAATGGGTTTAAGTGTTGTTTAAACACTCCAAATTCATCCCGAAATCTTACAATTAGTAAAATGCATTGGGTTGTCACACATTCTGACCCTAAAAACAGTAACTAATCAATTTACAGCTTCGAATCAATGTTTTCCCAGTTTTAGCCTGTTTTGGGCAAAAAATGGGTAAATGTGGTGTCTAAACACTCCAAATACAACCCAAACTCTTATAATTAGTAAAATTTATTGTATTGTTACATATTTTGACCCTAGAAAGAGTAACAAAGCAATTTACTGCGTCGAATATATGTTTTCTCTCGGTTTTAGCCTGATTTCTCGGTTTTAGCCTGTTTTGGATTAAAACAGGTTTAAGTGTTGTCTAAACACTCCAAATTCAACCCAAACTCTTGTAATTAGTAAAATGCATTGTATTGTTACATATTTTGACCCTAGAAAGAGTAACAAAGCAATTTAGTGCGTCGAATATATGTTTTCTCTCGGTTTTAGCCTGTTTTCTCAGTTTTAGTATGTTTTGGGCAAAAAATGGGTAAATGTGGTGTCTAAACACTCCAAATACATCCCAAACTCTTATAATTAGTAAAATTCATTGTATTGTTACATATTATGACCCTAGAAAGAGTAACATAGCTGTTTATTGCTTCAAATCTATGTTTTCTCTAGGTTTTTGCCTGTTTTATTGGTTTTAGCCTGTTTGGGATAAAAACAGGGTTAAGTGTTGTTTAAACACTCCAAATTCAAGCCGAACTCTTATAATTAGTCAAATGCATTCGATTGTTACATATTTTGACCCTAGAAAGAGTAACATAGTTGTTTACTGCTTCAAATCAATGTTTCTCTCGGTTTTAGCCTGTTTTCTCGGTTTAAGCCTATTTTGGGATAAAATGGGTTTAAGTGTTGTTTAAACACTCCAAATTCATCCCGAAATCTTACAATTAGTCAAATGCATTGGGTTGTCACACATTCTGACCCTAGAAACAGTAACAAATCAGTTTACTGCTTCGAATCAATGTTTTCTCGGTTTTAGCCTGTTTTGGGGAAAATGGGTAAAAGTGGTGTCTAAACACTCCAAATACAACCCAAACTCTCATAATTAGTAAAATTCATTGTATTGTTACATATTTTGACCCTAGAAAGAGTAACATAGCTGTTTACTGCTTCAAATCTATGTTTTCTCTCGGTTTTAGCCTGTTTTCTTGGTTTTAGCCTGTTTGGGATAAAACGGGTTTAAGTGTTGTCTAAACACTCCAAATTGAACCCGAACTCTTATAATTAGTCAAATGCATTGGATTGTTACATATTTTGACCCTAGAAAGAGTAACATAGTTGTTTACTGCTTCAAATCAATGTTTCTCTCGGTTTTAGCCTGTTTTCTCGGTTTAAGCCTATTTTGGGATAAAATGGGTTTAAGTGTTGTTTAAACACTCCAAATTCATCCGAAACTCTTACAATTAGTCAAATGCATTGGGTTGTCACACATTCTGACCCTAGAAACAGTAACTAATCAATTTACAGCTTCGAATCAATGTTTTCCCAGTTTTAGCCTGTTTTGGGCAAAAAATGGGTAAATGTGGTGTCTAAACACTCCAAATACAACCCAAACTCTTATAATTAGTAAAATTCATTGTATTGTTACATATTTTGACCCTAGAAAGAGTAACAAAGCAATTTACTGCGTCGAATATATGTTTTCTCTCGGTTTTAGCCTGATTTCTCGGTTTTAGCCTGTTTTGGATTAAAACAGGTTTAAGTGTTGTCTAAACACTCCAAATTCTACCCAAACTCTTATAATTAGTAAAATGCATTGTATTGTTACATATTTTGATCCTAGAAAGAGTAACAAAGCAATTTACTGCGTCGAATATATGTTTTCTCTCGGTTTTAGCCTGTTTTCTCGGTTTTAGCATGTTTTGGGATAAAACGGGTTCAAGTGTTGTCTAAACACTCCAAATTTAACCCGAACTCTTATAATTATTCAAATGCATTGGATTGTTACATATTATGACCCTAGAAAGAGTAACATAGCTGTTTATTGCTTCAAATCTATGTTTTCTCTAGGTTTTTGCCTGTTTTCTTGGTTTTAGCCTGTTTGGGATAAAAACAGGGTTAAGTGTTGTTTAAACACTCCAAATTCAAGCCGAACTCTTATAATTAGTCAAATGCATTGGATTGTTACATATTTTGACCCTAGAACGAGTAACATAGTTTTTTACTGCTTCAAATCAATGTTTCTCTCGGTTTTAGCCTTTTTTCTCGGTTTAAGCCTATTTTGGGATAAAATGGGTTTAAGTGTTATCTAAACACTCCAAATTCATCCCAAACTCTTACAATTAGTCAAATGCATTGGGTTGTCACACATTCTGACCCTAGAAACAGTAACAAATCAGTTTACTGCTTCGAATCAATGTTTTCTCGGTTTTAGCCTGTTTTGGGGAAAATGGGTAAAAGTGGTGTCTAAACACTCCAAATTCAACCCAAACTCTCATAATTAGTAAAATTCATTGTATTGTTACATATTTTGACCCTAGAAAGAGTAACATAGCTGTTTACTGCTTCAAATCTATGTTTTCTCTCGGTTTTAGCCTGTTTTCTTGGTTTTAGCCTGTTTGGGATAAAACGGGTTTAAGTGTTGTCTAAACACTCCAAATTGAACCCGAACTCTTATAATTAGTCAAATGCATTGGATTGTTACATATTTTGACCCTAGAAAGAGTAACATAGTTGTTTACTGCTTCAAATCAATGTTTCTCTCGGTTTTAGCCTGTTTTCTCGGTTTAAGCCTATTTTGGGATAAAATGGGTTTAAGTGTTGTTTAAACACTCCAAATTCATCCGAAACTCTTACAATTAGTCAAATGCATTGGGTTGTCACACATTCTGACCCTAGAAACAGTAACAAATCAGTTTACTGCTTCGAATCAATGTTTTCTTGGTTTTAGCCTGTTTTGGGGAAAATGGGTAAAAGTGGTGTCTACACACTCCAAATTCAACCCAAACTCTTATAATTAGTAAAATGCATTGTATTGTTACATATTTTGACCCTAGAAAGAGTAACATAGCTGTTTACTGCTTCAAATCTATGTTTTCTCTCGGTTGTAGCCTGTTTTCTTGGTTTTAGCCTGTTTGGGATAAAACGGGTTTAGGTGTTGTCTAAACACTCCAAATTCAACCTGAACTCTTATAATTAGTCAAATGCATTGGATTGTTACATATTTTGACCCTAGAAAGAGTAACATAGTTGTTTACTGCTTCAAATCAATGTTTCTCTCGGTTTTAGCCTGTTTTCTCGGTTTAAGCCTATTTTGGGATAAAATGGGTTTAAGTGTTGTTTAAACACTCCAAATTCATCCCGAAATCTTACAATTAGTAAAATGCATTGGGTTGTCACATATTCTGACCCAAGAAACAGTAACTAATCAGTTTACTGCTTTGAATCAATGTTTTCTCGGTTTTAGCCTGTTTTGGGGAAAATGGGTAAAAGTGGTGTCTAAACACTCCAAATTCAACCCAAACTCTTATAATTAGTAAAATGCATTGTATTGTTACATATTTTGACCCTAGAAAGAGTAACAAAGCAATTTAGTGCGTCGAATATATGTTTTCTCTCGGTTTTAGCCTGTTTTCTCAGTTTTAGTATGTTTTGGGCAAAAAATGGGTAAATGTGGTGTCTAAACACTCCAAATACAACCCAAACTCTTATAATTAGTAAAATTCATTGTATTGTTACATATTATGACCCTAGAAAGAGTAACATAGCTGTTTATTGCTTCAAATCTATGTTTTCTCTAGGTTTTTGCCTGTTTTCTTGGTTTTAGCCTGTTTGGGATAAAAACAGGGTTAAGTGTTGTTTAAACACTCCAAATTCAAGCCGAACTCTTATAATTAGTCAAATGCATTCGATTGTTACATATTTTGACCCTAGAAAGAGTAACATAGTTGTTTACTGCTTCAAATCAATGTTTCTCTCGGTTTTAGCCTGTTTTCTCGGTTTAAGCCTATTTTGGGATAAAATGGGTTTAAGTGTTGTTTAAACACTCCAAATTCATCCCGAAATCTTACAATTAGTAAAATGCATTGGGTTGTCACACATTCTGACCCTAGAAACAGTAACTAATCAATTTACAGCTTCGAATCAATGTTTTCTCCGTTTTAGCCTGTTTTGGGCAAAAAATGGGTAAATGTGGTGTCTAAACACTCCAAATACAACCCAAACTCTTATAATTAGTAAAATTCATTGTATTGTTACATATTTTGACCCTAGAAAGAGTAACATAGCTGTTTACTGCTTCAAATCTATTTTTTCTCTCGGTTTTAGCCTGTTTTCTTGGTTTCAGCCTGTTTGGGATAAAACGGGTTTAAGTGTTGCCTAAACACTCCAAATTCAACCCGAACTCTTATAATTAGTCAAATGCATTGGATTGTTACATATTTTTACCCTAGAAAGAGTAACATAGTTGTTTACTGCTTCAAATCAATGTTTCTCTCGGTTTTAGCCTGTTTTCTCGGTTTAAGCCTATTTTGGGATAAAATGGGTATAATTGTTGTTTAAACACTCCAAATTCATCCCGAAATCTTACAATTAGTAAAATGCATTGGGTTGTCACACATTCTGACCCTAGAAACAGTAACTAATCAATTTACAGCTTCGAATCAATGTTTTCTCCGTTTTAGCCTGTTTTGGGCAATAAATGGGTAAATGTGGTGTCTAAACACTCCAAATACAACCCAAACTCTTATAATTAGTAAAATTCATTGTATTGTTACATATTTTGACCCTAGAAAGAGTAACATAGCTGTTTACTGCTTCAAATCTATGTTTTCTCTCGGTTTTAGCCTGTTTTCTTGGTTTTAGCCTGTTTGGGATAAAACGGGTTTAGGTGTTGTCTAAACACTCCAAATTCAACCCGAACTCTTATAATTAGTCAAATGCATTGGATTGTTACATATTTTGACCCTAGAAAGAGTAACATAGTTGTTTACTGCTTCAAATCAATGTTTCTCTCGGTTTTAGCCTGTTTTCTCGGTTTAAGCCTATTTTGGGATAAAATGGGTTTAAGTGTTGTTTAAACACTCCAAATTCATCCGAAACTCTTACAATTAGTCAAATGCATTGGGTTGTCACACATTCTGACCCTAGAAACAGTAACAAATCAGTTTACTGCTTCGAATCAATGTTTTCTTGGTTTTAGCCTGTTTTGGGGAAAATGGGTAAAAGTGGTGTCTACACACTCCAAATTCAACCCAAACTCTTATAATTAGTAAAATGCATTGTATTGTTACATATTTTGACCCTAGAAAGAGTAACATAGCTGTTTACTGCTTCAAATCTATGTTTTCTCTCGGTTGTAGCCTGTTTTCTTGGTTTTAGCCTGTTTGGGATAAAACGGGTTTAGGTGTTGTCTAAACACTCCAAATTCAACCTGAACTCTTATAATTAGTCAAATGCATTGGATTGTTACATATTTTGACCCTAGAAAGAGTAACATAGTTGTTTACTGCTTCAAATCAATGTTTCTCTCGGTTTTAGCCTGTTTTCTCGGTTTAAGCCTATTTTGGGATAAAATGGGTTTAAGTGTTGTTTAAACACTCCAAATTCATCCCGAAATCTTACAATTAGTAAAATGCATTGGGTTGTCACATATTCTGACCCAAGAAACAGTAACTAATCAGTTTACTGCTTTGAATCAATGTTTTCTCGGTTTTAGCCTGTTTTGGGGAAAATGGGTAAAAGTGGTGTCTAAACACTCCAAATTCAACCCAAACTCTTATAATTAGTAAAATGCATTGTATTGTTACATATTTTGACCCTAGAAAGAGTAACAAAGCAATTTAGTGCGTCGAATATATGTTTTCTCTCGGTTTTAGCCTGTTTTCTCAGTTTTAGTATGTTTTGGGCAAAAAATGGGTAAATGTGGTGTCTAAACACTCCAAATACAACCCAAACTCTTATAATTAGTAAAATTCATTGTATTGTTACATATTATGACCCTAGAAAGAGTAACATAGCTGTTTATTGCTTCAAATCTATGTTTTCTCTAGGTTTTTGCCTGTTTTCTTGGTTTTAGCCTGTTTGGGATAAAAACAGGGTTAAGTGTTGTTTAAACACTCCAAATTCAAGCCGAACTCTTATAATTAGTCAAATGCATTCGATTGTTACATATTTTGACCCTAGAAAGAGTAACATAGTTGTTTACTGCTTCAAATCAATGTTTCTCTCGGTTTTAGCCTGTTTTCTCGGTTTAAGCCTATTTTGGGATAAAATGGGTTTAAGTGTTGTTTAAACACTCCAAATTCATCCCGAAATCTTACAATTAGTAAAATGCATTGGGTTGTCACACATTCTGACCCTAGAAACAGTAACTAATCAATTTACAGCTTCGAATCAATGTTTTCTCCGTTTTAGCCTGTTTTGGGCAAAAAATGGGTAAATGTGGTGTCTAAACACTCCAAATACAACCCAAACTCTTATAATTAGTAAAATTCATTGTATTGTTACATATTTTGACCCTAGAAAGAGTAACATAGCTGTTTACTGCTTCAAATCTATTTTTTCTCTCGGTTTTAGCCTGTTTTCTTGGTTTCAGCCTGTTTGGGATAAAACGGGTTTAAGTGTTGCCTAAACACTCCAAATTCAACCCGAACTCTTATAATTAGTCAAATGCATTGGATTGTTACATATTTTTACCCTAGAAAGAGTAACATAGTTGTTTACTGCTTCAAATCAATGTTTCTCTCGGTTTTAGCCTGTTTTCTCGGTTTAAGCCTATTTTGGGATAAAATGGGTATAATTGTTGTTTAAACACTCCAAATTCATCCCGAAATCTTACAATTAGTAAAATGCATTGGGTTGTCACACATTCTGACCCTAGAAACAGTAACTAATCAATTTACAGCTTCGAATCAATGTTTTCTCCGTTTTAGCCTGTTTTGGGCAATAAATGGGTAAATGTGGTGTCTAAACACTCCAAATACAACCCAAACTCTTATAATTAGTAAAATTCATTGTATTGTTACATATTTTGACCCTAGAAAGAGTAACATAGCTGTTTACTGCTTCAAATCTATGTTTTCTCTCGGTTTTAGCCTGTTTTCTTGGTTTTAGCCTGTTTGGGATAAAACGGGTTTAGGTGTTGTCTAAACACTCCAAATTCAACCCGAACTCTTATAATTAGTCAAATGCATTGGATTGTTACATATTTTGACCCTAGAAAGAGTAACATAGTTGTTTACTGCTTCAAATCAATGTTTCTCTCGGTTTTAGCCTGTTTTCTCGGTTTAAGCCTATTTTGGGATAAAATGGGTTTAAGTGTTGTTTAAACACTCCAAATTCATCCCGAAATCTTACAATTAGTAAAATGCATTGGGTTGTCACACATTCTGACCCTAGAAACAGTAACTAATCAATTTACAGCTTCGAATCAATGTTTTCTCAGTTTTAGCCTGTTTTGGGCAAAAACTGGGTAAATGTGGTGTCTAAACACTCCAAATACAACCCAAACTCTTATAATTAGTAAAATTCATTGTATTGTTACATATTTTGACCCTAGAAAGAGTAACAAAGCAATTTACTGCGTCGAATATATGTTTTCTCTCGGTTTTAGCCTGATTTCTCGGTTTTAGCCTGTTTTGGGTTAAAACAGGTTTAAGTGTTGTCTAAACACTCCAAATTCAACCCAAACTCTTATAATTAGTAAAATGCATTGTATTGTTACATATTTTGATCCTAGAAAGAGTAACAAAGCAATTTACTGCGTCGAATATATGTTTTCTCTCGGTTTTAGCCTGTTTTCTCGGTTGTAGCATGTTTTGGGATAAAACGGGTTTAAGTGTTGTCTAAACACTCCAAATTTAACCCGAACTCTTATAATTAGTCAAATGCATTGGATTGTTACATATTATGACCCTAGAAAGAGTAACATAGCTGTTTATTGCTTCAAATCTATGTTTTCTCTAGGTTTTTGCCTGTTTTCTTGGTTTTAGCCTCTTTGGGATAAAAACAGGGTTAAGTGTTGTTTAAACACTCCAAATTCAAGCCGAACTCTTATAATTAGTCAAATGCATTGGATTGTTACATATTTTGACCCTAGAAAGAGTAACATAGTTTTTTACTGCTTCAAATCAATGTTTCTCTCGGTTTTAGCCTTTTTCTTGGTTTAAGCCTATTTTGGGATAAAATGGGTTTAAGTGTTATCTAAACACTCCAAATTCATCCCAAACTCTTACAATTAGTCAAATGCATTGGGTTGTCACACATTCTGACCCTAGAAACAGTAACAAATCAGTTTACTGCTTCGAATCAATGTTTTCTCGGTTTTAGCCTGTTTTGGGGAAAATGGGTAAAAGTGGTGTCTAAACACTCCAAATTCAACCCAAACTCTCATAATTAGTAAAATTCATTGTATTGTTACATATTTTGACCCTAGAAAGAGTAACATAGCTGTTTACTGCTTCAAATCTATGTTTTCTCTCGGTTTTAGCCTGTTTTCTTGGTTTTAGCCTGTTTGGGATAAAACAGGTTTAAGTGTTGTCTAAACACTCCAAATTCAACCCGAAGTCTTATAATTAGTCAAATGCATTGGATTGTTACATATTTTGACCCTAGAAAGAGTAACATAGTTGTTTACTGCTTCAAATCAATGTTTCTCTCGGTTTTAGCCTGTTTTCTCGGTTTAAGCCCATTCTGGGAGAAAATGGGTATAATTGTTGTTTAAACACTCCAAATTCATCCCGAAATCTTACAATTAGTCAAATGCATTGGGTTGTCACACATTCTGACCCTAGAAACAGTAACTAATCAATTTACAGCTTCGAATCATTGTTTTCTCAGTTTTAGCCTGTTTTGGGCAAAAAATGGGTAAATATGGTGTCTAAACACTCCAAATACAACCCAAACTCTTATAATTAGTAAAATTCATTGTATTGTTACATATTTTGACCCTAGAAAGAGTAACATAGCTGTTTGTAAGACTTTGTAGAATAAAGAAGAGAATCAAGAGATTGATGAGAGATATCGGTAGACAAAGAGAATGAGGAAGAAGAAAAGATTAGGTTATTGTTCCATAAGAATTCATATTACAATGTAGGCTAAAGCCTATATATATCAAGGGAAAATTAGGGCTACACCCTCTACCAACCGATCGTATAAGTGATAGGGACAAGGAGAGAGATAGAACTAATCCCAACGGTGATAGTGACCCGTCCTAGTCTCCTTAAACACAACATAACCCGTGACTCCACTTGTTCCTCCTCTCTAACGGCTACAAGCGACATTCTAGATCCTTCTCATGGGCCTAAGGAGAGCAGGCCTCCTCATTGTCTTTACACACTTACATGACTCGGCCTTATTGCTTGGTTGTACGGACGGCCCCATAATTGTACGGACGGCCATGGCTGCCTTAGGCTTATTCTCTTGATCAATACTCCCCCTCAAGCTTAGCCGAGTGAAATGGCTAAGCTTGGAACCCGTGAAGCAGCACCTCATTAAAAACCTTGACTTAGAAAACCTCATGGGACAAAACCAAGTCAAGGGAAAAAGAGTGTGCTGTCCACGGATTAGGGAAGCTTGATCATGGCCGTGTAATGTCTACAAGTCCAAGTTTGCTGTAGATGTGATCACAAACCTTGGAGCTTGCAGACTTGGTGAAGATGTCAGCTAGCTGATCTTGACTCCTTGTGTGGCATGGTAACACCACTCCTTCTTCAATCTTCTCTCTCACCTTGTGGCAATCGCTTTCTATGTGCTTGGTCCTCTCATGAAAGACTGAGTTTGTGGCAATGTGGATAGCCGCTTCATTGTCGCAGTGCATGGTCATGGGCTGCTTTGTCTCGATGCCTAAGTCCTTGAGTAGGCCCTTCAGCCATGTCATCTCGTTAGTGAGCTTCCTCATAGCTCTATACTCGGCCTCGGCGCTAGAGCATGAAACCACCTTTTGTTTCTTAGACCTCCATGTAACCAAGTTGCCTCCAACAAACGTGCAGTACCCAGTGGTGGATCTCCTATCCAGCGTGTCGCCATTGTAATCCGCATCACAATAGCCAACGATTTCGGTGTTGTCATTCTTGCCCATCCAAATACCTTGACCCGGACTGCCCTTGAGATAGCTTAGGATCCTTTCGACTTGACTCCATTGGTACTTGCTTGGTGCCTTCATATGTTGGCTAACCTGATTCACAGCATAGGATATGTCAGGTCGTGTGATAGTAAGGTATATCAGCTTACCTACAAGCCGGCGGTAGCGTGTGACGTCTAAGAATGGCTCGTCCATTGGTTCCTTAGGTCGGCCTTCTTTTGCCCGTAAGCTCTCCCCCTTTCGCTTGAGCTGGTAATCTTCATCAAGGGGCGTAGCAACCGGAGACACACCAAGCTTGCCAGTCTCCTCTAACAAGTCAAGAGTATACTTGCGTTGTGAGAGGAAGAGTCCTTCCGGTGAGCGACAAATCTCAATACCAAGAAAGTATTTGAGTTCCCCAAGGTCCTTGATGTCAAATACCGACTTGAGAGAGTCCTTGGTGTCCTGAATGGCCGCCTTATCATCACCAGTCACGATGATGTCGTCGACGTATATGAGCACCACCACCCAACCAATAGAGGTGCGACGCGTGAAGAGAGTATGATCAGCCTCCGATCGCGTAAAACCATCAGTCTTGAGAGTGGAGCTTAGTTTGTGGTACCACGCTCGTGGGGACTGCTTAAGGCCATAGATGGCCTTACGTAGCCTCAAGACTTTTCCGGGTGTAACCATGTCTTCAAGGCCGGGAGGAGGCGTCATGTACACTTCTTCATCAAGTTCACCTTGAAGGAAGGCGTTCTTCACATCCATCTGCCATAAGTCCCATGAGAGGTTGACAGCAAGAGACAGCACAACCCGAACCGTATGGAGCTTGGCCACGGGTGCAAAGGTGTCCGTGTAGTCCGCGCCATAGGTTTGGGTGAAGCCACGGGCCACTAACCTGGCTTTATGCCGTTCAATGTCACCATTGCTCAAATACTTTATGGTAAACACCCATTTGGAGCTAACTGCCCGCTTGCCTTGAGGAAGATCCGATTCGTCCCACGTATGATTCCGGATCATGGCGCCAGTTTCATCCTTGACCGCATCTAACCAACCTTGATGTTCCTTGGCTTCATCATATGTCTGCGGGATCCAATTGGCGTCCACTTGGCCGAAGAAAGCTTGGTGATCAGCAGGTAACAGCTCAAGGGAACAAACGGACTGAATGGGATGAGCGACAGCTTGGCTGTTGTAATAGACACGCTTGTTCTTCCAAGTGGAGGGATCCGATCGAGGTCTGGTGCTCCGACGCAGGACTGGTGCCGGAAGTGGATCCACGCTAGGCAACACGGTGGACGTACCGTCCGTAGGAGCCGTCTCCGTGTTTTCCTCGGTAGAGGCCGCCGCCGGAGCATGCGTGTCCGTTGTAGGGCCAGGGACGAGAACACCGGTTATGGGTAGGCCAGACTCGAGAGATTCACCATCTTGGGCTGAACCATTGTCATTTGCATCTCCTTGGTCAGACCCACCATCGGTAGAAATTTGACTTAGTGTTGGCCGCACGGCACCCGTTGGTGGAGATGGGTTACCAAGGTGATCAAGAAGGAACCGTAGACTCGAAGCTCGGTCATTAGGTGAGTGAGAGAGATCTTTAAGGCTGTTCCAATCCCTCTTGTCATGGTAGCCCACATGTTCTAGAAACCGGACATCTCGAGAGACATATAGTCGACTTGTGGCCGGATCATAACATTTGTACCCCTTTTGTGTGGTGGAGTAGCCAATGAACATACACTTTGTACTTTTGGCATCCAGCTTACTCCTTTGTTCTCCTGGTACTAACACAAAACAAATACAGCCGAAAACTCGTAAGTGATCAAGAGATGGTTTAAATTTGTTTAGTACTTCAAATGGAGATAAGTCATGAAGAACTCTAGTTGGTGTTCGGTTGATTAGGTAGCATGCAGTCATCACGGCATCACCCCAATATCGTTTAGGAACACTCGAATGGAACATGATTGCCCGCGCCACTTCCATGAGGTGCCGGTTCTTCCTCTCGGCCACACCATTTTGTTGTGGCGTGTAGGGACAACTAGTTTGATGAAGAATGCCATGCTTGGAGAGATGTTCTTTGAACTTGCAACTTGTGTATTCCCCCCCATTATCAGACCTAAGTACCTTAAGTTTAGCATTGAAGTGATTAGTCACATAATTTTGAAAATTGATAAAGGCATCAAATACTCTATCTTTAGATGGCAACAAGGTAATCCAAGTGTATTTTGATTTTTCATCAATAAAAGTCACAAAATACTTGTTATTATCTCTAGATAGGCATGGTGATGTCCAAACATCTGAGTGAACTAAATCAAAACAATTCTCATAAATAGTAGTTGACTTAGGAAAGATAGACTTGCAATGTTTTCCAAGAATACAAGGTTCACAAGTAGAATTATCAAAAGAAATATTAGGAAACATCAACCCTAAAGCACGTGAATGTGGGTGGCCTAGCCTAGCATGCCACACCATATTCGAATCAACAACAAAACAAGACTTAGTAGAGGATAAATTTGGATCGGTTTTCTCTAGGACATAGAGATCTCCACTCCCTTGCCCTTCTCCAAGAACCTTTCCAGTCTCAATATCCTGAAAATAAACATTGTTAGGACCAAAGATTGCATAACAATTCAAATCATTTGTGGTCCTCTTAACCGATAGTAAATTGGAGGTAAAGGTAGGCATAAAGAAAGCTTTTGAGGTTTTATCAAATAGTTTCAAGTCCCCTATTCCCTTTACTGGTATTTGTTCTCCATTTGCAATAACAACATTTCCTAAGGCCGGTTTTATGTTGTCAATTAAACTAGGGTTACTAATCATATGATGTGAGGCTCCCGAGTCAATAACAAGCGATTTGCTAGGCCTAGAAGTAAAGAAAGAGATACCAGACTCCTTGAGTGAAGCAATGGAGCGGATGAGAGCCTCAAGGTCTGACTTCCTCACCACATCTCCGTAGGCTGCGGTCATGGCCACCTCATCTCCCTGCTTTGATGATCCGGCTCCTTTATCGCTAACCGCTTCCTTTGAGAGGTTGGCTTTGAACTTGGCCGGCTTGAGATGAGGATGGAGAACCCAGCACTTGTCTTTCAGATGACCCCGCTTCTTGCAGTGGTCGCACACCAACAACTTCCTCTCCTCTTGCTTGTACATTCCTTTGTTGGCCGAAGCAAGCTCCCCCTTACCGCTAAACAAATCAAGGGATCCTTGCTCTTTCTGAATTTGGGAGCAAATATCTTCAAAGGAGGGGAGCTTCTCTGCCCTTAGGATGTGCTTCAAGAGGTCGTTGAAGGACGGGTTCAAGGTAAGTAGGAGTCCGAAGACTTTGTCTTGCTCCTTTCTTTCGTTTAGCACACTTGCCTCAAGTGTACTTGGCCGCAACATGTCAAGCTCGGACCATAGTGCACGGAACTTACCAAGATGCTTAGTGAACTCCACATCATCTTGGTTAAGATCATTTATGGCCTTCTTGACCTCAAAGACTCTAGTCATGTTAGAGACATTACCATACACGCCTTTAAGTGTTTCCCACAGTTCCTTGGCCGTCTCGCAATATGAGTAGGCCTCAAGGATAGGCGTGTCCAGAGAGTTTTGGAGAACAGATAGGACAACTTGGTCTTCTTGGAACCATTTGGCCTTCCTCTCGCTCTCTTCCTCCGCTTCCGCCTCGGAAGCGTCCTCTCCTTTGGGGTTTTTCTTTGGGACATAGTCGGACTCGACATGACTCCAAAGGCCACGACCTCCAAGGGCGGTTCTTGTGGTTCTTGTCCACAGCAAGTAGTTTGTCCCCTTTAGGACAACCGGTGAAACAATGGGCTTGGCGTTTTCCATGGTCGGATTTCTATGGACCGATGGGTAAAGCTTTTACCCGGAGAATAAAAGAGATGCGAGTAAGAAGAAACGAAGATAAGGAGACTAGAGTGTAGAAATGAGTAGGAGAATGAGATTAGACTGTAGAGAATCGAAGAACTTGCTCTGATACCATGTAAGACTTTGTAGAATAAAGAAGAGAATCAAGAGATTGATGAGAGATATCGGTAGACAAAGAGAATGAGGAAGAAGAAAAGATTAGGTTATTGTTCCATAAGAATTCATATTACAATGTAGGCTAAAGCCTATATATATCAAGGGAAAATTAGGGCTACACCCTCTACCAACCGATCGTATAAGTGATAGGGACAAGGAGAGAGATAGAACTAATCCCAACGGTGATAGTGACCCGTCCTAGTCTCCTTAAACACAACATAACCCGTGACTCCACTTGTTCCTCCTCTCTAACGGCTACAAGCGACATTCTAGATCCTTCTCATGGGCCTAAGGAGAGCAGGCCTCCTCATTGTCTTTACACACTTACATGACTCGGCCTTATTGCTTGGTTGTACGGACGGCCCCATAATTGTACGGACGGCCATGGCTGCCTTAGGCTTATTCTCTTGATCAATACTGTTTACTGCTTCAAATCTATGTTTTCTCTCGGTTTTAGCCTGTTTTCTCGGTTTTAGCCTGTTTTGGATTAAAACGGGTTTAAGTGTTGTCTAAACACTCCAAATTCAACCCAAACTCTTATAATTAGTAAAATGCATTGTATTGTTACATATTTTGACCCTAGAAAGAGTGACAAAGCAATTTACTGCGTCGAATATATGTTTTCTCTCGGTTTTAGCCTGTTTTCTTGGTTTTAGCCTGTTTGGGATAAAACAGGTTTAAGTGTTGTCTAAACACTCCAAATTGAACCCGAACTCTTATAATTAGTCAAATGCATTCGATTGTTACATATTTTGACCCTAGAAAGAGTAACATAGTTGTTTACTGCTTCAAATCAATGTTTCTCTCGGTTTTAGCCTGTTTTCTCGGTTTAAGCCTATTTTGGGATAAAATGGGTTTAAGTGTTGTTTAAACACTCCAAATTCATCCCGAAATCTTACAATTAGTAAAATGCATTGGGTTGTCACACATTCTGACCCTAGAAACAGTAACTAATCAATTTACAGCTTCGAATCAATGTTTTCTCCGTTTTAGCCTGTTTTGGGCAAAAAATGGGTAAATGTGGTGTCTAAACACTCCAAATACAACCCAAACTCTTATAATTAGTAAAATTCATTGTATTGTTACATATTTTGACCCTAGAAAGAGTAACATAGCAATTTACTGCGTCGAATATATGTTTTCTCTCGGTTTTAGCCTGTTTTCTTGGTTTTAGCCTGTTTGGGATAAAACGGGTTTAGGTGTTGTCTAAACACTCCAAATTCAACCCGAACTCTTATAATTAGTCAAATGCATTGGATTGTTACATATTTTGACCCTAGAAAGAGTAACATAGTTGTTTACTGCTTCAAATCAATGTTTCTCTCGGTTTTAGCCTGTTTTCTCGGTTTAAGCCTATTTTGGGATAAAATGGGTTTAAGTGTTGTTTAAACACTCCAAATTCATCCCGAAATCTTACAATTAGTAAAATGCATTGGGTTGTCACACATTCTGACCCTAGAAACAGTAACTAATCAATTTACAGCTTCGAATCAATGTTTTCTCAGTTTTAGCCTGTTTTGGGCAAAAAATGGGTAAATGTGGTGTCTAAACACTCCAAATACAACCCAAACTCTTATAATTAGTAAAATTCATTGTATTGTTACATATTTTGACCCTAGAAAGAGTAACAAAGCAATTTACTGCGTCGAATATATGTTTTCTCTCGGTTTTAGCCTGATTTCTCGGTTTTAGCCTGTTTTGGGTTAAAACAGGTTTAAGTGTTGTCTAAACACTCCTAATTCAACCCAAACTCTTATAATTAGTAAAATGCATTGTATTGTTACATATTTTGATCCTAGAAAGAGTAACAAAGCAATTTACTGCGTCGAATATATGTTTTCTCTCGGTTTTAGCCTGTTTTCTCGGTTGTAGCATGTTTTGGGATAAAACGGGTTTAAGTGTTGTCTAAACACTCCAAATTTAACCCGAACTCTTATAATTAGTCAAATGCATTGGATTGTTACATATTATGACCCTAGAAAGAGTAACATAGCTGTTTATTGCTTCAAATCTATGTTTTCTCTAGGTTTTTGCCTGTTTTCTTGGTTTTAGCCTCTTTGGGATAAAAACAGGGTTAAGTGTTGTTTAAACACTCCAAATTCAAGCCGAACTCTTATAATTAGTCAAATGCATTGGATTGTTACATATTTTGACCCTAGAAAGAGTAACATAGTTTTTTACTGCTTCAAATCAATGTTTCTCTCGGTTTTAGCCTTTTTCTTGGTTTAAGCCTATTTTGGGATAAAATGGGTTTAAGTGTTATCTAAACACTCCAAATTCATCCCAAACTCTTACAATTAGTCAAATGCATTGGGTTGTCACACATTCTGACCCTAGAAACAGTAACAAATCAGTTTACTGCTTCGAATCAATGTTTTCTCGGTTTTAGCCTGTTTTGGGGAAAATGGGTAAAAGTGGTGTCTAAACACTCCAAATTCAACCCAAACTCTCATAATTAGTAAAATTCATTGTATTGTTACATATTTTGACCCTAGAAAGAGTAACATAGCTGTTTACTGCTTCAAATCTATGTTTTCTCTCGGTTTTAGCCTGTTTTCTTGGTTTTAGCCTGTTTGGGATAAAACAGGTTTAAGTGTTGTCTAAACACTCCAAATTCAACCCGAAGTCTTATAATTAGTCAAATGCATTGGATTGTTACATATTTTGACCCTAGAAAGAGTAACATAGTTGTTTACTGCTTCAAATCAATGTTTCTCTCGGTTTTAGCCTGTTTTCTCGGTTTAAGCCCATTCTGGGATAAAATGGGTATAATTGTTGTTTAAACACTCCAAATTCATCCCGAAATCTTACAATTAGTCAAATGCATTGGGTTGTCACACATTCTGACCCTAGAAACAGTAACTAATCAATTTACAGCTTCGAATCATTGTTTTCTCAGTTTTAGCCTGTTTTGGGCAAAAAATGGGTAAATATGGTGTCTAAACACTCCAAATACAACCCAAACTCTTATAATTAGTAAAATTCATTGTATTGTTACATATTTTGACCCTAGAAAGAGTAACATAGCTGTTTACTGCTTCAAATCTATGTTTTCTCTCGGTTTTAGCCTGTTTTCTCGGTTTTAGCCTGTTTTGGATTAAAACGGGTTTAAGTGTTGTCTAAACACTCCAAATTCAACCCAAACTCTTATAATTAGTAAAATGCATTGTATTGTTACATATTTTGACCCTAGAAAGAGTGACAAAGCAATTTACTGCGTCGAATATATGTTTTCTCTCAGTTTTAGCCTGTTTTCTTGGTTTTAGCCTGTTTGGGATAAAACAGGTTTAAGTGTTGTCTAAACACTCCAAATTGAACCCGAACTCTTATAATTAGTCAAATGCATTCGATTGTTACATATTTTGACCCTAGAAAGAGTAACATAGTTGTTTACTGCTTCAAATCAATGTTTCTCTCGGTTTTAGCCTGTTTTCTCGGTTTAAGCCTATTTTGGGATAAAATGGGTTTAAGTGTTGTTTAAACACTCCAAATTCATCCCGAAATCTTACAATTAGTAAAATGCATTGGGTTGTCACACATTCTGACCCTAGAAACAGTAACTAATCAATTTACAGCTTCGAATCAATGTTTTCTCCGTTTTAGCCTGTTTTGGGCAAAAAATGGGTAAATGTGGTGTCTAAACACTCCAAATACAACCCAAACTCTTATAATTAGTAAAATTCATGGTATTGTTACATATTTTGACCCTAGAAAGAGTAACATAGCAATTTACTGCGTCGAATATATGTTTTCTCTCGGTTTTAGCCTGTTTTCTTGGTTTTAGCCTGTTTGGGATAAAACGGGTTTAGGTGTTGTCTAAACACTCCAAATTCAACCCGAACTCTTATAATTAGTCAAATGCATTGGATTGTTACATATTTTGACCCTAGAAAGAGTAACATAGTTGTTTACTGCTTCAAATCAATGTTTCTCTCGGTTTTAGCCTGTTTTCTCGGTTTAAGCCTATTTTGGGATAAAATGGGTTTAAGTGTTGTTTAAACACTCCAAATTCATCCCGAAATCTTACAATTAGTAAAATGCATTGGGTTGTCACACATTCTGACCCTAGAAACAGTAACTAATCAATTTACAGCTTCGAATCAATGTTTTCTCAGTTTTAGCCTGTTTTGGGCAAAAAATGGGTAAATGTGGTGTCTAAACACTCCAAATACAACCCAAACTCTTATAATTAGTAAAATTCATTGTATTGTTACATATTTTGACCCTAGAAAGAGTAACAAAGCAATTTACTGCGTCGAATATATGTTTTCTCTCGGTTTTAGCCTGATTTCTCGGTTTTAGCCTGTTTTGGGTTAAAACAGGTTTAAGTGTTGTCTAAACACTCCAAATTCAACCCAAACTCTTATAATTAGTAAAATGCATTGTATTGTTACATATTTTGATCCTAGAAAGAGTAACAAAGCAATTTACTGCGTCGAATATATGTTTTCTCTCGGTTTTAGCCTGTTTTCTCGGTTGTAGCATGTTTTGGGATAAAACGAGTTTAAGTGTTGTCTAAACACTCCAAATTTAACCCGAACTCTTATAATTAGTCAAATGCATTGGATTGTTACATATTATGACCCTAGAAAGAGTAACATAGCTGTTTATTGCTTCAAATCTATGTTTTCTCTAGGTTTTTGCCTGTTTTCTTGGTTTTAGCCTGTTTGGGATAAAAACAGGGTTAAGTGTTGTTTAAACACTCCAAATTCAAGCCGAACTCTTATAATTAGTCAAATGCATTGGATTGTTACATATTTTGACCCTAGAAAGAGTAACATAGTTTTTTCCTGCTTCAAATCAATGTTTCTCTCGGTTTTAGCCTTTTTCTCGGTTTAAGCCTATTTTGGGATAAAATGGGTTTAAGTGTTATCTAAACACTCCAAATTCATCCCAAACTCTTACAATTAGTCAAATGCATTGGGTTGTCACACATTCTGACCCTAGAAACAGTAACAAATCAGTTTACTGCTTCGAATCAATGTTTTCTCGGTTTTAGCCTGTTTTGGGGAAAATGGGTAAAAGTGGTGTCTAAACACTCCAAATTCAACCCAAACTCTCATAATTAGTAAAATTCATTGTATTGTTACATATTTTGACCCTAGAAAGAGTAACATAGCTGTTTACTGCTTCAAATCTATGTTTTCTCTCGGTTTTAGCCTGTTTTCTTGGTTTTAGCCTGTTTGGGATAAAACAGGTTTAAGTGTTGTCTAAACACTCCAAATTCAACCCGAACTCTTATAATTAGTCAAATGCATTGGATTGTTACATATTTTGACCCTAGAAAGAGTAACATAGTTGTTTACTGCTTCAAATCAATGTTTCTCTCGGTTTTAGCCTGTTTTCTCGGTTTAAGCCTATTCTGGGATAAAATGGGTATAATTGTTGTTTAAACACTCCAAATTCATCCCGAAATCTTACAATTAGTCAAATGCATTGGGTTGTCACACATTCTGACCCTAGAAACAGTAACTAATCAATTTACAGCTTCGAATCATTGTTTTCTCAGTTTTAGCCTGTTTTGGGCAAAAAATGGGTAAATATGGTGTCTAAACACTCCAAATACAACCCAAACTCTTATAATTAGTAAAATTCATTGTATTGTTACATATTTTGACCCTAGAAAGAGTAACATAGCTGTTTACTGCTTCAAATCTATGTTTTCTCTCAGTTTTAGCCTGTTTTCTCGGTTCTAGCCTGTTTTGGATTAAAACGGGTTTAAGTGTTGTCTAAACACTCCAAATTCAACCCAAACTCTTATAATTAGTAAAATGCATTGTATTGTTACATATTTTGACCCTAGAAAGAGTAACAAAGCAATTTACTGCGTCGAATATATGTTTTCTCTCGGTTTTAGCCTGTTTTCTTGGTTTTAGCCTGTTTGGGATAAAACAGGTTTAAGTGTTGTCTAAGCACTACAAATTCAACCCGAACTCTTATAATTAGTCAAATGCATTGGATTGTTACATATTTTGACCCTAGGAAGAGTAACATAGTTGTTTACTGCTTCAAATCGATGTTTCTCTCGGTTTTAGCCTGTTTTCTCGGTTTAAGCCTATTCTGGGATAAAATGGGTTTAATTGTTGTTTAAACACACCAAATTCATCCTGAAATCTTACAATTAGTCAAATGCATTGGGTTGTCACACATTCTTATTAGAGAGTAAGGAGGAAGAGAGAGGAGAGGCCGGTAAGGCCGAGCCTTGGAAGAAGAGAAGAAAGGCCGGAAAGGCCATGTAAAGGCCGGTAAGGCCATGTCCGTGTCCGTGAGCGACCATGTACCGTGTCCGGTACCATGTACCGTGTCCGTGAACGGACCCATGTCCGGTGAGCGGCCAGTTAGGCCGTGAACACGATGAAGAGAAGGCCCGTCCGTACAGGCCCGTCCGTACAGGCCCGTCCGTACAGGCCCGTCCGTACAGGCCCGTCCGTACAGGCCCGTCCGTACAGGCCCGTCCGTACAGGCCCGTCCGTACGATGAAGAGAAGGCCCGTCCGTACGATGAAGAGAAGGCCCGTCCGTACGGTCTCGGCCCTTAGGCCTGCGCTCGGTCCAGTAGATAGAGAGGCCGAGTTTGAGAGGAGGAAAACGAGGCCTTACAAGGGAGAGGCCCATAAAGAAGAAGAAAGGAAATCCCACAAGGAAGGGAAGAAGGATCCAATGGCCACAAGGGAAGGAGATCTAACGGTCACAAGGCATGGAAGGGAAGGAGATCACGTGTAGCTTTGGTTGGGAAGCATAGCGAGTCAACCAAAGACAAGGAGCTGTCCCTTTCATCTCTCCTTTGAATCCCTTGTGTGCCTAACGGCTCTATGCCTTTGTTCTCCTATATTAAGATGTGTAATTTCTCATATATGTAACAATCACAATATTATTCAATAGAAGAGAAACCGATTTCCTCTCTATACTTGTGTTCTTGTTTCATATTAACAATGTAGAGAGTTTAGGATTAGCGGTTAGGGGCTGCCCTTAAGGCAGCCTATTCTCTTCTCAAATCCACCTAAACTCTTCTTATTTACTGCTTTACTTAGCCTAGATTACTGATTCTTAATCCTCCTTCTCCTAAGTACACAAACTCTAAGTGTTGTGATACTAGAAGAGGATAAGTCTCAAACTAGTGCTTCTCCTAGTTAGGATCCGCTTACTCTCTAGTATTTGGGTTCTATCTAGCTTGTTTATGGGGAGTTCATCACAAGTTGATGTTCTCTCCTCCCCCTTGAGAATGAGTTAGTTTGTTGTGGGTAAAGGGGGATTCATTCACCAAGTGTTTGTCTACCCTCTCTTGTGAGCTTTGTCTCATAAATCCCAACATGGTATCAGAGCAGGTTCTGTTCTTGGTGATTTAAACTCATTCTCAAAGTCGTTTTCTTAGGAGTTAGCTTAGTTAAAGTTTTAGACTTTGCTTAGGTGTTAAATCGCTTAGCTTAGTTTCTTTAAAGCTTTAATTTTGCTTTTGTTGATTAAATCGATTCTCTAGCAGCTCATTGTTGAGTAAGCTTGGTCTCTTGTCTTGTTAGAATTTGTAGACCAAGTGTGTGGAAAGAAATCGATTTTACAAGCCCCATCCTTAAGCTTTACCGATTTGGTAATAGCTTTGTTTATTTTGGGATGTGTGGGAAGTGATGAACCATTGAGCAAATTGTGTTGTTCATGGTGAGGATTCACGGTTCTTGTGTGCTTGTATGAGCCACGAAATTCTTAGGATTTAGCTCTCTTAGGATTTAGTTAATTTTCCTCTAAAGGTTTAATTTTGCTTTTGTTAAATTTCCTTTAAAGGCTTAATTACTAAATCGCTACTTCTTCTTCTCAATGTTGAGAAAGCTTTGTTTCTGGCCCTATGGTGTGTCCAGATTCAAGCTTGAAGAAGAGAGAGATCTTAATTTTCGCATCTCATGTCCGCTTGGTCAACTAGACTAAAGCTGTTCAAAGATGCATTCTTTTAACCGTTGGACAATAGGTTGTTCCAAAGGCTTTTGTTGTTTCTTCTTTGCTTGGGACCACGAAAAACATCTTCTATATGTTATTTTCGTGGATCTAAAGCCTTAAGATCTTGGAGAACACTTTGTTTAAGTGATTCTACCATGAGTTAGGTCCAAACCGTTGGAGAAATTAATTTTCCAAACGGTCCATGTGTTTCAGCCATTAAAGCACCAAAGTCTTGTTGAATGTTGGATGCTCTTGGCTGTCAAAGCTTCTGCAAACTCAAGAAAACAGAGTATAACTCTGTCCATAAGAACTCTTGAGCAAATTCTCTATTCTACTCTCCACTCACCTTATACTTCCGCCCATATACTCTACTATACTCTATACTCTTGGTTACTAATTCTCTGGTTACTTATTCTCTAAATTCTATTTTATTTTCAGTAATATTCTATATTCTCTATTCTCTAATCTCTAACAATCTCTTGTTTAGAATCTGTTCCATTGAATTTGGTTTCAGCTTCAGCCTTGAAGATTGTGTGGAGCTCGCCTACTATCTCAAGAAGAAGAAGTGGCGAGGTTGAAGGCTACAAGATAGCCATGAGGAGAGCGCAGCACAATGCCTGGAGTTAGAACCAAGGGCCACCAAGTCTTTGTTAAGCTGGTGGAAGGTGATGAATCAGTCCAAGAGCATGTGTGTTAGTGCCAAGTTGTTGATCGGATGTGCACAATGGTCTTTAGGAAAGGTGATGCACAAGGTTTCAACTGTTGATTGGATGTGCACAAGAACGGTGATGCACAAGGCTTCAACTGAGGTGATGAGGTTTCAGCCCATCATCAAGTAAAGGTTACGGGGGAGATCAAGTGACTTCAGACCGTACCTCACAGATTCTGCTCGGCCACAAGCAAAAGTCTTTACTTAAAGCTCAGCCGAAGCGTCTCAAAGATCGACTCGGACGAAACCCTTCCACTGCGATTCGGCTTCCGCGTTCTTCATTAAAGTTCGAGACCACAGAGTCATCTTGCCAGTGGAAGTGGAATCATACCAATCCGAGCAGCCGTTCGAAAGTTATGTCCGATTCAGTGGGCATGTATCAGTCTGACAGATAAAACTGGCCGGGTTTAAAAACCATGGTTAGAGAAGCGGTCTCAAGGAGGAATTCCAAACCGCATCAGTGATCAACTCTCTCCTTCCTATCCATCAAAACACCATAAAGGCTGTGCTCTAAACTCTACTCTATTTAAATTTCTTAAATTCATTACCTTAGCTTCATTACTAGTCTTTACTCTTTAATATGTTCTCTTAAATTGTCACACTTTTAGAAATTTTCTTTGATATTCCTCATAGCAAACACTTATTCTTTTCTTCTTTATCACTTGTTTAAGGGGTAAAGGAGACTATGAGAGCCTCAAAGAAACTCTAAAGGCGCAAGGATGGAGATCATAAGGAATGTGCTAAAGGCAAGGTGGGCTAAGGAGTAGGAGCGGTTCAAATCATGAAGAGAAGGGAGCTAGTTCTTTGCAAACCAAGGTCAAGGGACATCATGGATAGTGGAGTCTATACTCTTTTTCCCTTAACAAAGTTTTATCCCAAGAGGTTTTCTTTGTTGAGGTTTTTAATGAGGTAGATGACACTAGTCCACCCTTGATCTTTGGTCCCCATGGTGCCCTGCAGATCAAGCGTGCGGGGGAGTATTAGAGAGTAAGGAGGAAGAGAGAGGAGAGGCCGGTAAGGCCGAGCCTTGGAAGAAGAGAAGAAAGGCCGGAAAGGCCATGTAAAGGCCGGTAAGGCCATGTCCGTGTCCGTGAGCGACCATGTACCGTGTCCGGTACCATGTACCGTGTCCGTGAACGGACCCATGTCCGGTGAGCGGCCAGTTAGGCCGTGAACACGATGAAGAGAAGGCCCGTCCGTACAGGCCCGTCCGTACAGGCCCGTCCGTACAGGCCCGTCCGTACGATGAAGAGAAGGCCCGTCCGTACGATGAAGAGAAGGCCCGTCCGTACGGTCTCGGCCCTTAGGCCTGCGCTCGGTCCAGTAGATAGAGAGGCCGAGTTTGAGAGGAGGAAAACGAGGCCTTACAAGGGAGAGGCCCATAAAGAAGAAGAAAGGAAATCCCACAAGGAAGGGAAGAAGGATCCAATGGCCACAAGGGAAGGAGATCTAACGGTCACAAGGCATGGAAGGGAAGGAGATCACGTGTAGCTTTGGTTGGGAAGCATAGCGAGTCAACCAAAGACAAGGAGCTGTCCCTTTCATCTCTCCTTTGAATCCCTTGTGTGCCTAACGGCTCTATGCCTTTGTTCTCCTATATTAAGATGTGTAATTTCTCATATATGTAACAATCACAATATTATTCAATAGAAGAGAAACCGATTTCCTCTCTATACTTGTGTTCTTGTTTCATATTAACAATGTAGAGAGTTTAGGATTAGCGGTTAGGGGCTGCCCTTAAGGCAGCCTATTCTCTTCTCAAATCCACCTAAACTCTTCTTATTTACTGCTTTACTTAGCCTAGATTACTGATTCTTAATCCTCCTTCTCCTAAGTACACAAACTCTAAGTGTTGTGATACTAGAAGAGGATAAGTCTCAAACTAGTGCTTCTCCTAGTTAGGATCCGCTTACTCTCTAGTATTTGGGTTCTATCTAGCTTGTTTATGGGGAGTTCATCACAAGTTGATGTTCTCTCCTCCCCCTTGAGAATGAGTTAGTTTGTTGTGGGTAAAGGGGGATTCATTCACCAAGTGTTTGTCTACCCTCTCTTGTGAGCTTTGTCTCATAAATCCCAACAATTCTGACCCTAGAAACAGTAACTAATCAATTTACAGCTTCGAATCAATGTTTTCTCAGTTTTAGCCCCTTTTGGGCAAAAAATGGGTAAATGTGGTGTCTAAACACTCCAAATACAACCCAAACTCTTATAATTAGTAAAATTCATTGTATTGTTACATATTTTGACCCTAGAAAGAGTAACATAGCTGTTTACTGCTTCAAATCTATGTTTTCTCTCGGTTTTAGCCTGTTTTCTCGGTTTTAGCCTGTTTTGGATTAAAACGGGTTTAAGTGTTGTCTAAACACTCCAAATTCAACCCAAACTCTTATAATTAGTAAAATGCATTGTATTGTTACATATTTTGACCCTAGAAAGAGTGACAAAGCAATTTACTGCGTCGAATATATGTTTTCTCTCGGTTTTAGCCTGTTTTCTTGGTTTTAGCCTGTTTGGGATAAAACAGGTTTAAGTGTTGTCTAAACACTCCAAATTGAACCCGAACTCTTATAATTAGTCAAATGCATTCGATTGTTACATATTTTGACCCTAGAAAGAGTAACATAGTTGTTTACTGCTTCAAATCAATGTTTCTCTCGGTTTTAGCCTGTTTTCTCGGTTTAAGCCTATTTTGGGATAAAATGGGTTTAAGTGTTGTTTAAACACTCCAAATTCATCCCGAAATCTTACAATTAGTAAAATGCATTGGGTTGTCACACATTCTGAACCTAGAAACAGTAACTAATCAATTTACAGCTTCGAATCAATGTTTTCTCCGTTTTAGCCTGTTTTGGGCAAAAAATGGGTAAATGTGGTGTCTAAACACTCCAAATACAACCCAAACTCTTATAATTAGTAAAATTCATTGTATTGTTACATATTTTGACCCTAGAAAGAGTAACATAGCAATTTACTGCGTCGAATATATGTTTTCTCTCGGTTTTAGCCTGTTTTCTTGGTTTTAGCCTGTTTGGGATAAAACGGGTTTAGGTGTTGTCTAAACACTCCAAATTCAACCCGAACTCTTATAATTAGTCAAATGCATTGGATTGTTACATATTTTGACCCTAGAAAGAGTAACATAGTTGTTTACTGCTTCAAATCAATGTTTCTCTCGGTTTTAGCCTGTTTTCTCGGTTTAAGCCTATTTTGGGATAAAATGGGTTTAAGTGTTGTTTAAACACTCCAAATTCATCCCGAAATCTTACAATTAGTAAAATGCATTGGGTTGTCACACATTCTGACCCTTGAAACAGTAACAAATCAATTTACAGCTTCGAATCAATGTTTTCTCAGTTTTAGCCTGTTTTGGGCAAAAAATGGGTAAATGTGGTGTGTAAACACTCCAAATACAACCCAAACTCTTATAATTAGTAAAATTCATTGTATTGTTACATATTTTGACCCTAGAAAGAGTAACAAAGCAATTTACTGCGTCGAATATATGTTTTCTCTCGGTTTTAGCCTGATTTCTCGGTTTTAGCCTGTTTTGGGTTAAAACAGGTTTAAGTGTTGTCTAAACACTCCAAATTCAACCCAAACTCTTATAATTAGTAAAATGCATTGTATTGTTACATATTTTGATCCTAGAAAGAGTAACAAAGCAATTTACTGCGTCGAATATATGTTTTCTCTCGGTTTTAGCCTGTTTTCTCGGTTGTAGCATGTTTTGGGATAAAACGGGTTTAAGTGTTGTCTAAACACTCCAAATTTAACCCGAACTCTTATAATTAGTCAAATGCATTGGATTGTTACATATTATGACCCTAGAAAGAGTAACATAGCTGTTTATTGCTTCAAATCTATGTTTTCTCTAGGTTTTTGCCTGTTTTCTTGGTTTTAGCCTGTTTGGGATAAAAACAGGGTTAAGTGTTGTTTAAACACTCCAAATTCAAGCCGAACTCTTATAATTAGTCAAATGCATTGGATTGTTACATATTTTGACCCTAGAAAGAGTAACATAGTTTTTTACTGCTTCAAATCAATGTTTCTCTCGGTTTTAGCCTTTTTCTCGGTTTAAGCCTATTTTGGGATAAAATGGGTTTAAGTGTTATCTAAACACTCCAAATTCATCCCAAACTCTTACAATTAGTCAAATGCATTGGGTTGTCACACATTCTGACCCTAGAAACAGTAACAAATCAGTTTACTGCTTCGAATCAATGTTTTCTCGGTTTTAGCCTGTTTTGGGGAAAATGGGTAAAAGTGGTGTCTAAACACTCCAAATTCAACCCAAACTCTCATAATTAGTAAAATTCATTGTATTGTTACATATTTTGACCCTAGAAAGAGTAACATAGCTGTTTACTGCTTCAAATCTATGTTTTCTCTCGGTTTTAGCCTGTTTTCTTGGTTTTAGCCTGTTTGGGATAAAACAGGTTTAAGTGTTGTCTAAACACTCCAAATTCAACCCGAACTCTTATAATTAGTCAAATGCATTGGATTGTTACATATTTTGACCCTAGAAAGAGTAACATAGTTGTTTACTGCTTCAAATCAATGTTTCTCTCGGTTTTAGCCTGTTTTCTCGGTTTAAGCCTATTCTGGGATAAAATGGGTATAATTGTTGTTTAAACACTCCAAATTCATCCCGAAATCTTACAATCAGTCAAATGCATTGGGTTGTCACACATTCTGACCCTAGAAACAGTAACTAATCAATTTACAGCTTCGAATCATTGTTTTCTCAGTTTTAGCCTGTTTTGGGCAAAAAATGGGTAAATATGGTGTCTAAACACTCCAAATACAACCCAAACTCTTATAATTAGTAAAATTCATTGTATTGTTACATATTTTGACCCTAGAAAGAGTAACATAGCTGTTTACTGCTTCAAATCTATGTTTTCTCTCGGTTTTAGCCTGTTTTCTCGGTTCTAGCCTGTTTTGGATTAAAACGGGTTTAAGTGTTGTCTAAACACTCCAAATTCAACCCAAACTCTTATAATTAGTAAAATGCATTGTATTGTTACATATTTTGACCCTAGAAAGAGTAACAAAGCAATTTACTGCGTCGAATATATGTTTTCTCTCGGTTTTAGCCTGTTTTCTTGGTTTTAGCCTGTTTGGGATAAAACAGGTTTAAGTGTTGTCTAAACACTACAAATTCAACCCGAACTCTTATAATTAGTCAAATGCATTGGATTGTTACATATTTTGACCCTAGGAAGAGTAACATAGTTGTTTACTGCTTCAAATCGATGTTTCTCTCGGTTTTAGCCTGTTTTCTCGGTTTAAGCCTATTCTGGGATAAAATGGGTTTAATTGTTGTTTAAACACACCAAATTCATCCTGAAATCTTACAATTAGTCAAATGCATTGGGTTGTCACACATTCTGACCCTAGAAACAGTAACTAATCAATTTACAGCTTCGAATCAATGTTTTCTCAGTTTTAGCCCCTTTTGGGCAAAAAATGGGTAAATGTGGTGTCTAAACACTCCAAATACAACCCAAACTCTTATAATTAGTAAAATTCATTGTATTGTTACATATTTTGACCCTAGAAAGAGTAACATAGCTGTTTACTGCTTCAAATCTATGTTTTCTCTCGGTTTTAGCCTGTTTTCTCGGTTTTAGCCTGTTTTGGATTAAAACGGGTTTAAGTGTTGTCTAAACACTCCAAATTCAACCCAAACTCTTATAATTAGTAAAATGCATTGTATTGTTACATATTTTGACCCTAAAAAGTGTAACAAAGCAATTTACTGCGTCGAATATATGTTTTCTCTCGGTTTTAGCCTGTTTTCTCGGTTTTAGCATGTTTATGGATAAAACGGGTTTAAGTGTTGTCTAAACACTCCAAATATTGATCAAGAATAAGCCTACGGCGTCCGTACAGTCCGTACCGTCCGTACGTGCAAGCAATAAGGCCGAGTGAAGCACTAAGGCCGAGTCATCTATGTGTGAGGATAGTGAGGAGGCCTGCTTACCTTCAGCCCATGAGAAGGATCGAGAATCCCTTGTGTAGCCGTTAGGGAGAAAGCGCAAGTGGACAAGAGTGGAAGACTAGGACAAGTCGCTATCACCGATCACCTACCCCCTCTCTCTCCTAATTGTCGATTTCTTTTGTTTCTATTTTAGGTCATGTGGTCGCCCTAGCTGCCTCCCTATTTAAACCTTTGTCATGTGTTGTATTTGGGATATTCTACCTAATTCTAATCTATTATCACTCTCTTTCATACTATTCGCCACCAACTATTCTTCTTCATTCTAAACCTCTCAAATCTCTCTAAGTCTTCCGCTTATTTCAACATGGTATCAGAGCTAGGTTGTCGTTCTTGATAACCTATCTCTTCTATTCTTCCATTCTTCATTCTTGTTCACTCGATTCTCAGTCTTATTTCTCTTTATTCTCCGGGTAAAAGCTTTGTCCATCGGTCCATAGCGGTTAAACCATGGAAAACGCCAAACCCATTGTCATGCCGGTTGTTCTCAAAGGAACAAACTACTTGCTGTGGACTAGAACCACAAGAACTGCCCTTGGAGGTCGTGGTCTTTGGAGTCATGTCGAGAGTGACTATGCTCCAAAACAAAACCTCAAAGGAGAAGATGAAGGCGCTTCCGAGGAGGAAGTAGAAGAAGAGAGCGAGAGGAAGGCCAAGTGGTTCCAAGAAGACCAAGTTGTCCTATCTGTTCTCCAAAACTCTCTTGACACACCAATCCTTGAGGCCTACTCATATTGCGAGACGGCCAAGGAGTTGTGGGAGACACTTAAAGGTGTCTATGGCAATATCTCCAACTTGACTCGGGTCTTTGAGGTCAAGAAGGCCATAAATGAGCTTAACCAAGATGATGTGGAGTTCACTAAACATCTTGGCAAGTTTCGAGCTTTATGGTCCGAGCTTGACATGTTGCGGCCGAGTACACTCGATCCGAGTGTGTTGACTGAAAGAAAGGAGCAAGACAAGATCTTTGGTCTCCTTCTTACTTTAAACCCATCCTTCAACGATCTCTTGAAGCACATCCTCAGGGCAGAGAAACTTCCCTCTTTTGAAAACATTTGTTCACAAATCCAAAGAGAGCAAGGTTCTCTTGACTTGTTTAGCGGTAAGGGGGAGCTTGCTACGGCTAATAAAGGAGTGTACAAGCAAGAGGAGAGGAAGGTGTGGATATGCGACCACTGCAAGAGGCGGGGTCACCTGAAAGACAAGTGCTGGGTCCTCCACCCTCATCTCAAACCGGCCAAGTTCAAAGCAAACCTCTCAAAGGAAGCGGTTAGCGACAAGGGAGCCGGGCCGTCAAAGCAAGGAGATGAGGCAGCCATGACCGCAGCCTATGGAGAAGTGGTTAGGAAATCAGACCTTGAGGCGCTCATCCGTTCCATTGCCTCACTCAAGGAGTCTGGTATCTCTTTCTTTACCTCTAAGCCTAGTAAATCTCTTGTCATAGACTCGGGTGCTTCTCACCACATGATTAGTAATCCTAGTCTAATTGACAATATAAAACCGGCTTTAGGAAATGTTATAATTGCAAATGGAGAACAAATACCAGTGAAAGGAATAGGGGACTTGAAACTATTTGATAAAACCACAAAAGCTTTCTTTATGCCTACCTTCACATCTAATCTTCTATCGGTTAAGAGAACCACTAATGATTTGAATTGTTATGCAATCTTTGGTCCTAATAGTGTTCATTTTCAGGATATTGAGACTGGAAAAGTTCTTGGAGAGGGACAAGGGAGTGGAGATCTCTATGTCCTAGAGAAAACCTCGCCAAGTTTATCTACTAAATCTTGTTTTGTTGTTAATTTGGATAGTGTGTGGCATGCTAGATTAGGCCATCCTCATTCTCGTGCCCTTGCTTTAATGTTACCAAGTGTTTCTTTTGATAGTTCAATGTGTGAGTCTTGTATTCTTGGTAAACATTGCAAATCTATTTTTCCCAAGTCTAAAACTATTTATGAGCATTGTTTTGATTTAGTGCACTCGGATGTGTGGACTTCACCATGCCTTTCTAGAGATAATAACAAATATTTTGTGACTTTTATTGATGAAAAATCTAAGTACACATGGATTACTTTGTTGCCTTCAAAGGATAGAGTGTTTGATGCTTTTATAAACTTTCAAAATTATGTTACTAATCATTTCAATGCTAAAATTAAGGTACTTAGATCAGACAATGGTGGAGAGTATACAAGTCACAAATTCAGAGAACACCTAGCAAAACACGGCATACTACACCAAACGAGTTGTCCCTATACGCCCCAACAAAATGGTGTGGCCGAGAGGAAGAATCGACATCTAATGGAGGTGGCACGGTCGATGATGTTCCATTCACACGTTACAAGGCGATATTGGGGTGATGCTGTGATGACAGCATGCTACTTGATCAATCGGACACCAACCAAAGTCCTTAATGACCTATCGCCATTTGAGGTATTGAATGGATTTAAACCATCTCTAGAGCACTTACGGGTCTTTGGGTGTGTTTCTTTTGTACTTGTGCCAGGAGAACAGCGGAGTAAGCTCGATCCCAAAAGCATAAGGTGTATGTTCATCGGCTACTCCACTACTCAAAAGGGATACAAGTGTTTTGACCCAAAGACAAGCCGGCTGTATGTATCAAGAGATGTTCGGTTCTTGGAAAATGTGGGTTATTTTGATAACAAAGACTGGAACAGCTTGAAGGATCTTTCATCATCACCAAATGATAGAGCCTCCAGCCTTAAGTTTCTCCTTGACCATCTCGGAAATCCGCCTACGGCCACAGCCCTTCCTCAGCCAGAACCCAACCCGAGCTCCATTGACCATACGCTCGAGCCGGAAGGTGCTATGCCCGAGATAATATCCCCGGACCATGAGATGCCCAAGCCAAACCAGAGCATGACCGAGGCACATGAGATGCCCGAGCCAAACTCAAGCCTGACCGAGACACGACCTGATGCTGAACCGGTCATCGAAGATGTCACTCAGTCCAGCCAATCAGTGCCGCCAGCTCAACCAGCTCCACGACGAAGCACGCGTGTCCGGTCTCACCCCTCTACATGGAAAGATAAGAGGGTCTACTACAACAGTCAAGCCGTCGCACATCCTATCCACGCCGTATGTTCGCTCGAGCTGCTTCCGACCGAGCACCAAGCCTTCTTCGGCCAAGTTGATGAACACTGGGTTCCCCAAACGTACGAGGAGGCCAAAGAACATAAGGTATGGGTAGATGCTGTGGAGGATGAAGCTGGTGCAATGATCAGAAATCACACATGGGATGAGGCTGACCTCCCCAAAGGGAAGAAGGCCGTAAGTTCAAAGTGGGTATTCACCATCAAGTTCTTGAGCACGGGAGAGATTGAAAGGCATAAGGCACGACTGGTGGCCCGAGGGTTCACTCAAACCTATGGAGATGACTACACGGCAACGTTTGCTCCCGTGGCCAAATTGCATACCGTGCGAGTAGTGCTATCGGTGGCCGTGAACCTTTCTTGGGACTTATGGCAAATGGATGTGAAGAACGCGTTCCTCCAAGGCGAGCTAGATGAAGAAGTGTACATGACTCCTCCGCCTGGCCTTGAGGACATTGTTGCTCCCGGGAAGGTCTTACGGTTACGCAAGGCCATCTATGGCCTCAAACAGTCACCACGCGCCTGGTACCATAAGCTCAGCTCCACTCTTAAGGCGAATGGCTTTAGACGATCGGAGGCTGACCACACTCTTTTCACTCTCAAGACATCACTTGGCCTGGTTGTGGTGCTGGTTTATGTCGATGACATCATCGTGACTGGCGATGACAAGGCCGGCATTGTTGCCATTAAAGACTCTCTCAAGTCTGCCTTTGACATTAAGGACCTCGGAGAGCTCAAATACTTCCTCGGCATCGAAATCTGCCGTTCCCCGGAGGGTATCTTCCTCTCACAACGCAAGTATGCTCTTGACTTGCTTGCTGAGACAGGCAAACTTGGTACGGTTCCAGCTACTACACCACTGGATGAAGATTACCAGCTCAAGCGAAAGGGGGAGAGCATTCGGGCGAAGGAAGGCAAACCACGCGAACCATTGGACGAGCCGTTCCCGGACGTCACACGCTACCGACGGCTTGTAGGTAAGTTGATCTATTTAACTATCACACGACCTGATATCTCTTATGCTGTGAATCAGGTGAGTCAGCACATGCAAGCTCCAAGCAAGTATCAATGGAGTCAAGTGGAGAGGATTTTGAGCTATCTCAAGGGCAGCCCTGGTCAAGGCATTTGGATGGGTAAAAACGGCAACACTGAGATCGTGGGTTATTGTGATGCGGACTATAATGGAGACACATTGGATAGGCGGTCAACTACTGGATATTGCACCTTTGTTGGAGGAAACCTAGTTACATGGAGGTCTAAGAAGCAAAAGGTGGTGTCATGTTCAAGTGCCGAGGCTGAGTACCGAGCTATGAGGAAGCTAACTAATGAGATGACATGGTTAAAAGGTCTACTTAAGGATCTCGGTATTGAAACAAGACAGCCGATGACAATGCATTGTGACAATGAGGCAGCGATCCACATAGCCACTAACTCAGTCTTCCATGAACGGACCAAGCACATTGAGAGCGACTGCCACAAGGTTAGGGAGAGGATCGAAGAGGGAGCGGTTCTACCATGCCACACAAGGAGTCAAGACCAGCTAGCCGACATCTTCACCAAATCTGCAAGTCCCAAGGTTTGTGATTATATTCATAGCAAACTTGGACTTGTAGACATCACACGGCCGTGATCAACTTTCCTAATCCGTGGACAGCACACTCTTTTTCCCTTGGCTTAGTTTTGTCCCATGAGGTTTTCTAAGTCAAGGTTTTTTTAATGAGGTGCTGCTTCACGGGTTCCAAGCTTAGCCATTTCATCAGGCTAAGCTTGAGGGGGAGTATTGATCAAGAATAAGCCTACGGCGTCCGTACAGTCCGTACCGTCCGTACGTGCAAGCAATAAGGCCGAGTGAAGCACTAAGGCCGAGTCATCTATGTGTGAGGATAGTGAGGAGGCCTGCTTACCTTCAGCCCATGAGAAGGATCGAGAATCCCTTGTGTAGCCGTTAGGGAGAAAGCGCAAGTGGACAAGAGTGGAAGACTAGGACAAGTCGCTATCACCGATCACCTACCCCCTCTCTCTCCTAATTGTCGATTTCTTTTGTTTCTATTTTAGGTCATGTGGTCGCCCTAGCTGCCTCCCTATTTAAACCTTTGTCATGTGTTGTATTTGGGATATTCTACCTAATTCTAATCTATTATCACTCTCTTTCATACTATTCGCCACCAACTATTCTTCTTCATTCTAAACCTCTCAAATCTCTCTAAGTCTTCCGCTTATTTCAACACCAAATTTAACCCGAACTCTTATAATTAGTCAAATGCATTGGATTGTTACATATTTTGACCCTAGAAAGAGTAACATAGCTGTTTATTGCTTCAAATCTATGTTTTCTCTAGGTTTTTGCCTGTTTTCTTGGTTTTAGCCTGTTTTGGATAAAAACGGGTTTAAGTGTTGTCTAAACACTCCAAATTCAACCCGAACTCTTATAATTAGTCAAATGCATTGGATTGTTACATATTTTGACCCTAGAAAGAGTAACATAGTTTTTTACTGCTTCAAATCAATGTTTCTCTCGGTTTAGCCTGTTTTCTCGGTTTAAGCCTATTTTGGGATAAAATGGGTTTAAGTGTTATCTAAACACTCCAAATTCATCCCAAACTCTTACAATTAGTCAAATGCATTGGATTGTTACATATTTTGACCCTAGAAAGAGTAACATAGTTTTTTACTGCTTCAAATCAATGTTTCTCTCGGTTTTAGCCTGTTTTGGGGAAAATGGGTAAAAGTGGTGTCTAAACACTCCAAATTCATCCCAAAATCTTACAATTAGTCAAATGCATTGGATTGTTACATATTTTTACCCTAGAAAAAGTAACATAGCTGTTTACTGCTTTAAATCAATGTTTCTCTCTGTTTTAGCCTTTTTTCTCGGTTTAAGCCTATTTTGGGATAAAACGGGTTTCAGTGATGTTTAAACACTCCAAATTCAACCCGAACTCTTATAATTAGTAAAATGCATTGGATTGTTACATATTTTGACCCTAGAAAGAGTAACATAGTTGTTTACTGCTTCAAATCAATGTTTCTCTCGGTTTTAGCACGTTTTCTCGGTTTAAGCCTATTTTGTGATAAAATGGGTTTACGTGTTATCTAAACACTCCAAATTCATCCCAAACTCTTACAATTAGTCAAATGCATTGGGTTGTCACACATTCTGACCCTAGAAACAGTAACAAAGCAGTTTACTGCTTCGAATCAATGTTTTCTCGGTTTTAGCCTGTTTTGGGAAAAATGGGTAAAAGTGGTGTCTAAACACTCCAAATTCAACCCAAACTCTTATAATTAGTAAAATGCATTGTATTGTTACATATTTTGACCCTAGAAAGAGTAACATAGTTTTTTACTGCTTCAAATCAATGTTTCTCTCGGTTTTAGCCTGTTTTCTCGGTTTAAGCCTATTTTGGGATAAAATGGGTTTAAGTGTTATCTAAACACTCCAAATTCATCCCAAACTCTTACAATTAGTCAAATGCATTGGGTTGTCACACATTCTGACCCTAGAAACAGTAACAAATCAGTTTACTGCTTCGAATCAATGTTTTCTTGGTTTTAGCCTGTTTTGGGGAAAATGGGTAAAAGTGGTGTCTAAACACTCCAAATTGAACCCCAACTCTTATAATTAGTAAAATGCATTGTATTGTTACATATTTTGACCCTAGAAAGAGTAACATAGCTGTTTACTGCTTCAAAGCTATGTTTTCTCTCGGTTTTAGCCTGTTTTCTTGGTTTTAGCCTGTTTGGGATAAAACGGGTTTAAGTGTTGTCTAAACACTCCAAATTTAACCCAAACTCTTATAATTAGTCAAATGCATTGGATTGTTACATATTTTAACCCTAGAAAGAGTAACATAGTTGTTTACTGCTTCAAATCAATGTTCCTCTCGGTTTTAGCTTGTTTTCTCGGTTTAAGCCTATTTTGGGATAAAATGGGTTTAAGTGTTGTTTA
Organism: Camelina sativa; assembly: GCF_030686135.1. Lineage (NCBI taxonomy): Eukaryota > Viridiplantae > Streptophyta > Magnoliopsida > Brassicales > Brassicaceae > Camelina > Camelina sativa. The sequence goes on along the minus strand of NC_141880.1, from coordinate 22,369,035 downwards.
AACACTCCAAATTCATCCCGAAATCTTACAATTAGTAAAATGCATTGGGTTGTCACACATTCTGACCCTAGAAACAGTAACTAATCAATTTACAGCTTCGAATCAATGTTTTCTCAGTTTTAGTATGTTTTGGGCAAAAAATGGGTAAATGTGGTGTCTAAACACTCCAAATACAACCCAAACTCTTATAATTAGTAAAATTCATTGTATTGTTACATATTTTGACCCTAGAAAGAATAACAAAGCTGTTTACCGCTTCAAATCTATTTTTTCTCTCGGTTTTAGCCTGTTTTCTTGGTTTTAGCCTGTTTGGGATAAAACGGGTTTAAGTGTTGTTTAAACACTCCAAATTCAAGCCGAACTCTTATAATTAGTCAAATGCATTGGATTGTTACATATTTTGACCCTAGGAAGAGTAAAATAGTTGTTTACTGCTTCAAATCAATGTTTCTCTCGGTTTTAGCCTGTTTTCTCGGTTTAAGCCTATTCTGGGATAAAATGGGTTTAAGTGTTGTTTAAACACTCCAAATTCATCCCGAAATCTTACAATTAGTCAAATGCATTGGGTTGTCACACATTCTGATCCTAGAAACAGTAACTAATCAATTTACATGGGTTGAAGGCTATGTCCGGGACGCCCGTCGGTTCGTTGAATTTTGCTACAGCGAATCAATGTTTTCTCAGTTTTAGCTTGTTTTGGGCAAAAAATGGGTAAATGTGGTGTCTAAACACTCCAAATACAACCCAAACTCTTATAATTAGTAAAATTCATTGTATTGTTACATATTTTGACCCTAGAAAGAGTAACAAAGCAATTTACTGGGTCGAATATATGTTTTCTCTCGGTTTTAGTCTATTTTCTCGGTTTTAGCCTGTTTTGGATTAAAACAGGTTTAAGTGTTGTCTAAACACTCCAAATTCAACCCAAACTCTTATAATTAGTAAAATGCATTGTATTGTTACATATTTTGACCCTAGAAAGAGTAACAAAGCAATTTACTGCGTCGAATATATGTTTTCTCTCGGTTTTAGCCTGTTTTCTCGGTTTTAGCATGTTTTGGGATAAAACGGGTTTAAGTGTTGTCTAAACACTCCAAATTTAACCCGAACTCTTATCATTAGTCAAATGCATTGGATTGTTACGTATTATGACCCTAGAAAGAGTTACATAGCTGTTTATTGCTTCAAATCTATGTTTTTTCTAGGTTTTTGCCTGTTTTCTTGGTTTTAGCCTGTTTGGGATAAAAACAGGGTTAAGTGTTGTTTAAACACTCCAAATTCAAGCCGAACTCTTATAATTAGTCAAATGCATTGGATTGTTACATATTTTGACCCTAGAAAGAGTAACATAGTTTTTTACTGCTTCAAATCAATGTTTCTCTCGGTTTTAGCCTGTTTTTTTCGGTTTAAGCCTATTTTGGGATTAAACGGGTTTCAGTGATGTTTAAACACTCCAAATTCAACCCGAACTCTTATAATTAGTAAAATACATTGGATTGTTACATATTTTGACCCTAGAAAGAGTAACATAGTTGTTTACTGCTTCAAATCAATGTTTCTGTCGGTTTTAGCATGTTTTCTCGGTTTAAGCCTATTTTGTGATAAAATGGGTTTACGTGTTATCTAAACACTCCAAATTCATCCCAAACTCTTACAATTAGTCAAATGCATTGGGTTGTCACACATTCTGACCCTAGAAACAGTAACAAAGCAGTTTACTGCTTCGAATCAATGTTTTCTCGGTTTTAGCCTGTTTTGGGAAAAATGGGTAAAAGTGGTGTCTAAACACTCCAAATTCAACCCAAACTCTTATAATTCGTAAAATGCATTGTATTGTTACATATTTTGACCCTAGAAAGAGTAACATAGTTTTTTACTGCTTCAAATCAATGTTTCTCTCGGTTTTAGCCTGTTTTCTCGGTTTAAGCCTATTTTGGGATAAAATGGGTTTAAGTGTTATCTAAACACTCCAAATTCATCCCAAACTCTTACAATTAGTCAAATGCATTGGGTTGTCACACATTCTGACCCTAGAAACAGTAACAAATCAGTTTACTGCTTCGAATCAATGTTTTCTTGGTTTTAGCCTGTTTTGGGGAAAATGGGTAAAAGTGGTGTCTAAACACTCCAAATTCAACCCAAACTCTTATAATTAGTAAAATGCATTGTATTGTTACATATTTTGACCCTAGAAAGAGTAACATTGCTGTTTACTGCTTCAAATCTATGTTTTCTCTCGGTTTTAGCCTGTTTTCTTGGTTTTAGCCTGTTTGGGATAAAACGGGTTTAGGTGTTGTCTAAACACTCCAAATTCAACCTGAACTCTTATAATTAGTCAAATGCATTGGATTGTTACATATTTTGACCCTAGAAAGAGTAACATAGTTGTTTACTGCTTCAAATCAATGTTTCTCTCGGTTTTAGCCTGTTTTCTCGGTTTAAGCCTATTTTGGGATAAAATGGGTTTAAGTGTTATCTAAACACTCCAAATTCATCCCAAACTCTTACAATTAGTCAAATGCATTGGGTTGTCATACATTCTGACCCTAGAAAGAGTAACAAATCAGTTTACTGCTTCGAATCAATGTTTTCTCGGTTTTAGCCTTTTTGGGGAAAATGGGTAAAAGTGGTGTCTAAACACTCCAAATTCAACCCAAACTCTTATAATTAGTAAAATGCATTGTATTGTTACATATTTTGACCCTAGAAAGAGTAACATAGCTGTTTACTGCTTCAAAGCTATGTTTTCTCTCGGTTTTAGTCTGTTTTCTTGGTTTTAGCCTGTTTGGGATAAAACGGGTTTAGGTGTTGTCTAAACACTCCAAATTCAACCCGAACTCTTATAATTAGTGAAATGCATTGGATTGTTACATATTTTGACCCTAGAAAGAGTAACATAGTTGTTTACTGCTTCAAATCAATGTTCCTCTCGTTTTTAGCCTGTTTTCTCGGTTTAAGCCTATTTTGGGATAAAATGGGTTTAAGTGTTGTTTAAACACTCCAAATTCATCCCGAAATCTTACAATTAGTAAAATGCATTGGGTTGTCACACATTCTGACCCTAGAAACAGTAACTAATCAATTTACAGCTTCGAATCAATGTTTTCTCAGTTTTAGCCTGTTTTGGGCAAAAAATGGGTAAATGTGGTGTCTAAACACTCCAAATACAACCCAAACTCTTATAATTAGTAAAATTCATTGTATTGTTACATATTTTGACCCTAGAAAGAATAAAAAAGCTGTTTACCGCTTCAAATCTATTTTTTCTCTCGGTTTTAGCCTGTTTTCTTGGTTTTAGCCTGTTTGGGATAAAACGGGTTTAAGTGTTGTCTAAACACTCCAAATTCAACCCGAACTCTTATAATTAGTCAAATGCATTGGATTGTTACATATTTTGACCCTAGGAAGAGTAAAATAGTTGTTTAGTGCTTCAAATCAATGTTTCTCTCGGTTTTAGCCTGTTTTCTCGGTTTAAGCCTATTCTGGGATAAAATGGGTTTAATTGTTGTTTAAACACTCCAAATTCATCCCGAAATCTCACAATTAGTCAAATGCATTGGGTTGTCACACATTCTGACCCTAGAAACAGTAACTAATCAATTTACATGGGTTGAAGGCTATGTCCGGGACGCCCCTCGGTTCGTTGAATTTTGCTACAGCGAATCAATGTTTTCTCAGTTTTAGCCCCTTTTGGGCAAAAAATGGGTAAATGTGGTGTCTAAACACTCCAAATACAACCCAAACTCTTATAATTAGTAAAATTCATTGTATTGTTACATATTTTGACCCTAGAAAGAGTAACATAGCTGTTTACTGCTTCAAATCTATGTTTTCTCTCGGTTTTAGCCTGTTTTCTCGGTTTTAGCCTGTTTTGGATTAAAACGGGTTTAAGTGTTGTCTAAACACTCCAAATTCAACCCAAACTCTTATAATTAGTAAAATGCATTGTATTGTTACATATTTTGACCCTAGAAAGAGTAACAAAGCAATTTACTGCGTCGAATATGTGTTTTCTCTCGGTTTTAGCCTGTTTTCTCGGTTTTAGCATGTTTTTGGATAAAACGGGTTTAAGTGTTGTCTAAACACTCCAAATTTAACCCGAACTCTTATAATTAGTCAAATGCATTGGATTGTTACATATTTTGACCCTAGAAAGAGTAACATAGCTGTTTATTGCTTCAAATCTATGTTTTCTCTATGTTTTTGCCTGTTTTCTTGGTTTTAGCCTGTTTTGGATAAAAACGGGTTTAAGTGTTGTCTAAACACTCCAAATTCAACCCGAACTCTTATAATTAGTCAAATGCATTGGATTGTTACATATTTTGACCCTAGAAAGAGTAACATAGTTTTTTACTGCTTCAAATCAATGTTTCTCTCGGTTTAGCCTGTTTTCTCGGTTTAGGCCTATTTTGGGATAAAATGGGTTTAAGTGTTATCTAAACACTCCAAATTAATCCCAAACTCTTACAATTAGTCAAATGCATTGGGTTGTCACACATTCTGACCCTAGAAACAGTAACAAAGCAGTTTACTGCTTCGAATCAATGTTTTCTCGGTTTTAGCCTGTTTTGGGGAAAATGGGTAAAAGTGGTGTCTAAACACTCCAAATTCATCCCAAAATCTTACAATTAGTCAAATGCATTGGATTGTTACATATTTTTACCCTAGAAAAAGTAACATAGCTGTTTACTGCTTTAAATCAATGTTTCTCTCTGTTTTAGCCTTTTTTCTCGGTTTAAGCCTATTTTGGGATAAAACGGGTTTCACTGATGTTTAAACACTCCAAATTCAACCCGAACTCTTATAATTAGTAAAATGCATTGGATTGTTACATATTTTGACCCTAGAAAGAGTAACATAGTTGTTTACTGCTTCAAATCAATGTTTCTCTCGGTTTTAGCATGTTTTCTCGGTTTAAGCCTATTTTGTGATAAAATGGGTTGACGTGTTATCTAAACACTCCAAATTCATCCCAAACTCTTACAATTAGTCAAATGCATTGGGTTGTCACACATTCTGACCCTAGAAACAGTAACAAAGCAGTTTACTGCTTCGAATCAATGTTTTCTCGGTTTTAGCCTGTTTTGTGAAAAATGGGTAAAAGTGGTGTCTAAACACTCCAAATTCAACCCAAACTCTTATAATTAGTAAAATGCATTGTATTGTTACATATTTTGACCCTAGAAAGAGTGACATAGCTGTTTACTGCTTCGAATCTATGTTTTCTCTCGGTTTTAGCCTGTTTTCTTGGTTTTAGCCTGTTTGGGATAAAACGGGTTTAAGTGTTGTCTAAACACTCCAAATTCAACCCGAACTCTTATAATTAGTCAAATGCAATGGATTGTTACATATTTTGACCCTAGAAAGAGTAACATAGTTGTTTACTGCTTCAAATCAATGTTTCTCTCGGTTTTAGCCTGTTTTCTCGGTTTAAGCCTATTTTGGAATAAAACGGGTTTAAGTGATGTTTAAACATTCCAAAATAAACCCGAAATCTTACAATTAGTCAAATGGATTTGGTTGTCACACATTCTGACCCTAGAAACAGTAACAAATCAATTTACAGCTTTGAATCAATGTTTTCTCGGTTTTAGCCTGTTTTGGGCAAAAAATGGGTAAATATGGTGTCTAAACACTCCAAATACAACCCAAACTCTTATAATTAGTAAAATGCATTGTATTGATACATATTTTGACCCTAGCAAGAGTAACATAGCTGTTTACTGCTTCAAATCTATGTTTTCTCTCGATTTTAGCCTGTTTTCTCGGTTTTAGCCTGCTTGGGATTAAAACGGGTTTAAGTGTTGTCTAAACACTCCAAATTCAACCCAAACTCTTATAATTAGTAAAATGCATTGTATTGTTACATATTTTGACCCTAGAAAGAGTAACAAAGCAATTTACTGCATCGAATATATGTTTTCTCTCGGTTTTAGCCAGTTTTCTCGGTTTTAGCATGTTTTGGGATAAAACGGGTTGAAATGTTGTCTAAACACTCCAAATTTAACCCGAACTCATATAATTTGTCAAATGCATTGTATTGTTACATATTTTGACCCTATAAAGAATCACATAGCTGTTTACTGCTTCGAATCTATGTTTTCTCTCGGTTTTAGCCTATTTTCTCGGTTTAATCCTATTTTGGGATAAAACGGGTTTAATTGTTGTCTAAACACTCCAAATTCATCCCGAACTCTAGCAATTAGTCAAATGCATTGGGTTGTCACACACTCTCTGACCTTCGAAACAGTAACAAAGCAATTTACTGTTTCGAATCAATGTTTTTTCGGTTTTAGCCTGTTTTGGGAAAAATGGGTAAAAGTGGTGTCTAAAACTCCAAATTCAACACAAACTCTTATAATTAGTCAAATGCATTGGATTGTTACATATTTTTACCCTAGAAAGAGTAACATAGCTGTTTACTGATTTAAATAAATGTTTCTCTCCGTTTTAGTATTAGAATGTAAGGAAGAGAAGAGAGAAGAGGCCGGTAAGGCCGAACCATAGAAGAAGAAGAGAAGTGGCCGGTGAGGCTGCCAACACAAGAAGAACGGCCGGTAAGGCCGTGTGCACCAAGAAGAGTGGCCGTGAGGCCATGAATGGCATGAGAACGGCCGGTTAGGCCGTGAATACAATGAGTAAGGCCATGTGGGCTGAATGAAGAATAAGAGAAGGCCATAAGTGCAATGAGAAGGGCAAAGGCCTTATAAGAAGAAGAAGCCCAAGAGGAAGTCTCACAAGGGAAAGAAGGAAGGAATGAGGCCGAGTGTGAGTGATGAGAAGAAGGAAGACTCGGCCCACCATGTGATCAAGAAGCTGCCAAAGGAAGAAGATGCCAAAGGAAGAAGGAAGGAAGTCGCTTTCAAGGAGGAAGAACCTAACGGTCACAAGAAAAGAATCACATGTGCAAGGAAGGGAAGGATGTCACTATCACCTTCACCAAATCGAGAGAATGTCCCTATCAACACTCTCTTCCTCTCTCTAACGGTCATAAGCATTGTATTCCCTATATTAAGTTGTAATTCACTTCAATATAACACACACAATATTATCTAATAGAAGAGAATCCGATTTCCCCTCTCTACTTGTGTTCTTGTTCATATTCACAATGTAGATTGTTTAGGTGATTAGCGGTTAGGGGCTGCCCTTATGGCAGCCTAATTCTCTTCTCAAACCCACCTAAACTCTTCTTTATTTACTGCTTTACTTAGCCTAGATTACTGATTCTAATCCTCCTTCTCCTAAGTACACAAACTCTAAGTGTTGTGATACTAGAAGGGGATAGTCTCAAACTAGTGCTTCTCCTAGGTAGGATCCGCTTACTCTCTAGTATTTGGGTTCTATTTAGCTAGTTTATGGGGAGTTCATCACAAGTTGATGTTCTCTCCTCCCCCTTGAGAATGGGTTAGTTTGTTGTGGGTAAAGGGGGATTCATTCACCAAGTGTTTGTCTACCCTCTCTTGTGAGCTTTGTCTCATAAATCCCAACATGGTATCAGAGCAGGTTCTGTTCTTGGTGATTTAAACTCATTCTCAAAGTCGTTTTCTTAGGAGTTAGCTTAGTTAAAGTTTTAGACTTTGCTTAGGTGTTAAATCGCTTAGCTTAGTTTCTTTAAAGCTTTAATTTTGCTTTTGTTGATTAAATCGATTCTCTAGCAGCTCATTGTTGAGTAAGCTTGGTCTCTTGTCTTGTTAGAATTTGTAGACCAAGTGTGTGGAAAGAAATCGATTTTACAAGCCCCATCCTTAAGCTTTACCGATTTGGTAATAGCTTTGTTTTTTTTTTTTTGGATGTGTGGGAAGTGATGAACCATTGAGCAAATTGTGTTGTTCATGGTGAGGATTCACGGTTCTTGTGTGCTTGAATGAGCCACGAAATTCTTAGGATTTAGTTCTCTTAGGATTTAGTTAATTTTCCTCTAAAGGTTTAATTTTGCTTTTGTTAAATTTCCTTTAAAGGCTTAATTACTAAATCGCTTCTTCTTCTTCTCAAGGTTGAGAAAGCTTTGTTTCTGGCCATATGGTGTGTCCAGATTCGAGTTTGGGGAAGAGAGAGTTCTTGTTTTTAGCATGTATGGCCCGCTTGGTCAAATAGATTCAAGTTGGTCCAAGATGCATTCTTTTAACCAATGGACAAAAGGTTGTTCCAAAGGTGTTTCTTCTTTTATTTGAATTTTGAACATGGAAAGCATCTTCTATATGCTCTTTCGTGATCCTTGAAGGCATTAGACTCTTGGAGAACACCTGTTTAAGTGATTCTACCATGAGAAGTGTCCTAAACCTTTGGAGAAACTAATTTTCCATAAGGTCCATGTGTTTCAGCCATTAAAGCACCAAAAGAGATTGTCTTCTTGGTTGTTCTTGGCTGTCAAAGCTTCTGCAAACTCAAGAAAACAGAGTCTAACTCTGTCCATAGGAACTCTTGAGCTCTATTCTACTCTCCATTCACCTTATACTATCGCCCATATTCTCTCTTATACTCTCTTATACTTTATTCTCTTGGTTACTTATACTTGGTTACTTATTCTCTAAATTCTATTTTATTTTCAGTAATATTCTATATTCTCTATTCTCTAATCTCTAACAATCTCTTGTTTAGAATCTGTTCCATTGATTTTTGGTTTCAGTTTCAGCATTGAAGATTGTGTGGAGCTCGCTCACTATCTCAAGGAGAAGAAGTGGCGAGGTTGAAGGCTACAAGATAGCCATGTAAGAGCGCAGCACAATGCCTGGAGTTAGAACCAAGGGCCACCAAGTCTTTGTTAAGCTGGTGGAAGGTGATGAATCAGTCCAAGAGCATGTGTGTTAGTGCCAAGTTGTTGATCGGATGTGCACAATGGTCTTTAGGAAAGGTGATGCACAAGGTTTCAACCGTTGATTGGATGTGCACAAGAACGGTGATGCACAAGGCTTCAACTGAGGTGATGAGGTTTCAGCCCATCATCAAGTAAAGGTTACGGGGGAGATCAAGTGACTTCAGACCGTACCTCACAGATTCTGCTCGGCCACAAGCAAAAGTTTTTACTTAAAGCTCAGCCGAAGCGTCTCAAAGATCGACTCGGACGAAACCCTTCCACTGCGATTCAGCTTCCGCGTTCTTCAACAAAGTTCGAGACCATGGAGTCATCTTGCCAGTGGAAGTAGAATCATACCAATCCGAGCAGCCGTTCGAAAGTTATGTCCGATTCAGTGGGCATATGTCAGTCTGACGATAAAACTGACCGGGTTAAAAACCATGGTTAGAGAAGCGGTCTCAAGGAGGAATTCCAAACCGCATCAGTGTTCAACCCTCTCCTTCCTATCCATCAAAACACCATAAAGGCTGTGCTCTAAACTCTACTCTATTTAAATTTCTTAAATTCATTATCTTAGCTCTATTACTAGTCTTTACTCTTTAATATGTTCTTTTAAAGTTTTCTTTAGAATTTTCTTTGATATTCCTCATAGCAAACACTTATTCTTTTCTTCTTTATCACTTGTTTCAAGGGTGAAGGAGACTATGAGAGCCTCAAAAGAAAATTCGAGAAGTGCAAGCTTGGAGAGATCATATGAAGTGAGTTCAAGGCAAGAAGGGCTAAGGAGTGTAGCGGTTCAAATAATGAAGAGAAGAGAGCTGGTTCCTTTTAAACCAAGGTCAGGGGACATCATGGATAGTGGAGGCTATACTCTTTTTCCCTTTAACAAAGTTTTATCCCAAGAGGTTTTCTTTGTTGAGGTTTTTAATGAGGTAGACTACACTACTCCACCCTTGATCTTTGGTCCCCATGGTGTCCCACCGATCAAGCGTGCGGGGGAGTATTAGAATGTAAGGAAGAGAAGAGAGAAGAGGCCGGTAAGGCCGAACCATAGAAGAAGAAGAGAAGTGGCCGGTGAGGCTGCCAACACAAGAAGAACGGCCGGTAAGGCCGTGTGCACCAAGAAGAGTGGCCGTGAGGCCATGAATGGCATGAGAACGGCCGGTTAGGCCGTGAATACAATGAGTAAGGCCATGTGGGCTGAATGAAGAATAAGAGAAGGCCATAAGTGCAATGAGAAGGGCAAAGGCCTTATAAGAAGAAGAAGCCCAAGAGGAAGTCTCACAAAGGAAAGAAGGAAGGAATGAGGCCGAGTGTGAGTGATGAGAAGAAGGAAGACTCGGCCCACCATGTGATCAAGAAGCTGCCAAAGGAAGAAGATGCCAAAGGAAGAAGGAAGGAAGTCGCTTTCAAGGAGGAAGAACCTAACGGTCACAAGAAAAGAATCACATGTGCAAGGAAGGGAAGGATGTCACTATCACCTTCACCAAATCGAGAGAATGTCCCTATCAACACTCTCTTCCTCTCTCTAACGGTCATAAGCATTGTATTCCCTATATTAAGTTGTAATTCACTTCAATATAACACACACAATATTATCTAATAGAAGAGAATCCGATTTCCCCTCTCTACTTGTGTTCTTGTTCATATTCACAATGTAGATTGTTTAGGTGATTAGCGGTTAGGGGCTGCCCTTATGGCAGCCTAATTCTCTTCTCAAACCCACCTAAACTCTTCTTTATTTACTGCTTTACTTAGCCTAGATTACTGATTCTAATCCTCCTTCTCCTAAGTACACAAACTCTAAGTGTTGTGATACTAGAAGGGGATAGTCTCAAACTAGTGCTTCTCCTAGGTAGGATCCGCTTACTCTCTAGTATTTGGGTTCTATTTAGCTAGTTTATGGGGAGTTCATCACAAGTTGATGTTCTCTCCTCCCCCTTGAGAATGGGTTAGTTTGTTGTGGGTAAAGGGGGATTCATTCACCAAGTGTTTGTCTACCCTCTCTTGTGAGCTTTGTCTCATAAATCCCAACATTTAGCCTGTTTTCTCGGTTTAAGCCTATTTTGGGATCAAAGGGATTTAAGTGTTGTCTAAACACTCAAAATTCATCCCGAACTCTTACAATTAGTCACATGCATTGGGTTGTCACACACTCAGACCTTAGAAATAGTAACAAAGCAATTTACTGCTTCGAACCAATGTTTTCTCGGTTTTAGCCTGTTTTGGAAAAAATGGGTAAAAGTGGTGTCTTAACACTCCAAATTCAACCCAAACTCTTATAATTAGTCAAATGCATTGGATTGTTACATATTTTTACCCTAGAAAGAGTAACATAGCTGTTTACTGATTCGAATCTATGTTTTCTCTCCGTTTTAGCCTGTTTTCTCGGTTTAAGCCTATTTTGGGATCAAAGGGGTTTAAGTGTTGTCTAAACACTCCAAATTCATCCCGAACTCTTACAATTAGTCAATTGCATTGGGTTGTCACACATTCTGACCCTAGAAACAGTAACAAATCAATTTACTGCTTCGAATCAATGTTTTTCTCGGTTTTAGCCTGTTTTGGGCAAAAAATGGGTAAAAGTGGTGTCTAAACACTCCAAATTCAACCCAAACTCTTATAATTAGTCAAATGCATTGGATTGTTACATATTTTGACCTTAGAAAGAGTAACATAGTTCTTTACTGCTTCAAATCAATATTTCTCTCGGTTTTAGTCTGTTTTCTCGGTTTAAGCCTATTTTGGGATAAAACGGGTTTAAGTATTGTCCAAACACTACAAAGTCATCCCAAAATCTTACAATTAGTAAAATGCATTGGGTTGTAACACATTCTGACCCTACAAACAGTAACAAAGCAATTTATAGCTTCGAAAAAATGTTTTCTTGGTTTTATCCTATTTTGGGCAAAAAATGGGTAAAAGTGGTGTCTAAACACTCCAAATTCAACCTAAACTCTTACAATTAGTAAAATGCATTGTATTGTTACATATTTTGACCCTAGAAAGTATTAGAATGTACCAAGGAGGAGAGAGGAGAGGCCGGTAAGGCCGAGCCTTGGAAGAAGAGAAGAAAGGCCGGAAAGGCCATGTAAAGGCCGGTAAGGCCATGTCCGTGTCCGTGAGCGACCATGTACCGTGTCCGGTACCATGTACCGTGTCCGTGAACGGACCCATGTCCGGTGAGCGGCCAGTTAGGCCGTGAACACATTGAAGAGAAGGCCCGTCCGTACAGGCCCGTCCGTACGATGAAGAGAAGGCCCGTCCGTACAATGAAGAGAAGGCCCGTCCGTACGGTCTCGGCCCTTAGGCCTGCGCTCGGTCCAGTAGATAGAGAGGCCGAGTTTGAGAGGAGGAAAGCGAGGCCCTACAAGAGAGAGAGGCTTATGGGAAGATCACATGTGCCCTTGGTTGGTGAAGGAAGGAAAGGTCACTCTCACCAACACCAAATCGAGAATGTCACTTTCATCACTCTCTTCTTCTCTCCAACGGTCATATGGCATTTGTATCTCTATATTAAGCTTTGTATACACTCTCATATGTAACAACAACAACAAAAAACAACACAACATTATTCAATAGAAGAGAAATCCGATTTTCCTCTCTACATGGTGTTCTTGTTCATATCACAAATGTAGAGTGTTTAGGGTTAGCGGTTTAGGGGCTGCCCTTAAGGCAGCCTATTCTCTTCTCAAATCTCACCTAAACTCTTCTTTATTTACTTGTTATTCCCTAGCTTACTGATTCTAAATCCTTTCTACCTAAGTACACAAACTCTTAAGTGTTGTGATACTTTAACAAGGATTAGTCTCAAACTAGGCTGTTTGCTCCTTCATAGATCCGATTTACTATCTAGTATTTGGGGTCTATTTAGGTTGTTTGTGGGGAGTTCATCACAAGTTGATGACCTCTCCTTCCCCCTTGAGAATGAGTTAGTTTGTTGTGGGTATAAGAAGATTCAATCCTTGGGAGTTGTCTCTCCTTTGTCAAGAGCTCTCTCTCTTGAAATCCCAACAGAAAGAGTGAGATAGCTGTTTACTGCTTCAAATCTATGTTTTCTCTCAGTTTTAGCCTGTTTTCTTGGTTTTAGCCTGTGTTGGGATAAAACGGGTTTAAGTGTTCTCTAAACACTCCAAATTCAACCCGAACTCTTATAATTAGTCAAATGCATTGGATTGTTACATATTTTGACCCAATAAAGAGTAACATAGCTGTTATTGCTTCAAATCAATGTTTCTCTCGGTTTTAGCCGGTTTTCTCAGTTTAAGCCTATTTTGGGATAAAACGGGTTTAAGTGTTGTTTAAACACTCCAAATTCATCCCGAAATCTTACAATTAGTCAAATGCATTGGGTTGTCACACATTCTGACCCTAGAAATAGTAACAAATCAATTTACAGCTTCGAATCAATGTTTTCTCGGTTTTAGTCTGTTTTGGGCAAAAAATGGGTAAAAGTAGTGTCTAAACACTCCAAATTCAGCCCAAACTCTCATAATTAGTAAAATGCATTGTATTGTTACATATTTTGACCCTAGAAAGAGTAACATAGCTGTTTACTGCTTCAAATCTATGTTTTCTCTCTGTTTTAGCCTGTTTTCTTTGTTTTAGCCTGTTTGGGATAAAACGGGTTTAAGTGTTGTCTAAACACTCCAAATTCAACCCGAACTCTTATAATTAGTCAAATGCATTGGATTGTTAGATATTTTGACCCTAGGAAGGGTAACATAGTTGTTTACTGCTTCAAATCAATGTTTCTCTCGGTTTTAGCCTGTTTTCTCGGTTTAAGCCTATTTTGGGATAAAATGGGTTTAATTGTTGTTTAAACACTCCAAATTCATCCCGAAATCTTACAATTAGTCAAATGCATTGGGTTGTCACATATTCTGACCCTAGAAACAGTAACTAATCAATTTACAGCTTCGAATCAATGTTTTCTCGGTTTTAGCCTGTTTTGGGCAAAAAATGGGTAAATATGGTGTCTAAACACTCCAAATACAACCCAAACTCTTATAATTAGTAAAATGCATTGTATTGATACATATTTTGACCCTAGCAAGAGTAACATAGCTGTTTACTGCTTCAAATCTATGTTTTCTCTCGATTTTAGCCTGTTTTCTCGGTTTTAGCCTGCTTTGGATTAAAACGGGTTTAAGTGTTGTCTAAACACTCCCAATTCAACCCAAACTCTTATAATTAGTAAAATGCATTATATTGTTACATATTTTGACCCTAGAAAGAGTAACAAAGCAATTTACTGCATCGAATATATGTTTTCTCTCGGTTTTAGCCAGTTTTCTCGGTTTTAGCATGTTTTGGGATAAAACGGGTTGAAATGTTGTCTAAACACTCCAAATTTAACCCGAACTCATATAATTTGTCAAATGCATTGTATTGTTACATATTTTGACCCTATAAAGAATCACATAGCTGTTTACTGCTTCGAATCTATGTTTTCTCTCGGTTTTAGCCTATTTTCTCGGTTTAATCCTATTTTGGGATACAACGGGTTTAAGTGTTGTCTAAACACTCCAAATTCATCCCGAACTCTTGCAATTAGTCAAATGCATTGGGTTGTCACACACTCTGACCTTCGAAACAGTAACAAAGCAATTTACTGTTTCGAATCAATGTTTTTTCGGTTTTAGCCTGTTTTGGGAAAAATGGGTAAAAGTGGTGTCTAAAACTCCAAATTCAACACAAACTCTTATAATTAGTCAAATGCATTGGATTGTTACATATTTTTACCCTAGAAAGAGTAACATAGCTGTTTACTGATTTAAATAAATGTTTCTCTCCGTTTTAGCCTGTTTTCTCGGTTTAAGCCTATTTTGGGATCAAAGGGATTTAAGTGTTGTCTAAACACTCAAAATTCATCCCGAACTCTTACAATTAGTCACATGCATTGGGTTGTCACACACTCTGACCTTAGAAATAGTAACAAAGCAATTTACTGCTTCGAACCAATGTTTTCTCGGTTTTAGCCTGTTTTGGAAAAAATGGGTAAAAGTGGTGTCTTAACACTCCTAATTCAACCCAAACTCTTATAATTAGTCAAATGCATTGGATTGTTACATATTTTTACCCTAGAAAGAGTAACATAGCTGTTTACTGATTCGAATCTATGTTTTCTCTCCGTTTTAGCCTGTTTTCTCGGTTTAAGCCTATTTTGGGATCAAAGGGGTTTAAGTGTTGTCTAAACACTCCAAATTCATCCCGAACTCTTACAATTAGTCAATTGCATTGGGTTGTCACACATTCTGACCCTAGAAACAGTAACAAATCAATTTACTGCTTCGAATCAATGTTTTCTCGGTTTTAGCCTGTTTTGGGCAAAAAATGGGTAAAAGTGGTGTCTAAACACTCCAAATTCAACCCAAACTCTTATAATTAGTCAAATGCATTGGATTGTTACATATTTTGACCTTAGAAAGAGTAACATAGTTCTTTACTGCTTCAAATCAATATTTCTCTCGGTTTTAGTCTGTTTTCTCGGTTTAAGCCTATTTTGGGATAAAACGGGTTTAAGTATTGTCTAAACACTACAAAGTCATCCCGAAATCTTACAATTAGTAAAATGCATTGGGTTGTAACACATTCTGACCCTACAAACAGTAACAAAGCAATTTATAGCTTCGAAAAAATGTTTTCTTGGTTTTATCCTATTTTGGGCAAAAAAATGGGTAAAAGTGGTGTCTAAACACTCCAAATTCAACCTAAACTCTTACAATTAGTAAAATGCATTGTATTGTTACATATTTTGACCCTAGAAAGAGTGAGATAGCTGTTTACTGCTTCAAATCTATGTTTTCTCTCAGTTTTAGCCTGTTTTCTTGGTTTTAGCCTGTGTTGGGATAAAACGAGTTTAAGTGTTCTCTAAACACTCCAAATTCAACCCGAACTCTTATAATTAGTCAAATGCATTGGATTGTTACATATTTTGACCCAATAAAGAGTAACATAGCTGTTATTGCTTCAAATCAATGTTTCTCTCGGTTTTAGCCGGTTTTCTCAGTTTAAGCCTATTTTGGGATAAAACGGGTTTAAGTGTTGTTTAAACACTCCAAATTCATCCCGAAATCTTACAATTAGTCAAATGCATTGGGTTGTCACACATTCTGACCCTAGAAATAGTAACAAATCAATTTACAGCTTCGAATCAATGTTTTCTCGGTTTTAGTCTGTTTTGGGCAAAAAATGGGTAAAAGTAGTGTCTAAACACTCCAAATTCAGCCCAAACTCTCATAATTAGTAAAATGCATTGTATTGTTACATATTTTGACCCTAGAAAGAGTAACATAGCTGTTTACTGCTTCAAATCTATGTTTTCTCTCTGTTTTAGCCTGTTTTCTTTGTTTTAGCCTGTTTGGGATAAAACGGGTTTAAGTGTTGTCTAAACACTCCAAATTCAACCCGAACTCTTATAATTAGTCAAATGCATTGGATTGTTAGATATTTTGACCCTAGGAAGGGTAACATAGTTGTTTACTGCTTCAAATCAATGTTTCTCTCGGTTTTAGCCTGTTTTCTCGGTTTAAGCCTATTTTGGGATAAAATGGGTTTAATTGTTGTTTAAACACTCCAAATTCATCCCGAAATCTTACAATTAGTCAAATGCATTGGGTTGTCACATATTCTGACCCTAGAAACAGTAACTAATCAATTTACAGCTTCGAATCAATGTTTTCTCGGTTTTAGCCTGTTTTGGGCAAAAAATGGGTAAATATGGTGTCTAAACACTCCAAATACAACCCAAACTCTTATAATTAGTAAAATGCATTGTATTGATACATATTTTGACCCTAGCAAGAGTAACATAGCTGTTTACTGCTTCAAATCTATGTTTTCTCTCGATTTTAGCCTGTTTTCTCGGTTTTAGCCTGCTTTGGATTAAAACGGGTTTAAGTGTTGTCTAAACACTCCAAATTCAACCCAAACTCTTATAATTAGTAAAATGCATTGTATTGTTACATATTTTGACCCTAGAAAGAGTAACAAAGCAATTTACTGCATCGAATATATGTTTTCTCTCGGTTTTAGCCAGTTTTCTCGGTTTTAGCATGTTTTGGGATAAAACGGGTTGAAATGTTGTCTAAACACTCCAAATTTAACCCGAACTCATATAATTTGTCAAATGCATTGTATTGTTACATATTTTGACCCTATAAAGAATCACATAGCTGTTTACTGCTTCGAATCTATGTTTTCTCTCGGTTTTAGCCTATTTTCTCGGTTTAATCCTATTTTGGGATACAACGGGTTTAAGTGTTGTCTAAACACTCCAAATTCATCCCGAACTCTTGCAATTAGTCAAATGCATTGGGTTGTCACACACTCTGACCTTCGAAACAGTAACAAAGCAATTTACTGTTTCGAATCAATGTTTTTTCGGTTTTAGCCTGTTTTGGGAAAAATGGGTAAAAGTGGTGTCTAAAACTCCAAATTCAACACAAACTCTTATAATTAGTCAAATGCATTGGATTGTTACATATTTTTACCCTAGAAAGAGTAACATAGCTGTTTACTGATTTAAATAATTGTTTCTCTCCGTTTTAGCCTGTTTTCTCGGTTTAAGCCTATTTTGGGATCAAAGGGATTTAAGTGTTGTCTAAACACTCAAAATTCATCCCGAACTCTTACAATTAGTCAAATGCATTGGGTTGTCACACACTCTGACCTTAGAAATAGTAACAAAGCAATTTACTGCTTCGAACCAATGTTTTCTCGGTTTTAGCCTGTTTTGGAAAAAATGGGTAAAAGTGGTGTCTTAACACTCCTAATTCAACCCAAACTCTTATAATTAGTCAAATGCATTGGATTGTTACATATTTTTACCCTAGAAAGAGTAACATAGCTGTTTACTGATTCGAATCTATGTTTTCTCTCCGTTTTAGCCTGTTTTCTCGGTTTAAGCCTATTTTGGGATCAAAGGGGTTTAAGTGTTGTCTAAACACTCCAAATTCATCCCGAACTCTTACAATTAGTCAATTGCATTGGGTTGTCACACATTCTGACCCTAGAAACAGTAACAAATCAATTTACTGCTTCGAATCAATGTTTTCTCGGTTTTAGCCTGTTTTGGGCAAAAAATGGGTAAAAGTGGTGTCTAAACACTCCAAATTCAACCCAAACTCTTATAATTAGTCAAATGCATTGGATTGTTACATATTTTGACCTTAGAAAGAGTAACATAGTTCTTTACTGCTTCAAATCAATATTTCTCTCGGTTTTAGTCTGTTTTCTCGGTTTAAGCCTATTTTGGGATAAAACGGGTTTAAGTATTGTCTAAACACTACAAAGTCATCCCGAAATCTTACAATTAGTAAAATGCATTGGGTTGTAACACATTCTGACCCTACAAACAGTAACAAAGCAATTTATAGCTTCGAAAAAATGTTTTCTTGGTTTTATCCTATTTTGGGCAAAAAATGGGTAAAAGTGGTGTCTAAACACTCCAAATTCAACCTAAACTCTTACAATTAGTAAAATGCATTGTATTGTTACATATTTTGACCCTAGAAAGAGTGAGATAGCTGTTTTCTGCTTCAAATCTATGTTTTCTCTCAGTTTTAGCCTGTTTTCTTGGTTTTAGCTTGTGTTGGGATAAAACGGGTTTAAGTGTTCTCTAAACACTCCAAATTCAACCCGAACTCTTATAATTAGTCAAATGCATTGGATTGTTACATATTTTGACCCAATAAAGAGTAACATAGCTGTTATTGCTTCAAATCAATGTTTCTCTCGGTTTTAGCCGGTTTTCTCAGTTTAAGCCTATTTTGGGATAAAACGGGTTTAAGTGTTGTTTAAACACTCCAAATTCATCCCGAAATCTTACAATTAGTCAAATGCATTGGGTTGTCACACATTCTGACCCTAGAAATAGTAACAAATCAATTTACAGCTTTGAATCAATGTTTTCTCGGTTTTAGTCTGTTTTGGGCAAAAAATGGGTAAAAGTAGTGTCTAAACACTCCAAATTCAGCCCAAACTCTCATAATTAGTAAAATGCATTGTATTGTTACATATTTTGACCCTAGAAAGAGTAACATAGCTGTTTACTGCTTCAAATCTATGTTTTCTCTCTGTTTTAGCCTGTTTTCTTTGTTTTAGCCTGTTTGGGATAAAACGGGTTTAAGTGTTGTCTAAACACTCCAAATTCAACCCGAACTCTTATAATTAGTCAAATGCATTGGATTGTTAGATATTTTGACCCTAGGAAGGGTAACATAGTTGTTTACTGCTTTAAATCAATGTTTCTCTCCGTTTTAGCCTGTTTTCTCGGTTTAAGCCTATTTTGGGATAAAATGGGTTTAATTGTTGTTTAAACACTCCAAATTCATCCCGAAATCTTACAATTAGTCAAATGCATTGGGTTGTCACATATTCTGACCCTAGAAACAGTAACTAATCAATTTACAGCTTCGAATCAATGTTTTCTCGGTTTTAGCCTGTTTTGGGCAAAAAATGGGTAAATATGGTGTCTAAACACTCCAAATACAACCCAAACTCTTATAATTAGTAAAATGCATTGTATTGATACATATTTTGACCCTAGCAAGAGTAACATAGCTGTTTACTGCTTCAAATCTATGTTTTCTCTCGATTTTAGCCTGTTTTCTCGGTTTTAGCCTGCTTTGGATTAAAACGGGTTTAAGTGTTGTCTAAACACTCCAAATTCAACCCAAACTCTTATAATTAGTAAAATGCATTGTATTGTTACATATTTTGACCCTAGAAAGAGTAACAAAGCAATTTACTGCATCGAATATATGTTTTCTCTCGGTTTTAGCCTGTTTTCTCGGTTTTAGCATGTTTTGGGATAAAACGGGTTGAAATGTTGTCTAAACACTCCAAATTTAACCCGAACTCATATAATTTGTCAAATGCATTGTATTGTTACATATTTTGACCCTATAAAGAATCACATAGCTGTTTACTGCTTCGAATCTATGTTTTCTCTCGGTTTTAGCCTATTTTCTCGGTTTAATCCTATTTTGGGATACAACGGGTTTAAGTGTTGTCTAAACACTCCAAATTCATCCCGAACTCTTGCAATTAGTCAAATGCATTGGGTTGTCACACACTCTGACCTTCGAAACAGTAACAAAGCAATTTACTGTTTCGAATCAATGTTTTTTCGGTTTTAGCCTGTTTTGGGAAAAATGGGTAAAAGTGGTGCCTAAAACTCCAAATTCAACACAAACTCTTATAATTAGTCAAATGCATTGGATTTTTACATATTTTTACCCTAGAAAGAGTAACATAGCTGTTTACTGATTTAAATAATTGTTTCTCTCCGTTTTAGCCTGTTTTCTCGGTTTAAGCCTATTTTGGGATCAAAGGGATTTAAGTGTTGTCTAAACACTCAAAATTCATCCCGAACTCTTACAATTAGTCAAATGCATTGGGTTGTCACACACTCTGACCTTAGAAATAGTAACAAAGCAATTTACTGCTTCGAACCAATGTTTTCTCGGTTTTAGCCTGTTTTGGAAAAAATGGGTAAAAGTGGTGTCTTAACACTCCTAATTCAACCCAAACTCTTATAATTAGTCAAATGCATTGGATTGTTACATATTTTTACCCTAGAAAGAGTAACATAGCTGTTTACTGATTCGAATCTATGTTTTCTCTCCGTTTTAGCCTGTTTTCTCGGTTTAAGCCTATTTTGGGATCAAAGGGGTTTAAGTGTTGTCTAAACACTCCAAATTCATCCCGAACTCTTACAATTAGTCAATTGCATTGGGTTGTCACACATTCTGACCCTAGAAACAGTAACAAATCAATTTACTGCTTCGAATCAATGTTTTCTCGGTTTTAGCCTGTTTTGGGCAAAAAATGGGTAAAAGTGGTGTCTAAACACTCCAAATTCAACCCAAACTCTTATAATTAGTCAAATGCATTGGATTGTTACATATTTTGACCTTAGAAAGAGTAACATAGTTCTTTACTGCTTCAAATCAATATTTCTCTCGGTTTTAGTCTGTTTTCTCGGTTTAAGCCTATTTTGGGATAAAACGGGTTTAAGTATTGTCTAAACACTACAAAGTCATCCCGAAATCTTACAATTAGTAAAATGCATTGGGTTGTAACACATTCTGACCCTACAAACAGTAACAAAGCAATTTATAGCTTCGAAAAAATGTTTTCTTGGTTTTATCCTATTTTGGGCAAAAAATGGGTAAAAGTGGTGTCTAAACACTCCAAATTCAACCTAAACTCTCACAATTAGTAAAATGCATTGTATTGTTACATATTTTGACCCTAGAAAGAGTGAGATAGCTGTTTGCTGCTTCAAATCTATGTTTTCTCTCAGTTTTAGCCTGTTTTCTTGGTTTTAGCCTGTGTTGGGATAAAACGGGTTTAAGTGTTCTCTAAACACTCCAAATTCAACCCGAACTCTTATAATTAGTCAAATGCATTGGATTGTTACATATTTTGACCCAATAAAGAGTAACATAGCTGTTATTGCATCAAATCAATGTTTCTCTCGGTTTTAGACGGTTTTCTCAGTTTAAGCCTATTTTGGGATAAAACGGGTTTAAGTGTTGTTTAAACACTCCAAATTCATCCCGAAATCTTACAATTAGTCAAATGCATTGGGTTGTCACACATTCTGACCCTAGAAATAGTAACAAATCAATTTACAGCTTCGAATCAATGTTTTCTCGGTTTTAGTCTGTTTTGGGCAAAAAATGGGTAAAAGTAGTGTCTAAACACTCCAAATTCAGCCCAAACTCTCATAATTAGTAAAATGCATTGTATTGTTACATATTTTGACCCTAGAAAGAGTAACATAGCTGTTTACTGCTTCAAATGTATGTTTTCTCTCTGTTTTAGCCTGTTTTCTTTGTTTTAGCCTGTTTGGGATAAAACGGGTTTAAGTGTTGTCTAAACACTCCAAATTCAACCCGAACTCTTATAATTAGTCAAATGCATTGGATTGTTAGATATTTTGACCCTAGGAAGGGTAACATAGTTGTTTACTGCTTCAAATCAATGTTTCTCTCGGTTTTAGCCTGTTTTCTCGGTTTAAGCCTATTTTGGGATAAAATGGGTTTAATTGTTGTTTAAACACTCCAAATTCATCCCGAAATCTTACAATTAGTCAAATGCATTGGGTTGTCACATATTCTGACCCTAGAAACAGTAACTAATCAATTTACAGCTTCGAATCAATGTTTTCTCGGTTTTAGCCTGTTTTGGGCAAAAAATGGGTAAATATGGTGTCTAAACACTCCAAATACAACCCAAACTCTTATAATTAGTAAAATGCATTGTATTGATACATATTTTGACCCTAGCAAGAGTAACATAGCTGTTTACTGCTTCAAATCTATGTTTTCTCTCGATTTTAGCCTGTTTTCTCGGTTTTAGCCTGCTTTGGATTAAAACGGGTTTAAGTGTTGTCTAAACACTCCAAATTCAACCCAAACTCTTATAATTAGTAAAATGCATTGTATTGTTACATATTTTGACCCTAGAAAGAGTAACAAAGCAATTTACTGCATCGAATATATGTTTTCTCTCGGTTTTAGCCAGTTTTCTCGGTTTTAGCATGTTTTGGGATAAAACGGGTTGAAATGTTGTCTAAACACTCCAAATTTAACCCGAACTCATATAATTTGTCAAATGCATTGTATTGTTACATATTTTGACCCTATAAAGAATCACATAGCTGTTTACTGCTTCGAATCTATGTTTTCTCTCGGTTTTAGCCTATTTTCTCGGTTTAATCCTATTTTGGGATACAACGGGTTTAAGTGTTGTCTAAACACTCCAAATTCATCCCGAACTCTTGCAATTAGTCAAATGCATTGGGTTGTCACACACTCTGACCTTCGAAACAGTAACAAAGCAATTTACTGTTTCGAATCAATGTTTTTTCGGTTTTAGCCTGTTTTGGGAAAAATGGGTAAAAGTGGTGTCTAAAACTCCAAATTCAACACAAACTCTTATAATTAGTCAAATGCATTGGATTGTTACATATTTTTACCCTAGAAAGAGAAACATAGCTGTTTACTGCTTTAAATCAATGTTTCTCTCCGTTTTAGCCTGTTTTCTCGGTTTAAGCCTATTTTGGGATCAAAGGGATTTAAGTGTTGTCTAAACACTCAAAATTCATCCCGAACTCTTACAATTAGTCAAATGCATTGGGTTGTCACACACTCTGACCTTAGAAATAGTAACAAAGCAATTTACTGCTTCGAACCAATGTTTTCTCGGTTTTAGCCTGTTTTGGAAAAAATGGGTAAAAGTGGTGTCTTAACACTCCTAATTCAACCCAAACTCTTATAATTAGTCAAATGCATTGGATTGTTACATGTTTTTACCCTAGAAAGAGTAACATAGCTGTTTACTGATTCGAATCTATGTTTTCTCTCCGTTTTAGCCTGTTTTCTCGGTTTAAGCCTATTTTGGGATCAAAGGGGTTTAAGTGTTGTCTAAACACTCCAAATTCATCCCGAACTCTTACAATTAGTCAATTGCATTGGGTTGTCACACATTCTGACCCTAGAAACAGTAACAAATCAATTTACTGCTTCGAATCAATGTTTTCTCGGTTTTAGCCTGTTTTGGGCAAAAAATGGGTAAAAGTGGTGTCTAAACACTCCAAATTCAACCCAAACTCTTATAATTAGTCAAATGCATTGGATTGTTACATATTTTGACCTTAGAAAGAGTAACATAGTTCTTTACTGCTTCAAATCAATATTTCTCTCGGTTTTAGTCTGTTTTCTCGGTTTAAGCCTATTTTGGGATAAAACGGGTTTAAGTATTGTCTAAACACTACAAAGTCATCCCGAAATCTTACAATTAGTAAAATGCATTGGGTTGTAACACATTCTGACCCTACAAACAGTAACAAAGCAATTTATAGCTTCGAAAAAATGTTTTCTTGGTTTTATCCTATTTTGGGCAAAAAATGGGTAAAAGTGGTGTCTAAACACTCCAAATTCAACCTAAACTCTTACAATTAGTAAAATGCATTGTATTGTTACATATTTTGACCCTAGAAAGAGTGAGATAGCTGTTTGCTGCTTCAAATCTATGTTTTCTCTCAGTTTTAGCCTGTTTTCTTGGTTTTAGCCTGTGTTGGGATAAAACGGGTTTAAGTGTTCTCTAAACACTCCAAATTCAACCCGAACTCTTATAATTAGTCAAATGCATTGGATTGTTACATATTTTGACCCAATAAAGAGTAACATAGCTGTTATTGCATCAAATCAATGTTTCTCTCGGTTTTAGACGGTTTTCTCAGTTTAAGCCTATTTTGGGATAAAACGGGTTTAAGTGTTGTTTAAACACTCCAAATTCATCCCGAAATCTTACAATTAGTCAAATGCATTGGGTTGTCACACATTCTGACCCTAGAAATAGTAACAAATCAATTTACAGCTTCGAATCAATGTTTTCTCGGTTTTAGTCTGTTTTGGGCAAAAAATGGGTAAAAGTAGTGTCTAAACACTCCAAATTCAGCCCAAACTCTCATAATTAGTAAAATGCATTGTATTGTTACATATTTTGACCCTAGAAAGAGTAACATAGCTGTTTACTGCTTCAAATCTATGTTTTCTCTCTGTTTTAGCCTGTTTTCTTTGTTTTAGCCTGTTTGGGATAAAACGGGTTTAAGTGTTGTCTAAACACTCCAAATTCAACCCGAACTCTTATAATTAGTCAAATGCATTGGATTGTTAGATATTTTGACCCTAGGAAGGGTAACATAGTTGTTTACTGCTTCAAATCAATGTTTCTCTCGGTTTTAGCCTGTTTTCTCGGTTTAAGCCTATTTTGGGATAAAATGGGTTTAATTGTTGTTTAAACACTCCAAATTCATCCCGAAATCTTACAATTAGTCAAATGCATTGGGTTGTCACATATTCTGACCCTAGAAACAGTAACTAATCAATTTACAGCTTCGAATCAATGTTTTCTCGGTTTTAGCCTGTTTTGGGCAAAAAATGGGTAAATATGGTGTCTAAACACTCCAAATACAACCCAAACTCTTATAATTAGTAAAATGCATTGTATTGATACATATTTTGACCCTAGCAAGAGTAACATAGCTGTTTACTGCTTCAAATCTATGTTTTCTCTCGATTTTAGCCTGTTTTCTCGGTTTTAGCCTGCTTTGGATTAAAACGGGTTTAAGTGTTGTCTAAACACTCCAAATTCAACCCAAACTCTTATAATTAGTAAAATGCATTGTATTGTTACATATTTTGACCCTAGAAAGAGTAACAAAGCAATTTACTGCATCGAATATATGTTTTCTCTCGGTTTTAGCCAGTTTTCTCGGTTTTAGCATGTTTTGGGATAAAACGGGTTGAAATGTTGTCTAAACACTCCAAATTTAACCCGAACTCATATAATTTGTCAAATGCATTGTATTGTTACATATTTTGACCCTATAAAGAATCACATAGCTGTTTACTGCTTCGAATCTATGTTTTCTCTCGGTTTTAGCCTATTTTCTCGGTTTAATCCTATTTTGGGATACAACGGGTTTAAGTGTTGTCTAAACACTCCAAATTCATCCCGAACTCTTGCAATTAGTCAAATGCATTGGGTTGTCACACACTCTGACCTTCGAAACAGTAACAAAGCAATTTACTGTTTCGAATCAATGTTTTTTCGGTTTTAGCCTGTTTTGGGAAAAATGGGTAAAAGTGGTGTCTAAAACTCCAAATTCAACACAAACTCTTATAATTAGTCAAATGCATTGGATTGTTACATATTTTTACCCTAGAAAGAGAAACATAGCTGTTTACTGCTTTAAATCAATGTTTCTCTCCGTTTTAGCCTGTTTTCTCGGTTTAAGCCTATTTTGGGATCAAAGGGATTTAAGTGTTGTCTAAACACTCAAAATTCATCCCGAACTCTTACAATTAGTCAAATGCATTGGGTTGTCACACACTCTGACCTTAGAAATAGTAACAAAGCAATTTACTGCTTCGAACCAATGTTTTCTCGGTTTTAGCCTGTTTTGGAAAAAATGGGTAAAAGTGGTGTCTTAACACTCCTAATTCAACCCAAACTCTTATAATTAGTCAAATGCATTGGATTGTTACATGTTTTTACCCTAGAAAGAGTAACATAGCTGTTTACTGATTCGAATCTATGTTTTCTCTCCGTTTTAGCCTGTTTTCTCGGTTTAAGCCTATTTTGGGATCAAAGGGGTTTAAGTGTTGTCTAAACACTCCAAATTCATCCCGAACTCTTACAATTAGTCAATTGCATTGGGTTGTCACACATTCTGACCCTAGAAACAGTAACAAATCAATTTACTGCTTCGAATCAATGTTTTCTCGGTTTTAGCCTGTTTTGGGCAAAAAATGGGTAAAAGTGGTGTCTAAACACTCCAAATTCAACCCAAACTCTTATAATTAGTCAAATACATTGGATTGTTACATATTTTGACCTTAGAAAGAGTAACATAGTTCTTTACTGCTTCAAATCAATATTTCTCTCGGTTTTAGTCTGTTTTCTCGGTTTAAGCCTATTTTGGGATAAAACGGGTTTAAGTATTGTCTAAACACTACAAAGTCATCCCGAAATCTTACAATTAGTAAAATGCATTGGGTTGTAACACATTCTGACCCTACAAACAGTAACAAAGCAATTTATAGCTTCGAAAAAATGTTTTCTTGGTTTTATCCTATTTTGGGCAAAAAATGGGTAAAAGTGGTGTCTAAACACTCCAAATTCAACCTAAACTCTTACAATTAGTAAAATGCATTGTATTGTTACATATTTTGACCCTAGAAAGAGTGAGATAGCTGTTTGCTGCTTCAAATCTATGTTTTCTCTCAGTTTTAGCCTGTTTTCTTGGTTTTAGCCTGTGTTGGGATAAAACGGGTTTAAGTGTTCTCTAAACACTCCAAATTCAACCCGAACTCTTATAATTAGTCAAATGCATTGGATTGTTACATATTTTGACCCAATAAAGAGTAACATAGCTGTTATTGCATCAAATCAATGTTTCTCTCGGTTTTAGACGGTTTTCTCAGTTTAAGCCTATTTTGGGATAAAACGGGTTTAAGTGTTGTTTAAACACTCCAAATTCATCCCGAAATCTTACAATTAGTCAAATGCATTGGGTTTTCACACATTCTGACCCTAGAAATAGTAACAAATCAATTTACAGCTTCGAATCAATGTTTTCTCGGTTTTAGTCTGTTTTGGGCAAAAAATGGGTAAAAGTAGTGTCTAAACACTCCAAATTCAGCCCAAACTCTCATAATTAGTAAAATGCATTGTATTGTTACATATTTTGACCCTAGAAAGAGTAACATAGCTGTTTACTGCTTCAAATCTATGTTTTCTCTCTGTTTTAGCCTGTTTTCTTTGTTTTAGCCTGTTTGGGATAAAACGGGTTTAAGTGTTGTCTAAACACTCCAAATTCAACCCGAACTCTTATAATTAGTCAAATGCATTGGATTGTTAGATATTTTGACCCTAGGAAGGGTAACATAGTTGTTTACTGCTTCAAATCAATGTTTCTCTCGGTTTTAGCCTGTTTTCTCGGTTTAAGCCTATTTTGGGATAAAATGGGTTTAATTGTTGTTTAAACACTCCAAATTCATCCCGAAATCTTACAATTAGTCAAATGCATTGGGTTGTCACATATTCTGACCCTAGAAACAGTAACTAATCAATTTACAGCTTCGAATCAATGTTTTCTCGGTTTTAGCCTGTTTTGGGCAAAAAATGGGTAAATATGGTGTCTAAACACTCCAAATACAACCCAAACTCTTATAATTAGTAAAATGCATTGTATTGATACATATTTTGACCCTAGCAAGAGTAACATAGCTGTTTACTGCTTCAAATCTATGTTTTCTCTCGATTTTAGCCTGTTTTCTCGGTTTTAGCCTGCTTTGGATTAAAACGGGTTTAAGTGTTGTCTAAACACTCCAAATTCAACCCAAACTCTTATAATTAGTAAAATGCATTGTATTGTTACATATTTTGACCCTAGAAAGAGTAACAAAGCAATTTACTGCATCGAATATATGTTTTCTCTCGGTTTTAGCCAGTTTTCTCGGTTTTAGCATGTTTTGGGATAAAACGGGTTGAAATGTTGTCTAAACACTCCAAATTTAACCCGAACTCATATAATTTGTCAAATGCATTGTATTGTTACATATTTTGACCCTATAAAGAATCACATAGCTGTTTACTGCTTCGAATCTATGTTTTCTCTCGGTTTTAGCCTATTTTCTCGGTTTAATCCTATTTTGGGATACAACGGGTTTAAGTGTTGTCTAAACACTCCAAATTCATCCCGAACTCTTGCAATTAGTCAAATGCATTGGGTTGTCACACACTCTGACCTTCGAAACAGTAACAAAGCAATTTACTGTTTCGAATCAATGTTTTTTCGGTTTTAGCCTGTTTTGGGAAAAATGGGTAAAAGTGGTGTCTAAAACTCCAAATTCAACACAAACTCTTATAATTAGTCAAATGCATTGGATTGTTACATATTTTTACCCTAGAAAGAGAAACATAGCTGTTTACTGCTTTAAATCAATGTTTCTCTCCGTTTTAGCCTGTTTTCTCGGTTTAAGCCTATTTTGGGATCAAAGGGATTTAAGTGTTGTCTAAACACTCAAAATTCATCCCGAACTCTTACAATTAGTCAAATGCATTGGGTTGTCACACACTCTGACCTTAGAAATAGTAACAAAGCAATTTACTGCTTCGAACCAATGTTTTCTCGGTTTTAGCCTGTTTTGGAAAAAATGGGTAAAAGTGGTGTCTTAACACTCCTAATTCAACCCAAACTCTTATAATTAGTCAAATGCATTGGATTGTTACATGTTTTTACCCTAGAAAGAGTAACATAGCTGTTTACTGATTCGAATCTATGTTTTCTCTCCGTTTTAGCCTGTTTTCTCGGTTTAAGCCTATTTTGGGATCAAAGGGGTTTAAGTGTTGTCTAAACACTCCAAATTCATCCCGAACTCTTACAATTAGTCAATTGCATTGGGTTGTCACACATTCTGACCCTAGAAACAGTAACAAATCAATTTACTGCTTCGAATCAATGTTTTCTCGGTTTTAGCCTGTTTTGGGCAAAAAATGGGTAAAAGTGGTGTCTAAACACTCCAAATTCAACCCAAACTCTTATAATTAGTCAAATGCATTGGATTGTTACATATTTTGACCCTAGAAAGAGTAACATAGTTCTTTACTGCTTCAAATCAATATTTCTCTCGGTTTTAGTCTGTTTTCTCGGTTTAAGCCTATTTTGGGATAAAACAGGTTTAAGTATTGTCTAAACACTACAAAGTCATCCCGAAATCTTACAATTAGTAAAATGCATTGGGTTGTAACACATTCTGACCCTACAAACAGTAACAAAGCAATTTATAGCTTCGAAAAAATGTTTTCTTGGTTTTATCCTATTTTGGGCAAAAAATGGGTAAAAGTGGTGTCTAAACACTCCAAATTCAACCTAAACTCTTACAATTAGTAAAATGCATTGTATTGTTACATATTTTGACCCTAGAAAGAGTGAGATAGCTGTTTGCTGCTTCAAATCTATGTTTTCTCTCAGTTTTAGCCTGTTTTCTTGGTTTTAGCCTGTGTTGGGATAAAACGGGTTTAAATGTTCTCTAAACACTCCAAATTCAACCCGAACTCTTATAATTAGTCAAATGCATTGGATTGTTACATATTTTGACCCTATAAAGAGTAACATAGCTGTTATTGCTTCAAATCAATGTTTCTCTCGGTTTTAGCCGGTTTTCTCAGTTTAAGCCTATTTTGGGATAAAACGGGTTTAAGTGTTGTTTAAACACTCCAAATTCATCCCGAAATCTTACAATTAGTCAAATGCATTGGGTTGTCACACATTCTGACCCTAGAAATAGTAACAAATCAATTTACAGCTTCGAATCAATGTTTTCTCGGTTTTAGCCTGTTTTGGGCAAAAAATGGGTAAATATGGTGTCTAAACACTCCAAATACAACCCAAACTCTTATAATTAGTAAAATGCATTGTATTGATACATATTTTGACCCTAGCAAGAGTAACATAGCTGTTTACTGCTTCAAATCTATGTTTTCTCTCGATTTTAGCCTGTTTTCTCGGTTTTAGCCTGCTTTGGATTAAAACGGGTTTAAGTGTTGTCTAAACACTCCAAATTCAACCCAAACTCTTATAATTAGTAAAATGCATTGTATTGTTACATATTTTGACCCTAGAAAGAGTAACAAAGCAATTTACTGCATCGAATATATGTTTTCTCTCGGTTTTAGCCTGTTTTCTCGGTTTTAGCATGTTTTGGGATAAAACGGGTTGAAATGTTGTCTAAACACTCCAAATTTAACCCGAACTCATATAATTTGTCAAATGCATTGTATTGTTACATATTTTGACCCTATAAAGAATCACATAGCTGTTTACTGCTTCGAATCTATGTTTTCTCTCGGTTTTAGCCTATTTTCTCGGTTTAATCCTATTTTGGGATACAACGGGTTTAAGTGTTGTCTAAACACTCCAAATTCATCCCGAACTCTTGCAATTAGTCAAATGCATTGGGTTGTCACACACTCTGACCTTCGAAACAGTAACAAAGCAATTTACTGTTTCGAATCAATGTTTTTTCGGTTTTAGCCTGTTTTGGGAAAAATGGGTAAAAGTGGTGTCTAAAACTCCAAATTCAACACAAACTCTTATAATTAGTCAAATGCATTGGATTGTTACATATTTTTACCCTATAAAGAGAAACATAGCTGTTTACTGCTTTAAATCAATGTTTCTCTCCGTTTTAGCCTGTTTTCTCGGTTTAAGCCTATTTTGGGATCAAAGGGATTTAAGTGTTGTCTAAACACTCAAAATTCATCCCGAACTCTTACAATTAGTCAAATGCATTGGGTTGTCACACACTCTGACCTTAGAAATAGTAACAAAGCAATTTACTGCTTCGAACCAATGTTTTCTCGGTTTTAGCCTGTTTTGGAAAAAATGGGTAAAAGTGGTGTCTTAACACTCCAAATTCAACCCAAACTCTTATAATTAGTCAAATGCATTGGATTGTTACATATTTTTACCCTAGAAAGAGTAACATAGCTGTTTACTGATTCAAATCTATGTTTTCTCTCCGTTTTAGCCTGTTTTCTCGGTTTAAGCCTATTTTGGGATCAAAGGGGTTTAAGTGTTGTCTAAACACTCCAAATTCATCCCGAACTCTTACAATTAGTCAATTGCATTGGGTTGTCACACATTCTGACCCTAGAAACAGTAACAAATCAATTTACTGCTTCGAATCAATGTTTTCTCGGTTTTAGCCTGTTTTGGGCAAAAAATGGGTAAAAGTGGTGTCTAAACACTCCAAATTCAACCCAAACTCTTATAATTAGTCAAATGCATTGGATTGTTACATATTTTGACCCTAGAAAGAGTAACATAGTTCTTTACTGCTTCAAATCAATATTTCTCTCGGTTTTAGTCTGTTTTCTCGGTTTAAGCCTATTTTGGGATAAAACGGGTTTAAGTATTGTCTAAACACTACAAAGTCATCCCGAAATCTTACAATTAGTAAAATGCATTGGGTTGTAACACATTCTGACCCTACAAACAGTAACAAAGCAATTTATAGCTTCGAAAAAATGTTTTCTCGGTTTTATCCTATTTTGGGCAAAAAATGGGTAAAAGTGGTGTCTAAACACTCCAAATTCAACCTAAACTCTTATAATTAGTAAAATGCATTGTATTGTTACATATTTTGACCCTAGAAAGAGTGAGATAGCTGTTTACTGCTTCAAATCTATGTTTTCTCTCAGTTTTAGCCTGTTTTCTTGGTTTTAGCCTGTGTTGGGATAAAACGGGTTTAAGTGTTCTCTAAACACTCCAAATTCAACCCGAACTCTTATAATTAGTCAAATGCATTGGATTGTTACATATTTTGACCCTATAAAGAGTAACATAGCTGTTATTGCTTCAAATCAATGTTTCTCTCGGTTTTAGCCGGGTTTTCTCAGTTTAAGCCTATTTTGGGATAAAACGGGTTTAAGTGTTGTTTAAACACTCCAAATTCATCCCGAAATCTTACAATTAGTCAAATGCATTGGGTTGTCACACATTCTGACCCTAGAAATAGTAACAAATCAATTTACAGCTTCGAATCAATGTTTTTTCGGTTTTAGTCTGTTTTGGGCAAAAAATGGGTAAAAGTAGTGTCTAAACACTCCAAATTCAGCCCAAACTCTCATAATTAGTAAAATGCATTGTATTGTTACATATTTTGACCCTAGAAAGAGTAACATAGCTGTTTACTGCTTCAAATCTATGTTTTCTCTCTGTTTTAGCCTGTTTTCTTGGTTTTAGCCTGTTTGGGATAAAACGGGTTTAAGTGTTGTCTAAACACTCCAAATTCAACCCGAACTCTTATAATTAGTCAAATGCATTGGATTGTTAGATATTTTGACCCTAGGAAGAGTAACATAGTTGTTTACTGCTTCAAATCAATGTTTCTCTCGGTTTTAGCCTGTTTTCTCGGTTTAAGCCTATTTTGGGATAAAATGGGTTTAATTGTTGTTTAAACACTCCAAATTCATCCCAAAATCTTACAATTAGTCAAATGCATTGGGTTGTCACATATTCTGACCCTAGAAACAGTAACTAATCAATTTACAGCTTCGAATCAATGTTTTCTCAGTTTTAGCCTGTTTTGGGCAAAAAATGGGTAAATGTGGTGTCTAAACACTCCAAATACAACCCAAACTCTTATAATTAGTAAAATGCATTGTATTGATACATATTTTGACCCTAGCAAGAGTAACATAGCTGTTTACTGCTTCAAATCTATGTTTTCTCTCGATTTTAGCCTGTTTTCTCGGTTTTAGCCTGCTTTGGATTAAAACGGGTTTAAGTGTTGTCTAAACACTCCAAATTCAACCCAAACTCTTATAATTAGTAAAATGCATTGTATTGTTACATATTTTGACCCTAGAAAGAGTAACAAAGCAATTTACTGCATCGAATATATGTTTTCTCTCGGTTTTAGCCTGTTTTCTCGGTTTTAGCATGTTTTGGGATAAAACGGGTTGAAATGTTGTCTAAACACTCCAAATTTAACCCGAACTCATATAATTTGTCAAATGCATTGTATTGTTACATATTTTGACCCTATAAAGAATCACATAGCTGTTTACTGCTTCGAATCTATGTTTTCTCTCGGTTTTAGCCTATTTTCTCGGTTTAATCCTATTTTGGGATAAGACGGGTTTAAGTGTTGTCTAAACACTCCAAATTCATCCCGAACTCTTGCAATTAGTCAAATGCATTGGGTTGTCACACACTCTGACCTTCGAAACAGTAACAAAGCAATTTACTGTTTCGAATCAATGTTTTTTCGGTTTTAGCCTGTTTTGGGAAAAATGGGTAAAAGTGGTGTCTAAAACTCCAAATTCAACACAAACTCTTATAATTAGTCAAATGCATTGGATTGTTACATATTTTTACCCTAGAAAGAGAAACATAGCTGTTTACTGCTTTAAATCAATGTTTCTCTCCGTTTTAGCCTGTTTTCTCGGTTTAAGCCTATTTTGGGATCAAAGGGATTTAAGTGTTGTCTAAACACTCAAAATTCATCCCGAACTCTTACAATTAGTCAAATGCATTGGGTTGTCACACACTCTGACCTTAGAAATAGTAACAAAGCAATTTACTGCTTCGAACCAATGTTTTCTCGGTTTTAGCCTGTTTTGGAAAAAATGGGTAAAAGTGGTGTTTTAACACTCCAAATTCAACCCAAACTCTTATAATTAGTCAAATGCATTGGATTGTTACATATTTTTACCCTAGATAGAGTAACATAGCTGTTTACTGATTCGAATCTATGTTTTCTCTCCGTTTTAGCCTGTTTTCTCGGTTTAAGCCTATTTTGGGATCAAAGGGGTTTAAGTGTTGTCTAAACACTCCAAATTCATCCCGAACTCTTACAATTAGTAAATTGCATTGGGTTGTCACACATTCTGACCCTAGAAACAGTAACAAATCAATTTACTGCTTCGAATCAATGTTTTCTCGGTTTTAGCCTGTTTTGGGCAAAAAATGGGTAAAAGTGGTGTCTAAACACTCCAAATTCAACCCAAACTCTTATAATTAGTCAAATGCATTGGATTGTTACATATTTTGACCCTAGAAAGAGTAACATAGTTCTTTACTGCTTCAAATCAATATTTCTCTCGGTTTTAGTCTGTTTTCTCGGTTTAAGCCTATTTTGGGATAAAACGGGTTTAAGTATTGTCTAAACACTACAAAGTCATCCCGAAATCTTACAATTAGTAAAATGCATTGGGTTGTAACACATTCTGACCCTACAAACAGTAACAAAGCAATTTATAGCTTCGAAAAAATGTTTTCTCGGTTTTATCCTATTTTGGGCAAAAAATGGGTAAAAGTGGTGTCTAAACACTCCAAATTCAACCTAAACTCTTATAATTAGTAAAATGCATTGTATTGTTACATATTTTGACCCTAGAAAGAGTGAGATAGCTGTTTACTGCTTCAAATCTATGTTTTCTCTCAGTTTTAGCCTGTTTTCTTGGTTTTAGCCTGTGTTGGGATAAAACGGGTTTAAGTGTTCTCTAAACACTCCAAATTCAACCCGAACTCTTATAATTAGTCAAATGCATTGGATTGTTACATATTTTGACCCTATAAAGAGTAACATAGCTGTTATTGCTTCAAATCAATGTTTCTCTCGGTTTTAGCCGGTTTTCTCAGTTTAAGCCTATTTTGGGATAAAACGGGTTTAAGTGTTGTTTAAACACTCCAAATTCATCCCGAAATCTTACAATTAGTCAAATGCATTGGGTTGTCACACATTCTGACCCTAGAAATAGTAACAAATCAATTTACAGCTTCGAATCAATGGTTTTTCGGTTTTAGTCTGTTTTGGGCAAAAAATGGGTAAAAGTAGTGTCTAAACACTCCAAATTCAGCCCAAACTCTCATAATTAGTAAAATGCATTGTATTGTTACATATTTTGACCCTAGAAAGAGTAACATAGCTGTTTACTGCTTCAAATCTATGTTTTCTCTCTGTTTTAGCCTGTTTTCTTGGTTTTAGCCTGTTTGGGATAAAACGGGTTTAAGTGTTGTCTAAACACTCCAAATTCAACCCGAACTCTTATAATTAGTCAAATGCATTGGATTGTTAGATATTTTGACCCTAGGAAGGGTAACATAGTTGTTTACTGCTTCAAATCAATGTTTCTCTCGGTTTTAGCCTGTTTTCTCGGTTTAAGCCTATTTTGGGATAAAATGGGTTTAATTGTTGTTTAAACACTCCAAATTCATCCCGAAATCTTACAATTAGTCAAATGCATTGGGTTGTCACATATTCTGACCCTAGAAACAGTAACTAATCAATTTACAGCTTCGAATCAATGTTTTCTCGGTTTTAGCCTGTTTTGGGCAAAAAATGGGTAAATATGGTGTCTAAACACTCCAAATACAACCCAAACTCTTATAATTAGTAAAATGCATTGTATTGATACATATTTTGACCCTAGCAAGAGTAACATAGCTGTTTACTGCTTCAAATCTATGTTTTCTCTCGATTTTAGCCTGTTTTCTCGGTTTTAGCCTGCTTTGGATTAAAACGGGTTTAAGTGTTGTCTAAACACTCCAAATTCAACCCAAACTCTTATAATTAGTAAAATGCATTGTATTGTTACATATTTTGACCCTAGAAAGAGTAACAAAGCAATTTACTGCATCGAATATATGTTTTCTCTCGGTTTTAGCCAGTTTTCTCGGTTTTAGCATGTTTTGGGATAAAACGGGTTGAAATGTTGTCTAAACACTCCAAATTTAACCCGAACTCATATAATTTGTCAAATGCATTGTATTGTTACATATTTTGACCCTATAAAGAATCACATAGCTGTTTACTGCTTCGAATCTATGTTTTCTCTCGGTTTTAGCCTATTTTCTCGGTTTAATCCTATTTTGGGAGACAACGGGTTTAAGTGTTGTCTAAACACTCCAAATTCATCCCGAACTCTTGCAATTAGTCAAATGCATTGGGTTGTCACACACTCTGACCTTCAAAACAGTAACAAAGCAATTTACTGTTTCGAATCAATGTTTTTTCGGTTTTAGCCTGTTTTGGGAAAAATGGGTAAAAGTGGTGTCTAAAACTCCAAATTCAACACAAACTCTTATAATTAGTCAAATGCATTGGATTGTTACATATTTTTACCCTAGAAAGAGTAACATAGCTGTTTACTGATTTAAATAAATGTTTCTCTCCGTTTTAGCCTGTTTTCTCGGTTTAAGCCTATTTTGGGATCAAAGGGATTTAAGTGTTGTCTAAACACTCAAAATTCATCCCGAACTCTTACAATTAGTCACATGCATTGGGTTGTCACACACTCTGACCTTAGAAATAGTAACAAAGCAATTTACTGCTTCGAACCAATGTTTTCTCGGTTTTAGCCTGTTTTGGAAAAAATGGGTAAAAGTGGTGTCTTAACACTCCAAATTCAACCCAAACTCTTATAATTAGTCAAATGCATTGGATTGTTACATATTTTTACCCTAGAAAGAGTAACATAGCTGTTTACTGATTCGAATCTATGTTTTCTCTCCGTTTTAGCCTGTTTTCTCGGTTTAAGCCTATTTTGGGATCAAAGGGGTTTAAGTGTTGTCTAAACACTCCAAATTCATCCCGAACTCTTACAATTAGTCAATTGCATTGGGTTGTCACACATTCTGACCCTAGAAACAGTAACAAATCAATTTACTGCTTCGAATCAATGTTTTCTCGGTTTTAGCTTGTTTTGGGCAAAAAATGGGTAAAAGTGGTGTCTAAACACTCCAAATTCAACCCAAACTCTTATAATTAGTCAAATGCATTGGATTGTTACATATTTTGACCTTAGAAAGATTAACATAGTTCTTTACTGCTTCAAATCAATATTTCTCTCAGTTTTAGTCTGTTTTCTCGGTTTAAGCCTATTTTGGGATAAAACGGGTTTAAGTATTGTCTAAACACTACAAAGTCATCCCAAAATCTTACAATTAGTAAAATGCATTGGGTTGTAACACATTCTGACCCTACAAACAGTAACAAAGCAATTTATAGCTTCGAAAAAATGTTTTCTTGGTTTTATCCTATTTTGGGCAAAAAATGGGTAAAAGTGGTGTCTAAACACTCCAAATTCAACCTAAACTCTTACAATTAGTAAAATGCATTGTATTGTTACATATTTTGACCCTAGAAAGAGTGAGATAGCTGTTTGCTGCTTCAAATCTATGTTTTCTCTCAGTTTTAGCATGTTTTCTTGGTTTTAGCCTGTGTTGGGATAAAACGGGTTTAAGTGTTCTCTAAACACTCCAAATTCAACCCGAACTCTTATAATTAGTCAAATGCATTGGATTGTTACATATTTTGACCCAAAAAAGAGTAACATAGCTGTTATTGCTTCAAATCAATGTTTCTCTCGGTTTTAGCCGGTTTTCTCAGTTTAAGCCTATTTTGGGATAAAACGGGTTTAAGTGTTGTTTAAACACTCCAAATTCATCCCGAAATCTTACAATTAGTCAAATGCATTGGGTTGTCACACATTCTGACCCTAGAAATAGTAACAAATCAATTTACAGCTTCGAATCAATGTTTTCTCGGTTTTAGTCTGTTTTGGGCAAAAAATGGGTAAAAGTAGTGTCTAAACACTCCAAATTCAGCCCAAACTCTCATAATTAGTAAAATGCATTGTATTGTTACATATTTTGACCCTAGAAAGAGTAACATAGCTGTTTACTGCTTCAAATCTATGTTTTCTCTCTGTTTTAGCCTGTTTTCTTTGTTTTAGCCTGTTTGGGATAAAACGGGTTTAAGTGTTGTCTAAACACTCCAAATTCAACCCGAACTCTTATAATTAGTCAAATGCATTGTATTGTTAGATATTTTGACCCTAGGAAGGGTAACATAGTTGTTTACTGCTTCAAATCAATGTTTCTCTCGGTTTTAGCCTGTTTTCTCGGTTTAAGCCTATTTTGGGATAAAATGGGTTTAATTGTTGTTTAAACACTCCAAATTCATCCCGAAATCTTACAATTAGTCAAATGCATTGGGTTGTCACATATTCTGACCCTAGAAACAGTAACTAATCAATTTACAGCTTCGAATCAATGTTTTCTCGGTTTTAGCCTGTTTTGGGTAAAAAATGGGTAAATATGGTGTCTAAACACTCCAAATACAACCCAAACTCTTATAATTAGTCAAATGCATTGTATTGATACATATTTTGACCCTAGAAAGAGTAACATAGTTCTTTACTGCTTCAAATCAATATTTCTCTCGGTTTTAGTCTGTTTTCTCGGTTTAAGCCTATTTTGGGATAAAACGGGTTTAAGTATTGTCTAAACACTACAAAGTCATCCCGAAATCTTACAATTAGTAAAATGCATTGGGTTGTAACACATTCTGACCCTACAAACAGTAACAAAGCAATTTATAGCTTCGAAAAAATGTTTTCTCGGTTTTATCCTATTTTGGGCAAAAAATGGGTAAAAGTGGTGTCTAAACACTCCAAATTCAACCTAAACTCTTATAATTAGTAAAATGCATTGTATTGTTACATATTTTGACCCTAGAAAGAGTGAGATAGCTGTTTACTGCTTCAAATCTATGTTTTCTCTCAGTTTTAGCCTGTTTTCTTGGTTTTAGCCTGTGTTGGGATAAAACGGGTTTAAGTGTTCTCTAAACACTCCAAATTCAACCCGAACTCTTATAATTAGTCAAATGCATTGGATTGTTACATATTTTGACCCTATAAAGAGTAACATAGCTGTTATTGCTTCAAATCAATGTTTCTCTCGGTTTTAGCCGGTTTTCTCAGTTTAAGCCTATTTTGGGATAAAACGGGTTTAAGTGTTGTTTAAACACTCCAAATTCATCCTGAAATCTTACAATTAGTCAAATGCATTGGGTTGTCACACATTCTGACCCTAGAAATAGTAACAAATCAATTTACAGCTTCGAATCAATGGTTTTTCGGTTTTAGTCTGTTTTGGGCAAAAAATGGGTAAAAGTAGTGTCTAAACACTCCAAATTCAGCCCAAACTCTCATAATTAGTAAAATGCATTGTATTGTTACATATTTTGACCCTAGAAAGAGTAACATAGCTGTTTACTGCTTCAAATCTATGTTTTCTCTCTGTTTTAGCCTGTTTTCTTGGTTTTAGCCTGTTTGGGATAAAACGGGTTTAAGTGTTGTCTAAACACTCCAAATTCAACCCGAACTCTTATAATTAGTCAAATGCATTGGATTGTTAGATATTTTGACCCTAGGAAGGGTAACATAGTTGTTTACTGCTTCAAATCAATGTTTCTCTCGGTTTTAGCCTGTTTTCTCGGTTTAAGCCTATTTTGGGATAAAATGGGTTTAATTGTTGTTTAAACACTCCAAATTCATCCCGAAATCTTACAATTAGTCAAATGCATTGGGCTGTCACATATTCTGACCCTAGAAACAGTAACTAATCAATTTACAGCTTCGAATCAATGTTTTCTCGGTTTTAGCCTGTTTTGGGCAAAAAATGGGTAAATATGGTGTCTAAACACTCCAAATACAACCCAAACTCTTATAATTAGTAAAATGCATTGTATTGATACATATTTTGACCCTAGCAAGAGTAACATAGCTGTTTACTGCTTCAAATCTATGTTTTCTCTCGATTTTAGCCTGTTTTCTCGGTTTTAGCCTGCTTTGGATTAAAACGGGTTTAAGTGTTGTCTAAACACTCCAAATTCAACCCAAACTCTTATAAATAGTAAAATGCATTGTATTGTTACATATTTTGACCCTAGAAAGAGTAACAAAGCAATTTACTGCATCGAATATATGTTTTCTCTCGGTTTTAGCCAGTTTTCTCGGTTTTAGCATGTTTTGGGATAAAACGGGTTGAAATGTTGTCTAAACACTCCAAATTTAACCCGAACTCATATAATTTGTCAAATGCATTGTATTGTTACATATTTTGACCCTATAAAGAATCACATAGCTGTTTACTGCTTCGAATCTATGTTTTCTCTCGGTTTTAGCCTATTTTCTCGGTTTAATCCTATTTTGGGATACAACGGGTTTAAGTGTTGTCTAAACACTCCAAATTCATCCCGAACTCTTGCAATTAGTCAAATGCATTGGGTTGTCACACACTCTGACCTTCGAAACAGTAACAAAGCAATTTACTGTTTCGAATCAATGTTTTTTCGGTTTTAGCCTGTTTTGGGAAAAATGGGTAAAAGTGGTGTCTAAAACTCCAAATTCAACACAAACTCTTATAATTAGTCAAATGCATTGGATTGTTACATATTTTTACCCTAGAAAGAGTAACATAGCTGTTTACTGATTTAAATAAATGTTTCTCTCCGTTTTAGCCTGTTTTCTCGGTTTAAGCCTATTTTGGGATCAAAGGGATTTAAGTGTTGTCTAAACACTCAAAATTCATCCCGAACTCTTACAATTAGTCACATGCATTGGGTTGTCACACACTCTGACCTTAGAAATAGTAACAAAGCAATTTACTGCTTCGAACCAATGTTTTCTCGGTTTTAGCCTGTTTTGGAAAAAATGGGTAAAAGTGGTGTCTTAACACTCCAAATTCAACCCAAACTCTTATAATTAGTCAAATGCATTGGATTGTTACATATTTTTACCCTAGAAAGAGTAACATAGCTGTTTACTGATTCGAATCTATGTTTTCTCTCCATTTTAGCCTGTTTTCTCGGTTTAAGCCTATTTTGGGATCAAAGGGGTTTAAGTGTTGTCTAAACACTCCAAATTCATCCCGAACTCTTACAATTAGTCAATTGCATTGGGTTGTCACACATTCTGACCCTAGAAACAGTAACAAATCAATTTACTGCTTCGAATCAATGTTTTCTCGGTTTTAGCCTGTTTTGGGCAAAAAATGGGTAAAAGTGGTGTCTAAACACTCCAAATTCAACCCAAACTCTTATAATTAGTCAAATGCATTGGATTGTTACATATTTTGACCTTAGAAAGAGTAACATAGTTCTTTACTGCTTCAAATCAATATTTCTCTCGGTTTTAGTCTGTTTTCTCGGTTTAAGCCTATTTTGGGATAAAACGGGTTTAAGTATTGTCTAAACACTACAAAGTCATCCCGAAATCTTACAATTAGTAAAATGCATTGGGTTGTAACACATTCTGACCCTACAAACAGTAACAAAGCAATTTATAGCTTCGAAAAAATGTTTTCTTGGTTTTATCCTATTTTGGGCAAAAAATGGGTAAAAGTGGTGTCTAAACACTCCAAATTCAACCTAAACTCTTACAATTAGTAAAATGCATTGTATTGTTACATATTTTGACCCTAGAAAGAGTGAGATAGCTGTTTGCTGCTTCAAATCTATGTTTTCTCTCAGTTTTAGCCTGTTTTCTTGGTTTTAGCCTGTGTTGGGATAAAACGGGTTTAAGTGTTCTCTAAACACTCCAAATTCAACCCGAACTCTTATAATTAGTCAAATGCATTGGATTGTTACATATTTTGACCCAAAAAAGAGTAACATAGCTGTTATTGCTTCAAATCAATGTTTCTCTCGGTTTTAGCCGGTTTTCTCAGTTTAAGCCTATTTTGGGATAAAACGGGTTTAAGTGTTGTTTAAACACTCCAAATTCATCCCGAAATCTTACAATTAGTCAAATGCATTGGGTTGTCACACATTCTGACCCTAGAAATAGTAACAAATCAATTTACAGCTTCGAATCAATGTTTTCTCGGTTTTAGTCTGTTTTGGGCAAAAAATGGGTAAAAGTAGTGTCTAAACACTCCAAATTCAGCCCAAACTCTCATAATTAGTAAAATGCATTGTATTGTTACATATTTTGACCCTAGAAAGAGTAACATAGCTGTTTACTGCTTCAAATCTATGTTTTCTCTCTGTTTTAGCCTGTTTTCTTTGTTTTAGCCTGTTTGGGATAAAACGGGTTTAAGTGTTGTCTAAACACTCCAAATTCAACCCGAACTCTTATAATTAGTCAAATGCATTGGATTGTTAGATATTTTGACCCTAGGAAGGGTAACATAGTTGTTTACTGCTTCAAATCAATGTTTCTCTCGGTTTTAGCCTGTTTTCTCGGTTTAAGCCTATTTTGGGATAAAATGGGTTTAATTGTTGTTTAAACACTCCAAATTCATACCGAAATCTTACAATTAGTCAAATGCATTGGGTTGTCACATATTCTGACCCTAGAAATAGTAACTAATCAATTTACAGCTTCGAATCAATGTTTTCTCAGTTTTAGCCTGTTTTGGGCAAAAAATGGGTAAATATGGTGTCTAAACACTCCAAATACAACCCAAACTCTTATAATTAGTAAAATGCATTGTATTGATACATATTTTGACCCTAGCAAGAGTAACATAGCTGTTTACTGCTTCAAATCTATGTTTTCTCTCAGTTTTAGCCTGTTTTCTTGGTTTTAGCCTGTGTTGGGATAAAACGGGTTTAAGTGTTCTCTAAACACTCCAAATTCAACCCGAACTCTTATAATTAGTCAAATGCATTGGATTGTTACATATTTTGACCCAAAAAAGAGTAACATAGCTGTTATTGCTTCAAATCAATGTTTCTCTCGGTTTTAGCCGGTTTTCTCAGTTTAAGCCTATTTTGGGATAAAACGGGTTTAAGTGTTGTTTAAACACTCCAAATTCATCCCGAAATCTTACAATTAGTCAAATGCATTGGGTTGTCACACATTCTGACCCTAGAAATAGTAACAAATCAATTTACAGCTTCGAATCAATGTTTTCTCGGTTTTAGTCTGTTTTGGGCAAAAAATGGGTAAAAGTAGTGTCTAAACACTCCAAATTCAGCCCAAACTCTCATAATTAGTAAAATGCATTGTATTGTTACATATTTTGACCCTAGAAAGAGTAACATAGCTGTTTACTGCTTCAAATCTATGTTTTCTCTCTGTTTTAGCCTGTTTTCTTTGTTTTAGCCTGTTTGGGATAAAACGGGTTTAAGTGTTGTCTAAACACTCCAAATTCAA
The DNA here is from genome assembly GCF_030686135.1 of Camelina sativa. Classification (NCBI taxonomy): domain Eukaryota; kingdom Viridiplantae; phylum Streptophyta; class Magnoliopsida; order Brassicales; family Brassicaceae; genus Camelina; species Camelina sativa. The sequence continues at coordinate 22,326,197 of NC_141880.1, read as the reverse complement.
CCCGAACTCTTATAATTAGTCAAATGCATTGGATTGTTAGATATTTTGACCCTAGGAAGGGTAACATAGTTGTTTACTGCTTCAAATCAATGTTTCTCTCGGTTTTAGCCTGTTTTCTCGGTTTAAGCCTATTTTGGGATAAAATGGGTTTAATTGTTGTTTAAACACTCCAAATTCATACCGAAATCTTACAATTAGTCAAATGCATTGGGTTGTCACATATTCTGACCCTAGAAATAGTAACTAATCAATTTACAGCTTCGAATCAATGTTTTCTCAGTTTTAGCCTGTTTTGGGCAAAAAATGGGTAAATATGGTGTCTAAACACTCCAAATACAACCCAAACTCTTATAATTAGTAAAATGCATTGTATTGATACATATTTTGACCCTAGCAAGAGTAACATAGCTGTTTACTGCTTCAAATCTATGTTTTCTCTCGATTTTAGCCTGTTTTCTCGGTTTTAGCCTGCTTTGGATTAAAACGGGTTTAAGTGTTGTCTAAACACTCCAAATTCAACCCGAACTCTTATAATTAGTCAAATGCATTGGATTGTTACATATTTTCACCCTAGAAAGAGTAACATAGCTGTTTACTGCTTCAAATCAATGTTCTCTCTCGGTTTTGGCTTGTTTTCTCGGTTTAAGCCTGTTTTGGGATAAAACGGGTTTAAGTGTTGTCTAAACACTCCAAATTCAACCCGAACTCTTATAATTAGTCAATGGAATTGGATTGTTACATATTTTGACCCTAGGAAGAGTACCATACCTGTTTACTGCTTCAAATAAATTTTTCTCTCGGTTTTAGCCTGTTTTCTTGGATTAAGCCTGTTTTGGGAAAAAACGGGTTTAAGTGTTTTCTAAACACTCCAAATTCATCCCGATCTCTTAAAATTAGTCCAATGCATTGGATTGTCACACAGTCTGACCCTAGAAACAGTAACAAAGCTATTAACTGCTTTGAATCAATGTTTTCTCGGTTTAAGCCATTTTTGGGATAAAACGGGTTTAAGTATTGTCTAAACACTCCAAATTCAACCCGAACTCTTATAATTAGTCAAATGCATTGGATTGTTACATATTTTGACCCTAGAAAGAGTAACATAGCTATTTACTGCTTCGAATCAAAGTTTTCTCGGTTTTTGCCTGTTTTGGGATAAAGCGGGTTTAAGTGTTATCTAAACACTCCAAATTCATCCCGATCTCTTACAATTAGTCAAATGCATTGGATTGTTACATATTTTGACCCCTGAAAGAGTAACACAGCTGTTTACTGCTTCTAATAAATGTTTTCTCTCGGTTTTAGCCTGTTTTCTCGGATTAAGCCTGTTTTGGGAAAAAACGGGTGTAAGTGTTGTCTAAACACCCAAAATTCATCCCGTTCTCTAGAATTAGTACAATGCAATGGATTGTCACACATTCTGTCCATAGAAACAGTAACAAAGCTATTAACTGCATAGAATCAATGTTTTCTCAGTTTTAGCTTGTTTTCTCGGTTTAAGCCTGTTTCGGGATAAAACGGGTTTAAGTGTTGTCTAAACACTCCAAATTCAACCCAAACTCTTATAATTAGTCAATGGAATTGGATTGTTACATATTTTGACCCTAGGAAGAGTACCATAGTGTTGGGATTTCAAGAGAGAGAGCTCTTGACAAAGGAGAGACAACTCCCAAGGATTGAATCTTCTTATACCCACAACAAACTAACTCATTCTCAAGGGGGAAGGAGAGGTCATCAACTTGTGATGAACTCCCCACAAACAACCTAAATAGACCCCAAATACTAGATAGTAAATCGGATCTATGAAGGAGCAAACAGCCTAGTTTGAGACTAATCCTTGTTAAAGTATCACAACACTTAAGAGTTTGTGTACTTAGGTAGAAAGGATTTAGAATCAGTAAGCTAGGGAATAACAAGTAAATAAAGAAGAGTTTAGGTGAGATTTGAGAAGAGAATAGGCTGCCTTAAGGGCAGCCCCTAAACCGCTAACCCTAAACACTCTACATTTGTGATATGAACAAGAACACCATGTAGAGAGGAAAATCGGATTTCTCTTCTATTGAATAATGTTGTGTTGTTTTTTGTTGTTGTTGTTTTTTGTTGTTGTTATTACATATGAGAGTGTATACAAAGCTTAATATAGAGATACAAATGCCATATGACCGTTGGAGAGAAGAAGAGAGTGATGAAAGTGACATTCTCGATTTGGTGTTGGTGAGAGTGACCTTTCCTTCCTTCACCAACCAAGGGCACATGTGATCTTCCCATAAGCCTCTCTCTCTTGTAGGGCCTCGCTTTCCTCCTCTCAAACTCGGCCTCTCTATCTACTGGACCGAGCGCAGGCCTAAGGGCCGAGACCGTACGGACGGGCCTTCTCTTCATTGTACGGACGGGCCTTCTCTTCATCGTACGGACGGGCCTGTACGGACGGGCCTGTACGGACGGGCCTGTACGGACGGGCCTGTACGGACGGGCCTTCTCTTCAATGTGTTCACGGCCTAACTGCCCGCTCACCGGACATGGGTCCGTTCACGGACACGGTACATGGTACCGGACACGGTACATGGTCGCTCACGGACACGGACATGGCCTTACCGGCCTTTACATGGCCTTTCCGGCCTTTCTTCTCTTCTTCCAAGGCTCGGCCTTACCGGCCTCTCCTCTCTCCTCCTTGGTACATTCTAATACTCCCCCGCACGCTTGATCGGTGGGACACCATGGGGACCAAAGATCAAGGGTGGAGTAGTGTAGTCTACCTCATTAAAAAACCTCAACAAAGAAAACCTCTTGGGATAAAACTTTGTTAAAGGGAAAAAGAGTATAGCCTCCACTATCCATGATGTCCCTTGACCTTGGTTTAAAAAGAACCAGCTCTCTTGTCTTCATTATTTGAACCGCTACTTCTCCTTAGCCCACCTTGCCTTTGGCACCTTCCTTATGATCTCCATCCTTGCACCTTTAGAATTTCTTTGAGGCTCTCATAGTCTCCTTTACCCTTTAAACAAGTGATAAAGAAGAAAAGTGTAAGTGTATGCTATGAGGAATATCAAAGACAATTTCTATAAGTGTGACAATTTAAGAAAAATCATATGGAAGTGTAAAGACTAGCAATGGAACTAAAAATAATTAGGAATTTAAAGAGAGTAGGGTTTAGAGCACAGCCTTTTGGTGTTTTTATGAATAGGAGGGAGAGAGTGTTGATCATTGTTGCGGTTTTGACCTCTCTTCTTGAGACCGCTACTGACTGATATATGCCCACTGAATCGGGCATAACTTTTGATCGGCTACTCGGAATGGTATGATTTCACTTCCACTGGCAAGATAACTCTGTGGTCTAGAACTTTGGTGAAGAACGCGGAAGCTGAATCGCAGTGGAAGGGTTTCGTCCGAGTCGATCTTTGAGACGTCTCGGCAGAGATTTGCTTGTTGCCGAGAACAGAGAATGTGAGGGGCGGTGAGTATAATGTCTATCTCCCCCGTACCCTTGACTTGATGATGAGCTGACATCTCATCATTTTCCTTGAAACCTTGTGCTTGACCTTCCTCAAAGTCTGGTGCACATCCGATCAACTACTTGGCGCTAACACACATGCTCTTGGGCTGATTCATCACCTTCCACCAGCTTAACAAAGACTTGGTGGCCCTTGGTTCTAACTCCAGGCATTGTGCTGCGCCTTCTCATGGCTTCTTTGTAGCCTTCAACCTCGCCATTTCTTCTTGAGATAGCAAGTGAGCTCCACACAATCTTCAAGGTTGAAACTGAAACCAAATTCAATGGAACAGATTCTAAACAAGAGATTGTTAGAGATTAGAGTATAGAGTGTAGAGTGTAGAGTGTAAATGGAGAATAGAGAATAAGTAACCAAGAGTATAAGAGAGTATGGGGGGGTAGTATAAGATGAGTGTAGAGTAGAATTGGGCTCAAGAGTTCCAATGGACAGAGTTATACTCTGTTTTCTTGAGTTTGAGACATCTTTGACAGCCAAGAACAACCAACAAGACAATCTCTTTTGGTGTTTTAATGGCTGAAACACATGGATCGTTTGGAAAATTAATTTCTCCAACGGTTTAGACAAATTTCATGGTAGAATCACTTAAACAAAGTGTTCTCCAAGATCTTAAGGCTTTAGATCCACGAAAATAACATATAGGAGATGTTTTTCGTGGTCCCAAGCAAAGAAGAAACAAAAGGCCTTTGGAACACCCTATTGTCCATCGGTTAAAAGAATGCATCCTTGGACCAGCTTTAATCTATTTGACCAAGCATACCATATATGCGAAAAACAAGATCTCTCTCTTCCTCAAGCGTGAATCTGGACACACCATATGACCAGAAACAAAGCTTTCTCAACCTTGAGATGAAGAAGAAGCGATTTAGCATCTAAAGCAAAATCCAAAGAGGATCCTGTGGCACATATAAGCACACAAGAACCGTGAATCCTCACCCTGAACAACATAATTTGTTCATCGGTTCATCACTTCCCCATTTAGACAAAACTATTACCAAATCGGTAAAGCATAAGGATGAGGCTTTTAAACTCGATTTCTCTTCACTCACTTGGTCTACAAATTCTAACAAGATAAGAGACCAAGCTTACTCAACATTGAGCTGTAAGAGAATCGTTTTTAACAACAAAAGCAAAGTTAAAGCTTTAAAGAACTAAGCTAAGCGAATTAACACCTAAGCTAAGTTTAAAACTTTAACTAAGCTATCTCCTAAGAGATTTAACTTGAGAACGAGTTTGAATCACCAAGAACAGATCCTGCTCTGATACCATGTTGGGATTTCAAGAGAGAGAGCTCTTGACAAAGGAGAGACAACTCCCAAGGATTGAATCTTCTTATACCCACAACAAACTAACTCATTCTCAAGGGGGAAGGAGAGGTCATCAACTTGTGATGAACTCCCCACAAACAACCTAAATAGACCCCAAATACTAGATAGTAAATCGGATCTATGAAGGAGCAAACAGCCTAGTTTGAGACTAATCCTTGTTAAAGTATCACAACACTTAAGAGTTTGTGTACTTAGGTAGAAAGGATTTAGAATCAGTAAGCTAGGGAATAACAAGTAAATAAAGAAGAGTTTAGGTGAGATTTGAGAAGAGAATAGGCTGCCTTAAGGGCAGCCCCTAAACCGCTAACCCTAAACACTCTACATTTGTGATATGAACAAGAACACCATGTAGAGAGGAAAATCGGATTTCTCTTCTATTGAATAATGTTGTGTTGTTTTTTGTTGTTGTTGTTTTTTGTTGTTGTTATTACATATGAGAGTGTATACAAAGCTTAATATAGAGATACAAATGCCATATGACCGTTGGAGAGAAGAAGAGAGTGATGAAAGTGACATTCTCGATTTGGTGTTGGTGAGAGTGACCTTTCCTTCCTTCACCAACCAAGGGCACATGTGATCTTCCCATAAGCCTCTCTCTCTTGTAGGGCCTCGCTTTCCTCCTCTCAAACTCGGCCTCTCTATCTACTGGACCGAGCGCAGGCCTAAGGGCCGAGACCGTACGGACGGGCCTTCTCTTCATTGTACGGACGGGCCTTCTCTTCATCGTACGGACGGGCCTGTACGGACGGGCCTGTACGGACGGGCCTGTACGGACGGGCCTTCTCTTCAATGTGTTCACGGCCTAACTGGCCGCTCACCGGACATGGGTCCGTTCACGGACACGGTACATGGTACCGGACACGGTACATGGTCGCTCACGGACACGGACATGGCCTTACCGGCCTTTACATGGCCTTTCCGGCCTTTCTTCTCTTCTTCCAAGGCTCGGCCTTACCGGCCTCTCCTCTCTCCTCCTTGGTACATTCTAATACATAGCTGTTTACTGCTTCGAATAAATGTTTTCTCTCGGTTTTAGCCTGTTTTCTGGAATTAAGCCTGTTTTGGGAAAAAACGGGTTTAGGTGTTTTCTAAAGACTCCAAATTTATCCTGATCTCTGAAAAATAGTCCAATGCATTGGATTGTCACAGAGTCTGACCCTAGAAACAGTAACAAAGCTTAACTACTTCTAATAAATGTTTTCTCTCGGTTTTAGCCTGTTTTCTCGGATTAAGCCAGTTTTGGGAAAAAACGGGTGTAAGTGTTGTCTAAACACCCCAAATTCATCCCGTTCGCTAGAATTAGTCCAATGCATTGGATTGTCACACATTCTGACCCTAGAAACATTAACAAAGCTATTAACTGCTTAGAGTCAATGTTTTCTCGGGTTTAGCGTGTTTTGGGACAAAATGGGTATAACTGGTGTCTAAACACTCCAAATTCAACCCGAACTCTTATAATTAGTCAAATGCATTGGATTGTTACATATTTTCACCCTAGAAAGAGTAACATAGCTGTTTACTGCTTCAAATCAATGTTCTCTCTCGGTTTTAGCTTGTTTTCTCGGTTTAAGCCTGTTTTGGGATAAAACGGGTTTAAGTGTTGTCTAAACACCCCAAATTCATCCCGTTCGCTAGAATTAGTCCAATGCATTGGATTGTCACACATTCTGACCCTAGAAACAGTAACAAAGCTATTAACTGCTTAGAATCAATGTTTTCCCGGTTTTAGCCTGTTTTGGGACAAAATGGGTATAATTGGTGTGTAAACATTCCAAATTCAACCCGAACTCTTATAATTAGTCAAATGCATTGGATTGTTACATATTTTGACCCTAGAAAGAGTAACATAGCTTGTTACTGCTTCAAATCAATGTTTCCTCTCGGTTTTAGCTTGTTTTCTCGGTTTAAGCATGTTTTGGGATAAAACGGGTTTAAGTGTTGTCTAAACACTCCAAATTCAACCCAAACTCTTATAATTAGTCAATGGAATTGGATTGTTATGTATTTTGACCCTAGGAAGAGTACCATAGCTGTTTACTGCTTCGAATAAATTTTTTCTCTTGGTTTTAGCCTGTTTTCTCAGATTAAGCCTCTTTTGGGAAAAACGTGTTTAAGTGTTTTCTAAACACTCCAAATTCAACCCAAACTCTTATAATTAGTCAAATGCATTGGATTGTTACATATTTTGACCCTAGAAAGAGTAACATAGCTATTTACTGCTTCAATCAAAGTTATCTAAACACTCCAAATTCATCCCGATCTCTTACAATTAGTCAAATGCATTGGATTGTTACATATTTTGACCCTAGAAAGAGTAACATAGCTGTTTACTGCTTCGAATAAATGTTTTCTCTCGGTTTTAGCCTGTTTTCTCGGATTAAGCCTGTTTTGGAAAAAAACGGGTGTAAGTGTTGTCTAAACACCCAAAATTCATCCCGTTCTCTAGAATTAGTCCAATGCATTGGATTGTCACACATTCTGACCCTAGAAACATTAACAAAGCTATTAACTGCATAGAATCAATGTTTTCTCGGTTTTAGCCTGTTTTGGGACAAAATGGGTATAACTGGTGTCTAAACACTCCAAATTCAACCCGAACTCTTATAATTAGTCAAATGCATTGGATTGTTACATATTTTCACCCTAAAAAGAGTAACATAGCTGTTTACTGCTTCAAATCAATGTTCTCTCTCGGTTTTGGCTTGTTTTCTTGGTTTAAGCCTGTTTTGGGATAAAACGGGTTTAAGTGTTGTCTAAACACTCCAAATTCAACCCGAACTCTTATAATTAGTCAATGGAATTGGATTGTTACATATTTTGACCCTAGGAAGAGTACCATACCTGTTTACTGCTTCGAATAAATTTTTCTCTCGGTTTTAGCCTGTTTTCTTGGATTAAGCCTGTTTTGGGAAAAACGAGTTTAAGTGTTTTCTAAACACTCCAAATTCATCCCGATCTCTTAAAATTAGTCCAATGCATTGGATTGTCACACAGTCTGACCCTAGGAAAAGTAACAAAGCTATTAACTGCTTTGAATCAATGTTTTCTCGGTTTAAGCCATTTTTGGGATAAAACGGGTTTAAGTATTGTCTAAACACTCCAAATTCAACCCGAACTCTTATAATTAGTCAAATGCATTGGATTGTTACATATTTTGACCCTAGAAAGAGTAACATAGCTATTTACTGCTTCGAATCAAAGTTTTCTCGGTTTTTGCCTGTTTTGGGATAAAGCGGGTTTAAGTGTTATCTAAACACTCCAAATTCATCCCGATCTCTTACAATTAGTCAAATGCATTGGATTGTTACATATTTTGACCCCTGAAAGAGTAACACAGCTGTTTACTGCTTCTAATAAATGTTTTCTCTCGGTTTTAGCCTGTTTTCTCGGATTAAGCCTGTTTTGGGGAAAAACGGGTGTAAGTGTTGTCTAAACACCCAAAATTCATCCCGTTCTCTAGAATTAGTCCAATGCATTGTATTGTCACACATTCTGACCATAGAAACAGTAACAAAGCTATTAACTGCATACAATCAATGTTTTCTCGGTTTTAGCCGGTTTTAGGACAAAATGGGTATAACTGGTGTCTAAACACTCCAAATTCAACCCGAACCCTTATAATTAGTCAAATGCATTGGATTGTTACATATTTTGACCCTAGAAATAGTAACATAGTTGTTTACTGCTTCAAATCAATGTTTCCTCTCGGTTTTAGCCTATTTTCTCGGTTTAAGCCTGCTTCGGGATAAAACGGGTTTAAGTGTTGTCTAAACACTCCAAATTCAACCCAAAGTCTTATAATTAGTCAATGGAATTGGATTGTTACATATTTTGACACTAGGAAGAGTACCATACCTGTTTACTGCTTCGAATAAATGTTTTCTCTCGGTTTTAGCCTGTTTTCTCGGTTTAAGCCTGTTTTGAGAAAAAACGGGTTTAAGTGTTTTCTAAAGACTCCAAATTCATCCCGATCTCTTAAAATTAGTCCAATGCATTGGATTGTCACACAGTCTGACCCTAGAAACAGTAACAAAGCTATTAACTGCTTAGAGTCAATGTTTTCTTCGTTTAAGCCTCTTTTGGGATATAACGGGTTTAAGTATTGTCTAAACACTCTAAATTCAGCCCAAACTCTTATAATTAGTCAAGTGCATTGGATTGTTGAATATTTTGACCCTAGAAAGAGTAATATAGCTGTTTACTGCTTCGAATCAAAGTTTTCTCGGTTTTTGCCTGTTTTGGGATAAAGCGGGTTTAAGTGTTATCTAAACACTCCAAATTCATCCCGATCTCTTACAATTAGTCAAATGCATTGGATTGTTACATATTTTGACCCGTGAATGAGTAACATAGCTGTTTACTGCTTCTTATAAATCTTTTCTCTCGGTTTTAGCCTGTTTTCTCGGATTAAGCCTGTTTTGGGAAAAAACGGGTTTAAGTGCTGTCTAAACACCCCAAATTCATCCCGTTCTCTAGAATTAGTCCAATGCACTGGATTGTCACACATTCTGACCCTAGAAACAGTAACAAAGCTATTAACTGCATAGAACCAATGTTTTCTCGGTTTTAGCCTGTTTTGGGACAAAATGGCTATAATTGCTGTCTAAACACTCCAAATTCAACCCGAACTATTATAATTAGTCAAATGCATTGGATTGTTACATATTTTGACCCTAGAAATAGTAACATAGTGTTTACTGCTTCAAATCAATGTTTCCTCTCGGTTTTAGCCTGTTTTCTCGGTTTAAGCCTGTTTCAGGATAAAACGGGTTTAAGTGTTGAAACTGACTTTCTTTGTGGTGTGGTGAAAGAAAGATGTATGGAATGATGATGTATGGAATGAATAGAAGTCAGGGTGTTTCAATTCCCCTTATGCAGTTGCAGTATAAGAGGTGTCAATCCTATCTGAGTGATTGTGAACAATTAAGATGTGTATATGAGTCTAAGTCAAGCCAATTGTAAAGATTGTTTGTCACTAACAATCCTAAAATGAGATATGAAATGCAGAAAGTAAAAACAACTAGAACAGGATACTAAATGCAAACAGAACAAACAACTTAAAGCTATAATGAAACTAGAACAAAGGTAGAAACTATGCTAATGAACTAATGCAAGACAAGTAATGAACAGGAAACTATGTGAATGCAATGGAAATGAAACAGGAATGAAACAAGACAATCACAAATCAAAAACACAAGTTCTGGGGATGAACTCGAGCAGCACTCGAACGGGTGTAGGTCGAGTACGTGGTCGAGCTAGACTTAAACGTGAAAACAGAGCAACACAAGAAAAACAGAGCAATGCTAAAACCAATCAAACAACAAGCAAGCAATGATATTTAGACTAAGATTTCAATAAACAAAGAAGGCCTTGAGGAGGGATTCATGGGCTGAGCTAATCATTGTGGTTATCTAACTTGGTCAACAAATCTCAAGCAAACATTGAGCTGATCTCTAGACATACTATTCTAATACATGTTTAATCCACTCTCATGGCAAGAAACAATCAAACCTATGCAATTCTAGACTTGTTCTCACAAAGAAAAGAATCTACACAAGCAGGCATTAAGCAATACATCTCAAACCAAACAAGACTTCTAATCTCTTAGCAAGCCTAATGGTAAGCTCTAGATCTAGCCTTATCTATGCTCCTTAGACATTGGTGTGATGCTAAGATGCTTGAAATCAAACCCTACCCTCTCAGATATAGGATCAGCATTAAGATCATCTAGCCTAGAAGAGATCTACAACAATCAAGCTTGACCAAATCAAACAAACCACAAGATCAACCCAGCCTAACCCATCCTCAAGGTCCTAAACAAACTACTCACAAGAACACATGGTGAAATATGTCAAAAACCCAGAAAATAATGAAACTTGCATTATTAGAAAGATGAAACAGAGATCTACAATATTGATGAAGGAATAAAACTCGAAATCTTAATACTTTGAAAGTTATGAAACAAACAAAATATAAGAATCTAGTCTTTCTCTCTCAAACAAGTACAAGATCTAAAAATAAAAGAAAAATGCAAAAGGAATAATATCTAAAAAAGGTAAAAACTAGGTTTTAGACTCTCTAAAAAGCTGGACTCATTTGTGGCTGCAAGTACAAGGGCCTTATATAGGAGGTGAGGTGGAAGCCCTAAAAATACAAAAAGTCAAAGTGGTCTACGGCTCGGTCAACTCGACCAGTGCTCGGTCGAGTGGCTGGTCGAGCTGGCTTCTCTCGTGCATTCTCCACTCGGTCGAGTCCTCCTCAGCACACGGTCGAGTGGTGGTCGAGTGGTGCGGTCGAGTTGGACTCCGGACCTTGTTTCTACAGCCTTAACTCTCTTGTTTTCTCCTCAGCATTGCTTCCATGCTCCTTAAGCTCCAAAATCACCTGTTTATGCATGAAAAGATGCAAATGTAATGCAACTATACTCTAATGCATGATTAGTCCTAAAGCTACACAATAATGGCCTAAATGGATAGCAAAAGATGCAAAAGTTGTGAATAAACTAAGGGAAAACAAGGTAAAATATATGAACATCAACACCCCCAAACTTAGTCTTTGCTTGCCCTCAAGCAAATAATCAAGACAAAAGAAGGTAGGTGAGGTTTGAAAGTGGGATCTCAGCTCCTAAAGCTTGCAAATAGACTATCTAGAATCAATGTCCAAGTTACTAGTACTATGATGCAAGTTAAATGAGCTATACTTAAAGACTTTAGACAAGCATATCACAACCTTCACTGATTTGAGCCTTAGACATCCACATGCATTCAAATCAACCATTTCCTTTAACATTCATTAATCAAGAACATGAATCAATTCTATGCAATGCTTAAACTCATTTGGCTTGGCAGTAAAAGGTTTAGAGACAATGATGGTCTCTTTTTAGAGTAGGGCTTATCAATATCAAGGTTCTCTCATAAAAAATGAATTGAGCTTTAGAAGAATGCTAAAGGTAAGAACACTTAGACACATACAAGAACAAAACCTTGTCTACCCAAAGGTACCCAAAGTGTTTATCCTATCAATCTAAACCCAATTGATCCTAGTGCTACCCTTTAACTTCTTTTCTTCTTTTTCACCCTTTTCTCTTTTTGGTTTTAAAGTCTTAGGAGAGGTTTCTTATTTGATCTTTCTAGTGGAATGGGGGATTCTTACTTATTTGCTATGGTTCTATTTTCTTCTTATTCTTAAGACATATAAGCATTTTGCTAGACTTCTCTTTCCTTTCTTTCTTTTCTTTAACTAGAACCATCTTTAAACAACCTTATTCTTCCCATTCTTTCACTAGACTTTAAATTTTCTTAAACACATTCCTCTCCTAAAGACTCTAACCTTTTCTTTCTTTTTTTCCTCTTTTCTTTTCATAATAGCCAAGTCCCAAACCCAACAAGTGAACCACCTAGTCCTATCTAGTTTGAAAAATGCAAACTAGAACTACACAAGGCTTTAATCTTGTCAGTTCAAACCTAACACTTTCTACCAAGCTCAATCCCAAAAGTAGGCCTCACACTCACAAGAATAAACATGGCTTGAAAGAAGGTTTGGTTTAGGGGTAGGGGAACTGATTCTTAATGAGGAAATCAGCTACTTGGATCAACAAGAGTGGTAAAAAGGAAGAAGATGATCCAAATATGTATGTGGTATCCATGAGTTTAAAGCATTGCACACATTGATAATTGAAAGTCAATATTAGGTTCTTATAAATAGGAAATGGTTTCAAATCTCAACATGCTTCAATTTAGACCAAATGCAATGTAGGAATTCAAGGCCTGGTTCAATCTTATTCTAACCACTCAACTAGCATCAAAGTACTATTAACTTGGGCATTGATCCTAGTCTAGTGAATAAACAAGCTAATAAGGGAATACTCATCATAGATCCCTAATGCAAGTACTATACAATCCTACATGAAACATGCTAAACAAGATCCTAATGTGCAGTGCAAACTACATGAACACTCTTTCTTTTTATAAAGATTTTTGCAAAAATTTTCAAATTTTTAGGGTTTTTCTATGCCTTAGATGCTATGCAAGTATTAACATGATTATGCTAAAAATTTGAAATAAGAATCACAAAACACAATGTCAAATGCTATCTCAAACCCTCCCCCAAACTTAAATCACACAGTCCCTGTGTGAAAGAAATTTGATTGAGGATTCAAGATGAAAAACAAAAAACAAAACACAATGTCAAATGCAATGATATCTACAAGGGAAGGTGATAGTTGTACCTTAGGGATTGTGGAAGTAGTTGTCCACATCCATCTGCATGCTGTCATAGGAGTAGTTGGGGTCTTGTTGGTGACTTGGAGGTGGAGATTGGGGCAGCTCGACGATGGGGATCGACCGGGACTCGGTCGAGTATGTGCTCGAGTGGGGGGGTCGAGCTGGACCACGAGTGTCAAAATGCGGTCCTTGCTGCTGGTAGAACTGCTGGTAGAGTGCTGGATCCATGAAGTACTGGGGTGGGATGGGAGGGTAACCTTGATATCCTGGATAAGCAGCTGGAGGTGGGAAGCCATAGGTTGATCTGGGCTGGAACTCGGCCGAGTGCGTTGGAGGTGCTCGATCGAGTGGGTGCTCGAGTGATCCGGTCGAGTACCTTGAAAAGGGTTGTTCTCGGGTACTTGAGCTCCTCTTCCTCTGATTTGGCTCATACATTGAAGCCCTAGCTGGTTCCACAGGGTTCGCAACTCTAGAAAGTGCTCTAGTTGAGCTACTCCTCCTCAAAGGGCTTGATGGTGTAGGTGAAGAATTCCCACTCTTCAACTCAGCAATCTCCTTCTTTAAGCCCTTGATGGACTTAGCCATGTTGGTCACCTTCTTCTTCAGCTTATCAAACCTCTTCTCATGCCATTTGTTCCATTTTTGCAGAAGGGTTAATCTCTTGGTAGCCTCCCTCACTCCTCTACTATCTCTTGGGTTGAGCTCATAATCCTCAAAGTAAAATTGCTCCTCCCCATCAGCCATTTGCACATCTCCAGCTTCATCAACTCTAAGTTGAACTATCCCATCAAACAAATGCTCTTCAGATGGCCAAAAGTCAATGTTGGCTCCTTCTTGAATGGTAGTGAGCTCTTGGTTAGGCAAAATCAGTTGCTTTTTCCCAAGTGTTGGAAGTTCAAAGTTGAAAATGTGATTCCCTTGATGCATCTCCTTGGCTAGGATGAAAGTAGAGGTGAGGTAGCTAGAGTCAATCCATCTTGGTGAAACCCTTTCTCCTCTAAGTGGAACCTTAGCAGCTTGAAGGATTAGAGTAATGATGCCTCCAATGGTTAGTGCTCCTCTTGATCCTTTATTCTCCAACTTGCCTACCCAACTTCTCAAGTAAACCATGTGATCAATGAGCACCATTGCTAGGTCAGTCTCCACAGTGCTCCCAAGAATGATGGTGCCATTTCTTGCTTGGAAGATGACTCCATTGAGAGCCAAATCAATCATCTTTAGCTCCCCCTCATTAATATTCCCAGTTTCCTTCCTAGCAAAGAAGGTGTTGGCAAGAGCTTTGTGGAAGTACCTTAGGACTGGGCTCCTTATCCTTGAACTCTTGGAATTGGAGGATGAGTAGTATTTGTTGTCCCCAATGGTTTCCCACACAGCATAGAGCTCTTCTCTTGGAATCATCAAACTCCTATTGCTCCCAACCTCAAAACCAAACACATTGGCTATCTTCTTCATTGAAAGTTCATACCTTTTCCCCTTGATTGTGAAAGCAATGTGACCAGCTCCAAACTCAGCATCCTTCCTTGCATATGTATGCAGCTTGACTGTGGCTACAAACTCACAACTCTCTTCTTTGTAGCCCTCCATGCAAAGCCCCATAAACTTGGTTAGGTTGCTCTTCTCAAAGAGGTACTCCACATCTTCACCAATGGCTAGCTTCTCCATGGTTTCCTTGTGTGGATATCTTGTCCCTAAGAACTCCATTCTCATGAAAGCATCATAGAGTTGCCTCTTTGACAACCCACAGGACTCAGCTTCTCCATCATCCTCTATCTCTTCTTTTTCACTTTCTTCCTCACTCTCATTCTCACTCTCCTCTTGTTCAACCTCAACTGCTGGCCTCTTCCCTTTGGCCTTGTGTCTCCTCATGAACTCATTGAGAGTTGACTCCCTTTCCTCCTCACTCTCAGTCCTCTCAGGATCTTCCTCAACTCTCTCTCCCCTTGGACGCGGCATCTGGCTCGACCGGCTGCTCGAACCACCACTCGGTCGAGTGCATGATCGAGTGGGGCGTCGAGTGGTCCTTCCAGCTTGTCCTCTTGATTCAAGGCTAGCATCATGACGTTCCATGGAGGTTGCAGTGGTTTGTTGAGACTTCCTAGTGATTCTTGAAGACATTTTTCAAATAGAACTGAAGGGAATAGACTCAAAGCTCAAAGTTAATAGGTTAGTGAACCAAAAACTTGAAAGAACTAAGCTTGAGCAAAAGATAAGCTATGAGAGAGACTTTAAGACTTCAATTCAATGGTTTTGAGCAAATGAGAGAATGTGAGAGGTATAATTTCGTGCAAAGTCTATATAAAGAAGCTAAGGGGACAAAGAAACAAGGGTGGAGCGTCCATACCATTCAAATTTGAAATGGGAATCTTTGACCTGCTTTTTGCTGCCACTCGACCCCACACTCGACTGTACATGGTCGAGCACCTTGACCAAATTTTGAAATTTCAAAATTTTTCTTCTTGTTCTTCCCTCCACTCGATCGTTCTAGTGATTTGAAGATCAAATGGGCCTCAATTCCTTTCCAGCTCGGTCGAGTACCTCTCGTGGGTAGGTCGAGTGGGCTTGCGAGTCTCCTTCTCCAAGTCTAATTCCCTCCTTACCTAACTACATTCTCACCTAAAGGCCTGTCCAACACAAACAAAAAAGAAAAAACATCAAAACTACAAGGAAAATAAACCATATTGACAAAGGATACCTTAGGGACTTCCTCCCTAGTGAGCTTGTTTAAAGTCACTAAGCTTGACTTTGGTGTCCTTTTTAGACTTGGTTTAGATACCAAGGAGGTGATGAAATCCTCCCTGGAACCTCTTGATCACTGTGAAGTTGATCCTTGATCACCTCACCCTTAACACACAAACCATGTTTCTTCTTGATTTTGAGCCTTGGTCTTGCCTTCCTTAAGGACCTCTTGTTCAGCTTAACTTGAAGATCCTCAACCATACTAGTCAACTCTTGAACTGACCTCTTAAGCTTTTCCACAGAATCATCTTGAAAGGAGAGCTTAGCCTTTAGAGTTGCTTCACCACTTGAACCTTCTTGACCCCCTTTATCCTTGATAGTAAAAGGTTGATCATCAATGGTAGGAAGGTTGGTTGGGTTATAGATGTTAAACTTCATGGCTATATCTTCAGCAATGTTCAATGTCACAAGACCCTCTTTGACATCAATAACTGCTCCAACAGTGGCTAGGAATGGCCTTCCAAGAATGATTGGATCTTCAGGTTCCTTGTCCATCTCCAACACCACAAAATCAGTGTGAACCCTTGCCTTCCCTATCTTGACTGGGACATTCTCCAACCTTCCAACTATTTCTTTGTTTGACCCATCAGCTAAACATATATGAAGGTTGGTGGACTTGAAATCAGTTCTCCCAAGCTTTTGTGCTATGGAGTATGGCATCACACTTGTTGAAGCTCCCAAGTCACAAAGGCATTGGTTGTAGTGAAGATAGCTAAGTGTGCAAGGCAGATAGAATGGACATGGATCCTTAAGCTTGATTGGAATGATAACTCCTCCAAGGTCCTCAAGATCCTTCTCATCTTGAGCTTCAGCCTTCTTCTTTGACAAATCAAGCAAAAAGTCTTTGTAGAGAGGATATGGATCATACTGTTCCAAGGCAGGTCCTCTCTCTTCTTCTTGGTAAGCAATGGTGATCTCTTGTATGGCCAACACTTCCTCAACCACAGCTTCTTCAATCACAACCACTTCCTTCAAAGCCTTCTCTTCCTCTTGTTGCTTAGCCATCATCTCCTTTCTCTCAATGATTTCCCTAAGCTCCTTAATCTTTTGTGTTTTGAAACGTCCTGGGAATGGAAGAGGTGGCTTGTAAGCAGGAGGAGTGTACTTAGCAGGCTTGACAGCTTCTGAGTCTGCAACTCGATTGGCCACTCGAGCATGCACTCGATCGAGTGGCTGTTCGAGTACTTGGTCGAGTGCAATAACGGACTCCAGTTGCTTTGCACAAACGTCACTTGGGGCTTCAGTAACTAATGAATTCCCCCAAACTTGGACTTCACTGTCCTCAGTGACTTCCTCATCAGAGATATGAATGGCTTTTGCAGTGAACTCCCTTGGATTTTGAACAGCTTTTCCAGGGAGTTGGTTGGGTTTAGGAGCTGAAGTAGAAGCAATGTTACTCTCCATATACTTCATTCTGGAGTTGAGACCTTCAAACTTCAAGTTCAGATCATTGTACTGTGATGTGAGCCTTTGATTCAACTCAGCAAACTGTTTGGCTTCCTCAATCTTGCCTTGTGTTTGCCCCATCAACAACTGTTGCATCATTGCTCTTAAGTCTTGTTCCTGGCCTTGGTTAGTCTGAAACCCTGGTGGGGGACACAATTGGGGTTGGAACACTTGGTGTTGTTGCTTGGGGATGTAGTTTTGTTGCTGTTGAGGTTGAGGAGGTGGATAGACTTGGTCTTGAGGGTTGGCCACATTGGTGCTCCTATAAGAGAGATTGTTGTTCTTGAAACCTCCTTGGTTGTAGCCTTTGAATCCTCCCTGGTTCTGCATGTAGCACAACTCAGCAAATTCAGGCTCCCCCTCTTGAACTGGAGCTTCCTCTTCACCAATGAAGTGAATGGACTTGGATTGGCTGAGGAGGATCTTGTCAAGTTTCTCATTGACCATCTTCAAATGCTTCTTATACTTGTCCTCTTGATCAGTTGAGGAGCTCCTTATGGTCCTATCATAGTCCTCATTATAATTTCCATCAGATTGAGCAAGATTCTCAACTAATTCCCATCCTTCTTCCACATTCTTGTTGAGGAAATTGCCATTAGAGGCTGTGTCAAGAAGCATTCTTATCTTGGGAAGCATTCTTATCTTGGGAAGCACTCCTCTATACAAGGTGCTTAGAAGTGACTCATTGCTGAAGCCATGGTGAGGACACTGAGTTTGGAATCCTTTAAACCTCTCCCAAGCTTTACAAAAACTCTCATTATTCCTTTGAGCAAACCCAGAAATCTCATTCCTCAGCCTAGCAGTCCTTGCATTGGAGAAGAACTTGGCCAGAAAAGCTTTCTTGCATGCATCCCATGTAGTGATAGCTCCAGTAGGTAGAGTCTTCTCCCAAAGGTGAGCTTTGTCTCCAAGAGAAAATGGGAAGAGTCTTAATTTGAATCCATCTTCACTCACTCCATTGATCTTAGTGAGTCCACATATTCTGTCAAACTCATCAAGGTGATCTAGTGGATCCTCCATTGGCAACCCATGAAACTTGTTTGCTTGTATCATTGAGATCAATCCACTCTTGATCTCAAAGTTATTGTTTGCTACTGAAGGTGGCACAATTCCAGCCCTTTGGTTGTGGGTATTGGGTGCATCTCCTGCACCAATGTGCCTTGGTCTTTGCTCATGGATAGCTTGTTGCTCCATGATGTCTTGACCTTGTTGTTGTTGAACTACTCTTCCTTGCTTATGTCTCAAACCCTTTTGTAGCCTGTGGATGTTGTCAATAGGCTGTTGAAGACTATCTTTGCCTTTTGACCTTGTGTGCATCAACAAACTCTACTACGGACTCGAACAGGTACACGGTCGAGCGCAGGCTCGAGTGGGTGGTCGAGTCGACTGGGAAGTAATGGCTAATTTGATCCGGCTTCTGGCTCGACCAAGTGCTCGATCACAGCTCGGTCGAGTGGTGGTCGAGTAGGTGGTCGAGTGGGTACGTGAAACACAAAACAGCCAAGCAAAGGAAGATTCGAGTTCAGTAACTTCACAAGTGTTTAAACGAACTTAATCTTAGACTAATAATGATCCTAAATGTCACAAAACACACTCAAATGGGCAACAACGCCAAATTGAAAAAACGGGTTTAAGTGTTTTCTAAAGACTCCAAATTCATCCCGATCTCTTAAAATTAGTCCAATGCATTGGATTGTCACACAGTCTGACCCTAGAAACAGTAACAAAGCTATTAACTGCTTAGAGTCAATGTTTTCTCGGTTTAAGCCTCTTTTGGGATATAACGGGTTTAAGTATTGTCTAAACACTCTAAATTCAACCCAAACTCTTATAATTAGTCAAATGCATTGGATTGTTGCATAATTGACCCTAGAAAGAGTAATATAGCTGTTTACTGCTTCGAATCAAAGTTTTCTCGGTTTTTGCCTGTTTTGGGATAAAGCGGGTTTAAGTGTTATCTAAACACTCCAAATTCATCCCGATCTTTTACAATTAGTCAAATGCATTGGATTGTTACATATTTTGACCCGTGAATGAGTAACATAGCTGTTTACTGCTTCTTATAAATCTTTTCTCTCGGTTTTAGCCTGTTTTCTCGGATTAAGCCTGTTTTGGGAAAAAACGGGTTTAAGTGCTGTCTAAACACCCCAAATTCATCCCGTTCTCTAGAATTAGTCCAATGCATTGGATTGTCACACATTCTGACCCTAGAAACAGTAACAAAGCTATTAACTGCATAGAACCAATGTTTTCTCGGTTTTAGCCTGTTTTGGGACAAAATGGCTATAATTGCTGTCTAAACACTCCAAATTCAACCCGAACTATTATAATTAGTCAAATGCATTGGATTGTTACATATTCTGACCCTAGAAATAGTAACATAGTGTTTACTGCTTCAAATCAATGTTTCCTCTCGGTTTTAGCCTGTTTTCTCGGTTTAAGCCTGTTTCAGGATAAAACGGGTTTAAGTGTTGAAACTGACTTTCTTTGTGGTGTGGTGAAAGAAAGATGTATGGAATGATGATGTATGGAATGAATAGAAGTTAGGGTGTTTCAATTCCCCTTATGCAGTTGCAGTATAAGAGGTGTCAATCCTATCTGAGTGATTGTGAACAATTAAGATGTGCATATGAGTCTAAGTCAAGCCAATTGTAAAGATTGTTTGTCACTAACAATCCTAAAATGAGATATGAAATGCAGAAAGTAAAAACAACTAGAATAGGATAGTAAATGCAAACAGAACAAACAACTTAAAGCTATAATGAAACTAGAACAAAGGTAGAAACTATGCTAATGAACTAATGCAAGACAAGTAATGAACAGGAAACTATGTGAATGCAATGGAAATGAAACAGGAATGAAACAAGACAATCACAAATCAAAAACACAAGTTCTGGGGATGAACTCGAGCAGCACTCGAACGGGTGTAGGTCGAGTACGTGGTCGAGCTAGACTTAAACGTGAAAACAGAGCAACACAAGAAAAACAGAGCAATGCTAAAACCAATCAAACAACAAGCAAGCAATGATATTTAGACTAAGATTTCAATAAACAAAGAAGGCCTTGAGGAGGGATTCATGGGCTGAGCTAATCATTGTGGTTATCTAACTTGGTCAACAAATCTCAAGCAAACATTGAGCTGATCTCTAGACATACTATTCTAATACATGTTTAATCCACTCTCATGGCAAGAAACAATCAAACCTATGCAATTCTAGACTTGTTCTCACAAAGAAAAGAATCTACACAAGCAGGCATTAAGCAATACATCTCAAACCAAACAAGACTTCTAATCTCTTAGCAAGCCTAATGGTAAGCTCTAGATCTAGCCTTATCTATGCTCCTTAGACATTGGTGTGATGCTAAGATGCTTGAAATCAAACCCCACCCTCTCAGATATAGGATCAGCATTAAGATCATCTAGCCTAGAAGAGATCTACAACAATCAAGCTTGACCAAATCAAACAAACCACAAGATCAACCCAGCCTAACCCATCCTCAAGGTCCTAAACAAACTACTCACAAGAACACATGGTGAAATATATCAAAAACCCAGAAAATAATGAAACTTGCATCATTAGAAAGATGAAACAGAGATCTACAACATTGATGAAGGAATAAAACTCGAAATCTTAATACTTTGAAAGTTATGAAACAAACAAAATATAAGAATCTAGTCTTTCTCTCTCAAACAAGTACAAGATCTAAAAATAAAAGAAAAATGCAAAAGGAATAATATCTAAAAAAGGTAA
This sequence comes from Camelina sativa, assembly GCF_030686135.1. Taxonomy (NCBI): domain Eukaryota; kingdom Viridiplantae; phylum Streptophyta; class Magnoliopsida; order Brassicales; family Brassicaceae; genus Camelina; species Camelina sativa. Next base: position 22,305,204 of record NC_141880.1, on the reverse strand, counting down.
AAACTAGGTTTTAGACTCTCTAAAAATCTGGACTCTTTTGTGGCTGCAAGTACAAGGGCCTTATATAGGAGGTGAGGTGGAAGCCCTAAAAATACAAAAAGTCAAAGTGGTCAACGGCTCGGTCAACTAGACCAGTGCTCGGTCGAGTGGCTGGTCGAGCTGGCTTCTCTCGTGCATTCTCCACTCGGTCGAGTCCTCCTCAGCACACGGTCGAGTGGTGGTCGAGTGGTGCGGTCGAGTTGGACTCCGGACCTTGATTCTACAGCCTTAACTCTCTTGTTTTCTCCTCAGCATTGCTTCCATGCTCCTTAAGCTCCAAAATCACCTGTTTATGCATGAAAAGATGCAAATGCAATGCAACTATACTCTAATGCATGATTAGTCCTAAAGCTACCCAATAATGGCCTAAATGGATAGCAAAAGATGCAAAAGTTGTGAATAAACTAAGGGAAAACTAGGTAAAATATATGAACATCAGGTGTTATCTAAACACTCCAAATTCAACCCAAAGTCTTATAATTAGTTAAAGGAATTGGATTGTTACATATTTTGACCCTAGGAAGAGTACCATAGCTGTTTACTGCTTTGAATAAATTTTTTCTCTCGGTTTTAGCCTGTGTTCTCAAATTAAGCCTGTTTTGGGAAAAAACGGGTTTAAATGTTTTCTAAACACTCCAAATTTATCCCGATCTCTTAAAATTAGTCCAATGCATTGGATTGTCACACAGTTTGACCCTAGAAAAAGTAACAAAGCTATTAACTGCTTTGAATCAATGTTTTCTCGGTTTAAGCCTGTTTTGGAATAAAACGGGTTTACGTGTTGTCTAAACACTCCAAATTCAACCTGAACTCTTATAATTAGTCAATGGAATTGGATTGTTACATATTTTGACCCTAGGAAGAGTACCATACCTGTTTACTGTTTCGAATAAATTTTTTCTCTTGGTTTTAGCCTGTTTTCTCGGATTAAGCAAGTTTTTGGAAAAAACAGGTTTAAGTGTTTTCTAAAGACTCCAAATTCATCCCGATATCTTAAAATTAGTCCAATGCATTGGATTGTCACACAGTCAAACCCTAGAAACAGTAACAAAGCTATTAACTGCTTAGAATCAATGTTTTCTCGGTTTAAGTCTCTTTCGGGATAAAACGGGTTTAAGTATTGTCTAAACACTCCAAATTCAACCCAAACTCTTATAATTAGTCAAATACATTGGATTGTTACATATTTTGACCCTAGAAAGAGTAACATAGCTATTTACTGCTTCGAATCAAAGTTTTCTCGGTTTTTGCCTGTTTTGGGATAAAGCGGGGTTAAGTGTTATCTAAACACTCCAAATTCATCCCGATCTCTTACAATTAGTCAAATGCATTGGATTGTTACATATTTTGACCCCTGAAAGAGTAACACAGCTGTTTACTGCTTCTAATAAATGTTTTCTCTCGGTTTTAGCCTGTTTTCTCGGATTAAGCCTGTTTTGGGAAAAACGGGTGTAAGTGTTGTCTAAACACCCAAAATTCATCCCGTTCTCTAGAATTAGTACAATGCATTGGATTGTCACACATTCTGACCATAGAAACAGTAACAAAGCTATTAACTGCATAGAATCAATGTTTTCTCAGTTTTAGCTTGTTTTCTCGGTTTAAGACTATTTCGGGATAAAACGGGTTTACGTGTTGTCTAAACACTCCAAATTCAACCCGAACTCTTATAATTAGTCAATGGAATTGGATTGTTACATATTTTGACCCTAGGAAGAGTACGATAGCTGTTTACTGCTTCGAATAAATGTTTTCTCTCGGTTTTAGACAGTTTTCTCGAATTAAGCCTGTTTTGGGAAAAAACGGGTTTAGGGGTTTTCTAAAACTCCAAATTTATCATGATCTCTGAAAAATAGTCCATGCATTGGATTGTCACACAGTCTGACCCTAGAAACAGTAACAAAGCTATTAACTACTTCTAATAAATGTTTTCTCTAGGTTTTAGCCTGTTTTCTCGGATTAAGCCTGATTTGGGAAAAAACGGGTGTAAGTGTTGTCTAAACACCCCAAATTCATCCCGTTCGCTAGAATTAGTCCAGTGCATTGGATTGTCACACATTCTGACCCTAGAAACATTAACAAAGCTATTAACTGCTTAGAATCAATGTTTTCCCGGTTTTAGCCTGTTTTGGGACAAAATGGGTATAATTGGTGTGTAAACACTCCAAATTCAACCCGAACTCTTATAATTAGTCAAATGCATTGGATTGTTACATATTTTGACCCTAGAAAGAGTAACATAGCTGTTTACTGCTTCAAATCAATGTTTCCTCTCGGTTTTAGCTTGTTTTCTCGGTTTAAGCATGTTTTGGGATAAAACGGGTTTAAGTGTTGTCTAAACACTCCAAATTCAACCCAAACTCTTATAATTAGTCAATGGAATTGGATTGTTACGTATTTTGACCCTAGGAAGAGTACCATAGCTGTTTACTGCTTCGAATAAATTTTTTCTCTTGGTTTTAGCCTGTTTTCTCGGATTAAGCCTCTTTTGGGAAAAAATGGGTTTAAGTGTTTTCTAAACACTCCAAATTCAACCCAAACTCTTATAATTAGTCAAATGCATTGGATTGTTACATATTTTGACCCTAGAAAAAGTAACATAGCTATTTACTGCTTCGAATCAAAGTTATCTAAACACTCCAAATTCATCCCGATCTCTTACAAGTAGTCAAATGCATTGGATTGTTACATATTTTGACCCTAGAAAGAGTAACATAGCTGTTAACTGCTTCGAATAAATGTTTTCTCTCGGTTTTAGCCTGTTTTCTCGGATTAAGCCTGTTTTGGGAAAAAACGGGTTTAAGTGTTTTCTAAACACTCCAAATTCATCCCGATCTCTTAAAATTAGTCCAATGCATTGGATTGTCACACATTCTGACCCTAGAAACAGTAACAAAGCTATTAACTGCTTTGAATCAATGTTTTCTCGGTTTAAACCTGTTTTGGGATAAAACGGGTTTAAGTATTGTCTAAACACTCCAAATTCAACCCAAACTCTTATAATTAGTCAAATACATTGGATTGTTACATATTTTGACCCTAGAAAGAGTAACATAGCTATTTACTGCTTCGAATCAAAGTTTCTCGGTTTTTGCCTGTTTTGGGATAAAGCGGGTTTAAGTGTTATCTAAACACTCCAAATTCATCCCGATCTCTTACAATTAGTCAAATTCATTGGATTGTTACATATTTTGACCCATGAATGAGTAACATAGCTGTTTACTGCTTCTTATAAATGTTTTCTCTCGGTTTTAGCCTGTTTTCTCGGATTAAGCCTGTTTTGGGACAAAACGGGTTTAAGTGTTTTCTAAACACTCCAAATTCATCCCGATCTCTTAAAATTAGTCCAATGCATTGGATTGTCACACAGTCTGACCCTAGAAACAGTAACAAAGCTATTAACTACACAGAATCAACGTTTTCTCGGTTTTAGCCTATTTTGGGACAAAATGGGTATAACTGGTGTCTAAACTCTCCAAATTCAACCCGAACTCTTATAATTAGTCAAATGCATTGGATTGTTACATATTTTGACCCTAGAAAGAGTAACATAGCTATTTACTGCTTCGAATCAAAGTTTTCTCGGTTTTTGCCTGTTTTGGGATAAAACGGGTTTAAGTGTTATCTAAACACTCCAAATTCATCCCGATCTCTTACAATTAGTCAAATACATTGGATTGTTACATATTTTGACCCCTAAAAGAGTAACACAGCTGTTTACTGCTTCTACTAAATGTTTTCTCTCGGTTTTAGCCTGTTTTCTCGGATTAAGCCTGTTTTGGGAAAAAACAGGTGTAAGTGTTGTCTAAACACCCAAAATTCATCCCGTTCTCTAGAATTAGTCCAATGCATTGGACTGTTACATATTTTGACCCTAGAAATAGTAACATAGTTTTTTAATGCTTCAAATCAATGTTTCCTCTCGGTTTTAGCCTGTTTTCTCGGTTTAAGCCTGCTTCGAGATAAAACGGGTTTAAGTGTTGTCTAAACACTCCAAATTCAACCCAAAGTCTTATAATTAGTCAATGGAATTGGATTGTTACATATTTTGACGCTAGGAAGAGTACCATAGCTGTTTACTGCTTCGAATAAATGTTTTCTCTCGGTTTTAGCCTGTTTTCTCGGTTTAACCTTGTTTTGGGAAAAACAGGTTTAAGTTATTGATCTAGGCCATGAGATCAAGGCTGTCCGTACGGCTGTCCGTACAAGCGTCCGTACGGTCTACTGTCTTGGCCCTTAAGTTATGGTTCGGTCCAAGTAATAAGAGGAAGAGGCCTTGATAACATTGGAGCCCAAAGGGGAGAAAGATCTAGAAGAGAGGCTACCAAAATATATTATGGGAGAAGTCACATGCTTACCTTGGGAGCGAGTCAACGAGCTAACCAAGGGAAGGAGATGTCGCTTTCCCTCATTAATACTTGTACTATCAGCTCTCTCTCCTTCCCTTGTATGCCTAACGGCTATATGCTCTATGTCTACCTATATATGGCCATGTAAACAACAAAAGAAATAACTAATTAAGTCTTTATCCTATACTCTCACTTCTTATTCAGTTCTCTTCATTCTACATTATACATTCCGCAATTCTAACATGGTATCAGAGCTTGGTTCTCATTCTTGACAAACCAACTCAATCTCTATTCTCTATTCTTTGTTCTTGTTGTTCGCTTTCGATTCTATATTGATCCCTTGTGTTTATCCGTTGGTCAACATCTTTACCCAGCGGTCCATAGTACTCGGCCATGGAGAACACCAAACCGCTTGTTCTGCCAACTATCCTCAAGGGAGGAAACTACCTTCTGTGGTCAAGAACCACTAAGACCGCGCTATGTGGCCGCGGACTCTGGAGCCACATCGAAGGTGGAAGAGCTCCAAAGAAAGTCGCTCAAGAAGATGGAAAAGAACCCATCAAAGAAGATGAAGAAGAGGCTAAGCTTCAAGAAGAAGCTAAATGGTTCCAAGAAGACCAAACTGTCCTCTCCATACTTCAAAACTCTCTTGAAGCTCCCATACTAGAAGCCTATTCTTATTGCGAAACGGCCAGTGAACTATGGGAGACTCTTAAGAACGTTTTCGGAAATATCTCCAATCTCACTCGAGTCTTTGAAGTCAAGAAGGCTATCAACGACCTGAATCAAGAAGATATGGAGTTCAACAAACATTTTGGGAAGTTTAGGTCACTATAGGCTGAATTTGAGATGCTCCGGCCAAACACCATGGACCCGGCCATACTCAACGAGAGAAGGGAACAAGACAAGGTCTTCGCCCTGCTCCTCACCCTCAACCCTACCTTCAACGACCTCATAAAGCACATTCTAAGGTCAGACAAGCTCCTAAGCCTTGATGATGTGTGTGCACAGATACAAAAAGAACAAGGCTCTCTCGGCTTGTTTAGCGGTAAGGGGGAGCTGGTCACGGCCAACAAAGGAGTCTTCAAGCAAGAGGATCGGAAGCCAAAGGGAGGATGTGAGCATTGTAAGAGGAAGAACCACACTAAGGAGAAATGTTGGTTTCTACACCCTCACTTGCGCCCAAGTCACCATCACAAAGATCCGAGAGCCAACGTGACTCACACCAAGGACGAACAAGTCCAGACCGGCAGTTCCTCAAAGAACGGTGAAGAGGCGGCTTCCGGAGACTATGTGAGGAAATCTGACTTGGAGGCCTTCTTCAAGTCCTTGGCTCTCAAGGAGTCAAGTGGTAAAACTTTTTCTACCCTAAAGCTTAATAACTCCATAGTAGTAGATTCGGGTGCCTCTCACCATATGATTAGTAACTTGAATTTGCTAAATAATATAGAACCAACTAAGGGAAATTTTGTTATTGCTAATGGTGATAAAATACCAATTCAAGGCATAGAAAACTTAAAATTGTTTAACAAAAGTCTAAGGCGTTTTATATGCCTAAGTTTACTTCAAATCTTTTGTCGGTTAAGAGAGCTACAAATGATCTAAATTGCTATGCTATATTTGGGCCTAATGATGTTTACTTTCAGGATATTGAGACTGGAAACCTAATTGGTGAAGGTGGAACCAAAGATGACCTTTATATTCTTGAAGATAGTTCACCAAAATCTGTTTCTTTTAGTTCTTGTCTTGGAATTTCTTTGAATGCAATGTGGCATGCTAGGCTAGGTCATCCTCACTCTAGGGCCCTTGAATTAATGATTCCTAATGTTTCTTTTGATCACTCTAGTTGTGAGGCTTGTATACTTGGAAAACATTGTAAAACTGTTTTCTCTAAGTCTACTACATGTTATGAAAAATGCTTTGACTTAGTTCATTCAGATGTTTGGACCTCTCCATGTGTCTCTAGGGATAATAACAAGTATTTTGTGACATTTATAGATGAAAAATCAAAATATACTTGGGTAACCTTACTTCCCTCCAAGGACCGTGTGATTGATGCTTTTATAAACTTTCAAAGCTATGTGACCAATCAGTTTAATGCTAAGATTAAAGTGTTTAGAACAGAAAATGGAGGTGAGTATACAAGCAATCGATTCAAAGAACACCTAGCAAAGCATGGCATTATACATCAAACAAGTTGTCCCTACACTCCTCAACAAAATGGTGTAGCCGAAAGAAAGAACCGACACTTGATGGAAGTTGCGAGATCAATGATGTTTCACACTAATGTTCCAAGGAGATATTGGGGAGATGCAGTACTGACAGCCTGCTATCTAATCAACCGAACTCCAACGAAGATATTGGATGATAAATCGCCTTTTGAGGTACTAAACCAATTTAAACCATCACTTAGTCACCTAAAGGTGTTTGGATGTGTCTGTTTTGTGTTAGTACCAGGTGAGCTAAGGAACAAACTGGAAGCAAAAAGCACCAAGTGTATGTTCCTTGGTTACTCCATCACTCAAAAAGGCTACAAGTGTTTTGATCTGGTCAACAACCGCACCTTTGTCTCTCGCGATGTCAAGTTTCTTGAAGACCAAGGCTACTTTGACAAGAAGGATTGGGCCGGCTTGAGAGATTTGGCGACGCCTATGGATCAGTCAACGGGTCTCAAGTTCCTCCTCGATCATCTTGGAGTCACCACCATTCAGCCGTCTCAACTGTCCCATGATTCTACACCTGACTCATGTACCGGCTTGTCATTGCCCGAACGGTCCGACATACCGGTTGATGTTGTGGCTCCGGAGCCGGAGGGGGAGAACAGTAGGCTAGATGAACCTGAGGTGGAAGCTGCTGCGTCTGGGGAACCAATATCGACTGAGCCCGCTCCAGACCCACAATCGGTCTTCCAGCCGCGTCGGAGCACACGCGTCCGGTCACATCCGTCTACTTGGAAGGACAAACGCGTCTACTACAACAACCAAGCTATGGCACATCCCATACAAGCTGTCTGTTCTCTTACACACCTCCCAGCTGAACATCAAGTGTTCCTTGGGAAGCTAGACGCACAACCGATACCAAACACTTATGAGGAAGCGAAGGCAAGCAAAGAATGGCTTGGAGCGGTAGACGATGAAGTTGACGCCATGATACATAATCACACGTGGGATGAAACTGACCTACCAGTAGGGAAAAAGGCAGTGAGCTCAAAGTGGGTCTTCACAATCAAACACCTCAGCAATGGAGACATCGAGAGATACAAGGCACGGTTAGTGGCCCGTGGCTTCACACAAACATACGGCCAGGACTACAAAGACACATTCGCACCAGTGGCAAAGCTTCATACGGTGAGAGTAGTCTTATCCTTAGCTACAAACCTATCTTGGGAGTTATGGCAGATGGATGTCAAAAATGCCTTCCTACAAGGAGAATTAAAGGAAGAAGTTTACATGACACCACCACCGGGTCTTGAAGACATGATTGCTCCGGGAAAGGTATTGAGACTAAGGAAAGCTATATATGGTTTAAAGCAATCACCACGAGCCTGGTATCACAAATTGAGCACCACACTCATTGGATATGGCTTTAAGAGAACTCACTTGGACAACTCTCTCTTTACTCGTCAAAGTGATAAAGGTATAGTGGTTGTGCTCGTTTATGTAGATGATCTTATCATCTCTGGAGACGACCATGAAGGTATAAAAGATATCAAAACTCATTTAAACTCTGTGTTTGATATAAAAGACCTCAGTGAGCTTAAGTACTTTCTTGGGATTGAAGTGTGTCGTTCTCCGGAAGGCTTATTCCTGTCCCAACGAAAGTACACCCTTGATTTACTTTGTGAAACAGGAAAGTTAGGAGCTAAACCGGTTGACACTCCACTCCCTGATGGCTACCAAGTTGAACGAAAGGGGGAGAGGAATGATCCTCCATACGATGACCCCTCTCGCTATCGTCGTCTTGTGGGTAAGCTTATCTATTTAACACTTACTCGACCTAACATTTGCTATGCTGTGAATCAGGTTAGCCAGTACATGAAAGCTCCAACAACATACCACTGGAACATCTTGGAAAGAATACTTCACTACCTCAAGAAGAGTCCAGGCCAAGGCATATGGATGGGCAAGAATGACAACACCGACCTTGTGGGATATTGTGACGCAGATTGGGCTGGTGATAGGACTGATAGAAGGTCTACAACGGGCTACTGCACCTTCATAGGAGGCAACCTAGTTACGTGGAAGACCAAGAAGCAAAAGGTAGTGTCGATGTCCAGCGCCGAGTCCGAATATAGAGCGATGCGGAAGCTAACTACCGAGCTCACTTGGCTCAAGGTGTTATTAGAAGAACTAGGCGTCAATCCATCAACACCAATACCTATGCACTGTGAGAATGAAGCAGCCATTCACATAGCCACAAACTCGGTGTTCCATGAAAGAACGAAGCACATTGAGTTGGACTGCCACAAGGTTCGCGAGAAGATTGAAGAAGGAGTTACACTCCCATATCACACACCAAGTGTAGACCAACTCGCTGATATCTTCACCAAGGCCGCCTGTCGTAAAGTTTGTGATCACATTCACAACAAGCTTGGACTGGTGGACTTGATACACCCTTGATCGAGTCCTCTACCCATGACCACCACACTCTTTTTTTCTCAAGGGAGTTTTGTCCCATGTGGTTTTCTACTTTGAGGTTTTTAACGAGGTGGTGGCTTATGGGGTTCCAAGCTTAACCGTTCACTTGGTTAAGCTTGAGGGGGAGTATTGATCTAGGCAATGAGATCAAGGCTGTCCGTACGGCTGTCTGTACAAGCATCCGTACGGTCTACTGTCTTGGCCCTTAAGTTATGGTTCGGTCCAAGTAATAAGAGGAAGAGGCCTTGATAACATTGGAGCCCAAAGGGGAGAAAGATCTAGAAGAGAGGCTACCAAAATATCTTATGGGAGAAGTCACATGCTTACCTTGGGAGCGAGTCAACGAGCCAACCAAGGGAAGGAGATGTCGCTTTCCCTCATTAATACTTGTACTATCAGCTCTCTCTCCTTCCCTTGTATGCCTAACGGCTATATGCTCTATGTCTACCTATATATGGCCATATAAACAACAAAAGAAATAAATAATTAAGTCTTTATCCTATACTCTCACTTCTTATTCAGTTCTCTTCATTCTACATTATACATTCCGCAATTCTAACATAAGTGTTTTCTAAAGACTCCAAATTCATCCCGATCTCTTAAAATTAGTCCAATGCATTGGATTGTCACACAGTCTGACCCTAGAAACAGTACCAAAGCTATTAACTGCTTAGAATCAATGTTTTCTCGGTTTAAGCCTCTTTTGGGATAAAACGGGTTTAAGTATTGTCTAAACACTCCAAATTCAACCCAAACTCTTATAATTAGTCAAATGCATTGGATTGTTACATATTTTGACCCTAGAAAGAGTAATATAGCTGTTTACTGCTTCGAATCAAAGTTTTCTCGGTTTTTGCCTGTTTTGGGATAAAGCGGGTTTAAGTGTTATCTAAACACTCTAAATTCATCCCGATCTCTTACAATTAGTCAAATGCATTGGATTGTTACATACTTTGACCCGTGAATGAGTAACATAGCTGTTTACTGCTTTTTATAAATCTTTTCTCTCTGTTTTAGCCTGTTTTCTCGGATTAAGCCTGTTTTGGGAAAAAACGGGTGTAAGTGTTGTCTAAACACCCCAAATTCTATTGATCAAAAGAATAAGCCTAAGGCAGCCATGGCCGTCCGTACGAGTATTGAATATGGGCTGTCCGTACAAGTGTGGTGAAATGGCCGAGTCTTCTAGTGATAAGGAATGGAGAGGAGGCCTGCTCATCCTAAGCCCATTAGAAGACTCTAGAATTCCCAAGATAGCCGTTGGAGGGAAAGCGCAAGTGGAGCAAGAAGAGTCACGGGTGATGTTTGGTTTAAGGAGACTAAGACGGGTCGCTATCAACCTTGGGATTAGTCTCTTCTCTCTTCCTGTCCCTATCACTTAGCTGTGCGGTTTGTAAAGGGTGTAGCCCTAGAGTTTCTCATGATATAAATAGGCATTAACCTACATTGTAACCGATATTCTTATGGAACAATAACCTAATCTTTTCTTCTTCCTCATTCTCTTTGTCTACCGACATCTCTCATCACTCTCTTGATTCTCTTCTTTATTCTACAAAGTCTAACATGGTATCAGAGCAAGTTCTTCGATTCTCTACAGTCTAATCTCATTCTCCTACTCATTTCTACACTCTAGTCTCCTTATCTTCGTTTCTTCTCACTCGCATCTCTTTTATTCTCCGGGTAAAAGCTTTACCCATCGGTCCATAGAAATCCGACCATGGAAAACGCCAAGCCCATTGTTTCACCGGTTGTCCTAAAGGGGACAAACTACTTGCTGTGGACAAGAACCACAAGAACCGCCCTTGGAGGTCGTGGCCTTTGGAGTCATGTCGAGTCCGACTATGTCCCAAAGAAAAACCCCAAAGGAGAGGACGCTTCCGAGGCGGAAGCGGAGGAAGAGAGCGAGAGGAAGGCCAAATGGTTCCAAGAAGACCAAGTTGTCCTATCTGTTCTCCAAAACTCTCTGGACACGCCTATCCTTGAGGCCTACTCATATTGCGAGACGGCCAAGGAACTGTGGGAAACACTTAAAGGCGTGTATGGTAATGTCTCTAACATGACTAGAGTCTTTGAGGTCAAGAAGGCCATAAATGATCTTAACCAAGATGATGTGGAGTTCACTAAGCATCTTGGTAAGTTCCGTGCACTATGGTCCGAGCTTGACATGTTGCGGCCAAGTACACTTGAGGCAAGTGTGCTAAACGAACGAAAGGAGCAAGACAAAGTCTTCGGACTCCTACTTACCTTGAACCCGTCCTTCAACGATCTCTTGAAGCACATCCTAAGGGCCGAGAAGCTCCCCTCCTTTGAAGATATTTGCTCCCAAATTCAGAAAGAGCAAGGATCCCTTGATTTGTTTAGCGGTAAGGGGGAGCTTGCTTCGGCCAACAAAGGAACGTACAAGCAAGAGGAGAGGAAGTGGTTGGTGTGCGACCACTGCAAGAAGCGGGGTCATCTGAAAGACAAGTGCTGGGTTCTCCATCCTCACCTCAAGCCGGCCAAGTTCAAAGCCAACCTCTCAAAGGAAGCGGTTAGCGATAAAGGAGCCGGATCATCAAAGCAGGGAGATGAGGTGGCCATGACCGCAGCCTACGGAGATGTGGTGAGGAAGTCAGACCTTGAGGCTCTCATCCGCTCCATTGCTTCACTCAAGGAGTCTGGTATCTCTTTCTTTACTTCTAGGCCTAGCAAATCGCTTGTTATTGACTCGGGAGCCTCACATCATATGATTAGTAACCCTAGTTTAATTGACAACATAAAACCGGCCTTAGGAAATGTTGTTATTGCAAATGGAGAACAAATACCAGTAAAGGGAATAGGGGACTTGAAACTATTTGATAAAACCTCAAAAGCTTTCTTTATGCCTACCTTTACCTCCAATTTACTATCGGTTAAGAGGGCCACAAATGATTTGAACTGTTATGCAATCTTTGGTCCTAACAATGTTTATTTTCAGGATATTGAGACTGGAAAGGTTCTTGGAGAAGGGCAAGGGAGTGGAGATCTCTATGTCCTAGAGAAAACCGATCCAAATTTATCCTCTACTAAGTCTTGTTTTGTTGTTGATTCGAATATGGCGTGGCATGCTAGGCTAGGCCACCCACATTCACGTGCTTTAGGGTTGATGTTTCCTAATATTTCTTTTGATAATTCTACTTGTGAACCTTGTATTCTTGGAAAACATTGCAAGTCTATCTTTCCTAAGTCAACTACTATTTATGAGGATTGTTTTGATTTAGTTCACTCAGATGTTTGGACATCACCATGCCTATCTAGAGATAATAACAAGTATTTTGTGACCTTTATTGATGAAAAATCAAAATACACTTGGATTACCTTGTTGCCATCTAAAGATAGAGTATTTGATGCCTTTATCAATTTTCAAAACTATGTGACTAATCACTTCAATGCTAAACTTAAGGTACTTAGGTCTGATAATGGGGGGGAATACACAAGTTGCAAGTTCAAAGAACATCTCTCCAAGCATGGCATTCTCCATCAAACTAGTTGTCCCTACACGCCACAACAAAATGGTGTGGCCGAGAGGAAGAACCGGCACCTCATGGAAGTGGCGCGGGCAATCATGTTCCATTCGAGTGTTCCTAAACGATATTGGGGTGATGCCGTGATGACTGCATGCTACCTAATCAACCGAACACCAACTAGAGTTCTTCATGACTTATCTCCATTTGAAGTACTAAACAAATTTAAACCATCTCTTGATCACTTACGAGTTTTCGGCTGTGTTTGTTTTGTGTTAGTACCAGGAGAACAAAGGAGTAAGCTGGATGCCAAAAGTACAAAGTGTATGTTCATTGGCTACTCCACCACACAAAAGGGGTACAAATGTTATGATCCGGCCACAAGTCGACTATATGTCTCTCGAGATGTCCGGTTTCTAGAACATGTGGGCTACCATGACAAGAGGGATTGGAACAGCCTTAAAGATCTCGCTCACTCACCTAATGACCGAGCTTCGAGTCTACGGTTCCTTCTTGATCACCTTGGCAACCCATCTCCACCAACGGGTGCCGTGCGGCCAACACTAAGTCAAATTTCTACCGATGGTGGGTCTGACCAAGGAGATGCAAATGACAATGGTTCAGCCCAAGATGGTGAATCTCTCGAGTCTGGCCTACCCATAACCGGCGTTCCCGTCCCTGGCCCTACAACGGACACGCATGCTCCGGCGGCGGCCTCTACCGAGGAAAACACGGAGACGGCTCCTACGGACGGTACGTCCACCGTGTTGCCTAGCGTGGATCCACTTCCGGCACCAGTCCTGCGTCGGAGCACCAGACCTCGGTCGGATCCCTCCACTTGGAAGAACAAGCGTGTCTATTACAATAGCCAAGCTGTCGCTCATCCCATTCAGTCCGTTTGTTCCCTTGAGCTGTTACCTGCGGATCACCAAGCTTTCTTCGGCCAAGTGGACGCCAATTGGATCCCGCAGACATATGATGAAGCCAAGGCACATCAAGTTTGGTTAGATGCGGTCAAGGATGAAACTGGCGCCATGATCCGGAATCATACGTGGGACGAATCGGATCTTCCTCAAGGCAAGCGGGCAGTTAGCTCCAAATGGGTGTTTACCATAAAATATTTGAGCAATGGTGACATTGAACGGCATAAAGCCAGGTTAGTGGCCCGTGGCTTCACCCAAACCTATGGCGCGGACTACACGGACACCTTTGCACCCGTGGCCAAGCTCCATACGGTTCGGGTTGTGCTGTCACTTGCTGTCAACCTCTCATGGGACTTATGGCAGATGGATGTGAAGAACGCCTTCCTTCAAGGTGAACTTGATGAAGAAGTGTACATGACGCCTCCTCCCGGCCTTGAAGACATGGTTACACCCGGAAAAGTCTTGAGGCTACGTAAGGCCATCTATGGCCTTAAGCAGTCCCCACGAGCGTGGTACCACAAACTAAGCGCCACTCTCAAGACTGATGGTTTTACGCGATCGGAGGCTGATCATACTCTCTTCACGCGTCGCACCTCTATTGGTTGGGTGGTGGTGCTCATATACGTCGACGACATCATCGTGACTGGTGATGATAAGGCGGCCATTCAGGACACCAAGGACTCTCTCAAGTCGGTATTTGACATCAAGGACCTTGGGGAACTCAAATACTTTCTTGGTATTGAGATTTGTCGCTCACCGGAAGGACTCTTCCTCTCACAACGCAAGTATACTCTTGACTTGTTAGAGGAGACTGGCAAGCTTGGTGTGTCTCCGGTTGCTACGCCCCTTGATGAAGATTACCAGCTCAAGCGAAAGGGGGAGAGCTTACGGGCAATGGAAGGCCGACCTAAGGAACCAATGGACGAGCCATTCTTAGACGTCACACGCTATCGCCGGCTTGTAGGTAAGCTGATATACCTTACTATCACACGACCTGACATATCTTATGCTGTGAATCAGGTTAGCCAACATATGAAGGCACCAAGCAAGTACCAATGGAGTCAAGTCGAGAGGATCCTAAGCTATCTCAAGGGCAGTCCGGGTCAAGGTATTTGGATGGGCAAGAATGACAACACCGAAATCGTTGGCTATTGTGATGCGGATTACAATGGCGACACGCTGGATAGGAGATCCACCACTGGGTACTGCACGTTTGTTGGAGGCAACTTGGTTACATGGAGGTCTAAGAAACAAAAGGTGGTTTCATGCTCTAGCGCCGAGGCCGAGTATAGAGCTATGAGGAAGCTCACTAACGAGATGACATGGCTGAAGGGCCTACTCAAGGATTTAGGCATCGAGACAAAGCAGCCCATGACCATGCACTGCGACAATGAAGCGGCCATCCACATTGCCACAAACTCAGTCTTTCATGAGAGGACCAAGCACATAGAAAGCGATTGCCACAAGGTGAGAGAGAAGATTGAAGAAGGAGTGGTGTTACCATGCCACACAAGGAGTCAAGATCAGCTAGCTGACATCTTCACCAAGTCTGCAAGCTCCAAGGTTTGTGATCACATCTATAGCAAACTTGGACTTGTAGACATTACACGGCCATGATCAAGCTTCTCTAATCCGTGGACAGCACACTCTTTTTCCCTCGACTTGGTTTTGTCCCATGAGGTTTTCTAAGTCAAGGTTTTTAATGAGGTGCTGCTTCACGGGTTCCAAGCTTAGCCATTTCATTAGGCTAAGCTTGAGGGGGAGTATTGATCAAAAGAATAAGCCTAAGGCAGCCATGGCCGTCCGTACGAGTATTGAATATGGGCTGTCCGTACAAGTGTGGTGAAATGGCCGAGTCTTCTAGTGATAAGGAATGGAGAGGAGGCCTGCTCATCCTAAGCCCATTAGAAGACTCTAGAATTCCCAAGATAGCCGTTGGAGGGAAAGCGCAAGTGGAGCAAGAAGAGTCACGGGTGATGTTTGGTTTAAGGAGACTAAGACGGGTCGCTATCAACCTTGGGATTAGTCTCTTCTCTCTTCCTGTCCCTATCACTTAGCTGTGCGGTTTGTAAAGGGTGTAGCCCTAGAGTTTCTCATGATATAAATAGGCATTAACCTACATTGTAACCGATATTCTTATGGAACAATAACCTAATCTTTTCTTCTTCCTCATTCTCTTTGTCTACCGACATCTCTCATCACTCTCTTGATTCTCTTCTTTATTCTACAAAGTCTAACAAATTCATCCCGTTCTCTAGAATTAGTCCAATGCATTGGATTGTCATACATTCTGACCATAGAAACAGTAACAAAGCTATTAACTGCATATAATCAATGTTTTCTCGGTTTTAGCCTGTTTTGGGACAAAATGGGTATAACTGGTGTCTAAACACTCCAAATTCAACCCGAACTCTTATAATTAGTCAAATGCATTGGATTGTTACATATTTTGACCCTAGAAATAGTAACATAGTTGTTTACTGCTTCAAATCAATGTTTCCTCTCGGTTTTAGCCTGTTTTCTCGGTTTAAGCCTGTTTCGGGATAAAACGGGATTCAGTGTTGTCTAAACACTCCAAATTCAACCCAAAGTCTTATAATTAGTCAATGGAATTGGATTGTTACATATTTTGACGCTAGGAAGAGTACCATAGCTGTTTACTGCTTCGAATCAATGTTTTCTCGGTTTTAGCCTGTTTTCTCGGTTTAAGCCTGTTTTGAGATAAAACGGGTTTACGTGTTGTCTAAACACTCCAAATTCAACCTGAACTCTTATAATTAGTCAATGGAATTGGATTGTTACATATTTTGACCCTAGGAAGAGTACCATACCTGTTTACTGCTTCGAATAAATTTTTTCTCTTGGTTTTAGCCTGTTTTCTCGGATTAAGCAAGTTTTTGGAAAAAACAGGTTTAAGTGTTTTCTAAAGACTCCAAATTCATCCCGATATCTTAAAATTAGTCCAATGCATTGGATTGTCACACAGTCAAACCCTAGAAACAGTAACAAAGCTATTAACTGCTTAGAATCAATGTTTTCTCGGTTTAAGTCTGTTTCGGGATAAAACGGGTTTAAGTATTGTCTAAACACTCGAAATTCAACCCAAACTCTTAGAATTAGTCAAATGCATTGGATTGTTACATATTTTGACTCTAGAAAGAGTAACATAGCTATTTACTGCTTCGAATCAATGTTTTTTATCGGTTTTAGCCTGTTTCGGGACAAACTGGGTAAAAGTGGTGTCTAACCACTCCAAATTCAGCCCGAACAATTATAATTAGTCAAATGCATTGGATTGTTACATATTTTGACCCTAGAAAGAGTAACATAGCTGTTTACTGCTTCGAATAAACGTTTTCTCTTGGTTTTAGCTTCTTTTCTCTGCTTAAGCCTAATTCGGGACAAAATGGGTAAAAGTGGTGTCTAACCACTCCAAATTCAACCGAAATCTTATAATTAGTCAAATGTATTGCATTGTTACATATTTTGACCCTAGAAAGAGTAACATAGCTGTTTACTGCTTCGAATAAACGTTTTCTCTTGGTTTTAGCTTCTTTTCTCTGTTTAAGCCTGTTTCAGGACAAAATAGGTAAAATTGGTGTCTAACCACTCCAAATTCAACCCAAACTCTTATAATTCATCAAATGCATTGGATTGTCACATATTTTGACCCTAGAAAGAGTAATATAGCTATTTACTGCTTCGAATCATGTTTTCTCTCGGTTTTAGCCTGCTTCGGGACAAACTGGGTAAAAGTGGTGTCTAAACACTCCAAATTCAACCCGATCTATTATAATTAGTCAAATGCATTGGATTGTTACATATTTTGACCCTATAAAGAGTAACATAGCTGTTTACTACTTCGAATAAACGTTTTCTCTTGGTTTTAGCTTCTTTTCTCTGTTTAAGCCTGTTTCGGGACAAAATGGGTAAAAGTGGTGTCTAACCACTCCAAATTCAACCCGAACTCTTATAATTAGTCAAATTCATTGCATTGTTACATATCTTGACCCTAAAAAAAGTAACATAGCTGTTAACTGCTTCGAATCATGTTTTCTCTCGATTTAAGCCTGTTATCTCGGTTTTAGCCTGTTTCGGGACAAAATGGGTAAAAGTAGTGTCTAACCACTCCAAATTCAACCTGAACTCTTATTATTAGTCAAATGCATTTGATTATTACATATTTTTACCCTAGAAAGAGTAGCATAGCTGTTTAATGCTTCGAATCAATGTTTTCTCTTGGTTTTAGTCTGTTTTCTCGGTTTTAGCCTGTTTCGGGATAAACTGGGTAAAAGTGGTGTCTAAACACTCCAAATTCAACCCGAACTATTATCATTAGTCAAATGCATTGGATTGTTACATATTCTGACCCTAGAAAGAGTAACATAGATGTTTACTGCTTCGAATAAACGTTTTCTCTTGGTTTTAGCTTCTTTTCTCTGTTTAAGCCTGTTTCGGGACAAAATGGGTAAAAGTGGTGTCTAACCACTCCAAATTCAACCCGAACTCTTATAATTAGTCAAATGCATTGCATTGTTACATATTTTGACCCTAGAAAGAGTAACATAGCTGTTTACTGCTTCGAATAAACGTTTTCTCTTGGTTTTAGCTTCTTTTCTCTGTTTAAGCCTGTTTCGGGACAAAATGGGTAAAAGTGGTGTCTAACCACTCCAAATTCAACCCGAACTCTTATAATTAGTCAAATGCATTGCATTGTTACATATCTTGACCCTAAAAAAAGTAACATAGCTGTTAACTGCTTCGAATCATGTTTTCTCTCGGTTTAAGCCTGTTTTCTCGGTTTTAGCCTGTTTCGGGACAAAATGGGTAAAAGTAGTGTCTAACCACTCCAAATTCAACCTGAACTCTTATAATTAGTCAAATGCATTTGATTATTACATATTTTTACCCTAGAAAGAGTAGCATAGCTGTTTAATGCTTCGAATCAATGTTTTCTCTTGGTTTTAGTCTGTTTTCTCGGTTTTAGCCTGTTTCGGGATAAACTGGGTAAAAGTGGTGTCTAAACACTCCAAATTCAACCCGAACTATTATCATTAGTCAAATGCATTGGATTGTTACATATTCTGACCCTAGAAAGAGTAACATAGATGTTTACTGCTTCGAATAAACGTTTTCTCTTGGTTTTAGCTTCTTTTCTCTGTTTAAGCCTGTTTCGGGACAAAATGGGTAAAAGTGGTGTCTAACCACTCCAAATTCAACCCGAACTCTTATAATTAGTCAAATGCATTGCATTGTTACATATTTTGACCCTAGAAAGAGAAACATAGCTGTTTACTGCTTCGAATAAACGTTTTCTCTTGGTTTTAGCTTCTTTTCTCTGTTTAAGCCTGTTTCGGGACAAAATGGGTAAAAGTGGTGTCTAACCACTCCAAATTCAACCCGAACTCTTATAATTAGTCAAATGCATTGCATTGTTACATATCTTGACCCTAAAAAAAGTAACATAGCTGTTAACTGCTTCGAATCATGTTTTCTCTCGGTTTAAGCCTGTTTTCTCGGTTTTAGCCTGTTTCGGGACAAAATGGGTAAAAGTAGTGTCTAACCACTCCAAATTCAACCTGAACTCTTATAATTAGTCAAATGCATTTGATTATTACATATTTTTACCCTAGAAAGAGTAGCATAGCTGTTTAATGCTTCGAATCAATGTTTTCTCTTGGTTTTAGTCTGTTTTCTCGGTTTTAGCCTGTTTCGGGATAAACTGGGTAAAAGTGGTGTCTAAACACTCCAAATTCAACCCGAACTATTATTATTAGTCAAATGCATTGGATTGTTACAAATTCTGACCCTAGAAAGAGTAACATAGATGTTTACTGCTTCGAATAAACGTTTTCTCTTGGTTTTAGCTTCTTTTCTCTGTTTAAGCCTGTTTCGGGACAAAATGGGTAAAAGTGGTGTCTAACCACTCCAAATTCAACCCGAACTCTTATAATTAGTCAAATGCATTGCATTGTTACATATTTTGACCCTAGAAAGAGTAACATAGCTGTTTACTGCTTCGAATAAACGTTTTCTCTTGGTTTTAGCTTCTTTTCTCTGTTTAAGCCTGTTTCGGGACAAAATGGGTAAAAGTTGTGTCTAACCACTCCAAATTCAACCCGAACTCTTATAATTAGTCAAATGCATTGGATTGTTACTTATTTTGACCCTAGAAAGAGTAATATAGCTATTTACTGCTTCGAATCATGTTACTCTCGATTTAAGTCTGTTTTCTCGGTTTTAGCCTGTTATGGGACAAAATGGGTAAAAGTAGTGTCTAACCACTCCAAATTCAACCCGAACTCTTATAACTAGTCAAATGCATAGAATTCGTACATATTTGTACCCTAGAAAGAGTAACATAGCTGTTTACTGCTGTGAATCAGTTTTATCTCTCGGTTTTAGCCTGTTTTCTCTGTTTAAGCCTGATTTGGGATAAAACGGGTTTATGTGTTGTCTATACAGTCCAAATTCGTTCCAAACTCTTATAATTAGTCAAATTCATTGGATTGCTACATATTTTGACCCTAGAAAGTGTAACATAGCTATTTACTGCTTTGAATCAATGTTTTCTCTCGGTTTTAGCTTGTTTTCTTTGTTTAAGCCTGTTTTGGAATAAAACGGGTTTAAGTGTTGCATTGGATTCTCACACATTCTGACCCTAGAAAAATAATAAAGCTGTTTATTGCTTCGAATCAATGTTTTCTCGGTTTTAGCCTGTTTCGGGACAAAATAGGTAAAAGTGGTGTCTAAACACTCCAAATTCAACCCGAACTATTATAATTAGTCAAATGCATTGGATTGTTGCATATTTTGACCCTAGAATGAGTAACATAGCTGTTTACTTCTTCAAATAAACGTTTTCTCTTGGTTTTAGCTTCTTTTCTCTGTTTAAACCTTTTTGGGGACAAAATGGGTAAAAGTGGTGTCTAACCACTCCAAATTCAACCCGAACTCTTATAATTAGTCAAATGCATTGCATTGTTACATATCTTGACCCTAAAAAAAGTAACATAGCTGTTAACTGCTTCGAATCATGTTTTCTCTCGATTTAAGCCTGTTTTCTCGGTTTTAGCCTGTTTCGGGACAAAATGGGTAAAAGTAGTGTCTAACCACTCCAAATTCAACCTGAACTCTTATAATTAGTCAAATGCATTTGATTATTACATATTTTTACCCTAGAAAGAGTAGCATAGCTGTTTAATGCTTCGAATCAATGTTTTCTCTTGGTTTTAGTCTGATTTCTCGGTTTTAGCCTGTTTCGGGATAAACTGGGTAAAAGTGGTGTCTAAACACTCCAAATTCAACCCGAACTATTATCATTAGTCAAATGCATTGGATTGTTACATATTCTGACCCTAGAAAGAGTAACATAGATGTTTACTGCTTCGAATAAACATTTTCTCTTGGTTTTAGCTTCTTTTCTCTGTTTAAGCCTGTTTCGGGACAAAATAGGTAAAAGTGGTGTCTAAACACTCCAAATTCAACCCGAACTATTATAATTAGTCAAATGCATTGGATTGTTGCATATTTTGACCCTAGAAAGAGTAACATAGCTGTTTACTTCTTCAAATAAACGTTTTCTCTTGGTTTTAGCTTCTTTTCTCTGTTTAAACCTTTTTCGGGACAAAATGGGTAAAAGTGGTGTCTAACCACTCCAAATTCAACCCGAACTCTTATAATTAGTCAAATGCATTGCATTGTTACATATCTTGACCCTAAAAAAAGTAACATAGCTGTTAACTGCTTCGAATCATGTTTTCTCTCGATTTAAGCCTGTTTTCTCGGTTTTAGCCTGTTTCGGGACAAAATGGGTAAAAGTAGTGTCTAACCACTCCAAATTCAACCTGAACTCTTATAATTAGTCAAATGCATTTGATTATTACATATTTTTACCCTAGAAAGAGTAGCATAGCTGTTTAATGCTTCGAATCAATGTTTTCTCTTGGTTTTAGTCTGATTTCTCGGTTTTAGCCTGTTTCGGGATAAACTGGGTAAAAGTGGTGTCTAAACACTCCAAATTCAACCCGAACTATTATCATTAGTCAAATGCATTGGATTGTTACATATTCTGACCCTAGAAAGAGTAACATAGATGTTTACTGCTTCGAATAAACGTTTTCTCTTGGTTTTAGCTTCTTTTCTCTGTTTAAGCCTGTTTCGGGACAAAATGGGTAAAAGTGGTGTCAAACCACTCCAAATTCAACCCGAACTCTTATAATTAGTCAAATGCATTGCATTGTTACATATTTTGACCCTAGAAAGAGTAACATAGCTGTTTACTGCTTCGACTAATTATATGCAACAATCCAATGCATTTGACTAATTATAAGGGGTTGGGTTGAATTTGGAGTGTTAAGACAACACTTAAACCCGTTTTATCCCAAAACATGCTAAAACCGAGACAAAACATAGATTCGAAGCCGTAAACAGATATCTTACTCTTTCTAGGGTCAAAATATGTAACAATACAATGCATTTTACTAATTATAAGAGTTTGGGTTGAATTTGGAGTGTTTAGACGTCACTTTTACCCATTTTTCCCAAAACAGGGTAAAACCGAGAAAACATTGATTCGAAGCAGTAAATTGCTTTATTACTGTTTCTAGGGTCAGAATGTGTGACAACCCAATGCATTTGACTAATTGTAAGAGTTCAGGATGAATTCGGAGTGTTTAGACAACACTTAAACCCGTTTTTCCCAAAATAGGCTTAAACCGAGAAAACAGGCTAAAATGGAGAGAAACATTGATTATAGCTGTAAACACCTATGTTACTCTTTCTGGGGAAAAATATGTAACAATCCAATGCATTTGACTAATTATAAGGGTTTGAGTTGAATTTAGAGTGTTTAGACAACACTTAAACCCGTTTTATCCCTAAACAGGCTAAACGATAGAGAAACATAGATTCGAACCGGTAAACAGATATGTTACTCTTTCTAGTGTCAAAATATGTAACAATACAATGCATTTTACTAATTATAAGAGTTTGGGTTGAATTTGGAGTGTTTAGACGCCACTTTTACCCATTTTTCCCAAAACAGGCTAGAACCGAGAAAACATTGATTCGAAGCAGTAAATTGCATTATTACTGTTTCTAGGGTCAGAATGTGTGAAAACCCAATGCATTTATCGACCATGGAACTTTAGTGACCATGAACCTTTGGGGCTAGGCCGTACGGTACGGACGTCCGTACAGTCCGTACACTCTTGCAATAAGGCCGAGCCTCTTAAGGTCATAAGGAGAGTGGAAGCAATGAGGTCCACGAAGGCCCATCATTTGATCAAGAAGCTTCTAATCGAGCCGTTAGGAGGAAGGAGGGAGAACCGATCACATGTGGGCAAGTTGACTTAGGACATGTCGCTATCAAGCTTGGGAACGCTTCCCTCTCTCTCTTAATGTCTCTTTCCCTTGTTTCTATTTTCGTAAAGGAGGTTGCCCTAGTTGGCCTCCCTATTTAAGTTGTTGTCATATGTTGTAAAACAATCTAATGAATATATCATTTCCTCTCATTATGCTCTTTGTTCTTCACCCATCAAACTCTCTCCACTCTTACAATTCTAAACCTAATTCCACTTAAACCAACATGGTATCAGAGCATATTCCTTGATCTTTAAACATCTAGACCTACTCTGATTCTCTCTTATACTTTTATTTCCTTCAATCTCTTTCTCTCGTCTCTTTAGAATCTCTTTCTCTCTCGCTAATACTTAGCTCTATCTTGAAAATCTTACTAATGGATAGTAATAAACCTATTGTTACTCCAGTGGTCCTAAAAGGGGCCAACTACTTGTTGTGGAAAAGAACCACAAAGACCGCATTGAGTGGCCGGGGGCTATGGATCCACGTTGAGACGGACCAACTCCCCAAGAAAGCCACCAAGAACGACGGTAAAGAAGAAGAAGAAGACAAGGAGGCTGAACTCGAGAAGGTAGTCAAATGGTTCCAAGAAGATCAGACCGTGCTTGCCATTCTTCAAAATTCGCTCGATGCTCCGATCCTTGAGGCATACTCGTACTGTGAGACGGCCAAGGAGTTGTGGGAAACACTTGCGAACGTGTACGGAAATGTGACCAACTTGACCCGAGTGTTTGAAGTAAAGAAGGCCATCAACAGCCTCCACCAAGAAGACTTGGAGTTCACAAAGCACTTCGGCAAGTTTAGGTCCCTTTGGGCCGAACTAGAAATGCTCCGGCCAAGCACAATAGATCCGGCCATCCTCAATGAAAGAAAGGAACAAGACAAAGTCTTTGGTCTCCTTCTCACTCTGAATCCGGCGTTCAACGACCTTATCAAACACATCCTCCGCGGTGACAAGCTCCCAACACTTGAAGATGTATGTTCTCAAGTCCAAAAGGAGCAAGGGTCGCTAGGCCTGTTTAGCGGTAAGGAGGACTTGGCTATGGCCAACAAGGGAGTGTACAGGCATGAAGACCGGAAAACGATGGTATGTGACCATTGCAAGAAGAGGGGCCACCTGAAAGACAAATGTTGGGTTCTCTACCCACACCTCAAGCCGGCTAAGTTCAAGGCTAACCTATCGCAAGGAGGATCAAGCGGCCAAGGCACCGGAACAGCGAACCAAGGAGATGCAGCAGCCACGGCCATGGCAGCCTCTCTTGGAGACTTGGTGAGAAAGTCGGATCTAGAGGCCCTCATCAAGTCCATTGCCGCACTAAAGGACTCCGGTACCACTTTCTTTGTTTCAAAACCTAGTACCTCTCTTGTTGTTGACTCGGGTGCTTCTCACCATATGATTAGTAATCCTAGTCTTATTCACAACATAAAACCGGCTCTAGGTAATGTTATTATTGCGAATGGGGACCGAGTACAGGTTAAAGGAATAGGTGAACTAAAACTGTTTGATAAAAGTTCTAAAGCCTTCTTTATGCCCTCATTCACCTCTAACCTCTTATCAGTGAAGAAAGCTACTAC
Source organism: Camelina sativa (assembly GCF_030686135.1). Classification (NCBI taxonomy): domain Eukaryota; kingdom Viridiplantae; phylum Streptophyta; class Magnoliopsida; order Brassicales; family Brassicaceae; genus Camelina; species Camelina sativa. The sequence continues at coordinate 22,280,839 of NC_141880.1, read as the reverse complement.
AGATTTGAACTGTTATGTTATTTTTGGACCTAACAGTGTACATTTTCAAGATATTGAAAGTGGAAAGGTCTTGGGAGAAGGAGATGCTAGAGGAGATCTCTATGTCCTAGAGAAAGCTGCAAGCCCTCCTAAATCGTTTTCGTTCATTTCAAACCTTAATAATAGTCTAAGTGATGTTTGGCATGCTAGATTAGGCCACCCTCACTCTCGTGCATTTGAACTAATGTTGCCTAATGTCTCTTTTGATAACTCTACTTGTGAGTCTTGTATTCTTGGTAAACATTGCAAGGCCATCTTTCCCAAATCAAGTACTATTTATGAAAATTGCTTTGATTTAGTACATTCTGATGTGTGGATATCTCCTTGCCTATCTAGGGATAATAACAAGTATTTTGTGACATTTATTGATGAAAAATCTAAATATACTTGGCTCACCTTGTTACCATCCAAAGATAGAGTTTATGATGCCTTTGTAAATTTTCAGAATTATGTTACTAATCAATTCAATGCTAAAATAAAGGTACTAAGATCTGATAATGGAGGTGAATATACAAGCCACAAACTTAAAGAGCACCTAGCCAAGCATGGAATCCCCCAACAAACCAGTTGCCCCTACACGCCTCAACAAAATGGAGTGGCCGAGAGGAAAAATCGACATTTGATGGAGGTAGCCCGGTCGATGATGTTTCATTCGAATGTCACCAAGAGGTTTTGGGGAGATGCGGTCATGACAGCGTGTTACTTGATCAATAGGACACCAACAAAAGTCTTAAATGACATATCACCTTATGAGGTACTGAACAAAATTAAACCATCTCTTGATCACTTACGTGTGTTTGGGTGTGTCTGTTTTGTCCTAGTACCTGGAGAACAAAGGAATAAACTTGAGGCTAAGAGCACTAGAAGCATGTTCATCGGCTATTCCACAAGTCAAAAAGGATACAAGTGTTATGATCCAATCATCGGCCGCACTCTCGTCTCAAGAGATGTAAAGTTCCTTGAACAACAAGGTTATTATGACAAGAAGGACTGGGAAGGTTTAAAAGACCTATCTCAGCCCAATTCTGACCGAGCCGCCAACTTGCGGTTTCTCCTTGACCATTTGGGCATCACCAAACCAACATCACTTGACAACCAAGAGACCACAAGTGCTGATCCATTACCCATGTCATCAAGTCAGCCGGATGACGAACATGCTGGAAGTCCACCGTCTGTCCAGGAACCTGAGCTCACAGTACCGCCAACAACGGTGGATCCTACCGGACCAACAACTTTGACAGAAGACTACCTTACAAGTGGTGAGGATAGGATTGATCCTCCTGATCAGTTAGACCAGCCTACCACCCAGTTCCTACCCCGACGGAGCAACCGTATTAAGTCTCACCCGTCTACATGGAAGGATAAGAGGGTATACTACAACAATCAGGCTGTCGCCCACCCCATTCAGGCCGTGTGTTTGCTTGACCTTCTTTCCTCGGATCACGCCGCTTTCCTTGGTAAGCTTGATGAGCACTTTGTTCCTCAAACCTACGAGGAAGCTAAGCAATATAAAGAATGGCTTGATGCGGTGGAAGATGAAACAAAGGCGATGGTCAGGAACCGGACGTGGACCGAGGCCGATCTTCCTCAAGGTAAGAAGGCCGTCAGCTCCAAGTGGGTTTTCACTATTAAATATCTTAGCACTGGAGAAGTAGAGCGCTATAAAGCCCGCTTGGTGGCTCGCGGCTTTACCCAAACCTATGGGCTTGACTATACGGACACATTTGCTCCGGTTGCCAAACTCCACACCGTCCGGGTCCTCTTGTCCTTGGCCACTAATCTCTCTTGGGAACTATGTCAAATGGACGTCAAGAACGCCTTTCATCAGGGGGAGCTGACCGAGGAAGTGTACATGCACCCTCCACCAGGTTTAGAAAACATTGTTGCCCAGGGTAAAGTTCTCCGGCTCCATAAGGCGATCTATGGCCTCAAACAATCTCCCAGGGCATGGTACCACAAGCTAAGTTCTACACTGCGCACTAATGGCTTCCACTGGTCTGAGGCTGACCACACGCTGTTCACCCTCCGCACCAACCGTGGTCGGGTCATCGTTCTCATATATGTCGACGATATCATTATTACCGGTGCTGATAAGGATGGTATCTCGGCTACTAAGGCCCTTCTTAACTCTACTTTTGATATTAAAGATTTGGGGGAACTTCGATACTTCCTTGGGATAGAAATCTCTCGCTCTCCGGAGGGATTGTTTCTTTCTCAAAGGAAGTATACACTTGACCTTTTACATGAGACAGGTAAGATGGGAGCCAAACCTCTGTCCACGCCACTTGAGGAAGGTTACCAGGTCAAGCGAAAGGGGGAGAAGCCAACACCCGGTGCTCCGGTTAACAAGTCGCACGAACCATACGAAGATGTGGGACGCTACCGTAGGCTGGTGGGAAAACTTATCTATCTTACGATCACGAGGCCGGACATATGTTATGCGGTGAATCAGGTCAGCCAACATATGACAGCTCCAACAAACTTTGACTGGCAAACGCTTGAGCGGATCCTATGCTATCTCAAGGGGAGCCCGGGGCGAGGCATTTGGATGGGAAAGAACAACAATACGGAACTGGTCGGCTACTGTGATGCGGACTACGCGGGTGATACAATTGATAGGAGGTCCACGACAGGGTATTGTACATTTATTGGAGGCAACCTAGTAACCTGGAAGTCGAAGAAACAGAAAGTTGTGTCTCAATCAAGTGTTGAGTCGGAATATAGGGCTATGAAGAAGCTGACCAACGAGCTCACATGGCTCAAAGGCCTCCTTAAGGATCTTGGAGTGGAGTTGGATCAACCAATCACTATGCACTGTGACAATAAGGCAGCAATACATATAGCAACCAACCCGGTCTTCCATGAGAGGACTAAGCACATTGAGGTAGATTGTCATAAAGTGCGAGAAAAGATTGAAGAAGGCGTAGTCTTGCCATGCCACACTCCGAGTAAAGATCAGTTGGCTGACCTTTTCACCAAGGCTACTAGTTCTCAAGTTTGCGAATACATCTACAGCAAACCTGGACTAGTAGATCCCACACATCCATGAGAAACTCCTCTAATCCATGGGGATCACACTCTTTTCCTTAGCATAGTTTTGTCCCATGTGGTTTTCTATGTTGAGGTTTTTAATGAGGTGATCCTTCATGGGTTCCAAGCTTAGCCGTTTCACTTGGCTAAGCTTGAGGGGGAGTATCGACCATGGAACTTTAGTGACCATGAACCTTTGGGGCTAGGCCGTACGGTACGGACGTCCGTACAGTCCGTACACTCTTGCACTAAGGCCGAGCCTCTTAAGGTCATAAGGAGAGTGGAAGCAATGAGGTCCACGAAGGCCCATCATTTGATCAAGAAGCTTCTAATCGAGCCGTTAGGAGGAAGGAGGGAGAACCGATCACATGTGGGCAAGTTGACTTAGGACATGTCGCTATCAAGCTTGGGAACGCTTCCCTCTCTCTCTTAATGTCTCTTTCCCTTGTTTCTATTTTCGTAAAGGAGGTTGCCCTAGTTGGCCTCCCTATTTAAGTTGTTGTCATATGTTGTAAAACAATCTAATGAATATTATGAGTTTGGCACACCACCTTGGCCACCACCGTCCGTACAACCGTACGGACGTCCGTACGATCGACAACCTATGGGCTGACCAAGCCATCTCGTATCTCATAAGCCCAATCCACTAAGGAGAGCTCCCAACGATCTCCCTTCATCGAGATCCTTCTATTATAGCCGTTAGGCAACTTGCAAGTGGGAAGTCAAAGGTTTAGTCACATGTAGGAATAAGGAGATGTCGCTATCTCTCATTAATGTGCACATAGAACCCTAGGAAAGAATATCCTCTTTGTATAGCTCTATATATGGTTTGTAAGTATGTTCTAATTCAAGCAAGAAAAGAGTTCATTCTCTTTCTCCAACACTCTCTCTCTCAATCGTTCACTCTCCTCACTCTTTACACGATTTCACTCTCTTCCATAATCTCTTGATTACTCTACTCTCAAACTTACATGGTATCAGAGCAGATTTGATTCTGTTCTTGCCTCAAATCTCCATCACTCCCTTCCGCATTCTCTTTCTTGTTCTTGAAATTTCTTGTTCTTGAATCTTCTTTCTTTAACCGTTGGACAATAGCTTTAACCAACGGTCTCTTCATCTTTTTCCATGGAAACTACCAAAACTCTCATTGTTCCAGTTACTCTCAAGGGAGAGAATTACTTACTGTGGGCTAGAACCACAAAGACAGCCCTATGCGGCCGAGGACTTTGGTCCCATGTTGAGACGAGCGAAGCTCCTAGTGGCGAGACCACCAAAGACGGCAAGGATCTTGTCGATGAGAAGAACAAGTGGTTTCAAGAAGATCAGGGAGTCCTAGCTATCATTCAAAACTCCCTAGATGCACCTATACTTGAAGCTTACTCTTATTGCGAGACAGCAAAAGACTTGTGGGACACTCTCAAGAATGTTTTTGGGAATGTTACAAATGTAAACCGAATTTTTGAGATTAAGAGGGCCATCAACAACCTCAACCAAGAAGACATGGAGTTCACCAAGCACTTTGGGAAGTTTAGGTCCCTTTGGGCTGAACTAGAGATGCTCCGGCCGGCGACTATAGATCCGGCCATTCTGAATGAGAGGCGTGAACAAGATAAGGTGTTCGGCCTTCTCTTGACCTTGAACCCCTCCTACAATGACCTTATCAAGCATATTCTACGGTCGGACAAGCTCCCTAGCCTTGATGATGTCTGTAACCAAATTCAAAAGGAGCATGGCTCCATGGGATTGTTTGGCGGCAAGGGAGAACTTGTGACCGCTAACAAAGCTGAGACGGCATCAGCAAACAAGGGCTACTACAAGCCGGAGGACAAGAACAACCCGCCATTTTGTGAGCATTGTAAGAAGCTTGGTCACTTCAAGAGCCGCTGCTGGATTCTACACCCTCATCTAGCACCACCGCCGGGTACCATCCGAGGTGGACGACCAAACCGCGGAGGACCACCGAGAGCTCATCAAGCAGTAGCCATGGGGGGGTCATCAATCTCTGAGCAACCTCAACAAGTGACCAGTGGAACTGCTCTTGCTGCAGCATCGTCCGAGCTGGTAAGGCGGTCCGACCTTGATGCGCTCATCCAAGCCATCAAAGAGGCCACCGGTAAGGCGTTTCTTGCCTCAAACAAAATTAAACCCCTCATAGTTGATTCTGGTGCATCCCATCACATGATTAGTGATTCTAGGCTAATTAGTGATATTAAACCTGCTAATGGTAATGTGATAATAGCAAATGGTGAGAAAGTACCAGTTAAAGGCATTGGGAACTTGAAACTATTTGATAAGGAGACTAAGGCATTTTATATGCCAAACTTTACTTCTAACTTGCTATCAGTTAAGAGAGCCACTACTGATTTAAATTGTTATGCTATATTTGGTCCTAACAATGTTCATTTTCAGGATATTGAGACAAGTAAGGTTCTTGGTCAAGGAGGATCCAAGGATGACCTCTATGTGCTTGAGGACTTGAACTTATCTTCTAATGTATCTTGTTTTAATTCAGTTATTATGAAACCTAGTGATTCTATTTTACATGCTAGGCTAGGACACCCTCACACAAGAGCTTTATCTTTAATATTTCCTAATGTTTCTTTTCAAAATGATGAGTGTGAGGCTTGTATTCTTGGTAAACATTGCAAGGCTGTTTTTCCTAAATCTATTACTATTTATGAAAAATGTTTTGATTTAATTCATTCTGATGTTTGGACATCTCCTTGCTTATCTAGAGATAATCAAAAATATTTTGTGACTTTTATTGATGAAAAATCAAAATATACTTGGATAACTTTGCTTCCCTCTAAGGATAGAGTTCTTGAGGCCTTTACTAATTTTCAAAATTATGTCACTAACCACTTTCATGCCAAGATTAAAATTTTGAGATCAGATAATGGTGGAGAGTACACAAGCCATGCCTTTAAGCAATATCTAGCCAAACATGGAATTCTTCACCAAACTAGTTGTCCTTACACCCCACAACAAAATGGAGTGGCTGAGAGGAAGAATAGGCATCTGATGGAGGTAGCAAGGTCTATGATGTTTCACACAAGGGTTCCAAAGAGGTTTTGGGGAGATGCTGTGCTAGCCGCTTGTTATCTTATTAACCGCACACCAACAAAAATTCTAAAGGATGTGTCTCCATTTGAGGTATTAACTAATGACAAACCTACATTTGATCACTTACGAGTGTTTGGTTGTGTGTGCTATGTTTTGCGACCAGGTGAGCTAAGAGACAAGCTTGATGCAAAGAGTACAAAGGCTATGTTTCTTGGCTATTCTACTACACAAAAGGGGTATAAGTGCTATGAACCTACAACAAGGAGAATTCTAGTATCTCGTGATGTCAAGTTCATGGAGACACACGGCTTTTATGACGAGAAGAATTGGGATGAGCTCCGTAATCTCTCCGACTCTCCATCTGATCGGACGCGCAACCTCCGAGTAATTCTTGAGCGGCTAGGTCTTGAAAATGATAGGATCTCTACCGAGTCAGCCAGACCAACATCACCAGAACAATCTGAGCCATTCACTGAGCCTGATCCTGATATACATGCCGATGACCATACTGAGCAGCCTGAGGAGTCACCCGCGGACATCACGGCCGAAACAACCGAGGAGTCGGCCGAACAGCTTGAGGAAATCATAACTCCGGGACGGGCCAACTCCGAAGCTGGGGCTGTAGTTCCTCTTAGGCGCAGCCAACGTATCAAGTATCCTCCTAGTCATTGGAGGAACACCCGTGTGTACTACAACAACATGGCCGTTGCTCATCCGATTCAGGCCGTGTGCACCTTAGCTCATTTTCCGATAGAGCATCAAGTGTTTCTTGGCCATATTGATGAGCATTGGATCCCCAAGACCTATGATGAGGCTAAGCAGCACAAGGTATGGAGAGATGCGGTGGACGCCGAGAATACGGCCATGGTGCAAAATCACACATGGGACGAGGCTGACTTACCCAAGGGCAAGAAGGCTGTCACATCTCGGTATATCTTCACAATCAAATATAAGAGCAATGGGGAGATAGAACGGTATAAGGCACGCCTTGTAGCCCGGGGATTCACGCAAACGTATGGGGAGGACTATCTTGATACGTTTGCTCCGGTGGCCAAACTTCACACTGTTCGAGTGGTTCTCTCTCTTGCCACAAATCTTGATTGGGAGCTATGGCAAATGGATGTGAAGAACGCCTTCCTACAAGGCGAGCTCGAAGATGAAGTGTATATGCGGCCACCACCGGGCCTAGAAGACACCATTGGTCCGGGGAAGGTTCTCAAGCTCAACAAAGCCATCTATGGACTAAAGCAGTCGCCAAGGGCGTGGTACCACAAGCTGAGCACAATCCTCCTTGACAAAGGCTTTCGCAAATCCGAGGCTGATCACACACTATTTACCTCACCAAGCACCAAAGGTATAGTAGTCATCCTAGTGTATGTTGATGATATCATCATCACTGGGAGTGACTCGGTAGGTATTCAAAACACTAAAACCTTCTTGAAATCAGTCTTTGATATTAAGGACCTTGGAGAGTTGAAATATTTTCTTGGGATAGAAATATGTAGATCAAAGGAAGGTTTATTTCTATCACAAAGAAAATATGCTCTTGACTTGTTAAATGAGACAGGAAAATTAGGTTCAAAGGCAGTGGCATCACCTCTTGAAGAGAACTACAAGGCCGGAGGACAGGGGGAGCTTGAGCAGGCACCATACAAGGACGTTGGTCGCTACCGGCGCCTAGTAGGTAAGTTAATCTATTTAACTATAACACGGCCTGATATTTGCTTTGCTGTGAACCAGGTGAGCCAGCACATGAACAATCCAACTGTCCATCATTGGAACATGGTCGACCGAATCCTTAAATACATCAAGGGCTCACCGGGACAAGGCATTTGGATGGGCCGCAACAAGAACACCGAGTTGGTAGGATATTGCGACGCTGACTATGCTGGAGACCGTGGAGACCGTCGCTCCACAACTGGCTATTGCACATTCCTTGGAGGCAACCTGATCACATGGAAGAGCAAGAAACAAAAGGTCGTATCGCTTTCAAGTGCCGAATCCGAGTATAGGGCCATGCGCAAACTCACAACTGAACTAATGTGGCTCAAAGCACTCCTCAAGGATTTAGGAGTGGAAATCACAAGTCCTATCACCATGCATTGTGACAATGAAGCTGCCATTCACATAGCAACCAATTCAGTGTTTCATGAGAGGACCAAACATATTGAGGTGGACTGTCATAAGGTGCGAGAGCAAATCAAGCTTGGAGTTGTCCTACCATGTCACACCGAGAGCAAGGAACAACTCGCTGACATCCTCACCAAAGCTGCAAGTCCCCAAGTGTGCGAATATATTCACTCGAAGCTCGGCCTTATAGACCTCACTCGGCCATGAGTCTTTCACAAGGCACCTACACTCTTTTTCCCTTATGTATAGTTTTTCCCATGAGGTTTTCTATACTAAGGTTTTTTTAATGAGGTGGGTGCCTCTACTGTCAAGCTTGCCTGATCATCTAAGTCAAGCTTGAGGGGGAGTATGAGTTTGGCACACCACCTTGGCCACCACCGTCCGTACAACCGTACGGACGTCCGTACGATCGACAACCTATGGGCTGACCAAGCCATCTCGTATCTCATAAGCCCAATCCACTAAGGAGAGCTCCCAACGATCTCCCTTCATCGAGATCCTTCTATTATAGCCGTTAGGCAACTTGCAAGTGGGAAGTCAAAGGTTTAGTCACATGTAGGAATAAGGAGATGTCGCTATCTCTCATTAATGTGCACATAGAACCCTAGGAAAGAATATCCTCTTTGTATAGCTCTATATATGGTTTGTAAGTATGTTCTAATTCAAGCAAGAAAAGAGTTCATTCTCTTTCTCCAACACTCTCTCTCTCAATCGTTCACTCTCCTCACTCTTTACACGATTTCACTCTCTTCCATAATCTCTTGATTACTCTACTCTCAAACTTACAAATATATCATTTTCTCTCATTATGCTCTTTGTTCTTCACCCATCAAACTCTCTCCACTCTTACAATTCTAAACCTAATTCCGCTTAAACCAACACAGAATGTGTGACAACCCAATGCATTTGACTAGTTGTAAGAGTTTGGGATGAATTTGGAGTGCTTAGACAACACTTAAACCAGTTTTATCCCAAAATAGGCTTAAACCAAGAAAACAAGCTAAAACCGAGAGAAACATTGATTTGAAGCAATAAAAAGCTATGTTACTCTTTCTTGGGTTAAAATATGTAACATCCCAATGCATTTGACTAATTATAAGGGGTTGCGTTGAATTTGGAGTGTTTAGACAACACTTAAACCCGTTTTATCCCAAAACGGGCTAAAACCGAGAAAACAGGCTAAAACCGAGAGAAAAAATAGATTCGTATAAGTAAACAGATATGTTACTCTTTCTAGGGTCAAAATATGTAACAATACAATGCATTTTACTAATTATAAGAGTTTGGGTTGAATTTGGAGTGTTTAGACTCCCCTTTTACCCATTTTTCCCAAAACAGTCTAAAACCGAGAAAACATTGATTTGAAGCAGTAAATTGCTTTGTTACTGTTTCTAGGGTTAGAATGTGTGACAACCAATGCATTTGACTAATTGTAAGAGTTCGGGATGAATTCGGAGTGTTTAGACAACACTTAAACCCGTTTTATCCCAAAATAGGCTTAAACCGAGAAAACAGGCTAAAACGGAGAGAAACATTGATTATAGCAGAAAACAGCTATGTTACTCTTTCTGGGGAAAATATGTAACAGTCCAATGCATTTGATTAATTATAAGGGTCTGGGTTTAATTTGGATTGTTTAGACAACACTTAAACCCGTTTTATCCCAAAACAGGCTAAAACCGAGACAAACATAGATTCGAAGCCGTAAACAGATTTGTTACTCTTTCTAGGGTCAAAATATGTAACAATAAAATGCATTTTACTAGTTATAAGAGCTTGGGTTGAATTTGGAGTGTTTAGACGTCACTTTTACCCATTTTTCCCAAAACAGGCTAGAACCGAGAATACATTGATTCGAAGCAGTAAATTGCTTTATTACTGTTTCTAGGGTCAGAATGTGTGACAACCCAATGCATTTGACTGATTGTATGACTTCAGGATGAATTCGGAGTGTTTAGACAACACTTAAACCCGTTTTATCCCAAAATAGGCTTAAACCGAGAAAACAGGCTAAAACGGAGAGAAACATTGATTATAGCTGTAAACAGCTATGTTACTCTTTCTGGGGAAAAATATGTAACAATCCAATGCATTTGACTAATTATAAGGGTTTGAGTTGAATTTGGAGTGTTTAGACAATACTTAAACCCGTTTTATCCCAAAACAGGCTAAAACCGAGAGAAACATAGATTCGAACCGGTAAACAGATATGTTACTCTTTCTAGTGTCAAAATATGTAACAATACAATGCATTTTACTAATTATAAGAGTTTGGGTTGAATTTGGAGTGTTTAGACGCCACTTTTACCCATTTTTCCCAAAACAGGCTAAAACCAAGAAAACATTGATTCGAAGCAGTAAATTGCTTTATTACTGTTTCTAGGGTCAGAATGTGTGACAACCCAATGCATTTGACTAATTGTAAGAGTTCGGGATGAATTTGGAGTGTTTAGACAACACTTAAACCCGTTTTATCCCAAAATAGGCTTAAACCGAGAAAATAGGCTAAAACCAAGAGAAACATTGATTTGAAGCAATAAACAGCTATGTTACTCTTTCTAGGGTAAAAATATGCAACAATCCAATGCATTTGGCTAATTATAAGGGGTTGGGTTGAATTTGGAGTGTTTAGACAACACTTAAACCAGTTTTATCCCAAAACAGGCTAAAACCGAGAGAAACATAGATTCGTGTAAGTAAACAGATATGTTACTCTTTCTAGGGTCAAAATATGTAACAATACAATGCATTTTACTAATTATAAGAGTTTGGGTTGAATTTGGAGTGTTTAGACTCCCCTTTTACCCATTTTTCCCAAAACAGGCTAAAACCGAGAAAATATTGATTTGAAGCAGTAAATTGCTTTGCTACTGTTTCTAGGGTTAGAATGTGTGACAACCCAATGCATTTGACTAATTGTAAGAGTTAGGGATGAATTCGGAGTGTTTAGACAACACTTAAACCCGTTTTATCCCAAAATAGGCTTAAACCGAGAAAACAGGCTAAAACGGAGAGAAACATAGATTATAGCAGTAAACAGCTATGTTACTCTTTCTGGGGAAAATATGTAACAGTCCAATGCATTTGATTAATTATAAGGGTCTGGGTTTAATTTGGAGTGTTTAGACAACACTTAAACCCGTTTTATTCCAAAACAGGCTAAAACCGAGAAAACAGGCTAAAACGGAGAGAAACATTGATTATAGCTGTAAACAGCTATGTTACTCTTTCTGGGGAAAAATATGTAACAATCCAATGCATTTGACTAATTATAAGGGTTTGAGTTGAATTTGGAGTGTTTAGACAACACTTAAACCAGTTTTATCCCAAAACAGGCTAAAACCGAGAGAAAACATAGATTCGTGTAAGTAAACAGATATGTTACTCTTTCTAGGGTCAAAATATGTAACAATACAATGTATTTTACTAATTATAAGAGTTTGGGTTGAATTTGGAGTGTTTAGACTCCCCTTTTACCCATTTTTCCCAAAACAGGCTAGAACCGAGAAAACATTGATTTGAAGCAGTAAATTGCTTTGCTACTGTTTCTAGGGTTAGAATGTGTGACAACCCAATGCATTTTACTAATTGTAAGAGTTCGGGATGAATTCGGAGTGTTTAGACAACACTTAAACCCGTTTTATCCCAAAATAGGCTTAAACCGAGAAAAAGGCTAAAACGGAGAGAAACATAGATTATAGCAGTAAACAGCTATGTTACTCTTTCTGGGGAAAATATGTAACAGTCCAATGCATTTGATTAATTATAAGGGTCTGGGTTTAATTTGGAGTGTTTAGACAACACTTAAACCCGTTTTATCCCAAAACAGGCTAAAACCGAGACAAAACATAGATTCGAAGCCGTAAACAGATTTGTTACTCTTTCTAGGGTCAAAATATGTAACAATACAATGCATTTTACTAATTATAAGAGTTTGGGTTGAATTTGGAGTGTTTAGACTCCCCTTTTACCCATTTTTCCCAAAACAGGCTAAAACCGAGAAAACATTGATTTGAAGCAGTAAATTGCTTTACTACTGTTTCTAGGGTTAGAATGTGTGACAACCCAATGCCTTTGACTAATTGTAAGAGTTCGGGATGAATTCGGAGTGTTTAGACAACAGTTAAACCCGTTTTATCCCAAAATAGGCTTAAACCGAGAAAACAGGCTAAAACGGAGAGAAACATAGATTATAGCAGTAAACAGCTATGTTACTCTTTCTGGGGAAAATATGTAACAGTCCAATGCATTTGATTAATTATAAGGGTCTGGGTTTAATTTGGAGTGTTTAGACAACACTTAAACCCGTTTTATCCCAAAACAGGCTAAAACCGAGACAAAACATAGATTCGAAGCCGTAAACAGATATGTTACTCTTTCTAGGGTCAAAATATGTAACAATACAATGCATTTTACTAATTATAAGAGTTTGGGTTGAATTTGGAGTGTTTAGACGTCACTTTTACCCATTTTTCCCAAAACAGGATAGAACCGAGAAAACATTGATTCGAAGCAGTAAATTGCTTTATTACTGTTTCTAGGGTCAGAATGTGTGACAACCCAATGCATTTGACTAATTGTAAGAGTTCAGGATGAATTCGGAGTGTTTAGACAACACTTAAACCCGTTTTATCCCAAAATAGGCTTAAACCGAGAAAACAGGCTAAAACGGAGAGAAACATTGATTATAGCTGTAAACAGCTATGTTACTCTTTCTGGGGAAAAATATGTAACAATCCAATGCATTTGACAAATTATAAGGGTTTGAGTTGAATTTGGAGTGTTTAGACAACACTTAAACCAGTTTTATCCCAAAACAGGCTAAAACCGAGAGAAAACATAGATTCGTGTAAGTAAACTGATATGTTACTCTTTCTAGGGTCAAAATATGTAACAATACAATGCATTTTACTAATTATAAGAGTTTGGGTTGAATTTGGAGTGTTTAGACTCCCCTTTTACCCATTTTTCCCAAAACAGGCTAAAACCGAGAAAACATTGATTTGAAGCAGTAAATTGCTTTGATACTGTTTCTAGGGTTAGAATGTGTGACAACCCAATGCATTTGACTAATTGTAAGAGTTCGGGATGAATTCGGAGTGTTTAGACAACACTTAAACCCGTTTTATCCCAAAATAGGCTTAAACCGAGAAAACAGGCTAAAACGGAGAGAAACATAGATTATAGCAGTAAACAGCTATGTTACTCTTTCTGGGGAAAATATGTAACAGTCCAATGCATTTGATTAATTATAAGGGTCTGGGTTTAATTTGGAGTGTTTAGACAACACTTAAACCCGTTTTATCCCAAAACAGGCTAAAACCGAGTCAAAACATAGATTCGAAGCCGTAAACAGATTTGTTACTCTTTCTAGGGTCAAAATATGTAACAATACAATGCATTTTACTAATTATAAGAGTTTGGGTTGAATTTGGAGTGTTTAGACGTCACTTTTACCCATTTTTCCCAAAACAGGATAGAACCGAGAAAACGTTGATTCGAAGCAGTAAATTGCTTTATTACTGTTTCTAGGGTCAGAATGTGTGACAACCCAATGCATTTGATTAATTGTAAGAGTTCAGGATGAATTCGGAGTGTTTAGACAACACTTAAACCCGTTTTATCCCAAAATAGGCTTAAACCGAGAAAACAGGCTAAAACGGAGAGAAACATTGATTATAGCTGTAAACAGCTATGTTACTCTTTCTGGGGAAAAATATGTAACAATCCAATGCATTTGACTAATTATAAGGGTTTGAGTTGAATTTGGAGTGTTTAGACAACACTTAAACCCGTTTTATCCCAAAACAGGCTAAAACCGAGAGAAACATAGATTCGAACAGGTAAACAGATATGTTACTCTTTCCAGTGTCAAAATATGTAACAATACAATGCATTTTACTAATTATAAGAGTTTGGGTTGAATTTGGAGTGTTTAGACGCCACTTTTACCCATTTTTTCCAAAACAGGCTAAAACCAAGAAAACATTGATTCGAAGCAGTAAATTGCTTTATTACTGTTTCTAGGGTCAGAATGTGTGACAACCCAATGCATTTGACTAATTGTAAGAGTTCGGGATGAATTTGGAGTGTTTAGACAACACTTAAACCCGTTTTATCCCTAAATAGGCTTAAACCGAGAAAACAGGCTAAAACCAAGAGAAACATTGATTTGAAGCAATTAACAGCTATGTTACTCTTTCTACGGTAAAAATATGCAACAATCCAATGCATTTGACTAATTATAAGGGGTTGGATTGAATTTGGAGTGTTTAGACAACACTTAAACCCGTTTTATCCCAAAACAGGCTAAAACCGAGAAAACAGGCTAAAACCGAGAGAAAACATAGATTCGTATAAGTAAACAGATATGTTACTCTTTCTAGGGTCAAAATATGTAACAATACAATGCATTTTACTAATTATAAGAGTTTGGGTTGAATTTCGAGTGTTTAGACTCCCCTTTTACCCATTTTTCCCAAAACAGGCTAAAACCGAGAAAACATTGATTTGAAGCAGTAAATTGCTTTGTTACTGTTTCTAGGGTTAGAATGTGTGACAACCCAATGCATTTGACTAATTGTAAGAGTTCGGGATGAATTCGGAGTGTTTAGACAACACTTAAACCCGTTTTATCCCAAAATAGGCTTAAACCGAGAAAACAGGCTAAAACGGAGAGAAACATTGATTATAGCAGTAAACAGCTATGTTACTCTTTCTGGGGAAAATATGTAACAGTCCAATGCATTTGATTAATTATAAGGGTCTGGGTTTAATTTGGAGTGTTTAGACAACACTTAAACCCGTTTTATCCCAAAACAGGCTAAAACCGAGTCAAAACATAGATTCGAAGCCGTAAACAGATTTGTTACTCTTTCTAGGGTCAAAATATGTAACAATACAATGCATTTTACTAATTATAAGAGTTTGGGTTGAATTTGGAGTGTTTAGACGTCACTTTTACCCATTTTTCCCAAAACAGGCTAGAACCGAGAAAACATTGATTCGAAGCAGTAAATTGCTTTAGTACTGTTTCTAGGGTCAGAATGTGTGACAAACCAATGCATTTGACTAATTGTAAGAGTTCAGGATGAATTCGGAGTGTTTAGACAACACTTACACCCGTTTTATCCCAAAATAGGCTTAATCCGAGAAAACAGGCTAAAACGGAGAGAAACATTGATTATAGCTGTAAACAGCTATGTTACTCTTTCTGGGGAAAAATATGTAACAATCCAATGCATTTGACTAATTATAAGGGTTTGAGTTGAATTTGGAGTGTTTAGACAACACTTAAACCCGTTTTATCCCAAAACAGGCTAAAACCGAGAGAAACATAGATTCGAACCGGTAAACAGATATGTTACTCTTTCTAGTGTCAAAATATGTAACAATACAATGCATTTTACTAATTATAAGAGTTTGGGTTGAATTTGGAGTGTTTAGACGCCACTTTTACCCATTTTTCCCAAAACAGGCTAAAACCAAGAAAACATTGATTCGAAGCAGTAAATTGCTTTATTACTGTTTCTAGGGTCAGAATGTGTGACAACCAATTGCATTTGACTAATTGTAAGAGTTCGGGATGAATTTGGAGTGTTTAGACAACACTTAAACCCGTTTTATCCCAAAATAGGCTTAAACCGAGAAAACAGGCTAAAACCAAGAGAAACATTGATTTGAAGCAATAAACAGCTATGTTACTCTTTCTAGGGTAAAAATATGCAACAATTCAATGCATTTGACTAATTATAAGGGGTTGGGTTGAATTTGGAGTGTTTAGACAACACAAACCCGTTTTATCCCAAAACAGGCTAAAACCGAGAAAACAGGCTAAAACCGAGAGAAAACATAGATTCGTATAAGTAAACCGATATGTTACTCTTTCTAGGTTAAAATATGTAACAATACAATGCATTTTACTAATTATAAGAGTTTGGGTTGAATTTGGAGTGTTTAGACTCCCCTTTTACCCATTTTTCCCAAAACAGGCTAAAACCGAGAAAACATTGATTTGAAGCAATAAATTGCTTTGTTACTGTTTCTAGGGTTAGAATGTGTGACAACCCAATGCATTTGACTAATTGTAAGAGTTCGGGATGAATTCGGAGTGTTTAGACAACACTTAAACCCGTTTTATCCCAAAATAGGCTTAAACCGAGAAAACAGGCTAAAACGGAGAGAAACATTGATTATAGCAGTAAACAGCTATGTTACTCTTTCTGGGGAATATATGTAACAGTCCAATGCATTTGATTAATTATAAGGGTCTGGGTTTAATTTGGAGTGTTTAGACAACACTTAAACCCGTTTTATCCCTAAACAGGGTAAAACCGAGACAAAACATAGATTCGCAGCCGTAAACAGATATGTTACTCTTTCTAGGGTCAAAATATGTAACAATACAATGCATTTTACTAATTATAAGAGTTTGGGTTGAATTTGGAGTGTTTAGACTCCCCTTTTACCCATTTTTCCCAAAACAGGCTAAAACCGAGAAAACATTGATTTGAAGCAGTAAATTGCTTTGTTACTGTTTCTAGGGTCAGAATGTGTGACAACCCAATGCATTTGACTAATTGTAAGAGTTCGGGATGAATTCGGAGTGTTTAGACAACACTTAAACCCGTTTTATCCCAAAATAGGCTTAAACCGAGAAAACAGGCTAAAACGGAGAGAAACATAGATTATAGCAGTAAACAGCTATGTTACTCTTTCTGGGGAAAATATGTAACAGTCCAATGCATTTGATTAATTATAAGGGTCTGGGTTTAATTTGGAGTGTTTAGACAACACTTAAACCCGTTTTATCCCAAAACAGGCTAAAACCTAGACAAAACATAGATTCGAAGCCGTAAACAGATTTGTTACTCTTTCTAGGGTCAAAATATGTAACAATACAATGCATTTTACTAATTATAAGAGTTTGGGTTGAATTTGGAGTGTTTAGACGTCACTTTTACCCATTTTTCCCAAAACAGGATAGAACCGAGAAAACATTGATTCGAAGCAGTAAATTGCTTTATTACTGTTTCTAGGGTCAGAATGTGTGACAACCCAATGCATTTGATTAATTGTAAGAGTTCAGGATGAATTCGGAGTGTTTAGACAACACTTAAACCCGTTTTATCCCAAAATAGGCTTAATCCGAGAAAACAGGCTAAAACGGAGAGAAACATTGATTATAGCTGTAAAAAGCTATGTTACTCTTTCTGGGGAATAATATGTAACAATCCAATGCATTTGACTAATTATAAGGGTTTGAGTTGAATTTGGAGTGTTTAGACAACACTTAAACCCGTTTTATCCCAAAACAGGCTAAAACCGAGAGAAACATAGATTCGAACCGGTAAACAGATATGTTACTCTTTCTAGTGTCAAAATATGTAACAATACAATGCATTTTACTAATTATAAGAGTTTGGGTTGAATTTGGAGTGTTTAGACACCACTTTTACCCATTTTTCCCAAAACAGGCTAAAACCAAGAAAACATTGATTCGAAGCAGTAAATTGCTTTATTACTGTTTCTAGGGTCAGAATGTGTGACAACCAATTGCATTTGACTAATTGTAAGAGTTCGGGATGAATTTGGAGTGTTTAGACAACACTTAAACCCGTTTTATCCCAAAATAGGCTTAAACCGAGAAAACAGGCTAAAACCAATAGAAACATTGATTTGAAGCAATTAACAGCTATGTTACTCTTTCTAGGGTAAAAATATGCAACAATCCAATGCATTTGACTAATTATAAGGGGTTGGGTTGAATTTGGAGTGTTTAGACAACACAAACCCGTTTTATCCCTAAACAGGCTAAAACCGAGAAAACAGGCTAAAACCGAGACAAAACATAGATTCGTATAAGTAAACAGATATGTTACTCTTTCTAGGTTAAAATATGTAACAATACAATGCATTTTACTAATTATAAGAGTTTGGGTTGAATTTGGAGTGTTTAGACTCCCCTTTTACCCATTTTTCCCAAAACAGGCTAAAACCGAGAAAACATTGATTTGAAGCAGTAAATTGCTTTGTTACTGTTTCTAGGGTCAGAATGTGTGACAACCCAATGCATTTGACTAATTGTAAGAGTTCGGGATGAATTCGGAGTGTTTAGACAACACTTAAACCCGTTTTATCCCAAAATAGGCTTAAACCGAGAAAACAGACTAAAACGGAGAGAAACATAGATTATAGCAGTAAACAGCTATGTTACTCTTTCTGGGGAAAATATGTAACAGTCCAATGCATTTGATTAATTATAAGGGTCTGGGTTTAATTTGGAGTGTTTAGACAACACTTAAACCCGTTTTATCCCAAAACAGGCTAAAACCTAGACAAAACATAGATTCGAAGCCGTAAACAGATTTGTTACTCTTTCTAGGGTCAAAATATGTAACAATACAATGCATTTTACTAATTATAAGAGTTTGGGTTGAATTTGGAGTGTTTAGACGTCACTTTTACCCATTTTTCCCAAAACAGGATAGAACCGAGAAAACATTGATTCGAAGCAGTAAATTGCTTTATTACTGTTTCTAGGGTCAGAATGTGTGACAACCCAATGCATTTGATTAATTGTAAGAGTTCAGGATGAATTCGGAGTGTTTAGACAACACTTAAACCCGTTTTATCCCAAAATAGGCTTAAACCGAGAAAACAGGCTAAAACGGAGAGAAACATTGATTATAGCTGTAAACAGCTATGTTACTCTTTCTGGGGAATAATATGTAACAATCCAATGCATTTGACTAATTATAAGGGTTTGAGTTGAATTTGGAGTGTTTAGACAACACTTAAACCCGTTTTATCCCAAAACAGGCTAAAACCGAGAGAAACATAGATTCGAACCGGTAAACAGATATGTTACTCTTTCCAGTGTCAAAATATGTAACAATACAATGCATTTTACTAATTATAAGAGTTTGGGTTGAATTTGGAGTGTTTAGACGCCACTTTTACCCATTTTTCCCAAAACAGGCTAAAACCAAGAAAACATTGATTCGAAGCAGTAAATTGCTTTATTACTGTTTCTAGGGTCAGAATGTGTGACAACCCAATGCATTTGACTAATTGTAAGAGTTCGGGATGAATTTGGAGTGTTTAGACAACACTTAAACCCGTTTTATCCCTAAATAGGCTTAAACCGAGAAAACAGGCTAAAACCAAGAGAAACATTGATTTGAAGCAATTAACAGCTATGTTACTCTTTCTACGGTAGAAATATGCAACAATCCAACGCATTTGACTAATTATAAGGGGTTGGGTTGAATTTGGAGTGTTTAGACAACACTTAAACCCGTTTTATCCCAAAACAGGCTAAAACCGAGAAAACAGGCTAAAACCGAGAGAAAACATAGATTCGTATAAGTAAACAGATATGTTACTCTTTCTAGGGTCAAAATATGTAACAATACAATGCATTTTACTAATTATAAGAGTTTGGGTTGAATTTGGAGTGTTTAGACTCCCCTTTTACCCATTTTTCCCAAAACAGGCTAAAACCGAGAAAACATTGATTTGAAGCAGTAAATTGCTTTGTTACTGTTTCTAGGGTTAGAATGTGTGACAACCCAATGCATTTGACTAATTGTAAGAGTTCGGGATGAATTTGGAGTGTTTAGACAACACTTAAACCCGTTTTATCCCAAAATAGGCTTAAACCGAGAAAACAGGCTAAAACGGAGAGAAACATTGATTATAGCAGTAAACAGCTATGTTACTCTTTCTGGGGAAAATATGTAACAGTCCAATGCATTTGATTAATTATAAGGGTCTGGGTTTAATTTGGAGTGTTTAGACAACACTTAAACCCGTTTTATCCCAAAACAGGCTAAAACCGAGTCAAAACATAGATTCGAAGCCGTAAACAGATTTGTTACTCTTTCTAGGGTCAAAATATGTAACAATACAATGCATTTTACTAATTATAAGAGTTTGGGTTGAATTTGGAGTGTTTAGACGTCACTTTTACCCATTTTTCCCAAAACAGGCTAGAACCGAGAAAACATTGATTCGAAGCAGTAAATTGCTTTAGTACTGTTTCTAGGGTCAGAATGTGTGACAACCCAATGCATTTGACTAATTGTAAGAGTTCGGGATGAATTCGGAGTGTTTAGACAACACTTAAACCCGTTTTATCCCAAAATAGGCTTAAACCGAGAAAACAGGCTAAAACGGAGGGAAACATTGATTATAACAGTAAACAGCTATGTTACTCTTTCTGGGGAAAATATGTAACAATCCAATGCATTTGATTAATTATAAGGGTCTAGGTTTAATTTGGAGTGTTTAGACAACACTTAAACCCGTTTTATCCCAAAACAGGCTAAAACCGAGACAAAACATAGAT
Organism: Camelina sativa; assembly: GCF_030686135.1. Taxonomy (NCBI): domain Eukaryota; kingdom Viridiplantae; phylum Streptophyta; class Magnoliopsida; order Brassicales; family Brassicaceae; genus Camelina; species Camelina sativa. The sequence goes on along the minus strand of NC_141880.1, from coordinate 22,260,225 downwards.
TCGAAGCCGTAAACAGATATGTTACTCTTTCTAGGGTCAAAATATGTAACAATACAATGCATTTTACTAATTATAAGAGTTTGGGTTGAATATGGAGTGTTTAGACGTCACTTTTACCCATTTTTCCCAAAACAGGCTAGAACCGAGAAAACATTGATTCGAAGCAGTAAATTGCTTTATTACTGTTTCTAGGGTCAGAATGTGTGACAACCCAATGCATTTGACTAATTGTAAGAGTTCAGGATGAATTCGGAGTGTTTAGACAACACTTAAACCCGTTTTATCCCAAAATAGGCTTAACCCGAGAAAACAGGCTAAAACGGAGAGAAACATTGATTATAGCTGTAAACAGCTATGTTACTCTTTCTGGGGAAAAATATGTAACAATCCAATGGATTTGACTAATTATAAGGGTTTGAGTTGAATTTGGAGTGTTTAGACAACACTTAAACCCGTTTTATCCCAAAACAGGCTAAAACCGAGAGAAACATAGATTCGAACCGGTAAACAGATATGTTACTCTTTCTAGTGTCAAAATATGTAACAATACAATGCATTTTACTAATTATAAGAGTTTGGGTTGAATTTGGAGTGTTTAGACGCCACTTTTACCCATTTTTCCCAAAACAGGCTAAAACCAAGAAAACATTGATTCAAAGCAGTAAATTGCTTTATTACTGTTTCTAGGGTCAGAATGTGTGACAACCAATTGCATTTGACTAATTGTAAGAGTTCGGGATGAATTTGGAGTGTTTAGACAACACTTAAACCCGTTTTATCCCAAAATAGGCTTAAACCGAGAAAACAGGCTAAAACCAAGAGAAACATTGATTTGAAGCAATAAACAGCTATGTTACTCTTTCTAGGGTAAAAATATGCAACAATCCAATGCATTTGACTAATTATAAGGGGTTGGGTTGAATTTGGAGTGTTTAGACAACACTTAAACCCGTTTTATCCCAAAACAGGCTAAAACCGAGAAAACAGGCTAAAACCGAGAGAAAACATAGATTCGTATAAGTAAACAGATATGTTACTCTTTCTAGGTTAAAATATGTAACAATACAATGCATTTTACTAATTATAAGAGTTTGGGTTGAATTTGGAGTGTTTAGACTCCCCTTTTACCCATTTTTCCCAAAACAGGCTAAAACCGAGAAAACATTGATTTGAAGCAGTAAATTGCTTTGTTACTGTTTCTAGGGTTAGAATGTGTGACAACCCAATGCATTTGACTAATTGTAAGAGTTCGGGATGAATTCGGAGTGTTTAGACAACACTTAAACCCGTTTTATCCCAAAATAGGCTTAAACCGAGAAAACAGACTAAAACGGAGAGAAACATTGATTATAGCAGTAAACAGCTATGTTACTCTTTCTAGGGAATATATGTAACAGTCCAATGCATTTGATTAATTATAAGGGTCTGGGTTTAATTTGGAGTGTTTAGACAACACTTAAACCCGTTTTATCCCTAAACAGGGTAAAACCGAGACAAAACATAGATTCGAAGCCGTAAACAGATATGTTACTCTTTCTAGGGTCAAAATATGTAACAATACAATGCATTTTACTAATTATAAGAGTTTGGGTTGAATTTGGAGTGTTTAGACGCCACTTTTACCCATTTTTCCCAAAACAGGCTAAAACCAAGAAAACATTGATTCGAAGCAGTAAATTGCTTTATTACTGTTTCTAGGGTCAGAATGTGTGACAACCAATTGCATTTGACTAATTGTAAGAGTTCGGGATGAATTTGGAGTGTTTAGACAACACTTAAACCCGTTTTATCCCAAAATAGGCTTAAACCGAGAAAACAGGCTAAAACCAAGAGAAACATTGATTTGAAGCAATAAACAGCTATGTTACTCTTTCTAGGGTAAAAATATGCAACAATCCAATGCATTTGACTAATTATAAGGGGTTGGGTTGAATTTGGAGTGTTTAGACAACACTTAAACCCGTTTTATCCCAAAACAGGCTAAAACCGAGAAAACAGACTAAAACCGAGAGAAAACATAGATTCGTATAAGTAAACAGATATGTTACTCTTTCTAGGTTAAAATATGTAACAATACAATGCATTTTACTAATTATAAGAGTTTGGGTTGAATTTGGAGTGTTTAGACTCCCCTTTTACCCATTTTTCCCAAAACAGGCTAAAACCGAGAAAACATTGATTTGAAGTGTTTAGACAACACTTAAACCCGTTTTATCCCAAAATAGGCTTAAACCGAGAAAACAGGCTAAAACCAAGAGAAACATTGATTTGAAGCAATAAACAGCTATGTTACTCTTTCTAGGGTAAAAATATGCAACAATCCAATGCATTTGACTAATTATAAGGGGTTGGGTTGAATTTGGAGTGTTTAGACAACACTTAAACCCGTTTTATCCCAAAACAGGCTAAAACCGAGAAAACAGACTAAAACCGAGAGAAAACATAGATTCGTATAAGTAAACAGATATGTTACTCTTTCTAGGTTAAAATATGTAACAATACAATGCATTTTACTAATTATAAGAGTTTGGGTTGAATTTGGAGTGTTTAGACTCCCCTTTTACCCATTTTTCCCAAAACAGGCTAAAACCGAGAGAAAACATAGATTCGTATAAGTAAACAGATATGTTACTCTTTCTAGGTTAAAATATGTAACAATACAATGCATTTTACTAATTATAAGAGTTTGGGTTGAATTTGGAGTGTTTAGACTCCCCTTTTACCCATTTTTCCCAAAACAGGCTAAAACCAAGAAAACATTGATTCGAAGCAGTAAATTGCTTTATTACTGTTTCTAGGGTCAGAATGTGTGACAACCCAATGCATTTGACTAATTGTAAGAGTTCGGGATGAATTTGGAGTGTTTAGACAACACTTAAACCCGTTTTATCCCTAAATAGGCTTAAACCGAGAAAACAGGCTAAAACCAAGAGAAACATTGATTTGAAGCAATAAACAGCTATGTTACTCTTTCTAGGGTAAAAATATGCAACAATCCAATGCATTTGACTAATTATAAGGGGTTGGGTTGAATTTGGAGTGTTTAGACAACACTTAAACCCGTTTTATCCCAAAACAGGCTAAAACCGAGAAAACAGACTAAAACCGAGAGAAAACATAGATTCGTATAAGTAAACAGATATGTTACTCTTTCTAGGTTAAAATATGTAACAATACAATGCATTTTACTAATTATAAGAGTTTGGGTTGAATTTGGAGTGTTTAGACTCCCCTTTTACCCATTTTTCCCAAAACAGGCTAAAACCGAGAGAAAACATAGATTCGTATAAGTAAACAGATATGTTACTCTTTCTAGGTTAAAATATGTAACAATACAATGCATTTTACTAATTATAAGAGTTTGGGTTGAATTTGGAGTGTTTAGACTCCCCTTTTACCCATTTTTCCCAAAACAGGCTAAAACCGAGAAAACATTGATTTGAAGCAGTAAATTGCTTTGTTACTGTTTCTAGGGTTAGAATGTGTGACAACCCAATGCATTTGACTAATTGTAAGAGTTCGGGATGAATTTGGAGTGTTTAGACAACACTTAAACCCGTTTTATCCCAAAATAGGCTTAAACCGAGAAAACAGGCTAAAACGGAGAGAAACATTGATTATAGCAGTAAACAGCTATGTTACTCTTTCTGGGGAAAATATGTAACAGTCCAATGCATTTGATTAATTATAAGGGTCTGGGTTTAATTTGGAGTGTTTAGACAACACTTAAACCCGTTTTATCCCAAAACAGGCTAAAACCGAGTCAAAACATAGATTCGAAGCCGTAAACAGATTTGTTACTCTTTCTAGGGTCAAAATATGTAACAATACAATGCATTTTACTAATTATAAGAGTTTGGGTTGAATTTGGAGTGTTTAGACGTCACTTTTACCCATTTTTCCCAAAACAGGCTAGAACCGAGAAAACATTGATTCGAAGCAGTAAATTGCTTTAGTACTGTTTCTAGGGTCAGAATGTGTGACAACCCAATGCATTTGACTAATTGTAAGAGTTCGGGATGAATTTGGAGTGTTTAGACAACACTTAAACCCGTTTTATCCCAAAATAGGCTTAAACCGAGAAAACAGGCTAAAACCAAGAGAAACATTGATTTGAAGCAATAAACAGCTATGTTACTCTTTCTAGGGTAAAAATATGCAACAATCCAATGCATTTGACTAATTATAAGGGGTTGGGTTGAATTTGGAGTGTTTAGACAACACTTAAACCCGTTTTATCCCAAAACAGGCTAAAACCGAGAAAACAGACTAAAACCGAGAGAAAACATAGATTCGTATAAGTAAACAGATATGTTACTCTTTCTAGGTTAAAATATGTAACAATACAATGCATTTTACTAATTATAAGAGTTTGGGTTGAATTTGGAGTGTTTAGACTCCCCTTTTACCCATTTTTCCCAAAACAGGCTAAAACCGAGAAAACATTGATTTGAAGTGTTTAGACAACACTTAAACCCGTTTTATCCCAAAATAGGCTTAAACCGAGAAAACAGGCTAAAACCAAGAGAAACATTGATTTGAAGCAATAAACAGCTATGTTACTCTTTCTAGGGTAAAAATATGCAACAATCCAATGCATTTGACTAATTATAAGGGGTTGGGTTGAATTTGGAGTGTTTAGACAACACTTAAACCCGTTTTATCCCAAAACAGGCTAAAACCGAGAAAACAGACTAAAACCGAGAGAAAACATAGATTCGTATAAGTAAACAGATATGTTACTCTTTCTAGGTTAAAATATGTAACAATACAATGCATTTTACTAATTATAAGAGTTTGGGTTGAATTTGGAGTGTTTAGACTCCCCTTTTACCCATTTTTCCCAAAACAGGCTAAAACCGAGAGAAAACATAGATTCGTATAAGTAAACAGATATGTTACTCTTTCTAGGTTAAAATATGTAACAATACAATGCATTTTACTAATTATAAGAGTTTGGGTTGAATTTGGAGTGTTTAGACTCCCCTTTTACCCATTTTTCCCAAAACAGGCTAAAACCAAGAAAACATTGATTCGAAGCAGTAAATTGCTTTATTACTGTTTCTAGGGTCAGAATGTGTGACAACCCAATGCATTTGACTAATTGTAAGAGTTCGGGATGAATTTGGAGTGTTTAGACAACACTTAAACCCGTTTTATCCCTAAATAGGCTTAAACCGAGAAAACAGGCTAAAACCAAGAGAAACATTGATTTGAAGCAATAAACAGCTATGTTACTCTTTCTAGGGTAAAAATATGCAACAATCCAATGCATTTGACTAATTATAAGGGGTTGGGTTGAATTTGGAGTGTTTAGACAACACTTAAACCCGTTTTATCCCAAAACAGGCTAAAACCGAGAAAACAGACTAAAACCGAGAGAAAACATAGATTCGTATAAGTAAACAGATATGTTACTCTTTCTAGGTTAAAATATGTAACAATACAATGCATTTTACTAATTATAAGAGTTTGGGTTGAATTTGGAGTGTTTAGACTCCCCTTTTACCCATTTTTCCCAAAACAGGCTAAAACCGAGAGAAAACATAGATTCGTATAAGTAAACAGATATGTTACTCTTTCTAGGTTAAAATATGTAACAATACAATGCATTTTACTAATTATAAGAGTTTGGGTTGAATTTGGAGTGTTTAGACTCCCCTTTTACCCATTTTTCCCAAAACAGGCTAAAACCGAGAAAACATTGATTTGAAGCAGTAAATTGCTTTGTTACTGTTTCTAGGGTTAGAATGTGTGACAACCCAATGCATTTGACTAATTGTAAGAGTTCGGGATGAATTTGGAGTGTTTAGACAACACTTAAACCCGTTTTATCCCAAAATAGGCTTAAACCGAGAAAACAGGCTAAAACGGAGAGAAACATTGATTATAGCAGTAAACAGCTATGTTACTCTTTCTGGGGAAAATATGTAACAGTCCAATGCATTTGATTAATTATAAGGGTCTGGGTTTAATTTGGAGTGTTTAGACAACACTTAAACCCGTTTTATCCCAAAACAGGCTAAAACCGAGTCAAAACATAGATTCGAAGCCGTAAACAGATTTGTTACTCTTTCTAGGGTCAAAATATGTAACAATACAATGCATTTTACTAATTATAAGAGTTTGGGTTGAATTTGGAGTGTTTAGACGTCACTTTTACCCATTTTTCCCAAAACAGGCTAGAACCGAGAAAACATTGATTCGAAGCAGTAAATTGCTTTAGTACTGTTTCTAGGGTCAGAATGTGTGACAACCCAATGCATTTGACTAATTGTAAGAGTTCGGGATGAATTCGGAGTGTTTAGACAACACTTAAACCCGTTTTATCCCAAAATAGGCTTAAACCGAGAAAACAGGCTAAAACGGAGGGAAACATTGATTATAACAGTAAACAGCTATGTTACTCTTTCTGGGGAAAATATGTAACAATCCAATGCATTTGATTAATTATAAGGGTCTAGGTTTAATTTGGAGTGTTTAGACAACACTTAAACCCGTTTTATCCCAAAACAGGCTAAAACCGAGACAAAACATAGATTCGAAGCCGTAAACAGATATGTTACTCTTTCTAGGGTCAAAATATGTAACAATACAATGCATTTTACTAATTATAAGAGTTTGGGTTGAATATGGAGTGTTTAGACGTCACTTTTACCCATTTTTCCCAAAACAGGCTAGAACCGAGAAAACATTGATTCGAAGCAGTAAATTGCTTTATTACTGTTTCTAGGGTCAGAATGTGTGACAACCCAATGCATTTGACTAATTGTAAGAGTTCAGGATGAATTCGGAGTGTTTAGACAACACTTAAACCCGTTTTATCCCAAAATAGGCTTAACCCGAGAAAACAGGCTAAAACGGAGAGAAACATTGATTATAGCTGTAAACAGCTATGTTACTCTTTCTGGGGAAAAATATGTAACAATCCAATGGATTTGACTAATTATAAGGGTTTGAGTTGAATTTGGAGTGTTTAGACAACACTTAAACCCGTTTTATCCCAAAACAGGCTAAAACCGAGAGAAACATAGATTCGAACCGGTAAACAGATATGTTACTCTTTCTAGTGTCAAAATATGTAACAATACAATGCATTTTACTAATTATAAGAGTTTGGGTTGAATTTGGAGTGTTTAGACGCCACTTTTACCCATTTTTCCCAAAACAGGCTAAAACCAAGAAAACATTGATTCAAAGCAGTAAATTGCTTTATTACTGTTTCTAGGGTCAGAATGTGTGACAACCAATTGCATTTGACTAATTGTAAGAGTTCGGGATGAATTTGGAGTGTTTAGACAACACTTAAACCCGTTTTATCCCAAAATAGGCTTAAACCGAGAAAACAGGCTAAAACCAAGAGAAACATTGATTTGAAGCAATAAACAGCTATGTTACTCTTTCTAGGGTAAAAATATGCAACAATCCAATGCATTTGACTAATTATAAGGGGTTGGGTTGAATTTGGAGTGTTTAGACAACACTTAAACCCGTTTTATCCCAAAACAGGCTAAAACCGAGAAAACAGGCTAAAACCGAGAGAAAACATAGATTCGTATAAGTAAACAGATATGTTACTCTTTCTAGGTTAAAATATGTAACAATACAATGCATTTTACTAATTATAAGAGTTTGGGTTGAATTTGGAGTGTTTAGACTCCCCTTTTACCCATTTTTCCCAAAACAGGCTAAAACCGAGAAAACATTGATTTGAAGCAGTAAATTGCTTTGTTACTGTTTCTAGGGTTAGAATGTGTGACAACCCAATGCATTTGACTAATTGTAAGAGTTCGGGATGAATTCGGAGTGTTTAGACAACACTTAAACCCGTTTTATCCCAAAATAGGCTTAAACCGAGAAAACAGACTAAAACGGAGAGAAACATTGATTATAGCAGTAAACAGCTATGTTACTCTTTCTAGGGAATATATGTAACAGTCCAATGCATTTGATTAATTATAAGGGTCTGGGTTTAATTTGGAGTGTTTAGACAACACTTAAACCCGTTTTATCCCTAAACAGGGTAAAACCGAGACAAAACATAGATTCGAAGCCGTAAACAGATATGTTACTCTTTCTAGGGTCAAAATATGTAACAATACAATGCATTTTACTAATTATAAGAGTTTGGGTTGAATTTGGAGTGTTTAGACTCTCCTTTTACCCATTTTTCCCAAAACAGGCTAAAACCGAGAAAACATTTATTTGAAGCAGTAAATTGCTTTGTTACTGTTTCTAGGGTCAGAATGTGTGACAACCCAATGCATTTGACTAATTGTAAGAGTTCGGGATGAATTCGGAGTGTTTAGACAACACTTAAACCCGTTTTATCCCAAAATAGGCTTAAACCGAGAAAACAGGCTAAAACGGAGGGAAACATTGATTATAACAGTAAACAGCTATGTTACTCTTTCTGGGGAAAATATGTAACAATCCAATGCATTTGATTAATTATAAGGGTCTAGGTTTAATTTGGAGTGTTTAGACAACACTTAAACCCGTTTTATCCCAAAACAGGCTAAAACCGAGACAAAACATAGATTCGAAGCCGTAAACAGATATGTTACTCTTTCTAGGGTCAAAATATGTAACAATACAATGCATTTTACTAATTATAAGAGTTTGGGTTGAATTTGGAGTGTTTAGACGTCACTTTTACCCATTTTTCCCAAAACAGGCTAGAACCGAGAAAACATTGATTCGAAGCAGTAAATTGCTTTATTACTGTTTCTAGGGTCAGAATGTGTGACAACCCAATGCATTTGACTAATTGTAAGAGTTCAGGATGAATTCGGAGTGTTTAGACAACACTTAAACCCGTTTTATCCCAAAATAGGCTTAACCCGAGAATGTTAGACTTTGTAGAATAAAGAAGAGAATCAAGAGATTGATGAGAGATATCGGTAGACAAAGAGAATGAGGAAGAAGAAAAGATTAGGTTATTGTTCCATAAGAATACATATTACAATGTAGGCTAAAGCCTATATATATCAAGGGAAAATTAGGGCTACACCCTCTACCAACCGATCGTATAAGTGATAGGGACAAGGAGAGAGATAGAACTAATCCCAACGGTGATAGTGACCCGTCCTAGTCTCCTTAAACACAACATAACCCGTGACTCCACTTGTTCCTCCTCTCTAACGGCTACAAGCGACATTCTAGATCCTTCTCATGGGCCTAAGGAGAGCAGGCCTCCTCATTGTCTTTACACACTTACATGACTCGGCCTTATTGCTTGGTTGTACGGATGGCCCCATAATTGTACGGACGGCCATGGCTGCCTTAGGCTTATTCTCTTGATCAATACTCCCCCTCAAGCTTAGCCGAGTGAAATGGCTAAGCTTGGAACCCGTGAAGCAGCACCTCATTAAAAACCTTGACTTAGAAAACCTCATGGGACAAAACCAAGTCAAGGGAAAAAGAGTGTGCTGTCCACGGATTAGGGAAGCTTGATCATGGCCGTGTAATGTCTACAAGTCCAAGTTTGCTGTAGATGTGATCACAAACCTTGGAGCTTGCAGACTTGGTGAAGATGTCAGCTAGCTGATCTTGACTCCTTGTGTGGCATGGTAACACCACTCCTTCTTCAATCTTCTCTCTCACCTTGTGGCAATCGCTTTCTATGTGCTTGGTCCTCTCATGAAAGACTGAGTTTGTGGCAATGTGGATAGCCGCTTCATTGTCGCAGTGCATGGTCATGGGCTGCTTTGTCTCGATGCCTAAGTCCTTGAGTAGGCCCTTCAGCCATGTCATCTCGTTAGTGAGCTTCCTCATAGCTCTATACTCGGCCTCGACGCTAGAGCATGAAACCACCTTTTGTTTCTTAGACCTCCATGTAACCAAGTTGCCTCCAACAAACGTGCAGTACCCAGTGGTGGATCTCCTATCCAGCGTGTCGCCATTGTAATCCGCATCACAATAGCCAACGATTTCGGTGTTGTCATTCTTGCCCATCCAAATACCTTGACCCGGACTGCCCTTGAGATAGCTTAGGATCCTTTCGACTTGACTCCATTGGTACTTGCTTGGTGCCTTCATATGTTGGCTAACCTGATTCACAGCATAGGATATGTCAGGTCGTGTGATAGTAAGGTATATCAGCTTACCTACAAGCCGGCGGTAGCGTGTGACGTCTAAGAATGGCTCGTCCATTGGTTCCTTAGGTCGGCCTTCTTTTGCCCGTAAGCTCTCCCCCTTTCGCTTGAGCTGGTAATCTTCATCAAGGGGCGTAGCAACCGGAGACACACCAAGCTTGCCAGTCTCCTCTAACAAGTCAAGAGTATACTTGCGTTGTGAGAGGAAGAGACCTTCCGGTGAGCGACAAATCTCAATACCAAGAAAGTATTTGAGTTCCCCAAGGTCCTTGATGTCAAATACCGACTTGAGAGAGTCCTTGGTGTCCTGAATGGCCGCCTTATCATCACCAGTCACGATGATGTCGTCGACGTATATGAGCACCACCACCCAACCAATAGAGGTGCGACGCGTGAAGAGAGTATGATCAGCCTCCGATCGCGTAAAACCATCAGTCTTGAGAGTGGAGCTTAGTTTGTGGTACCACGCTCGTGGGGACTGCTTAAGGCCATAGATGGCCTTACGTAGCCTCAAGACTTTTCCGGGTGTAACCATGTCTTCAAGGCCGGGAGGAGGCGTCATGTACACTTCTTCATCAAGTTCACCTTGAAGGAAGGCGTTCTTCACATCCATCTGCCATAAGTCCCATGAGAGGTTGACAGCAAGAGACAGCACAACCCGAACCGTATGGAGCTTGGCCACGGGTGCAAAGGTGTCCGTGTAGTCCGCGCCATAGGTTTGGGTGAAGCCACGGGCCACTAACCTGGCTTTATGCCGTTCAATGTCACCATTGCTCAAATACTTTATGGTAAACACCCATTTGGAGCTAACTGCCCGCTTGCCTTGAGGAAGATCCGATTCGTCCCACGTATGATTCCGGATCATGGTACCAGTTTCATCCTTGACCGCATCTAACCAAACTTGATGTTCCTTGGCTTCATCATATGTCTGCGGGATCCAATTGGCGTCCACTTGGCCGAAGAAAGCTTGGTGATCAGCAGGTAACAGCTCAAGGGAACAAACGGACTGAATGGGATGAGCGACAGCTTGGCTGTTGTAATAGACACGCTTGTTCTTCCAAGTGGAGGGATCCGATCGAGGTCTGGTGCTCCGACGCAGGACTGGTGCCGGAAGTGGATCCACGCTAGGCAACACGGTGGACGTACCGTCCGTAGGAGCCGTCTCCGTGTTTTCCTCGGTAGAGGCCGCCGCCGGAGCATGCGTGTCCGTTGTAGGGCCAGGGACGGGAACACCGGTTATGGGTAGGCCAGACTCGAGAGATTCACCATCTTGGGCTGAACCATTGTCATTTGCATCTCCTTGGTCAGACCCACCATCGGTAGAAATTTGACTTAGTGTTGGCCGCACGGCACCCGTTGGTGGAGATGGGTTGCCAAGGTGATCAAGAAGGAACCGTAGACTCGAAGCTCGGTCATTAGGTGAGTGAGAGAGATCTTTAAGGCTGTTCCAATCCCTCTTGTCATGGTAGCCCACATGTTCTAGAAACCGGACATCTCGAGAGACATATAGTCGACTTGTGGCCGGATCATAACATTTGTACCCCTTTTGTGTGGTGGAGTAGCCAATGAACATACACTTTGTACTTTTGGCATCCAGCTTACTCCTTTGTTCTCCTGGTACTAACACAAAACAAACACAGCCGAAAACTCGTAAGTGATCAAGAGATGGTTTAAATTTGTTTAGTACTTCAAATGGAGATAAGTCATGAAGAACTCTAGTTGGTGTTCGGTTGATTAGGTAGCATGCAGTCATCACGGCATCACCCCAATATCGTTTAGGAACACTCGAATGGAACATGATTGCCCGCGCCACTTCCATGAGGTGCCGGTTCTTCCTCTCGGCCACACCATTTTGTTGTGGCGTGTAGGGACAACTAGTTTGATGGAGAATGCCATGCTTGGAGAGATGTTCTTTGAACTTGCAACTTGTGTATTCCCCCCCATTATCAGACCTAAGTACCTTAAGTTTAGCATTGAAGTGATTAGTCACATAATTTTGAAAATTGATAAAGGCATCAAATACTCTATCTTTAGATGGCAACAAGGTAATCCAAGTGTATTTTGATTTTTCATCAATAAAAGTCACAAAATACTTGTTATTATCTCTAGATAGGCATGGTGATGTCCAAACATCTGAGTGAACTAAATCAAAACAATTCTCATAAATAGTAGTTGACTTAGGAAAGATAGACTTGCAATGTTTTCCAAGAATACAAGGTTCACAAGTAGAATTATCAAAAGAAATATTAGGAAACATCAACCCTAAAGCACGTGAATGTGGGTGGCCTAGCCTAGCATGCCACACCATATTCGAATCAACAACAAAACAAGACTTAGTAGAGGATAAATTTGGATCGGTTTTCTCTAGGACATAGAGATCTCCACTCCCTTGCCCTTCTCCAAGAACCTTTCCAGTCTCAATATCCTGAAAATAAACATTGTTAGGACCAAAGATTGCATAACAATTCAAATCATTTGTGGCCCTCTTAACCGATAGTAAATTGGAGGTAAAGGTAGGCATAAAGAAAGCTTTTGAGGTTTTATCAAAAAGTTTCAAGTCCCCTATTCCCTTTACTGGTATTTGTTCTCCATTTGCAATAACAACATTTCCTAAGGCCGGTTTTATGTTGTCAATTAAACTAGGGTTACTAATCATATGATGTGAGGCTCCCGAGTCAATAACAAGCGATTTGCTAGGCCTAGAAGTAAAGAAAGAGATACCAGACTCCTTGAGTGAAGCAATGGAGCGGATGAGAGCCTCAAGGTCTGACTTCCTCACCACATCTCCGTAGGCTGCGGTCATGGCCACCTCATCTCCCTGCTTTGATGATCCGGCTCCTTTATCGCTAACCGCTTCCTTTGAGAGGTTGGCTTTGAACTTGGCCGGCTTGAGATGAGGATGGAGAACCCAGCACTTGTCTTTCAGATGACCCCGCTTCTTGCAGTGGTCGCACACCAACAACTTCCTCTCCTCTTGCTTGTACATTCCTTTGTTGGCCGAAGCAAGCTCCCCCTTACCGCTAAACAAATCAAGGGATCCTTGCTCTTTCTGAATTTGGGAGCAAATATCTTCAAAGGAGGGGAGCTTCTCTGCCCTTAGGATGTGCTTCAAGAGGTCGTTGAAGGACGGGTTCAAGGTAAGTAGGAGTCCGAAGACTTTGTCTTGCTCCTTTCTTTCGTTTAGCACACTTGCCTCAAGTGTACTTGGCCGCAACATGTCAAGCTCGGACCATAGTGCACGGAACTTACCAAGATGCTTAGTGAACTCCACATCATCTTGGTTAAGATCATTTATGGCCTTCTTGACCTCAAAGACTCTAGTCATGTTAGAGACATTACCATACACGCCTTTAAGTGTTTCCCACAGTTCCTTGGCCGTCTCGCAATATGAGTAGGCCTCAAGGATAGGCGTGTCCAGAGAGTTTTGGAGAACAGATAGGACAACTTGGTCTTCTTGGAACCATTTGGCCTTCCTCTCGCTCTCTTCCTCCGCTTCCGCCTCGGAAGCGTCCTCTCCTTTGGGGTTTTTCTTTGGGACATAGTCGGACTCGACATGACTCCAAAGGCCACGACCTCCAAGGGCGGTTCTTGTGGTTCTTGTCCACAGCAAGTAGTTTGTCCCCTTTAGGACAACCGGTGAAACAATGGGCTTGGCGTTTTCCATGGTCGGATTTCTATGGACCGATGGGTAAAGCTTTTACCCGGAGAATAAAAGAGATGCGAGTAAGAAGAAACGAAGATAAGGAGACTAGAGTGTAGAAATGAGTAGGAGAATGAGATTAGACTGTAGAGAATCGAAGAACTTGCTCTGATACCATGTTAGACTTTGTAGAATAAAGAAGAGAATCAAGAGATTGATGAGAGATATCGGTAGACAAAGAGAATGAGGAAGAAGAAAAGATTAGGTTATTGTTCCATAAGAATACATATTACAATGTAGGCTAAAGCCTATATATATCAAGGGAAAATTAGGGCTACACCCTCTACCAACCGATCGTATAAGTGATAGGGACAAGGAGAGAGATAGAACTAATCCCAACGGTGATAGTGACCCGTCCTAGTCTCCTTAAACACAACATAACCCGTGACTCCACTTGTTCCTCCTCTCTAACGGCTACAAGCGACATTCTAGATCCTTCTCATGGGCCTAATGAGAGCAGGCCTCCTCATTGTCTTTACACACTTACATGACTCGGCCTTATTGCTTGGTTGTACGGACGGCCCCATAATTGTACGGACGGCCATGGCTGCCTTAGGCTTATTCTCTTGATCAATAGAGAAAACAGGCTAAAACGGAGAGAAACATTGATTATAGCTGTAAACAGCTATGTTACTCTTTCTGGGGAAAAATATGTAACAATCCAATGGATTTGACTAATTATAAGGGTTTGAGTTGAATTTGGAGTGTTTAGACAACACTTAAACCCGTTTTATCCCAAAACAGGCTAAAACCGAGAGAAACATAGATTCGAACCGGTAAACAGATATGTTACTCTTTCTAGTGTCAAAATATGTAACAATACAATGCATTTTACTAATTATAAGAGTTTGGGTTGAATTTGGAGTGTTTAGACGCCACTTTTACCCATTTTTCCCAAAACAGGCTAAAACCAAGAAAACATTGATTCAAAGCAGTAAATTGCTTTATTACTGTTTCTAGGGTCAGAATGTGTGACAACCCAATGCATTTGACTAATTGTAAGAGTTCGGGATGAATTTGGAGTGTTTAGACAACACTTAAACCCGTTTTATCCCAAAATAGGCTTAAACCGAGAAAACAGGCTAAAACCAAGAGAAACATTGATTTGAAGCAATAAACAGCTATGTTACTCTTTCTAGGGTAAAAATATGCAACAATCCAATGCATTTGACTAATTATAAGGGGTTGGGTTGAATTTGGAGTGTTTAGACAACACTTAAACCCGTTTTATCCCAAAACAGGCTAAAACCGAGAAAACAGGCTAAAACCGAGAGAAAACATAGATTCGTATAAGTAAACAGATATGTTACTCTTTCTAGGTTAAAATATGTAACAATACAATGCATTTTACTAATTATAAGAGTTTGGGTTGAATTTGGAGTGTTTAGACTCCCCTTTTACCCATTTTTCCCAAAACAGGCTAAAACCGAGAAAACATTGATTTGAAGCAGTAAATTGCTTTGTTACTGTTTCTAGGGTTAGAATGTGTGACAACCCAATGCATTTGACTAATTGTAAGAGTTCGGGATGAATTCGGAGTGTTTAGACAACACTTAAACCCGTTTTATCCCAAAATAGGCTTAAACCGAGAAAACAGACTAAAACGGAGAGAAACATTGATTATAGCAGTAAACAGCTATGTTACTCTTTCTAGGGAATATATGTAACAGTCCAATGCATTTGATTAATTATAAGGGTCTGGGTTTAATTTGGAGTGTTTAGACAACACTTAAACCCGTTTTATCCCTAAACAGGGTAAAACCGAGACAAAACATAGATTCGAAGCCGTAAACAGATATGTTACTCTTTATAGGGTCAAAATATGTAACAATACAATGCATTTTACTAATTATAAGAGTTTGGGTTGAATTTGGAGTGTTTAGACGCCACTTTTACCCATTTTTCCCAAAACAGGCTAAAACCAAGAAAACATTGATTCGAAGCAGTAAATTGCTTTATTACTGTTTCTAGGGTCAGAATGTGTGACAACCAATTGCATTTGACTAATTGTAAGAGTTCGGGATGAATTTGGAGTGTTTAGACAACACTTAAACCCGTTTTATCCCAAAATAGGCTTAAACCGAGAAAACAGGCTAAAACCAAGAGAAACATTGATTTGAAGCAATAAACAGCTATGTTACTCTTTCTAGGGTAAAAATATGCAACAATCCAATGCATTTGACTAATTATAAGGGGTTGGGTTGAATTTGGAGTGTTTAGACAACACTTAAACCCGTTTTATCCCAAAACAGGCTAAAACCGAGAAAACAGACTAAAACCGAGAGAAAACATAGATTCGTATAAGTAAACAGATATGTTACTCTTTCTAGGTTAAAATATGTAACAATACAATGCATTTTACTAATTATAAGAGTTTGGGTTGAATTTGGAGTGTTTAGACTCCCCTTTTACCCATTTTTCCCAAAACAGGCTAAAACCGAGAAAACATTGATTTGAAGCAGTAAATTGCTTTGTTACTGTTTCTAGGGTTAGATGTGTGACAACCCAATGCATTTGACTAATTGTAAGAGTTCGGGATGAATTCGGAGTGTTTAGACAACACTTAAACCCGTTTTATCCCAAAATAGGCTTAAACCGAGAAAACAGGCTAAAACGGAGAGAAACATTGATTATAGCAGTAAACAGCTATGTTACTCTTTCTGGGGAATATATGTAACAGTCCAATGCATTTGATTAATTATAAGGGTCTGGGTTTAATTTGGAGTGTTTAGACAACACTTAAACCCGCTTTATCCCTAAACAGGGTAAAACCGAGAGAAAACATAGATTCGTATAAGTAAACAGATATGTTACTCTTTCTAGGGTCAAAATATGTAACAATACAATGCATTTTACTAATTATAAGAGTTTGGGTTGAATTTGGAGTGTTTAGACTCCCCTTTTACCCATTTTTCCCAAAACAGGCTAAAACCGAGAAAACATTTATTTGAAGCAGTAAATTGCTTTGTTACTGTTTCTAGGGTCAGAATGTGTGACAACCCAATGCATTTGACTAATTGTAAGAGTTCGGGATGAATTCGGAGTGTTTAGACAACACTTAAACCCGTTTTATCCCAAAATAGGCTTAAACCGAGAAAACAGACTAAAACGGAGAGAAACATTGATTATAGCAGTAAACAGCTATGTTACTCTTTCTAGGGAATATATGTAACAGTCCAATGCATTTGATTAATTATAAGGGTCTGGGTTTAATTTGGAGTGTTTAGACAACACTTAAACCCGTTTTATCCCTAAACAGGGTAAAACCGAGACAAAACATAGATTCGAAGCCGTAAACAGATATGTTACTCTTTCTAGGGTCAAAATATGTAACAATACAATGCATTTTACTAATTATAAGAGTTTGGGTTGAATTTGGAGTGTTTAGACTCCCCTTTTACCCATTTTTCCCAAAACAGGCTAAAACCGAGAAAACATTTATTTGAAGCAGTAAATTGCTTTGTTACTGTTTCTAGGGTCAGAATGTGTGACAACCCAATGCATTTGACTAATTGTAAGAGTTCGGGATGAATTCGGAGTGTTTAGACAAGACTTAAACCCGTTTTATCCCAAAATAGGCTTAAACCGAGAAAACAGGCTAAAACGGAGGGAAACATTGATTATAACAGTAAACAGCTATGTTACTCTTTCTGGGGAATATATGTAACAATCCAATGCATTTGATTAATTATAAGGGTCTAGGTTTAATTTGGAGTGTTTAGACAACACTTAAACCCGTTTTATCCCAAAACAGGCTAAAACCGAGACAAAACATAGATTCGAAGCCGTAAACAGATATGTTACTCTTTCTAGGGTCAAAATATGTAACAATACAATGCATTTTACTAATTATAAGAGTTTGGGTTGAATTTGGAGTGTTTAGACGTCACTTTTACCCATTTTTCCAAAACAGGCTAGAACCGAGAAAACATTGATTCGAAGCAGTAAATTGCTTTATTACTGTTTCTAGGGTCAGAATGTGTGACAACCAAATGCATTTGACTAATTGTAAGAGTTCAGGATGAATTCGGAGTGTTTAGACAACACTTAAACCCGTTTTATCCCAAAATAGGCTTAACCCGAGAAAACAGGCTAAAACGGAGAGAAACATTGATTATAGCTGTAAACAGCTATGTTACTCTTTCTGGGGAAAAATATGTAACAATCCAATGGATTTGACTAATTATAAGGGTTTGAGTTGAATTTGGAGTGTTTAGACAACACTTAAACCCGTTTTATCCCAAAACAGGCTAAAACCGAGAGAAACATATATTCGAACCGGTAAACAGATATGTTACTCTTTCTAGTGTCAAAATATGTAACAATACAATGCATTTTACTAATTATAAGAGTTTGGGTTGAATTTGGAGTGTTTAGACGCCACTTTTACCCATTTTTCCCAAAACAGGCTAAAACCAAGAAAACATTGATTCGAAGCAGTAAATTGCTTTATTACTGTTTCTAGGGTCAGAATGTGTGACAACCCAATGCATTTGACTAATTGTAAGAGTTCGGGATGAATTTGGAGTGTTTAGACAACACTTAAACCCGTTTTATCCCAAAATAGGCTTAAACCGAGAAAATAGGCTAAAACCAAGAGAAACATTGATTTGAAGCAATAAACAGCTATGTTACTCTTTCTAGGGTAAAAATATGCAACAATCCAATGCATTTGACTAATTTTAAGGGGTTGGGTTGAATTTGGAGTGTTTAGACAACACTTAAACCCGTTTTATCCCAAAACAGGCTAAAACCGAGAGAAACATATATTCGAACCGGTAAACAGATATGTTACTCTTTCTAGTGTCAAAATATGTAACAATACAATGCATTTTACTAATTATAAGAGTTTGGGTTGAATTTGGAGTGTTTAGTCGCCACTTTTACCCATTTTTCCCAAAACAGGCTAAAACCAAGAAAACATTGATTCGAAGCAGTAAATTGCTTTATTACTGTTTCTAGGGTCAGAATGTGTGACAACCAATTGCATTTGACTAATTGTAAGAGTTCGGGATGAATTTGGAGTGTTTAGACAACACTTAAATCTGTTTTATCCCAAAATAGGCTTAAACCGAGAAAACAGGCTAAAACCAAGAGAAACATTGATTTGAAGCAATAAACAGCTATGTTACTCTTTCTAGGGTAAAAATATGCAACAATCCAATGCATTTGACTAATTATAAGGGGTTGGGTTGAATTTGGAGTGTTTAGACAACACTTAAACCCGTTTTATCCCAAAACAGGCTAAAACCGAGAAAACAGACTAAAACCGAGAGAAAACATAGATTCGTATAAGTAAACAGATATGTTACTCTTTCTAGGTTAAAATATGTAACAATACAATGCATTTTACTAATTATAAGAGTTTGGGTTGAATTTGGAGTGTTTAGACTCCCCTTTTACCCATTTTTCCCAAAACAGGCTACAACCGAGAAAACATTGATTTGAAGCAGTAAATTGCTTTGTTACTGTTTCTAGGGTTAGAATGTGTGACAACCCAATTCATTTGACTAATTGTAAGAGTTCGGGATGAATTCGGAGTGTTTAGACAACACTTAAACCCGTTTTATCCCAAAATAGGCTTAAACCGAGAAAACAGGCTAAAACGGAGGGAAACATTGATTATAACAGTAAACAGCTATGTTACTCTTTCTGGGGAAAATATGTAACAATCCAATGCATTTGATTAATTATAAGGGTCTAGGTTTAATTTGGAGTGTTTAGACAACACTTAAACCCGTTTTATCCCAAAACAGGCTCAAACCGAGACAAAACATAGATTCGAAGCCGTAAACAGATATGTTACTCTTTCTAGGGTCAAAATATGTAACAATACAATGCATTTTACTAATTATAAGAGTTTGGGTTGAATTTGGAGTGTTTAGACGTCACTTTTACCCATTTTTCCCAAAACAGGCTAGAACCGAGAAAACATTGATTCGAAGCAGTAAATTGCTTTATTACTGTTTCTAGGGTCAGAATGTGTGACAACCAAATGCATTTGACTAATTGTAAGAGTTCAGGATGAATTCGGAGTGTTTAGACAACACTTAAACCCGTTTTATCCCAAAATAGGCTTAACCCGAGAAAACAGGCTAAAACGGAGAGAAACATTGATTATAGCTGTAAACAGCTATGTTACTCTTTCTGGGGAAAAATATGTAACAATCCAATGGATTTGACTAATTATAAGGGTTTGAGTTGAATTTGGAGTGTTTAGACAACACTTAAACCCGTTTTATCCCAAAACAGGCTAAAACCGAGAGAAACATATATTCGAACCGGTAAACAGATATGTTACTCTTTCTAGTGTCAAAATATGTAACAATACAATGCATTTTACTAATTATAAGAGTTTGGGTTGAATTTGGAGTGTTTAGACGCCACTTTTACCCATTTTTCCCAAAACAGGCTAAAACCAAGAAAACATTGATTCGAAGCAGTAAATTGCTTTATTACTGTTTCTAGGGTCAGAATGTGTGACAACCCAATGCATTTGACTAATTGTAAGAGTTCGGGATGAATTTGGAGTGTTTAGACAACACTTAAACCCGTTTTATCCCAAAATAGGCTTAAACCGAGAAAATAGGCTAAAACCAAGAGAAACATTGATTTGAAGCAATAAACAGCTATGTTACTCTTTCTAGGGTAAAAATATGCAACAATCCAATGCATTTGACTAATTTTAAGGGGTTGGGTTGAATTTGGAGTGTTTAGACAACACTTAAACCCGTTTTATCCCAAAAAAGGCTAAAACCGAGAAAACAGGCTAAAACCGAGAGAAAACATAGATTCGTATAAGTAAACAGATATGTTACTCTTTCTAGGGTCAAAATATGTAATAATACAATGCATTTTACTAATTATAAGAGTTTGGGTTGAATTTGGAGTGTTTAGACTCCCCTTTTACCCATTTTTCCCAAAACAGGCTAAAACCGAGAAAACATTGATTTGAAGCAGTAAATTGCTTTGTTACTGTTTCTAGGGTCAGAATGTGTGACAACCCAATGCATTTGACTAATTGTAAGAGTTCGGGATGAATTCGGAGTGTTTAGACAACACTTAAACCCGTTTTATCCCAAAATAGGCTTAATCCGAGAAAACAGGCTAAAACGGAAAGAAACAATGATTATAGCTGTAAACAGCTATGTTACTCTTTCTGTGGAAAAATATGTAACAATCCAATGCATTTGACTAATTATAAGGGTTTGAGTTGAATTTGGAGTGTTTAGACAACACTTAAACCCGTTTTATCCCAAAACAGGCTAAAACCGAGAGAAACATAGATTCGAACCGGTAAACAGATATGTTACTCTTTCTAGTGTCAAAATATGTAACAATACAATGCATTTTACTAATTATAAGAGTTTGGGTTGAATTTGGAGTGTTTAGACGCCACTTTTACCCATTTTTCCCAAAACAGGCTAAAACCAAGAAAACATTGATTCGAAGCAGTAAATTGCTTTATTACTGTTTCTAGGGTCAGAATGTGTGACAACCAATTGCATTTGACTAATTGTAAGAGTTCGGGATGAATTTGGAGTGTTTAGACAACACTTAAATCCGTTTTATCCCAAAATAGGCTTAAACCGAGAAAACAGGCTAAAACCAAGAGAAACATTGATTTGAAGCAATAAACAGCTATGTTACTCTTTCTAGGGTAAAAATATGCAACAATCCAATGCATTTGACTAATTATAAGGGGTTGGGTTGAATTTGGAGTGTTTAGACAACACTTAAACCCGTTTTATCCCAAAACAGGCTAAAACCGAGAAAACAGACTAAAACCGAGAGAAAACATAGATTCGTATAAGTAAACAGATATGTTACTCTTTCTAGGTTAAAATATGTAACAATACAATGCATTTTACTAATTATAAGAGTTTGGGTTGAATTTGGAGTGTTTAGACTCCCCTTTTACCCATTTTTCCCAAAACAGGCTAAAACCGAGAAAACATTGATTTGAAGCAGTAAATTGCTTTGTTACTGTTTCTAGGGTTAGAATGTGTGACAACCCAATTCATTTGACTAATTGTAAGAGTTCGGGATGAATTCGGAGTGTTTAGACAACACTTAAACCCGTTTTATCCCAAAATAGGCTTAAACCGAGAAAACAGGCTAAAACGGAGAGAAACATTGATTATAGCAGTAAACAGCTATGTTACTCTTTCTGGGGAATATATGTAACAGTCCAATGCATTTGATTAATTATAAGGGTCTGGGTTTAATTTGGAGTGTTTAGACAACACTTAAACCCGTTTTATCCCTAAACAGGGTAAAACCGAGACAAAACATAGATTCGAAGCCGTAAATAGATATGTTACTCTTTCTAGGGTCAAAATATGTAACAATACAATGCATTTTACTAATTATAAGAGTTTGGGTTGAATTTGGAGTGTTTAGACTCCCCTTTTACCCATTTTTCCCAAAACAGGCTAAAACCGAGAAAACATTTATTTGAAGCAGTAAATTGTTTTGTTACTGTTTCTAGGGTCAGAATGTGTGACAACCCAATGCATTTGACTAATTGTAAGAGTTCGGGATAAATTCAGAGTGTTTAGACAACACTTAAACCCGTTTTATCCCAAAATAGGCTTAAACCGAGAAAACAGGCTAAAACGGAGAGAAACATTGATTATAGCAGTAAACAGCTATGTTACTCTTTCTGGGGAATATATGTAACAGTCCAATGCATTTGATTAATTATAAGGGTCTGGGTTTAATTTGGAGTGTTTAGACAACACTTAAACCCGTTTTATCCCAAAACAGGCTAAAACCGAGACAAAACATAGATTCGAAGCCGTAAACAGATATGTTACTCTTTCTAGTGTCAAAATATGTAACAATACAATGCATTTTACTAATTATAAGAGTTTGGGTTGAATTTGGAGTGTTTAGACGCCACTTTTACCCATTTTTTCCAAAACAGGCTAGAACCGAGAAAACATTGATTCGAAACAGTAAATTGCTTTATTACTGTTTCTAGGGTCAGAATGTGTGACAACCCAATGCATTTGACTAATTGTAAGAGTTCAGGATGAATTCGGAGTGTTTAGACAACACTTAAACCCGTTTTATCCCAAAATAGGCTTAAACCGAGAAAACAGGCTAAACCGGAGAGAAACATTGATTATAGCAGTAAACAGCTATGTTACTCTTTCTGGGGAAAAATATGTAACAATCCAATGGATTTGACTAATTATAAGGGTTTGAGTTGAATTTGGAGTGTTTAGACAACACTTAAACCCGTTTTATCCCAAAACAGGCTAAAACCGAGAGAAACATAGATTTGAACCGGTAAACAGATATGTTACTCTTTCTAGTGTCAAAATATGTAACAATACAATGCATTTTACTAATTATAAGAGTTTGGGTTGAATTTGGAGTGTTTAGACGCCACTTTTACCCATTTTTCCCAAAACAGGCTAAAACCAAGAAAACATTGATTCGAAGCAGTAAATTGCTTTATTACTGTTTCTAGGGTCAGAATGTGTGACAACCCAATGCATTTGACTAATTGTAAGAGTTCGGGATGAATTTGGAGTGTTTAGACAACACTTAAACCCGTTTTATCCCAAAATAGGCTTAAACCGAGAAAATAGGCTAAAACCAAGAGAAACATTGATTTGAAGCAATAAACAGCTATGTTACTCTTTCTAGGGTAAAAATATGCAACAATCCAATGCATTTGACTAATTTTAAGGGGTTGGGTTGAATTTGGAGTGTTTAGACAACACTTAAACCCGTTTTATCCCAAAAAAGGCTAAAACCGAGAAAACAGGCTAAAACCGAGAGAAAACATAGATTCGTATAAGTAAACAGATATGTTACTCTTTCTAGGGTCAAAATATGTAATAATACAATGCATTTTACTAATTATAAGAGTTTGGGTTGAATTTGGAGTGTTTAGACTCCCCTTTTACCCATTTTTCCCAAAACAGGCTAAAACCGAGAAAACATTGATTTGAAGCAGTAAATTGCTTTGTTACTGTTTCTAGGGTCAGAATGTGTGACAACCCAATGCATTTGACTAATTGTAAGAGTTATTGATCAAGAGAATAAGCCTAAGGCAGCCATGGCCGTCCGTACAATTATGGGGCCGTCCGTACAACCAAGCAATAAGGCCGAGTCATGTAAGTGTGTAAAGACAATGAGGAGGCCTGCTCTCCTTAGGCCCATGAGAAGGATCTAGAATGTCGCTTGTAGCCGTTAGAGAGGAGGAACAAGTGGAGTCACGGGTTATGTTGTGTTTAAGGAGACTAGGACGGGTCACTATCACCGTTGGGATTAGTTCTATCTCTCTCCTTGTCCCTATCACTTATACGATCGGTTGGTAGAGGGTGTAGCCCTAATTTTCCCTTGATATATATAGGCTTTAGCCTACATTGTAATATGTATTCTTATGGAACAATAACCTAATCTTTTCTTCTTCCTCATTCTCTTTGTCTACCGATATCTCTCATCAATCTCTTGATTCTCTTCTTTATTCTACAAAGTCTTACATGGTATCAGAGCAAGTTCTTCGATTCTCTACAGTCTAATCTCATTCTCCTACTCATTTCTACACTCTAGTCTCCTTATCTTCGTTTCTTCTTACTCGCATCTCTTTTATTCTCCGGGTAAAAGCTTTACCCATCGGTCCATAGAAATCCGACCATGGAAAACGCCAAGCCCATTGTTTCACCGGTTGTCCTAAAGGGGACAAACTACTTGCTGTGGACAAGAACCACAAGAACCGCCCTTGGAGGTCGTGGCCTTTGGAGTCATGTCGAGTCCGACTATGTCCCAAAGAAAAACCCCAAAGGAGAGGACGCTTCCGAGGCGGAAGCGGAGGAAGAGAGCGAGAGGAAGGCCAAATGGTTCCAAGAAGACCAAGTTGTCCTATCTGTTCTCCAAAACTCTCTGGACACGCCTATCCTTGAGGCCTACTCATATTGCGAGACGGCCAAGGAACTGTGGGAAACACTTAAAGGCGTGTATGGTAATGTCTCTAACATGACTAGAGTCTTTGAGGTCAAGAAGGCCATAAATGATCTTAACCAAGATGATGTGGAGTTCACTAAGCATCTTGGTAAGTTCCGTGCACTATGGTCCGAGCTTGACATGTTGCGGCCAAGTACACTTGAGGCAAGTGTGCTAAACGAAAGAAAGGAGCAAGACAAAGTCTTCGGACTCCTACTTACCTTGAACCCGTCCTTCAACGACCTCTTGAAGCACATCCTAAGGGCAGAGAAGCTCCCCTCCTTTGAAGATATTTGCTCCCAAATTCAGAAAGAGCAAGGATCCCTTGATTTGTTTAGCGGTAAGGGGGAGCTTGCTTCGGCCAACAAAGGAATGTACAAGCAAGAGGAGAGGAAGTTGTTGGTGTGCGACCACTGCAAGAAGCGGGGTCTATTAGAATGTACCAAGGAGGAGAGAGGAGAGGCCGGTAAGGCCGAGCCTTGGAAGAAGAGAAGAAAGGCCGGAAAGGCCATGTAAAGGCCGGTAAGGCCATGTCCGTGTCCGTGAGCGACCATGTACCGTGTTCGGTACCATGTACCGTGTCCGTGAACGGACCCATGTCCGGTGAGCGGCCAGTTAGGCCGTGAACACATTGAAGAGAAGGCCCGTCCGTACAGGCCCGTCCGTACAGGCCCGTCCGTACAGGCCCGTCCGTACAGGCCCGTCCGTACAGGCCCGTCCGTACGATGAAGAGAAGGCCCGTCCGTACAATGAAGAGAAGGCCCGTCCGTACGGTCGTGCTCTTAGGGCTGCTCTCGGTCCATGTGATGGAAAGGCCGAAGTTTGAGTGGCTTAGGAGAAGGAAAACGAGGCCTTACAAGAGAGAGAGGCCCATCTCACAAGGAAAAGGAAGGAAGAAGGAAAAGGAAGGAAGGGAGATTCACGTGTGCTTTTGGTTAGGTGAAGGAAGAGAGAAGTCGCTCTCTTCTTCCTCTACTCGAGACAAACGGCTACAAGTCACTTTCATACCTTCCCCTTCTCTCTTTGTGTCTAACGGTCATATGACCTTGTTTTTCCTATATTAAGATGTAATCTCTCATATGTAAAACAATCACAATATTATCTAATAGAAGAGAAACCGTTTTCCCTCTCTACTTGTGTTCTTGTTCATATCAACAATGTAGAGTGTTTAGGAGATTAGCGGTTAGAGGCTGCCCTTAAGGCAGCCTATTCTCTTCTCAAATCCACCTAAACTCTTCTTATTTACTGCTTTACTTAGCCTAGATTACTGATTCTTAATCCTCCTTCTCCTAAGTATACAAACTCTAAGTGTTGTGATACTAGAAGAGGATAAGTCTCAAACTAGTGCTTCTCCTAGTTAGGATCCGCTTACTCTCTAGTATTTGGGTTCTATCTAGCTGTTCTATGGGGAGTTCATCACAAGTTGATGTTCTCTCCTCCCCCTTGAGAATGAGTTAGTTTGTTGTGGGTAAAGGGGGATTCATTCACCAAGTGTTTGTCTACCCTCTCTTGTGAGCTTTGTCTCATAAATCCCAACATGGTATCAGAGCAGGTTCTGCTCTTGGTGATTCAAACTCGTTCTCAATTCAATTCATCTTTGGATTCGCTAAGTTAAAGTTTTTAAATTTCGCTTAAGTGTTAATTCGCTTAGCTTAGTTCTTTAAAGCTTTAATTTTGGCTTTTGTCGTTAAATCGATTCTCTAAACAGCTCAATGTTGAGTAAGCTTGGTCTCTTGTCTTGTTAGAATTTGTAGACCAAGTGAGTGAAGAGAAATCGAGTTTAAAAGCCCCATCCTTAAGCTTTACCGATTTGGTAATAGCTTTGTTTAATTTGGGATGGTGGGGAAGTGATGAACCATTGAGCAACTTGTTTTGTTCATGGTGAGGATTCACGGTTCTTGTGTGCTTGTATGAGCCACGAAATTCTTAGGATTTTCTTAGGATTCTCTTAGGATTTAGTTAATTTTCCTTTAAAGGTTTAATTTTGCTTTAGTTAATTTTCCTTTAAAGGTTTAGTTGCTAAATCGCTTCTTCTTCATCTCAATGTTGAGAAAGCTTTGTTTCTGGCCATATGGTGTGTCCAAATTCGAGCTTGAGGAAGAGAGAGACTTTATTTTAGCATGTATGGCCCGCTTGGTCAAATAGATTCAAGGTGGTCCAAGATGCATTCTTTTAACCAATGGACAAAAGGTTGTTCCAAAGGTGGTTCTTCCTTTTATTTTGATTTTTGACCATGGAAAGCATCTTCTATATGCTAATTCGTGGTTCTTGAAGGCTTTTAATCTTGGAGAACACTTTGTTTAAGTGATGCTACCATGAGATATGCCTAAACCTTTGGAGAAACTAATTTTCCATAAGGTCCATGTGTTTCAGCCATTAAAGCACCAAAAGAGATTGTCTTCTTGGTTGTTCTTGGCTGTCAAAGCTTCTGCAAACTCAAGAAAACAGAGTCTAACTCTGTCCATAGGAACTCTTGAGCTCTATTCTACTCTCCATTCACCTTATACTATCGCCCATATTCTCTCTTATACTCTCTTATACTTTATTCTCTTGGTTACTTATACTTGGTTACTAATTCTCTATTTATACTCTTATTAATTCTCTAAATTCTCTATTTATTTTCAGTCTATACTCTATACTCTAATCTCTCACAATCTCTTGTTTAGAAACTGTCCCATTGAGTTTTGGTTTCAGTTTCAACCTTGAAGATATGTGGAGCTCGCTGGCTATCTCTAGAAGAAGTGGCGAGGTTGAAGGCTACAAGATAGCCATGAGGAGAGCGCAGCACAATGCCTGGAGTTAGAACCAAGGGCCACCAAGTCTTTGTTAAGCTGGTGGAAGGTGATGAATCAGTCCAAGAGCATGTGTGTTAGTGCCAAGTTGTTGATCGGATGTGCACAATGGTCTTTAGGAAAGGTGATGCACAAGGTTTCAACTGTTGATTGGATGTGCACAAGAACGGTGATGCACAAGGCTTCAACTGAGGTGATGAGGTTTCAGCCCATCATCAAGTAAAGGTTACGGGGGAGATCAAGTGACTTCAGACCGTACCTCACAGATTCTGCTCGGCCACAAGCAAAAGTCTTTACTTAAAGCTCAGCCGAAGCGTCTCAAAGATCGACTCGGACGAAACCCTTCCACTGCGATTCGGCTTCCGCGTTCTTCATTAAAGTTCGAGACCACAGAGTCATCTTGCCAGTGGAAGTGGAATCATACCAATCCGAGCAGCCGTTCGAAAGTTATGTCCGATTCAGTGGGCATATGTCAGTCTGACGATAAAACTGGCCGGGTTTAAAAACCATGGTTAGAGAAGCGGTCTCAAGGAGGAATTCCAAACCACATCAGTGATCAACTCTCTCCTTCCTATCCATCAAAACACCATAAAGGCTGTGCTCTAAACTCTACTCTATTTAAATTTCTTAAATTCATTACCTTAGCTTCATTACTAGTCTTTACTCTTTAATATGTTCTCTTAAATTGTCACACTTTTAGAAATTTTCTTTGATATTCCTCATAGCA
The DNA here is from genome assembly GCF_030686135.1 of Camelina sativa. NCBI lineage: Eukaryota > Viridiplantae > Streptophyta > Magnoliopsida > Brassicales > Brassicaceae > Camelina > Camelina sativa. The sequence goes on along the minus strand of NC_141880.1, from coordinate 22,231,947 downwards.
AACACTTATTCTTTTCTTCTTTATCACTTGTTTAAGGGGTAAAGGAGACTATGAGAGCCTCAAAGAAATTCTAAAGGCGCAAGGATGGAGATCATAAGGAATGTGCTAAAGGCAAGGTGGGCTAAGGAGTAGGAGCGGTTCAAATCATGAAGAGAAGGGAGCTAGTTCTTTGCAAACCAAGGTCAAGGGACATCATGGATAGTGGAGTCTATACTCTTTTTCCCTTAACAAAGTTTTATCCCAAGAGGTTTTCTTTGTTGAGGTTTTTAATGAGGTAGATGACACTAGTCCACCCTTGATCTTTGGTCCCCATGGTGTCCCACCGATCAAGCGTGCGGGGGAGTATTAGAATGTACCAAGGAGGAGAGAGGAGAGGCCGGTAAGGCCGAGCCTTGGAAGAAGAGAAGAAAGGCCGGAAAGGCCATGTAAAGGCCGGTAAGGCCATGTCCGTGTCCGTGAGCGACCATGTACCGTGTCCGGTACCATGTACCGTGTCCGTGAACGGACCCATGTCCGGTGAGCGGCCAGTTAGGCCGTGAACACATTGAAGAGAAGGCCCGTCCGTACAGGCCCGTCCGTACAGGCCCGTCCGTACAGGCCCGTCCGTACAGGCCCGTCCGTACAGGCCCGTCCGTACAGGCCCGTCCGTACAGGCCCGTCCGTACGATGAAGAGAAGGCCCGTCCGTACAATGAAGAGAAGGCCCGTCCGTACGGTCGTGCTCTTAGGGCTGCTCTCGGTCCATGTGATGGAAAGGCCGAAGTTTGAGTGGCTTAGGAGAAGGAAAACGAGGCCTTACAAGAGAGAGAGGCCCATCTCACAAGGAAAAGGAAGGAAGAAGGAAAAGGAAGGAAGGGAGATTCACGTGTGCTTTTGGTTAGGTGAAGGAAGAGAGAAGTCGCTCTCTTCTTCCTCTACTCGAGACAAACGGCTACAAGTCACTTTCATACCTTCCCCTTCTCTCTTTGTGTCTAACGGTCATATGACCTTGTTTTTCCTATATTAAGATGTAATCTCTCATATGTAAAACAATCACAATATTATCTAATAGAAGAGAAACCGTTTTCCCTCTCTACTTGTGTTCTTGTTCATATCAACAATGTAGAGTGTTTAGGAGATTAGCGGTTAGAGGCTGCCCTTAAGGCAGCCTATTCTCTTCTCAAATCCACCTAAACTCTTCTTATTTACTGCTTTACTTAGCCTAGATTACTGATTCTTAATCCTCCTTCTCCTAAGTATACAAACTCTAAGTGTTGTGATACTAGAAGAGGATAAGTCTCAAACTAGTGCTTCTCCTAGTTAGGATCCGCTTACTCTCTAGTATTTGGGTTCTATCTAGCTGTTCTATGGGGAGTTCATCACAAGTTGATGTTCTCTCCTCCCCCTTGAGAATGAGTTAGTTTGTTGTGGGTAAAGGGGGATTCATTCACCAAGTGTTTGTCTACCCTCTCTTGTGAGCTTTGTCTCATAAATCCCAACAGGGTCATCTGAAAGACAAGTGCTGGGTTCTCCATCCTCATCTCAAGCCGGCCAAGTTCAAAGCCAACCTCTCAAAGGAAGCGGTTAGCGATAAAGGAGCCGGATCATCAAAGCAGGGAGATGAGGTGGCCATGACCGCAGCCTACGGAGATGTGGTGAGGAAGTCAGACCTTGAGGCTCTCATCCGCTCCATTGCTTCACTCAAGGAGTCTGGTATCTCTTTCTTTACTTCTAGGCCTAGCAAATCGCTTGTTATTGACTCGGGAGCCTCACATCATATGATTAGTAACCCTAGTTTAATTGACAACATAAAACCGGCCTTAGGAAATGTTGTTATTGCAAATGGAGAACAAATACCAGTAAAGGGAATAGGGGACTTGAAACTATTTGATAAAACCTCAAAAGCTTTCTTTATGCCTACCTTTACCTCCAATTTACTATCGGTTAAGAGGGCCACAAATGATTTGAATTGTTATGCAATCTTTGGTCCTAACAATGTTTATTTTCAGGATATTGAGACTGGAAAGGTTCTTAGAGAAGGGCAAGGGAGTGGAGATCTCTATGTCCTAGAGAAAACCGATCCAAATTTATCCTCTACTAAGTCTTGTTTTGTTGTTGATTCGAATATGGTGTGGCATGCTAGGCTAGGCCACCCACATTCACGTGCTTTAGGGTTGATGTTTCCTAATATTTCTTTTGATAATTCTACTTGTGAACCTTGTATTCTTGGAAAACATTGCAAGTCTATCTTTCCTAAGTCAACTACTATTTATGAGAATTGTTTTGATTTAGTTCACTCAGATGTTTGGACATCACCATGCCTATCTAGAGATAATAACAAGTATTTTGTGACTTTTATTGATGAAAAATCAAAATACACTTGGATTACCTTGTTGCCATCTAAAGATAGAGTATTTGATGCCTTTATCAATTTTCAAAATTATGTGACTAATCACTTCAATGCTAAACTTAAGGTACTTAGGTCTGATAATGGGGGGGAATACACAAGTTGCAAGTTCAAAGAACATCTCTCCAAGCATGGCATTCTCCATCAAACTAGTTGTCCCTACACGCCACAACAAAATGGTGTGGCCGAGAGGAAGAACCGGCACCTCATGGAAGTGGCGCGGGCAATCATGTTCCATTCGAGTGTTCCTAAACGATATTGGGGTGATGCCGTGATGACTGCATGCTACCTAATCAACCGAACACCAACTAGAGTTCTTCATGACTTATCTCCATTTGAAGTACTAAACAAATTTAAACCATCTCTTGATCACTTACGAGTTTTCGGCTGTGTTTGTTTTGTGTTAGTACCAGGAGAACAAAGGAGTAAGCTGGATGCCAAAAGTACAAAGTGTATGTTCATTGGCTACTCCACCACACAAAAGGGGTACAAATGTTATGATCCGGCCACAAGTCGACTATATGTCTCTCGAGATGTCCGGTTTCTAGAACATGTGGGCTACCATGACAAGAGGGATTGGAACAGCCTTAAAGATCTCTCTCACTCACCTAATGACCGAGCTTCGAGTCTACGGTTCCTTCTTGATCACCTTGGCAACCCATCTCCACCAACGGGTGCCGTGCGGCCAACACTAAGTCAAATTTCTACCGATGGTGGGTCTGACCAAGGAGATGCAAATGACAATGGTTCAGCCCAAGATGGTGAATCTCTCGAGTCTGGCCTACCCATAACCGGTGTTCCCGTCCCTGGCCCTACAACGGACACGCATGCTCCGGCGGCGGCCTCTACCGAGGAAAACACGGAGACGGCTCCTACGGACGGTACGTCCACCGTGTTGCCTAGCGTGGATCCACTTCCGGCACCAGTCCTGCGTCGGAGCACCAGACCTCGATCGGATCCCTCCACTTGGAAGAACAAGCGTGTCTATTACAACAGCCAAGCTGTCGCTCATCCCATTCAGTCCGTTTGTTCCCTTGAGCTGTTACCTGCTGATCACCAAGCTTTCTTCGGCCAAGTGGACGCCAATTGGATCCCGCAGACATATGATGAAGCCAAGGAACATCAAGTTTGGTTAGATGCGGTCAAGGATGAAACTGGCGCCATGATCCGGAATCATACGTGGGACGAATCGGATCTTCCTCAAGGCAAGCGGGCAGTTAGCTCCAAATGGGTGTTTACCATAAAGTATTTGAGCAATGGTGACATTGAACGGCATAAAGCCAGGTTAGTGGCCCGTGGCTTCACCCAAACCTATGGCGCGGACTACACGGACACCTTTGCACCCGTGGCCAAGCTCCATACGGTTCGGGTTGTGCTGTCTCTTGCTGTCAACCTCTCATGGGACTTATGGCAGATGGATGTGAAGAACGCCTTCCTTCAAGGTGAACTTGATGAAGAAGTGTACATGACGCCTCCTCCCGGCCTTGAAGACATGGTTACACCCGGAAAAGTCTTGAGGCTACGTAAGGCCATCTATGGCCTTAAGCAGTCCCCACGAGCGTGGTACCACAAACTAAGCTCCACTCTCAAGACTGATGGTTTTACGCGATCGGAGGCTGATCATACTCTCTTCACGCGTCGCACCTCTATTGGTTGGGTGGTGGTGCTCATATACGTCGACGACATCATCGTGACTGGTGATGATAAGGCGGCCATTCAGGACACCAAGGACTCTCTCAAGTCGGTATTTGACATCAAGGACCTTGGGGAACTCAAATACTTTCTTGGTATTGAGATTTGTCGCTCACCGGAAGGACTCTTCCTCTCACAACGCAAGTATACTCTTGACTTGTTAGAGGAGACTGGCAAGCTTGGTGTGTCTCCGGTTGCTACGCCCCTTGATGAAGATTTCCAGCTCAAGCGAAAGGGGGAGAGCTTACGGGCAAAAGAAGGCCGACCTAAGGAACCAATGGACGAGCCATTCTTAGACGTCACACGCTACCGCCGGCTTGTAGGTAAGCTGATATACCTTACTATCACACGACCTGACATATCCTATGCTGTGAATCAGGTTAGCCAACATATGAAGGCACCAAGCAAGTACCAATGGAGTCAAGTCGAAAGGATCCTAAGCTATCTCAAGGGCAGTCCGGGTCAAGGTATTTGGATGGGCAAGAATGACAACACCGAAATCGTTGGCTATTGTGATGCGGATTACAATGGCGACACGCTGGATAGGAGATCCACCACTGGGTACTGCACGTTTGTTGGAGGCAACTTGGTTACATGGAGGTCTAAGAAACAAAAGGTGGTTTCATGCTCTAGCGCCGAGGCCGAGTATAGAGCTATGAGGAAGCTCACTAACGAGATGACATGGCTGAAGGGCCTACTCAAGGACTTAGGCATCGAGACAAAGCAGCCCATGACCATGCACTGCGACAATGAAGCGGCTATCCACATTGCCACAAACTCAGTCTTTCATGAGAGGACCAAGCACATAGAAAGCGATTGCCACAAGGTGAGAGAGAAGATTGAAGAAGGAGTGGTGTTACCATGCCACACAAGGAGTCAAGATCAGCTAGCTGACATCTTCACCAAGTCTGCAAGCTCCAAGGTTTGTGATCACATCTACAGCAAACTTGGACTTGTAGACATTACACGGCCATGATCAAGCTTCCCTAATCCGTGGACAGCACACTCTTTTTCCCTTGACTTGGTTTTGTCCCATGAGGTTTTCTAAGTCAAGGTTTTTAATGAGGTGCTGCTTCACGGGTTCCAAGCTTAGCCATTTCACTCGGCTAAGCTTGAGGGGGAGTATTGATCAAGAGAATAAGCCTAAGGCAGCCATGGCCGTCCGTACAATTATGGGGCCGTCCGTACAACCAAGCAATAAGGCCGAGTCATGTAAGTGTGTAAAGACAATGAGGAGGCCTGCTCTCCTTAGGCCCATGAGAAGGATCTAGAATGTCGCTTGTAGCCGTTAGAGAGGAGGAACAAGTGGAGTCACGGGTTATGTTGTGTTTAAGGAGACTAGGACGGGTCACTATCACCGTTGGGATTAGTTCTATCTCTCTCCTTGTCCCTATCACTTATACGATCGGTTGGTAGAGGGTGTAGCCCTAATTTTCCCTTGATATATATAGGCTTTAGCCTACATTGTAATATGTATTCTTATGGAACAATAACCTAATCTTTTCTTCTTCCTCATTCTCTTTGTCTACCGATATCTCTCATCAATCTCTTGATTCTCTTCTTTATTCTACAAAGTCTTACAAGAGTTCGGGATGAATTCGGAGTGTTTAGACAACACTTAAACCCGTTTTATCCCAAAATAGGCTTAATCCGAGAAAACAGGCTAAAACGGAGAGAAACAATGATTATAGCTGTAAACAGCTATGTTACTCTTTCTGGGGAAAAGTATGTAACAATCCAATGCATTTGACTAATTATAAGGGTTTGAGTTGAATTTGGAGTGTTTAGACAACACTTAAACCCGTTTTATCCCAAAACAGGCTAAAACCGAGAGAAACATAGATTCGAACCGGTAAACAGATATGTTACTCTTTCTAGTGTCAAAATATGTAACAATACAATGCATTTTACTAATTATAAGAGTTTGGGTTGAATTTGGAGTGTTTAGACGCCACTTTTACCCATTTTTCCCAAAACAGGCTAAAACCAAGAAAACATTGATTCGAAGCAGTAAATTGCTTTATTACTGTTTCTAGGGTCAGAATGTGTGACAACCAATTGCATTTGACTAATTGTAAGAGTTCGGGATGAATTTGGAGTGTTTAAACAACACTTAAATCTGTTTTATCCCAAAATAGGCTTAAACCGAGAAAACAGGCTAAAACCAAGAGAAACATTGATTTGAAGCAATAAACAGCTATGTTACTCTTTCTAGGGTAAAAATATGCAACAATCCAATGCATTTGACTAATTATAAGGGGTTGGGTTGAATTTGGAGTGTTTAGACAACACTTAAACCCGTTTTATCCCAAAACAGGCTAAAACCGAGAAAACAGACTAAAACCGAGAGAAAACATAGATTCGTATAAGTAAACAGATATGTTACTCTTTCTAGGTTAAAATATGTAACAATACAATGCATTTTACTAATTATAAGAGTTTGGGTTGAATTTGGAGTGTTTAGACTCCCCTTTTACCCATTTTTCCCAAAACAGGCTAAAACCGAGAAAACATTGATTTGAAGCAGTAAATTGCTTTGTTACTGTTTCTAGGGTTAGAATGTGTGACAACCCATTCATTTGACTAATTGTAAGAGTTCGGGATGAATTCGGAGTGTTTAGACAACACTTAAACCCGTTTTATCCCAAAATAGGCTTAAACCGAGAAAACAGGCTAAAACGGAGAGAAACATTGATTATAGCAGTAAACAGCTATGTTACTCTTTCTGGGGAATATATGTAACAGTCCAATGCATTTGATTAATTATAAGGGTCTGGGTTTAATTTGGAGTGTTTAGACAACACTTAAACCCGTTTTATCCCTAAACAGGGTAAAACCGAGACAAAACATAGATTCGAAGCCGTAAATAGATATGTTACTCTTTCTAGGGTCAAAATATGTAACAATACAATGCATTTTACTAATTATAAGAGTTTGGGTTGAATTTGGAGTGTTTAGACTCCCCTTTTACCCATTTTTCCCAAAACAGGCTAAAACCGAGAAAACATTTATTTGAAGCAGTAAATTGTTTTGTTACTGTTTCTAGGGTCAGAATGTGTGACAACCCAATGCATTTGACTAATTGTAAGAGTTCGGGATGAATTCGGAGTGTTTAGACAACACTTAAACCCGTTTTATCCCAAAATAGGCTTAAACCGAGAAAACAGGCTAAAACGGAGAGAAACATTGATTATAGCAGTAAACAGCTATGTTACTCTTTCTGGGGAATATATGTAACAGTCCAATGCATTTGATTAATTATAAGGGTCTGGGTTTAATTTGGAGTGTTTAGACAACACTTAAACCCGTTTTATCCCAAAACAGGCTAAAACCGAGACAAAACATAGATTCGAAGCCGTAAACAGATATGTTACTCTTTCTAGTGTCAAAATATGTAACAATACAATGCATTTTACTAATTATAAGAGTTTGGGTTGAATTTGGAGTGTTTAGACGCCACTTTTACCCATTTTTTCCAAAACAGGCTAGAACCGAGAAAACATTGATTCGAAGCAGTAAATTGCTTTATTACTGTTTCTAGGGTCAGAATGTGTGACAACCCAATGCATTTGACTAATTGTAAGAGTTCAGGATGAATTCGGAGTGTTTAGACAACACTTAAACCCGTTTTATCCCAAAATAGGCTTAAACCGAGAAAACAGGCTAAACCGGAGAGAAACATTGATTATAGCAGTAAACAGCTATGTTACTCTTTCTGGGGAAAAATATGTAACAATCCAATGGATTTGACTAATTATAAGGGTTTGAGTTGAATTTGGAGTGTTTAGACAACACTTAAACCCGTTTTATCCCAAAACAGGCTAAAACCGAGAGAAACATAGATTCGAACCGGTAAACAGATATGTTACTCTTTCTAGTGTCAAAATATGTAACAATACAATGCATTTTACTAATTATAAGAGTTTGGGTTGAATTTGGAGTGTTTAGACGCCACTTTTACCCATTTTTCCCAAAACAGGCTAAAACCAAGAAAAGATTGATTCGAAGCAGTAAATTGCTTTATTACTGTTTCTAGGGTCAGAATGTGTGACAACCCAATGCATTTGACTAATTGTAAGAGTTCGGGATGAATTTGGAGTGTTTAGACAACACTTAAACCCGTTTTATCCCAAAATAGGCTTAAACCGAGAAAACAGGCTAAAACCAAGAGAAACATTGATTTGAAGCAATAATCAGCTATGTTACTCTTTCTAGGGTAAAAATATGCAACAATCCAATGCATTTGACTAATTATAAGGGGTTGGGTTGAATTTGGGGTGTTTAGACAACACTTAAACCCGTTTTATCCCAAAACAGGCTAAAACCGAGAAAACAGGCTAAAACCGAGAGAAAACATAGATTCGTATAAGTAAACAGATATGTTACTCTTTCTCGGTTAAAATATGTAACAATACAATGCATTTTACTAATTATAAGAGTTTGGGTTGAATTTGGAGTGTTTAGACTCCCCTTTTACCCATTTTTCCCAAAACAGGCTAAAACCGAGAAAACATTGATTTGAAGCAGTAAATTGCTTTGTTACTGTTTCTAGGGTTAGAATGTGTGACAACCCAATGCATTTGACTAATTGTAAGAGTTCGGGATGAATTCGGAGTGTTTAGACAACACTTAAACCCGTTTTATCCCAAAATAGGCTTAAACCGAGAAAACAGGCTAAAACGGAGAGAAACATTGATTATAGCAGTAAACAGCTATGTTACTCTTTCTGGGGAATATATGTAACAGTCCAATGCATTTGATTAATTATAAGGGTCTGGGTTTAATTTGGAGTGTTTAGACAACACTTAAACCCGTTTTATCCCTAAACAGGGTAAAACCGAGACAAAACATAGATTCGAAGCCGTAAACAGATATGTTACTCTTTCTAGGGTCAAAATATGTAACAATACAATGCATTTTACTAATTATAAGAGTTTGGGTTGAATTTGGAGTGTTTAGACTCCCCTTTTACCCATTTTTCCCAAAACAGGCTAAAACCGAGAAAACATTTATTTGAAGCAGTAAATTGCTTTGTTACTGTTTCTAGGGTCAGAATGTGTGACAACCCAATGCATTTGACTAATTGTAAGAGTTCGGGATGAATTCGGAGTGTTTAGACAACACTTAAACCCGTTTTATCCCAAAATAGGCTTAAACCGAGAAAACAGGCTAAAACGGAGGGAAACATTGATTATAACAGTAAACAGCTATGTTACTCTTTCTGGGGAAAATATGTAACAATCCAATGCATTTGATTAATTATAAGGGTCTGGGTTTAATTTGGAGTGTTTAGACAACACTTAAACCCGTTTTATCCCAAAACAGGCTAAAACCGAGACAAAACATAGATTCGAAGCCGTAAACAGATATGTTACTCTTTCTAGGGTCAAAATATGTAACAATACAATGCATTTTACTAATTATAAGAGTTTGGGTTGAATTTGGAGTGTTTAGACGTCACTTTTACCCATTTTTCCCAAAACAGGCTAGAACCGAGAAAACATTGATTCGAAGCAGTAAATTGCTTTATTACTGTTTCTAGGGTCAGAATGTGTGACAACCCAATGCATTTGACTAATTGTAAGAGTTCAGGATGAATTCGGAGTGTTTAGACAACACTTAAACCCGTTTTATCCCAAAATAGGCTTAAACCGAGAAAACAGGCTAAAACGGAGAGAAAAATTGATTATAGCTGTAAACAGCTATGTTACTCTTTCTGGGGGAAAATATGTAACAATCCAATGCATTTGACTAATTATAAGGGTTTGAGTTGAATTTGGAGTGTTTAGACAGCACTTAAACCCGTTTTATCCCAAAACAGGCTAAAACCGAGAGAAACATAGATTCGACCCGGTAAAAAGATATGTTACTCTTTCTAGTGTCAAAATATGTAACAATACAATGCATTTTACTAATTATAAGAGTTTGGGTTGAATTTGGAGTGTTTAGACGCCACTTTTACCCATTTTTTCCAAAACAGGCTAGAACCGAGAAAACATTGATTCGAAGCAGTAAATTGCTTTATTACTGTTTCTAGGGTCAGAATGTGTGACAACCCAATGCATTTGACTAATTGTAAGAGTTCAGGATGAATTCGGAGTGTTTAGACAACACTTAAACCCGTTTTATCCCAAAATAGGCTTAAACCGAGAAAACAGGCTAAACCGGAGAGAAACATTGATTATAGCAGTAAACAGCTATGTTACTCTTTCTGGGGAAAAATATGTAACAATCCAATGCATTTGACTAATTATAAGGGTTTGAGTTGAATTTGGAGTGTTTAGACAGCACTTAAACCCGTTTTATCCCAAAACAGGCTAAAACCGAGAGAAACATAGATTCGACCCGGTAAAAAGATATGTTACTCTTTCTAGTGTCAAAATATGTAACAATACAATGCATTTTACTAATTATAAGAGTTTGGGTTGAATTTGGAGTGTTTAGACGCCACTTTTACCCATTTTTTCCAAAACAGGCTAGAACCGAGAAAACATTGATTCGAAGCAGTAAATTGCTTTATTACTGTTTCTAGGGTCAGAATGTGTGACAACCCAATGCATTTGACTAATTGTAAGAGTTCAGGATGAATTCGGAGTGTTTAGACAACACTTAAACCCGTTTTATCCCAAAATAGGCTTAAACCGAGAAAACAGGCTAAACCGGAGAGAAACATTGATTATAGCAGTAAACAGCTATGTTACTCTTTCTGGGGAAAAATATGTAACAATCCAATGGATTTGACTAATTATAAGGGTTTGAGTTGAATTTGGAGTGTTTAGACAACACTTAAACCCGTTTTATCCCAAAACAGGCTAAAACCGAGAGAAACATAGATTCGAACCGGTAAACAGATATGTTACTCTTTCTAGTGTCAAAATATGTAACAATACAATGCATTTTACTAATTATAAGAGTTTGGGTTGAATTTGGAGTGTTTAGACGCCACTTTTACCCATTTTTCCCAAAACAGGCTAAAACCAAGAAAACATTGATTCGAAGCAGTAAATTGCTTTATTACTGTTTCTAGGGTCAGAATGTGTGACAACCCAATGCATTTGACTAATTGTAAGAGTTCGGGATGAATTTGGAGTGTTTAGACAACACTTAAACCCGTTTTATCCCAAAATAGGCTTAAACCGAGAAAACAGGCTAAAACCAAGAGAAACATTGATTTGAAGCAATAATCAGCTATGTTACTCTTTCTAGGGTAAAAATATGCAACAATCCAATGCATTTGACTAATTATAAGGGGTTGGGTTGAATTTGGGGTGTTTAGACAACACTTAAACCCGTTTTATCCCAAAACAGGCTAAAACCGAGAAAACAGGCTAAAACCCAGAGAAAACATAGATTCGTATAAGTAAACAGATATGTTACTCTTTCTCGGTTAAAATATGTAACAATACAATGCATTTTACTAATTATAAGAGTTTGGGTTGAATTTGGAGTGTTTAGACTCCCCTTTTACCCATTTTTCCCAAAACAGGCTAAAACCGAGAAAACATTGATTTGAAGCAGTAAATTGCTTTGTTACTGTTTCTAGGGTTAGAATGTGTGACAACCCAATGCATTTGACTAATTGTAAGAGTTCGGGATGAATTCGGAGTGTTTAGACAACACTTAAACCCGTTTTATCCCAAAATAGGCTTAAACCGAGAAAACAGGCTAAAACGGAGAGAAACATTGATTATAGCAGTAAACAGCTATGTTACTCTTTCTGGGGAAAATATGTAACAATCCAATGCATTTGATTAATTATAAGGGTCTGGGTTTAATTTGGAGTGTTTAGACAACACTTAAACCCGTTTTATCCCAAAACAGGCTAAAACCGAGACAAAACATAGATTCGAAGCCGTAAACAGATATGTTACTCTTTCTAGGGTCAAAATATGTAACAATACAATGCATTTTACTAATTATAAGAGTTTGGGTTGAATTTGGAGTGTTTAGACGTCACTTTTACCCATTTTTCCCAAAACAGGCTAGAACCGAGAAAACATTGATTCGAAGCAGTAAATTGCTTTATTACTGTTTCTAGGGTCAGAATGTGTGACAACCCAATGCATTTGACTAATTGTAAGAGTTCAGGATGAATTCGGAGTGTTTAGACAACACTTAAACCCGTTTTATCCCAAAATAGGCTTAAACCGAGAAAACAGGCTAAAACGGAGAGAAAAATTGATTATAGCTGTAAACAGCTATGTTACTCTTTCTGGGGGAAAATATGTAACAATCCAATGCATTTGACTAATTATAAGGGTTTGAGTTGAATTTGGAGTGTTTAGACAGCACTTAAACCCGTTTTATCCCAAAACAGGCTAAAACCGAGAGAAACATAGATTCGACCCGGTAAAAAGATATGTTACTCTTTCTAGTGTCAAAATATGTAACAATACAATGCATTTTACTAATTATAAGAGTTTGGGTTGAATTTGGAGTGTTTAGACGCCACTTTTACCCATTTTTTCCAAAACAGGCTAGAACCGAGAAAACATTGATTCGAAGCAGTAAATTGCTTTATTACTGTTTCTAGGGTCAGAATGTGTGACAACCCAATGCATTTGACTAATTGTAAGAGTTCAGGATGAATTCGGAGTGTTTAGACAACACTTAAACCCGTTTTATCCCAAAATAGGCTTAAACCGAGAAAACAGGCTAAACCGGAGAGAAACATTGATTATAGCAGTAAACAGCTATGTTACTCTTTCTGGGGAAAATATGTAACAATCCAATGCATTTGACTAATTATAAGGGTTTGAGTTGAATTTGGAGTGTTTAGACAGCACTTAAACCCGTTTTATCCCAAAACAGGCTAAAACCGAGAGAAACATAGATTCGACCCGGTAAAAAGATATGTTACTCTTTCTAGTGTCAAAATATGTAACAATACAATGCATTTTACTAATTATAAGAGTTTGGGTTGAATTTGGAGTGTTTAGACGCCACTTTTACCCATTTTTTCCAAAACAGGCTAGAACCGAGAAAACATTGATTCGAAGCAGTAAATTGCTTTATTACTGTTTCTAGGGTCAGAATGTGTGACAACCCAATGCATTTGACTAATTGTAAGAGTTCAGGATGAATTCGGAGTGTTTAGACAACACTTAAACCCGTTTTATCCCAAAATAGGCTTAAACCGAGAAAACAGGCTAAACCGGAGAGAAACATTGATTATAGCAGTAAACAGCTATGTTACTCTTTCTGGGGAAAAATATGTAACAATCCAATGGATTTGACTAATTATAAGGGTTTGAGTTGAATTTGGAGTGTTTAGACAACACTTAAACCCGTTTTATCCCAAAACAGGCTAAAACCGAGAGAAACATAGATTCGAACCGGTAAACAGATATGTTACTCTTTCTAGTGTCAAAATATGTAACAATACAATGCATTTTACTAATTATAAGAGTTTGGGTTGAATTTGGAGTGTTTAGACGCCACTTTTACCCATTTTTCCCAAAACAGGCTAAAACCAAGAAAACATTGATTCGAAGCAGTAAATTGCTTTATTACTGTTTCTAGGGTCAGAATGTGTGACAACCCAATGCATTTGACTAATTGTAAGAGTTCGGGATGAATTTGGAGTGTTTAGACAACACTTAAACCCGTTTTATCCCAAAATAGGCTTAAACCGAGAAAACAGGCTAAAACCAAGAGAAACATTGATTTGAAGCAATAATCAGCTATGTTACTCTTTCTAGGGTAAAAATATGCAACAATCCAATGCATTTGACTAATTATAAGGGGTTGGGTTGAATTTGGGGTGTTTAGACAACACTTAAACCCGTTTTATCCCAAAACAGGCTAAAACCGAGAAAACAGGCTAAAACCGAGAGAAAACATAGATTCGTATAAGTAAACAGATATGTTACTCTTTCTCGGTTAAAATATGTAACAATACAATGCATTTTACTAATTATAAGAGTTTGGGTTGAATTTGGAGTGTTTAGACTCCCCTTTTACCCATTTTTCCCAAAACAGGCTAAAACCGAGAAAACATTGATTTGAAGCAGTAAATTGCTTTGTTACTGTTTCTAGGGTTAGAATGTGTGACAACCCAATGCATTTGACTAATTGTAAGAGTTCGGGATGAATTCGGAGTGTTTAGACAACACTTAAACCCGTTTTATCCCAAAATAGGCTTAAACCGAGAAAACAGGCTAAAACGGAGAGAAACATTGATTATAGCAGTAAACAGCTATGTTACTCTTTCTGGGGAAAATATGTAACAATCCAATGCATTTGATTAATTATAAGGGTCTGGGTTTAATTTGGAGTGTTTAGACAACACTTAAACCCGTTTTATCCCAAAACAGGCTAAAACCGAGACAAAACATAGATTCGAAGCCGTAAACAGATATGTTACTCTTTCTAGGGTCAAAATATGTAACAATACAATGCATTTTACTAATTATAAGAGTTTGGGTTGAATTTGGAGTGTTTAGACGTCACTTTTACCCATTTTTCCCAAAACAGGCTAGAACCGAGAAAACATTGATTCGAAGCAGTAAATTGCTTTATTACTGTTTCTAGGGTCAGAATGTGTGACAACCCAATGCATTTGACTAATTGTAAGAGTTCAGGATGAATTCGGAGTGTTTAGACAACACTTAAACCCGTTTTATCCCAAAATAGGCTTAAACCGAGAAAACAGGCTAAAACGGAGAGAAAAATTGATTATAGCTGTAAACAGCTATGTTACTCTTTCTGGGGAAAATATGTAACAATCCAATGCATTTGATTAATTATAAGGGTCTGGGTTTAATTTGGAGTGTTTAGACAACACTTAAACCCGTTTTATCCCAAAACAGGCTAAAACCGAGACAAAACATAGATTCGAAGCCGTAAACAGATATGTTACTCTTTCTAGGGTCAAAATATGTAACAATACAATGCATTTTACTAATTATAAGAGTTTGGGTTGAATTTGGAGTGTTTAGACGTCACTTTTACCCATTTTTCCCAAAACAGGCTAGAACCGAGAAAACATTGATTCGAAGCAGTAAATTGCTTTATTACTGTTTCTAGGGTCAGAATGTGTGACAACCCAATGCATTTGACTAATTGTAAGAGTTCAGGATGAATTCGGAGTGTTTAGACAACACTTAAACCCGTTTTATCCCAAAATAGGCTTAAACCGAGAAAACAGGCTAAAACGGAGAGAAAAATTGATTATAGCTGTAAACAGCTATGTTACTCTTTCTGGGGGAAAATATGTAACAATCCAATGCATTTGACTAATTATAAGGGTTTGAGTTGAATTTGGAGTGTTTAGACAGCACTTAAACCCGTTTTATCCCAAAACAGGCTAAAACCGAGAGAAACATAGATTCGACCCGGTAAAAAGATATGTTACTCTTTCTAGTGTCAAAATATGTAACAATACAATGCATTTTACTAATTATAAGAGTTTGGGTTGAATTTGGAGTGTTTAGACGCCACTTTTACCCATTTTTTCCAAAACAGGCTAGAACCGAGAAAACATTGATTCGAAGCAGTAAATTGCTTTATTACTGTTTCTAGGGTCAGAATGTGTGACAACCCAATGCATTTGACTAATTGTAAGAGTTCAGGATGAATTCGGAGTGTTTAGACAACACTTAAACCCGTTTTATCCCAAAATAGGCTTAAACCGAGAAAACAGGCTAAACCGGAGAGAAACATTGATTATAGCAGTAAACAGCTATGTTACTCTTTCTGGGGAAAAATATGTAACAATCCAATGCATTTGACTAATTATAAGGGTTTGAGTTGAATTTGGAGTGTTTAGACAGCACTTAAACCCGTTTTATCCCAAAACAGGCTAAAACCGAGAGAAACATAGATTCGACCCGGTAAAAAGATATGTTACTCTTTCTAGTGTCAAAATATGTAACAATACAATGCATTTTACTAATTATAAGAGTTTGGGTTGAATTTGGAGTGTTTAGACGCCACTTTTACCCATTTTTTCCAAAACAGGCTAGAACCGAGAAAACATTGATTCGAAGCAGTAAATTGCTTTATTACTGTTTCTAGGGTCAGAATGTGTGACAACCCAATGCATTTGACTAATTGTAAGAGTTCAGGATGAATTCGGAGTGTTTAGACAACACTTAAACCCGTTTTATCCCAAAATAGGCTTAAACCGAGAAAACAGGCTAAACCGGAGAGAAACATTGATTATAGCAGTAAACAGCTATGTTACTCTTTCTGGGGAAAAATATGTAACAATCCAATGGATTTGACTAATTATAAGGGTTTGAGTTGAATTTGGAGTGTTTAGACAACACTTAAACCCGTTTTATCCCAAAACAGGCTAAAACCGAGAGAAACATAGATTCGAACCGGTAAACAGATATGTTACTCTTTCTAGTGTCAAAATATGTAACAATACAATGCATTTTACTAATTATAAGAGTTTGGGTTGAATTTGGAGTGTTTAGACGCCACTTTTACCCATTTTTCCCAAAACAGGCTAAAACCAAGAAAACATTGATTCGAAGCAGTAAATTGCTTTATTACTGTTTCTAGGGTCAGAATGTGTGACAACCCAATGCATTTGACTAATTGTAAGAGTTCGGGATGAATTTGGAGTGTTTAGACAACACTTAAACCCGTTTTATCCCAAAATAGGCTTAAACCGAGAAAACAGGCTAAAACCAAGAGAAACATTGATTTGAAGCAATAATCAGCTATGTTACTCTTTCTAGGGTAAAAATATGCAACAATCCAATGCATTTGACTAATTATAAGGGGTTGGGTTGAATTTGGGGTGTTTAGACAACACTTAAACCCGTTTTATCCCAAAACAGGCTAAAACCGAGAAAACAGGCTAAAACCGAGAGAAAACATAGATTCGTATAAGTAAACAGATATGTTACTCTTTCTCGGTTAAAATATGTAACAATACAATGCATTTTACTAATTATAAGAGTTTGGGTTGAATTTGGAGTGTTTAGACTCCCCTTTTACCCATTTTTCCCAAAACAGGCTAAAACCGAGAAAACATTGATTTGAAGCAGTAAATTGCTTTGTTACTGTTTCTAGGGTTAGAATGTGTGACAACCCAATGCATTTGACTAATTGTAAGAGTTCGGGATGAATTCGGAGTGTTTAGACAACACTTAAACCCGTTTTATCCCAAAATAGGCTTAAACCGAGAAAACAGGCTAAAACGGAGAGAAACATTGATTATAGCAGTAAACAACTATGTTACTCTTTCTGGGGAATATATGTAACAGTCCAATGCATTTGATTAATTATAAGGGTCTGGGTTTAATTTGGAGTGTTTAGACAACACTTAAACCCGTTTTATCCCTAAACAGGGTAAAACCGAGACAAAACATAGATTCGAAGCCGTAAACAGATATGTTACTCTTTCTAGGGTCAAAATATGTAACAATACAATGCATTTTACTAATTATAAGAGTTTGGGTTGAATTTGGAGTGTTTAGACTCCCCTTTTACCCATTTTTCCCAAAACAGGCTAAAACCGAGAAAACATTTATTTGAAGCAGTAAATTGCTTTGTTACTGTTTCTAGGGTCAGAATGTGTGACAACCCAATGCATTTGACTAATTGTAAGAGTTCGGGATGAATTCGGAGTGTTTAGACAACACTTAAACCCGTTTTATCCCAAAATAGGCTTAAACCGAGAAAACAGGCTAAAACGGAGGGAAACATTGATTATAACAGTAAACAGCTATGTTACTCTTTCTGGGGAAAATATGTAACAATCCAATGCATTTGATTAATTATAAGGGTCTGGGTTTAATTTGGAGTGTTTAGACAACACTTAAACCCGTTTTATCCCAAAACAGGCTAAAACCGAGACAAAACATAGATTCGAAGCCGTAAACAGATATGTTACTCTTTCTAGGGTCAAAATATGTAACAATACAATGCATTTTACTAATTATAAGAGTTTGGGTTGAATTTGGAGTGTTTAGACGTCACTTTTACCCATTTTTCCCAAAACAGGCTAGAACCGAGAAAACATTGATTCGAAGCAGTAAATTGCTTTATTACTGTTTCTAGGGTCAGAATGTGTGACAACCCAATGCATTTGACTAATTGTAAGAGTTCAGGATGAATTCGGAGTGTTTAGACAACACTTAAACCCGTTTTATCCCAAAATAGGTTTAAACCGAGAAAACAGGCTAAAACGGAGAGAAAAATTGATTATAGCTGTAAACAGCTATGTTACTCTTTCTGGGGGAAAATATGTAACAATCCAATGCATTTGACTAATTATAAGGGTTTGAGTTGAATTTGGAGTGTTTAGACAGCACTTAAACCCGTTTTATCCCAAAACAGGCTAAAACCGAGAGAAACATAGATTCGACCCGGTAAAAAGATATGTTACTCTTTCTAGTGTCAAAATATGTAACAATACAATGCATTTTACTAATTATAAGAGTTTGGGTTGAATTTGGAGTGTTTAGACGCCACTTTTACCCATTTTTTCCAAAACAGGCTAGAACCGAGAAAACATTGATTCGAAGCAGTAAATTGCTTTATTACTGTTTCTAGGGTCAGAATGTGTGACAACCCAATGCATTTGACTAATTGTAAGAGTTCAGGATGAATTCGGAGTGTTTAGACAACACTTAAACCCGTTTTATCCCAAAATAGGCTTAAACCGAGAAAACAGGCTAAACCGGAGAGAAACATTGATTATAGCAGTAAACAGCTATGTTACTCTTTCTGGGGGAAAATATGTAACAATCCAATGCATTTGACTAATTATAAGGGTTTGAGTTGAATTTGGAGTGTTTAGACAGCACTTAAACCCGTTTTATCCCAAAACAGGCTAAAACCGAGAGAAACATAGATTCGACCCGGTAAAAAGATATGTTACTCTTTCTAGTGTCAAAATATGTAACAATACAATGCATTTTACTAATTATAAGAGTTTGGGTTGAATTTGGAGTGTTTAGACGCCACTTTTACCCATTTTTTCCAAAACAGGCTAGAACCGAGAAAACATTGATTCGAAGCAGTAAATTGCTTTATTACTGTTTCTAGGGTCAGAATGTGTGACAACCCAATGCATTTGACTAATTGTAAGAGTTCAGGATGAATTCGGAGTGTTTAGACAACACTTAAACCCGTTTTATCCCAAAATAGGCTTAAACCGAGAAAACAGGCTAAACCGGAGAGAAACATTGATTATAGCAGTAAACAGCTATGTTACTCTTTCTGGGGAAAAATATGTAACAATCCAATGCATTTGACTAATTATAAGGGTTTGAGTTGAATTTGGAGTGTTTAGACAGCACTTAAACCCGTTTTATCCCAAAACAGGCTAAAACCGAGAGAAACATAGATTCGACCCGGTAAAAAGATATGTTACTCTTTCTAGTGTCAAAATATGTAACAATACAATGCATTTTACTAATTATAAGAGTTTGGGTTGAATTTGGAGTGTTTAGACGCCACTTTTACCCATTTTTTCCAAAACAGGCTAGAACCGAGAAAACATTGATTCGAAGCAGTAAATTGCTTTATTACTGTTTCTAGGGTCAGAATGTGTGACAACCCAATGCATTTGACTAATTGTAAGAGTTCAGGATGAATTCGGAGTGTTTAGACAACACTTAAACCCGTTTTGTCCCAAAATAGGCTTAAACCGAGAAAACAGGCTAAACCGGAGAGAAACATTGATTATAGCAGTAAACAGCTATGTTACTCTTTCTGGGGAAAAATATGTAACAATCCAATGGATTTGACTAATTATAAGGGTTTGAGTTGAATTTGGAGTGTTTAGACAACACTTAAACCCGTTTTATCCCAAAACAGGCTAAAACCGAGAGAAACATAGATTCGAACCGGTAAACAGATATGTTACTCTTTCTAGTGTCAAAATATGTAACAATACAATGCATTTTACTAATTATAAGAGTTTGGGTTGAATTTGGAGTGTTTAGACGCCACTTTTACCCATTTTTCCCAAAACAGGCTAAAACCAAGAAAACATTGATTCGAAGCAGTAAATTGCTTTATTACTGTTTCTAGGGTCAGAATGTGTGACAACCCAATGCATTTGACTAATTGTAAGAGGTCTGGATGAATTCGGAGTGTTTAGACAACACTTAAACCCGTTTTATCCCAAAATAGGCTTAAACCGAGAAAACAGGCTAAACCGGAGAGAAACATTGATTATAGCAGTAAACAGCTATGTTACTCTTTCTGGGGAAAAATATGTAACAATCCAATGGATTTGACTAATTATAAGGGTTTGAGTTGAATTTGGAGTGTTTAGACAACACTTAAACCCGTTTTATCCCAAAACAGGCTAAAACCGAGAGAAACATAGATTCGAACCGGTAAACAGATATGTTACTCTTTCTAGTGTCAAAATATGTAACAATACAATGCATTTTACTAATTATAAGAGTTTGGGTTGAATTTGGAGTGTTTAGACGCCACTTTTACCCATTTTTCCCAAAACAGGCTAAAACCAAGAAAACATTGATTCGAAGCAGTAAATTGCTTTATTACTGTTTCTAGGGTCAGAATGTGTGACAACCCAATGCATTTGACTAAATTTAAGAGTTCGGGATGAATTTGGAGTGTTTAGACAACACTTAAACCCGTTTTATCCCAAAATAGGCTTAAACCGAGAAAACAGGGTAAAACCAAGAGAAACATTGATTTGAAGCAATAAACAGCTATGTTACTCTTTCTAGGGTAAAAATATGCAACAATCCAATGCATTTGACTAATTATAAGGGGTTGGGTTGAATTTGGAGTGTTTAGACAACACTTAAACCCGTTTTATCCCAAAACAGGCTAAAACCGAGAAAACAGGCTAAAACCGAGAGAAAACATAGATTCGTATAAGTAAACAGATATGTTACTCTTTCTCGGTTAAAATATGTAACAATACAATGCATTTTACTAATTATAAGAGTTTGGGTTGAATTTGGAGTGGTTAGACACCACTTTTACCCATTTTTCCCAAAACAGGCTAAAACCGAGAAAACATTTATTTGAAGCAGTAAATTGCTTTATTACTGTTTCTAGAGTTTGAATGTGTGACAACCCAATGCATTTGACTAATTGTAAGAGTTCGGGATGAATTCGGAGTGTTTAGACAACACTTAAACCCGTTTTATCCCAAAATAGGCTTAAACCGAGAAAACAGGCTAAAACGGAGAGAAACATTGATTATAGCAGTAAACAGCTATGTTACTCTTTCTGGGGAAAATATGTAACAGTCCAATGCATTTGATTAATTATAAGGGTCTGGGTTTAATTTGGAGTGTTTAGACAACACTTAAACCCGTTTTATCCCAAAACAGGCTAAAACCGAGACAAAACATAGATTCGAAGCCGTAAACAGATATGTTACTCTTTCTAGGGTCAAAATATGTAACAATACAATGCATTTTACTAATTATAAGAGTTTGGGTTGAATTTGGAGTGTTTAGACGTCACTTTTACCCATTTTTCCCAAAACAGGCTAGAACCGAGAAAACATTGATTCGAAGCAGTAAATTGCTTTATTACTGTTTCTAGGGTCAGAATGTGTGACAACCCAATGCATTTGACTAATTGTAAGAGTTCAGGATGAATTCGGAGTGTTTAGACAACACTTAAACCCGTTTTATCCCAAAATAGGCTTAAACCGAGAAAACAGGCTAAAACGGAGAGAAAAATTGATTATAGCTGTAAACAGCTATGTTACTCTTTCTGGGGGAAAATATGTAACAATCTAATGCATTTGACTAATTATAAGGGTTTGAGTTGAATTTGGAGTGTTTAGACAGCACTTAAACCCGTTTTATCCCAAAACAGGCTAAAACCGAGAGAAACATAGATTCGACCCGGTAAAAAGATATGTTACTCTTTCTAGTGTCAAAATATGTAACAATACAATGCATTTTACTAATTATAAGAGTTTGGGTTGAATTTGGAGTGTTTAGACGCCACTTTTACCCATTTTTTCCAAAACAGGCTAGAACCGAGAAAACATTGATTCGAAGCAGTAAATTGCTTTATTACTGTTTCTAGGGTCAGAATGTGTGACAACCCAATGCATTTGACTAATTGTAAGAGTTCAGGATGAATTCGGAGTGTTTAGACAACACTTAAACCCGTTTTATCCCAAAATAGGCTTAAACCGAGAAAACAGGCTAAACCGGAGAGAAACATTGATTATAGCAGTAAACAGCTATGTTACTCTTTCTGGGGAAAAATATGTAACAATCCAATGGATTTGACTAATTATAAGGGTTTGAGTTGAATTTGGAGTGTTTAGACAACACTTAAACCCGTTTTATCCCAAAACAGGCTAAAACCGAGAGAAACATAGATTCGAACCGGTAAACAGATATGTTACTCTTTCTAGTGTCAAAATATGTAACAATACAATGCATTTTACTAATTATAAGAGTTTGGGTTGAATTTGGAGTGTTTAGACGCCACTTTTACCCATTTTTTCCAAAACAGGCTAAAACCAAGAAAACATTGATTCGAAGCAGTAAATTGCTTTATTACTGTTTCTAGGGTCAGAATGTGTGACAACCCAATGCATTTGACTAATTGTAAGAGTTCAGGATGAATTCGGAGTGTTTAGACAACACTTAAACCCGTTTTATCCCAAAATAGGCTTAAACCGAGAAAACAGGCTAAACCGGAGAGAAACATTGATTATAGCAGTAAACAGCTATGTTACTCTTTCTGGGGAAAAATATGTAACAATCCAATGCATTTGACTAATTATAAGGGTTTGAGTTGAATTTGGAGTGTTTAGACAGCACTTAAACCCGTTTTATCCCAAAACAGGCTAAAACCGAGAGAAACATAGATTCGACCCGGTAAAAAGATATGTTACTCTTTCTAGTGTCAAAATATGTAACAATACAATGCATTTTACTAATTATAAGAGTTTGGGTTGAATTTGGAGTGTTTAGACGCCACTTTTACCCATTTTTTCCAAAACAGGCTAGAACCGAGAAAACATTGATTCGAAGCAGTAAATTGCTTTATTACTGTTTCTAGGGTCAGAATGTGTGACAACCCAATGCATTTGACTAATTGTAAGAGTTCAGGATGAATTCGGAGTGTTTAGACAACACTTAAACCCGTTTTATCCCAAAATAGGCTTAAACCGAGAAAACAGGCTAAACCGGAGAGAAACATTGATTATAGCAGTAAACAGCTATGTTACTCTTTCTGGGGAAAAATATGTAACAATCCAATGGATTTGACTAATTATAAGGGTTTGAGTTGAATTTGGAGTGTTTAGACAACACTTAAACCCGTTTTATCCCAAAACAGGCTAAAACCGAGAGAAACATAGATTCGAACCGGTAAACAGATATGTTACTCTTTCTAGTGTCAAAATATGTAACAATACAATGCATTTTACTAATTATAAGAGTTTGGGTTGAATTTGGAGTGTTTAGACGCCACTTTTACCCATTTTTTCCAAAACAGGCTAAAACCAAGAAAACATTGATTCGAAGCAGTAAATTGCTTTATTACTGTTTCTAGGGTCAGAATGTGTGACAACCCAATGCATTTGACTAATTGTAAGAGTTCAGGATGAATTCGGAGTGTTTAGACAACACTTAAACCCGTTTTATCCCAAAATAGGCTTAAACCGAGAAAACAGGCTAAACCGGAGAGAAACATTGATTATAGCAGTAAACAGCTATGTTACTCTTTCTGGGGAAAAATATGTAACAATCCAATGCATTTGACTAATTATAAGGGTTTGAGTTGAATTTGGAGTGTTTAGACAGCACTTAAACCCGTTTTATCCCAAAACAGGCTAAAACCGAGAGAAACATAGATTCGACCCGGTAAAAAGATATGTTACTCTTTCTAGTGTCAAAATATGTAACAATACAATGCATTTTACTAATTATAAGAGTTTGGGTTGAATTTGGAGTGTTTAGACGCCACTTTTACCCATTTTTTCCAAAACAGGCTAGAACCGAGAAAACATTGATTCGAAGCAGTAAATTGCTTTATTACTGTTTCTAGGGTCAGAATGTGTGACAACCCAATGCATTTGACTAATTGTAAGAGTTCAGGATGAATTCGGAGTGTTTAGACAACACTTAAACCCGTTTTATCCCAAAATAGGCTTAAACCGAGAAAACAGGCTAAACCGGAGAGAAACATTGATTATAGCAGTAAACAGCTATGTTACTCTTTCTGGGGAAAAATATGTAACAATCCAATGGATTTGACTAATTATAAGGGTTTGAGTTGAATTTGGAGTGTTTAGACAACACTTAAACCCGTTTTATCCCAAAACAGGCTAAAACCGAGAGAAACATAGATTCGAACCGGTAAAAAGATATGTTACTCTTTCTAGTGTCAAAATATGTAACAATACAATGCATTTTACTAATTATAAGAGTTTGGGTTGAATTTGGAGTGTTTAGACGCCACTTTTACCCATTTTTTCCAAAACAGGCTAAAACCAAGAAAACATTGATTCGAAGCAGTAAATTGCTTTATTACTGTTTCTAGGGTCAGAATGTGTGACAACCCAATGCATTTGACTAATTGTAAGAGTTCAGGATGAATTCGGAGTGTTTAGACAACACTTAAACCCGTTTTATCCCAAAATAGGCTTAAACCGAGAAAACAGGCTAAACCGGAGAGAAACATTGATTATAGCAGTAAACAGCTATGTTACTCTTTCTGGGGAAAAATATGTAACAATCCAATGGATTTGACTAATTATAAGGGTTTGAGTTGAATTTGGAGTGTTTAGACAACACTTAAACCCGTTTTATCCCAAAACAGGCTAAAACCGAGAGAAACATAGATTCGAACCGGTAAACAGATATGTTACTCTTTCTAGTGTCAAAATATGTAACAATACAATGCATTTTACTAATTATAAGAGTTTGGGTTGAATTTGGAGTGTTTAGACGCCACTTTTACCCATTTTTCCCAAAACAGGCTAAAACCAAGAAAACATTGATTCGAAGCAGTAAATTGCTTTATTACTGTTTCTAGGGTCAGAATGTGTGACAACCCAATGCATTTGACTAAATTTAAGAGTTCGGGATGAATTTGGAGTGTTTAGACAACACTTAAACCCGTTTTATCCCAAAATAGGCTTAAACCGAGAAAACAGGCTAAAACCAAGAGAAACATTGATTTGAAGCAATAAACAGCTATGTTACTCTTTCTAGGGTAAAAATATGCAACAATCCAATGCATTTGACTAATTATAAGGGGTTGGGTTGAATTTGGAGTGTTTAGACAACACTTAAACCCGTTTTATCCCAAAACAGGCTAAAACCGAGAAAACAGGCTAAAACCGAGAGAAAACATAGATTCGTATAAGTAAACAGATATGTTACTCTTTCTCGGTTAAAATATGTAACAATACAATGCATTTTACTAATTATAAGAGTTTGGGTTGAATTTGGAGTGTTTAGACTCCCCTTTTACCCATTTTTCCCAAAACAGGCTAAAACCGAGAAAACATTGATTTGAAGCAGTAAATTGCTTTGTTACTGTTTCTAGGGTTAGAATGTGTGACAACCCAATGCATTTGACTAATTGTAAGAGTTCGGGATGAATTCGGAGTGTTTAGACAACACTTAAACCCGTTTTATCCCAAAATAGGCTTAAACCGAGAAAACAGGCTAAAACGGAGAGAAAAATTGATTATAGCTGTAAACAGCTATGTTACTCTTTCAGGGGGAAAATATGTAACAATCCAATGCATTTGACTAATTATAAGGGTTTGAGTTGAATTTGGAGTGTTTAGACAGCACTTAAACCCGTTTTATCCCAAAACAGGCTAAAACCGAGAGAAACATAGATTCGAACCGGTAAAAAGATATGTTACTCTTTCTAGTGTCAAAATATGTAACAATACAATGCATTTTACTAATTATAAGAGTTTGGGTTGAATTTAGAGTGTTTAGACGCCACTTTTACCCATTTTTTTCCAAAACAGGCTAGAACCGAGAAAACATTGATTCAAAGCAGTAAATTGCTTTATTACTGTTTCTAGGGTCAGAATGTGTGACAACCCAATGCATTTGACTAATTGTAAGAGTTCAGGATGAATTCGGAGTGTTTAGACAACACTTAAACCCGTTTTATCCCAAAATAGGCTTAAACCGAGAAAACAGGCTAAAACGGAGAGAAAAATTGATTATAGCTGTAAACAGCTATGTTACTCTTTCTGGGGGAAAATATGTAACAATCCAATGCATTTGACTAATTATAAGGGTTTGAGTTGAATTTGGAGTGTTTAGACAGCACTTAAACCCGTTTTATCCCAAAACAGGCTAAAACCGAGAGAAACATAGATTCGAACCGGTAAAAAGATATGTTACTCTTTCTAGTGTCAAAATATGTAACAATACAATGCATTTTACTAATTATAAGAGTTTGGGTTGAATTTGGAGTGTTTAGACGCCACTTTTACCCATTTTTTCCAAAACAGGCTAGAACCGAGAAAACATTGATTCGAAGCAGTAAATTGCTTTATTACTGTTTCTAGGGTCAGAATGTGTGACAACCCAATGCATTTGACTAATTGTAAGAGTTCAGGATGAATTCGGAGTGTTTAGACAACACTTAAACCCGTTTTATCCCAAAATAGGCTTAAACCGAGAAAACAGGCTAAAACGGAGAGAAAAATTGATTACAGCTGTAAACAGCTATGTTACTCTTTCTGGGGGAAAATATGTAACAATCCAATGCATTTGACTAATTATAAGGGTTTGAGTTGAATTTGGAGTGTTTAGACAGCACTTAAACCCGTTTTATCCCAAAACAGGCTAAAACCGAGAGAAACATAGATTCGACCCGGTAAAAAGATATGTTACTCTTTCTAGTGTCAAAATATGTAACAATACAATGCATTTTACTAATTATAAGAGTTTGGGTTGAATTTGGAGTGTTTAGACGCCACTTTTACCCATTTTTTCCAAAACAGGCTAGAACCGAGAAAACATTGATTCGAAGCAGTAAATTGCTTTATTACTGTTTCTAGGGTCAGAATGTGTGACAACCCAATGCATTTGACTAATTGTAAGAGTTCAGGATGAATTCGGAGTGTTTAGACAACACTTAAACCCGTTTTATCCCAAAATAGGCTTAAACCGAGAAAACAGGCTAAAACGGAGAGAAAAATTGATTATAGCTGTAAACAGCTATGTTACTCTTTCTGGGGGAAAATATGTAACAATCCAATGCATTTGACTAATTATAAGGGTTTGAGTTGAATTTGGAGTGTTTAGACAGCACTTAAACCCGTTTTATCCCAAAACAGGCTAAAACCGAGAGAAACATAGATTCGACCCGGTAAAAAGATATGTTACTCTTTCTAGTGTCAAAATATGTAACAATACAATGCATTTTACTAATTATAAGAGTTTGGGTTGAATTTGGAGTGTTTAGACGCCACTTTTACCCATTTTTTCCAAAACAGGCTAGAACCGAGAAAACATTGATTCGAAGCAGTAAATTGCTTTATTACTGTTTCTAGGGTCAGAATGTGTGACAACCCAATGCATTTGACTAATTGTAAGAGTTCAGGATGAATTCGGAGTGTTTAGACAACACTTAAACCCGTTTTATCCCAAAATAGGCTTAAACCGAGAAAACAGGCTAAACCGGAGAGAAACATTGATTATAGCAGTAAACAGCTATGTTACTCTTTCTGGGGAAAAATATGTAACAATCCAATGGATTTGACTAATTATAAGGGTTTGAGTTGAATTTGGAGTGTTTAGACAACACTTAAACCCGTTTTATCCCAAAACAGGCTAAAACCGAGAGAAACATAGATTCGAACCGGTAAAAAGATATGTTACTCTTTGTAGTGTCAAAATATGTAACAATACAATGCATTTTACTAATTATAAGAGTTTGGGTTGAATTTGGAGTGTTTAGACGCCACTTTTACCCATTTTTTCCAAAACAGGCTAAAACCAAGAAAACATTGATTCGAAGCAGTAAATTGCTTTATTACTGTTTCTAGGGTCAGAATGTGTGTTGGGATTTCAAGAGAGAGAGCTCTTGACAAAGGAGAGACAACTCCCAAGGATTGAATCTTCTTATACCCACAACAAACTAACTCATTCTCAAGGGGGAAGGAGAGGTCATCAACTTGTGATGAACTCCCCACAAACAACCTAAATAGACCCCAAATACTAGATAGTAAATCGGATCTATGAAGGAGCAAACAGCCTAGTTTGAGACTAATCCTTGTTAAAGTATCACAACACTTAAGAGTTTGTGTACTTAGGTAGAAAGGATTTAGAATCAGTAAGCTAGGGAATAACAAGTAAATAAAGAAGAGTTTAGGTGAGATTTGAGAAGAGAATAGGCTGCCTTAAGGGCAGCCCCTAAACCGCTAACCCTAAACACTCTACATTTGTGATATGAACAAGAACACCATGTAGAGAGGAAAATCGGATTTCTCTTCTATTGAATAATGTTGTGTTGTTTTTTGTTGTTGTTGTTACATATGTATTAGTATATAAGAAGGAGAAGAGAGAGGGAGGCCGGTGAGGCCGAGCTGCACAAGGAAGAAGAGAGTAGCCGGTAAGGCTGCCAGTACAAGAAGTGTGGCCGGTAAGGCCATGAGTGGTGTGGGAGCGGCCAGTAAG
The DNA here is from genome assembly GCF_030686135.1 of Camelina sativa. Lineage (NCBI taxonomy): Eukaryota > Viridiplantae > Streptophyta > Magnoliopsida > Brassicales > Brassicaceae > Camelina > Camelina sativa. Next base: position 22,203,277 of record NC_141880.1, on the reverse strand, counting down.
GCCGTGAGCACAATAAGAGTGGCCAGTAAGGCCATATGGGCCGTGAGAACAATGAGAGTGGTCAGCAAGGCCATAAGAGCAATGTGAGAAGAATTGTGAAGTAAAGGCCTTATAAGAAGAAGAGGCCCAAGAAGAAGTTAAATGTCTCACAAAGGGAAAAGAAGGGAAGGAAGGAAGCATGTGAGACCTTGGTTGGTGAAGAATGAGACAACCAAGGGAAGGAGCTGTCCCTTTCACCATACACCCACTTGTGCACCAACGGCTATATGTCACTCTCACCTCTCATTTATCTCAAACGGCCATATACATTTGTTCTCCTATATTAAGCATTGTAATCTCTCATTTTGTAATATATAACATTATTATTCAATAGAAGAGAAACCGATTTCCTCTCTATACTTGTGTTCTTGTTTCATATTAACAATGTAGAGAGTTTAGGATTAGCGGTTAGGGGCTGCCCTTAAGGCAGCCTATTCTCTTCTCAAATCCACCTAAACTCTTCTTATTTACTGCTTTACTTAGCCTAGATTACTGATTCTTAATCCTCCTTCTCCTAAGTACACAAACTCTAAGTGTTGTGATACTAGAAGAGGATAAGTCTCAAACTAGTGCTTCTCCTAGTTAGGATCCGCTTACTCTCTAGTATTTGGGTTCTATCTAGCTTGTTTATGGGGAGTTCATCACAAGTTGATGTTCTCTCCTCCCCCTTGAGAATGAGTTAGTTTGTTGTGGGTAAAGGGGGATTCATTCACCAAGTGTTTGTCTACCCTCTCTTGTGAGCTTTGTCTCATAAATCCCAACATGGTATCAGAGCAGGTTCTGTTCTTGGTGTTTTAAACTCATTCTCAAAGTCGTTTTCTTAGGAGTTAGCTTAGTTAAAGTTTTAGACTTTGCTTAGGTGTTAAATCGCTTAGCTTAGTTTCTTTAAAGCTTTAATTTTGCTTTTGTTGATTAAATCGATTCTCTAGCAGCTCATTGTTGAGTAAGCTTGGTCTCTTGTCTTGTTAGAATTTGTAGACCAAGTGTGTGGAAAGAAATCGATTTTACAAGCCCCATCCTTAAGCTTCACCGATTTGGTAATAGCTTTGTTTATTTTGGGATGTGTGGGAAGTGATGAACCATTGAGCAAATTGTGTTGTTCATGGTGAGGATTCACGGTTCTTGTGTGCTTGTATGAGCCACGAAATTCTTAGGATTTAGTTCTCTTAGGATTTAGTTAATTTTCCTCTAAAGGTTTAATTTTGCTTTTGTTAAATTTCCTTTAAAGGCTTAATTACTAAATCGCTTCTTCTTCTTCTCAAGGTTGAGAAAGCTTTGTTTCTGGTCATATGGTGTGTCCAGGTTCGAGTTTGAGGAAGAGAGAGACTTTATTTTAGCATGTAGAGCCCGCTTGGTCAAATAGATTCAAGTTGGTCCAAGATGCATTCTTTTAACCGTTGGACAATAGGCTGTTCCAAAGGCTTTTGTTGTTTCTTCTTTGCTTGGGACCACGAAAAACATCTTCTATATGTTATCTTCGTGGATCTAAAGCCTTAATCTCTTGAAGAACACTTGTTTAAGTGATTCTACAAGGAGTTTTGTTGTTAAACCTTTGGAGAAACTAATTTTCCATAAGGTCCATTGTGTTTCAGCCATTAAAGCACCAAAAGAGATTGTCTTCTTGGATGTTCTTGGCTGTCAAAGCTTCGTTCAACTCAAGAAAACAGAGTTAAACTCTGTCCATAAGAACTCTTGAGCAGATTCTCTATTCTACTCTCCATTCATCTTATACTACCGCCAATACTCTCCCTTATACTCTCACTTTCTATTCTCCATATATACTCTTATTAATTCTCTAAATTCTCTATTTAATTTCAGTAATATTCTCTATACTCTAATCTCTAACAATCTCTTGTTTAGAATCTGTTCCATTGATTTTTGGTTTCAGTTTCAGCATTGAAGATTGTGTGGAGCTCGCTCACTATCTCAAGGAGAAGAAGTGGCGAGGTTGAAGGCTACAAGATAGCCATGTAAGAGCGCAGCACAATGCCTGGAGTTAGAACCAAGGGCCACCAAGTCTTTGTTAAGCTGGTGGAAGGTGATGAATCAGTCCAAGAGCATGTGTGTTAGTGCCAAGTTGTTGATCGGATGTGCACAATGGTCTTTAGGAAAGGTGATGCACAAGGTTTCAACTGTTGATTGGATGTGCACAAGAACGGTGATGCACAAGGCTTCAACTGAGGTGATGAGGTTTCAGCCCATCATCAAGTAAAGGTTACGGGGGAGATCAAGTGACTTCAGACCGTACCTCACAGATTCTGCTCGGCCACAAGCAAAAGTCTTTACTTAAAGCTCAGCCGAAGCGTCTCAAAGATCGACTCGGACGAAACCCTTCCACTGCGATTCGGCTTCCGCGTTATTCATTAAAGTTCGAGACCACAGAGTCATCTTGCCAGTGGAAGTGGAATCATACCAATCCGAGCAGCCGTTCGAAAGTTATGTCCGATTCAGTGGGCATGTGTCAGTCTGACAAATAAAACTGACCGGGTTTAAAACCATGGTTAGAGGAGCGGTCTCAAGGAGGAATTCCAAACCGCAACAGTGATCAACTCTCTCCCTCCTATCCATCAAAACACCATAAAGGCTGTGCTCTAAACTCTTCTCTATTTTAATTCATAAATTCATTACCTTAGCTTCATTACTAGTCTTTAGTCTTTAATATGATTCTTCTTAAATTGTCACACTTTTAGAAATTTTCTTTGATATTCCTCATAGCAAACACTTATTCTTTTCTTCTTTATCACTTGTTTAAGGGTAAAGGAGACTATGAGAGCCTCAAAGGAATTCTAAAGGAACAAGGATGGAGATCATAAGGAATGTGCTAAAGGCAAGGAGGGCTAAGGAAGTGTAGCGGTTCAAAGGCTTAAAGAGAAAGAGAGCTGGTTCTTGACAAACCAAGATCAATGCGACATCAAGGACCGTGGAGACTACACTCTTTTTACTTAACAAAGTTTTCTCCCAAGTGGTTTTCTTTGTTAAGGTTTTTTAATGAGGTAGTCCTCACGTGTCCACGTTTGATCTTTGGTCCCCATGGTGCCCTGCAGATCAAACGTGCGGGGGAGTATTAGTATATAAGAAGGAGAAGAGAGAGGGAGGCCGGTGAGGCCGAGCTGCACAAGGAAGAAGAGAGTAGCCGGTAAGGCTGCCAGTACAAGAAGTGTGGCCGGTAAGGCCATGAGTGGTGTGGGAGCGGCCAGTAAGGCCGTGAGCACAATAAGAGTGGCCAGTAAGGCCATATGGGCCGTGAGAACAATGAGAGTGGTCAGCAAGGCCATAAGAGCAATGTGAGAAGAATTGTGAAGTAAAGGCCTTATAAGAAGAAGAGGCCCAAGAAGAAGTTAAATGTCTCACAAAGGGAAAAGAAGGGAAGGAAGGAAGCATGTGAGACCTTGGTTGGTGAAGAATGAGACAACCAAGGGAAGGAGCTGTCCCTTTCACCATACACCCACTTGTGCACCAACGGCTATATGTCACTCTCACCTCTCATTTATCTCAAACGGCCATATACATTTGTTCTCCTATATTAAGCATTGTAATCTCTCATTTTGTAATATATAACATTATTATTCAATAGAAGAGAAACCGATTTCCTCTCTATACTTGTGTTCTTGTTTCATATTAACAATGTAGAGAGTTTAGGATTAGCGGTTAGGGGCTGCCCTTAAGGCAGCCTATTCTCTTCTCAAATCCACCTAAACTCTTCTTATTTACTGCTTTACTTAGCCTAGATTACTGATTCTTAATCCTCCTTCTCCTAAGTACACAAACTCTAAGTGTTGTGATACTAGAAGAGGATAAGTCTCAAACTAGTGCTTCTCCTAGTTAGGATCCGCTTACTCTCTAGTATTTGGGTTCTATCTAGCTTGTTTATGGGGAGTTCATCACAAGTTGATGTTCTCTCCTCCCCCTTGAGAATGAGTTAGTTTGTTGTGGGTAAAGGGGGATTCATTCACCAAGTGTTTGTCTACCCTCTCTTGTGAGCTTTGTCTCATAAATCCCAACAATATGAGAGTGTATACAAAGCTTAATATAGAGATACAAATGCCATATGACCGTTGGAGAGAAGAAGAGAGTGATGAAAGTGACATTCTCGATTTGGTGTTGGTGAGAGTGACCTTTCCTTCCTTCACCAACCAAGGGCACATGTGATCTTCCCATAAGCCTCTCTCTCTTGTAGGGCCTCGCTTTCCTCCTCTCAAACTCGGCCTCTCTATCTACTGGACCGAGCGCAGGCCTAAGGGCCGAGACCGTACGGACGGGCCTTCTCTTCATTGTACGGACGGGCCTTCTCTTCATCGTACGGACGGGCCTGTACGGACGGGCCTGTACGGACGGGCCTGTACGGACGGGCCTTCTCTTCAATGTGTTCACGGCCTAACTGGCCGCTCACCGGACATGGGTCCGTTCACGGACACGGTACATGGTACCGGACACGGTACATGGTCGCTCACGGACACGGACATGGCCTTACCGGCCTTTACATGGCCTTTCCGGCCTTTCTTCTCTTCTTCCAAGGCTCGGCCTTACCGGCCTCTCCTCTCTCCTCCTTGGTACATTCTAATACTCCCCCGCACGCTTGATCGGTGGGACACCATGGGGACCAAAGATCAAGGGTGGAGTAGTGTAGTCTACCTCATTAAAAACCTCAACAAAGAAAACCTCTTGGGATAAAACTTTGTTAAAGGGAAAAAGAGTATAGCCTCCACTATCCATGATGTCCCTTGACCTTGGTTTAAAAAGAACCAGCTCTCTTCTCTTCATTATTTGAACCGCTACTTCTCCTTAGCCCACCTTGCCTTTGGCACCTTCCTTATGATCTCCATCCTTGCACCTTTAGAATTTCTTTGAGGCTCTCATAGTCTCCTTTACCCTTTAAACAAGTGATAAAGAAGAAAAGTGTAAGTGTATGCTATGAGGAATATCAAAGACAATTTCTATAAGTGTGACAATTTAAGAAAAATCATATGGAAGTGTAAAGACTAGCAATGGAACTAAAAATAATTAGGAATTTAAAGAGAGTAGGGTTTAGAGCACAGCCTTTTGGTGTTTTTATGAATAGGAGGGAGAGAGTGTTGATCATTGTTGCGGTTTTGACCTCTCTTCTTGAGACCGCTACTGACTGATATATGCCCACTGAATCGGGCATAACTTTTGATCGGCTACTCGGAATGGTATGATTTCACTTCCACTGGCAAGATAACTCTGTGGTCTAGAACTTTGGTGAAGAACGCGGAAGCTGAATCGCAGTGGAAGGGTTTCGTCCGAGTCGATCTTTGAGACGTCTCGGCAGAGATTTGCTTGTTGCCGAGAACAGAGAATGTGAGGGGCGGTGAGTATAATGTCTATCTCCCCCGTACCCTTGACTTGATGATGAGCTGACATCTCATCATTTTCCTTGAAACCTTGTGCTTGACCTTCCTCAAAGTCTGGTGCACATCCGATCAACTACTTGGCGCTAACACACATGCTCTTGGGCTGATTCATCACCTTCCACCAGCTTAACAAAGACTTGGTGGCCCTTGGTTCTAACTCCAGGCATTGTGCTGCGCCTTCTCATGGCTTCTTTGTAGCCTTCAACCTCGCCATTTCTTCTTGAGATAGCAAGTGAGCTCCACACAATCTTCAAGGTTGAAACTGAAACCAAATTCAATGGAACAGATTCTAAACAAGAGATTGTTAGAGATTAGAGTATAGAGTGTAGAGTGTAGAGTGTAAATGGAGAATAGAGAATAAGTAACCAAGAGTATAAGAGAGTATGGGGGGTAGTATAAGATGAGTGTAGAGTAGAATTGGGCTCAAGAGTTCCAATGGACAGAGTTATACTCTGTTTTCTTGAGTTTGAGACATCTTTGACAGCCAAGAACAACCAACAAGACAATCTCTTTTGGTGTTTTAATGGCTGAAACACATGGATCGTTTGGAAAATTAATTTCTCCAACGGTTTAGACAAATTTCATGGTAGAATCACTTAAACAAAGTGTTCTCCAAGATCTTAAGGCTTTAGATCCACGAAAATAACATATAGGAGATGTTTTTCGTGGTCCCAAGCAAAGAAGAAACAAAAGGCCTTTGGAACACCCTATTGTCCATCGGTTAAAAGAATGCATCCTTGGACCAGCTTTAATCTATTTGACCAAGCATACCATATATGCGAAAAACAAGATCTCTCTCTTCCTCAAGCGTGAATCTGGACACACCATATGACCAGAAACAAAGCTTTCTCAACCTTGAGATGAAGAAGAAGCGATTTAGCATCTAAAGCAAAATCCAAAGAGGATCCTGTGGCACATATAAGCACACAAGAACCGTGAATCCTCACCCTGAACAACATAATTTGTTCATCGGTTCATCACTTCCCCATTTAGACAAAACTATTACCAAATCGGTAAAGCATAAGGATGAGGCTTTTAAACTCGATTTCTCTTCACTCACTTGGTCTACAAATTCTAACAAGATAAGAGACCAAGCTTACTCAACATTGAGCTGTAAGAGAATCGTTTTTAACAACAAAAGCAAAGTTAAAGCTTTAAAGAACTAAGCTAAGCGAATTAACACCTAAGCTAAGTTTAAAACTTTAACTAAGCTATCTCCTAAGAGATTTAACTTGAGAACGAGTTTGAATCACCAAGAACAGATCCTGCTCTGATACCATGTTGGGATTTCAAGAGAGAGAGCTCTTGACAAAGGAGAGACAACTCCCAAGGATTGAATCTTCTTATACCCACAACAAACTAACTCATTCTCAAGGGGGAAGGAGAGGTCATCAACTTGTGATGAACTCCCCACAAACAACCTAAATAGACCCCAAATACTAGATAGTAAATCGGATCTATGAAGGAGCAAACAGCCTAGTTTGAGACTAATCCTTGTTAAAGTATCACAACACTTAAGAGTTTGTGTACTTAGGTAGAAAGGATTTAGAATCAGTAAGCTAGGGAATAACAAGTAAATAAAGAAGAGTTTAGGTGAGATTTGAGAAGAGAATAGGCTGCCTTAAGGGCAGCCCCTAAACCGCTAACCCTAAACACTCTACATTTGTGATATGAACAAGAACACCATGTAGAGAGGAAAATCGGATTTCTCTTCTATTGAATAATGTTGTGTTGTTTTTTGTTGTTGTTGTTACATATGAGAGTGTATACAAAGCTTAATATAGAGATACAAATGCCATATGACCGTTGGAGAGAAGAAGAGAGTGATGAAAGTGACATTCTCGATTTGGTGTTGGTGAGAGTGACCTTTCCTTCCTTCACCAACCAAGGGCACATGTGATCTTCCCATAAGCCTCTCTCTCTTGTAGGGCCTCGCTTTCCTCCTCTCAAACTCGGCCTCTCTATCTACTGGACCGAGCGCAGGCCTAAGGGCCGAGACCGTACGGACGGGCCTTCTCTTCATTGTACGGACGGGCCTTCTCTTCATCGTACGGACGGGCCTGTACGGACGGGCCTTCTCTTCAATGTGTTCACGGCCTAACTGGCCGCTCACCGGACATGGGTCCGTTCACGGACACGGTACATGGTACCGGACACGGTACATGGTCGCTCACGGACACGGACATGGCCTTACCGGCCTTTACATGGCCTTTCCGGCCTTTCTTCTCTTCTTCCAAGGCTCGGCCTTACCGGCCTCTCCTCTCTCCTCCTTGGTACATTCTAATAATGTGTGACAACCCAATGCATTTGACTAATTGTAAGAGTTCAGGATGAATTCGGAGTGTTTAGACAACACTTAAACCCGTTTTATCCCAAAATAGGCTTAAACCGAGAAAACAGGCTAAACCGGAGAGAAACATTGATTATAGCAGTAAACAGCTATGTTACTCTTTCTGGGGAAAAATATGTAACAATCCAATGGATTTGACTAATTATAAGGGTTTGAGTTGAATTTGGAGTGTTTAGACAACACTTAAACCCGTTTTATCCCAAAACAGGCTAAAACCGAGAGAAACATAGATTCGAACCGGTAAACAGATATGTTACTCTTTCTAGTGTCAAAATATGTAACAATACAATGCATTTACTAATTATAAGAGTTTGGGTTGAATTTGGAGTGTTTAGACGCCACTTTTACCCATTTTTCCCAAAACAGGCTAAAACCAAGAAAACATTGATTCGAAGCAGTAAATTGCTTTATTACTGTTTCTAGGGTCAGAATGTGTGACAACCCAATGCATTTGACTAATTGTAAGAGTTCGGGATGAATTTGGAGTGTTTAGACAACACTTAAACCCGTTTTATCCCAAAATAGGCTTAAACCGAGAAAACAGGCTAAAACCAAGATAAACATTGATTTGAAGCAATAAACAGCTATGTTACTCTTTCTAGGGTAAAAATATGCAACAATCCAATGCATTTGACTAATTATAAGGGGTTGGGTTGAATTTGGAGTGTTTAGACAACACTTAAACCCGTTTTATCCCAAAACAGGCTAAAACCGAGAAAACAGGCTAAAACCGAGAGAAAACATAGATTCGTATAAGTAAACAGATATGTTACTCTTTCTCGGTTAAAATATGTAACAATACAATGCATTTTACTAATGATAAGAGTTTGGGTTGAATTTGGAGTGTTTAGACTCCCCTTTTACCCATTTTTCCCAAAACAGGCTAAAACCGAGAAAACATTGATTTGAAGCAGTAAATTGCTTTGTTACTGATTCTAGGGTTAGAATGTGTGACAACCCAATGCATTTGACTAATTGTAAGAGTTCGGGATGAATTCGGAGTGTTTAGACAACACTTAAACCCGTTTTATCCCAAAATAGGCTTAAACCGAGAAAACAGGCTAAAACGGAGAGAAACATTGATTATAGCAGTAAACAGCTATGTTACTCTTTCTGGGGAATATATGTAACAGTCCAATGCATTTGATTAATTATAAGGGTCTGGGTTTAATTTGGAGTGTTTAGACAACACTTAAACCCGTTTTATCCCTAAACAGGGTAAAACCGAGACAAAACATAGATTCGAAGCCGTAAAAAGATATGTTACTCTTTCTAGGGTCAAAATATGTAACAATACAATGCATTTTACTAATTATAAGAGTTTGGGTTGAATTTGGAGTGTTTAGACTCCCCTTTTACCCCTTTTTCCCAAAACAGGCTAAAACCGAGAAAACATTTATTTGAAGCAGTAAATTGCTTTGTTACTGTTTCTAGGGTCAGAATGTGTGACAACCCAATGCATTTGACTAATTGTAAGAGTTCGGGATGAATTCGGAGTGTTTAGACAACACTTAAACCCGTTTTATCCCAAAATAGGCTTAAACCGAGAAAACAGGCTAAAACGGAGGGAAACATTGATTATAACAGTAAACAGCTATGTTACTCTTTCTGGGGAAAATATGTAACAATCCAATGCATTTGATTAATTGTAAGGGTCTGGGTTTAATTTGGAGTGTTTAGACAACACTTAAACCCGTTTTATCCCAAAACAGGCTAAAACCGAGACAAAACATAGATTCGAAGCCGTAAACAGATATGTTACTCTTTCTAGGGTCAAAATATGTAACAATACAATGCATTTTACTAATTATAAGAGTTTGGGTTGAATTTGGAGTGTTTAGACGTCACTTTTACCCATTTTACCCAAAACAGGCTAGAACCAAGAAAACATTGATTCGAAGCAGTAAATTGCTTTATTACTGTTTCTAGGGTCAGAATGTGTGACAACCAATTGCATTTGACTAATTGTAAGAGTTCGGGATGAATTTGGAGTGTTTAGACAACACTTAAACCCGTTTTATCCCAAAATAGGCTTAAACCGAGAAAACAGGCTAAAACCAAGAGAAACATTGATTTGAAGCAATAAACAGCTATGTTACTCTTTCTAGGGTAAAAATATGCAACAATCCAATGCATTTGACTAATTATAAGGGGTTGGGTTGAATTTGGAGTGTTTAGACAACACTTAAACCCGTTTTATCCCAAAAAAGGCTAAAACCGAGAAAACAGGCTAAAACCGAGAGAAAACATAGATTCGTATAAGTAAACAGATATGTTACTCTTTCTGTTGGGATTTATGAGACAAAGCTCATAAGAGAGGGTAGACAAACACTTGGTGAATGAATCCCCCTTTACCCACAACAAACTAACTCATTATCAAGGGGGAGGAGAGGACATCAACTTGTGATGAACTCCCCATAATCTTGTAAGTTTAGAAACGAGAGAGTGTAGAGATCGAGTGAGTTTGAGAGTGTTCGCACGAGAGAGTAGAAGAGAGTATGGAAGTGTAAGAGAGAGAGTATAGAAGAAGAATCAAACTTCTTACTTGAAAAAGAACCTAGATACATCCTAATTATAGACAAAGTAAACAGCATATTCCTATGGGATCCTATACACGCTTTACATGACTGAAAGTGACATCCTTCCTTCTTAACATAACATGTGACTTGTGAGTTGAAATATCTTCCCACTTGCACACAAACTCCAACGGTCGGTAGGAGAAGGATCTAGAGACTTGGTTGTCTCATACAAGCCTTAGAAGACTTCAAGTGGGCTTCTACACGAGATGGTATGGTTGGCCCGATGAGAGAGAACGGTCGTTGACTTGTACGGACATGGTGATCAAGATCCCAAATTATACTCCCCCTCAAGCTTTAGTCATTGGACCCTATGACATAAGCTTGAACCATTGATCACCTACCTCATTAAAAACCTTAGTATATAAAACCACTTGGGAAAAATTATACTTAAGGGAAAAAGAGCGTAGGATCTCAAGGTTTGGTGAGGTCCATGAGTCCTAGCCGAGGGTGAATGTATTCGCACACTTGTGGGCTGGCCGCCTTTGTGAAAATGTCGGCTAGTTGCTCTTTGCTGTCTGTATGACATGGGAGTGTGACGCCTAGCTGAATCTGCTCTCGCACCTTGTGGCAATCGACCTCTATGTGTTTTGTTCTCTCGTGAAACACGGAATTGGTGGCTATGTGGATGGCTGCTTCGTTATCACAATGCATAGTGATAGGCTTTGATGATTCAACTCCAAGATCCTTCAATAGTGCCTTAAGCCACATGAGCTCGGTTGTTAACTTCCTCATGGCTCTATACTCGGACTCCGCACTAGATAACGAGACAACCTTTTGTTTCTTGCTCTTCCATGTGACTAAGTTTCCTCCCAAGAACGTGCAGTATCCGGTGGTTGAGCGACGATCCCCATGGTCTCCGGCGTAATCAGCGTCACAATATCCTATCAACTCGGTGCTCTTGTTCCTTCCCATCCATATGCCTTGTCCCGGAGCTCCCTTGATGTACTTAAGGATTCGGTTCACCATGTTCCAGTGGTGTCTAGTTGGGTTTTGCATGTGTTGGCTTACCTGGTTCACAGCAAAACAAAGATCCGGCCTAGTGATAGTTAAATATATGAGCTTACCCACTAGACGCCTATATCGCGTGACATCTTCGAATGGAGGCTCCCCCTTTCCGGCTGTCTTGTAGTTTTCTTCAAGAGGTGTGGTCACTGCTTTTGATCCAAGTTTTCCTGCTTCACTTAAGAGGTCAAGAGCATACTTTCTTTGTGATAAAAACAATCCTTCATCAGACCTATACACTTCTATACCAAGAAAATACTTAAGTTCTCCAAGGTCTTTAATATCAAAAACTGACTTAAGAAACTCTTTAGCTTCTTGAATACCTACCTTGTCACTTCCAGATATGATGATATCATCAACATATACTAGAATGACCACTATACCTTTGTCACTTGGTAGTGTGAAGAGAGTATGATCCGATTCTGATTTGCGAAAACCTTTCCCAAGTAAGGTTGTGCTCAACTTGTGGTACCATGCTCTAGGCGATTGTTTAAGGCCATATATTGCCTTGTTGAGCTTCAGCACCTTTCCCGGGCCTATGGTGTCCTCTAGACCAGGCGGTGGCCGCATGTAGACCTCATCTTCAAGTTCTCCTTGCAAGAACGCATTCTTCACATCCATTTGCCATAGATCCCAATCCAAGTTTGTGGCCAAGGAGAGAACAACTCGAACTGTGTGTAATTTGGCCACCGGAGCAAACGTATCTTTGTAATCCTCCCCATACGTTTGCGTAAAACCACGAGCTACAAGTCTGGCCTTGTAGCGTTCAATCTCCCCATTGCTCTTATACTTGATAGTGAAGATATACCGAGACGTCACAGCCTTCTTGCCCTTGGGTAAGTCTGATTCGTCCCATGTGTGATTTTGCACCATGGCCGTGTTCTCGGCATCAACTGCGTCTCGCCACACCTTGTGGTCCTTGGCCTCATCATATGTCTTGGGAACCCAATGCTGGTCAATTTGGCCAAGGAACACTTGATGTTCCATCGGAAAGTGTGCCAGCGTGCATACAGCTTGAATTGGGTGTGCGACGACCATGTTGTTGTAGTACACTCTAGTGTTCTTCCAGTTAGATGGGGGAAACTTGAGACGTTGGCTACGTCGAAGAGGAACTATAGTTCCCGCCTCTGAGCTAGCTCTGCCTAGTGTAATAATTTCTTCAAGCTGCTCAGCCGGTTCCTCGGATGGCACATCATTGTTGTCTCCGGGTAGTTCGGTCGAATCCGTGGGCAACTCAGTTTCGTCGTTGGTATGAGAAGTGGGTGGATCAAGGTCGGGCTCAGGGAATGGCTCAGGTTGTTCTGGTGATGCTTGACTGGCCGGCGCGTTGGTGATCCGATCATTCTCAATACCTAGCCTCTCAAGGATCACCCGGAGGTTGCGTGTCCGATCGGAAGAAGAGGTCGAGAGATTGCGAAGTTCATCCCAGTTCTTCTCATCATAAAATCCTTGTGACTCCACAAACTTGACATCACGAGACACAAGAACTCTTCTTGTCTCCGAGTCATAGCACTTATATCCTTTTTGAGTTGTAGAATAGCCGATAAACATTGCCTTAGTACTCTTAGCATCAAGCTTGTCTCTTAGTTCACCTGGTCGCAACACATAGCAAACACAACCAAATACTCGTAAATGATCAAAGTTAGGCTTTTCATTGTTCAATACCTCAAATGGAGACAAGTCGTTGAGTATTTTTGTTGGTGTGCGGTTGATAAGATAACAAGCTGTGAGCACGGCATCTCCCCAAAAGCGTTTTGGAACTCTTGTATGGAACATCATGGACCTTGCTACCTCCATGAGATGCCTATTCTTCCTTTCAGCCACCCCATTTTGTTGTGGTGTGTATGGACAGCTAGTTTGATGAAGAATTCCATGTTCGGCTAGATATTGCTTAAAGGCATGGCTTGTGTATTCTCCACCATTATCTGATCTCAAAATTTTAATCTTGGCATGATAGTGGTTAGTGACATAATTTTGAAAGCTAGTAAAAGCTTCAAGAACTCTATCCTTAGAAGGAAGCAAAGTTATCCAAGTATATTTTGATTTTTCATCAATAAAAGTCACAAAATACTTTTGATTTTCTCTAGATAAGCAAGGGGATGTCCAAACATCAGAATGAACCAAATCAAAACATTTTTCATAAATAGTAATAGATTTAGGAAAAACAGCCTTGCAATGTTTACCAAGAATACAAGCCTCACACCCATCATTTTGAAAAGAAATATTAGGGAACATTAAAGCTAAAGCTCTAGTGTGAGGATGTCCTAGCCTAGCATGTAAAATAGAATCACTAGGTTTAACAACAACCGAATTAAAACAAGAAGCAGATAAATTCAAGTCCTCAAGCATATAGAGATCACCCTTGGAACCTCCTTGACCAAGGACCTTACTTGTCTCAATATCCTGAAAATGAACCTTGTTAGGACCAAATATTGCATAACAATTCAAATCAGTAGTGGCTCTCTTAACTGATAGCAAGTTGGAAGTAAAATTTGGCATATAGAACGCTTTAGTATCTTTATCAAATAATTTCAAGTTTCCAATGCCTTTAACTGGCACTTTCTCACCATTTGCTATCACAACATTACCACTAGCCGGTTTAATATCACTCATTAACCTAGAATCACTAATCATGTGGTGAGAAGCACCGGAATCAACTATGAGCGGTTTAGTTTGATTCAAGGCAAGATAAGAGTTACCGGAATTTTCTTTGAGTGCCTTAATGAGCGCATCAAGATCAGACTTCCTCACGAGGTCCGACGAGGCAGCCAGGGCAGTTCCATTCATATCCGGAGCTCGAGGGTTCAGTTCAGCAACCAATGGCTCCACACTCGCTCGATGAGCTCTTGGTGCTCCACGGTGGTTCATTGGTCGGTTTACTCGGAGGTGTGGGTGGAGAATCCAACACTCATTCTTGAAATGGCCCGGCTTCTTGCAGTGGTGACACACTGGTTCTTTCTTGTTATCTCCTCGATAGTAGCCCTTGTTTGCGGTCGCTACATCAGCTTGGTTGGCGGTTACAAGCTCCCCCTTGTTACCAAACAACCCCATGGAACCATGCTCCTTTTGAATCTGACTACACACTTCCTCCAGGCTGGGAAGCTTGTCCGACCTCAAGATATGCTTGATAAGATCGTTGTAAGATGGATTCAGCGTAAGGAGGAGGCCGAACACCTTGTCTTGTTCACGCCTCTCATTCAAGATTGCCGGATCAAGAGTCGCTGGCCTAAGCATCTCAAGCTCAGCCCAAAGGGACCTAAACTTCCCAAAGTGTTTGGTGAACTCCATGTCTTCTTGGCTTAGGTTGTTGATGGCTCTCTTGATCTCAAAGACTCGGCTTAAATTGGTAGTGTTACCAAAGACGTTTTGCAAGGTATCCCATAGATCCTTGGCCGTTTCACAATACGAGTAGGCCTCGAGTATTGGAGCATCGAGAGAGTTTTGTATGATGGCGAGAACACTTTGGTCTTCTTGAAACCACTTTTCTTCACCACTTGTGGCCACAACTTTGCCGTCTTCAGTCGGCTCGCCCTTCGGAGCTTCACTTGTTGTCACATGGGTCCAAAGCCCTCGGCCACATAGCGCCGTCTTTGTGGTCCTTGCCCACAACAAATAGTTCTCTCCTTTGAGAGTAACTGGAACAACCAAGGTTTTGGTGCTTTCCATGGAGTTTTGTCCAATGGTCAATAAGTTTACCCAACGGTTAAAGAAAAACTCAAGAGATTGAATGAACGAGTTGCGGAAGAAAGTAGAGTGAATGAAGAGTTTAACGAGAGGAACCACAAGGCTCTGATACCATGTAAGTTTAGAAACGAGAGAGTGTAGAGATCGAGTGAGTTTGAGAGTGTTCGCACGAGAGAGTAGAAGAGAGTATGGAAGTGTAAGAGAGAGAGTATAGAAGAAGAATCAAACTTCTTACTTGAAAAAGAACCTAGATACATCCTAATTATAGACAAAGTAAACAGCATATTCCTATGGGATCCTATACACGCTTTACATGACTGAAAGTGACATCCTTCCTTCTTAACATAACATGTGACTTGTGAGTTGAAATATCTTCCCACTTGCACACAAACTCCAACGGTCGGTAGGAGAAGGATCTAGAGACTTGGTTGTCTCATACAAGCCTTAGAAGACTTCAAGTGGGCTTCTACACGAGATGGTATGGTTGGCCCGATGAGAGAGAACGGTCGTTGACTTGTACGGACATGGTGATCAAGATCCCAAATTATAAATCTAGGCTTAGTAAAGAGTAAATAAGAAGAGTTTAGGTGGGATTTGATAAGAGAATAGGCTGCCTTAAGGGCAGCCTCTAACCGCTAATCCTACACCACTCTACATTGTTGATAAGAACAAGAACAAGAGGTGTAGAGAGGGAATCGGTTTCTCTTATTGAATAATGTTGTGTTGTGTTACATATGAGGTGAAATACAAAGCTTAATATAGGAGAATACAAGGTCATATGACCGTTAGAGAGAAGAAGAAGGTGATAGAGACTTGTAGCCGTTTGTCTCGAGTAAAGGATGGTGAAAGCGACTCCTTCTTTCTTTCTCCTACCAAAGGCATGAGATTCTCCTTCCCTTCCATTCCTTGTGACCGTTAGATCCTCCCTTCTTTCCTTTCTTTGTGGCCATTAGATCCTTCTTCCTTTTCCTTGTGAGATATTTAACTTCCTCTTGGGCCTCTTCTTCTTATAAGGCCTTTACTTCACAATTCTTCTCACATTGCACCTATGGCCTTGCTAACCACTCTCATTGTGCTCACGGCCCACATGGCCTTATTGGCCACTCTTATTGTGCTCACGGCCTTACTGGCCGCTCCCACACCACTCATGGCCTTACCGGCCACACTTCTTGTACTAGCAGCCTTACCGGCCACTCTCTTCTTCCTTGTGCAGCTCGGCCTCACCGGCCTCACTTTCTCTTCTCCTTCATATATACTAATACTTTCTAGGGTCAAAATATGTAACAATACAATGCATTTTACTAATTATAAGAGTTTGGGTTGAATTTGGAGTGTTTAGACTCCCCTTTTACCCATTTTTCCCAAAACAGGCTAAAACCGAGAAAACATTTATTTGAAGCAGTAAATTGCTTTATTACTGTTTTTAGAGTTAGAATGTGTGACAACCCAATGCATTTGACTAATTGTAAGAGTTCGGGATGAATTCGGAGTGTTTAGACAACACTTAAACCCGTTTTATCCCAAAATAGGCTTAAACCGAGAAAACAGGCTAAAACGGAGAGAAACATTGATTATAGCAGTAAACAGCTATGTTACTCTTTCTGGGGAAAATATGTAACAGTCCAATGCATTTGATTAATTATAAGGGTCTGAGTTTAATTTGGAGTGTTTAGACAACACTTAAACCCGTTTTATCCCAAAACAGGCTAAAACCGAGACAAAACATAGATTCGAAGCCGTAAACAGATATGTTACTCTTTCTAGGGTCAAAATATGTAACAATACAATGCATTTTACTAATTATAAGAGTTTGGGTTGAATTTGGAGTGTTTAGACGTCACTTTTACCCATTTTTCCCAAAACAGGCTAGAACCGAGAAAACATTGATTCGAAGCAGTAAATTGCTTTATTACTGTTTCTAGGGTCAGAATGTGTGACAACCCAATGCATTTGACTAATTGTAAGAGTTCAGGATGAATTCGGAGTGTTTAGACAACACTTAAACCCGTTTTATCCCAAAATAGGCTTAAACTGAGAAAACAGGCTAAAACGGAGAGAAAAATTGATTATAGCTGTAAACAGCTATGTTACTCTTTCTGGGGGAAAATATGTAACAATCCAATGCATTTGACTAATTATAAGGGTTTGAGTTGAATTTGGAGTGTTTAGACAGCACTTAAACCCGTTTTATCCCAAAACAGGCTAAAACCGAGAGAAACATAGATTCGAACCGGTAAAAAGATATGTTACTCTTTCTAGTGTCAAAATATGTAACAATACAATGCATTTTACTAATTATAAGAGTTTGGGTTGAATTTGGAGTGTTTAGACGCCACTTTTACCCATTTTTTCCAAAACAGGCTAGAACCGAGAAAACATTGATTCGAAGCAGTAAATTGCTTTATTACTGTTTCTAGGGTCAGAATGTGTGACAACCCAATGCATTTGACTAATTGTAAGAGTTCAGGATGAATTCGGAGTGTTTAGACAACACTTAAACCCGTTTTATCCCAAAATAGGTTTAAACCGAGAAAACAGGCTAAACCGGAGAGAAACATTGATTATAGCAGTAAACAGCTATGTTACTCTTTCTGGGGAAAAATATGTAACAATCCAATGCATTTGACTAATTATAAGGGTTTGAGTTGAATTTGGAGTGTTTAGACAACACTTAAACCCGTTTTATCCCAAAACAGGCTAAAACCGAGAGAAACATAGATTCGAACCGGTAAACAGATACGTTACTCTTTCTAGTGTCAAAATATGTAACAATACAATGCATTTTACTAATTATAAGAGTTTGGGTTGAAATTGGAGTGTTTAGACGCCACTTTTACAAATTTTTCCCAAAACAGGCTAAAACCAAGAAAACATTGATTCGAAACAGTAAATTGCTTTATTACTGTTTCTAGGGTCAGAATGTGTGACAACCCAATGCATTTGACTAATTGTAAGAGTTCGGGATGAATTTGGAGTGTTTAGACAACACTTAAACCCGTTTTATCCCAAAATAGGCTTAAACCGAGAAAACATGCTAAAACCAAGAGAAACATTGATTTGAAGCAATAAACAGCTATGTTACTCTTTCTAGTGTAAAAATATGCAACAATACAATGCATTTGACTAATTATAAGGGGTTGGGTTGAATTTGGAGTGTTTAGACAACACTTAAACCCGTTTTATCCCAAAAAAGGCTAAAACCAAGAGGAAACATAGATTCGTATAAGTAAACAGATATGTTACTCTTTCTAGGGTCAAAATATGTAACAATACAATGCATTTTACTAATTATAAGAGTTTGTGTTGAATTTGGAGTGTTTAGACTCCCCTTTTACCCATTATTCCCAAAACAGGCTAAAACCAAGAAAACATTGATTTGAAGCAGTAAATTGCTTTGTTACTGTTTCTAGGGTTAGAATGTGTGACAATCCAATGCATTTGACTAATTATAAGGGGTTGGGTTGAATTTGGAGTGTTTAGACAACACTTAAACCAGTTTTATCCCAAAACGGGCTATAACCGAGAAAACAGGCTAAAACCGAGAGAAAACATAGATTCGTATAAGTAAACAGATATGTTACTCTTTCTAGGGTCAAA
This sequence comes from Camelina sativa, assembly GCF_030686135.1. Classification (NCBI taxonomy): domain Eukaryota; kingdom Viridiplantae; phylum Streptophyta; class Magnoliopsida; order Brassicales; family Brassicaceae; genus Camelina; species Camelina sativa. The sequence goes on along the minus strand of NC_141880.1, from coordinate 22,184,654 downwards.
ATATGTAACAATACAATGCATTTTACTAATTATAAGAGTTTGGGTTGAATTTGGAGTGTTTAGACTCCCCTTTTACCCATTTTTCCCAAAACAGGCTAAAACCGAGAAAACATTGATTTGAAGCAGTAAATTGCTTTGTTACTGTTTCTAGGGTTAGAATGTGTGACAACCCAATGCATTTGACTAACTGTAAGAGTTCGGGATGAATTCGGAGTGTTTAGACAACACTTAAACCCGTTTTATCCCAAAATAGGCTTAAACCGAGAAAACAGGCTAAAACGGAGAGAAACATTGATTATAGCAGTAAACAGCCATGTTACTCTTTCTGGGGAAAATATGTAACAGTCCAATGCATTTGATTAATTATAAGGGTCTGGGTTTAATTTGGAGTGTTTAGACAACACTTAAACCCGTTTTATCCCAAAACCGGCTAAAACCGAGACAAAACATAGATTCGAAGCCGTAAACAGAATTGTTACTCTTTCTAGGGTCAAAATATGTAACAATACATGCATTTTACTAATTATAAGAGTTTGGGTTGAATTTGGAGTGTTTAGACGTCACTTTTACCCATTTTTCCCAAAACAGGCTAGAACCGAGAAAACATTGATTCGAAGCAGTAAATTGCTTTAGTACTGTTTCTAGGGTCAGAATGTGTGACAACCCAATGCATTTGACTAATTGTAAGAGTTCAGGATGAATTCGGAGTGTTTAGACAACACTTAAACCCGTTTTATCCCAAAATAGGCTTAAACCGAGAAAACAGGCTAAAACGGAGAGAAACATTGATTATAGCTGTAAACAGCTATGTTACTCTTTCTAGGGTAAAAATATGCAACAATCCAATGCATTTGACTAATTATAAGGGTTTGAGTTGAATTTGGAGTGTTTAGACAACACTTAAACCCGTTTTATCCCAAAACAGGCTAAAACCGAGAGAAACATAGATTCGAACCGGTAAACAGATATGTTACTCTTTCTAGTGTCAAAAATATGTAACAATACAATACATTTTACTAATTATAAGAGTTTGGGTTGAATTTGGAGTGTTTAGACCCCACTTTTACCCATTTTTCCCAAAACAGGCTAAAACCAAGAAAACATTGATTCGAAGCAGTAAATTGCTTTATTACTGTTTCTAGGGTCAGAATGTGTGACAACCAATTGCATTTGACTAATTGTAAGAGTTCGGGATGAATTTGGAGTGTTTAGACAACACTTAAACCCGTTTTATCCCAAAATAGGCTTAAACCGAGAAAACAGGCTAAAACCAAGAGAAACATTGATTTGAAGCAATAAACAGCTATTTTACTCTTTCTAGGGTAAAAATATGCAACAATCCAATGCATTTGACTAATTATAAGGGGTTGGGTTGAATTTGGAGTGTTTAGACAACACTTAAACCCGTTTTATCCCAAAAAAGGCTAAAACCGAGAAAACAGGCTAAAACCGAGAGAAAACATAGATTCGTATAAGTAAACAGATATGTTACTCTTTCTAGGGTCAAAATATGTAACAATACAATGCATTTTACTAATTATAAGAGTTTGAGTTGAATTTGGAGTGTTTAGACTCCCCTTTTACCCATTTTTCCCAAAACAGGCTAAAACCGAGAAAACATTGATTTGAAGCAGTAAATTGCTTTGTTACTGTTTCTAGGGTCAGAATGTGTGACAACCCAATGCATTTGACTAATTGTAAGAGTTCGGGATGAATTCGGAGTGTTTAGACAACACTTAAACCCGTTTTATCCCAAAATAGGCTTAATCCGAGAAAACAGGCTAAAATGGAGAGAAACATTGATTATAGCTGTAAACAGCTATGTTACTCTTTCTGGGGAAAAATATGTAACAATCCAATGCATTTGACTAATTATAAGAGTTTGAGTTGAATTTGGAGTGTTTAGACAACACTTAAACCCGTTTTATCCCAAAACCGGCTAAAACCGAGACAAAACATAGATTCGAAGCCGTAAACAGAATTGTTACTCTTTCTAGGGTCAAAATATGTAACAATACATGCATTTTACTAATTATAAGAGTTTGGGTTGAATTTGGAGTGTTTAGACGTCACTTTTACCCATTTTTCCCAAAACAGGCTAGAACCGAGAAAACATTGATTCGAAGCAGTAAATTGCTTTAGTACTGTTTCTAGGGTCAGAATGTGTGACAACCCAATGCATTTGACTAATTGTAAGAGTTCAGGATGAATTCGGAGTGTTTAGACAACACTTAAACCCGTTTTATCCCAAAATAGGCTTAAACCGAGAAAACAGGCTAAAACGGAGAGAAACATTGATTATAGCTGTAAACAGCTATGTTACTCTTTCTAGGGTAAAAATATGCAACAGTCCAATGCATTTGACTAATTATAAGGGTTTGAGTTGAATTTGGAGTGTTTAGACAACACTTAAACCCGTTTTATCCCAAAACAGGCTAAAACCGAGAGAAACATAGATTCGAACCGGTAAACAGATATGTTACTCTTTCTAGTGTCAAAAATATGTAACAATACAATACATTTTACTAATTATAAGAGTTTGGGTTGAATTTGGAGTGTTTAGACCCCACTTTTACCCATTTTTCCCAAAACAGGCTAAAACCAAGAAAACATTGATTCGAAGCAGTAAATTGCTTTATTACTGTTTCTAGGGTCAGAATGTGTGACAACCAATTGCATTTGACTAATTGTAAGAGTTCGGGATGAATTTGGAGTGTTTAGACAACACTTAAACCCGTTTTATCCCAAAATAGGCTTAAACCGAGAAAACAGGCTAAAACCAAGAGAAACATTGATTTGAAGCAATAAACAGCTATTTTACTCTTTCTAGGGTAAAAATATGCAACAATCCAATGCATTTGACTAATTATAAGGGGTTGGGTTGAATTTGGAGTGTTTAGACAACACTTAAACCCGTTTTATCCCAAAAAAGGCTAAAACCGAGAAAACAGGCTAAAACCGAGAGAAAACATAGATTCGTATAAGTAAACAGATATGTTACTCTTTCTAGGGTCAAAATATGTAACAATACAATGCATTTTACTAATTATAAGAGTTTGAGTTGAATTTGGAGTGTTTAGACTCCCCTTTTACCCATTTTTCCCAAAACAGGCTAAAACCGAGAAAACATTGATTTGAAGCAGTAAATTGCTTTGTTACTGTTTCTAGGGTCAGAATGTGTGACAACCCAATGCATTTGACTAATTGTAAGAGTTCGGGATGAATTCGGAGTGTTTAGACAACACTTAAACCCGTTTTATCCCAAAATAGGCTTAATCCGAGAAAACAGGCTAAAATGGAGAGAAACATTGATTATAGCTGTAAACAGCTATGTTACTCTTTCTGGGGAAAAATATGTAACAATCCAATGCATTTGACTAATTATAAGAGTTTGAGTTGAATTTGGAGTGTTTAGACAACACTTAAACCCGTTTTATCCCAAAACAGGCTAAAACCGAGAGAAACATAGATTCGAACCGGTAAACAGATATGTTACTCTTTCTAGTGTCAAAATATGTAACAATACAATGCATTTTACTAATTATAAGAGTTTGGGTTGAATTTGGAGTGTTTAGACGCCACTTTTACCCATTTTTCCCAAAACAGGCTAAAACCAAGAAAACATTGATTCGAAGCAGTAAATTGCTTTATTACTGTTTCTAGGGTCAGAATGTGTGACAACCAATTGCATTTGACTAATTGTAAGAGTTCGGGATGAATTTGGAGTGTTTAGACAACACTTAAACCCGTTTTATCCCAAAATAGGCTTAAACCGAGAAAACAGGCTAAAACCAAGAGAAACATTGATTTGAAGCAATAAACAGCTATGTTACTCTTTCTAGGGTAAAAATATGCAACAATCCAATGCATTTGACTAATTATAAGGGGTTGGGTTGAATTTGGAGTGTTTAGACAACACTTAAACCCGTTTTATCCCAAAAAAGGCTAAAACCGAGAAAACAGGCTAAAACCGAGAGAAAACATAGATTCGTATAAGTAAACAGATATGTTACTCTTTCTAGGGTCAAAATATGTAACAATACAATGCATTTTAATAATTATAAGAGTTTGGGTTGAATTTGGAGTGTTTAGACTCCCCTTTTACCCATTTTTCCCAAAACAGGCTAAAACCGAAAAAACATTGATTTGAAGCAGTAAATTGCTTTGTTACTGTTTCTAGGGTCAGAATGTGTGACAACCCAATGCATTTGACTAATTATAAGAGTTCGGGATGAATTCGGAGTGTTTAGACAACACTTAAACCTGTTTTATCCCAAAATAGGCTTAATCCGAGAAAACAGGCTAAAACCGAGAGAAAACATTGATTATAGCTGTAAACAGCTATGTTACTCTTTCTGGGGAAAAATATGTAACAATCCAATGCATTTGACTAATTATAAGGGTTTGAGTTGAATTTGGAGTGTTTAGACAACACTTAAACCCGTTTTATCCCAAAACAGGCTAAAACCGAGAGAAACATAGATTCGAACCGGTAAACAGATATGTTACTCTTTCTAGTGTCAAAATATGTAACAATACAATGCATTTTACTAATTATAAGAGTTTGGGTTGAATTTGGAGTGTTTAGACGCCACTTTTACCCATTTTTCCCAAAACAGGCTAAAACGAAGAAAACATTGATTCGAAGCAGTAAATTGCTTTATTACTGTTTCTAGGGTCAGAATGTGTGGCAACCAATTGCATTTGACTACTTGTAAGAGTTCGGGATGAATTTGGAGTGTTTAGACAACACTTAAACCCGTTTTATCCCAAAATAGGCTTAAACCGAGAAAACAGGCTAAAACCAAGAGAAACATTGATTTGAAGCAATAAACAGCTATGTTACTCTTTCTAGGGTAAAAATATGCAACAATCCAATGCATTTGACTAATTATAAGGGGTTGGGTTGAATTTGGAGTGTTTAGACAACACTTAAACCCGTTTTATCCCAAAACAGGCTAAAACCGAGAAAACAGGCTAAAACCGAGAGAAAACATAGATTCGTATAAGTAAACAGATATGTGTTGGGATTTATGAGACAAAGCTCACAAGAGAGGGTAGACAAACACTTGGTGAATGAATCCCCCTTTACCCACAACAAACTAACTCATTCTCAAGGGGGAGGAGAGAACATCAACTTGTGATGAACTCCCCATAGAACAGCTAGATAGAACCCAAATACTAGAGAGTAAGCGGATCCTATCAAGGAGAAGCACTAGTTTGAGACTTATCCTCTTCTAGTATCACAACACTTAGAGTTTGTATACTTAGGAGAAGGAGGATTAAGAATCAGTAATCTAGGCTAAGTAAAGCAGTAAATAAGAAGAGTTTAGGTGGATTTGAGAAGAGAATAGGCTGCCTTAAGGGCAGCCTCTAACCGCTAATCTCCTAAACACTCTACATTGTTGATATGAACAAGAACACAAGTAGAGAGGGAAAACGGTTTCTCTTCTATTAGATAATATTGTGATTGTTTTACATATGAGAGATTACATCTTAATATAGGAAAAACAAGGTCATATGACCGTTAGACACAAAGAGAGAAGGGGAAGGTATGAAAGTGACTTGTAGCCGTTTGTCTCGAGTAGAGGAAGAAGAGAGCGACTTCTCTCTTCCTTCACCTAACCAAAAGCACACGTGAATCTCCCTTCCTTCCTTTTCCTTCTTCCTTCCTTTTCCTTGTGAGATGGGCCTCTCTCTCTTGTAAGGCCTCGTTTTCCTTCTCCTAAGCCACTCAAACTTCGGCCTTTCCATCACATGGACCGAGAGCAGCCCTAAGAGCACGACCGTACGGACGGGCCTTCTCCTCATTGTACGGACGGGCCTTCTCTTCATCGTACGGACGGGCCTGTACGGACGGGCCTGTACGGACGGGCCTGTACGGACGGGCCTGTACGGACGGGCCTGTACGGACGGGCCTGTACGGACGGGCCTTCTCTTCAATGTGTTCACGGCCTAACTGGCCGCTCACCGGACATGGGTCCGTTCACGGACACGGTACATGGTACCGGACACGGTACATGGTCGCTCACGGACACGGACATGGCCTTACCGGCCTTTACATGGCCTTTCCGGCCTTTCTTCTCTTCTTCCAAGGCTCGGCCTTACCGGCCTCTCCTCTCTCCTCCTTGGTACATTCTAATACTCCCCCGCACGCTTGATCGGTGGGACACCATGGGGACCAAAGATCAAGGGTGGACTAGTGTCATCTACCTCATTAAAAACCTCAACAAAGAAAACCTCTTGGGATAAAACTTTGTTAAGGGAAAAAGAGTATAGACTCCACTATCCATGATGTCCCTTGACCTTGGTTTGCAAAGAACTAGCTCCCTTCTCTTCATGATTTGAACCGCTCCTACTCCTTAGCCCACCTTGCCTTTAGCACATTCCTTATGATCTCCATCCTTGCGCCTTTAGAATTTCTTTGAGGCTCTCATAGTCTCCTTTACCCCTTAAACAAGTGATAAAGAAGAAAAGAATAAGTGTTTGCTATGAGGAATATCAAAGAAAATTTCTAAAAGTGTGACAATTTAAGAGAACATATTAAAGAGTAAAGACTAGTAATGAAGCTAAGGTAATGAATTTAAGAAATTTAAATAGAGTAGAGTTTAGAGCACAGCCTTTATGGTGTTTTGATGGATAGGAAGGAGAGAGTTGATCACTGATGTGGTTTGGAATTCCTCCTTGAGACCGCTTCTCTAACCATGGTTTTTAAACCCGGCCAGTTTTATCGTCAGACTGACATATGCCCACTGAATCGGACATAACTTTCGAACGGCTGCTCGGATTGGTATGATTCCACTTCCACTGGCAAGATGACTCTGTGGTCTCGAACTTTAATGAAGAACGCGGAAGCCGAATCGCAGTGGAAGGGTTTCGTCCGAGTCGATCTTTGAGACGCTTCGGCTGAGCTTTAAGTAAAGACTTTTGCTTGTGGCCGAGCAGAATCTGTGAGGTACGGTCTGAAGTCACTTGATCTCCCCCGTAACCTTTACTTGATGATGGGCTGAAACCTCATCACCTCAGTTGAAGCCTTGTGCATCACCGTTCTTGTGCACATCCAATCAACAGTTGAAACCTTGTGCATCACCTTTCCTAAAGACCATTGTGCACATCCGATCAACAACTTGGCACTAACACACATGCTCTTGGACTGATTCATCACCTTCCACCAGCTTAACAAAGACTTGGTGGCCCTTGGTTCTAACTCCAGGCATTGTGCTGCGCTCTCCTCATGGCTATCTTGTAGCCTTCAACCTCGCCACTTCTTCTAGAGATAGCCAGCGAGCTCCACATATCTTCAAGGTTGAAACTGAAACCAAAACTCAATGGGACAGTTTCTAAACAAGAGATTGTGAGAGATTAGAGTATAGAGTATAGACTGAAAATAAATAGAGAATTTAGAGAATTAATAAGAGTATAAATAGAGAATTAGTAACCAAGTATAAGTAACCAAGAGAATAAAGTATAAGAGAGTATAAGAGAGAATATGGGCGATAGTATAAGGTGAATGGAGAGTAGAATAGAGCTCAAGAGTTCCTATGGACAGAGTTAGACTCTGTTTTCTTGAGTTTGCAGAAGCTTTGACAGCCAAGAACAACCAAGAAGACAATCTCTTTTGGTGCTTTAATGGCTGAAACACATGGACCTTATGGAAAATTAGTTTCTCCAAAGGTTTAGGCATATCTCATGGTAGCATCACTTAAACAAAGTGTTCTCCAAGATTAAAAGCCTTCAAGAACCACGAATTAGCATATAGAAGATGCTTTCCATGGTCAAAAATCAAAATAAAAGGAAGAACCACCTTTGGAACAACCTTTTGTCCATTGGTTAAAAGAATGCATCTTGGACCACCTTGAATCTATTTGACCAAGCGGGCCATACATGCTAAAATAAAGTCTCTCTCTTCCTCAAGCTCGAATTTGGACACACCATATGGCCAGAAACAAAGCTTTCTCAACATTGAGATGAAGAAGAAGCGATTTAGCAACTAAAACCTTTAAAGGAAAATTAACTAAAGCAAAATTAAACCTTTAAAGGAAAATTAACTAAATCCTAAGAGAATCCTAAGAAAATCCTAAGAATTTCGTGGCTCATACAAGCACACAAGAACCGTGAATCCTCACCATGAACAAAACAAGTTGCTCAATGGTTCATCACTTCCCCACCATCCCAAATTAAACAAAGCTATTACCAAATCGGTAAAGCTTAAGGATGGGGCTTTTAAACTCGATTTCTCTTCACTCACTTGGTCTACAAATTCTAACAAGACAAGAGACCAAGCTTACTCAACATTGAGCTGTTTAGAGAATCGATTTAACGACAAAAGCCAAAATTAAAGCTTTAAAGAACTAAGCTAAGCGAATTAACACTTAAGCGAAATTTAAAAACTTTAACTTAGCGAATCCAAAGATGAATTGAATTGAGAACGAGTTTGAATCACCAAGAGCAGAACCTGCTCTGATACCATGTTGGGATTTATGAGACAAAGCTCACAAGAGAGGGTAGACAAACACTTGGTGAATGAATCCCCCTTTACCCACAACAAACTAACTCATTCTCAAGGGGGAGGAGAGAACATCAACTTGTGATGAACTCCCCATAGAACAGCTAGATAGAACCCAAATACTAGAGAGTAAGCGGATCCTATCAAGGAGAAGCACTAGTTTGAGACTTATCCTCTTCTAGTATCACAACACTTAGAGTTTGTATACTTAGGAGAAGGAGGATTAAGAATCAGTAATCTAGGCTAAGTAAAGCAGTAAATAAGAAGAGTTTAGGTGGATTTGAGAAGAGAATAGGCTGCCTTAAGGGCAGCCTCTAACCGCTAATCTCCTAAACACTCTACATTGTTGATATGAACAAGAACACAAGTAGAGAGGGAAAACGGTTTCTCTTCTATTAGATAATATTGTGATTGTTTTACATATGAGAGATTACATCTTAATATAGGAAAAACAAGGTCATATGACCGTTAGACACAAAGAGAGAAGGGGAAGGTATGAAAGTGACTTGTAGCCGTTTGTCTCGAGTAGAGGAAGAAGAGAGCGACTTCTCTCTTCCTTCACCTAACCAAAAGCACACGTGAATCTCCCTTCCTTCCTTTTCCTTCTTCCTTCCTTTTCCTTGTGAGATGGGCCTCTCTCTCTTGTAAGGCCTCGTTTTCCTTCTCCTAAGCCACTCAAACTTCGGCCTTTCCATCACATGGACCGAGCGCAGCCCTAAGAGCACGACCGTACGGACGGGCCTTCTCCTCATTGTACGGACGGGCCTTCTCTTCATCGTACGGACGGGCCTGTACGGACGGGCCTGTACGGACGGGCCTGTACGGACGGGCCTGTACGGACGGGCCTGTACGGACGGGCCTGTACGGACGGGCCTTCTCTTCAATGTGTTCACGGCCTAACTGGCCGCTCACCGGACATGGGTCCGTTCACGGACACGGTACATGGTACCGGACACGGTACATGGTCGCTCACGGACACGGACATGGCCTTACCGGCCTTTACATGGCCTTTCCGGCCTTTCTTCTCTTCTTCCAAGGCTCGGCCTTACCGGCCTCTCCTCTCTCCTCCTTGGTACATTCTAATAATATGTTACTCTTTCTAGGTTAAAATATGTAACAATACAATGCATTTTACTAATTATAAGAGTTTGGGTTGAATTTGGAGTGTTTAGACTCCCCTTTTACCCATTTTTCCCAAAACAGGCTAAAACCGAGAAAACATTGATTTGAAGCAGTAAATTGCTTTGTTACTGTTTCTAGGGTTAGAATGTGTGACAACCCAATGCATTTGACTAATTGTAAGAGTTCGGGATGAATTCGGAGTGTTTAGACAACACTTAAACCCGTTTTATCCCAAAATAGGCTTAAACCGAGAAAACAGGCTAAAACGGAGAGAAACATTGATTATAGCAGTAAACAGCTATGTTACTCTTTCTGGGGAATATATGTAACAGTCCAATGCATTTGATTAATTATAAGGGTCTGGGTTTAATTTGGAGTGTTTAGACAACACTTAAACTCGTTTTATCCCTAAACAGGGTAAAACCGAGACAAAACATAGATTCGAAGCCGTAAACAGATATGTTACTCTTTCTAGGGTCAAAATATGTAACAATACAATGCATTTTACTAATTATAAGAGTTTGGGTTGAATTTGGAGTGTTTAGACTCCCCTTTTACCCATTTTTCCCAAAACAGGCTAAAACCGAGAAAACATTTATTTGAAGCAGTAAATTGCTTTGTTACTGTTTCTAGGGTCAGAATGTGTGACAACCCAATGCATTTGACTAATTGTAAGAGTTCGGGATGAATTCGGAGTGTTTAGACAACACTTAAACCCGTTTTATCCCAAAATAGGCTTAAACCGAGAAAACAGGCTAAAACGGAGGGAAACATTGATTATAACAGTAAACAGCTATGTTACTCTTTCTGGGGAAAATATGTAACAATCCAATGCATTTGATTAATTATAAGGGTCTGGGTTTAATTTGGAGTGTTTAGACAACACTTAAACCCGTTTTATCCCAAAACAGGCTAAAACCGAGACAAAACATAGATTCGAAGCCGTAAACAGATATGTTACTCTTTCTAGGGTCAAAATATGTAACAATACAATGCATTTTACTAATTATAAGAGTTTGGGTTGAATTTGGAGTGTTTAGACGTCACTTTTACCCATTTTTCCCAAAACAGGCTAGAACCGAGAAAACATTGATTCGAAGCAGTAAATTGCTTTATTACTGTTTCTAGGGTCAGAATGTGTGACAACCCAATGCATTTGACTAATTGTAAGAGTTCAGGATGAATTCGGAGTGTTTAGACAACACTTAAACCCGTTTTATCCCAAAATAGGCTTAACCCGAGAAAACAGGCTAAAACGGAGAGAAACATTGATTATAGCTGTAAACAGCTATGTTACTCTTTCTGGGGAAAAATATGTAACAATCCAATGGATTTGACTAATTATAAGGGTTTGAGTTGAATTTGGAGTGTTTAGACAACACTTAAACCCGTTTTATCCCAAAACAGGCTAAAACCGAGAGAAACATAGATTCGAACCGGTAAACAGATATGTTACTCTTTCTAGTGTCAAAATATGTAACAATACAATGCATTTTACTAATTATAAGAGTTTGGGTTGAATTTGGAGTGTTTAGACGCCACTTTTACCCATTTTTCCCTAAACAGGCTAAAATCAAGAAAACATTGATTCGAAGCAGTAAATTGCTTTATTACTGTTTCTAGGGTCAGAATGTGTGACAACCAATTGCATTTGACTACTTGTAAGAGTTCGGGATGAATTTGGAGTGTTTAGACAACACTTAAACCCGTTTTATCCCAAAATAGGCTTAAACCGAGAAAACAGGCTAAAACCAAGAGAAACATTGATTTGAAGCAATAAACAGCTATGTTACTCTTTCTAGGGTAAAAATATGCAACAATCCAATGCATTTGACTAATTATAAGGGGTTGGGTTGAATTTGGAGTGTTTAGACAACACTTAAACCCGTTTTATCCCAAAACAGGCTAAAACCGAGAAAACAGGCTAAAACCGAGAGAAAACATAGATTCGTATAAGTAAACAGATATGTTACTCTCTCTAGGGTCAAAATATGTAACAATACAATGCATTTTACTAATTATAAGAGTTTGGGTTGAATTTGGAGTGTTTAGACTCCCCTTTTACCCATTTTTCCCAAAACAGGCTAAAACCGAGAAAACATTGATTTGAAGCAGTAAATTGCTTTGTTACTGTTTCTAGGGTCAGAATGTGTGACAACCCAATGCATTTGACTAATTGTAAGAGTTCGGGATGAATTCGGAGTGTTTAGACAACACTTAAACCCGTTTTATCCCAAAATAGGCTTAATCCGAGAAAACAGGCTAAAACGGAGAGAAACATTGATTATAGCTGTAAACAGCTATGTTACTCTTTCTGGGGAAAAATATGTAACAATCCAATGCCTTTGACTAATTATAAGGGTTTGAGTTGAATTTGGAGTGTTTAGACAACACTTAAACCCGTTTTATCCCAAAACAGGCTAAAACCGAGAGAAACATAGATTCGAACCGGTAAACAGATATGTTACTCTTTCTAGTGTCAAAATATGCAACAATACAATGCATTTTACTAATTATAAGAGTTTGGGTTGAATTTGGAGTGTTTAGACGCCACTTTTACCCATTTTTCCCAAAACAGGCTAAAACCAAGAAAACATTGATTCGAAGCAGTAAATTGCTTTATTACTGTTTCTAGGGTCAGAATATGTGACAACCAATTGCATTTGACTAATTGTAAGAGTTCGGGATGAATTTGGAGTGTTTAGACAACACTTAAACCCGTTTTATCCCAAAATAGGCTTAAACCGAGAAAACAGGCTAAAACCAAGAGAAACATTGATTTGAAGCAATAAACAGCTATGTTACTCTTTCTAGGGTAAAAATATGCAACAATCCAATGCATTTGACTAATTATAAGGGGTTGGGTTGAATTTGGAGTGTTTAGACAACACTTAAACCCGTTTTATCCCAAAACAGGCTAAAACCGAGAAAACAGGCTAAAACCGAGAGAAAACATAGATTCGTATAAGTAAACAGATATGTTACTCTCTCTAGGGTCAAAATATGTAACAATACAATGCATTTTACTAATTATAAGAGTTTGGGTTGAATTTGGAGTGTTTAGACTCCCCTTTTACCCATTTTTCCCAAAACAGGCTAAAACCGAGAAAACATTGATTTGAAGCAGTAAATTGCTTTGTTACTGTTTCTAGGGTCAGAATGTGTGACAACCCAATGCATTTGACTAATTGTAAGAGTTCGGGATGAATTCGGAGTGTTTAGACAACACTTAAACCCGTTTTATCCCAAAATAGGCTTAATCCGAGAAAACAGGCTAAAACGGAGAGAAACATTGATTATAGCTGTAAACAGCTATGTTACTCTTTCTGGGGAAAAATATGTAACAATCCAATGCCTTTGACTAATTATAAGGGTTTGAGTTGAATTTGGAGTGTTTAGACAACACTTAAACCCGTTTTATCCCAAAACAGGCTAAAACCGAGAGAAACATAGATTCGAACCGGTAAACAGATATGTTACTCTTTCTAGTGTCAAAATATGCAACAATACAATGCATTTTACTAATTATAAGAGTTTGGGTTGAATTTGGAGTGTTTAGACGCCACTTTTACCCATTTTTCCCAAAACAGGCTAAAACCAAGAAAACATTGATTCGAAGCAGTAAATTGCTTTATTACTGTTTCTAGGGTCAGAATATGTGACAACCAATTGCATTTGACTAATTGTAAGAGTTCGGGATGAATTTGGAGTGTTTAGACAACACTTAAACCCGTTTTATCCCAAAATAGGCTTAAACCGAGAAAACAGGCTAAAACCAAGAGAAACATTGATTTGAAGCAATAAACAGCTATGTTACTCTTTCTAGGGTAAAAATATGCAACAATCCAATGCATTTGACTAATTATAAGGGGTTGGGTTGAATTTGGAGTGTTTAGACAACACTTAAACCCGTTTTATCCCAAAACAGGCTAAAACCGAGAAAACAGGCTAAAACCGAGAGAAAACATAGATTCATATAAGTAAACAGATATGTTACTCTTTCTAGGTTAAAATATGTAACAATACAATGCATTTTACTAATTATAAGAGTTTGGGTTGAATTTGGAGTGTTTAGACTCCCCTTTTACCCATTTTTCCCAAAACAGGCTAAAACCGAGAAAACATTGATTTGAAGCAGTAAATTGCTTTGTTACTGTTTCTAAGGTTAGAATGTGTGACAACCCAATGCATTTGACTAATTGTAAGAGTTCGAGATGAATTCGGAGTGTTTAGACAACACTTAAACCCGTTTTATCCCAAAATAGGCTTAAACCGAGAAAACAGGCTAAAACGGAGAGAAACATTGATTATAGCAGTAAACAGCTATGTTACTCTTTCTGGGGGAATATATGTAACAGTCCAATGCATTTGATTAGTTATAAGGGTCTGGGTTTAATTTGGAGTGTTTAGACAACACTTAAACCCGTTTTATCCCTAAACAGGGTAAAACCGAGACAAAACATAGATTCGAAGCCGTAAACAGATATGTTACTCTTTCTAGGGTCAAAATATGTAACAATACAATGCATTTTACTAATTATAAGAGTTTGGGTTGAATTTGGAGTGTTTAGACTCCCCTTTTACCCATTTTTCCCAAAACAGGCTAAAACCGAGAAAACATTTATTTGAAGCAGTAAATTGCTTTGTTACTGTTTCTAGGGTCAGAATGTGTGACAACCCAATGCATTTGACTAACTGTAAGAGTTCGGGATGAATTCGGAGTGTTTAGACAACACTTAAACCCGTTTTATCCCAAAATAGGCTTAAACCGAGAAAACAGGCTAAAACGGAGGGAAACATTGATTATAACAGTAAACAGCTATGTTACTCTTTCTGGGGAAAATATGTAACAATCCAATGCATTTGATTAATTATAAGGGTCTGGGTTTAATTTGGAGTGTTTAGACAACACTTAAACCCGTTTTATCCCAAAACAGGCTAAAACCGAGAGAAACATAGATTCGAACCGGTAAACAGATATGTTACTCTTTCTAGTGTCAAAATATGTAACAATACAATGCATTTTACTAATTATAAGAGTTTGGGTTGAATTTGGAGTGTTTAGACGCCACTTTTACCCATTTTTCCCAAAACAGGCTAAAACCAAGAAAACATTGATTCGAAGCAGTAAATTGCTTTATTACTGTTTCTAGGGTCAGAATGTGTGACAACCAATTGCATTTGACTAATTGTAAGAGTTCGGGATGAATTTGGAGTGTTTAGACAACACTTAAACCCGTTTTATCCCAAAATAGGCTTAATCCGAGAAAACAGGCTAAAACGGAGAGAAACATTGATTTGAAGCAATAAACAGCTATGTTACTCTTTCTGGGGAAAAATATGTAACAATCCAATGCATTTGACTAATTATAAGGGTTTGAGTTGAATTTGGAGTGTTTAGACAACACTTAAACCCGTTTTATCCCAAAACAGGCTAAAACCGAGAGAAAACATAGATTCGAAGCCGTAAACAGATATGTTACTCTTTCTAGGGTCAAAATATGTAACAATACAATGCATTTTACTAATTATAAGAGTTTGGGTTGAATTTGGAGTGTTTAGACGTCACTTTTACCCATTTTTCCCAAAACAGGCTAGAACCGAGAAAACATTGATTCGAAGCAGTAAATTGCTTTATTACTGTTTCTAGGGTCAGAATGTGTGACAACCCAATGCATTTGACTAATTGTAAGAGTTCAGGATGAATTTGGAGTGTTTAGACAACACTTAAACCCGTTTTATCCCAAAATAGGCTTAAACCGAGAAAACAGGCTAAAACGGAGAGAAAAACTGATTATAGCTGTAAACAGCTATGTTACTCTTTCTGGGGAAAAATATGTAACAATCCAATGGATTTGACTAATTATAAGGGTTTGAGTTGAATTTGGAGTGTTTAGACAACACTTAAACCCGTTTTATCCCAAAACAGGCTAAAACCGAGAGAAACATAGATTCGAACCGGTAAAAAGATATGTTACTCTTTCTAGTGTCAAAATATGTAACAATACAATGCATTTTACTAATTATAAGATTTTGGGTTGAATTTGGATTGTTTAGACGCCACTTTTACCCATTTTTTCCAAAACAGGCTAGAACCGAGAAAACATTGATTCGAAGCAGTAAATTGCTTTATTACTGTTTCTAGGGTCAGAATGTGTGACAACCCAATGCATTTGACTAATTGTAAGAGTTCAGGATGAATTCGGAGTGTTTAGACAACACTTAAACCCGTTTTATCCCAAAATAGGCTTAAACCGAGAAAACAGGCTAAACCGGAGAGAAACATTGATTATAGCAGTAAACAGCTATGTTACTCTTTCTGGGGAAAAATATGTAACAATCCAATGCATTTGACTAATTATAAGGGTTTGAGTTGAATTTGGAGTGTTTAGACAACACTTAAACCCGTTTTATCCCAAAACAGGCTAAAACCGAGAGAAAACATAGATTCGAAGCCGTAAACAGATATGTTACTCTTTCTAGGGTCAAAATATGTAACAATACAATGCATTTTACTAATTATAAGAGTTTGGGTTGAATTTGGAGTGTTTAGACGTCACTTTTACCCATTTTTCCCAAAACAGGCTAGAACCGAGAAAACATTGATTCGAAGCAGTAAATTGCTTTATTACTGTTTCTAGGGTCAGAATGTGTGACAACCCAATGCATTTGACTAATTGTAAGAGTTCAGGATGAATTTGGAGTGTTTAGACAACACTTAAACCCGTTTTATCCCAAAATAGGCTTAAACCGAGAAAACAGGCTAAAACGGAGAGAAACATTGATTTGAAGCAATAAACAGCTATGTTACTCTTTCTAGGGTAAAAATATGCAAAATCCAATGCATTTGACTAATTATAAGGGGTTGGGTTGAATTTGGAGTGTTTAGACAACACTTAAACCCGTTTTATCCCAAAACAGGCTAAAACCGAGAAAACAGGCTAAAACCGAGAGAAAACATAAATTCGTATAAGTAAACAGATGTGTTACTCTTTCTAGGGTCAAAATATGTAACAATATAATGCATTTTACTAATTATAAGAGTTTGGGTTGAATTTGGAGTGTTTAGACTCCCCTTTTACCCATTTTTCCCAAAACAGGCTACAACCGAGAAAACATTGATTTGAAGCAGTAAATTGCTTTGTTACTGTTTCTAGGGTTAGAATGTGTGACAACCAAATGCATTTGACTAATTGTAAGAGTTCGGGATGAATTTGGAGTGTTTAGACAACACTTAAACTCGTTTTATCCCAAAATAGGCTTAAACCGAGAAAACAGGCTAAAACGGAGAGAAAAACTGATTATAGCTGTAAACAGCTATGTTACTCTTTCTGGGGAAAAATATGTAACAATCCAATGCATTTGACTAATTATAAGGGTTTGAGTTGAATTTGGAGTGTTTAGACAACACTTAAACCCGTTTTATCCCAAAACAGGCTAAAACCGAGAGAAACATAGATTCGAACCGGTAAAAAGATATGTTACTCTTTCTAGTGTCAAAATATGTAACAGTACAATGCATTTTACTAATTATAAGATTTTGGGTTGAATTTGGATTGTTTAGACGCCACTTTTACCCATTTTTTCCAAAACAGGCTAGAACCGAGAAAACATTGATTCGAAGCAGTAAATTGCTTTATTACTGTTTCTAGGGTCAGAATGTGTGACAACCCAATGCATTTGACTAATTGTAAGAGTTCAGGATGAATTCGGAGTGTTTAGACAACACTTAAACCCGTTTTATCCCAAAATAGGCTTAAACCGAGAAAACAGGCTAAACCGGAGAGAAACATTGATTATAGCAGTAAACAGCTATGTTACTCTTTCTGGGGAAAAATATGTAACAATCCAATGCATTTGACTAATTATAAGGGTTTGAGTTGAATTTGGAGTGTTTATACAACACTTAAACCCGTTTGATCCCAAAACAGGCTAAAACCGAGAGAAACATAGATTCGAACCGGTAAACAGATACGTTACTCTTTCTAGTGTCAAAATATGTAACAATACAATGCATTTTACTAATTATAAGAGTTTAGGTTGAATTTGGAGTGTTTAGACGCCACTTTTACCCATTTTTCCCAAAACAGGCTAAAACCAAGAAAACATTGATTCGAAGCAGTAAATTGCTTTATTACTGTTCCTAGGGTCAGAATGTGTGACAACCCAATGCATTTGATTAATTGTCAGAGTTCGGGATGAATTTGGAGTGTTTAGACAACACTTAAACCCGTTTTATCCCAAAATAGGCTTAAACCGAGAAAACATGCTAAAACCAAGAGAAACATTGATTTGAAGCAATAAACAGCTATGTTACTCTTTCTAGGGTAAAAATATGCAAAAATCCAATGCATTTGACTAATTATAAGGGGTTGGGTTGAATTTGGAGTGTTTAGACAACACTTAAACCCGTTTTATCCCAAAACAGGCTAAAACCGAGAAAACAGGCTAAAACCGAGAGAAAACATAGATTCGTATAAGTAAACAGATGTGTTACTCTTTCTAGGGTCAAAATATGTAACAATATAATGCATTTTACTAATTATAAGAGTTTGGGTTGAATTTGGAGTGTTTAGACGTCACTTTTACCCATTTTTCCCAAAACAGGCTAAAACCGAGAAAACATTGATTCGAAGCAGTAAATTGCTTTATTACTGTTTCTAGGGTCAGAATGTGTGACAACCCAATGCATTTGACTAATTGTAAGAGTTTAGGATGAATTCGGAGTGTTTAGACAACACTTAAACCCGTTTTATCCCAAAATAGGCTTAAACCGAGAAAACAGGCTAAAACGGAGAGAAACATTGATTATAGCTGTAAACAGCTATGTTACTCTTTCTGGGGAAAAATATGTAACAATCCAATGCATTTGACTAATTATAAGGGTTTGAGTTGAATTTGGAGTGTTTAGACAACACTTAAACCCGTTTTATCCCAAAACAGGCTAAAACCGAGAGAAACATAGATTCGAACCGGTAAACAGATATGTTACTCTTTCTAGTGTCAAAATATGTAACAATACAATGCATTTTACTAATTATTGTAAGAATTAGAAGGATTGATTAAGTGTTTGGTGAAGAGAATCGATAAACAAAGAGAATGTAGGTAGTATAGCGATTAGAGTATGTAAGAGAGTATTGTTGGGAAAGAGATATTATCTCTTCTTACTTCATTTAGAACATAGTTACAACCTAATTATAGCCATATACAAAGGGAATATACTCCTAAGATTCTATGCACAATTACAAATATTGATAGTGACATAACCTTAATAAGACATGTGACTCTTCCTAAGACAACCCACTTGCACACTCTCGTCAACGGCTAGGAGGGGGACGATTCTAGAAGCTTTGTGACTGTTGGAGGCTTGTCTACATGGGCTGGACTTGTTAGGCCTTTGGATGGTACGGACGGCCCAAGTGTGATGGTTGTACGGACGTACGGTCAGATATGTATAAGTAAACAGGCCAAGTGCGAGAAAACAGGCTAAAACCGAGAAAACAGGCTAAAACCGAGAGAAAACATAGATTCGTATAAGTAAACAGATATGTTACTCTTTCTAGGGTCAAAATATGTAACAATAAAATGCATTTTACTAATTATAAGAGTTTGGGTTGAATTTGGAGTGTTTAGACTCCCCTTTTACCCATTTTTCCCAAAACAGGCTAAAACCGAGAAAACATTGATTTGAAGCAGTAAATTGCTTTGTTACTGTTTCTAGGGTTAGAATGTGTGACAACCCAATGCATTTGACTAATTGTAAGAGTTCGGGATGAATTCGGAGTGTTTAGACAACACTTAAACCCGTTTTATCCCAAAATAGGCTTAAACCGAGAAAACAGGCTAAAACGGAGAGAAACATTGATTATAGCAGTAAACAGCTATGTTACTCTTTCTGGGGAAAATATGTAACAGTCCAATGCATTTGATTAATTATAAGGGTCTGGGTTTAATTTGGAGTGTTTAGACAACACTTAAACCCGTTTTATCCCAAAACAGGCTAAAACCGAGACAAAACATAGATTCGAAGCCGTAAACAGATATGTTAATCTTTCTAGGGTCAAAATATGTAACAATACAATGCATTTTACTAATTATAAGAGTTTGGGTTGAATTTGGAGTGTTTAGACGACACTTTTACCCATTTTTCCCAAAACAGGCTAGAACCGAGAAAACATTGATTCGAAGCAGTAAATTGCTTTATTACTGTTTCTAGGGTCAGAATGTGTGACAACCCAATGCATTTGACTAATTGTAAGAGTTCAGGATGAATTCGGAGTGTTTAGACAACACTTAAACCCGTTTTATCCCAAAATAGGCTTAAACCGAGAAAACAGGCTAAAACGGAGAGAAAAATTGATTATAGCTGTAAACAGCTATGTTACTCTTTCTGGGGAAAAATGTGTAACAATCCAATGCATTTGACTAATTATAAGGGTTTGAGTTGAATTTGGAGTGTTTAGACAACACTTAAACCCGTTTTATCCCAAAACAGGCTAAAACCGAGAGAAACATAGATTCGAACCGGTAGAAAGATATGTTACTCTTTCTAGTGTCAAAATATGTAACAATACAATGCATTTTACTAATTATAAGAGTTTGGGTTGAATTTGGAGTGTTTAGACGCCACTTTTACCCATTTTTTCCAAAACAGGCTAGAACCGAGAAAACATTGATTCGAAGCAGTAAATTGCTTTATTACTGTTTCTAGGGTCAGAATGTGTGACAACCCAATGCATTTGACTAATTGTAAGAGTTCAGGATGAATTCGGAGTGTTTAGACAACACTTAAACCCGTTTTATCCCAAAATAGGCTTAAACCGAGAAAACAGGCTAAACCGGAGAGAAACATTGATTATAGCAGTAAACAGCTATGTTACTCTTTCTGGGGAAAAATATGTAACAATCCAATGCATTTGACTAATTATAAGGTTTTGAGTTGAATTTGGAGTGTTTAGACAACACTTAAACCCGTTTTATCCCAAAACAGGCTAAAACCGAGAGAAACATAGATTCGAACCGGTAAACAGATACGTTACCCTTTCTAGTGTCAAAATATGTAACAATACAATGCATTTTACTAATTATAAGAGTTTGGGTTGAATTTGGAGTGTTTAGACGCCACTTTTACCCATTTTTCCCAAAACAGGCTAAAACCAAGAAAACATTGATTCGAAGCAGTAAATTGCTTTATTACTGTTCCTAGGGTCAGAATGTGTGACAACCCAATGCATTTGACTAATTGTAAGAGTTCGGGATGAATTTGGAGTGTTTAGACAACACTTAAACCCGTTTTATCCCAAAATAGGCTTAAACCGAGAAAACATGCTAAAACCAAGAGAAACATTGATTTGAAGCAATAAACAGCTATGTTACTCTTTCTAGGGTAAAAATATGCAACAATCCAATGCATTTGACTAATTATAAGGGGTTGGGTTGAATTTGGAGTGTTTAGACAACACTTAAACCCGTTTTATCCCAAAACAGGCTAAAACCGAGAAAACAGGCTAAAACCGAGAGAAAACATAGATTCGTATAAGTAAACAGATATGTTACTCTTTCTAGGGTCAAAATATGTAACAATAAAATGCATTTTACTAATTATAAGAGTTTGGGTTGAATTTGGAGTGTTTAGACTCCCCTTTTACCCATTTTTCCCAAAACAGGCTAAAACCGAGAAAACATTGATTTGAAGCAGTAAATTGCTTTATTACTGTTCCTAGGGTCAGAATGTGTGACAACCCAATGCATTTGACTAATTGTAAGAGTTCGGGATGAATTTGGAGTGTTTAGACAACACTTAAACCCGTTTTATCCCAAAATAGGCTTAAACCGAGAAAACAGGCTAAAACCAAGAGAAACATTGATTTGAAGCAATAAACAGCTGTGTTACTCTTTCTAGGGTAAAAATATGCAACAATCCAATGCATTTGACTAATTATAAGGGGTTGGGTTGAATTTGGAGTGTTTAGACAACACTTAAACCCGTTTTATCCCAAAACAGGCTAAAACCGAGAAAACAGGCTAAAACCGAGAGAAAACATAGATTCGTATAAGTAAACAGATATGTTACTCTTTCTAGGGTCAAAATATGTAACAATAAAATGCATTTTACTAATTATAAGAGTTTGGGTTGAATTTGGAGTGTTTAGACTCCCCTTTTACCCATTTTTCCCAAAACAGGCTAAAACCGAGAAAACATTGATTTGAAGCAGTAAATTGCTTTGTTACTGTTTCTAGGGTTAGAATGTGTGACAACCCAATGCATTTGACTAATTGTAAGAGTTCGGGATGAATTCGGAGTGTTTAGACAACACTTAAACCCGTTTTATCCCAAAATAGGCTTAAACCGAGAAAACAGGCTAAAACGGAGAGAAACATTGATTATAGCAGTAAACAGCTATGTTACTCTTTCTGGGGAAAATATGTAACAGTCCAATGCATTTGATTAATTATAAGGGTCTGGGTTTAATTTGGAGTGTTTAGACAACACTTAAACCCGTTTTATCCCAAAACAGGCTAAAACCGAGACAAAACATAGATTTGAAGCCGTAAACAGATATGTTAATCTTTCTAGGGTCAAAATATGTAACAATACAATGCATTTTACTAATTATAAGAGTTTGGGTTGAATTTGGAGTGTTTAGACGACACTTTTACCCATTTTTCCCAAAACAGGCTAGAACCGAGAAAACATTGATTCGAAGCAGTAAATTGCTTTATTACTGTTTCTAGGGTCAGAATGTGTGACAACCCAATGCATTTGACTAATTGTAAGAGTTCAGGATGAATTCGGAGTGTTTAGACAACACTTAAACCCGTTTTATCCCAAAATAGGCTTAAACCGAGAAAACAGGCTAAAACGGAGAGAAAAATTGATTATAGCTGTAAACAGCTATGTTACTCTTTCTGGGGAAAAATGTGTAACAATCCAATGCATTTGACTAATTATAAGGGTTTGAGTTGAATTTGGAGTGTTTAGACAACACTTAAACCCGTTTTATCCCAAAACAGGCTAAAACCGAGAGAAACATAGATTCGAACCGGTAGAAAGATATGTTACTCTTTCTAGTGTCAAAATATGTAACAATACAATTCATTTTACTAATTATAAGAGTTTGGGTTGAATTTGGAGTGTTTAGACGCCACTTTTACCCATTTTTTCCAAAACAGGCTAGAACCGAGAAAACATTGATTCGAAGCAGTAAATTGCTTTATTACTGTTTCTAGGGTCAGAATGTGTGACAACCCAATGCATTTGACTAATTGTAAGAGTTCAGGATGAATTCGGAGTGTTTAGACAACACTTAAACCCGTTTTATCCCAAAATAGGCTTAAACCGAGAAAACAGGCTAAACCGGAGAGAAACATTGATTATAGCAGTAAACAGCTATGTTACTCTTTCTGGGGAAAAATATGTAACAATCCAATGCATTTGACTAATTATAAGGTTTTTAGTTGAATTTGGAGTGTTTAGACAACACTTAAACCCGTTTTATCCCAAAACAGGCTAAAACCGAGAGAAACATAGATTCGAACCGGTAAACAGATACGTTACCCTTTCTAGTGTCAAAATATGTAACAATACAATGCATTTTACTAATTATAAGAGTTTGGGTTGAATTTGGAGTGTTTAGACGCCACTTTTACCCATTTTTCCCAAAACAGGCTAAAACCAAGAAAACATTGATTCGAAGCAGTAAATTGCTTTATTACTGTTCCTAGGGTCAGAATGTGTGACAACCCAATGCATTTGACTAATTGTAAGAGTTCGGGATGAATTTGGAGTGTTTAGACAACACTTAAACCCGTTTTATCCCAAAATAGGCTTAAACCGAGAAAACATGCTAAAACCAAGAGAAACATTGATTTGAAGCAATAAACAGCTATGTTACTCTTTCTAGGGTAAAAATATGCAACAATCCAATGCATTTGACTAATTATAAGGGGTTGGGTTGAATTTGGAGTGTTTAGACAACACTTAAACCCGTTTTATCCCAAAACAGGCTAAAACCGAGAAAACAGGCTAAAACCGAGAGAAAACATAGATTCGTATAAGTAAACAGATATGTTACTCTTTCTAGGGTCAAAATATGTAACAATAAAATGCATTTTACTAATTATAAGAGTTTGGGTTGAATTTGGAGTGTTTAGACTCCCCTTTTACCCATTTTTCCCAAAACAGGCTAAAACCGAGAAAACATTGATTTGAAGCAGTAAATTGCTTTGTTACTGTTTCTAGGGTTAGAATGTGTGACAACCCAATGCATTTGACTAATTGTAAGAGTTCGGGATGAATTCGGAGTGTTTAGACAACACTTAAACCCGTTTTATCTCAAAATAGGCTTAAACCGAGAAAACAGGCTAAAACGGAGAGAAACATTGATTATAGCAGTAAACAGCTATGTTACTCTTTCTAGGATAAAAATATGCAACAGTCCAATGCATTTGACTAATTATAAGGGTCTGGGTTTAATTTGGAGTGTTAAGACAACACTTAAACCCGTTTTATCCCAAAACAGGCTAAACCGAGACAAAACATAGATTCGAAGCCGTAAACAGATATGTTACTCTTTCTAGGGTCAAAATATGTAACAATAAAATGGATTTTACTAATTATAAGAGTTTGGGTTGAATTTGGAGTGTTTAGACGTCACTTTTACCCATTTTTCCCAAAACAGGCTAAAACCGAGAAAACATTGATTCAAAGCAGTAAATTGCTTTATTACTGTTTCTAGGGTCAGAATGTGTGACAACCCAATGCATTTGACTAATTGTAAGAGTTCAGGATGAATTCGGAGTGTTTAGACAACACTTAAACCCGTTTTATCCCAAAATAGGCTTAAACCGAGAAAACAGGCTAAAACGGAGAGAAAAGTTGATTATAGCTGTAAACAGCTATGTTACTCTTTCTGGGGAAAAATATGTAACAATCCAATGCATTTGACTAATTATAAGGGTTTGAGTTGAATTTGGAGTGTTTAGACAACACTTAAACCCGTTTTATCCCAAAACAGGCTAAAACCGAGAGAAACATAGATTCGAACCGGTAAAAAGATATGTTACTCTTTCTAGTGTCAAAATATGTAACAATACAATGCATTTTACTAATTATAAGAGTTTGGGTTGAATTTGGAGTGTTTAGACGCCACTTTTACCCATTTTTTCCAAAACAGGCTAGAACCGAGAAAACATTGATTCGAAGCAGTAAATTGCTTTATTACTGTTTCTAGGTTCAGAATGTGTGACAACCCAATGCATTTGACTAATTGTAAGAGTTTAGGATGAATTCGGAGTGTTTAGACAACACTTAAACCCGTTTTATCCCAAAATAGGCTTAAACCGAGAAAACAGGCTAAACCGGAGAGAAACATTGATTATAGCAGTAAACAGCTATGTTACTCTTTCTGGGGAAAAATATGTAACAATCCAATGCATTTGACTAATTATAAGGGTTTGAGTTGAATTTCGAGTGTTTAGACAACACTTAAACCCGTTTTATCCGAAAACAGGCTAAAACCGAGACAAAACATAGATTCGAACCGGTAAACAGATACGTTACCCTTTCTAGTGTCAAAATATGTAACAATACAATGCATTTTACTAATTATAAGAGTTTGGGTTGAATTTGGAGTGTTTAGACGCCACTTTTACCCATTTTTCCCAAAACAGGCTAAAACCAAGAAAACATTGATTCGAAGCAGTAAATTGCTTTATTACTGTTCCTAGGGTCAGAATGTGTGACAACCCAATGCATTTGACTAATTGTAAGAGTTCGGGATGAATTTGGAGTGTTTAGACAACACTTAAACCAGTTTTATCCCAAAATAGGCTTAAACCGAGAAAACATGCTAAAACCAAGAGAAACATTGATTTGAAGCAATAAACAGCTATGTTACTCTTTCTAGGGTAAAAATATGCAACAATCCAATGCATTTGACTAATTATAAGGGGTTGGGTTGAATTTGGAGTGTTTAGACAACACTTAAACCCGTTTTATCCCAAAACAGGCTAAAACCGAGAAAACAGGCTAAAACCGAGAGAAAACATAGATTCGTATAAGTAAACAGATATGTTACTCTTTCTAGGGTCAAAATATGTAATAATAAAATGCATTTTACTAATTATAAGAGTTTGGGTTGAATTTGGAGTGTTTAGACTCCCCTTTTACCCATTTTTCCCAAAACAGGCTAAAACCGAGAAAACATTGATTTGAAGCAGTAAATTGCTTTGTTACTGTTTCTAGGGTTAGAATGTGTGACAACCCAATGCATTTGACTAATTGTAAGAGTTCGGGATGAATTCGGAGTGTTTAGACAACACTTAAACCCGTTTTATCTCAAAATAGGCTTAAACCGAGAAAACAGGCTAAAACGGAGAGAAACATTGATTATAGCAGTAAACAGCTATGTTACTCTTTCTAGGATAAAAATATGCAACAGTCCAATGCATTTGACTAATTATAAGGGTCTGGGTTTAATTTGGAGTGTTAAGACAACACTTAAACCCGTTTTATCCCAAAACAGGCTAAACCGAGACAAAACATAGATTCGAAGCCGTAAACAGATATGTTACTCTTTCTAGGGTCAAAATATGTAACAATAAAATGGATTTTACTAATTATAAGAGTTTGGGTTGAATTTGGAGTGTTTAGACGTCACTTTTACCCATTTTTCCCAAAACAGGCTAAAACCGAGAAAACATTGATTCAAAGCAGTAAATTGCTTTATTACTGTTTCTAGGGTCAGAATGTGTGACAACCCAATGCATTTGACTAATTGTAAGAGTTCAGGATGAATTCGGAGTGTTTAGACAACACTTAAACTCGTTTTATCCCAAAATAGGCTTAAACCGAGAAAACAGGCTAAAACGGAGAGAAAAGTTGATTATAGCTGTAAACAGCTATGTTACTCTTTCTGGGGAAAAATATGTAACAATCCAATGCATTTGACTAATTATAAGGGTTTGAGTTGAATTTGGAGTGTTTAGACAACACTTAAACCCGTTTTATCCCAAAACAGGCTAAAACCGAGAGAAACATAGATTCGAACCGGTAAAAAGATATGTTACTCTTTCTAGTGTCAAAATATGTAACAATACAATGCATTTTACTAATTATAAGAGTTTGGGTTGAATTTGGAGTGTTTAGACGCCACTTTTACCCATTTTTTCCAAAACAGGCTAGAACCGAGAAAACATTGATTCGAAGCAGTAAATTGCTTTATTACTGTTTCTAGGTTCAGAATGTGTGACAACCCAATGCATTTGACTAATTGTAAGAGTTTAGGATGAATTCGGAGTGTTTAGACAACACTTAAACCCGTTTTATCCCAAAATAGGCTTAAACCGAGAAAACAGGCTAAACCGGAGAGAAACATTGATTATAGCAGTAAACAGCTATGTTACTCTTTCTGGGGAAAAATATGTAACAATCCAATGCATTTGACTAATTATAAGGGTTTGAGTTGAATTTCGAGTGTTTAGACAACACTTAAACCCGTTTTATCCGAAAACAGGCTAAAACCGAGAGAAACATAGATTCGAACCGGTAAACAGATACGTTACTCTTTCTAGTGTCAAAATATGGAACAATACAATGCATTTTACTAATTATAAGAGTTTGGGTTGAATTTGGAGTGTTTAGACGCCACTTTTACCCATTTTTCCCAAAACAGGCTAAAACCAAGAAAACATTGATTCGAAGCAGTAAATTGCTTTATTACTGTTCCTAGGGTCAGAATGTGTGACAACCCAATGCATTTGACTAATTGTAAGAGTTCGGGATGAATTTGGAGTGTTTAGACAACACTTAAACCCGTTTTATCCCAAAATAGGCCTAAACCGAGAAAACATGCTAAAACCAAGAGAAACATTGATTTGAACCAATAAACAGCTATGTTATTCTTTCTAGGGTAAAAATATGCAACAATCCAATGCATTTGACTAATTATAAGGGGTTGGGTTGAATTTGGAGTGTTTAGACAACACTTAAACCCGTTTTATCCCAAAACAGGCTAAAACCGAGAAAACAGGCTAAAACCGAGAGAAAACATAGATTCGTATAAGTAAACAGATGTGTTACTCTTTCTAGGGTCAAAATATGTAACAATACAATGCATTTTACAAATTATAAGAGTTTGGGTTGAATTTGGAGTGTTTAGACTCCCCTTTTACCCATTTTTCCCAAAACAGGCTAAAACTGAGAAAACATTGATTTGAAGCAGTAAATTGCTTTGTTACTGTTTCTAGGGTTAGAATGTGTGACAACCCAATGCATTTGACTAATTGTAAGAGTTCGGGATGAATTCGGAGTGTTTAGACAACACTTAAACCCGTTTTATCCCAAAATAGGCTTAAACCGAGAAAACAGGCTAAAACGGAGAGAAACATTGATTATAGCAGTAAACAGCTATGTTACTCTTTCTGGGGAAAATATGTAACAGTCCAATGCATTTGATTAATTATAAGGGTCTGGGTTTAATTTGGAGTGTTTAGACAACACTTAAACCCGTTTTATCCCAAAACAGGCTAAAACCGAGACAAAACATAGATTCGAAGCCGTAAACAGATATGTTACTCTTTCTAGGGTCAAAATATGTAACAATACAATGCATTTTACTAATTATAAGAGTTTGGGTTGAATTTGGAGTGTTTAGACGTCAGTTTTACCCATTTTTCCCAAAACAGGCTAAAACCGAGAAAACATTGATTCGAAGCAGTAAATTGCTTTATTACTGTTTCTAGGGTCAGAATGTGTGACAACCCAATGCATTTGACTAATTGTAAGAGTTTAGGATGAATTCGGAGTGTTTAGACAACACTTAAACCCGTTTTATCCTAAAATAGGCTTAAACCGAGAAAACAGGCTAAAACGGAGAGAAACATTGATTATAGCTGTAAACAGCTATGTTACTCTTTCTGGGGAAAAATATGTAACAATCCAATGCATTTGACTAATTATAAGGGTTTGAGTTGAATTTGGAGTGTTTAGACAACACTTAAACCCGTTTTATCCCAAAACAGGCTAAAACCGAGAGAAACATAGATTCGAACCGGTAAACAGATATGTTACTCTTTCTAGTGTCAAAATATGTAACAATACAATGCATTTTACTAATTATTGTAAGAATTAGAAGGATTGATTAAGTGTTTGGTGAAGAGAATCGATAAACAAAGAGAATGTAGGTAGTATAGCGATTAGAGTATGTAAGAGAGTATTGTTGGGAAAGAGATATTATCTCTTCTTACTTCATTTAGAACATAGTTACAACCTAATTATAGTCATATACAAAGGGTATATACTCCTAAGATTCTATGCACAATTACAAATATTGATAGTGACATAACCTTAATAAGACATGTGACTCTTCCTAAGACAACCCACTTGCACACTCTCGTCAACGGCTAGGAGGGGGACGATTCTAGAAGCTTTGTGACCGTTGGAGGCTTGTCTACATGGGCTGGACTCGTTAGGCCTTTGGATGGTACGGACAGCCCAAGTGTGATGATTGTACGGACGTACGGTCGTACGGACGTGGTGTGTGAGATTTCATAATTATAAGAGTTTGGGTTGAATTTGGAGTGTTTAGACGCCACTTTTACCCATTTTTCCCAAAACAGGCTAAAACCGAGAAAACATTGACTCGAAGCAGTAAATTGCTTTATTACTGTTTCTAAGGTCAGAATGTGTGACAACCCAATGCATTTGACTAATTGTAAGAGTTCGGGATGAATTTGGAGTGTTTAGACAACACTTAAACCCGTTTTATCCCAAAATAGGCTTAAACCGAGAAAACAGGCTAAAACAAAGAGAAACATTGATTTGAAGCAATAAACAGCTATGTTACTCTTTCTAGGATAAAAATATGCAACAATCCAATGCATTTGACTAATTATAAGGGGTTGGGTTGAATTTGGAGTGTTAAGACAACACTTAAACCCGTTTTATCCCAAAACAGGCTAAACCGAGACAAAACATAGATTCGAAGCCGTAAACAGATATCTTACTCTTTCTAGGGTCAAAATATGTAACAATAAAATGGATTTTACTAATTATAAGAGTTTGGGTTGAATTTGGAGTGTTTAGACGTCACTTTTACCCATTTTTCCCAAAACAGGCTAAAACCGAGAAAACATTGATTCAAAGCAGTAAATTGCTTTATTACTGTTTCTAGGGTCAGAATGTGTGACAACCCAAGGCATTTGACTAATTATAAGAGTTCAGGATGAATTCGGAGTGTTTAGACAACACTTAAACCCGTTTTTCCCAAAATAGGCTTAAACCGAGAAAACAGGCTAAAACGGAGAGAAAAATTGATTATAGCTGTAAACAGCTATGTTACTCTTTCTGGAGAAAAATATGTAACAATCCAATGCATTTGACTAATTATAAGGGTTTGAGTTGAATTTAGAGTGTTTAGACAACACTTAAACCCGTTTTATCCCAAAACAGGCTAAAACCGAGAGAAACATAGATTCGAACCGGTAAACAGATATGTTACTCTTTCCAGTGTCAAAATATGTAACAATACAGCTAGGGCTAGGGCTACTCCCTTACAAGAGCCCTTAAATAGTGAAGACAGCTAGGGCTAGGGCTACTCCCTTACAAGAGACATTCTAGGCGATAGGGACATAAAGTAAGAGAAAAATGGTCCCAAGGGGTGAAAGCGACCTGTCCTTGTCTCCCAAGGGGACTCAAGACCCGTGACCTTCTTCCTTCTTCTCTTCTAACGGCTAGAATGCTGTTCTCGATCCTTCTCTTGGGCTTTATGTGATAAGGCCTCATCTCCTTCATGTTACACTTAGTGAAACTCGGCCTTGTTCCACATACGTACGGACGTCCGTACATGTGACCGTACGGACCGTACGGACACGACCAAGTTCATGATCGATGGTCCATACTCCCCCTCAAGCTTAGCCGAATGGAATGGCTAAGCTTGGAACTCGTGAAGTATCACCTCATTAAAAACCTTAGCATAAAAAAACCTCATGGGACAAAATCTATGTTAAGGGAAAAAGAGTGTGATATCCACGAGTTAGACGAGTCTATCTTGGACGTGTAGGATCTACAAGTCCCATCTTGCCATAGATATATTCACAAACTTGGGGACTTGCAGCCTTGGTGAAGATGTCTGCCAACTGGTCTTTACTTGGTGTGTGACATGGTAGGATCACCCCTTCTTCAATCTTCTCTCGAACCTTATGACAATCCACTTCAATATGCTTGGTCCGTTCATGAAAGACTGAGTTGGTTGCAATGTGTATTGCGGCATTGTTGTCACAGTGCATTGTGATTGGTTGATTAGACTCGAATCCAAGGTCCTTGAGGAGTGATTTGAGCCATGTGAGTTCATTGGTGAGTTTCTTCATGGCCCGGTATTCGGACTCGGCACTTGAGCATGAGACCACCTTTTGTTTCTTTGATCGCCACGTTACCAGGTTCCCTCCAACAAACGTACAATATCCGGATGTTGACCTCCTGTCCATCGTGTCACCTGCGTAATCCGCATCACAATACCCTACTATCTCCGTGCTGTTTTTCTTGCCCATCCAAACACCTTGGCCGGGACTCCCTTTTAGGTAACACATGATCCGTTCCACCATGTTCCAGTCAAAGTTGGTCGGTGCTTGCATATGTTGATTAACTTGGTTAACGGCATAGCACAAGTCTGGCCGTGTGATTGTGAGATAGATCAGTTTCCCTACAAGCCTACGATATCTCCCGGATCCGCATATGGTTCGGCCAGCTTGGTGGCCGGAGCATTTGGTGTCTGTTTCATTTCCCCCTTTCGCTTGACCTGGTATCCTTCTTCAAGAGGCGTAGATACCGGCTTAACTCCAAGTTTACCTGTCTCATGTAAAAGATCAAGGGTATACTTTCTTTGGGAGAGAAACAAACCCTCCGGAGAGCGAGAGATTTCAATTCCAAGGAAGTACTTGAGCGCACCAAGATCTTTAATATCAAAGGAAGTGTTAAGAAGGGCCTTGGTGGTGTCAATACCTTCCTTATCATCACCGGAGATAATGATGTCATCCACATAGATCAGGACCACAACCAGGCCATTGGCGGAGCGAAGGGTGAACAAGGTGTGATCGGCTTCAGACCATTTGAAGCCATGGGCTCGAAGAGTGGAGCTGAGCTTGTGGTACCATGCCCTTGGAGATTGTTTTAAACCATAGATGGCCTTGCGGAGTCGGAGCACCTTACCCGGAGCAACAATATCTTCCAGACCCGGTGGAGGGTGCATGTAGACTTCTTCGGAAAGCTCCCCCTGAAGGAACGCATTCTTGACGTCCATTTGCCATAAGTCCCAAGACAAGTTCGTAGCAAGGGAGAGAACGACACGGACAGTGTGAAGTTTAGCAACAGGAGCGAATGTGTCCGTGTAGTCAAGGCCATAGGTTTGTGTGAAGCCATGAGCGACCAGGCGAGCCTTGTAGCGTTCCACCTCACCGGTGCTAAGATACTTGATGGTAAACACCCACTTGGAGCTGACAGCCTTTTTGCCTTTTGGGAGATCTGCCTCGTCCCACGTGTGATTACGTACCATGGCCCCCGTTTCATCATCTAGTGCGTCGAGCCACTCCTTATGTTCTTTGGCCTCCTCATAGGATTGGGGAACAAATGTTAGAATAAGCGGAAGACTTAAGAGAATAAGAGAGGTTTTGATGTTGTAAGGGTAAATAAAAGAGAGAGATAAGTGTGTAACAAAGAGAATAATCGAATAGACTAGAATAGAATGTTTCTTATGTTGTTTACAAGACTAGATATAGTGAGAACAAGAAGAATTAGCCGTTAGGCACAAGAGAGAGGGAGAGAGCCACTTGTGTGGTCCATGGTCCAACATTAATGAGGTGAAAGCGACATGTCCTTGTTGGTTTGAATTGTGGAATCAACCACCAAGCAACCAAATGCACACGTGATTCTTCCCCCATTCGAGATCCTTCTTTCTAGTGGGCTTCTAGGGCCACCTCTTCCTTATTTCTCACTTCATGGCCTGATGGCCTTATGGCCTAGGCTATCCTGACCGTACGGACGGCCTATCACATAAACGGCCATGGTCGGCCTATCACATAAACGGCCATGGTCAATACTCCCCCTCAAGCTTAGCCGAATGAATTGGCTAAGCTTGGAACCCGTGAAGCAGCACCTCATTAAAAACCTTCGTTTAGAAAACCTCATGGGACAAAACTAAGTCAAGGGAAAAAGAGTGTGCTGTCCACGGATTAGAGGAGTCGATCAAGGTCTTGTAATGTCTACAAGCCCAAGTTTGGTATGAATGTAGTCACAAACCTTAGGACTTGCAGATTTGGTGAAGATATCGGCCAACTGATCTTGACTCCGAGTGTGACACGGTAGTATAACTCCTTCCTCAATCTTCTCCCTAACTTTGTGGCAATCACTTTCAATGTGCTTGGTTCTCTCATGGAAGACAGAGTTGGTGGCTATGTGGATTGCAGCCTCATTGTCACAATGCATCGTAATCGGTTGTTTTGAGTCAATACCAAGATCCTTGAGAAGCCCCTTGATGTTCATATATTTTACCATGTTTTCCCTTAGTTTATTCACATCTTTTGCATCTTTTGCTAGTCATTTTCATCATTATTGTGTAGCTTTAGGACTAATCATGCATTAGAGTTTAGTTGCATTGCATTTGCATCTTTTCATGCATAAACAGGTGATTTTGGAGCTTAAGGAGCATGGAAACAATCCTGAGGAGAAGTGAAGCAATCTTGAAGGGAAAGCAAGAGAGTTAAGGCTGAAGAACCAAGGTCCAGAGTCCAACTCGACCAAGCACTCGACCGAGTGGGTAGATGGACTCGACCGAGTGGAGTGTGCACGAGAGAAGCCAGCTCGACCATGGACTCGACCGAGCACTGGTCGAGTTGACCGAGCCGTTGACTACTTTGACTTTTTCTATTTTTAAGGCTTCCACCTCCTCACCTATATAAGGCCTTGTACCTGCAGCCACCAAAGTGTGCAACTTTTTAGATATTCCCTAAACCTAGTTTTTACCTTTTTTAGTTTTATTCCTTTTGCATTTTTATTTTTAAGATCTTGTACTTCCTTAAAAAAGAAGACTAGATTCTTATATTTTGTTGGTTCTATAACTTTCAAGATATTGAGAATTTGAGTTTCATCCTTTCATCAATATTGAAGATCTTTGTTTAATCTTTCTAATAATGCAAGTTTCAATATTTTCTAGGTTTTTGACTTTGATCACCATGTATTGTTGTGAGTAGTTTCCTTAGGATCTTGAGGATGGGTTAGGATGGATTGATCTTGTGGTTTGTGTGACTTGGTCAAGCTTGATTGTTGTAGATCTCTTCTAGGGTAGATGAGCTTAATGCTGATTCTATATCTGAGAGGGTAGAGTCTGATTTCAAGCTTCTTAGCATCACACCAATGTTTAGGAAGCATAGATAAGGCTAGATCTAGAGCTTACCATTAGGCTTGCTAAGAGATTAGAGGTCTTGTTTGGTTTGAGATGTATTGCTTAATGCCTGCTTGTGTAGATTCTTTACTGTGTGAGAACAAGTCTAGAATTGCATAGGTTTGATTATTTCTTGACCATGAGAGTGGGAGAAACTTGTCTTAGATTAATATGTCTAGAGGTTAGCTCAAAGTTTGCTTGAGATTTGTTGACCAAGTTAGATAACCACAATGATTAGTCCATCCCATGAATCCATCCTCAGGACCTTCTTTGTTTATTGAAATCTTAGTCTTAATCCTGTTGCTTGCTTGTTGTTTGATTGGATTTAGCATTACTCTGTTTTTATTGCATTGCTCTGTTTCTGCGTCTAGTCTAGCTCGACCACCCACTCGACCTACACTCGGTCGAGTGCTGCTCGAGTTCATCCCCAGAACTCTGTGTCTATGATTTGTGTTTGTCTTGTTTCATTCCTGTTTCATTCCAGTTGCATACATTTAGTTTTCAGTTCATTAATTATCTTGCATTAGTTCATTAGTAGTAGTCTCTGTTTCTGTTCTTGCTTTATCACTGTTTCAATCATTCAGTTTCATTTGCATCTAGTTGTTAGTTCTTGTAGTTTATTTTCTGCATTTTACATTTTATTCCTAGGATTGTTAGTGACAAACAATCTTTACATTTGTCTTAACTTAGATTCATATGCATATCTTAATTGTTCACGAACACTCATTTAGGATTGATACCTCTTGTACTGCAATAGCATAAGGGGAATTGAAACACCCATCCATCATTCCATTCATATCTCACCATTGCATACATCATCATTCACACCACAATAGAAATCTTGTTTCAATTTGGCGTCGTTGCCCATTTGAGTGTGTTTTTGTGACATTTAGGATCCATATTAGTCTAAGATTAAGTTCTTTTATACGCTTGTGAGGTTGCTGTACTCGAATCTTCTGTTTCTGGGTTGAAGTTCCATTTCAGGTACCACTCGACCAGTCACTCGACCACCACTCGACCGAGTCGTGATCGAGCACCTGCTCGAGCCAGAAGCCGGATCTCTATAACCATCATTTTCCAGTCGACTTGACCTCCTACTTGAGCCTGTGCTCAGTCGCTTGCCTAGCAAAAATCGTTTGTGTCTGTTAATGCACACAAGGTCTAAAGGAAAGGACAATCTTCTTAGGCCTATTGACAACATCAACAACAAGACCAAGAGTTTAGGAGCTAAGCAAAGGAGAGTTGTTAAGCAACAACAAGAGGTTATAGTAGCTATGGATCAACAGGATCAGGTTCAGCGACCAAGGAACATTGGTGCTGGAGATGCACCCAACACTCACAACCAAAGAGCTGGCATTGTGCCACCAACTGTTGCCAACAACAACTTTGAGATCAAGAGTGGATTGATCTCAATGATTCAGGCCAATAAATTCCATGGACTGCCTATGGAGGATCCACTAGATCATCTTGATGAGTTTGACAGAATCTGTGGTCTTACCAAGATCAAGTGAAGATGGTTTCAAGCTGAGGTTGTTCCCTTTCTCACTTGGGGACAAGGCTCATTTATGGGAAAAGACTCTCCTTACTGGTGCAATCACTACTTGGGATGCATGCAAGAAGGCTTTCTTGGCCAAGTTTTTCTCCAATGCTAGGACAGCAAGACTAAGGAATGAGATCTCTGGATTTGCTCAAAGGAGTAATGAAAGCTTTTGTGAAGCTTGGGAGAGATTCAAGGGATACCAAACTCAGTGTCCTCACCATGGTTTCAGTGTGGAGTCTTTGTTGAGCACATTGTATAGAGGAGTGCTTCCCAAGTTCAGAATGCTTCTTGACACAGCCTCCAATGGAAACTTCCTCAACAAGAATGTGGAAGAAGGCTGGGAGTTAGTAGAGAACCTTGCACAGTCTGATGGGAACTACAATGAGGACTATGACAGAACCATAAGGTCATCATCAACTGATCAAGAAGACAGGTACAAGAAGGATCTGAAAATGGTGAATGAAAAGCTTGATAGGATCTTGCTAAGTCAGCAAAAGTCTATTCACTTTGTTAGTGAAGAGGAGCCTCTAGTTCAAGAAGGAGAGAATGAGTTTGCTGAGTTATGCTATATGCAAAACCAAGGAGGCTTCAAGGGTTATAACCAAGGAGGGTTTAGGAACAATAATCTGTCCTATAGGAGCACAAATGTGGCCAACCCACAAGATCAAGTCTACCCTCCTCAACAGCCTCAACAGCACCAAAACTATGTCCCCAAACAACAGCAACAGGTGTTCCAGCCCCAGTTGTGTCCCCCACCAGGGTTTCAGACTAACCAAGGCCAGGAACAAGACCTTAGAGCCATGGTACAACAGCTGTTGATTGGTCAAACACAAGGGAAGATAGAGGAAGCCAAACAGTTTGCTGAGCTAAACCAAAGGCTCACATCTCAATACAATGATCTGAATATGAAGTTTGAGGGTCTGAATTCCAGAGTTAAGTACATGGAGAGTAACATAGCCTCTTCTTCAGCTCCAAAACCCAACCAACTCCCTGGAAAAGCTGTCCAAAATCCAAGGGAGTTCACTGCCAAAGCCATTCAAGTTCATGAGGACGAAGCCACTAGGGACAATGCAGTTCAAGTTTGGGGGAATTCATTAGTTACTGAAGCCCCAAGTAATGTTTGTAACAAGCAATTGGAGCTCGCACCTGAGCTCGAGCATGGACTCGAGCAGCCACTCGATCGAGTGCGTGCTCTAGTGGTCGATCGAGCTGGACAGTCCGAGGCTGACAAACCTGCCAAGTACATTCCTCCTGCCTACAAGCCTCCTCTTCCATTCCCAGGACGTTTCAAAGCACAAAAGATTAAGGAGCTTAAGAAAATCATTGAGAGAAAGGAGATGATGGCTAAGCAACAAGAGGAAGAGAAGGCTTTGAAGGAAGTGGTTGTGATTGAAGAAGCTGTGGTTGAGGAAGTGTTGGCCATACAAGAGATCACCATTGCTTACCAAGAAGAGGAGAGAGGACCTGCCTTGGAACAATATGATCCATATCCTCTCTACAAAGACTTTTTGCTTGATTTGTCAAAGAAGAAGGCTGAAGCTCAAGATGAGAAGGATCTTGAGAACCTTGGAGGAGTGATCATTCCAATAAAGCTTAAGGATCCAGGGCCATTCTACTTGCCTTGCACAATCAGTTACCTCCACTACAATCAATGCCTTTGTGATTTGGGAGCTTCAACAAGTGTCATGCCATATTCCATAGCTCAAAAGCTTGGGAGAACTGACTTCAAATCTACTAAACTCCATGTGTGCCTAGCTGATGGGACAAATAGAGAGGTAGTTGGGAGGTTAGAGAATGTCCCAATCAAGATAGGAAGAGCAAGGATCCACACTGACTTTGTGGTGATAGAGATGGACAAGGAGCCTGAAGATCCAATCTTACTAGGGAGGCCATTCTTAGCTACTGTTGGAGCAGTTATTGATGTCAAGGAAGGTCTTGTGACCTTGAACATTGTTGAAGATGTAGTTATGAAGTTCAATATCTACAATCCAACCAACCTTCCCACCATTGATGACCAGCCTTTTACTATCAAGGACAAAGGTGGTCAAGAAGGGTTAAGTGATAAGGCAACTCCAAAAGCTGAGCTCCCACTTCAAGAGGATTCTGTGGAAAAGCTTAAGAGGTCAGTTCAAGAGTTGACTAGTATGGTTGAGGATCTTCAAGTAAAGCTGAACAAGAGGTCTTTGAGGAAAGCAAGACCAAGGCTCAAAATCAAGAAGAAATATGGTTTGTGTGCTAAGGGTGAGGTGATCAAGGATCAACTTCACAGTGACCAAGAGGTTTCAGGGAGGATTTCATCACCTCCTTGGTATCTAGATCAAGTCTAAGAAGGAAATCAATGTCAAGCTTAGTGACTTTAAACAAGCTCACTAGGGAGGAAGTCCCTAAGGTATCCTTTGTAAATATGGTTTAATTTGTTAGTAGTTTTGATGTGTTTTCTTTTATGTTTTTGTTGGACAGGCTTTTTATTAAGAATGTAGTTGGGTAAGAAGAGATTTGGACTTGGGCAAGAGGTTCGCAAGCCCACTCGACCAGGCCACGAGAAGTACTCGATCGAGCTGGGTAAGGATTAAGGCCCATTTGGTTTCCAAAGCTTCTAGAACGATCGAGTGGAGGGAGAAAAGGAAGAAAATTTTTGAAACTTCAAATTGGTCAAGGAGCTCGACCACGTGCTGGTCGAGTGTGGGGTCGAGTGGTAGCCAAAAAGCAGGTCAAAGATTCCCATTTCAAATTTGAATGGTATGGACGCTCCACCCTTGTCTCCTTGTCCCCTTAGCTTCTTTATATACTCCTAGCACGAGATCATACCTCTCACACTCTCTCATTTGCTCAAAATATCTAAATTCAAGCTTTAAAGTCTCTCTCAAGTTCATCTTTTGCTCAAAGCTTAGTTCTTTCTAGTTTTGGGGTCACTAACCTATTAACTTTAAGCTTTGATTTTATTCCTCTCAGTTTTTGTTCAAAAATGTTTTCCAAGATCACTAAGAAGTCCAAGCAATCAGCTGCAATCTCTAAGGGTCGTCATGATGTTGATTTAGAATCAAGAGAGGATGCTGGAAGGTCCACTCGACGTCCCACTCGAGCATGTACTCGACCGAGTGGCCGTCCGAGTGATCGACCGAGCCAGCGTGCGAGTTCCAGAAACCCAGCTGTTGAGGAAGATCCTGAGAGAACTGAATCAGAGGAGGAAAGGGAGCCAACACTCAATGAGTTTATGAGGAGAGCAAGGGCCAAAGGAAAGAGGCCAGCTGTTGAGGTTGAACAAGAGGGGAGTGAAAGTGAGAGTGAGGAAGAAGAAAGTGAGGAAGAAGAACTAATGGATGATGGAGAAGCTGAGTCTTGTGGATTTTCAAAGAAGCAGCTTTATGATGCTTTCATGAGGATGGAGTTCTTGGGAACCAGATATCCACATAAGGAGACCATGGAGAAGCTTGCCATTGATGAAGATGTGGAGTGCCTCTTTGAGAAGAGCAGCCTTACCAAGTTCATGGGGCTTTGTATGGAGGGGTATAGAGAGGAAAGCTGTGAGTTCCTAGCCACTGTCAAGCTGCACACATATGTGAGGAAGGATGCTGTAGTAGGAGCTGGTCACATTTTTTTCACAATCAAAGGGAAGAAGCATGAGCTCTCAATGAAGAAGCTGGCTGATGTGTTTGGTTTTGAGGTTGGGAGCAAGAGGAGCTTGATGGTTCCAAGAGAAGAACTGTATGCTGTGTGGGAAACCATTGGGGATAACAAGCTCTACTCATCCTCCAACTCCAAGAGCTCAAGGATTAGGAGCCCAGTCTTGAGGTACTACCAGAAAGCTCTTGCCAACACCTTCTTTGCTAGGAAGGAAACTGGAAACATCAATGAGGGAGAGCTAAAGATGATTGACTTGGCTCTCAATGGAGTTCTTCTTCAAGCAAGGAATGGAACCATCATCCTTGGTAGCACTGTAGAGACTGATCTTGCAATGGTGCTGATAGACCATATGATATATTTGAGAAGTTGGGTAGGCAAGCTTGAGAACAAGGGTTCAAGAGGAGCACTTACCATTGGAGGCATCATTACTCCAATTCTTCAAGCTGCTAACATTCCACTTAGAGGAGAAGGGGTCTCACCAAGATGGATTGATTCCAGCTACCTAACCTCTACACTCATCCTAGCCAAGGAGATGCATCAAGGAAACCATATCTTTAACTTTGAGCTGCCAACAGTTGGGAAGAAACAAGTGATCCTACCAAACAAAGAGCTCACTACCATTCAAGAAGGAGCCAACATTGATTTTTGGCCAGCTGATGAGTACTTATTTGATATAGTAGTACAGCCTAGAGTTGATTCAATTGGAGATGTAGAGATGGGTGATGGAGAGGAGCAGTTCTACTTTGAGAACTATAAGCCCAATCCAAGGGATAGTAGAGGAGTGAGAGAGCATAGCAAGAGGTTGACATTGCTGCAAAAGTGGAACAAATGGCATGGGAAGAGGTTTGACAAGCTCAAGAAGAAGGTGACCAACATGGCTAAGTCCATTAGAGGCCTGAAGAAGGAAGTTGCTGACTTGAAGAGTGGAAACTCTTCACCAACTCCATCAAGCCCTTTGAGGAGGAGTGGCTCAACTAGAGCACTTTCAAGAGTTGCAAACCCTGTGGAACCAGCTCGGGCTTCAATGTATGAGCCAAATCAGAGGAAGAGGAGCTCAAGTACCCGAGAACAACAGTTTTCGAGGCACTCGACCGGGTCACTCGAGCACCCACTCGACCGAGCACCTTGGAGCCACTCGACCGAGTTCCAGCCTAGACAACCATTTGGCTTCCCACCTCCAGCTGCTTATCCAGGCTATCCAGGTTACCCCCCCATACCACCCCAATACTTTATGGATCCAGCACAATACCAACAGTACCAGCAGTACCAGACTCAAGATATGGAGACTCGCGGTCCAGCTCGACCCCCCCACTCGGACATGCACTCGACCGAGTCACGGGCGATTGGCATTGTCGAGCTGCCCCAATCACCTTCTTCCAGTCACCAGCAGGATCCCAGCTACACCTTTGATAGTATGCAGGAGGATGTGGACAGCTTCTTCTCCAATCCTTGAGGTAACATTATCACCTTACCATTGTATATACCATAGCATTTCATATGTTGTGTTTTGTTTTAAGTCTTGAATCCTCAAGCAAATTTCTTTCACACAAGGGACTGTGTGATTTAAGTTTGGGGGAGGGTTTGAGATAGCATTTGATGTTGTGTTTTGTTTTCTTATTTCAAATTTTTATCATCATCATGTTAGCACTTGCATAATCATCTAAGGCATAGGAAAACCATAAAAATTTGAAAAATTTTTGCAAAAATCTTTATAAAAAAGAGAGTGTTCATGTAGTTTGCATTGCATATTTAAGTATTTTGTTTATCATATAGGACTGTTTGCATTTGGGATCTATGATGAGTTTTTCCTTGTTAGCTTGCTTAATTCACTAGACTAAGATCAATGCCCAAGTTAATAGTACTTTGATGCTAGTTGAGTGGTTAGAAGCATAAGAATGAACCAAGCCTTGAATTCCTGAATTGCATTTGGTCTAAATTGAAGCATGTTGTGATTTGATGCCATTTCCTATCTATATAAGAACCTAATATTGACTGTTAATTATCAATGTATGCATTGCTTTAAACTCATGGATACC
This sequence comes from Camelina sativa, assembly GCF_030686135.1. Taxonomy (NCBI): domain Eukaryota; kingdom Viridiplantae; phylum Streptophyta; class Magnoliopsida; order Brassicales; family Brassicaceae; genus Camelina; species Camelina sativa. Next base: position 22,143,392 of record NC_141880.1, on the reverse strand, counting down.
ATATACTTATTTGGATCATCTTTCTCCTTTTGCCACTCTTGTTGATCCAAGTAGCTGATTTCACTTTTAAATCAGTTTCCCTACCCCTAACCAAACCTTCTTTCAAGCCATGTTTATTCTTGTGTGTGTGAGGCCTATTTTGGGATTGAGCTTGGTAGAAAGTGTTAGGTTTGAACTGACAAGAGTAAAACCTTGTGTAGTTCTAGTTTGCATTTTTCAAACTAGATAGGACTAGGTGGTTCACTTGTTGGGTTTGGGACTTGGCTGTCATGAAAAGAAAAGAGGAAAAAGAGAAAGAAAAGGATAGAGTCTTTAGGAGGGGAATGTGTTTAAGTAAATTTAAAGTCTAGTGAAAGAATGGGAAGAATAAGGTTATCTAAGATGGTTCTAGTTAAAGAAAAGAAAAGAAAGCAAAGTGAAGTTTAGCAAAAAGCTTATATGTCTTAAGAATAAGAAGAAAAGAGAACCATAGCAATAAGAAAAAAAATTCCCATTCCACTAGAAAGATCAATTAAGAAACCTCTCCTAAGACTTGAAAACCAAAAGAGAAAAGGGTGAAAGAGAAAAGAAGAAGTTAAAGGGTAGCACTAGGATCATTTGGGTTTAGATTGATAGGATAAACACTTTGGGTACCTTTGGGTAGACAAGGCTTTATTCTTGTATGTGTCTAGGTGTTCTTACCTTTAGCATTCTTCTAAAGCTCAATCCATTTTTATGAGAGAACCTTGATATTGACAAGCCCCACTCTAAAAAAAAAAAGAGACCATCATTGTCTCAAAACCCTTTATTACCAAGCCAAATGAGTTTAAGCATTGCATAGAATTGATTCATGTTCTTGATTAATGAATGTTAAAGGAATTGGTTGATTTGAATGCATGTGGATATCTAAGGCTTAAATCAGTAAAGGTTGTGAAATGCTTGTCTAAAATTTTTAATTCCATCTCATTCAACTTGCATCATAGTATTATTAACTTGGACATTGATTCTAGATGGTCTATTTGCAAGCTTTAGGAGCTGAGATCCCACTTTCAAACCTCATCTACCTTCTTATGTCTTGTTTATTTGCTTGAGGGCAAGCAAAGACTAAGTTTGGGGGTGTTGATGTTCATATATTTTACCATGTTTTCCCTTAGTTTATTCACATCTTTTGCATCTTTTGCTAGCCATTTTCATCATTATTGTGTAGCTTTAGGACTAATCATGCATTAGAGTTTAGTTGCATTGCATTTGCATCTTTTCATGCATAAACAGGTGATTTTGGAGCTTAAGGAGCATGGAAACAATCCTGAGGAGAAGTGAAGCAATCTTGAAGGGAAAGCAAGAGAGTTAAGGCTGAAGAACCAAGGTCCAGAGTCCAACTCGACCAAGCACTCGACCGAGTGGAGTGTGCACGAGAGAAGCCAGCTCGACCATGGACTCGACCGAGCACTGGTCGAGTTGACCGAGCCGTTGACTACTTTGACTTTTTCTATTGTTAGGGCTTCCACCTCCTCACCTATATAAGGCCTTGTACCTGCAGCCACCAAAGTGTGCAACTTTTTAGATATTCCCTAAACCTAGTTTTTACCTTTTTTAGTTTTATTCCTTTTGCATTTTTATTTTTAAGATCTTGTACTTCCTTAAAAAAGAAGACTAGATTCTTATATTTTGTTGGTTCTATAACTTTCAAGATATTGAGAATTTCAGTTTCATCCTTTCATCAATATTGAAGATCTTTGTTTAATCTTTCTAATAATGCAAGTTTCAATATTTTCTGGGTTTTTGACTTTGATCACCATGTATTGTTGTGAGTAGTTTCCTTAGGATCTTGAGGATGGGTTAGGATGGATTGATCTTGTGGTTTGTGTGACTTGGTCAAGCTTGATTGTTGTAGATCTCTTCTAGGGTAGATGATCTTACTGCTGATTCTATATCTGAGAGGGTAGAGTCTGATTTCAAGCTTCTTAGCATCACACCAATGTTTAGGAAGCATAGATAAGGCTAGATCTAGAGCTTACCATTAGGCTTGCTAAGAGATTAGAGGTCTTGTTTGGTTTGAGATGTATTGCTTAATGCCTGCTTGTGTAGATTCTTTACTGTGTGAGAACAAGTCTAGAATTGCATAGGTTTGATTGTTTCTTGACCATGAGAGTGGGAGAAACTTGTCTTAGATTAATATGTCTAGAGGTTAGCTCAAAGTTTGCTTGAGATTTGTTGACCAAGTTAGATAACCACAATGATTAGTCCATCCCATGAATCCATCCTCAGGACCTTCTTTGTTTATTGAAATCTTAGTCTTAATCCTGTTGCTTGCTTGTTGTTTGATTGGATTTAGCATTACTCTGTTTTTATTGCATTGCTCTGTTTCTGCGTCTAGTCTAGCTCGACCACCCACTCGACCTACACTCGGTCGAGCGCTGCTCGAGTTCATCCCCAGAACTCTGTGTCTATGATTTGTGTTTGTCTTGTTTCATTCCTGTTTCATTCCAGTTGCATACATTTAGTTTTCAGTTCATTAATTATCTTGCATTAGTTCATTAGTAGTAGTCTTTGTTTCTGTTCTTGCTTTATCACTGTTTCAATCATTCAGTTTCATTTGCATCTAGTTGTTAGTTCTTGTAGTTTATTTTCTGCATTTTACATTTTATTCCTAGGATTGTTAGTGACAAACAATCTTTACATTTGTCTTAACTTAGATTCATATGCATATCTTAATTGTTCACAAACACTCATTTAGGATTGATACCTCTTGTACTGCAATAGCATAAGGGGAATTGAAACACCCATCCATCATTCCATTCATATCTCACCATTGCATACATCATCATTCACACCACAATAGAAATCTTGTTTCACCCCTTCAACCAAGTCAACTCGTTGGTTAGCTTCCTCATTGCTCGATACTCGGCTTCGGCGCTTGAGCAAGATACTACCTTCTGCTTCTTTGACTTCCATGTAACTAGGTTCCCACCGATGAAGGTACAATATCCAGTGGTTGACCTCCTATCCAAAGTATCCCCATTGTAGTCCGCATCACAATAGCCTACTAGTTCAGTATTATCATTCTTGGCCATCCAAATGCCTTGACCCGGACTGCCTTTGAGATAGCTTAGAATTCTTTCGACCATGCTCCATTGATACTTGCTTGGAGCCTTCATGTGCTGACTAACCTGGTTCATAGCATAACATATGTCAGGTCGCGTGATGGTAAGATATATTAACTTACCTACAAGCCGGCGATAGCGTGTGACATCCGGGAATGGTTCGTCCATGGGCTCTCGCGCCTTGCCTTCTTTTGCCCTAATGCTCTCCCCCTTTCGCTTGAGTTGGTAGTCCTCAGCTAGTGGCGTAGCCGCCGGAGACACACCAAGCTTACCGGTTTCAGCTAGCAAGTCAAGAGTATACTTGCGTTGGGAAAGAAAGAGTCCCTCCGGAGAGCGACAGATTTCAATCCCAAGGAAGTATTTGAGCTCGCCGAGGTCCTTGATCTCAAATGCAGACTTGAGAGTTTGCTTGGTGTGTGCAATGCCAGCTTTATCATCGCCAGTCACAATAATGTCGTCGACATAGTTAAGGACCACGACCAGGCCAAGGGATGTGTGAAGTGTAAAAAGGGTGTGATCGGCCTCTGATCGCCTAAAACCGTGAGTTTTGAGGGTGGAGCTCAGCTTATGGTACCAGGCCCGCGGAGACTGCTTGAGGCCATAGATGGCCTTGCGCAGCCTTAAGACTTTCCCGGGAGCAACCAAGTCTTCAAGGCCCGGAGGAGGCGTCATATAAACCTCTTCGTCCAATTCGCCTTGGAGAAAGGCATTTTTGACATCCATTTGCCACAGATCCCACGAGAGGTTGACCGCGAGAGAGAGAACGACCCGAACCGTATGGAGCTTGGCCACCGGGGCAAATGTCTCCGTGTAGTCATCACCATATGTTTGGGTAAAACCTCGGGCGACCAGTCGAGCCTTGTGACGTTCAATGGCGCCTGTACTCAAGAACTTGATGGTGAAGACTCATTTGGAGCTCACAGCCTTTTTACCCTTGGGAAGGTCAGCCTCGTCCCACATGTGGTTCCTGATCATGGCACCAGTTTTGTCTTGGACAGCAGCTAACCACTCTTGGTGTGCCTTAGCCTCATCATAAGTTTGAGGAACCCAATGAGCATCGACTTGGCCAAAGAAAGCTTGGTGCTCGACCGGAAGCAGCTCAAGCGAACAAACGGCCTGAATAGGATGTGCAACGGCCTGGCTGTTGTAGTAGACTCGTTTGTCCTTCCATGTGGACGGGTGAGATCGAACACGTTCACTTCGGCATAGACCCGGTTGAGAAGGCAGTTCTATTGGTTGTACGTCAACCGTGTCACTGGCTGTGGAAGCCTCTTCCCGGTGGTCCGTAGTAGGTGTTAAGGAGACAGCATGGGGTCCGGCCGGCGAAGTTGGCACAGGAGGAGCATGATCTGAAGGTAATTCATCCTCGGGGACAGCCGCGAGGTCCGGTCCATTCTCTGTACTGGTCGGACTTGACTCAAGCCGTGTAGGGGCCATCGGTGGAGATGAATTCCCAAGGTGGTCGAGGAGGAATTTTAGGCTAGAGGTCCGGTCATTAGGTGAGGAGGAGAGGTCTTTGAGGCTGTTCTAGTCCTTGTTGTCAAAATAGCCCACATTTTCCATGAAGCGAACATCTCGAGAAACATACAAACGACTTGTCGTTGGATCATAGCACTTGTATCCCTTTTGAGTCGTGGAATAGCCAATGAACATGCACCTCACGCTTTTAGGATCAAGCTTACTCCGCTGTTCCCCTGGTACAAACACGAAACAAACACAACCGAATACGCGTAAGTGATCTAGGGATGGTTTAAATTTGTTCAATACCTCAAACGGTGACAAGTCACTAAGGACTTTGGTTGGTGTTCGATTAATCAAGTAACACGCCATCAGCACGGCATCGCCCCAATATCGTCTTGTCACATGTGAGTGGAACATCATGGATCGTGCGACCTCCATGAGGTGTCTGTTCTTCCTCTCGGCCACACCATTTTGTTGGGGTGTATATGGACAGCTAGTTTGGTGTAAAATGCCATGCTTAGCCAAGTGTTCTTTGAACTTGTGACTTGTATATTCTCCACCATTGTCTGACCTAAGTATCTTAATTTTAGCATTGAAATGATTAGTAACATAATTTTGGAAATTTATGAATGCATCAAATACTCTATCCTTTGAAGGTAACAAAGTAATCCATGTATACTTAGATTTTTCATCAATAAAAGTCACAAAGTATTTGTTATTATCTCTAGAAAGACATGGTGAGGTCCACACATCAGAATGCACTAGATCAAAGCAATGCTCATAACTAGTATTGGACTTAGGGAAAATAGATTTGCAATGTTTACCAAGAATACAAGACTCACACATTGAGTTATCAAAAGAAACATTTGGTAACATTAAAGCAAGAGCCCTAGAGTGAGGATGGCCTAGTCTAGCATGCCACACACTGTCCGAATTAACAACAAAACAAGACTTAATAGAAGTAGATAAGCTAGGTGAGGATTTCTCCAGGACATAAAGATCTCCATTTCCTTGTCCTTCTCCAAGAACTTTCCCAGTCTCAATATCCTGAAAATGAACACTATTAGGACCAAAGATTGCATAACAATTCAAATCATTAGTAGCCCTCTTAACTGATAGAAGATTAGAAGTGAAGGTAGGCATAAAGAAAGCTTTTGAGGTCTTATCAAATAGTTTCAATTACCCTATCCCTTTCACAGGTATTTGTTCTCCATTAGCAATAATAACATTCCCTAAAGCCGATTTTATGTTGTTAATTAAACTAGGGTTACTAATCATGTGATGAGAAGCCCCTGAGTCAACAACAAGAGATTTACTCGGTTTAGAGGTAAAGAGAGAGATACCAGACTCTTTGAGTGAAGCAATGGAGCGAATGAGTGCTTCTAGGTCTGATTTCCTCACCACTTCTCCATAAGCTGCGGTCATGGCCGCCTCATCTCCTTGCTCGGATGAACCGGCTCCCTTGTCATTAGATGCTTCCTTTGATAGGTTAGCCTTAAACTTGGCCGGTTTGAGATGGGGATGGAGAATCCAGCACTTGTCTTTCATATGACCTCGCTTCTTGCAATGGTCACATATCCACACCTTCCTATCCTCTTGTTTGTACACTCCTTTGTTAGCTGTAACAAGCTCCCCCTTGCCGCTAAACAGGTCAAACGATCCTTGTTCTCTTTGGATTTGAGAGCAGATGTCTTCAAAGGAGGGTAGCTTCTCAGCCCTGAGGATGTGCTTCAAGAGGTCATTGAAAGATGGGTTTAAGGTAAGGAGAAGTCCAAAGACCTTGTCTTGCTCCTTCCTTTCGGTCAGCACCATTGGATCGAGTGTACTTGGCCGTAACATGTCAAGTTCGGACCATAGTGCTCTAAACTTCCCAAGATGTTTAGTGAACTCCACATCATCTTGATTGAGCTCATTTATAGCCTTCTTGACTTCAAAGACTCTAGTCAAGTTAGATACATTACCATAAACACTTTTAAGTGTTTCCCAAAGCTCCTTGGCCGTTTCACAATAGGAGTAGGCTTCAAGGATTGATGTGTCAAGAGAGTTTTGGAGGACAGATAGAACAACTTGGTCTTCTTGAAACCACTTGGCCTTCCTCTCACTCTCTTCCTCTACTTCCACCTCGGAAGCGCCTTCATCTTCTCCTTTGAGGTTTTGCTTTGGAACATAGTCAGTTTCGACATGATTCCAAAGACCACGACCTCCAAGGGCAGTTCTTGTGGTTCTTGTCCACAGCAGGTAGTTTGTTCCCTTAAGAACAATGGGAGTAACAATGGGTTTGGTGTTCTCCATGGTTTAAATGCTATGGACCGTTGGATAAACCGTTTACCCGGAGAATAAAAGAAGAAAAGACTAAGAAACAAGTGAACAGAGATGAAGAATGGAAGAATAGGAGAGTAGATTGTCAAGAACAACAACCTAGCTCTGATACCATGTTAGAATAAGCGGAAGACTTAAGAGAATAAGAGAGGTTTTGATGTTGTAAGGTTAAATAAAAGAGAGAGATAAGTGTGTAACAAAGAGAATAATCGAATAGACTAGAATAGAATGTTTCTTATGTTGTTTACAAGACTAGATATAGTGAGAACAAGAAGAATTAGCCGTTAGGCACAAGAGAGAGGGAGAGATCCACTTGTGTGGTCCATGGTCCAACATTAATGAGGTGAAAGCGACATGTCCTTGTTGGTTTGAATTGTGGAATCAACCACCAAGCAACCAAATGCACACGTGATTCTTCCTCCATTCGAGATCCTTCTTTCTAGTGGGCTTCTAGGGCCACCTCTTCCTTATTTCTCACTTCATGGCCTGATGGCCTTATGGCCTAGGCTATCCTGACCGTACGGACGGCCTATCTCATAAACGGCCATGGTCGGCCTATCACATAAACGGCCATGGTCAATAACAAAGTGGGCATCAATTTTGCTGAGGAAGGCCGCATGGTCCAATGGGACCAGGTCAAGCGAACATACAGCTTGGATAGGATGGGCGACAGCTTGGTTGTTATAATACACACGTTTCTCTTTCCAGGTGGACGGGTGAGACCTGATGCGTTCACTGCGTCTCGGCAAAGGCCGAGATTCCTGTGGGACAGCCTCACCATGTCCTTCATGCTCCTGATTAGTACAGTCGGTTGGCTGTTCAGTGACGGTCGCCGTTGGTGAAGCCATGTCTGGTTCAGCACCGTGGACAGACTCCTCTTCGGGTAGATGTGATGATGTTGAGTCATGCGGTGGGCACGGCTCAGAGTGATTTGGCTCAATGACGTTTGGTGGTGTTGTGATGCCGAGGTGACCAAGAAGGAACCGCAAGTTAGTCGCCCGATCAGAGGTGGGCTGAGAGAGGTCCTTCAAGTTGTCCCAATCCTTCTTGTCATGATATCCTTGATGTTCGAAGAACTTCACATCCCTAGAGATAAGCGTACGGCCAGTGGTAAGATCGTAGCACTTATATCCCTTTTGACTTGTTGAGTAGCCGATGAACATGCACTTAGTGCTTTTGGCATCGAGCTTACTTCTTTGTTCTCCTGGTATTAACACAAAACACACACACCCAAACACACGTAAGTGATCAAGAGAAGGTTTAATTTTGTTTAATACCTCATAGGGTGACATGTCTTGTAAGACTTTGGTTGGTGTCCTATTGATCAAGTAACATGCCGTCATGACCGCATCTCCCCAAAACCTCTTTGTGACATTGGTGTGAAACATCATTGATCTTGCCACTTCCATGAGATGACGGTTCTTCCTCTCCGCCACTCCATTTTGTTGTGGTGTGTATGGGCAACTTGTTTGTTGTAGTATGCCATGCTTTGCTAAGTGTTCTTTGAGTTTGTGGCTAGTGTATTCTCCTCCATTATCCGATCTTAGTACCTTTTTTTTAGCATTGAAGTGATTAGTGACATAGTTCTGAAAATTAACAAAGGCATCATAGACTCTATCTTTAGATGGTATCAAGGTAAGCCATGTGTACTTAGATTTTTCATCAATAAAGGTCACAAAATACTTGTTGTTATCTCTAGATAGGCAAGGAGATGTCCACACATCAGAATGTACCAAATCAAAGCAATGATCATATAAGGTAGTAGACTTAGGAAAAACTGACTTGCAATGTTTACCAAGAATACAAGCCTCACACTTAGAGTTATCAAATGAACCATTAGGCAACATTAATTTAATAGCATGAGAGTGAGGGTGGCCTAGCCTAGCATGCCACACATCACTTGAGCCACTACTAAGATTTGAAATAAGCGAAAACAAATTTGAAGAACTTGGTAAAGTTTTCTCTAGGACATAGAGATCTCCTCTAGCCTCCCCTTCTCCAAGGATCTTTCCAGTCTCAATATCCTGAAAATGTACACTATTAGGTCCAAAGATAGTATAACAATTGAGATCAGTAGTAGCTTTCTTAACCGATAGAAGATTAGATGTAAAAGTAGGCATAAAGAAGGCCTTTGAGTGTTTATCAAACAATTTCAAATCTCCTATTCCTTTAACTGCTATACGGTCCCCATTGGCAATAATAACATTCCCTACAGCTGGTTTTATGTTGTTTATGAGACTAGGATTGCTTATCATATGGTGAGAAGCACCTGAGTCAACAACAAGGGAGTTACTAGGTTTTGAGGCAAAGAAAGAGATACCAGAATCCTTTAGTGCAACAATGGACTTGATGAGGGCCTCCAGGTCTGACTTCCTCACAAGATCTCCGTAGGATGCGGCCATGGCCGTGGCTGTTGTCCCTCCTTGGTTCGCTGCACCGGTACCTTGACCGCTAGGTCCTTCTTGCGAGAGGTTAGCCTTGAACTTAGCCGGTTTGAGATGAGGGTGAAGGATCCAGCACTTGTCCTTCACATGGCCTCTCTTCTTACAGTGATCACATACCACCATCCTCCTGTCCTCGTGCTTGTAAGTTCCCTTGTTGGCGGTGGCCAACTCTTCTTTCCCACTAAAGAGACCAAGTGAACCTTGTTCTTTTTGGACTTGGGAACACACATCATCAAGGGTGGGTAGCTTATCACCACGAAGGATGTGTTTGATGAGATCGTTAAACACCGGGTTAAGAGTAAGTAAGAGGCCAAAGACCTTGTCTTGCTCTTTTCTCTCGTTGAGGATGTCCGGATCGATTGTACTTGGCCTAAGCATCTCAAGTTCGGCCCATAGTGACCTAAACTTCCCAAAATGCTTTGTGAACTCTAAGTCTTCTTGGTGGAGACTGTTAATCACCTGCTTGACTTCAAATACTCGAGTCAAGTTGGTCACATTCCCATAGACGTTCGCAAGCGTCTCCCATAGCTCCTTAGCCGTCTCGCAGTACGAGTAAGCTTCAAGGATTGGTGCGTCCAGCGAACTTTGGAGAATGGCAAGCACGGTCTGATCTTCTTGGAACCACTTGACTTCCTTTTCGAGATCAGCCTCCTTGTCTTCTTCCTTTTCTTCTTTACCGTCCTCTTTGGTGGCTTTCTTGGGGAGTTGGTCCATCTCAACATGGATCCATAAGCCCCGGCCACTAAGTGCGGTCTTTGTGGTTCTTTTCCACAACAAATAATTTGCTCCTTTGAGCACCACTGGAGTAACAGTCGGTTTGTTGTTATCCATTGTCACAGATTTGAGTGTAAGAGAGTATAATAGATAGAGTAGTGACGAGTATGAGTAGATTAGCGAGTAGAAGGTATAAGAGAGTTATAGATTAGCAAGTATAACAGAGAATAGAAGTGTTAGGAGTAAGTTTAGAGAATTGTGGATCGAAAAACTTGCTCTGATACCATGTTGTTTTAAGTGGAAGTAAAGAGCTAAGAGTGAGAAATGTGGTTTTGGTCGGCAAAGAGAATGAAGAGGATCTTTTATTCCATAAATAAGTATATCGATTACAATGTGGCTAAGAGCCCTTAAATAGTGAAGACAGCTAGGGCTACTCCCTTACAAGAGACATTCTAGGCGATAGGGACATAAGGTAAGAGAAAAATGGTCCCAAGGGGTGAAAGCGACCTGTCCTTGTCTCCCAAGTGGACTCAAGACCCGTGACCTTCTTCCTTCTTCTCTTCTAACGGCTAGAATGCTGTTCTCGATCCTTCTCTTGGGCTTTATGTGATAAGTCCTCATCTCCTTCATGTTACACTTAGTGAAACTCGGCCTTGTTCCACATACGTACGGACGTCCGTACATGTGACCGTATGGACCGTACGGACACGACCAAGTTCATGATCTTTAGTCCATAGATTCAAGCAGTAAACAACTATGTTACTGTTTCTAGGGTCAAAATATGTAACAATGCAATGCGTTTGACTAATTATAAGAGTTTGGACTGAATTTGGAGAGTTTAAACACCACTTTTACCCATTTTTTCCCAAAACAGGGTAAAACCGAGAAAACATTGATTCGAAGCAGTAAATTGCTTTGTTACTGTTTCTAGGGTCAGAATGTGTGATAACACAATGCATTTGACTAATTGTAAGAGTTCAGGATGAATTCGGAGTGTTTAGACAACACTTAAACCCGTTTTATCCCAAAACAGGCTTAAACCGAGAAAACAGACTAAAACAAAGAGAAACATTGATTTGAAGAAATAAACAGCTATGTTACTCTTTCTAGGATAAAAATATGCAACAATCCAATGCATTTGACTAATTATAAGGGGTTGGGTTGAATTTGGAGTGTTTAGACAACACTTAAACCCGTTTTATCCCAAAACAGGCTAAAACCGAGACAAAACATAGATTCGAAGCCGTAAACAGATATCTTACTCTTTCTAGGATCAAAATATGTAACAATACAATGCATTTTACTAATTATAAGAGTTTGGGTTGAATTTGGAGTGTTTAGACGTCACTTTTACCCATTTTTCCCAAAACAGGCTAAAACCGAGAAAACATTGATTCGAAGCAGTAAATTTGCTTTGTTACTGTTTCTAGGGTCAGAATGTGTGACAACCCAATGCATTTGACTAATTATAAGAGTTCGGGCTGAATTTAGAGTGTTTAGACCACACTTAAACTCGTTTTATCCCTAAATAGGCTTAAACCGAGAAAACAGGCTAAAACCGAGACAAAACATAGATTCAAACAATAAATAGCTATGTTACTCTTTCTAGGGTAAAGATATGGAACAATCCAATGCATTTGACTAATTATAAGGTTTTGGGTTGAATTTGGAGTGTTTAGACAACACTTAAACCCGTTTTATCCCAAAACTGGCTAAAACCGAAAAAACAGGCTTAAACCGAGAGAAAACATAGATCCGAAACAGTAAACAACTATGTTACTCTTTCTAGTGTCAAAATATGTACCAATACATTTCATTTGACTAATTATAAGAGTCTGGATTGAATTTGGAGTGTTTAGACACTACATTTACCCATTTTTTCCCAAAACAGGGTAAAACCAAGAAAACATTGATTCGAAGCAGTAAATTACTTTGTTACTGTTTCTAGGGTCAGAATGTGTGACAACCCAATGCAATTGACTAATTTTAAGAGTTCAGGATGAATTCGGAGTGTTTAGACTGTAAGTTTGAGAGTAGAGTAATCAAGAGATTATGGAAGAGAGTGAAATCGTGTAAAGAGTGAGGAGAGTGAACGATTGAGAGAGAGAGTGTTGGAGAAAGAGAATAAACTCTTTTCTTACTTCTATTAGTATGATACTTACAAACTATTTAAAGACATATACAAATAGGATATTCTCTTAGGATCCTATGCACACTAATATGAGGAGAAAGCGACATCTCCTTATTCTAACATGTGATCTCCTCTTCTCTCTTACAACTTGCTCCAACGGCTACAAAGGAAGGATCGAGATGAATGGCGACCGTTGGAGGATCTCTTTGGTGGATTGGGCTCATGAAGACTTCTATTTGAGGATGGCCCGTTGGTTGGTCGTACGGACGTCCGTACGGTCGTACGGACAAGTGTGTGTGCCGGTTCATACTCCCCCTCAAGCTTGACTTGGGGAACTAGTCAAGCTTGACAACATAGGCACCCACCTCATTAAAAACCTTAGTATAGAAAAACCTCTTGGGAAAACTATACTTAAGGGAAAAAGAGTGTAGGCGCCAAAACAAAGCAAGTCATGGCCGAGTGAGGTTTAGGAGGCCAAGCTTAGGATGGATGTATTCACACACTTGGGGGCTCGCAGCTTTAGTCAGGACGTCTGCAAGTTGTTCTTTGCTTTCGGTATGGCAAGGTAAGACAACTCCAAGCTTGATTTGTTCTCGGACCTTATGGCAATCCACTTCAATGTGCTTGGTCCGCTCATGGAACACTGAATTGGTTGCTATATGAATGGCTGCTTCGTTATCACAGTGCATGGTGATCGGCTTTGTTGATTCTATTCCAAGATCCTTGAGTAACATCTTCAGCCACATTAGCTCCGTCGTTAGCTTCCTCATAGCTCTATACTCGGATTCGGCACTTGAGAGTGAGACGACCTTTTGCTTCTTGCTCTTCCATGTGACCAGGTTCCCTCCAAGGAACGTGCAATAGCCTGTGGTTGAGCGTCGGTCCCCACGATCTCCGGCATAGTCAGCGTCGCAGTAGCCTACCAACTCAGTGCTCTTGTTGCGTCCCATCCATATGCCTTGGCCGGGTGAGCCCTTGATGTACTTGAGGATCCGTGTCAGCATGTTCCAATGGTGCACGGTGGGGTTCTTCATATGCTGGCTTACCTGGTTCACGGCAAAGCAAATGTCAGGCCGTGTGATAGTCAAATAAATGAGCTTACCGACTAGCCGCCGGTAGAGGCTAACGTCCTCGAATGGAGCGGTGTCAAGCTCCCCCTGTCCTCCATCCTTGTAATTCTCTTCTAGGGGCGTTGTTACTGCCTTAGTGTAAGACTTTGTAGAATAAAGAAGAGAATCAAGAGATTGATGAGAGATATCGGTAGACAAAGAGAATGAGGAAGAAGAAAAGATTAGGTTATTGTTCCATAAGAATACATATTACAATGTAGGCTAAAGCCTATATATATCAAGGGAAAATTAGGGCTACACCCTCTACCAACCGATCGTATAAGTGATAGGGACAAGGAGAGAGATAGAACTAATCCCAACGGTGATAGTGACCCGTCCTAGTCTCCTTAAACACAACATAACCCGTGACTCCACTTGTTCCTCCTCTCTAACGGCTACAAGCGACATTCTAGATCCTTCTCATGGGCCTAAGGAGAGCAGGCCTCCTCATTGTCTTTACACACTTACATGACTCGGCCTTATTGCTTGGTTGTACGGACGGCCCCATAATTGTACGGACGGCCATGGCTGCCTTAGGCTTATTCTCTTGATCAATACTCCCCCTCAAGCTTAGCCGAGTGAAATGGCTAAGCTTGGAACCCGTGAAGCAGCACCTCATTAAAAACCTTGACTTAGAAAACCTCATGGGACAAAACCAAGTCAAGGGAAAAAGAGTGTGCTGTCCACGGATTAGGGAAGCTTGATCATGGCCGTGTAATGTCTACAAGTCCAAGTTTGCTGTAGATGTGATCACAAACCTTGGAGCTTGCAGACTTGGTGAAGATGTCAGCTAGCTGATCTTGACTCCTTGTGTGGCATGGTAACACCACTCCTTCTTCAATCTTCTCTCTCACCTTGTGGCAATCGCTTTCTATGTGCTTGGTCCTCTCATGAAAGACTGAGTTTGTGGCAATGTGGATAGCCGCTTCATTGTCGCAGTGCATGGTCATGGGCTGCTTTGTCTCGATGCCTAAGTCCTTGAGTAGGCCCTTCAGCCATGTCATCTCGTTAGTGAGCTTCCTCATAGCTCTATACTCGGCCTCGGCGCTAGAGCATGAAACCACCTTTTGTTTCTTAGACCTCCATGTAACCAAGTTGCCTCCAACAAACGTGCAGTACCCAGTGGTGGATCTCCTATCCAGCGTGTCGCCATTGTAATCCGCATCACAATAGCCAACGATTTCGGTGTTGTCATTCTTGCCCATCCAAATACCTTGACCCGGACTGCCCTTGAGATAGCTTAGGATCCTTTCGACTTGACTCCATTGGTACTTGCTTGGTGCCTTCATATGTTGGCTAACCTGATTCACAGCATAGGATATGTCAGGTCGTGTGATAGTAAGGTATATCAGCTTACCTACAAGCCGGCGGTAGCGTGTGACGTCTAAGAATGGCTCGTCCATTGGTTCCTTAGGTCGGCCTTCTTTTGCCCGTAAGCTCTCCCCCTTTCGCTTGAGCTGGTAATCTTCATCAAGGGGCGTAGCAACCGGAGACACACCAAGCTTGCCAGTCTCCTCTAACAAGTCAAGAGTATACTTGCGTTGTGAGAGGAAGAGTCCTTCCGGTGAGCGACAAATCTCAATACCAAGAAAGTATTTGAGTTCCCCAAGGTCCTTGATGTCAAATACCGACTTGAGAGAGTCCTTGGTGTCCTGAATGGCCGCCTTATCATCACCAGTCACGATGATGTCGTCGACGTATATGAGCACCACCACCCAACCAATAGAGGTGCGACGCGTGAAGAGAGTATGATCAGCCTCCGATCGCGTAAAACCATCAGTCTTGAGAGTGGAGCTTAGTTTGTGGTACCACGCTCGTGGGGACTGCTTAAGGCCATAGATGGCCTTACGTAGCCTCAAGACTTTTCCGGGTGTAACCATGTCTTCAAGGCCGGGAGGAGGCGTCATGTACACTTCTTCATCAAGTTCACCTTGAAGGAAGGCGTTCTTCACATCCATCTGCCATAAGTCCCATGAGAGGTTGACAGCAAGAGACAGCACAACCCGAACCGTATGGAGCTTGGCCACGGGTGCAAAGGTGTCCGTGTAGTCCGCGCCATAGGTTTGGGTGAAGCCACGGGCCACTAACCTGGCTTTATGCCGTTCAATGTCACCATTGCTCAAATACTTTATGGTAAACACCCATTTGGAGCTAACTGCCCGCTTGCCTTGAGGAAGATCCGATTCGTCCCACGTATGATTCCGGATCATGGCGCCAGTTTCATCCTTGACCGCATCTAACCAACCTTGATGTTCCTTGGCTTCATCATATGTCTGCGGGATCCAATTGGCGTCCACTTGGCCGAAGAAAGCTTGGTGATCAGCAGGTAACAGCTCAAGGGAACAAACGGACTGAATGGGATGAGCGACAGCTTGGCTGTTGTAATAGACACGCTTGTTCTTCCAAGTGGAGGGATCCGATCGAGGTCTGGTGCTCCGACGCAGGACTGGTGCCGGAAGTGGATCCACGCTAGGCAACACGGTGGACGTACCGTCCGTAGGAGCCGTCTCCGTGTTTTCCTCGGTAGAGGCCGCCGCCGGAGCATGCGTGTCCGTTGTAGGGCCAGGGACGAGAACACCGGTTATGGGTAGGCCAGACTCGAGAGATTCACCATCTTGGGCTGAACCATTGTCATTTGCATCTCCTTGGTCAGACCCACCATCGGTAGAAATTTGACTTAGTGTTGGCCGCACGGCACCCGTTGGTGGAGATGGGTTGCCAAGGTGATCAAGAAGGAACCGTAGACTCGAAGCTCGGTCATTAGGTGAGTGAGAGAGATCTTTAAGGCTGTTCCAATCCCTCTTGTCATGGTAGCCCACATGTTCTAGAAACCGGACATCTCGAGAGACATATAGTCGACTTGTGGCCGGATCATAACATTTGTACCCCTTTTGTGTGGTGGAGTAGCCAATGAACATACACTTTGTACTTTTGGCATCCAGCTTACTCCTTTGTTCTCCTGGTACTAACACAAAACAAATACAGCCGAAAACTCGTAAGTGATCAAGAGATGGTTTAAATTTGTTTAGTACTTCAAATGGAGATAAGTCATGAAGAACTCTAGTTGGTGTTCGGTTGATTAGGTAGCATGCAGTCATCACGGCATCACCCCAATATCGTTTAGGAACACTCGAATGGAACATGATTGCCCGCGCCACTTCCATGAGGTGCCGGTTCTTCCTCTCGGCCACACCATTTTGTTGTGGCGTGTAGGGACAACTAGTTTGATGAAGAATGCCATGCTTGGAGAGATGTTCTTTGAACTTGCAACTTGTGTATTCCCCCCCATTATCAGACCTAAGTACCTTAAGTTTAGCATTGAAGTGATTAGTCACATAATTTTGAAAATTGATAAAGGCATCAAATACTCTATCTTTAGATGGCAACAAGGTAATCCAAGTGTATTTTGATTTTTCATCAATAAAAGTCACAAAATACTTGTTATTATCTCTAGATAGGCATGGTGATGTCCAAACATCTGAGTGAACTAAATCAAAACAATTCTCATAAATAGTAGTTGACTTAGGAAAGATAGACTTGCAATGTTTTCCAAGAATACAAGGTTCACAAGTAGAATTATCAAAAGAAATATTAGGAAACATCAACCCTAAAGCACGTGAATGTGGGTGGCCTAGCCTAGCATGCCACACCATATTCGAATCAACAACAAAACAAGACTTAGTAGAGGATAAATTTGGATCGGTTTTCTCTAGGACATAGAGATCTCCACTCCCTTGCCCTTCTCCAAGAACCTTTCCAGTCTCAATATCCTGAAAATAAACATTGTTAGGACCAAAGATTGCATAACAATTCAAATCATTTGTGGTCCTCTTAACCGATAGTAAATTGGAGGTAAAGGTAGGCATAAAGAAAGCTTTTGAGGTTTTATCAAATAGTTTCAAGTCCCCTATTCCCTTTACTGGTATTTGTTCTCCATTTGCAATAACAACATTTCCTAAGGCCGGTTTTATGTTGTCAATTAAACTAGGGTTACTAATCATATGATGTGAGGCTCCCGAGTCAATAACAAGCGATTTGCTAGGCCTAGAAGTAAAGAAAGAGATACCAGACTCCTTGAGTGAAGCAATGGAGCGGATGAGAGCCTCAAGGTCTGACTTCCTCACCACATCTCCGTAGGCTGCAGTCATGGCCACCTCATCTCCCTGCTTTGATGATCCGGCTCCTTTATCGCTAACCGCTTCCTTTGAGAGGTTGGCTTTGAACTTGGCCGGCTTGAGATGAGGATGGAGAACCCAGCACTTGTCTTTCAGATGACCCCGCTTCTTGCAGTGGTCGCACACCAACAACTTCCTCTCCTCTTGCTTGTACATTCCTTTGTTGGCCGAAGCAAGCTCCCCCTTACCGCTAAACAAATCAAGGGATCCTTGCTCTTTCTGAATTTGGGAGCAAATATCTTCAAAGGAGGGGAGCTTCTCTGCCCTTAGGATGTGCTTCAAGAGGTCGTTGAAGGACGGGTTCAAGGTAAGTAGGAGTCCGAAGACTTTGTCTTGCTCCTTTCTTTCGTTTAGCACACTTGCCTCAAGTGTACTTGGCCGCAACATGTCAAGCTCGGACCATAGTGCACGGAACTTACCAAGATGCTTAGTGAACTCCACATCATCTTGGTTAAGATCATTTATGGCCTTCTTGACCTCAAAGACTCTAGTCATGTTAGAGACATTACCATACACGCCTTTAAGTGTTTCCCACAGTTCCTTGGCCGTCTCGCAATATGAGTAGGCCTCAAGGATAGGCGTGTCCAGAGAGTTTTGGAGAACAGATAGGACAACTTGGTCTTCTTGGAACCATTTGGCCTTCCTCTCGCTCTCTTCCTCCGCTTCCGCCTCGGAAGCGTCCTCTCCTTTGGGGTTTTTCTTTGGGACATAGTCGGACTCGACATGACTCCAAAGGCCACGACCTCCAAGGGCGGTTCTTGTGGTTCTTGTCCACAGCAAGTAGTTTGTCCCCTTTAGGACAACCGGTGAAACAATGGGCTTGGCGTTTTCCATGGTCGGATTTCTATGGACCGATGGGTAAAGCTTTTACCCGGAGAATAAAAGAGATGCGAGTAAGAAGAAACGAAGATAAGGAGACTAGAGTGTAGAAATGAGTAGGAGAATGAGATTAGACTGTAGAGAATCGAAGAACTTGCTCTGATACCATGTAAGACTTTGTAGAATAAAGAAGAGAATCAAGAGATTGATGAGAGATATCGGTAGACAAAGAGAATGAGGAAGAAGAAAAGATTAGGTTATTGTTCCATAAGAATACATATTACAATGTAGGCTAAAGCCTATATATATCAAGGGAAAATTAGGGCTACACCCTCTACCAACCGATCGTATAAGTGATAGGGACAAGGAGAGAGATAGAACTAATCCCAACGGTGATAGTGACCCGTCCTAGTCTCCTTAAACACAACATAACCCGTGACTCCACTTGTTCCTCCTCTCTAACGGCTACAAGCGACATTCTAGATCCTTCTCATGGGCCTAAGGAGAGCAGGCCTCCTCATTGTCTTTACACACTTACATGACTCGGCCTTATTGCTTGGTTGTACGGACGGCCCCATAATTGTACGGACGGCCATGGCTGCCTTAGGCTTATTCTCTTGATCAATACTTAGCTCCTAGTTTTCCTGTTTCACTCAATAAGTCTAGTGCATACTTTCTTTGAGACAACAATAACCCTTCATTTGATCTATAAACTTCTATTCCAAGAAAGTATTTCAACTCTCCAAGATCTTTAATATCAAAAACTGATTTCAAGAATGTTTTAGAGTCTTGAATACCTACCGAGTCACTTCCAGTGATGATGATATCATCAACATACACTAGAATGACTACTATACCTTTGGCGCTTGGTAAGGTGAACAAGGTGTGGTCAGCTTCGGATTTGCGAAAGCCTTTGTCAAGGAGTGTGGTGCTAAGCTTGTGATACCAAGCCCTTGGTGACTGCTTCAAGCCATAGATAGCTTTGTTGAGTTTCAAGACCTTTCCCGGACCAATAGTATCCTCCAAACCCGGTGGTGGTCGCATATACACTTCATCCTCCAGTTCTCCTTGCAAGAAGGCGTTCTTCACGTCCATTTGCCAAAGTTCCCAGTCGAGGTTGGTGGCGAGAGAGAGTACAACTCGAACCGTGTGAAGCTTAGCCACCGGAGCAAACGTATCAAGATAGTCCTCCCCATACGTTTGCGTGAACCCTCGTGCGACTAGGCGGGCTTTGTGGCGTTCAATCTCCCCATTGCTCTTATATTTGATTGTGAAGATATACCGAGAGGTGACAGCCTTCTTGCCCTTGGGTAAGTCAGCCTCGTCCCATGTATGATTTTGCACCATGGCCGTATTCTCGGCATCCACTGCATCTCTCCATACTTTGTGCTGCTTAGCCTCATCATAGGTCTTGGGGATCCAATCCTCATCAATATGGCCAAGAAACACTTGATGCTCTATCGGAAAATGAGCCAAGGTGCACACGGCCTGAATCGGATGAGCAACGGCCATGTTGTTGTAGTACACACGGGTGTTCTTCCAATGAGCCAACGGATACCTAATACGTTGGCTGCGCCGAAGAGGAACTATAGCCCCAGCTTCGGAGTTGGCTCGTCCTGGAGTAATGATCTCCTCAAGCTGTTCAGCCGTCTCCTCGGTTGTTTCGGCCGTGTTGTCCGCGAGTGACTCGGGTGCTTCCTCATGCTGCTCAGTATGGTCATCGGCATGTGTAGCAGGCTCAGGCTCAGTAAATGGCTCAGGTTGCTCTGGTGATGCTGGTCTGGCTGACTCGGTAGTGATCCGATCGTTTTCAAGACCTAGTCGCTCAAGGATTACTCGGAGGTTGCGCGTCCGATCAGATGGTGAATCAGAGAGGTTACGGAGCTCATCCCAATTCTTCTCATCGTAAAAACCTTGTGTCTCCATGAACTTGACATCACGAGATACTAGAACCCTCCTTGTTGTAGGTTCATAGCACTTATACCCCTTTTGTGTGGTAGAGTAGCCAAGAAACATAGCCTTTGTACTCTTTGCATCAAGCTTGTCTCTTAGCTCACCTGGTCGCAACACATAGCACACACAACCAAACACTCGTAAGTGATCAAATGTAGGTTTGTCATTCGTTAATACCTCAAATGGAGACACATCCTTTAGGATCTTTGTTGGTGTGCGGTTAATAAGATAACAAGCGGCTAGCACAGCATCTCCCCAAAACCTCTTTGGAACCCTTGTGTGAAACATCATAGACCTTGCTACTTCCATGAGATGCCTATTCTTTCTCTCAGCCACTCCATTTTGTTGTGGTGTGTAAGGACAGCTAGTTTGATGAAGAATTCCATGTTTGGCTAGATATTGCTTAAAGGCATGGCTTGTGTACTCTCCACCATTATCTGATCTCAAAATTTTAATCTTGGCATGAAAGTGGTTAGTGACATAATTTTGAAAATTAGTAAAGGCCTCAAGGACTCTATCCTTAGAGGGAAGTAAAGTTATCCAAGTATATTTTGATTTTTCATCAATAAAAGTCACAAAATACTTTTGATTATCTCTAGATAAGCAAGGAGATGTCCAAACATCAGAATGAATTAAATCAAAACATTTTTCATAAATAGTAATAGATTTAGGAAAAACAGCCTTGCAATGTTTACCAAGAATACAAGCCTCACACTCATCATTTTGAAAAGAAACATTAGGAAATATTAAAGATAAAGCTCTTGTGTGAGGGTGTCCTAGCCTAGCATGTAAAATAGAATCACTAGGTTTCATAATAACCGAATTAAAACAAGATGCATTAGAAGATAAGTTCAAGTCCTCAAGCACATAGAGGTCATCCTTGGATCCTCCTTGACCAAGAACCTTACTTGTCTCAATATCCTGAAAATGAACATTGTTAGGACCAAATATAGCATAACAATTTAAATCAGTAGTGGCTCTCTTAACTGATAGCAAGTTAGAAGTAAAGTTTGGCATATAAAATGCCTTAGTCTCCTTATCAAATAGTTTCAAGTTTCCAATGCCTTTAACTGGTACTTTCTCACCATTTGCTATTATCACATTACCATTAGCAGGTTTAATATCACTAATTAGCCTAGAATCACTAATCATGTGATGGGATGCACCAGAATCAACTATGAGGGGTTTAATTTTGTTTGAGGCAAGAAACGCCTTACCGGTGGCCTCTTTGATGGCTTTGATGAGCGCATCAAGGTCGGACCGCCTTACCAGCTCGGACGATGCTGCAGCAAGAGCAGTTCCACTGGTCACTTGTTGAGGTTGCTCAGAGATTGATGACTCCCCCATGGCTACTGCTTGATGAGCTCTCGGTGGTCCTCCGCGGTTTGGTCGTCCACCTCGGATGGTACCCGGCGGTGGTGCTAGATGAGGGTGTAGAATCCAGCAGCGGCTCTTGAAGTGACCAAGCTTCTTACAATGCTCACAAAATGGCGGGTTGTTCTTGTCCTCCGGCTTGTAGTAGCCCTTGTTTGCTGATGCCGTCTCAGCTTTGTTAGCGGTCACAAGTTCTCCCTTGCCGCCAAACAATCCCATGGAGCCATGCTCCTTTTGAATTTGGTTACAGACATCATCAAGGCTAGGGAGCTTGTCCGACCGTAGAATATGCTTGATAAGGTCATTGTAGGAGGGGTTCAAGGTCAAGAGAAGGCCGAACACCTTATCTTGTTCACGCCTCTCATTCAGAATGGCCGGATCTATAGTCACCGGCCGGAGCATCTCTAGTTCAGCCCAAAGGGACCTAAACTTCCCAAAGTGCTTGGTGAACTCCATGTCTTCTTGGTTGAGGTTGTTGATGGCCCTCTTAATCTCAAAAATTCGGTTTACATTTGTAACATTCCCAAAAACATTCTTGAGAGTGTCCCACAAGTCTTTTGCTGTCTCGCAATAAGAGTAAGCTTCAAGTATAGGTGCATCTAGGGAGTTTTGAATGATAGCTAGGACTCCCTGATCTTCTTGAAACCACTTGTTCTTCTCATCGACAAGATCCTTGCCGTCTTTGGTGGTCTCGCCACTAGGAGCTTCGCTCGTCTCAACATGGGACCAAAGTCCTCGGCCGCATAGGGCTGTCTTTGTGGTTCTAGCCCACAGTAAGTAATTCTCTCCCTTGAGAGTAACTGGAACAATGAGAGTTTTGGTAGTTTCCATGGAAAAAGATGAAGAGACCGTTGGTTAAAGCTATTGTCCAACGGTTAAAGAAAGAAGATTCAAGAACAAGAAATTTCAAGAACAAGAAAGAGAATGCGGAAGGGAGTGATGGAGATTTGAGGCAAGAACAGAATCAAATCTGCTCTGATACCATGTAAGTTTGAGAGTAGAGTAATCAAGAGATTATGGAAGAGAGTGAAATCGTGTAAAGAGTGAGGAGAGTGAACGATTGAGAGAGAGAGTGTTGGAGAAAGAGAATAAACTCTTTTCTTACTACTATTAGTATGATACTTACAAACTATTTAAAGACATATACAAATAGGATATTCTCTTAGGATCCTATGCACACTAATATGAGGAGAAAGCGACATCTCCTTATTCTAACATGTGATCTCCTCTTCTCTCTTACAACTTGCTCCAACGGCTACAAAGGAAGGATCGAGATGAATGGCGACCGTTGGAGGATCTCTTTGGTGGATTGGGCTCATGAAGACTTCTATTTGAGGATGGCCCGTTGGTTGGTCGTACGGACGTCCGTACGGTCGTACGGACAAGTGTGTGTGCCGGTTCATATAGACAACACTTAAACCCGTTTTATCCCAAAACAGGCTTAAACCGAGAAAACAGGCTAAAACCAAGAGAAACATTGATTTGAAGCAATAAACAGCTATGTTACTCTTTCTAGGGTAAAAATATGCAACAATCCAATGCATTTGACTAATTATAAGGGTTTGGGTTGAATTTGGAGTGTTTAGACAACACTTAAACCCGTTTTATCCCAAAACAGGCTAAAACCAAGACAAAACATAGATTCAAGCAGTAAACAACTATGTTACTGTTTCTAGGGTCAAAATATGTAACAATGCAATGCGTTTGACTAATTATAAGAGTTTGGACTGAATTTGGAGAGTTTAAACACCACTTTTACCCATTTTTTCCCAAAACAGGGTAAAACCGAGAAAACATTGATTCGAAGCAGTAAATTGCTTTGTTACTGTTTCTAGGGTCAGAATGTGTGATAGCCCAATGCATTTGACTAATTGTAAGAGTTCAGGATGAATTCGGAGTGTTTAGACAACACTTAAACCCGTTTTATCCCAAAATAGGATTAAACCGAGAAAACAGGCTAAAACCAAGAGAAACATTGATTTGAAGCAATAAACAGCTATGTTACTCTTTCTAGGGTAAAGATATGCAACAATCCAATGCATTTGACTAATTATAAGGGTTTGGGTTGAATTTGGAGTGTTTAGACAACACTTAAACCCGTTTTATCCCAAAATAGGCTTAAACCGAGAAAACAGGCTAAAACGGAGAGAAACATTGATTATAGCAGTAAACAGCTATCTTACTCTTTCTGGGGAAAAATATGTAACAATCCAATGCATTTGACTAATTATAAGGGTTTGGGTTTAATTTGGAGTGTTTAGACAACACTTAAACCCGTTTTATCCCAAAACAAGCTAAAACCGAGACAAAACATAGATTTGAAGCAGTAAACAGATATGTTACTCTTTCTAGGGTGAATATATGTAACAATACAATGCATTTTACTAATTATAAGAGTTTCGGTTGAATTTGGAGTGTTTAGACGCCACTTTTACCCATTTTCCCTAAAACAGGCTAAAACCGAGAAAACATTGATTCGAAGCAGTAAATTGATTTGTTACTGTTTCTAGGGTCAGAATGTGTGACAACCCAATGCATTTGACTAATTGTAAGAGTTCGGGAAGAATTTGGAGTGTTTAGACAACACTTAAACCCGTTTAATCCCAAAATAGGCTTAAACCGAGAAAACAGGCTAAAACGGAGAGAAACTTGATTATAGCAGTAAAAAGCTATGTTACTCTTTCTGGGGAAAAAATGTGTAACAATCCAATGCATTTGACTAATTATAAGGGTTTGGGTTGAATTTGGAGTGTTTAGACAACACTTAAACCCGTTTTATCCCAAAACAGGCTAAAACCGAGACAAAACATAGATTCAAGCAGTAAACAACTATGTTACTGTTTCTAGGGTCAAAATATGTAACAATGCAATGCGTTTGACTAATTATAAGAGTTTGGACTGAATTTGGAGAGTTTAAACACCACTTTTACCCATTTTTCCCAAAACAGGGTAAAACCGAGAAAACATTGATTCGAAGCAGTAAATTGCTTTTTACTGTTTCTAGGGTCAGAATGTGTGATAACCCAATGCATTTGACTAATTGTTAGAGTTCAGGATGAATTCGGAGTGTTTAGAGAACACTTAAACCCGTTTTATCCCAAAATAGGCTTAAACCGAGAAAACAGGCTAAAACGGAGAGAAACATTGATTATAGCTGTAAACAGCTATGGTACTCTTTCTGGGGAAAAATATGTAACAATCCAATGCATTTGACTAATTATAAGGGTTTGGGTTGAATTTGGAGTGTTTAGACAACACTTAAACCCGTTTTATCCAAAAACAGGCTAAAACCGAGACAAAACATAGATTCAAGCAGTAAACAACTATGTTACTGTTTCTAGGGTCAAAATATGTAACAATGCAATGCGTTTGACTAATTATAAGAGTTTGGACTGAATTTGGAGAGTTTAAACACCACTTTTACACATTTTTTCCGAAAACAGGGTAAAACCGAGAAAACATTGATTCGAAGCAGTAAATTGCTTTGTTACTGTTTCTAGGGTCAGAATGTGTGATAACCCAATGCATTTGACTAATTGTTAGAGTTCAGGATGAATTCGGAGTGTTTAGAGAACACTTAAACCCGTTTTATCCCAAAATAGGCTTAAACCGAGAAAACAGGCTAAAACGGAGAGAAACATTGATTATAGCTGTAAACAGCTATGGTACTCTTTCTGGGGAAAAATATGTAACAATCCAATGCATTTGACTAATTATAAGGGTTTGGGTTGAATTTGGAGTGTTTAGACAACACTTAAACCCGTTTTATCCCAAAACAGGCTAAAACCGAGAGAAACATAGATTCGAACCGGTAAACAGATATGTTACTCTTTCTAGTGTCAAAATATGTAACAATCCAATGCATTTTACTAATTATAAGAGTTTGGGTTGAATTTGGAGTGTTTAGACGCCACTTTTACACATTTTTCCCAAAACAGGGTAAAACCAAGAAAACATTGATTTGAAGCAGTAAATTGCTTTATTACTGTTTCTAGGGTCAGAATGTGTGACAACCCAATGCATTTGACTAATTATAAGAGTTCAGGATGAATTCGGAGTGTTTAGAGAACACTTAAACCCGTTTTATCCCAAAATAGGCTTAAACCGAAAAAACAGGCTAAAACGGAGAGAAACATTGATTATAGCTGTAAACAGCTATGGTACTCTTTCTGGGGAAAAATATGCAACAATCCAATGCATTTGACTAATTATAAGGGTTTGGGTTGAATTTGGAGTGTTTAGACAACACTTAAACCCGGTTTATCCCAAAATAGGCTTAAACCGAGAAAACAGGCTAAAACGGAGAGAAACATTGATTATAGCAGTAAAAAGCTATCTTACTCTTTCTGGGGAAAAATATGTAACAATCCAATGCATTTGACTAATTATAAGGGTTTGGGTTTAATTTGGAGTGTTTAGACAACACTTAAACCCGTTTTATCCCGAAACAAGCTAAAACCGAGACAAAACATAGATTTGAAGCAGTAAACAGATATATTACTCTTTCTAGGGTGAAAATATGTAACAATACAATGCATTTTACTAATTATAAGAGTTTCGGTTGAATTTGGAGTGTTTAGACGCCACTTTTACCCATTTTTCACAAAACAGGCTAAAACCGAGAAAACATTGATTCGAAGTAGTAAATTGCTTTGTTACTGTTTCTAGGGTCAGAATGTGTGACAACCCAATGCATTTGACTAATTGTAAGAGTTCGGGAAGAATTTGGAGTGTTTAGACAACACTTAAACCCGTTTTATCCCAAAATAGGCTTAAACCGAGAAAACAGGCTAAAACGGAGAGAAACTTGATTATAGCAGTGAACAGCTATGTTACTCTTTCTGGGGAAAAAATGTGTAACAATCCAATGCATTTGACTAATTATAAGGGTTTGGGTTGAATTTGGAGTGTTTAGACAACACTTAAACCCGTTTTATCCCAAAACAGGCTAAAACTGAGACAAAACATAGATTCAAGCAGTAAACAACTATGTTACTGTTTCTAGGGGCAAAATATGTAACAATGCAATGCGTTTGACTAATTATAAGAGTTTGGACTGAATTTGGAGTGTTTAAACACCACTTTTACCCATTTTTTCCCAAAACAGGGTAAAACCGAGAAAACATTGATTCGAAGCAGTAAATTGCTTTGTTACTCTTTCTAGGATAAAAATATGCAACAATCCAATGCATTTGACTAATTATAAGAGTTCGGGCTGAATTTAGAGTGTTTAGACCACACTTAAACTCGTTTTATCCCTAAATAGGCTTAAACCGAGAAAACAGGCTAAAACCGAGAGAAACATTGATTTGAAGCAATAAAAAGCTATGTTACTCTTTCTAGGGTAAAAGTATGCAACAATCCAATGCATTTGACTAATTATAAGGGTTTGGGTTGAATTTGGAGTGTTTAGACAACACTTAAACCCGTTTTATCCCAAAACAGGCTAAAACCAAGACAAAACATAGATTCAAGCAGTAAACAACTATGTTACTGTTTCTAGGGTCAAAATATGTAACAATGCAATGCGTTTGACTAATTATAAGAGTTTGGACTGAATTTGGAGAGTTTAAACACCACTTTTACCCATTTTTTCCCAAAACAGGGTAAAACCGAGAAAACATTGATTCGAAGCAGTAAATTGCTTTGTTACTGTTTCTAGGGTTAGAATGTGTGATAACCCAATGCATTTGACTAATTGTAAGAGTTCAGGATGAATTCGGAGTGTTTAGACAACACTTAAACCCGTTTTATCCCAAAATAGGATTAAACCGAGAAAACAGGCTAAAACCAAGAGAAACATTGATTTGAAGCAATAAACAGCTATGTTACTCTTTCAAGGGTAAAGATATGCAACAATCCAATGCATTTGACTAATTATAAGGGTTTGGGTTGAATTTGGAGTGTTTAGACAACACTTAAACCCGTTTTATCCCAAAACAGGCTAAAACCGAGACAAAACATAGATTCGAAGCCGTAAACAGATATCTTACTCTTTCTAGGATCAAAATATGTAACAATACAATGCATTTTACTAATTATAAGAGTTTGGGTTGAATTTGGAGTGTTTAGACGTCACTTTTACCCATTTTTCCCAAAACAGGCTAAAACCGAGAAAACATTGATTCGAAGCAGTAAATTTGCTTTGTTACTGTTTCTAGGGTCAGAATGTGTGACAACCCAATGCATTTGACTAATTATAAGAGTTCGGGCTGAATTTAGAGTGTTTAGACCACACTTAAACTCGTTTTATCCCTAAATAGGCTTAAACCGAGAAAACAGGCTAAAACCGAGACAAAACATAGATTCAAACAATAAATAGCTATGTTACTCTTTCTAGGGTAAAGATATGGAACAATCCAATGCATTTGACTAATTATAAGGTTTTGGGTTGAATTTGGAGTGTTTAGACAACACTTAAACCCGTTTTATCCCAAAATAGGCTTAAACCGAGAAAACAGGCTAAAACGGAGAGAAACATTGATTATAGCAGTAAACAGCTATCTTACTCTTTCTGGGGAAAAATATGTAACAATCCAATGCATTTGACTAATTATAAGGGTTTGGGTTTAATTTGGAGTGTTTAGACAACACTTAAACCCGTTTTATCCCAAAACAAGCTAAAACCGAGACAAAACATAGATTTGAAGCAGTAAACAGATATGTTACTCTTTCTCGGGTGAATATATGTAACAATACAATGCATTTTACTAATTATAAGAGTTTCGGTTGAATTTGGAGTGTTTAGATGCCACTTTTACCCATTTTCCCCAAAACAGGCTAAAACCGAGAAAACATTGATTCGAAGCAGTAAATTGATTTGTTACTGTTTCTAGGGTCAGAATGTGTGACAACCCAATGCATTTGACTAATTGTAAGAGTTCGGGAAGAATTTGGAGTGTTTAGACAACACTTAAACCCGTTTTATCCCAAAATAGGCTTAAACCGAGAAAACAGGCTAAAACGGAGAGAAACTTGATTATAGCAGTAAAAAGCTATGTTACTCTTTCTGGGGAAAAAATGTGTAACAATCCAATGCATTTGACTAATTATAAGGGTTTGGGTTGAATTTGGAGTGTTTAGACAACACTTAAACCCGTTTTATCCCAAAACAGGCTAAAACCGAGACAAAACATAGATTCAAGCAGTAAACAACTATGTTACTGTTTCTAGGGTCAAAATATGTAACAATGCAATGCGTTTGACTAATTATAAGAGTTTGGACTGAATATGGAGAGTTTAAACACCACTTTTACCCATTTTTCCCAAAACAGGGTAAAACCGAGAAAACATTGATTCGAAGCAGTAAATTGCTTTTTACAGTTTCTAGGGTCAGAAAATGTGATAACCCAATGCATTTGACTAATTGTAAGAGTTCGGGAAGAATTTGGAGTGTTTAGACAACACTTAAACCCGTTTTATCCCAAAATAGGCTTAAACCGAGAAAACAGGCTAAAACGGAGAGAAACATTGATTATAGCAGTAAACAGCTATGTTACTCTTTCTGGGGGAAATATGTGTAACAATCCAATGCATTTGACTAATTATAAGGGTTTGGGTTGAATTTGGAGTGTTTAGACAACACTTAAACCCGTTTTATCCCAAAACAGGCTAAAACCGAGACAAAACATAGATTCAAGCAGTAAACAGATATGTTACTCTTTCTAGGGTCAAAATATGTAACAATCCAATGCATTTTACTATTTATAAGAGTTCGGGTGTAATTTGGAGTGTTTAGACAACACTTAAACCCGTTTTATCCCAAAACTGGCTCAAACCGAAAAAACATTGATTCGAAGCAGTAAATTTGCTTTGTTACTGTTTCTAGGGTCAGAATGTGTGACAGCTATGTTACTCTTTCTAGGGTAAAGATATGCAACAATCCAATGCATTTAACTAATTATAAGGGTTTGGGTTGAATTTGGAGTGTTTAGACAACACTTAAACCCGTTTTATCCCAAAACAGGCTAAAACCGAGACAAAACATAGATTCGAAGCCGTAAACAGATATCTTACTCTTTCTAGGATCAAAATATGTAACAATACAATGCATTTTACTAATTATAAGAGTTTGGGTTGAATTTGGAGTGTTTAGACGTCACTTTTACCCATTTTTCCCAAAACAGGCTAAAACCGAGAAAACATTGATTCGAAGCAGTAAATTTGCTTTGTTACTGTTTCTAGGGTCAGAATGTGTGACAACCCAATGCATTTGACTAATTATAAGAGTTCGGGCTGAATTTAGAGTGTTTAGACCACACTTAAACTCGTTTTATCCCTAAATACGCTTAAACCGAGAAAACAGGCTAAAACCGAGACAAAACATAGATTCAAACAATAAATAGCTATGTTACTCTTTCTAGGGTAAAGATATGGAACAATCCAATGCATTTGACTAATTATAAGGTTTTGGGTTGAATTTGGAGTGTTTAGACAACACTTAAACCCGTTTTATCCCAAAATAGGCTTAAACCGAGAAAACAGGCTAAAACGGAGAGAAACATTGATTATAGCAGTAAACAGCTATCTTACTCTTTCTGGGGAAAAATATGTAACAATCCAATGCATTTGACTAATTATAAGGGTTTGGGTTTAATTTGGAGTGTTTAGACAACACTTAAACCCGTTTTATCCCAAAACAAGCTAAAACCGAGACAAAACATAGATTTGAAGCAGTAAACAGATATGTTACTCTTTCTAGGGTGAAAATATGTAACAATACAATGCATTTTACTAATTATAAGAGTTTCGGTTGAATTTGGAGTGTTTAGACGCCACTTTTACCCATTTTTCCCAAAACAGGGTAAAACCGAGAAAACATTGATTCGAAGCAGTAAATTGCTTTTTACTGTTTCTAGGGTCAGAATGTGTGATAACCCAATGCATTTGACTAATTGTAAGAGTTCGGGAAGAATTTGGAGTGTTTAGACAACACTTAAACCCGTTTTATCCCATAATAGGCTTAAACCGAGAAAACAGGCTAAAACGGAAAGAAACATTGATTATAGCAGTAAACAGCTATGTTACTCTTTCTGGGGGAAATATGTGTAACAATCCAATGCATTTGACTAATTATAAGGGTTTGGGTTGAATTTGGAGTGTTTAGACAACACTTAAACCCGTTTTATCCCAAAACAGGCTAAAACCGAGACAAAACATAGATTCAAGCAGTAAACAGATATGTTACTCTTTCTAGGGTCAAAATATGTAACAATCCAATGCATTTTACTATTTATAAGAGTTCGGGTGTAATTTGGAGTGTTTAGACAACACTTAAACCCGTTTTATCCCAAAACTGGCTCAAACCGAAAAAACATTGATTCGAAGCAGTAAATTTGCTTTGTTACTGTTTCTAGGGTCAGAATGTGTGACAGCTATGTTACTCTTTCTAGGGTAAAGATATGCAACAATCCAATGCATTTAACTAATTATAAGGGTTTGGGTTGAATTTGGAGTGTTTAGACAACACTTAAACCCGTTTTATCCCAAAACAGGCTAAAACCGAGACAAAACATAGATTCGAAGCCGTAAACAGATATCTTACTCTTTCTAGGATCAAAATATGTAACAATACAATGCATTTTACTAATTATAAGAGTTTGGGTTGAATTTGGAGTGTTTAGACGTCACTTTTACCCATTTTTCCCAAAACAGGCTAAAACCGAGAAAACATTGATTCGAAGCAGTAAATTTGCTTTGTTACTGTTTCTAGGGTCAGAATGTGTGACAACCCAATGCATTTGACTAATTATAAGAGTTCGGGCTGAATTTAGAGTGTTTAGACCACACTTAAACTCGTTTTATCCCTAAATACGCTTAAACCGAGAAAACAGGCTAAAACCGAGACAAAACATAGATTCAAACAATAAATAGCTATGTTACTCTTTCTAGGGTAAAGATATGGAACAATCCAATGCATTTGACTAATTATAAGGTTTTGGGTTGAATTTGGAGTGTTTAGACAACACTTAAACCCGTTTTATCCCAAAATAGGCTTAAACCGAGAAAACAGGCTAAAACGGAGAGAAACATTGATTATAGCAGTAAACAGCTATCTTACTCTTTCTGGGGAAAAATATGTAACAATCCAATGCATTTGACTAATTATAAGGGTTTGGGTTTAATTTGGAGTGTTTAGACAACACTTAAACCCGTTTTATCCCAAAACAAGCTAAAACCGAGACAAAACATAGATTTGAAGCAGTAAACAGATATGTTACTCTTTCTAGGGTGAATATATGTAACAATACAATGCATTTTACTAATTATAAGAGTTTCGGTTGAATTTGGAGTGTTTAGACGTCACTTTTACCCATTTTTCCCAAAACAGGCTAAAACCGAGAAAACATTGATTCGAAGCAGTAAATTTGCTTTGTTACTGTTTCTAGGGTCAGAATGTGTGACAACCCAATTTATTTGACTAAGTATAAGAGTTCGGGCTGAATTTAGAGTGTTTAGACCACACTTAAACTCGTTTTATCCCTAAATAGGCTTAAACCGAGAAAACAGGCTAAAACCGAGAGAAACATTGATTTGAAGCAATAAATAGCTATGTTACTCTTTCTAGGGTAAAGATATGGAACAATCCAATGCATTTGACTAATTATAAGGTTTTGGGTTGAATTTGGAGTGTTTAGACAACACTTAAACCCGTTTTATCCCAAAATAGGCTTAAACCGAGAAAACAGGCTAAAACGGAGAGAAACATTGATTATAGCAGTAAACAGCTATCTTACTCTTTCTGGGGAAAAATATGTAACAATCCAATGCATTTGACTAATTATAAGGGTTTGGGTTTAATTTGGAGTGTTTAGACAACACTTAAACCCGTTTTATCCCAAAACAAGCTAAAACCGAGACAAAACATAGATTTGAAGCAGTAAACAGATATGTTACTCTTTCTAGGGTGAATATATGTAACAATACAATGCATTTTACTAATTATAAGAGTTTCGGTTGAATTTGGAGTGTTTAGACGTCACTTTTACCCATTTTTCCCAAAACAGGCTAAAACCGAGAAAACATTGATTCGAAGCAGTAAATTTGCTTTGTTACTGTTTCTAGGGTCAGAATGTGTGACAACCCAATTTATTTGACTAAGTATAAGAGTTCGGGCTGAATTTAGAGTGTTTAGACCACACTTAAACTCGTTTTATCCCTAAATAGGCTTAAACCGAGAAAACAGGCTAAAACCGAGAGAAACATTGATTTGAAGCAATAAACAGCTATGTTACTCTTTCTAGGGGAAAGATATGCAACAATCCAATGCATTTTACTAATTATAAGGGTTTGGGTTGAATTTGGAGTGTTTAGACAACACTTAAACCCGGTTTATCCCAAAATAGGCTTAAACCGAGAAAACAGGCTAAAACGGAGAGAAACATTGATTATAGCAGTAAACAGCTATCTTACTCTTTCTGGGGAAAAATATGTAACAATCCAATGCATTTGACTAATTATAAGGGTTTGGGTTTAATTTGGAGTGTTTAGACAACACTTAAACCCGTTTTATCCCAAAACAAGCTAAAACCGAGACAAAACATAGATTTGAAGCAGTAAACAGATATATTACTCTTTCTAGGGTGAAAATATGTAACAATACAATGCATTTTACTAATTATAAGAGTTTCGGTTGAATTTGGAGTGTTTAGACGCCACTTTTACCCATTTTTCCCAAAACAGGCTAAAACCGAGAAAACATTGATTCGAAGTAGTAAATTGCATTGTTACTGTTTCTAGGGTCAGAATGTGTGACAACCCAATGCATTTGACTAATTGTAAGAGTTCGGGAAGAATTTGGAGTGTTTAGACAACACTTAAACCCGTTTTATCCCAAAATAGGCTTAAACCGAGAAAACAGGCTAAAACGGAGAGAAACTTGATTATAGCAGTAAACAGCTATGTTACTCTTTCTGGGGAAAAAATGTGTAACAATCCAATGCATTTGACTAATTATAAGGGTTTGGGTTGAATTTGGAGTGTTTAGACAACACTTAAACCCGTTTTATCCCAAAACAGGCTAAAACTGAGACAAAACATAGATTCAAGCAGTAAACAACTATGTTACTGTTTCTAG
Organism: Camelina sativa; assembly: GCF_030686135.1. Classification (NCBI taxonomy): domain Eukaryota; kingdom Viridiplantae; phylum Streptophyta; class Magnoliopsida; order Brassicales; family Brassicaceae; genus Camelina; species Camelina sativa. The sequence continues at coordinate 22,109,734 of NC_141880.1, read as the reverse complement.
GGTCAAAATATGTAACAATGCAATGCGTTTGACTAATTATAAGAGTTTGGACTGAATTTGGAGTGTTTAAACACCACTTTTACCCATTTTTTCCCAAAACAGGGTAAAACCGAGAAAACATTGATTCGAAGCAGTAAATTGCTTTGTTACTCTTTCTAGGATAAAAATATGCAACAATCCAATGCATTTGACTAATTATAAGAGTTCGGGCTGAATTTAGAGTGTTTAGACCACACTTAAACTCGTTTTATCCCTAAATAGGCTTAAACCGAGAAAACAGGCTAAAACCGAGAGAAACATTGATTTGAAGCAATAAAAAGCTATTTTACTCTTTCTAGGGTAAAAGTATGCAACAATCCAATGCATTTGACTAATTATAAGGGTTTGGGTTGAATTTGGAGTGTTTAGACAACACTTAAACCCGTTTTATCCCAAAACAGGCTAAAACCAAGACAAAACATAGATTCAAGCAGTAAACAACTATGTTACTCTTTCTAGGGTCAAAATATGTAACAATGCAATGCGTTTGACTAATTATAAGAGTTTGGACTGAATTTGGAGAGTTTAAACACCACTTTTACCCATTTTTTCCCAAAACAGGGTAAAACCGAGAAAACATTGATTCGAAGCAGTAAATTGCTTTGTTACTGTTTCTAGGGTCAGAATGTGTGATAACCCAATGCATTTGACTAATTGTAAGAGTTCAGGATGAATTCGGAGTGTTTAGACAACACTTAAACCCGTTTTATCCCAAAATAGGATTAAACCGAGAAAACAGGCTAAAACCAAGAGAAACATTGATTTGAAGCAATAAACAGCTATGTTACTCTTTCAAGGGTAAAGATATGCAACAATCCAATGCATTTGACTAATTATAAGGGTTTGGGTTGAATTTGGAGTGTTTAGACAACACTTAAACCCGTTTTATCCCAAAACAGGCTAAAACCGAGACAAAACATAGATTCGAAGCCGTAAACAGATATCTTACTCTTTCTAGGATCAAAATATGTAACAATACAATGCATTTTACTAATTATAAGAGTTTGGGTTGAATTTGGAGTGTTTAGACGTCACTTTTACCCATTTTTCCCAAAACAGGCTAAAACCGAGAAAACATTGATTCGAAGCAGTAAATTTGCTTTGTTACTGTTTCTAGGGTCAGAATGTGTGACAACCCAATGCATTTGACTAATTATAAGAGTTCGGGCTGAATTTAGAGTGTTTAGACCACACTTAAACTCGTTTTATCCCTAAATAGGCTTAAACCGAGAAAACAGGCTAAAACCGAGACAAAACATAGATTCAAACAATAAATAGCTATGTTACTCTTTCTAGGGTAAAGATATGGAACAATCCAATGCATTTGACTAATTATAAGGTTTTGGGTTGAATTTGGAGTGTTTAGACAACACTTAAACCCGTTTTATCCCAAAATAGGCTTAAACCGAGAAAACAGGCTAAAACGGAGAGAAACATTGATTATAGCAGTAAACAGCTATCTTACTCTTTCTGGGGAAAAATATGTAACAATCCAATGCATTTGACTAATTATAAGGGTTTGGGTTTAATTTGGAGTGTTTAGACAACACTTAAACCCGTTTTATCCCAAAACAAGCTAAAACCGAGACAAAACATAGATTTGAAGCAGTAAACAGATATGTTACTCTTTCTTGGGTGAATATATGTAACAATACAATGCATTTTACTAATTATAAGAGTTTCGGTTGAATTTGGAGTGTTTAGACGCCACTTTTACCCATTTTCCCCAAAACAGGCTAAAACCGAGAAAACATTGATTCGAAGCAGTAAATTGATTTGTTACTGTTTCTAGGGTCAGAATGTGTGACAACCCAATGCATTTGACTAATTGTAAGAGTTCGGGAAGAATTTGGAGTGTTTAGACAACACTTAAACCCGTTTTATCCCAAAATAGGCTTAAACCGAGAAAACAGGCTAAAACGGAGAGAAACTTGATTATAGCAGTAAAAAGCTATGTTACTCTTTCTGGGGAAAAAATGTGTAACAATCCAATGCATTTGACTAATTATAAGGGTTTGGGTTGAATTTGGAGTGTTTAGACAACACTTAAACCCGTTTTATCCCAAAACAGGCTAAAACCGAGACAAAACATAGATTCAAGCAGTAAACAACTATGTTACTGTTTCTAGGGTCAAAATATGTAACAATGCAATGTGTTTGACTAATTATAAGAGTTTGGACTGAATATGGAGAGTTTAAACACCACTTTTACCCATTTTTCCCAAAACAGGGTAAAACCGAGAAAACATTGATTCGAAGCAGTAAATTGCTTTTTACTGTTTCTAGGGTCAGAATGTATGATAACCCAATGCATTTGACTAATTGTAAGAGTTCGGGAAGAATTTGGAGTGTTTAGACAACACTTAAACCCGTTTTATCCCATAATAGGCTTAAACCGAGAAAACAGGCTAAAACGGAGAGAAACATTGATTATAGCAGTAAACAGCTATGTTACTCTTTCTGGGGGAAATATGTGTAACAATCCAATGCATTTGACTAATTATAAGGGTTTGGGTTGAATTTGGAGTGTTTAGACAACACTTAAACCCGTTTTATCCCAAAACAGGCTAAAACCGAGACAAAACATAGATTCAAGCAGTAAACAGATATGTTACTCTTTCTAGGGTCAAAATATGTAACAATCCAATGCATTTTACTAATTATAAGAGTTCGGGTGTAATTTGGAGTGTTTAGACAACACTTAAACCCGTTTTATCCCAAAACTGGCTAAAACCGAAAAAACAGGCTTAAACCGAGAGAAAACATAGATCCGAAGCAGTAAACAACTATGTTACTCTTTCTAGTGTCAAAATATGTACCAATACATTTCATTTGACTAATTATAAGAGTCTGGATTGAATTTGGAGTGTTTAGACACTACATTTACCCATTTTTTCCCAAAACAGGGTAAAACCGAGAAAACATTGATTCGAAGCAGTAAATTGCTTTGTTACTGTTTCTAGGGTCAGAATGTGTGACAACCCAATGCAATTGACTAATTGTAAGAGTTCAGGATGAATTCGGAGTGTTTAGACAACACTTAAACCCGTTTTATCCCAAAACAGGCTTAAACCGAGAAAACAGGCTAAAACCAAGAGAAACATTGATTTGAAGCAATAAACAGCTATGTTACTCTTTCTAGGGTAAAAATATGCAACAATCCAATGCATTTGACTAATTATAAGGGTTTGGGTTGAATTTGGAGTGTTTAGACAACACTTAAACCCGTTTTATCCCAAAACAGGCTAAAACTGAGACAAAACATAGATTCAAGCAGTAAACAACTATGTTACTGTTTCTAGGGTCAAAATATGTAACAATGCAATGCGTTTGACTAATTATAAGAGTTTGGACTGAATTTGGAGAGTTTAAACACCACTTTTACACATTTTTTCCGAAAAGAGGGTAAAACCAAGAAAACATTGATTCGAAGCAGTAAATTGCTTTATTACTGTTTCTAGGGTCAGAATGTGTGACAATCCAATGCATTTGACTAATTATAAGAGTTCAGGATGAATTCGGAGTGTTTAGAGAACACTTAAACCCGTTTTATCCCAAAATAGGCTTAAACCGAAAAAACAGGCTAAAACGGAGAGAAACATTGATTATAGCTGTAAACAGCTTTGGTACTCTTTCTGGGGAAAAATATGTAACAATCCAATGCATTTGACTAATTATAAGGGTTTGGGTTGAATTTGGAGTGTTTAGACAACACTTAAACCCGTTTTATCCCAAAATAGGCTTAAACCGAGAAAACAGGCTAAAACGGAGAGAAACATTGATTATAGCAGTAAACAGCTATCTTACTTTTTCTGGGGAAAAATATGTAACAATCCAATGCATTTGACTAATTATAAGGGTTTGGGTTTAATTTGGAGTGTTTAGACAACACTTAAACCCGTTTTATCCCAAAACAAGCTAAAACCGAGACAAAACATAGATTTGAAGCAGTAAACAGATATGTTACTCTTTCTAGGGTGAAAATATGTAACAATACAATGCATTTTACTAATTATAAGAGTTTCGGTTGAATTTGGAGTGTTTAGACGCCACTTTTACCCATTTTTCCCAAAACAGGCTAAAACCGAGAAAACATTGATTCGAAGCAGTTAATTGCTTTGTTACTGTTTCTAGGGTCAGAATGTGTGACAACCCAATGCATTTGACTAATTGTAAGAGTTCGGGAAGAATTTGGAGTGTTTAGACAACACTTAAACCCGTTTTATCCCAAAATAGGCTTAAACCGAGAAAACAGGCTAAAAAGGAGAGAAACTTGATTATAGCAGTAAACAGCTATGTTACTCTTTCTGGGGAAAAAATGTGTAACAATCCAATGCATTTGACTAATTATAAGGGTTTGGGTTGAATTTGGAGTGTTTAGACAACACTTAAACCCGTTTTATCCCAAAACAGGCTAAAACCGAGACAAAACATAGATTCAAGCAGTAAACAGATATGTTACTCTTTCTAGGGTCAAAATATGTAACAATCCAATGCATTTTACTAATTATAAGAGTTCGGGTTGAATTTGGAGTGTTTAGACAACACTTAAACCCGTTTTATCCCAAAACTGGCTAAAACCGAAAAAACAGGCTTAAACCGAGAGAAAACATAGATCCGAAGCAGTAAACAACTATGTTACTCTTTCTAGTGTCAAAATATGTACCAATACATTTCATTTGACTAATTATAAGAGTCTGGATTGAATTTGGAGTGTTTAGACACTACATTTACCCATTTTTTCCCAAAACAGGGTAAAACCGAGAAAACATTGATTCGAAGCAGTAAATTGCTTTGTTACTGTTTCTAGGGTCAGAATGTGTGACAACCCAATGCAATTGACTAATTGTAAGAGTTCAGGATGAATTCGGAGTGTTTAGACAACACTTAAACCCGTTTTATCCCAAAACAGGCTTAAACCGAGAAAACAGGCTAAAACCAAGAGAAACATTGATTTGAAGCAATAAACAGCTATGTTACTCTTTCTAGGGTAAAAATATGCAACAATCCAATGCATTTGACTAATTATAAGGGTTTGGGTTGAATTTGGAGTGTTTAGACAACACTTAAACCCGTTTTATCCCAAAACAGGCTAAAACTGAGACAAAACATAGATTCAAGCAGTAAACAACTATGTTACTGTTTCTAGGGTCAAAATATGTAACAATGCAATGCGTTTGACTAATTATAAGAGTTTGGACTGAATTTGGAGAGTTTAAACACCACTTTTACACATTTTTTCCGAAAAGAGGGTAAAACCAAGAAAACATTGATTCGAAGCAGTAAATTGCTTTATTACTGTTTCTAGGGTCAGAATGTGTGACAATCCAATGCATTTGACTAATTATAAGAGTTCAGGATGAATTCGGAGTGTTTAGAGAACACTTAAACCCGTTTTATCCCAAAATAGGCTTAAACCGAAAAAACAGGCTAAAACGGAGAGAAACATTGATTATAGCTGTAAACAGCTATGGTACTCTTTCTGGGGAAAAATATGTAACAATCCAATGCATTTGACTAATTATAAGGGTTTGGGTTGAATTTGGAGTGTTTAGACAACACTTAAACCCGTTTTATCCCAAAATAGGCTTAAACCGAGAAAACAGGCTAAAACGGAGAGAAACATTGATTATAGCAGTAAACAGCTATCTTACTTTTTCTGGGGAAAAATATGTAACAATCCAATGCATTTGACTAATTATAAGGGTTTGGGTTTAATTTGGAGTGTTTAGACAACACTTAAACCCGTTTTATCCCAAAACAAGCTAAAACCGAGACAAAACATAGATTTGAAGCAGTAAACAGATATGTTACTCTTTCTTGGGTGAATATATGTAACAATACAATGCATTTTACTAATTATAAGAGTTTCGGTTGAATTTGGAGTGTTTAGACGCCACTTTTACCCATTTTCCCCAAAACAGGCTAAAACCGAGAAAACATTGATTCGAAGCAGTAAATTGATTTGTTACTGTTTCTAGGGTCAGAATGTGTGACAACCCAATGCATTTGACTAATTGTAAGAGTTCGGGAAGAATTTGGAGTGTTTAGACAACACTTAAACCCGTTTTATCCCAAAATAGGCTTAAACCGAGAAAACAGGCTAAAACGGAGAGAAACTTGATTATAGCAGTAAAAAGCTATGTTACTCTTTCTGGGGAAAAAATGTGTAACAATCCAATGCATTTGACTAATTATAAGGGTTTGGGTTGAATTTGGAGTGTTTAGACAACACTTAAACCCGTTTTATCCCAAAACAGGCTAAAACCGAGACAAAACATAGATTCAAGCAGTAAACAACTATGTTACTGTTTCTAGGGTCAAAATATGTAACAATGCAATGTGTTTGACTAATTATAAGAGTTTGGACTGAATATGGAGAGTTTAAACACCACTTTTACCCATTTTTCCCAAAACAGGGTAAAACCGAGAAAACATTGATTCGAAGCAGTAAATTGCTTTTTACTGTTTCTAGGGTCAGAATGTATGATAACCCAATGCATTTGACTAATTGTAAGAGTTCGGGAAGAATTTGGAGTGTTTAGACAACACTTAAACCCGTTTTATCCCATAATAGGCTTAAACCGAGAAAACAGGCTAAAACGGAGAGAAACATTGATTATAGCAGTAAACAGCTATGTTACTCTTTCTGGGGGAAATATGTGTAACAATCCAATGCATTTGACTAATTATAAGGGTTTGGGTTGAATTTGGAGTGTTTAGACAACACTTAAACCCGTTTTATCCCAAAACAGGCTAAAACCGAGACAAAACATAGATTCAAGCAGTAAACAGATATGTTACTCTTTCTAGGGTCAAAATATGTAACAATCCAATGCATTTTACTAATTATAAGAGTTCGGGTGTAATTTGGAGTGTTTAGACAACACTTAAACCCGTTTTATCCCAAAACTGGCTAAAACCGAAAAAACAGGCTTAAACCGAGAGAAAACATAGATCCGAAGCAGTAAACAACTATGTTACTCTTTCTAGTGTCAAAATATGTACCAATACATTTCATTTGACTAATTATAAGAGTCTGGATTGAATTTGGAGTGTTTAGACACTACATTTACCCATTTTTTCCCAAAACAGGGTAAAACCGAGAAAACATTGATTCGAAGCAGTAAATTGCTTTGTTACTGTTTCTAGGGTCAGAATGTGTGACAACCCAATGCAATTGACTAATTGTAAGAGTTCAGGATGAATTCGGAGTGTTTAGACAACACTTAAACCCGTTTTATCCCAAAACAGGCTTAAACCGAGAAAACAGGCTAAAACCAAGAGAAACATTGATTTGAAGCAATAAACAGCTATGTTACTCTTTCTAGGGTAAAAATATGCAACAATCCAATGCATTTGACTAATTATAAGGGTTTGGGTTGAATTTGGAGTGTTTAGACAACACTTAAACCCGTTTTATCCCAAAACAGGCTAAAACTGAGACAAAACATAGATTCAAGCAGTAAACAACTATGTTACTGTTTCTAGGGTCAAAATATGTAACAATGCAATGCGTTTGACTAATTATAAGAGTTTGGACTGAATTTGGAGAGTTTAAACACCACTTTTACACATTTTTTCCGAAAAGAGGGTAAAACCAAGAAAACATTGATTCGAAGCAGTAAATTGCTTTATTACTGTTTCTAGGGTCAGAATGTGTGACAATCCAATGCATTTGACTAATTATAAGAGTTCAGGATGAATTCGGAGTGTTTAGAGAACACTTAAACCCGTTTTATCCCAAAATAGGCTTAAACCGAAAAAACAGGCTAAAACGGAGAGAAACATTGATTATAGCTGTAAACAGCTTTGGTACTCTTTCTGGGGAAAAATATGTAACAATCCAATGCATTTGACTAATTATAAGGGTTTGGGTTGAATTTGGAGTGTTTAGACAACACTTAAACCCGTTTTATCCCAAAATAGGCTTAAACCGAGAAAACAGGCTAAAACGGAGAGAAACATTGATTATAGCAGTAAACAGCTATCTTACTTTTTCTGGGGAAAAATATGTAACAATCCAATGCATTTGACTAATTATAAGGGTTTGGGTTTAATTTGGAGTGTTTAGACAACACTTAAACCCGTTTTATCCCAAAACAAGCTAAAACCGAGACAAAACATAGATTTGAAGCAGTAAACAGATATGTTACTCTTTCTAGGGTGAAAATATGTAACAATACAATGCATTTTACTAATTATAAGAGTTTCGGTTGAATTTGGAGTGTTTAGACGCCACTTTTACCCATTTTTCCCAAAACAGGCTAAAACCGAGAAAACATTGATTCGAAGCAGTTAATTGCTTTGTTACTGTTTCTAGGGTCAGAATGTGTGACAACCCAATGCATTTGACTAATTGTAAGAGTTCGGGAAGAATTTGGAGTGTTTAGACAACACTTAAACCCGTTTTATCCCAAAATAGGCTTAAACCGAGAAAACAGGCTAAAAAGGAGAGAAACTTGATTATAGCAGTAAACAGCTATGTTACTCTTTCTGGGGAAAAAATGTGTAACAATCCAATGCATTTGACTAATTATAAGGGTTTGGGTTGAATTTGGAGTGTTTAGACAACACTTAAACCCGTTTTATCCCAAAACAGGCTAAAACCGAGACAAAACATAGATTCAAGCAGTAAACAGATATGTTACTCTTTCTAGGGTCAAAATATGTAACAATCCAATGCATTTTACTAATTATAAGAGTTCGGGTTGAATTTGGAGTGTTTAGACAACACTTAAACCCGTTTTATCCCAAAACTGGCTAAAACCGAAAAAACAGGCTTAAACCGAGAGAAAACATAGATCCGAAGCAGTAAACAACTATGTTACTCTTTCTAGTGTCAAAATATGTACCAATACATTTCATTTGACTAATTATAAGAGTCTGGATTGAATTTGGAGTGTTTAGACACTACATTTACCCATTTTTTCCCAAAACAGGGTAAAACCGAGAAAACATTGATTCGAAGCAGTAAATTGCTTTGTTACTGTTTCTAGGGTCAGAATGTGTGACAACCCAATGCAATTGACTAATTGTAAGAGTTCAGGATGAATTCGGAGTGTTTAGACAACACTTAAACCCGTTTTATCCCAAAACAGGCTTAAACCGAGAAAACAGGCTAAAACCAAGAGAAACATTGATTTGAAGCAATAAACAGCTATGTTACTCTTTCTAGGGTAAAAATATGCAACAATCCAATGCATTTGACTAATTATAAGGGTTTGGGTTGAATTTGGAGTGTTTAGACAACACTTAAACCCGTTTTATCCCAAAACAGGCTAAAACTGAGACAAAACATAGATTCAAGCAGTAAACAACTATGTTACTGTTTCTAGGGTCAAAATATGTAACAATGCAATGCGTTTGACTAATTATAAGAGTTTGGACTGAATTTGGAGAGTTTAAACACCACTTTTACACATTTTTTCCGAAAAGAGGGTAAAACCAAGAAAACATTGATTCGAAGCAGTAAATTGCTTTATTACTGTTTCTAGGGTCAGAATGTGTGACAATCCAATGCATTTGACTAATTATAAGAGTTCAGGATGAATTCGGAGTGTTTAGAGAACACTTAAACCCGTTTTATCCCAAAATAGGCTTAAACCGAAAAAACAGGCTAAAACGGAGAGAAACATTGATTATAGCTGTAAACAGCTATGGTACTCTTTCTGGGGAAAAATATGTAACAATCCAATGCATTTGACTAATTATAAGGGTTTGGGTTGAATTTGGAGTGTTTAGACAACACTTAAACCCGTTTTATCCCAAAATAGGCTTAAACCGAGAAAACAGGCTAAAACGGAGAGAAACATTGATTATAGCAGTAAACAGCTATCTTACTTTTTCTGGGGAAAAATATGTAACAATCCAATGCATTTGACTAATTATAAGGGTTTGGGTTTAATTTGGAGTGTTTAGACAACACTTAAACCCGTTTTATCCCAAAACAAGCTAAAACCGAGACAAAACATAGATTTGAAGCAGTAAACAGATATGTTACTCTTTCTAGGGTGAAAATATGTAACAATACAATGCATTTTACTAATTATAAGAGTTTCGGTTGAATTTGGAGTGTTTAGACGCCACTTTTACCCATTTTTCCCAAAACAGGCTAAAACCGAGAAAACCTTGATTCGAAGTAGTTAATTGCTTTGTTACTGTTTCTAGGGTCAGAATGTGTGACAACCCAATGCATTTGACTAATTGTAAGAGTTCGGGAAGAATTTGGAGTGTTTAGACAACACTTAAACCCGTTTTATCCCAAAATAGGCTTAAACCGAGAAAACAGGCTAAAAAGGAGAGAAATTTGATTATAGCAGTAAACAGCTATGTTACTCTTTCTGGGGAAAAAATGTGTAACAATCCAATGCATTTGACTAATTATAAGGGTTTGGGTTGAATTTGGAGTGTTTAGACAACACTTAAACCCGTTTTATCCCAAAACAGGCTAAAACCGAGACAAAACATAGATTCAAGCAGTAAACAGATATGTTACTCTTTCTAGGGTCAAAATATGTAACAATCCAATGCATTTTACTAATTATAAGAGTTCGGGTTGAATTTGGAGTGTTTAGACAACACTTAAACCCGTTTTATCCCAAAACAGGCTAAAACCGAGACAAAACATAGATTCAAGCAGTAAACAACTATGTTACTGTTTCTAGGGTCAAAATATGTAACAATGCAATGCGTTTGACTAATTATAAGAGTTTGGACTGAATATGGAGAGTTTAAACACCACTTTTACCCATTTTTCCCAAAACAGGGTAAAACCGAGAAAACATTGATTCGAAGCAGTAAATTGCTTTTTACTGTTTCTAGGGTCAGAATGTGTGATAACCCAATGCATTTGACTAATTGTAAGAGTTCGGGGAGAATTTGGAGTGTTTAGACAACACTTAAACCCGTTTTATCCCATAATAGGCTTAAACCGAGAAAACAGGCTAAAACGGAGAGAAACATTGATTATAGCAGTAAACAGCTATGTTACTCTTTCTGGGGGAAATATGTGTAACAATCCAATGCATTTGACTAATTATAAGGGTTTGGGTTGAATTTGGAGTGTTTAGACAACACTTAAACCCGTTTTATCCCAAAACAGGCTAAAACCGAGACAAAACATAGATTCAAGCAGTAAACAGATATGTTACTCTTTCTAGGGTCAAAATATGTAACAATCCAATGCATTTTACTAATTATAAGAGTTCGGGTTGAATTTGGAGTGTTTAGACAACACTTAAACCCGTTTTATCCCAAAACTGGCTAAAACCGAAAAAACAGGCTTAAACCGAGAGAAAACATAGATCCGAAGCAGTAAACAACTATGTTACTCTTTCTAGTGTCAAAATATGTACCAATACATTTCATTTGACTAATTATAAGAGTCTGGATTGAATTTGGAGTGTTTAGACACTACATTTACCCATTTTTTCCCAAAACAGGGTAAAACCGAGAAAACATTGATTCGAAGCAGTAAATTGCTTTGTTACTGTTTCTAGGGTCAGAATGTGTGACAACCCAATGCAATTGACTAATTGTAAGAGTTCAGGATGAATTCGGAGTGTTTAGACAACACTTAAACCCGTTTTATCCCAAAACAGGCTTAAACCGAGAAAACAGGCTAAAACCAAGAGAAACATTGATTTGAAGCAATAAACAGCTATGTTACTCTTTCTAGGGTAAAAATATGCAACAATCCAATGCATTTGACTAATTATAAGGGTTTGGGTTGAATTTGGAGTGTTTAGACAACACTTAAACCCGTTTTATCCCAAAACAGGCTAAAACTGAGACAAAACATAGATTCAAGCAGTAAACAACTATGTTACTGTTTCTAGGGTCAAAATATGTAACAATGCAATGCGTTTGACTAATTATAAGAGTTTGGACTGAATTTGGAGAGTTTAAACACCACTTTTACACATTTTTTCCGAAAAGAGGGTAAAAGCAAGAAAACATTGATTCGAAGCAGTAAATTGCTTTATTACTGTTTCTAGGGTCAGAATGTGTGACAATCCAATGCATTTGACTAATTATAAGAGTTCAGGATGAATTCGGAGTGTTTAGAGAACACTTAAACCCGTTTTATCCCAAAATAGGCTTAAACCGAAAAAACAGGCTAAAACGGAGAGAAACATTGATTATAGCTGTAAACAGCTTTGGTACTCTTTCTGGGGAAAAATATGTAACAATCCAATGCATTTGACTAATTATAAGGGTTTGGGTTGAATTTGGAGTGTTTAGACAACACTTAAACCCGTTTTATCCCAAAATAGGCTTAAACCGAGAAAACAGGCTAAAACGGAGAGAAACATTGATTATAGCAGTAAACAGCTATCTTACTTTTTCTGGGGAAAACTATGTAACAATCCAATGCATTTGACTAATTATAAGGGTTTGGGTTTAATTTGGAGTGTTTAGACAACACTTAAACCCGTTTTATCCCAAAACAAGCTAAAACCGAGACAAAACATAGATTTGAAGCAGTAAACAGATATGTTACTCTTTCTAGGGTGAAAATATGTAACAATACAATGCATTTTACTAATTATAAGAGTTTCGGTTGAATTTGGAGTGTTTAGACGCCACTTTTACCCATTTTTCCCAAAACAGGCTAAAACCGAGAAAACATTGATTCGAAGCAGTTAATTGCTTTGTTACTGTTTCTAGGGTCAGAATGTGTGACAACCCAATGCATTTGACTAATTGTAAGAGTTCGGGAAGAATTTGGAGTGTTTAGACAACACTTAAACCCGTTTTATCCCAAAATAGGCTTAAACCGAGAAAACAGGCTAAAAAGGAGAGAAACTTGATTATAGCAGTAAACAGCTATGTTACTCTTTCTGGGGAAAAAATGTGTAACAATCCAATGCATTTGACTAATTATAAGGGTTTGGGTTGAATTTGGAGTGTTTAGACAACACTTAAACCCGTTTTATCCCAAAACAGGCTAAAACCGAGACAAAACATAGATTCAAGCAGTAAACAGATATGTTACTCTTTCTAGGGTCAAAATATGTAACAATCCAATGCATTTTACTAATTATAAGAGTTCGGGTTGAATTTGGAGTGTTTAGACAACACTTAAACCCGTTTTATCCCAAAACTGGCTAAAACCGAAAAAACAGGCTTAAACCGAGAGAAAACATAGATCCGAAGCAGTAAACAACTATGTTACTCTTTCTAGTGTCAAAATATGTACCAATACATTTCATTTGACTAATTATAAGAGTCTGGATTGAATTTGGAGTGTTTAGACACTACATTTACCCATTTTTTCCCAAAACAGGGTAAAACCGAGAAAACATTGATTCGAAGCAGTAAATTGCTTTGTTACTGTTTCTAGGGTCAGAATGTGTGACAACCCAATGCAATTGACTAATTGTAAGAGTTCAGGATGAATTCGGAGTGTTTAGACAACACTTAAACCCGTTTTATCCCAAAACAGGCTTAAACCGAGAAAACAGGCTAAAACCAAGAGAAACATTGATTTGAAGCAATAAACAGCTATGTTACTCTTTCTAGGGTAAAAATATGCAACAATCCAATGCATTTGACTAATTATAAGGGTTTGGGTTGAATTTGGAGTGTTTAGACAACACTTAAACCCGTTTTATCCCAAAACAGGCTAAAACTGAGACAAAACATAGATTCAAGCAGTAAACAACTATGTTACTGTTTCTAGGGTCAAAATATGTAACAATGCAATGCGTTTGACTAATTATAAGAGTTTGGACTGAATTTGGAGAGTTTAAACACCACTTTTACACATTTTTTCCGAAAAGAGGGTAAAACCAAGAAAACATTGATTCGAAGCAGTAAATTGCTTTATTACTGTTTCTAGGGTCAGAATGTGTGACAATCCAATGCATTTGACTAATTATAAGAGTTCAGGATGAATTCGGAGTGTTTAGAGAACACTTAAACCCGTTTTATCCCAAAATAGGCTTAAACCGAAAAAACAGGCTAAAACGGAGAGAAACATTGATTATAGCTGTAAACAGCTATGGTACTCTTTCTGGGGAAAAATATGTAACAATCCAATGCATTTGACTAATTATAAGGGTTTGGGTTGAATTTGGAGTGTTTAGACAACACTTAAACCCGTTTTATCCCAAAATAGGCTTAAACCGAGAAAACAGGCTAAAACGGAGAGAAACATTGATTATAGCAGTAAACAGCTATCTTACTTTTTCTGGGGAAAAATATGTAACAATCCAATGCATTTGACTAATTATAAGGGTTTGGGTTTAATTTGGAGTGTTTAGACAACACTTAAACCCGTTTTATCCCAAAACAAGCTAAAACCGAGACAAAACATAGATTTGAAGCAGTAAACAGATATGTTACTCTTTCTAGGGTGAAAATATGTAACAATACAATGCATTTTACTAATTATAAGAGTTTCGGTTGAATTTGGAGTGTTTAGACGCCACTTTTACCCATTTTTCCCAAAACAGGCTAAAACCGAGAAAACCTTGATTCGAAGTAGTTAATTGCTTTGTTACTGTTTCTAGGGTCAGAATGTGTGACAACCCAATGCATTTGACTAATTGTAAGAGTTCGGGAAGAATTTGGAGTGTTTAGACAACACTTAAACCCGTTTTATCCCAAAATAGGCTTAAACCGAGAAAACAGGCTAAAAAGGAGAGAAATTTGATTATAGCAGTAAACAGCTATGTTACTCTTTCTGGGGAAAAAATGTGTAACAATCCAATGCATTTGACTAATTATAAGGGTTTGGGTTGAATTTGGAGTGTTTAGACAACACTTAAACCCGTTTTATCCCAAAACAGGCTAAAACCGAGACAAAACATAGATTCAAGCAGTAAACAGATATGTTACTCTTTCTAGGGTCAAAATATGTAACAATCCAATGCATTTTACTAATTATAAGAGTTCGGGTTGAATTTGGAGTGTTTAGACAACACTTAAACCCGTTTTATCCCAAAACAGGCTAAAACCGAGACAAAACATAGATTCAAGCAGTAAACAACTATGTTACTGTTTCTAGGGTCAAAATATGTAACAATGCAATGCGTTTGACTAATTATAAGAGTTTGGACTGAATTTGGAGAGTTTAAACACCACTTTTACCCATTTTTTCCCAAAACAGGGTAAAACCGAGAAAACATTGATTCGAAGCAGTAAATTGCTTTGTTACTGTTTCTAGGGTCAGAATGTGTGATAACCCAATACATTTGACTAATTGTAAGAGTTCAGGATGAATTCGGAGTGTTTAGACAACACCTAAACCCGTTTTATCCTAAAATAGGCTTAAACCGAGAAAACAGGCTAAAACAAAGAGAAACATTGATTTGAAGAAATAAACAGCTACATTACTCTTTCTAGGATAAACATATGCAACAATCCAATGCATTTGACTAATTATAAGAGTTCGGGCTGAATTTAGAGTGTTTAGACCACACTTAAACTCGTTTTATCCCTAAATAGGCTTAAACCGAGAAAACAGGCTAAAACCGAGAGAAACATTGATTTGAAGCAATAAAAAGCTATGTTACTCTTTCTAGGGTAAACGTATGCAACAATCCAATGCATTTGACTAATTATAAGGGGTTGGGTTGAATTTGGAGTGTTTAGAGTATTAGAATGTACGAAGGAGGAGAGAGGAGAGGCCGGTAAGGCCGAGCCTTGGAAGAAGAGAAGAAAGGCCGGAAAGGCCATGTAAAGGCCGGTAAGGCCATGTCCGTGTCCGTGAGCGACCATGTACCGTGTCCGGTACCATGTACCGTGTCCGTGAACGGACCCATGTCCGGTGAGCGGCCAGTTAGGCCGTGAACACATTGAAGAGAAGGCCCGTCCGTACAATGAAGAGAAGGCCCGTCCGTACGGTCTCGGCCCTTAGGCCTGCGCTCGGTCCAGTAGATAGAGAGGCCGAGTTTGAGAGGAGGAAAGCGAGGCCCTACAAGAGAGAGAGGCTTATGGGAAGATCACATGTGCCCTTGGTTGGTGAAGGAAGGAAAGGTCACTCTCACCAACACCAAATCGAGAATGTCACTTTCATCACTCTCTTCTTCTCTCCAACGGTCATATGGCATTTGTATCTCTATATTAAGCTTTGTATACACTCTCATATGTAACAACAACAACAAAAAACAACACAACATTATTCAATAGAAGAGAAATCCGATTTTCCTCTCTACATGGTGTTCTTGTTCATATCACAAATGTAGAGTGTTTAGGGTTAGCGGTTTAGGGGCTGCCCTTAAGGCAGCCTATTCTCTTCTCAAATCTCACCTAAACTCTTCTTTATTTACTTGTTATTCCCTAGCTTACTGATTCTAAATCCTTTCTACCTAAGTACACAAACTCTTAAGTGTTGTGATACTTTAACAAGGATTAGTCTCAAACTAGGCTGTTTGCTCCTTCATAGATCCGATTTACTATCTAGTATTTGGGGTCTATTTAGGTTGTTTGTGGGGAGTTCATCACAAGTTGATGACCTCTCCTTCCCCCTTGAGAATGAGTTAGTTTGTTGTGGGTATAAGAAGATTCAATCCTTGGGAGTTGTCTCTCCTTTGTCAAGAGCTCTCTCTCTTGAAATCCCAACATGGTATCAGAGCAGGATCTGTTCTTGGTGATTCAAACTCGTTCTCAAGTTAAATCTCTTAGGAGATAGCTTAGTTAAAGTTTTAAACTTAGCTTAGGTGTTAATTCGCTTAGCTTAGTTCTTTAAAGCTTTAACTTTGCTTTTGTTGTTAAAAACGATTCTCTTACAGCTCAATGTTGAGTAAGCTTGGTCTCTTATCTTGTTAGAATTTGTAGACCAAGTGAGTGAAGAGAAATCGAGTTTAAAAGCCTCATCCTTATGCTTTACCGATTTGGTAATAGTTTTGTCTAAATGGGGAAGTGATGAACCGATGAACAAATTATGTTGTTCAGGGTGAGGATTCACGGTTCTTGCGTGCTTATATGTGCCACAGGATCCTCTTTGGATTTGGCTTTAGATGCTAAAGCTTAGTTCCTTGTAAAGGTTTAATTTTGCTTTAGATGCTAAATCGCTTCTTCTTCATCTCAAGGTTGAGAAAGCTTTGTTTCTGGTCATATGGTGTGTCCAGATTCACGCTTGAGGAAGAGAGAGATCTTGTTTTTCGCATATATGGTATGCTTGGTCAAATAGATTAAAGCTGGTCCAAGGATGCATTCTTTTAACCGATGGACAATAGGGTGTTCCAAAGGCCTTTTGTTTCTTCTTTGCTTGGGACCACGAAAAACATCTCCTATATGTTATTTTCGTGGATCTAAAGCCTTAAGATCTTGGAGAACACTTTGTTTAAGTGATTCTACCATGAAATTTGTCTAAACCGTTGGAGAAATTAATTTTCCAAACGATCCATGTGTTTCAGCCATTAAAACACCAAAAGAGATTGTCTTGTTGGTTGTTCTTGGCTGTCAAAGATGTCTCAAACTCAAGAAAACAGAGTATAACTCTGTCCATTGGAACTCTTGAGCCCAATTCTACTCTACACTCATCTTATACTACCCCCCCATACTCTCTTATACTCTTGGTTACTTATTCTCTATTCTCCATTTACACTCTACACTCTACACTCTATACTCTAATCTCTAACAATCTCTTGTTTAGAATCTGTTCCATTGAATTTGGTTTCAGTTTCAACCTTGAAGATTGTGTGGAGCTCACTTGCTATCTCAAGAAGAAATGGCGAGGTTGAAGGCTACAAAGAAGCCATGAGAAGGCGCAGCACAATGCCTGGAGTTAGAACCAAGGGCCACCAAGTCTTTGTTAAGCTGGTGGAAGGTGATGAATCAGCCCAAGAGCATGTGTGTTAGCGCCAAGTAGTTGATCGGATGTGCACCAGACTTTGAGGAAGGTCAAGCACAAGGTTTCAAGGAAAATGATGAGATGTCAGCTCATCATCAAGTCAAGGGTACGGGGGAGATAGACATTATACTCACCGCCCCTCACATTCTCTGTTCTCGGCAACAAGCAAATCTCTGCCGAGACGTCTCAAAGATCGACTCGGACGAAACCCTTCCACTGCGATTCAGCTTCCGCGTTCTTCACCAAAGTTCTAGACCACAGAGTTATCTTGCCAGTGGAAGTGAAATCATACCATTCCGAGTAGCCGATCAAAAGTTATGCCCGATTCAGTGGGCATATATCAGTCAGTAGCGGTCTCAAGAAGAGAGGTCAAAACCGCAACAATGATCAACACTCTCTCCCTCCTATTCATAAAAACACCAAAAGGCTGTGCTCTAAACCCTACTCTCTTTAAATTCCTAATTATTTTTAGTTCCATTGCTAGTCTTTACACTTCCATATGATTTTTCTTAAATTGTCACACTTATAGAAATTGTCTTTGATATTCCTCATAGCATACACTTACACTTTTCTTCTTTATCACTTGTTTAAAGGGTAAAGGAGACTATGAGAGCCTCAAAGAAATTCTAAAGGTGCAAGGATGGAGATCATAAGGAAGGTGCCAAAGGCAAGGTGGGCTAAGGAGAAGTAGCGGTTCAAATAATGAAGAGAAGAGAGCAGGTTCTTTTTAAACCAAGGTCAAGGGACATCATGGATAGTGGAGGCTATACTCTTTTTCCCTTTAACAAAGTTTTATCCCAAGAGGTTTTCTTTGTTGAGGTTTTTAATGAGGTAGACTACACTACTCCACCCTTGATCTTTGGTCCCCATGGTGTCCCACCGATCAAGCGTGCGGGGGAGTATTAGAATGTACCAAGGAGGAGAGAGGAGAGGCCGGTAAGGCCGAGCCTTGGAAGAAGAGAAGAAAGGCCGGAAAGGCCATGTAAAGGCCGGTAAGGCCATGTCCGTGTCCGTGAGCGACCATGTACCGTGTCCGGTACCATGTACCGTGTCCGTGAACGGACCCATGTCCGGTGAGCGGCCAGTTAGGCCGTGAACACATTGAAGAGAAGGCCCGTCCGTACAGGCCCGTCCGTACAGGCCCGTCCGTACAGGCCCGTCCGTACGATGAAGAGAAGGCCCGTCCGTACAATGAAGAGAAGGCCCGTCCGTACGGTCTCGGCCCTTAGGCCTGCGCTCGGTCCAGTAGATAGAGAGGCCGAGTTTGAGAGGAGGAAAGCGAGGCCCTACAAGAGAGAGAGGCTTATGGGAAGATCACATGTGCCCTTGGTTGGTGAAGGAAGGAAAGGTCACTCTCACCAACACCAAATCGAGAATGTCACTTTCATCACTCTCTTCTTCTCTCCAACG
Organism: Camelina sativa; assembly: GCF_030686135.1. NCBI lineage: Eukaryota > Viridiplantae > Streptophyta > Magnoliopsida > Brassicales > Brassicaceae > Camelina > Camelina sativa. Next base: position 22,090,479 of record NC_141880.1, on the reverse strand, counting down.
GTCATATGGCATTTGTATCTCTATATTAAGCTTTGTATACACTCTCATATGTAACAACAACAACAAAAAACAACACAACATTATTCAATAGAAGAGAAATCCGATTTTCCTCTCTACATGGTGTTCTTGTTCATATCACAAATGTAGAGTGTTTAGGGTTAGCGGTTTAGGGGCTGCCCTTAAGGCAGCCTATTCTCTTCTCAAATCTCACCTAAACTCTTCTTTATTTACTTGTTATTCCCTAGCTTACTGATTCTAAATCCTTTCTACCTAAGTACACAAACTCTTAAGTGTTGTGATACTTTAACAAGGATTAGTCTCAAACTAGGCTGTTTGCTCCTTCATAGATCCGATTTACTATCTAGTATTTGGGGTCTATTTAGGTTGTTTGTGGGGAGTTCATCACAAGTTGATGACCTCTCCTTCCCCCTTGAGAATGAGTTAGTTTGTTGTGGGTATAAGAAGATTCAATCCTTGGGAGTTGTCTCTCCTTTGTCAAGAGCTCTCTCTCTTGAAATCCCAACATAGACAACACTTAAACCCGTTTTATCCCAAAACAGGCTAAAACCGAGAGAAACATAGATTCGAACCGGTAAACAGATATGTTACTCTTTCTAGTGTCAAAATATGTAACAATACAATGCATTTTACTAATTATAAGAGTTTGGGTTGAATTTGGAGTGTTTAGACGCCACTTTTACACATTTTTCCCAAAACAGGCTAAAACCAAGAAAACATTGATTCGAAGCAGTAAATTGCTTTATTACTGTTTCTAGGGTCAGAATGTGTGACAACCCAATGCATTTGACTAATTGTAAGAGTTCAGGATGAATTCGGAGTGTTTAGACAACACTTAAACTCGTTTTATCCCAAAACAGGCTTAAACCGAGAAAACAGGCTAAAACAAATAAACAGCTACGTTACTCTTTCTAGGATAAAAATATGCAACAATCCAATGCATTTGACTAACTATAAGGGGTTGGGTTGAATTTGGAGTGTTTAGACAACACTTAAACCCGTTTTATCCCAAAACAGGCTAAAACCGAGACAAAACATAGATTCGAAGCCGTAAACAGATATCTTACTCTTTCTAGGGTCAAAATATGTAACAATACAACGCATTTTACTAATTATAAGAGTTTGGGTTGATTTTGGAGTGTTTAGACGTCACTTTTACCCATTTTTCCCAAAACAGGCTAAAACCGAGAAAACATTGATTCGAAGCAGTAAATTTGCTTTGTTACTGTTTCTAGGGTCAGAATGTGTGACAACCCAATTTATTTGACTAATTATAAGAGTTCGGGCTGAATTTAGAGTGTTTAGACCACACTTAAACTCGTTTTATCCCTAAATAGGCTTAAACCGAGAAAACAGGCTAAAACCGAGAGAAACATTGATTTGAAGCAATAAACAGCTATGTTACTCTTTCTAGGGTAAAGATATGCAACAATCCAATGCATTTTACTAATTATAAGGGTTTGGGTTGAATTTAGAGTGTTTAGACAACACTTAAACCCGTTTTATCCCAAAATAGGCTTAAACCGAGAAAACAGGCTAAAACGGAGAGAAACATTGATTATAGCAGTAAACAGCTATCTTACTCTTTCTGGGGAAAAATATGTAACAATCCAATGCATTTGACTAATTATAAGGGTTTGGGTTTAATTTGGAGTGTTTAGACAACACTTAAACCCGTTTTATCCCAAAACAAGCTAAAACCGAGACAAAACATAGATTTGAAGCAGTAAACAGATATGTTACTCTTTCTAGGGTGAAAATATGTAACAATACAATGCATTTTACTAATTATAAGAGTTTCGGTTGAATTTGGAGTGTTTAGACGCCACTTTTACCCATTTTTCCCAAAACAGGCTAAAACCGAGAAAACATTGATTCGAAGTAGTAAATTGCTTTGTTACTGTTTCTAGGGTCAGAATGTGTGACAACCCAATGCATTTGACTAATTGTAAGAGTTCGGGAAGAATTTGGAGTGTTTAGACAACACTTAAACCCGTTTTATCCCAAAATAGGCTTAAACCGAGAAAACAGGCTAAAACGGAGAGAAACTTGATTATAGCAGTAAACAGCTATGTTACTCTTTCTGGTGAAAAAATGTGTAACAATCCAATGCATTTGACTAATTATAAGGGTTTGGGTTGAATTTGGAGTGTTTAGACAACACTTAAACCCGTTTTATCCCAAAACAGGCTAAAACCGAGACAAAACATAGATTCAAGCAGTAAACAACTATGTTACTGTTTCTAGGGTCAAAATATGTAACAATGCAATGCGTTTGACTAATTATAAGAGTTTGGACTGAATTTGGAGAGTTTAAACACCACTTTTACCCATTTTTTCCCAAAACAGGGTAAAACCGAGAAAACATTGATTCGAAGCAGTAAATTGCTTTGTTACTCTTTCTAGGATAAAAATATGCAACAATCCAATGCATTTGACTAATTATAAGAGTTCGGGCTGAATTTAGAGTGTTTAGACCACACTTAAACTCGTTTTATCCCTAAATAGGCTTAAACCGAGAAAACAGGCTAAAACCGAGAGAAACATTGATTTGAAGCAATAAAAAGCTATGTTACTCTTTCTAGGGTAAAAGTATGCAACAATCCAATGCATTTGACTAATTATAAGGGGTTGGGTTGAATTTGGAGTGTTTAGACAACACTTAAACCCGTTTTATCCCAAAACAGGCTAAAACCGAGAGAAACATAGATTCGAACCGGTAAACAGATATGTTACTCTTTCTAGTGTCAAAATATGTAACAATCCAATGCATTTTACTAATTATAAGAGTTTGGGTTGAATTTGGAGTGTTTAGACGCCACTTTTACACATTTTTCCCAAAACAGGCTAAAACCAAGAAAACATTGATTCGAAGCAGTAAATTGCTTTATTACTGTTTCTAGGGTCAGAATGTGTGACAACCCAATGCATTTGACTAATTGTAAGAGTTCAGGATGAATTCGGAGTGTTTAGAGAACACTTAAACCCGTTTTATCCCAAAATAGGCTTAAACCGAGAAAACAGGCTAAAATGGAGAGAAACATTGATTATAGCTGTAAACAGCTATGGTACTCTTTCTGGGGAAAAATATGTAACAATCCAATGCATTTGACTAATTATAAGGGTTTGGGTTGAATTTGGAGTGTTTAGACAACACTTAAACCCGTTTTATCCCAAAACAGGCTAAAACCGAGAGAAACATAGATTCGAACCGGTAAACAGATATGTTACTCTTTCTAGTGTCAAAATATGTAACAATACAATGCATTTTACGAAGATAAGGAGACTAGAGTGTAGAAATGAGTAGGAGAATGAGATTAGACTGTAGAGAATCGAAGAACTTGCTCTGATACCTGTTAGACTTTGTAGAATAAAGAAGAGAATCAAGAGATTGATGAGAGATATCGGTAGACAAAGAGAATGAGGAAGAAGAAAAGATTAGGTTATTGTTCCATAAGAATACATATTACAATGTAGGCTAAAGCCTATATATATCAAGGGAAAATTAGGGCTACACCCTCTACCAACCGATCGTATAAGTGATAGGGACAAGGAGAGAGATAGAACTAATCCCAACGGTGATAGTGACCCGTCCTAGTCTCCTTAAACACAACATAACCCGTGACTCCACTTGTTCCTCCTCTCTAACGGCTACAAGCGACATTCTAGATCCTTCTCATGGGCCTAAGGAGAGCAGGCCTCCTCATTGTCTTTACACACTTACATGACTCGGCCTTATTGCTTGGTTGTACGGACGGCCCCATAATTGTACGGACGGCCATGGCTGCCTTAGGCTTATTCTCTTGATCAATACTCCCCCTCAAGCTTAGCCGAGTGAAATGGCTAAGCTTGGAACCCGTGAAGCAGCACCTCATTAAAAACCTTGACTTAGAAAACCTCATGGGACAAAACCAAGTCAAGGGAAAAAGAGTGTGCTGTCCACGGATTAGGGAAGCTTGATCATGGCCGTGTAATGTCTACAAGTCCAAGTTTGCTGTAGATGTGATCACAAACCTTGGAGCTTGCAGACTTGGTGAAGATGTCAGCTAGCTGATCTTGACTCCTTGTGTGGCATGGTAACACCACTCCTTCTTCAATCTTCTCTCTCACCTTGTGGCAATCGCTTTCTATGTGCTTGGTCCTCTCATGAAAGACTGAGTTTGTGGCAATGTGGATAGCCGCTTCATTGTCGCAGTGCATGGTCATGGGCTGCTTTGTCTCGATGCCTAGGTCCTTGAGTAGGCCCTTCAGCCATGTCATCTCGTTAGTGAGCTTCCTCATAGCTCTATACTCGGCCTCGGCGCTAGAGCATGAAACCACCTTTTGTTTCTTAGACCTCCATGTAACCAAGTTGCCTCCAACAAACGTGCAGTACCCAGTGGTGGATCTCCTATCCAGCGTGTCGCCATTGTAATCCGCATCACAATAGCCAACGATTTCGGTGTTGTCATTCTTGCCCATCCAAATACCTTGACCCGGACTGCCCTTGAGATAGCTTAGGATCCTTTCGACTTGACTCCATCGGTACTTGCTTGGTGCCTTCATATGTTGGCTAACCTGATTCACAGCATAGGATATGTCAGGTCGTGTGATAGTAAGGTATATCAGCTTACCTACAAGCCGGCGGTAGCGTGTGACGTCTAAGAATGGCTCGTCCATTGGTTCCTTAGGTCGGCCTTCTTTTGCCCGTAAGCTCTCCCCCTTTCGCTTGAGCTGGTAATCTTCATCAAGGGGCGTAGCAACCGGAGACACACCAAGCTTGCCAGTCTCCTCTAACAAGTCAAGAGTATACTTGCGTTGTGAGAGGAAGAGTCCTTCCGGTGAGCGACAAATCTCAATACCAAGAAAGTATTTGAGTTCCCCAAGGTCCTTGATGTCAAATACCGACTTGAGAGAGTCCTTGGTGTCCTGAATGGCCGCCTTATCATCACCAGTCACGATGATGTCGTCGACGTATATGAGCACCACCACCCAACCAATAGAGGTGCGACGCGTGAAGAGAGTATGATCAGCCTCCGATCGCGTAAAACCATCAGTCTTGAGAGTGGAGCTTAGTTTGTGGTACCACGCTCGTGGGGACTGCTTAAGGCCATAGATGGCCTTACGTAGCCTCAAGACTTTTCCGGGTGTAACCATGTCTTCAAGGCCGGGAGGAGGCGTCATGTACACTTCTTCATCAAGTTCACCTTGAAGGAAGGCGTTCTTCACATCCATCTGCCATAAGTCCCATGAGAGGTTGACATCAAGAGACAGCACAACCCGAACCGTATGGAGCTTGGCCACGGGTGCAAAGGTGTCCGTGTAGTCCGCGCCATAGGTTTGGGTGAAGCCACGGGCCACTAACCTGGCTTTATGCCGTTCAATGTCACCATTGCTCAAATACTTTATGGTAAACACCCATTTGGAGCTAACTGCCCGCTTGCCTTGAGGAAGATCCGATTCGTCCCACGTATGATTCCGGATCATGGCGCCAGTTTCATCCTTGACCGCATCTAACCAAACTTGATGTTCCTTGGCTTCATCATATGTCTGCGGGATCCAATTGGCGTCCACTTGGCCGAAGAAAGCTTGGTGATCAGCAGGTAACAGCTCAAGGGAACAAACGGACTGAATGGGATGAGCGACAGCTTGGCTGTTGTAATAGACACGCTTGTTCTTCCAAGTGGAGGGATCCGATCGAGGTCTGGTGCTCCGACGTAGGACTGGTGCCGGAAGTGGATCCACGCTAGGCAACACGGTGGACGTACCGTCCGTAGGAGCCGTCTCCGTGTTTTCCTCGGTAGAGGCCGCCGCCGGAGCATGCGTGTCCGTTGTAGGGCCAGGGACGGGAACACCGGTTATGGGTAGGCCAGACTCGAGAGATTCACCATCTTGGGCTGAACCATTGTCATTTGCATCTCCTTGGTCAGACCCACCATCGGTAGAAATTTGACTTAGTGTTGGCCGCACGGCACCCGTTGGTGGAGATGGGTTGCCAAGGTGATCAAGAAGGAACCGTAGACTCGAAGCTCGGTCATTAGGTGAGTGAGAGAGATCTTTAAGGCTGTTCCAATCCCTCTTGTCATGGTAGCCCACATGTTCTAGAAACCGGACATCTCGAGAGACATATAGTCGACTTGTGGCCGGATCATAACATTTGTACCCCTTTTGTGTGGTGGAGTAGCCAATGAACATACACTTTGTACTTTTGGCATCCAGCTTACTCCTTTGTTCTCCTGGTACTAACACAAAACAAACACAGCCGAAAACTCGTAAGTGATCAAGAGATGGTTTAAATTTGTTTAGTACTTCAAATGGAGATAAGTCATGAAGAACTCTAGTTGGTGTTCGGTTGATTAGGTAGCATGCAGTCATCACGGCATCACCCCAATATCGTTTAGGAACACTCGAATGGAACATGATTGCCCGCGCCACTTCCATGAGGTGCCGGTTCTTCCTCTCGGCCACACCATTTTGTTGTGGCGTGTAGGGACAACTAGTTTGATGGAGAATGCCATGCTTGGAGAGATGTTCTTTGAACTTGCAACTTGTGTATTCCCCCCCATTATCAGACCTAAGTACCTTAAGTTTAGCATTGAAGTGATTAGTCACATAATTTTGAAAATTGATAAAGGCATCAAATACTCTATCTTTAGATGGCAACAAGGTAATCCAAGTGTATTTTGATTTTTCATCAATAAAAGTCACAAAATACTTGTTATTATCTCTAGATAGGCATGGTGATGTCCAAACATCTGAGTGAACTAAATCAAAACAATTCTCATAAATAGTAGTTGACTTAGGAAAGATAGACTTGCAATGTTTTCCAAGAATACAAGATTCACAAGTAGAATTATCAAAAGAAATATTAGGAAACATCAACCCTAAAGCACGTGAATGTGGGTGGCCTAGCCTAGCATGCCACACCATATTCGAATCAACAACAAAACAAGACTTAGTAGAGGATAAATTTGGATCGGTTTTCTCTAGGACATAGAGATCTCCACTCCCTTGCCCTTCTCCAAGAACCTTTCCAGTCTCAATATCCTGAAAATAAACATTGTTAGGACCAAAGATTGCATAACAATTCAAATCATTTGTGGCCCTCTTAACCGATAGTAAATTGGAGGTAAAGGTAGGCATAAAGAAAGCTTTTGAGGTTTTATCAAATAGTTTCAAGTCCCCTATTCCCTTTACTGGTATTTGTTCTCCATTTGCAATAACAACATTTCCTAAGGCCGGTTTTATGTTGTCAATTAAACTAGGGTTACTAATCATATGATGTGAGGCTCCCGAGTCAATAACAAGCGATTTGCTAGGCCTAGAAGTAAAGAAAGAGATACCAGACTCCTTGAGTGAAGCAATGGAGCGGATGAGAGCCTCAAGGTCTGACTTCCTCACCACATCTCCGTAGGCTGCGGTCATGGCCACCTCATCTCCCTGCTTTGATGATCCGGCTCCTTTATCGCTAACCGCTTCCTTTGAGAGGTTGGCTTTGAACTTGGCCGGCTTGAGATGAGGATGGAGAACCCAGCACTTGTCTTTCAGATGACCCCGCTTCTTGCAGTGGTCGCACACCAACAACTTCCTCTCCTCTTGCTTGTACATTCCTTTGTTGGCCGAAGCAAGCTCCCCCTTACCGCTAAACAAATCAAGGGATCCTTGCTCTTTCTGAATTTGGGAGCAAATATCTTCAAAGGAGGGGAGCTTCTCTGCCCTTAGGATGTGCTTCAAGAGGTCGTTGAAGGATGGGTTCAAGGTAAGTAGGAGTCCGAAGACTTTGTCTTGCTCCTTTCTTTCGTTTAGCACACTTGCCTCAAGTGTACTTGGCCGCAACATGTCAAGCTCGGACCATAGTGCACGGAACTTACCAAGATGCTTAGTGAACTCCACATCATCTTGGTTAAGATCATTTATTGCCTTCTTGACCTCAAAGACTCTAGTCATGTTAGAGACATTACCATACACGCCTTTAAGTGTTTCCCACAGTTCCTTGGCCGTCTCGCAATATGAGTAGGCCTCAAGGATAGGCGTGTCCAGAGAGTTTTGGAGAACAGATAGGACAACTTGGTCTTCTTGGAACCATTTGGCCTTCCTCTCGCTCTCTTCCTCCGCTTCCGCCTCGGAAGCGTCCTCTCCTTTGGGGTTTTTCTTTGGGACATAGTCGGACTCGACATGACTCCAAAGGCCACGACCTCCAAGGGCGGTTCTTGTGGTTCTTGTCCACAGCAAGTAGTTTGTCCCCTTTAGGACAACCGGTGAAACAATGGGCTTGGCGTTTTCCATGGTCGGATTTCTATGGACCGATGGGTAAAGCTTTTACCCGGAGAATAAAAGAGATGCGAGTAAGAAGAAACGAAGATAAGGAGACTAGAGTGTAGAAATGAGTAGGAGAATGAGATTAGACTGTAGAGAATCGAAGAACTTGCTCTGATACCATGTTAGACTTTGTAGAATAAAGAAGAGAATCAAGAGATTGATGAGAGATATCGGTAGACAAAGAGAATGAGGAAGAAGAAAAGATTAGGTTATTGTTCCATAAGAATACATATTACAATGTAGGCTAAAGCCTATATATATCAAGGGAAAATTAGGGCTACACCCTCTACCAACCGATCGTATAAGTGATAGGGACAAGGAGAGAGATAGAACTAATCCCAACGGTGATAGTGACCCGTCCTAGTCTCCTTAAACACAACATAACCCGTGACTCCACTTGTTCCTCCTCTCTAACGGCTACAAGCGACATTCTAGATCCTTCTCATGGGCCTAAGGAGAGCAGGCCTCCTCATTGTCTTTACACACTTACATGACTCGGCCTTATTGCTTGGTTGTACGGACGGCCCCATAATTGTACGGACGGCCATGGCTGCCTTAGGCTTATTCTCTTGATCAATAAAACCGAGAAAACAGGCTAAAACGGAGAGAAGCATTGATTATAGCAGTAAACAGCTATCTTACTCTTTCTGGGGAAAAATATGTAACAATCCAATGCATTTGACTAATTATAAGGGTTTGGGTTTAATTTGGAGTGTTTAGACAACACTTAAACCCGTTTTATCCCAAAACAAGCTAAAACCGAGACAAAACATAGATTTGAAGCAGTAAACAGATATGTTACTCTTTCTAGGGTGAAAATATGTAACAATACAATGCATTTTACTAATTATAAGAGTTTCGGTTCCATTTGGAGTGTTTAGACGCCACTTTTACCCATTTTTCCCAAAACAGGCTAAAACCGAGAAAACATTGATTCGAAGCAGTAAATTGCTTTGTTACTGTTTCTAGGGTCAGAATGTGTGACAACCCAATGCATTTGACTAATTGTAAGAGTTCGGGAAGAATTTGGAGTGTTTAGACAACACTTAAACCCGTTTTATCCCAAAATAGACTTAAACCGAGAAAACAGGCTAAAACGGAGAGAAACTTGATTATAGCAGTAAACAGCTATGTTACTCTTTCTGGGGAAAAAATGTGTAACAATCCAATGCATTTGACTAATTATAAGGGTTTGGGTTGAATTTGGAGTGTTTAGACAACACTTAAACCCGTTTTATCCCAAAACAGGCTAAAACTGAGACAAAACATAGATTCAAGCAGTAAACAACTATGTTACTGTTTCTAGGGTCAAAATATGTAACAATGCAATGCGTTTGACTAATTATAAGAGTTTGGACTGAATTTGGAGAGTTTAAACACCACTTTTACCCATTTTTTCCCAAAACAGGGTAAAACCGAGAAAACATTGATTCGAAGCAGTAAATTGCTTTGTTACTGTTTCTAGGGTCAGAATGTGTGATAACCCAATACATTTGACTAATTGTAAGAGTTCAGGATGAATTCGGAGTGTTTAGACAACACCTAAACCCGTTTTATCCCAAAATGGGCTTAAACCGAGAAAACAGGCTAAAACAAAGAGAAACATTGATTTGAAGAAATAAACAGCTACATTACTCTTTCTAGGATAAAAATATGCAACAATCCAATGCATTTGACTGGGGTTGGGTTGAATTTGGAGTGTTTAGACAACACTTAAACCCATTTTATCCCAAAACAGGCTAAAACCGAGAGAAACATAGATTCGAACCGGTAAACAGATATGTTACTCTTTCTAGTGTCAAAATATGTAACAATACAATGCATTTTACTAATTATAAGAGTTTGGGTTGAATTTGGAGTGTTTAGACGCCACTTTTACACATTTTTCCCAAAACAGGCTAAAACCAAGAAAACATTGATTCGAAGCAGTAAATTGCTTTATTACTGTTTCTAGGGTCAGAATGTGTGACAACTCAATGCATTTGACTAATTGTAAGAGTTCAGGATGAATTCGGAGTGTTTAGAGAACACTTAAACCCGTTTTATCCCAAAATAGGCTTAAACCGAAAAAACAGGCTAAAACGGAGAGAGACATTGATTATAGCTGTAAACAGCTATGGTACTCTTTCTGGGGAAAAATATGTAACAATCCAATGCATTTGACTAATTATAAGGGTTTGGGTTGAATTTGGAGTGTTTAGACAACACTTAAACCCGTTTTATCCCAAAACAGGCTAAAACCGAGAGAAACATAGATTCGAACCGGTAAACAGATATGTTACTCTTTCTAGTGTCAAAATATGTAACAATACAATGCATTTTACTAATTATAAGAGTTTGGGTTGAATTTGGAGTGTTTAGACGCCACTTTTACACATTTTTCCCAAAACAGGCTAAAACCAAGAAAACATTGATTCGAAGCAGTAAATTGCTTTATTACTGTTTCTAGGGTCAGAATGTGTGAAAATCCAATGCATTTGACTAATTGTAAGAGTTTAGGATGAATTCGGAGTGTTTAGACAACACTTAAACCCGTTTTATCCCAAAACAGGCTTAAACCGAGAAAACAGGCTAAAACAAATAAACAGCTACGTTACTCTTTCTAGGATAAAAATATGCAACAATCCAATGCATTTGACTAACTATAAGGGGTTGGGTTGAATTTGGAGTGTTTAGACAAACTTAAACCCGTTTTATCCCAAAACAGGCTAAAACCGAGACAAAACATAGATTCGAAGCCGTAAACAGATATCTTACTCTTTCTAGGGTCAAAATATGTAACAATACAATGCATTTTACTAATTATAAGAGTTTGGGTTGATAGTGTTTAGACGTCACTTTTACCCATTTTTCCCAAAACAGGCTAAAACCGAGAAAACATTGATTCGAAGTAGTAAATTTGCTTTGTTACTGTTTCTAGGGTCAGAATGTGTGACAACCCAATTTATTTGACTAATTATAAGAGTTTGGGCTGAATTTAGAGTGTTTAGACCACACTTAAACTCGTTTTATCCCTAAATAGGCTTAAACCGAGAAAACAGGCTAAAACCGAGAGAAACATTGATTTGAAGCAATAAACAGCTATGTTACTCTTTCTAGGGTAAAGATATGCAACAATCCAATGCATTTTACTAATTATAAGGGTTTGGGTTGAATTTGGAGTGTTTAGACAACACTTAAACCCGTTTTATCCCAAAATAGGCTTAAACCGAGAAAACAGGCTAAAACGGAGAGATACATTGATTATAGCAGTAAACAGCTATCTTATTCTTTCTGGGGAAAAATATGTAACAATCCAATGCATTTGACTAATTATAAGGGTTTGGGTTTAATTTGGAGTGTTTAGACAACACTTAAACCCGTTTTATCCCAAAACAAGCTAAAACCGAGACAAAACATAGATTTGAAGCAGTAAACAGATATATTACTCTTTCTAGGGTGAAAATATGTAACAATACAATGCATTTTACTAATTATAAGAGTTTCGGTTGAATTTGGAGTGTTTAGACGCCACTTTTACCCATTTTTCCCAAAACAGGCTAAAACCGAGAAAACATTGATTCGAAGCAGTTAATTGCTTTGTTACTGTTTTTAGGGTCAGAATGTGTGACAACCCAATGCATTTGACTAATTGTAAGAGTTCGGGAAGAATTTGGAGTGTTTAGACAACACTTAAACCCGTTTTATCCCAAAATAGGCTTAAACCGAGAAAACAGGCTAAAAAGGAGAGAAACTTGATTATAGCAGTAAACAGCTATGTTACTCTTTCTGGGGAAAAAATGTGTAACAATCCAATGCATTTGACTAATTATAAGGGTTTGGGTTGAATTTGGAGTGTTTAGACAACACTTAAACCCGTTTTATCCCAAAACAGGCTAAAACCGAGACAAAACATAGATTCAAGCAGTAAACAACTAGGTTACTGTTTCTAGGGTCAAAATATGTAACAATGCAATGCGTTTGACTAATTATAAGAGTTTGGACTGAATTTGGAGAGTTTAAACACCACTTTTACCCATTTTTTCCCAAAACAGGGTAAAACCGAGAAAACATTGATTCGAAGCAGTAAATTGGTTTGTTACTGTTTCTAGGGTCAGAATGTGTGATAACCCAATACATTTGACTAATTGTAAGAGTTCAGGATGAATTCGGAGTGTTTAGACAACACCTAAACCCGTTTTATCCTAAAATAGGCTTAAACCGAGAAAACAGGCTAAAACAAAGAGAAACATTGATTTGAAGAAATAAACAGCTACATTACTCTTTCTAGGATAAAAATATGCAACAATCCAATGCATTTGACTAATTATAAGAGTTCGGGCTGAATTTAGAGTGTTTAGACCACACTTAAACTCGTTTTATCCCTAAATAGGCTTAAACCGAGAAAACAGGCTAAAACCGAGAGAAACATTGATTTGAAGCAATAAAAAGCTATGTTACTCTTTCTAGGGTAAAAGTATGCAACAATCCAATGCATTTGACTAATTATAAGGGGTTGGGTTGAATTTGGAGTGTTTAGACAACACTTAAACCCGTTTTATCCCAAAACAGGCTAAAACCGAGAGAAACATAGATTCGAACCGGTAAACAGATATGTTACACTTTCTAGTGTCAAAATATGTAACAATACAATGCATTTTACTAATTATAAGAGTTTGGGTTGAATTTGGAGTGTTTAGACGCCACTTTTTCACATTTTTCTCAAAACAGGCTAAAACCAAGAAAACATTGATTCGAAGCAGTAAATTGCTTTATTACTGTTTCTAGGGTCAGAATGTGTGACAACCCAATGCATTTGACTAATTGTAAGAGTTCAGGATGAATTCGGAGTGTTTAGAGAACACTTAAACCCGTTTTATCCCAAAATAGGCTTAAACCGAAAAAACAGGCTAAAACGGAGAGAGACATTGATTATAGCTGTAAACAGCTATGGTACTCTTTCTGGGGAAAAATATGTAACAATCCAATGCATTTGACTAATTATAAGGGTTTGGGTTGAATTTGGAGTGTTTAGACAACACTTAAACCCGTTTTATCCCAAAACAGGCTAAAACCGAGAGAAACATAGATTCGAACCGGTAAACAGATATGTTACTCTTTCTAGTGTCAAAATATGTAACAATACAATGCATTTTACTAATTATAAGAGTTTGGGTTGAATTTGGAGTGTTTAGACGCCACTTTTACACATTTTTCCCAAAACAGGCTAAAACCAAGAAAACATTGATTCGAAGCAGTAAATTGCTTTATTACTGTTTCTAGGGTCAGAATGTGTGAAAATCCAATGCATTTGACTAATTGTAAGAGTTCAGGATGAATTCGGAGTGTTTAGACAACACTTAAACCCGTTTTATCCCAAAACAGGCTTAAACCGAGAAAACAGGCTAAAACAAATAAACAGCTACGTTACTCTTTCTAGGATAAAAATATGCAACAATCCAATGCATTTGACTAACTATAAGGGGTTGGGTTGAATTTGGAGTGTTTAGACAACACTTAAACCCGTTTTATCCCAAAACAGGCTAAAACCGAGACAAAACATAGATTCGAAGCCGTAAACAGATATCTTACTCTTTCTAGGGTCAAAATATGTAACAATACAATGCATTTTACTAATTATAAGAGTTTGGGTTGATTTTGGAGTGTTTAGACGTCACTTTTACCCATTTTTCCCAAAACAGGCTAAAACCGTGAAAACATTGATTCGAAGTAGTAAATTTGCTTTGTTACTGTTTCTAGGGTCAGAATGTGTGACAACCCAATTTATTTGACTAATTATAAGAGTTCGGGCTGAATTTAGAGTGTTTAGACCACACTTAAACTCGTTTTATCCCTAAATAGGCTTAAACCGAGAAAACAGGCTAAAACCGAGAGAAACATTGATTTGAAGCAATAAACAGCTATGTTACTCTTTCTAGGGTAAAGATATGGAACAATCCAATGCATTTTACTAATTATAAGGGTTTGGGTTGAATTTGGAGTGTTTAGACTGTTAGACTTTGTAGAATAAAGAAGAGAATCAAGAGATTGATGAGAGATATCGGTAGACAAAGAGAATGAGGAAGAAGAAAAGATTAGGTTATTGTTCCATAAGAATTCATATTACAATGTAGGCTAAAGCCTATATATATCAAGGGAAAATTAGGGCTACACCCTCTACCAACCGATCGTATAAGTGATAGGGACAAGGAGAGAGATAGAACTAATCCCAACGGTGATAGTGACCCGTCCTAGTCTCCTTAAACACAACATAACCCGTGACTCCACTTGTTCCTCCTCTCTAACGGCTACAAGCGACATTCTAGATCCTTCTCATGGGCCTAAGGAGAGCAGGCCTCCTCATTGTCTTTACACACTTACATGACTCGGCCTTATTGCTTGGTTGTACGGACGGCCCCATAATTGTACGGACGGCCATGGCTGCCTTAGGCTTATTCTCTTGATCAATACTCCCCCTCAAGCTTAGCCGAGTGAAATGGCTAAGCTTGGAACCCGTGAAGCAGCACCTCATTAAAAACCTTGACTTAGAAAACCTCATGGGACAAAACCAAGTCAAGGGAAAAAGAGTGTGCTGTCCACGGATTAGGGAAGCTTGATCATGGCCGTGTAATGTCTACAAGTCCAAGTTTGCTGTAGATGTGATCACAAACCTTGGAGCTTGCAGACTTGGTGAAGATGTCAGCTAGCTGATCTTGACTCCTTGTGTGGCATGGTAACACCACTCCTTCTTCAATCTTCTCTCTCACCTTGTGGCAATCGCTTTCTATGTGCTTGGTCCTCTCATGAAAGACTGAGTTTGTGGCAATGTGGATAGCCGCTTCATTGTCGCAGTGCATGGTCATGGGCTGCTTTGTCTCGATGCCTAAGTCCTTGAGTAGGCCCTTCAGCCATGTCATCTCGTTAGTGAGCTTCCTCATAGCTCTATACTCGGCCTCGGCGCTAGAGCATGAAACCACCTTTTGTTTCTTAGACCTCCATGTAACCAAGTTGCCTCCAACAAACGTGCAGTACCCAGTGGTGGATCTCCTATCCAGCGTGTCGCCATTGTAATCCGCATCACAATAGCCAACGATTTCGGTGTTGTCATTCTTGCCCATCCAAATACCTTGACCCGGACTGCCCTTGAGATAGCTTAGGATCCTTTCGACTTGACTCCATTGGTACTTGCTTGGTGCCTTCATATGTTGGCTAACCTGATTCACAGCATAGGATATGTCAGGTCGTGTGATAGTAAGGTATATCAGCTTACCTACAAGCCGGCGGTAGCGTGTGACGTCTAAGAATGGCTCGTCCATTGGTTCCTTAGGTCGGCCTTCTTTTGCCCGTAAGCTCTCCCCCTTTCGCTTGAGCTGGTAATCTTCATCAAGGGGCGTAGCAACCGGAGACACACCAAGCTTGCCAGTCTCCTCTAACAAGTCAAGAGTATACTTGCGTTGTGAGAGGAAGAGTCCTTCCGGTGAGCGACAAATCTCAATACCAAGAAAGTATTTGAGTTCCCCAAGGTCCTTGATGTCAAATACCGACTTGAGAGAGTCCTTGGTGTCCTGAATGGCCGCCTTATCATCACCAGTCACGATGATGTCGTCGACGTATATGAGCACCACCACCCAACCAATAGAGGTGCGACGCGTGAAGAGAGTATGATCAGCCTCCGATCGCGTAAAACCATCAGTCTTGAGAGTGGAGCTTAGTTTGTGGTACCACGCTCGTGGGGACTGCTTAAGGCCATAGATGGCCTTACGTAGCCTCAAGACTTTTCCGGGTGTAACCATGTCTTCAAGGCCGGGAGGAGGCGTCATGTACACTTCTTCATCAAGTTCACCTTGAAGGAAGGCGTTCTTCACATCCATCTGCCATAAGTCCCATGAGAGGTTGACAGCAAGAGACAGCACAACCCGAACCGTATGGAGCTTGGCCACGGGTGCAAAGGTGTCCGTGTAGTCCGCGCCATAGGTTTGGGTGAAGCCACGGGCCACTAACCTGGCTTTATGCCGTTCAATGTCACCATTGCTCAAATACTTTATGGTAAACACCCATTTGGAGCTAACTGCCCGCTTGCCTTGAGGAAGATCCGATTCGTCCCACGTATGATTCCGGATCATGGCGCCAGTTTCATCCTTGACCGCATCTAACCAAACTTGATGTTCCTTGGCTTCATCATATGTCTGCGGGATCCAATTGGCGTCCACTTGGCCGAAGAAAGCTTGGTGATCAGCAGGTAACAGCTCAAGGGAACAAACGGACTGAATGGGATGAGCGACAGCTTGGCTGTTGTAATAGACACGCTTGTTCTTCCAAGTGGAGGGATCCGATCGAGGTCTGGTGCTCCGACGTAGGACTGGTGCCGGAAGTGGATCCACGCTAGGCAACACGGTGGACGTACCGTCCGTAGGAGCCGTCTCCGTGTTTTCCTCGGTAGAGGCCGCCGCCGGAGCATGCGTGTCCGTTGTAGGGCCAGGGACGGGAACACCGGTTATGGGTAGGCCAGACTCGAGAGATTCACCATCTTGGGCTGAACCATTGTCATTTGCATCTCCTTGGTCAGACCCACCATCGGTAGAAATTTGACTTAGTGTTGGCCGCACGGCACCCGTTGGTGGAGATGGGTTGCCAAGGTGATCAAGAAGGAACCGTAGACTCGAAGCTCGGTCATTAGGTGAGTGAGAGAGATCTTTAAGGCTGTTCCAATCCCTCTTGTCATGGTAGCCCACATGTTCTAGAAACCGGACATCTCGAGAGACATATAGTCGACTTGTGGCCGGATCATAACATTTGTACCCCTTTTGTGTGGTGGAGTAGCCAATGAACATACACTTTGTACTTTTGGCATCCAGCTTACTCCTTTGTTCTCCTGGTACTAACACAAAACAAACACAGCCGAAAACTCGTAAGTGATCAAGAGATGGTTTAAATTTGTTTAGTACTTCAAATGGGGATAAGTCATGAAGAACTCTAGTTGGTGTTCGGTTGATTAGGTAGCATGCAGTCATCACGGCATCACCCCAATATCGTTTAGGAACACTCGAATGGAACATGATTGCCCGCGCCACTTCCATGAGGTGCCGGTTCTTCCTCTCGGCCACACCATTTTGTTGTGGCGTGTAGGGACAACTAGTTTGATGGAGAATGCCATGCTTGGAGAGATGTTCTTTGAACTTGCAACTTGTGTATTCCCCCCCATTATCAGACCTAAGTACCTTAAGTTTAGCATTGAAGTGATTAGTCACATAATTTTGAAAATTGATAAAGGCATCAAATACTCTATCTTTAGATGGCAACAAGGTAATCCAAGTGTATTTTGATTTTTCATCAATAAAAGTCACAAAATACTTGTTATTATCTCTAGATAGGCATGGTGATGTCCAAACATCTGAGTGAACTAAATCAAAACAATTCTCATAAATAGTAGTTGACTTAGGAAAGATAGACTTGCAATGTTTTCCAAGAATACAAGGTTCACAAGTAGAATTATCAAAAGAAATATTAGGAAACATCAACCCTAAAGCACGTGAATGTGGGTGGCCTAGCCTAGCATGCCACACCATATTCGAATCAACAACAAAACAAGACTTAGTAGAGGATAAATTTGGATCGGTTTTCTCTAGGACATAGAGATCTCCACTCCCTTGCCCTTCTCCAAGAACCTTTCCAGTCTCAATATCCTGAAAATAAACATTGTTAGGACCAAAGATTGCATAACAATTCAAATCATTTGTGGCCCTCTTAACCGATAGTAAATTGGAGGTAAAGGTAGGCATAAAGAAAGCTTTTGAGGTTTTATCAAATAGTTTCAAGTCCCCTATTCCCTTTACTGGTATTTGTTCTCCATTTGCAATAACAACATTTCCTAAGGCCGGTTTTATGTTGTCAATTAAACTAGGGTTACTAATCATATGATGTGAGGCTCCCGAGTCAATAACAAGCGATTTGCTAGGCCTAGAAGTAAAGAAAGAGATACCAGACTCCTTGAGTGAAGCAATGGAGCGGATGAGAGCCTCAAGGTCTGACTTCCTCACCACATCTCCGTAGGCTGCGGTCATGGCCACCTCATCTCCCTGCTTTGATGATCCGGCTCCTTTATCGCTAACCGCTTCCTTTGAGAAGTTGGCTTTGAACTTGGCCGGCTTGAGATGAGGATGGAGAACCCAGCACTTGTCTTTCAGATGACCCCGCTTCTTGCAGTGGTCGCACACCAACAACTTCCTCTCCTCTTGCTTGTACATTCCTTTGTTGGCCGAAGCAAGCTCCCCCTTACCGCTAAACAAATCAAGGGATCCTTGCTCTTTCTGAATTTGGGAGCAAATATCTTCAAAGGAGGGGAGCTTCTCTGCCCTTAGGATGTGCTTCAAGAGGTCGTTGAAGGACGGGTTCAAGGTAAGTAGGAGTCCGAAGACTTTGTCTTGCTCCTTTCTTTCGTTTAGCACACTTGCCTCAAGTGTACTTGGCCGCAACATGTCAAGCTCGGACCATAGTGCACGGAACTTACCAAGATGCTTAGTGAACTCCACATCATCTTGGTTAAGATCATTTATGGCCTTCTTGACCTCAAAGACTCTAGTCATGTTAGAGACATTACCATACACGCCTTTAAGTGTTTCCCACAGTTCCTTGGCCGTCTCGCAATATGAGTAGGCCTCAAGGATAGGCGTGTCCAGAGAGTTTTGGAGAACAGATAGGACAACTTGGTCTTCTTGGAACCATTTGGCCTTCCTCTCGCTCTCTTCCTCCGCTTCCGCCTCGGAAGCGTCCTCTCCTTTGGGGTTTTTCTTTGGGACATAGTCGGACTCGACATGACTCCAAAGGCCACGACCTCCAAGGGCGGTTCTTGTGGTTCTTGTCCACAGCAAGTAGTTTGTCCCCTTTAGGACAACCGGTGAAACAATGGGCTTGGCGTTTTCCATGGTCGGATTTCTATGGACCGATGGGTAAAGCTTTTACCCGGAGAATAAAAGAGATGCGAGTAAGAAGAAACGAAGATAAGGAGACTAGAGTGTAGAAATGAGTAGGAGAATGAGATTAGACTGTAGAGAATCGAAGAACTTGCTCTGATACCATGTTAGACTTTGTAGAATAAAGAAGAGAATCAAGAGATTGATGAGAGATATCGGTAGACAAAGAGAATGAGGAAGAAGAAAAGATTAGGTTATTGTTCCATAAGAATTCATATTACAATGTAGGCTAAAGCCTATATATATCAAGGGAAAATTAGGGCTACACCCTCTACCAACCGATCGTATAAGTGATAGGGACAAGGAGAGAGATAGAACTAATCCCAACGGTGATAGTGACCCGTCCTAGTCTCCTTAAACACAACATAACCCGTGACTCCACTTGTTCCTCCTCTCTAACGGCTACAAGCGACATTCTAGATCCTTCTCATGGGCCTAAGGAGAGCAGGCCTCCTCATTGTCTTTACACACTTACATGACTCGGCCTTATTGCTTGGTTGTACGGACGGCCCCATAATTGTACGGACGGCCAATGCATTTGACTAATTATAAGGGTTTGGGTTGAATTTGGAGTGTTTAGACAACACTTAAACCCGTTTTATCCCAAAACAGGCTAAAACCGAGAGAAACATAGATTCGAACCGGTAAACAGATATGTTACTCTTTCTAGTGTCAAAATATGTAACAATACAATGCATTTTACTAATTATAAGAGTTTGGGTTGAATTTGGAGTGTTTAGACGCCACTTTTACACATTTTTCCCAAAACAGGCTAAAACCAAGAAAAAATTGATTCGAAGCAGTAAATTGCTTTATTACTGTTTCTAGGGTCAGAATGTGTGAAAATCCAATGCATTTGACTAATTGTAAGAGTTCAGGATGAATTCGGAGTGTTTAGACAACACTTAAACCCGTTTTATCCCAAAACAGGCTTAAACCGAGAAAACAGGCTAAAACCAAGAAAACATTGATTCGAAGCAGTAAATTGCTTTATTACTGTTTCTAGGGTCAGAATGTGTGACAACCCAATGCATTTGACTAATTGTAAGAGTTCAGGATGAATTCGGAGTGTTTAGAGAACACTTAAACCCGTTTTATCCCAAAATAGGCTTAAACCGAGAAAACAGGCTAAAACGGAGAGAAACTTGATTATAGCAGTAAACAGCTATGTTACTCTTTCTGGGGAAAAAATGTGTAACAATCCAATGCATTTGACTAATTATAAGGGTTTGGGTTGAATTTGGAGTGTTTAGACAACACTTAAACCCGTTTTATCCCAAAACAGGCTAAAACCGAGACAAAACATAGATTCAAGCAGTAAATATAATTTGGGATCTTGATCACCATGTCCGTACAAGTCAACGTCCGTACAAGTCAACGACCGTTCTCTCTCATCGGGCCAACCATACCATCTCGTGTAGAAGCCCACTTGAAGTCTTCTAAGGCTTGTATGAGACAACCAAGTCTCTAGATCCTTCTCCTACCGACCGTTGGAGTTTGTGTGCAAGTGGGAAGATATTTCAACTCACAAGTCACATGTTATGTTAAGAAGGAAGGATGTCACTTTCAGTCATGTAAAGCGTGTATAGGATCCCATAGGAATATGCTGCTTACTTTGTCTATAATTAGGATGTATCTAGGTTCTTTTTCAAGTAAGAAGTTTGATTCTTCTTCTATACTCTCTCTCTTACACTTCCATACTCTCTTCTACTCTCTCGTGCGAACACTCTCAAACTCACTCGATCTCTACACTCTCTCGTTTCTAAACTTACATGGTATCAGAGCCTTGTGGTTCCTCTCGTTAAACTCTTCATTCACTCTACTTTCTTCCGCAACTCGTTCACTCAATCTCTTGAGTTTTTCTTTAACCGTTGGGTAAACTTATTGACCATTGGACAAAACTCCATGGAAAGCACCAAAACCTTGGTTGTTCCAGTTACTCTCAAAGGAGAGAACTATTTGTTGTGGGCAAGGACCACAAAGACGGCGCTATGTGGCCGAGGGCTTTGGACCCATGTGACAACAAGTGAAGCTCCGAAGGGCGAGCCGACTGAAGACGGCAAAGTTGTGGCCACAAGTGGTGAAGAAAAGTGGTTTCAAGAAGACCAAAGTGTTCTCGCCATCATACAAAACTCTCTCGATGCTCCAATACTCGAGGCCTACTCGTATTGTGAAACGGCCAAGGATCTATGGGATACCTTGCAAAACGTCTTTGGTAACACTACCAATTTAAGCCGAGTCTTTGAGATCAAGAGAGCCATCAACAACCTAAGCCAAGAAGACATGGAGTTCACCAAACACTTTGGGAAGTTTAGGTCCCTTTGGGCTGAGCTTGAGATGCTTAGGCCAGCGACTCTTGATCCGACAATCTTGAATGAGAGGCGTGAACAAGACAAGGTGTTCGGCCTCCTCCTTACGCTGAATCCATCTTACAACGATCTTATCAAGCATATCTTGAGGTCGGACAAGCTTCCCAGCCTGGAGGAAGTGTGTAGTCAGATTCAAAAGGAGCATGGTTCCATGGGGTTGTTTGGTAACAAGGGGGAGCTTGTAACCGCCAACCAAGCTGATGTAGCGACCGCAAACAAGGGCTACTATCGAGGAGATAACAAGAAAGAACCAGTGTGTCACCACTGCAAGAAGCCGGGCCATTTCAAGAATGAGTGTTGGATTCTCCACCCACACCTCCGAGTAAACCGACCAATGAACCACCGTGGAGCACCAAGAGCTCATCGAGCGAGTGTGGAGCCATTGGTTGCTGAACTGAACCCTCGAGCTCCGGATATGAATGGAACTGCCCTGGCTGCCTCGTCGGACCTCGTGAGGAAGTCTGATCTTGATGCGCTCATTAAGGCACTCAAAGAAAATTCCGGTAACTCTTATCTTGCCTTGAATCAAACTAAACCGCTCATAGTTGATTCCGGTGCTTCTCACCACATGATTAGTGATTCTAGGTTAATGAGTGATATTAAACCGGCTAGTGGTAATGTTGTGATAGCAAATGGTGAGAAAGTGCCAGTTAAAGGCATTGGAAACTTGAAATTATTTGATAAAGATACTAAAGCGTTCTATATGCCAAATTTTACTTCCAACTTGCTATCAGTTAAGAGAGCCACTACTGATTTGAATTGTTATGCAATATTTGGTCCTAACAAGGTTCATTTTCAGGATATTGAGACAAGTAAGGTCCTTGGTCAAGGAGGTTCCAAGGGTGATCTCTATATGCTTGAGGACTTGAATTTATCTGCTTCTTGTTTTAATTCGGTTGTTGTTAAACCTAGTGATTCTATTTTACATGCTAGGCTAGGACATCCTCACACTAGAGCTTTAGCTTTAATGTTCCCTAATATTTCTTTTCAAAATGATGGGTGTGAGGCTTGTATTCTTGGTAAACATTGCAAGGCTGTTTTTCCTAAATCTATTACTATTTATGAAAAATGTTTTGATTTGGTTCATTCTGATGTTTGGACATCCCCTTGCTTATCTAGAGAAAATCAAAAGTATTTTGTGACTTTTATTGATGAAAAATCAAAATATACTTGGATAACTTTGCTTCCTTCTAAGGATAGAGTTCTTGAAGCTTTTACTAGCTTTCAAAATTATGTCACTAACCACTATCATGCCAAGATTAAAATTTTGAGATCAGATAATGGTGGAGAATACACAAGCCATGCCTTTAAGCAATATCTAGCCGAACATGGAATTCTTCATCAAACTAGCTGTCCATACACACCACAACAAAATGGGGTGGCTGAAAGGAAGAATAGGCATCTCATGGAGGTAGCAAGGTCCATGATGTTCCATACAAGAGTTCCAAAACGCTTTTGGGGAGATGCCGTGCTCACAGCTTGTTATCTTATCAACCGCACACCAACAAAAATACTCAACGACTTGTCTCCATTTGAGGTATTGAACAATGAAAAGCCTAACTTTGATCATTTACGAGTATTTGGTTGTGTTTGCTATGTGTTGCGACCAGGTGAACTAAGAGACAAGCTTGATGCTAAGAGTACTAAGGCAATGTTTATCGGCTATTCTACAACTCAAAAAGGATATAAGTGCTATGACTCGGAGACAAGAAGAGTTCTTGTGTCTCGTGATGTCAAGTTTGTGGAGTCACAAGGATTTTATGATGAGAAGAACTGGGATGAACTTCGCAATCTCTCGACCTCTTCTTCCGATCGGACACGCAACCTCCGGGTGATCCTTGAGAGGCTAGGTATTGAGAATGATCGGATCACCAACGCGCCGGCCAGTCAAGCATCACCAGAACAACCTGAGCCATTCCCTGAGCCCGACCTTGATCCACCCACTTCTCATACCAACGACGAAACTGAGTTGCCCACGGATTCGACCGAACTACCCGGAGACAACAATGATGTGCCATCCGAGGAACCGGCTGAGCAGCTTGAAGAAATTATTACACTAGGCAGAGCTAACTCAGAGGCGGGAACTATAGTTCCTCTTCGACGTAGCCAACGTCTCAAGTTTCCCCCATCTAACTGGAAGAACACTAGAGTGTACTACAACAACATGGTCGTCGCACACCCAATTCAAGCTGTATGCACGCTGGCACACTTTCCGATGGAACATCAAGTGTTCCTTGGCCAAATTGACCAGCATTGGGTTCCCAAGACATATGATGAGGCCAAGGACCACAAGGTGTGGCGAGACGCAGTTGATGCCGAGAACACGGCCATGGTGCAAAATCACACATGGGACGAATCAGACTTACCCAAGGGCAAGAAGGCTGTGACGTCTCGGTATATCTTCACTATCAAGTATAAGAGCAATGGGGAGATTGAACGCTACAAGGCCAGACTTGTAGCTCGTGGTTTTACGCAAACGTATGGGGAGGATTACAAAGATACGTTTGCTCCGGTGGCCAAATTACACACAGTTCGAGTTGTTCTCTCCTTGGCCACAAACTTGGATTGGGATCTATGGCAAATGGATGTGAAGAATGCGTTCTTGCAAGGAGAACTTGAAGATGAGGTCTACATGCGGCCACCGCCTGGTCTAGAGGACACCATAGGCCCGGGAAAGGTGCTGAAGCTCAACAAGGCAATATATGGCCTTAAACAATCGCCTAGAGCATGGTACCACAAGTTGAGCACAACCTTACTTGGGAAAGGTTTTCGCAAATCAGAATCGGATCATACTCTCTTCACACTACCAAGTGACAAAGGTATAGTGGTCATTCTAGTATATGTTGATGATATCATCATATCTGGAAGTGACAAGGTAGGTATTCAAGAAGCTAAAGAGTTTCTTAAGTCAGTTTTTGATATTAAAGACCTTGGAGAACTTAAGTATTTTCTTGGTATAGAAGTGTATAGGTCTGATGAAGGATTGTTTTTATCACAAAGAAAGTATGCTCTTGACCTCTTAAGTGAAGCAGGAAAACTTGGATCAAAAGCAGTGACCACACCTCTTGAAGAAAACTACAAGACAGCCGGAAAGGGGGAGCCTCCATTCGAAGATGTCACGCGATATAGGCGTCTGGTGGGTAAGCTCATATATTTAACTATCACTAGGCCTGATCTTTGTTTTGCTGTGAACCAGGTAAGCCAACACATGCAAAACCCAACTAGACACCACTGGAACATGGTGAACCGAATCCTTAAGTACATCAAGGGAGCTCCGGGACAAGGCATATGGATGGGAAGGAACAAGAGCACCGAGTTGATAGGATATTGTGACGCTGATTACGCCGGAGACCATGGGGATCGTCGCTCAACCACCGGATACTGCACGTTCTTGGGAGGAAACTTAGTCACATGGAAGAGCAAGAAACAAAAGGTTGTCTCGTTATCTAGTGCGGAGTCCGAGTATAGAGCCATGAGGAAGTTAACAACCGAGCTCATGTGGCTTAAGGCACTATTGAAGGATCTTGGAGTTGAATCATCAAAGCCTATCACTATGCATTGTGATAACGAAGCAGCCATCCACATAGCCACCAATTCCGTGTTTCACGAGAGAACAAAACACATAGAGGTCGATTGCCACAAGGTGCGAGAGCAGATTCAGCTAGGCGTCACACTCCCATGTCATACAGACAGCAAAGAGCAACTAGCCGACATTTTCACAAAGGCGGCCAGCCCACAAGTGTGCGAATACATTCACCCTCGGCTAGGACTCATGGACCTCACCAAACCTTGAGATCCTACGCTCTTTTTCCCTTAAGTATAATTTTTCCCAAGTGGTTTTATATACTAAGGTTTTTAATGAGGTAGGTGATCAATGGTTCAAGCTTATGTCATAGGGTCCAATGACTAAAGCTTGAGGGGGAGTATAATTTGGGATCTTGATCACCATGTCCGTACAAGTCAACGTCCGTACAAGTCAACGACCGTTCTCTCTCATCGGGCCAACCATACCATCTCGTGTAGAAGCCCACTTGAAGTCTTCTAAGGCTTGTATGAGACAACCAAGTCTCTAGATCCTTCTCCTACCGACCGTTGGAGTTTGTGTGCAAGTGGGAAGATATTTCAACTCACAAGTCACATGTTATGTTAAGAAGGAAGGATGTCACTTTCAGTCATGTAAAGCGTGTATAGGATCCCATAGGAATATGCTGCTTACTTTGTCTATAATTAGGATGTATCTAGGTTCTTTTTCAAGTAAGAAGTTTGATTCTTCTTCTATACTCTCTCTCTTACACTTCCATACTCTCTTCTACTCTCTCGTGCGAACACTCTCAAACTCACTCGATCTCTACACTCTCTCGTTTCTAAACTTACAGTAAACAACTAGGTTACTGTTTCTAGGGTCAAAATATGTAACAATGCAATGCGTTTGACTAATTATAAGAGTTTGGACTGAATTTGGAGAGTTTAAACACCACTTTTACCCATTTTTTCCCAAAACAGGGTAAAACCGAGAAAACATTGATTCGAAGCAGTAAATTGCTTTGTTACTGTTTCTAGGGTCAGAATGTGTGATAACCCAATACATTTGACTAATTGTAAGAGTTCAGGATGAATTCGGAGTGTTTAGACAACACCTAAACCCGTTTTATCCTAAAATAGGCTTAAACCGAGAAAACAGGCTAAAACAAAGAGAAACATTGATTTGAAGAAATAAACAGCTACATTACTCTTTCTAGGATAAAAATATGCAACAATCCAATGCATTTGACTAATTATAAGAGTTCAGGCTGAATTTAGAGTGTTTAGACCACACTTAAACTCGTTTTATCCCTAAATATGCTTAAACCGAGAAAACAGGCTAAAACCGAGAGAAACATTGATTTGAAGCAATAAAAAGCTATGTTACTCTTTCTAGGGTAAAAGTATGCAACAATCCAATGCATTTGACTAATTATAAGGGGTTGGGTTGAATTTGGAGTGTTTAGACAACACTTAAACCCGTTTTATCCCAAAACAGGCTAAAACCGAGAGAAACATAGATTCGAACCGGTAAACAGATATGTTACTCTTTCTAGTGTCAAAATATGTAACAACACAATGCATTTTACTAATTATAAGAGTTTGGGTTGAATTTGGAGTGTTTAGACGCCACTTTTACACATTTTTCCCAAAACAGGCTAAAACCAAGAAAACATTGATTCGAAGCAGTAAATTGCTTTATTACTGTTTCTAGGGTCAGAATGTGTGACAACCCAATGCATTTGACTAATTGTAAGAGTTCAGGATGAATTCGGAGTGTTTAGAGAACACTTAAACCCGTTTTATCCCAAAATAGGCTTAAACCGAGAAAACAGGCTAAAACGGAGAGAAACATTGATTATAGCTGTAAACAGCTATGGTACTCTTTCTGGGGAAAAATATGTAACAATCCAATGCATTTGACTAATTATAAGGGTTTGGGTTGAATTTGGAGTGTTTAGACAACACTTAAACCCGTTTTATCCCAAAACAGGCTAAAACCGAGAGAAACATAGATTCGAACCGGTAAACAGATATGTTACTCTTTCTAGTGTCAAAATATGTAACAATACAATGCATTTTACTAATTATAAGAGTGGGTTGAATTTGGAGTGTTTAGACGCCACTTTTACACATTTTTCCCAAAACAGGCTAAAACCAAGAAAACATTGATTCAAAGCAGTAAATTGCTTTATTACTGTTTCTAGGGTCAGAATGTGTGACAACCCAATGCATTTGACTAATTGTAAGAGTTCAGGATGAATTCGGAGTGTTTAGACAACACTTAAACCCGTTTTATCCCAAAACAGGCATAAACCGAGAAAACATGCTAAAACAAAGAGAAACATTGATTTGAAGAAATAAACAGCTACGTTACTCTTTCTAGGATAAAGATATGCAACAATCCAATGCATTTGACTAAATATAAGGGGTTGGGTTGAATTTGTAGTGTTTAGACAACACTTAAACCCGTTTTATCCCAAAACAGGCTAAAACCGAGACAAAACATAGATTCGAAGCCGTAAACAGATATCTTACTCTTTCTAGGGTCAAAATATGTAACAATACAATGCATTTTACTAATTATAAGAGTTTGGGTTGAATTTGGAGTGTTTAGACGTCACTTTTAACCATTTTTCCCAAAACAGGCTAAAATCGAGAAAACATTGATTCGAAGCGGTAAATTTGCTTTGTTACTGTTTCTAGGGTCAGAATGTGTGACAACCCAATTTATTTGACTAATTATAAGAGTTCGGGCTGAATTTAGAGTGTTTAGACCACACTTAAACTCGTTTTATCCCTAAATAGGCTTAAACCGAGAAAACAGGCTAAAACCGAGAGAAACATTGATTTGAAGCAATAAACAGCTATGTTACTCTTTATAGGGTAAAGATATGCAACAATCCAATGCATTTTACTAATTATAAGGGTTTGGGTTGAATTTGGAGTGTTTAGACAACACTTAAACCCGTTTTATCCCAAAATAGGCTTAAACCGAGAAAACAGGCTAAAACGGAGAGAAACATTGATTATAGCAGTAAACAGCTATCTTACTCTTTCTGGGGAAAAATATGTAACAATCCAATGCATTTGACTAATTATAAGGGTTTGGGTTTAATTTGGAGTGTTTAGACAACACTTAAACCCGTTTTATCCCAAAACAAGCTAAAACCGAGACAAAACATAGATTCAAGCAGTAAACAACTAGGTTACTGTTTCTAGGGTTAAAATATGTAACAATGCAATGCGTTTGACTAATTATAAGAGTTTGGACTGAATTTGGAGAGTTTAAACACCACTTTTACCCATTTTTTCCCAAAACAGGGTAAAACCGAGAAAACATTGATTCGAAGCAGTAAATTGCTTTGTTACTGTTTCTAGGGTTAGAATGTGTGATAACCCAATACATTTGACTAATTGTAAGAGTTCAGGATGAATTCGGAGTGTTTAGACAACACCTAAACCCGTTTTATCCTAAAATAGGCTTAAACCGAGAAAACAGGCTAAAACAAAGAGAAACATTGATTTGAAGAAATAAACAGCTACGTTACTCTTTCTAGGATAAAAATATGCAACAATCCAATGCATTTGACTAATTATAAGAGTTCGGGCTGAATTTAGAGTGTTTAGACCACACTTAAACTCGTTTTATCCCTAAATAGGCTTAAACCGAGAAAACAGGCTAAAACCGAGAGAAACATTGATTTGAAGCAATAAAAAGCTATGTTACTCTTTCTAGGGTAAAAGTATGCAACAATCCAATGCATTTGACTAATTATAAGGGGTTGGGTTGAATTTGGAGTGTTTAGAAAACACCTAAACCCGTTTTATCCCAAAACAGGCTAAAACCGAGAGAAACATAGATTCGAACCGGTAAACAGATATGTTACTCTTTCTAGTGTCAAAATATGTAACAATACAATGCATTTTACTAATTATAAGAGTTTGGGTTGAATTTGGAGTGTTTAGACGCCACTTTTACACATTTTTCCCAAAACAGGCTAAAACCAAGAAAACATTGATTCGAAGCAGTAAATTGCTTTATTACTGTTTGTAGGGTCAGAATGTGTGACAACCCAATGCATTTGACTAATTGTAAGAGTTCAGGATTATGAACCGGCACACACACTTGTCCGTACGACCGTACGGACGTCCGTACGACCAACCAACGGGCCATCCTCAAATAGAAGTCTTCATGAGCCCAATCCACCAAAGAGATCCTCCAACGGTCGCCATTCATCTCGATCCTTCCTTTGTAGCCGTTGGAGCAAGTTGTAAGAGAGAAGAGGAGATCACATGTTAGAATAAGGAGATGTCGCTTTCTCCTCATATTAGTGTGCATAGGATCCTAAGAGAATATCCTATTTGTATATGTCTTTAAATAGTTTGTAAGTATCATACTAATAGAAGTAAGAAAAGAGTTTATTCTCTTTCTCCAACACTCTCTCTCTCAATCGTTCACTCTCCTCACTCTTTACACGATTTCACTCTCTTCCATAATCTCTTGATTACTCTACTCTCAAACTTACATGGTATCAGAGCAGATTTGATTCTGTTCTTGCCTCAAATCTCCATCACTCCCTTCCGCATTCTCTTTCTTGTTCTTGAAATTTCTTGTTCTTGAATCTTCTTTCTTTAACCGTTGGACAATAGCTTTAACCAACGGTCTCTTCATCTTTTTCCATGGAAACTACCAAAACTCTCATTGTTCCAGTTACTCTCAAGGGAGAGAATTACTTACTGTGGGCTAGAACCACAAAGACAGCCCTATGCGGCCGAGGACTTTGGTCCCATGTTGAGACGAGCGAAGCTCCTAGTGGCGAGACCACCAAAGACGGCAAGGATCTTGTCGATGAGAAGAACAAGTGGTTTCAAGAAGATCAGGGAGTCCTAGCTATCATTCAAAACTCCCTAGATGCACCTATACTTGAAGCTTACTCTTATTGCGAGACAGCAAAAGACTTGTGGGACACTCTCAAGAATGTTTTTGGGAATGTTACAAATGTAAACCGAATTTTTGAGATTAAGAGGGCCATCAACAACCTCAACCAAGAAGACATGGAGTTCACCAAGCACTTTGGGAAGTTTAGGTCCCTTTGGGCTGAACTAGAGATGCTCCGGCCGGTGACTATAGATCCGGCCATTCTGAATGAGAGGCGTGAACAAGATAAGGTGTTCGGCCTTCTCTTGACCTTGAACCCCTCCTACAATGACCTTATCAAGCATATTCTACGGTCGGACAAGCTCCCTAGCCTTGATGATGTCTGTAACCAAATTCAAAAGGAGCATGGCTCCATGGGATTGTTTGGCGGCAAGGGAGAACTTGTGACCGCTAACAAAGCTGAGACGGCATCAGCAAACAAGGGCTACTACAAGCCGGAGGACAAGAACAACCCGCCATTTTGTGAGCATTGTAAGAAGCTTGGTCACTTCAAGAGCCGCTGCTGGATTCTACACCCTCATCTAGCACCACCGCCGGGTACCATCCGAGGTGGACGACCAAACCGCGGAGGACCACCGAGAGCTCATCAAGCAGTAGCCATGGGGGAGTCATCAATCTCTGAGCAACCTCAACAAGTGACCAGTGGAACTGCTCTTGCTGCAGCATCGTCCGAGCTGGTAAGGCGGTCCGACCTTGATGCGCTCATCAAAGCCATCAAAGAGGCCACCGGTAAGGCGTTTCTTGCCTCAAACAAAATTAAACCCCTCATAGTTGATTCTGGTGCATCCCATCACATGATTAGTGATTCTAGGCTAATTAGTGATATTAAACCTGCTAATGGTAATGTGATAATAGCAAATGGTGAGAAAGTACCAGTTAAAGGCATTGGAAACTTGAAACTATTTGATAAGGAGACTAAGGCATTTTATATGCCAAACTTTACTTCTAACTTGCTATCAGTTAAGAGAGCCACTACTGATTTAAATTGTTATGCTATATTTGGTCCTAACAATGTTCATTTTCAGGATATTGAGACAAGTAAGGTTCTTGGTCAAGGAGGATCCAAGGATGACCTCTATGTGCTTGAGGACTTGAACTTATCTTCTAATGCATCTTGTTTTAATTCGGTTATTATGAAACCTAGTGATTCTATTTTACATGCTAGGCTAGGACACCCTCACACAAGAGCTTTATCTTTAATATTTCCTAATGTTTCTTTTCAAAATGATGAGTGTGAGGCTTGTATTCTTGGTAAACATTGCAAGGCTGTTTTTCCTAAATCTATTACTATTTATGAAAAATGTTTTGATTTAATTCATTCTGATGTTTGGACATCTCCTTGCTTATCTAGAGATAATCAAAAGTATTTTGTGACTTTTATTGATGAAAAATCAAAATATACTTGGATAACTTTACTTCCCTCTAAGGATAGAGTCCTTGAGGCCTTTACTAATTTTCAAAATTATGTCACTAACCACTTTCATGCCAAGATTAAAATTTTGAGATCAGATAATGGTGGAGAGTACACAAGCCATGCCTTTAAGCAATATCTAGCCAAACATGGAATTCTTCATCAAACTAGCTGTCCTTACACACCACAACAAAATGGAGTGGCTGAGAGAAAGAATAGGCATCTCATGGAAGTAGCAAGGTCTATGATGTTTCACACAAGGGTTCCAAAGAGGTTTTGGGGAGATGCTGTGCTAGCCGCTTGTTATCTTATTAACCGCACACCAACAAAGATCCTAAAGGATGTGTCTCCATTTGAGGTATTAACGAATGACAAACCTACATTTGATCACTTACGAGTGTTTGGTTGTGTGTGCTATGTGTTGCGACCAGGTGAGCTAAGAGACAAGCTTGATGCAAAGAGTACAAAGGCTATGTTTCTTGGCTACTCTACCACACAAAAGGGGTATAAGTGCTATGAACCTACAACAAGGAGGGTTCTAGTATCTCGTGATGTCAAGTTCATGGAGACACAAGGTTTTTACGATGAGAAGAATTGGGATGAGCTCCGTAACCTCTCTGATTCACCATCTGATCGGACGCGCAACCTCCGAGTAATCCTTGAGCGACTAGGTCTTGAAAACGATCGGATCACTACCGAGTCAGCCAGACCAGCATCACCAGAGCAACCTGAGCCATTTACTGAGCCTGAGCCTGCTACACATGCCGATGACCATACTGAGCAGCATGAGGAAGCACCCGAGTCACTCGCGGACAACACGGCCGAAAAAACCGAGGAGACGGCTGAACAGCTTGAGGAGATCATTACTCCAGGACGAGCCAACTCCGAAGCTGGGGCTATAGTTCCTCTTCGGCGCAGCCAACGTATTAGGTATCCGTTGGCTCATTGGAAGAACACCCGTGTGTACTACAACAACATGGCCGTTGCTCATCCGATTCAGGCCGTGTGCACCTTGGCTCATTTTCCGATAGAGCATCAAGTGTTTCTTGGCCATATTGATGAGGATTGGATCCCCAAGACCTATGATGAGGCTAAGCAGCACAAAGTATGGAGAGATGCAGTGGATGCCGAGAATACGGCCATGGTGCAAAATCATACATGGGACGAGGCTGACTTACCCAAGGGCAAGAAGGCTGTCACCTCTCGGTATATCTTCACAATCAAATATAAGAGCAATGGGGAGATTGAACGCCACAAAGCCTGCCTAGTCGCACGAGGGTTCACGCAAACGTATGGGGAGGACTATCTTGATACGTTTGCTCCGGTGGCTAAGCTTCACACGGTTCGAGTTGTACTCTCTCTCGCCACCAACCTCGACTGGGAACTTTGGCAAATGGACGTGAAGAACGCCTTCTTGCAAGGAGAACTGGAGGATGAAGTGTATATGCGACCACCACCGGGTTTGGAGGATACTATTGGTCCGGGAAAGGTCTTGAAACTCAACAAAGCTATCTATGGCTTGAAGCAGTCACCAAGGGCTTGGTATCACAAGCTTAGCACCACACTCCTTGACAAAGGCTTTCGCAAATCCGAAGCTGACCACACCTTGTTCACCTTACCAAGCGCCAAAGGTATAGTAGTCATTCTAGTGTATGTTGATGATATCATCATCACTGGAAGTGACTCGGTAGGTATTCAAGACTCTAAAACATTCTTGAAATCAGTTTTTGATATTAAAGATCTTGGAGAGTTGAAATACTTTCTTGGAATAGAAGTTTATAGATCAAATGAAGGGTTATTGTTGTCTCAAAGAAAGTATGCACTAGACTTATTGAGTGAAACAGGAAAACTAGGAGCTAAGGCAGTAACAACGCCCCTAGAAGAGAATTACAAGGATGGAGGACAGGGGGAGCTTGACACCGCTCCATTCGAGGACGTTAGCCTCTACCGGCGGCTAGTCGGTAAGCTCATTTATTTGACTATCACACGGCCTGACATTTGCTTTGCCGTGAACCAGGTAAGCCAGCATATGAAGAACCCCACCGTGCACCATTGGAACATGCTGACACGGATCCTCAAGTACATCAAGGGCTCACCCGGCCAAGGCATATGGATGGGACGCAACAAGAGCACTGAGTTGGTAGGCTACTGCGACGCTGACTATGCCGGAGATCGTGGGGTCCGACGCTCAACCACAGGCTATTGCACGTTCCTTGGAGGGAACCTGGTCACATGGAAGAGCAAGAAGCAAAAGGTCGTCTCACTCTCAAGTGCCGAATCCGAGTATAGAGCTATGAGGAAGCTAACGACGGAGCTAATGTGGCTGAAGATGTTACTCAAGGATCTTGGAATAGAATCAACAAAGCCGATCACCATGCACTGTGATAACGAAGCAGCCATTCATATAGCAACCAATTCAGTGTTCCATGAGCGGACCAAGCACATTGAAGTGGATTGCCATAAGGTCCGAGAACAAATCAAGCTTGGAGTTGTCTTACCTTGCCATACCGAAAGCAAAGAACAACTTGCAGACGTCCTGACTAAAGCTGCGAGCCCCCAAGTGTGTGAATACATCCATCCTAAGCTTGGCCTCCTAAACCTCACTCGGCCATGACTTGCTTTGTTTTGGCGCCTACACTCTTTTTCCCTTAAGTATAGTTTTCC
This sequence comes from Camelina sativa, assembly GCF_030686135.1. Classification (NCBI taxonomy): domain Eukaryota; kingdom Viridiplantae; phylum Streptophyta; class Magnoliopsida; order Brassicales; family Brassicaceae; genus Camelina; species Camelina sativa. The sequence continues at coordinate 22,056,306 of NC_141880.1, read as the reverse complement.
CAAGAGGTTTTTCTATACTAAGGTTTTTAATGAGGTGGGTGCCTATGTTGTCAAGCTTGACTAGTTCCCCAAGTCAAGCTTGAGGGGGAGTATGAACCGGCACACACACTTGTCCGTACGACCGTACGGACGTCCGTACGACCAACCAACGGGCCATCCTCAAATAGAAGTCTTCATGAGCCCAATCCACCAAAGAGATCCTCCAACGGTCGCCATTCATCTCGATCCTTCCTTTGTAGCCGTTGGAGCAAGTTGTAAGAGAGAAGAGGAGATCACATGTTAGAATAAGGAGATGTCGCTTTCTCCTCATATTAGTGTGCATAGGATCCTAAGAGAATATCCTATTTGTATATGTCTTTAAATAGTTTGTAAGTATCATACTAATAGAAGTAAGAAAAGAGTTTATTCTCTTTCTCCAACACTCTCTCTCTCAATCGTTCACTCTCCTCACTCTTTACACGATTTCACTCTCTTCCATAATCTCTTGATTACTCTACTCTCAAACTTACAAGGATGAATTCGGAGTGTTTAGAGAACACTTAAACCCGTTTTATCCCAAAATAGGCTTAAACCGAAAAAACAGGCTAAAACGGAGAGAGACATTGATTATAGCTGTAAACAGCTATGGTACTCTTTCTGGGGAAAAATATGTAACAATCCAATGCATTTGACTAATTATAAGGGTTTGGGTTGAATTTGGAGTGTTTAGACAACACTTAAACCCGTTTTATCCCAAAACAGGCTAAAACCGAGAGAAACATAGATTCGAACCGGTAAACAGATATGTTACTCTTTCTAGTGTCAAAATATGTAACAATACAATGCATTTTACTAATTATAAGAGTTTGGGTTGAATTTGGAGTGTTTAGACGCCACTTTTACACATTTTTCCCAAAACAGGCTAAAACCAAGAAAACATTGATTCGAAGCAGTAAATTGCTTTATTACTGTTTCTAGGGTCAGAATGTGTGAAAATCCAATGCATTTGACTAATTGTAAGAGTTCAGGATGAATTCGGAGTGTTTAGACAACACTTAAACCCGTTTTATCCCAAAACAGGCTTAAACCGAGAAAACAGGCTAAAACAAATAAACAGCTACGTTACTCTTTCTAGGATAAAAATATGCAACTATCCAATGCATTTGACTAACTATAAGGGGTTGGGTTGAATTTGGAGTGTTTAGACAACACTTAAACCTGTTTTATCCCAAAACAGGCTAAAACCGAGACAAAACATAGATTCGAAGCCGTAAACAGATATCTTACTCTTTCTAGGGTCAAAATATGTAACAATACAATGCATTTTACTAATTATAAGAGTTTGGGTTGATTTTGGAGTGTTTAGACGTCACTTTTACCCATTTTTCCCAAAACAGGCTAAAACCGAGAAAACATTGATTCGAAGTAGTAAATTTGCTTTGTTACTGTTTCTAGGGTCAGAATGTGTGACAACCCAATTTATTTGACTAATTATAAGAGTTCGGGCTGAATTTAGAGTGTTTAGACCACACTTAAACTCGTTTTATCCCTAAATAGGCTTAAACCGAGAAAACAGGCTAAAACCGAGAGAAACATTGATTTGAAGCAATAAACAGCTATGTTACTCTTTCTAGGGTAAAGATATGCAACAATCCAATGCATTTTACTAATTATAAGGGTTTGGGTTGAATTTGGAGTGTTTAGACAACACTTAAACCCGTTTTATCCCAAAATAGGCTTAAACCGAGAAAACAGGCTAAAACGGAGAGAAGCATTGATTATAGCAGTAAACAGGTATCTTACTCTTTCTGGGGAAAAATATGTAACAATCCAATGCATTTGACTAATTATAAGGGTTTGGGTTTAATTTGGAGTGTTTAGACAACACTTAAACCCGTTTTATCCCAAAACAAGTTAAAACCGAGACAAAACATAGATTTGAAGCAGTAAACAGATATGTTACTCTTTCTAGGGTGAAAATATGTAACAATACAATGCATTTTATTAATTATAAGAGTTTCGGTTGAATTTGGAGTGTTTAGACGCCACTTTTACCCATTTTTCCCAAAACAGGCTAAAACCGAGAAAACATTGATTCGAAGCATTTAATTGCTTTGTTACTGTTTTTAGGGTCAGAATGTGTGACAACCCAATGCATTTGACTAATTGTAAGAGTTCGGGAAGAATTTGGAGTGTTTAGACAACACTTAAACCCGTTTTATCCCAAAATAGGCTTAAACCGAGAAAACAGGCTAAAACGGAGAGAAACTTGATTATAGCAGTAAACAGCTATGTTACTCTTTCTGGGGAAAAAATGTGTAACAATCCAATGCATTTGACTAATTATAAGGGTTTGGGTTGAATTTGGAGTGTTTAGACAACACTTAAACCCGTTTTATCCCAAAACAGGCTAAAACCGAGACAAAACATAGATTCAAGCAGTAAACAACTAGGTTACTGTTTCTAGGGTCAAAATATGTAACAATGCAATGCGTTTGACTAATTATAAGAGTTTGGACTGAATTTGGAGAGTTTAAACACCACTTTTACCCATTTTTTCCCAAAACAGGGTAAAACCGAGAAAACATTGATTCGAAGCAGTAAATTGCTTTGTTACTGTTTCTAGGGTCAGAATGTGTGATAACCCAATACATTTGACTAATTGTAAGAGTTCAGGATGAATTCGGAGTGTTTAGACAACACCTAAACCCGTTTTATCCTAAAATAGGCTTAAACCGAGAAAACAGGCTAAAACAAAGAGAAACATTGATTTGAAGAAATAAACAGCTACATTACTCTTTCTAGGATAAAAATATGCAACAATCCAATGCATTTGACTAATTATAAGAGTTCGGGCTGAATTTAGAGTGTTTAGACCACACTTAAACTCGTTTTATCCCTAAATAGGCTTAAACCGAGAAAACAGGCTAAAACCGAGAGAAACATTGATTTGAAGCAATAAAAAGCTATGTTACTCTTTCTAGGGTAAAAGTATGCAACAATCCAATGCATTTGACTAATTATAAGGGGTTGGGTTGAATTTGGAGTGTTTAGACAACACTTAAACCCGTTTTATCCCAAAACAGGCTAAAACCGAGAGAAACATAGATTCGAACCGGTAAACAGATATGTTACTCTTTCTAGTGTCAAAATATGTAACAATACAATGCATTTTACTAATTATAAGAGTTTGGGTTGAATTTGGAGTGTTTAGACGCCACTTTTACACATTTTTCCCAAAACAGGCTAAAACCAAGAAAACATTGATTCAAAGCAGTAAATTGCTTTATTACTGTTTCTAGGGTCAGAATGTGTGACAACCCAATGCATTTGACTAATTGTAAGAGTTCAGGATGAATTCGGAGTGTTTAGAGAACACTTAAACCCGTTTTATCCCAAAATAGGCTTAAACCGAGAAAACAGGCTAAAACGGAGAGAAACATTGATTATAGCTGTAAACAGCTATGGTACTCTTTCTGGGGAAAAATATGTAACAATCCAATGCATTTGACTAATTATGAGGGTTTGGGTTGAATTTGGAGTGTTTAGACAACACTTAAACCCGTTTTATCCCAAAACAGGCTAAAACCGAGAGAAACATAGATTCGAACCGGTAAACAGATATGTTACTCTTTCTAGTGTCAAAATATGTAACAATACAATGCATTTTACTAATTATAAGAGTTTGGGTTGAATTTGGAGTGTTTAGACGCCACTTTTACACATTTTTCCCAAAACAGGCTAAAACCAAGAAAACATTGATTCGAAGCAGTAAATTGCTTTATTACTGTTTCTAGGGTCAGAATGTGTGACAACCCAATGCATTTGACTAATTGTAAGAGTTCAGGATGAATTCGGAGTGTTTAGACAACACTTAAACCCGTTTTATCCCAAAACAGGCATAAACCGAGAAAACAGGCTAAAACAAAGAGAAACATTGATTTGAAGAAATAAACAGCTACGTTACTCTTTCTAGGATAAAGATATGCAACAATCCAATGCATTTGACTAAATATAAGGGGTTGGGTTGAATTTGTAGTGTTTAGACAACACTTAAACCCGTTTTATCCCAAAACAGGCTAAAACCGAGACAAAACATAGATTCGAAGCCGTAAACAGATATCTTACTCTTTCTAGGGTCAAAATATGTAACAATACAATGCATTTTACTAATTATAAGAGTTTGGGTTGAATTTGGAGTGTTTAGACGTCACTTTTACCCATTTTTCCCAAAACAGGCTAAAACCGAGAAAACATTGATTCGAAGCGGTAAATTTGCTTTGTTACTGTTTCTAGGGTCAGAATGTGTGACAACCCAATTTATTTGACTAATTATAAGAGTTCGGACTGAATTTAGAGTGTTTAGACCACACTTAAACTCGTTTTATGCCTAAATAGGCTTAAACCGAGAAAACAGGCTAAAACCGAGAGAAACATTGATTTGAAGCAATAAACAGCTATGTTACTCTTTCTAGGGTAAAGATATGCAACAATCCAATGCATTTTACTAATTATAAGGGTTTGGGTTGAATTTGGAGTGTTTAGCCAACACTTAAACCCGTTTTATCCCAAAATAGGCTTAAACCGAGAAAACAGGCTAAAACGGAGAGAAACATTGATTATAGCAGTAAACAGCTATCTTACTCTTTCTGGGGAAAAATATGTAACAATCCAATGCATTTGACTAATTATAAGGGTTTGGGTTTAATTTGGAGTGTTTAGACAACACTTAAACCCGTTTTATCCCAAAACAAGCTAAAACCGAGACAAAACATAGATTCAAGCAGTAAACAACTAGGTTACTGTTTCTAGGGTCAAAATATGTAACAATGCAATGCGTTTGACTAATTATAAGAGTTTGGACTGAATTTGGAGAGTTTAAACACCACTTTTACCCATTTTTTCCCAAAACAGGGTAAAACCGAGAAAACATTGATTCGAAGCAGTAAATTGCTTTGTTACTGTTTCTAGGGTCAGAATGTGTGATAACCCAATACATTTGACTAATTGTAAGAGTTCAGGATGAATTCGGAGTGTTTAGACAACACCTAAACCCGTTTTATCCTAAAATAGGCTTAAACCGAGAAAACAGGCTAAAACAAAGAGAAACATTGATTTGAAGAAATAAACAGCTACATTACTCTTTCTAGGATAAAAATATGCAACAATCCAATGCATTTGACTAATTATAAGAGTTCGGGCTGAATTTAGAGTGTTTAGACCACACTTAAACTCGTTTTATCCCTAAATAGGCTTAAACCGAGAAAACAGGCTAAAACCGAGAGAAACATTGATTTGAAGCAATAAAAAGCTATGTTACTCTTTCTAGGGTAAAAGTATGCAACAATCCAATGCATTTGACTAATTATAAGGGGTTGGGTTGAATTTGGAGTGTTTAGACAACACCTAAACCCGTTTTATCCCAAAACAGGCTAAAACCGAGAGAAACATAGATTCGAACCGGTAAACAGATATGTTACTCTTTCTAGTGTCAAAATATGTAACAATACAATGCATTTTACTAATTATAAGAGTTTGGGTTGAATTTGGAGTGTTTAGACGCCACTTTTACACATTTTTCCCAAAACAGGCTAAAACCAAGAAAACATTGATTCGAAGCAGTAAATTGCTTTATTACTGTTTCTAGGGTCAGAATGTGTGACAACCCAATGCATTTGACTCATTGTAAGAGTTCAGGATGAATTCGGAGTGTTTAGAGAACACTTAAACCCGTTTTATCCCAAAATAGGCTTAAACCGAGAAAACAGGCTAAAACGGAGAGAAACATTGATTATAGCTGTAAACAGCTATGGTACTCTTTCTGGGGAAAAATATGTAACAATCCAATGCATTTGACTAATTATAAGGGTTTGGGTTGAATTTGGAGTGTTTAGACAACACTTAAACCCGTTTTATCCCAAAACAGGCTAAAACCGAGAGAAACATAGATTCGAACCGGTAAACAGATATGTTACTCTTTCTAGTGTCAAAATATGTAACAATACAATGCATTTTACTAATTATAAGAGTTTGGGTTGAATTTGGAGTGTTTATACGCCACTTTTACACATTTTTCCCAAAACAGGCTAAAACCAAGAAAACATTGATTCGAAGCAGTAAATTGCTTTATTACTGTTTCTAGGGTCAGAATGTGTGACAACCCAATGCATTTGACTAATTGTAAGAGTTCAGGATGAATTCGGAGTGTTTAGACAACACTTAAACCCGTTTTATCCCAAAACAGGCATAAACCGAGAAAACAGGCTAAAACAAAGAGAAACATTGATTTGAAGAAATAAACAGCTACGTTACTCTTTCTAGGATAAAGATATGCAACAATCCAATGCATTTGACTAAATATAAGGGGTTGGGTTGAATTTGTAGTGTTTAGACAACACTTAAACCCGTTTTATCCCAAAACAGGCTAAAACCGAGAAAACAGGCTAAAACGGAGAGAAACATTGATTATAGCAGTAAACAGCTATCTTACTCTTTCTGGGGAAAAATATGTAACAATCCAATGCATTTGACTAATTATAAGGGTTTGGGTTTAATTTGGAGTGTTTAGACAACACTTAAACCCGTTTTATCCCAAAACAAGCTAAAACCGAGACAAAACATAGATTCAAGCAGTAAACAACTAGGTTACTGTTTCTAGGGTCAAAATATGTAACAATGCAATGCGTTTGACTAATTATAAGAGTTTGGACTGAATTTGGAGAGTTTAAACACCACTTTTACCCATTTTTTCCCAAAACAGGGTAAAACCGAGAAAACATTGATTCGAAGCAGTAAATTGCTTTGTTACTGTTTCTAGGGTCAGAATGTGTGATAACCCAATACATTTGACTAATTGTAAGAGTTCAGGATGAATTCGGAGTGTTTAGACAACACCTAAACCCGTTTTATCCTAAAATAGGCTTACACCGAGAAAACAGGCTAAAACAAAGAGAAACATTGATTTGAAGAAATAAACAGCTACATTACTCTTTCTAGGATAAAAATATGCAACAATCCAATGCATTTGACTAATTATAAGAGTTCGGGCTGAATTTAGAGTGTTTAGACCACACTTAAACTCGTTTTATCCCTAAATAGGCTTAAACCGAGAAAACAGGCTAAAACCGAGAGAAACATTGATTTGAAGCAATAAACAGCTATGTTACTCTTTCTAGGGTAAAGATATGCAACAATCCAATGCATTTTACTAATTATAAGGGTTTGGGTTGAATTTGGAGTGTTTAGCCAACACTTAAACCCGTTTTATCCCAAAATAGGCTTAAACCGAGAAAACAGGCTAAAACGGAGAGAAACATTGATTATAGCAGTAAACAGCTATCTTACTCTTTCTGGGGAAAAATATGTAACAATCCAATGCATTTGACTAATTATAAGGGTTTGGGTTTAATTTGGAGTGTTTAGACAACACTTAAACCCGTTTTATCCCAAAACAAGCTAAAACCGAGACAAAACATAGATTCAAGCAGTAAACAACTAGGTTACTGTTTCTAGGGTCAAAATATGTAACAATGCAATGCGTTTGACTAATTATAAGAGTTTGGACTGAATTGTTGGGATTTATGAGACAAAGCTCACAAGAGAGGGTAGACAAACACTTGGTGAATGAATCCCCCTTTACCCACAACAAACTAACTCATTCTCAAGGGGGAGGAGAGAACATCAACTTGTGATGAACTCCCCATAAACAAGCTAGATAGAACCCAAATACTAGAGAGTAAGCGGATCCTAACTAGGAGAAGCACTAGTTTGAGACTTATCCTCTTCTAGTATCACAACACTTAGAGTTTGTGTACTTAGGAGAAGGAGGATTAAGAATCAGTAATCTAGGCTAAGTAAAGCAGTAAATAAGAAGAGTTTAGGTGGATTTCAGAAGAGAATAGGCTGCCTTAAGGGCAGCCCCTAACCGCTAATCCTAAACTCTCTACATTGTTAATATGAAACAAGAACACAAGTATAGAGAGGAAATCGGTTTCTCTTCTATTGAATAATATTGTGATATGTTACATATGAGAGAATTACAGCTTAATATAGAGAAAACAAAGGCATAGAGCCGTTAGGCACACAAGGGATTCAAAGGAGAGATGAAAGGGACAGCTCCTTGTCTTTGGTTGACTCGCTATGCTTCCCAACCAAAGCCACACGTGATTTCCTTCCCTTCCATGCCTTGTGACCGTTAGATCTCCTTCCCTTATGGCCATTGGATCCTTCTTCCCTTCCTTGTGAGATATTTCCTTCTTCTTGGGCTTCTTCTTCTTCTTGAGAAAGTAGGCGAGCTCCACACAATCTTCAAGGCTGAAGCTGAAACCAAATTCAATGGAACAGATTCTAAACAAGAGATTGTTAGAGATTAGAGAATAGAGAATATAGAATATTACTGAAAATAAAATAGAATTTAGAGAATAAGTAACCAGAGAATTAGTAACCAAGAGTATAGAGTATAGTAGAGTATATGGGCGGAAGTATAAGGTGAGTGGAGAGTAGAATAGAGAATTTGCTCAAGAGTTCTTATGGACAGAGTTATACTCTGTTTTCTTGAGTTTGCAGAAGCTTTGACAGCCAAGAGCATCCAACATTCAACAAGACTTTGGTGCTTTAATGGCTGAAACACATGGACCGTTTGGAAAATTAATTTCTCCAACGGTTTGGACCTAACTCATGGTAGAATCACTTAAACAAAGTGTTCTCCAAGAGATTAAGGCTTTAGATCCACGAAGATAACATATAGAAGATGTTTTTCGTGGTCCCAAGCAAAGAAGAAACAACAAAAGCCTTTGGAACAGCCTATTGTCCAACGGTTAAAAGAATGCATCTTGGACCAACTTGAATCTATTTGACCAAGCGGGCTCTACATGCTAAAATAAAGTCTCTCTCTTCCTCAAACTCGAACCTGGACACACCATATGACCAGAAACAAAGCTTTCTCAACCTTGAGAAGAAGAAGAAGTGATTTAGCAACTAAACCTTTAAAGGAAAACTAACTAAAGCAAAATTAAACCTTTAAAGGAAAATTAACTAAATCCTAAGAGAATCCTAAGAAAATCCTAAGAATTTCGTGGCTCATACAAGCACACAAGAACCGTGAATCCTCACCATGAACAAAACAAGTTGCTCAATGGTTCATCACTTCCCCACCATCCCAAATTAAACAAAGCTATTACCAAATCGGTAAAGCTTAAGGATGGGGCTTTTAAACTCGATTTCTCTTCACTCACTTGGTCTACAAATTCTAACAAGACAAGAGACCAAGCTTACTCAACATTGAGCTGTTTAGAGAATCGATTTAACGACAAAAGCCAAAATTAAAGCTTTAAAGAACTAAGCTAAGCGAATTAACACTTAAGCGAAATTTAAAACTTTAACTTAGCGAATCCTAAGATGAATTGAATTGAGAACGAGTTTGAATCACCAAGAGCAGAACCTGCTCTGATACCATGTTGGGATTTATGAGACAAAGCTCACAAGAGAGGGTAGACAAACACTTGGTGAATGAATCCCCCTTTACCCACAACAAACTAACTCATTCTCAAGGGGGAGGAGAGAACATCAACTTGTGATGAACTCCCCATAAACAAGCTAGATAGAACCCAAATACTAGAGAGTAAGCGGATCCTAACTAGGAGAAGCACTAGTTTGAGACTTATCCTCTTCTAGTATCACAACACTTAGAGTTTGTGTACTTAGGAGAAGGAGGATTAAGAATCAGTAATCTAGGCTAAGTAAAGCAGTAAATAAGAAGAGTTTAGGTGGATTTGAGAAGAGAATAGGCTGCCTTAAGGGCAGCCCCTAACCGCTAATCCTAAACTCTCTACATTGTTAATATGAAACAAGAACACAAGTATAGAGAGGAAATCGGTTTCTCTTCTATTGAATAATATTGTGATATGTTACATATGAGAGAATTACAGCTTAATATAGAGAAAACAAAGGCATAGAGCCGTTAGGCACACAAGGGATTCAAAGGAGAGATGAAAGGGACAGCTCCTTGTCTTTGGTTGACTCGCTATGCTTCCCAACCAAAGCCACACGTGATTTCCTTCCCTTCCATGCCTTGTGACCGTTAGATCTCCTTCCCTTATGGCCATTGGATCCTTCTTCCCTTCCTTGTGAGATATTTCCTTCTTCTTGGGCTTCTTCTTCTTATAAGGCCTTTGTTCTTCTTATAAGGCCTTTGTTCTTCTTATATTGCACTTATGGCCTTGCTGGCCTCTCTCCTTGCTCACACGGCCCACACTTCCTTACCAGCCTCTCTCATTGTGCTCACGGCCTTACTGGCCGCTCACACACCACTCATGGCCTCACAGCCACTCTTCTTGGTGCACACGGCCTTACCGGCCATCCTTCTTGTGTTGGCAGCCTCACCGGCCACTCCTCTTCATCTTCTATGGTTCGGCCTTACCGGCCTCTTCTCTCTTCTCTTCCTTACATTCTAATACTCCCCCGCACGCTTGATCGGTGGGACACCATGGGGACCAAAGATCAAGGGTGGAGTAGTGTAGTCTACCTCATTAAAAACCTCAACAAAGAAAACCTCTTGGGATAAAACTTTGTTAAAGGGAAAAAGAGTATAGCCTCCACTATCCATGATGTCCCCTGACCTTGGTTTAAAAAGAACCAGCTCTCTTCTCTTCATTATTTGAACCGCTACACTCCTTAGCCCTTCTTGCCTTGAACTCACTTCATATGATCTCTCCAAGCTTGCACTTCTCGAATTTTCTTTTGAGGCTCTCATAGTCTCCTTCACCCTTGAAACAAGTGATAAAGAAGAAAAGAATAAGTGTTTGCTATGAGGAATATCAAAGAAAATTCTAAAGAAAACTTTAAAAGAACATATTAAAGAGTAAAGACTAGTAATAGAGCTAAGATAATGAATTTAAGAAATTTAAATAGAGTAGAGTTTAGAGCACAGCCTTTATGGTGTTTTGATGGATAGGAAGGAGAGAGTTGATCACTGATGCGGTTTGGAATTCCTCCTTGAGACCGCTTCTCTAACCATGGTTTTTAAACCCGGCCAGTTTTATCGTCAGACTGACATATGCCCACTGAATCGGACATAACTTTTGAACGGCTGCTCGGATTGGTATGATTCCACTTCCACTGGCAAGATGACTCCATGGTCTCGAACTTCGTTGAAGAACGCGGAAGCTGAATCGCAGTGGAAGGGTTTCGTCCGAGTCGATCTTTGAGACGCTTCGGCTGAGCTTTAAGTAAAAACTTTTGCTTGTGGCCGAGCAGAATCTGTGAGGTACGGTCTGAAGTCACTTGATAGTTGATCTCCCCCGTAACCTTTACTTGATGATGGGCTGAAACCTCATCACCTCAGTTGAAACCTTGTGCATCACCGTTCTTGTGCACATCCGATCAACAGTTGAAACCTTGTGCATCACCTTTCTTAAAGACCATTGTGCACATCCGATCAACAACTTGGCACTAACACACATGCTCTTGGACTGATTAATCACCTTCCACCAGCTTAACAAAGACTTGGTGGCCCTTGGTTCTAACTCCAGGCATTGTGCTGCGCTCTCCTCATGGCTATCTTGTAGCCTTCAACCTCGCCACTTCTTCTTCTTGAGATAGTAGGCGAGCTCCACACAATCTTCAAGGCTGAAGCTGAAACCAAATTCAATGGAACAGATTCTAAACAAGAGATTGTTAGAGATTAGAGAATAGAGAATATAGAATATTACTGAAAATAAAATAGAATTTAGAGAATAAGTAACCAGAGAATTAGTAACCAAGAGTATAGAGTATAGTAGAGTATATGGGCGGAAGTATAAGGTGAGTGGAGAGTAGAATAGAGAATTTGCTCAAGAGTTCTTATGGACAGAGTTATACTCTGTTTTCTTGAGTTTGCAGAAGCTTTGACAGCCAAGAGCATCCAACATTCAACAAGACTTTGGTGCTTTAATGGCTGAAACACATGGACCGTTTGGAAAATTAATTTCTCCAACGGTTTGGACCTAACTCATGGTAGAATCACTTAAACAAAGTGTTCTCCAAGAGATTAAGGCTTTAGATCCACGAAGATAACATATAGAAGATGTTTTTCGTGGTCCCAAGCAAAGAAGAAACAACAAAAGCCTTTGGAACAGCCTATTGTCCAACGGTTAAAAGAATGCATCTTGGACCAACTTGAATCTATTTGACCAAGCGGGCTCTACATGCTAAAATAAAGTCTCTCTCTTCCTCAAACTCGAACCTGGACACACCATATGACCAGAAACAAAGCTTTCTCAACCTTGAGAAGAAGAAGAAGTGATTTAGCAACTAAACCTTTAAAGGAAAACTAACTAAAGCAAAATTAAACCTTTAAAGGAAAATTAACTAAATCCTAAGAGAATCCTAAGAAAATCCTAAGAATTTCGTGGCTCATACAAGCACACAAGAACCGTGAATCCTCACCATGAACAAAACAAGTTGCTCAATGGTTCATCACTTCCCCACCATCCCAAATTAAACAAAGCTATTACCAAATCGGTAAAGCTTAAGGATGGGGCTTTTAAACTCGATTTCTCTTCACTCACTTGGTCTACAAATTCTAACAAGACAAGAGACCAAGCTTACTCAACATTGAGCTGTTTAGAGAATCGATTTAACGACAAAAGCCAAAATTAAAGCTTTAAAGAACTAAGCTAAGCGAATTAACACTTAAGCGAAATTTAAAACTTTAACTTAGCGAATCCTAAGATGAATTGAATTGAGAACGAGTTTGAATCACCAAGAGCAGAACCTGCTCTGATACCATGTTGGGATTTATGAGACAAAGCTCACAAGAGAGGGTAGACAAACACTTGGTGAATGAATCCCCCTTTACCCACAACAAACTAACTCATTCTCAAGGGGGAGGAGAGAACATCAACTTGTGATGAACTCCCCATAAACAAGCTAGATAGAACCCAAATACTAGAGAGTAAGCGGATCCTAACTAGGAGAAGCACTAGTTTGAGACTTATCCTCTTCTAGTATCACAACACTTAGAGTTTGTGTACTTAGGAGAAGGAGGATTAAGAATCAGTAATCTAGGCTAAGTAAAGCAGTAAATAAGAAGAGTTTAGGTGGATTTGAGAAGAGAATAGGCTGCCTTAAGGGCAGCCCCTAACCGCTAATCCTAAACTCTCTACATTGTTAATATGAAACAAGAACACAAGTATAGAGAGGAAATCGGTTTCTCTTCTATTGAATAATATTGTGATATGTTACATATGAGAGAATTACAGCTTAATATAGAGAAAACAAAGGCATAGAGCCGTTAGGCACACAAGGGATTCAAAGGAGAGATGAAAGGGACAGCTCCTTGTCTTTGGTTGACTCGCTATGCTTCCCAACCAAAGCCACACGTGATTTCCTTCCCTTCCATGCCTTGTGACCGTTAGATCTCCTTCCCTTATGGCCATTGGATCCTTCTTCCCTTCCTTGTGAGATATTTCCTTCTTCTTGGGCTTCTTCTTCTTATAAGGCCTTTGTTCTTCTTATAAGGCCTTTGTTCTTCTTATATTGCACTTATGGCCTTGCTGGCCTTTCTCCTTGCTCACACGGCCCACACTTCCTTACCAGCCTCTCTCATTGTGCTCACGGCCTTACTGGCCGCTCACACACCACTCATGGCCTCACAGCCACTCTTCTTGGTGCACACGGCCTTACCGGCCATCCTTCTTGTGTTGGCAGCCTCACCGGCCACTCCTCTTCATCTTCTATGGTTCGGCCTTACCGGCCTCTTCTCTCTTCTCTTCCTTACATTCTAATATGAATTTGGAGAGTTTAAACACCACTTTTACCCATTTTTTCCCAAAACAGGGTAAAACCGAGAAAACATTGATTCGAAGCAGTAAATTGCTTTGTTACTGTTTCTAGGGTCAGAATGTGTGATAACCCAATACATTTGACTAATTGTAAGAGTTCAGGATGAATTCGGAGTGTTTAGACAACACCTAAACCCGTTTTATCCTAAAATAGGCTTAAACCGAGAAAACAGGCTAAAACAAAGAGAAACATTGATTTGAAGAAATAAACAGCTACATTACTCTTTCTAGGATAAAAATATGCAACAATCCAATGCATTTGACTAATTATAAGAGTTCGGGCTGAATTTAGAGTGTTTAGACCACACTTAAACTCGTGTTATCCCTAAATAGGCTTAAACCGAGAAAACAGGCTAAAACCGAGAGAAACATTGATTTGAAGCAATAAACAGCTATGTTACTCTTTCTAGGGTAAAGATATGCAACAATCCAATGCATTTTACTAATTATAAGGGTTTGGGTTGAATTTGGAGTGTTTAGACAACACTTAAACCCGTTTTATCCCAAAATAGGCTTAAACCGAGAAAACAGGCTAAAACGGAGAGAAACATTGATTATAGCAGTAAACAGCTATCTTACTCTTTCTGGGGAAAAATATGTAACAATCCAATGCATTTGACTAATTATAAGGGTTTGGGTTTAATTTGGAGTGTTTAGACAACACTTAAACCCGTTTTATCCCAAAACAAGCTAAAACCGAGACAAAACATAGATTCAAGCAGTAAACAACTAGGTTACTGTTTCTAGGGTCAAAATATGTAACAATGCAATGCGTTTGACTAATTATAAGAGTTTGGACTGAATTTGGAGAGTTTAAACACCACTTTTACCCATTTTTTCCCAAAACAGGGTAAAACCGAGAAAACATTGATTCGAAGCAGTAAATTGCTTTGTTACTGTTTCTAGGGTCAGAATGTGTGATAACCCAATACATTTGACTAATTGTAAGAGTTCAGGATGAATTCGGAGTGTTTAGACAACACCTAAACCCGTTTTATCCTAAAATAGGCTTAAACCGAGAAAACAGGCTAAAACAAAGAGAAACATTGATTTGAAGAAATAAACAGCTACATTACTCTTTCTAGGATAAAAATATGCAACAATCCAATGCATTTGACTAATTATAAGAGTTCGGGCTGAATTTAGAGTGTTTAGACCACACTTAAACTCGTTTTATCCCTAAATAGGCTTAAACCGAGAAAACAGGCTAAAACCGAGAGAAACATTGATTTGAAGCAATAAAAAGCTATGTTACTCTTTCTAGGGTAAAAGTATGCAACAATCCAATGCATTTGACTAATTATAAGGGGTTGGGTTGAATTTGGAGTGTTTAGACAACACCTAAACCCGTTTTATCCCAAAACAGGCTAAAACCGAGAGAAACATAGATTCGAACCGGTAAACAGGTATGTTACTCTTTCTAGTGTCAAAATATGTAACAATACAATGCATTTTACTAATTATAAGAGTTTGGGTTGAATTTGGAGTGTTTAGACGCCACTTTTACACATTTTTCCCAAAACAGGCTAAAACCAAGAAAACATTGATTCGAAGCAGTAAATTGCTTTATTACTGTTTCTAGGGTCAGAATGTGTGACAACCCAATGCATTTGACTAATTGTAAGAGTTCAGGATGAATTCGGAGTGTTTAGAGAACACTTAAACCCGTTTTATCCCAAAATAGGCTTAAACCGAGAAAACAGGCTAAAACGGAGAGAAACATTGATTATAGCTGTAAACAGCTATGGTACTCTTTCTGGGGAAAAATATGTAACAATCCAATGCATTTGACTAATTATAAGGGTTTGGGTTGAATTTGGAGTGTTTAGACAACACTTAAACCCGTTTTATCCCAAAACAGGCTAAAACCGAGAGAAACATAGATTCGAACCGGTAAACAGATATGTTACTCTTTCTAGTGTCAAAATATGTAACAATACAATGCATTTTACTAATTATAAGAGTTTGGGTTGAATTTGGAGTGTTTAGACGCCACTTTTACACATTTTTCCCAAAACAGGCTAAAACCAAGAAAACATTGATTCGAAGCAGTAAATTGCTTTATTACTGTTTCTAGGGTCAGAATGTGTGACAACCCAATGCATTTGACTAATTGTAAGAGTTCAGGATGAATTCGGAGTGTTTAGACAACACTTAAACCCGTTTTATCCCAAAACAGGCATAAACCGAGAAAACAGGCTAAAACAAAGAGAAACATTGATTTGAAGAAATAAACAGCTACGTTACTCTTTCTAGGATAAAGATATGCAACAATCCAATGCATTTGACTAAATATAAGGGGTTGGGTTGAATTTGTAGTGTTTAGACAACACTTAAACCCGTTTTATCCCAAAACAGGCTAAAACCGAGACAAAACATAGATTCGAAGCCGTAAACAGATATCTTACTCTTTCTAGGGTCAAAATATGTAACAATACAATGCATTTTACTAATTATAAGAGTTTGGGTTGAATTTGGAGTGTTTAGACGTCACTTTTACCCATTTTTCCCAAAACAGGCTAAAACCGAGAAAACATTGATTCGAAGCGGTAAATTTGCTTTGTTACTGTTTCTAGGGTCAGAATGTGTGACAACCCAATTTATTTGACTAATTATAAGAGTTCGGGCTGAATTTAGAGTGTTTAGACCACACTTAAACTCGTTTTATCCCTAAATAGGCTTAAACCGAGAAAACAGGCTAAAACCGAGAGAAACATTGATTTGAAGCAATAAACAGCTATGTTACTCTTTCTAGGGTAAAGATATGCAACAATCCAATGCATTTTACTAATTATAAGGGTTTGGGTTGAATTTGGAGTGTTTAGACAACACTTAAACCCGTTTTATCCCAAAATAGGCTTAAACCGAGAAAACAGGCTAAAACGGAGAGAAACATTGATTATAGCAGTAAACAGCTATCTTACTCTTTCTGGGGAAAAATATGTAACAATCCAATGCATTTGACTAATTATAAGGGTTTGGGTTTAATTTGGAGTGTTTAGACAACACTTAAACCCGTTTTATCCCAAAACAAGCTAAAACCGAGACAAAACATAGATTCAAGCAGTAAACAACTAGGTTACTGTTTCTAGGGTCAAAATATGTAACAATGCAATGCGTTTGACTAATTATAAGAGTTTGGACTGAATTTGGAGAGTTTAAACACCACTTTTACCCATTTTTTCCCAAAACAGGGTAAAACCGAGAAAACATTGATTCGAAGCAGTAAATTGCTTTGTTACTGTTTCTAGGGTCAGAATGTGTGATAACCCAATACATTTGACTAATTGTAAGAGTTCAGGATGAATTCGGAGTGTTTAGAGAACACCTAAACCCGTTTTATCCTAAAATAGGCTTAAACCGAGAAAACAGGCTAAAACAAAGAGAAACATTGATTTGAAGAAATAAACAGCTACATTACTCTTTCTAGGATAAAAATATGCAACAATCCAATGCATTTGACTAATTATAAGAGTTCGGGCTGAATTTAGAGTGTTTAGACCACACTTAAACTCGTTTTATCCCTAAATAGGCTTAAACCGAGAAAACAGGCTAAAACCGAGAGAAACATTGATTTGAAGCAATAAAAAGCTATGTTACTCTTTCTAGGGTAAAAGTATGCAACAATCCAATGCATTTGACTAATTATAAGGGGTTGGGTTGAATTTGGAGTGTTTAGACAACACCTAAACCCGTTTTATCCCAAAACAGGCTAAAACCGAGAGAAACATAGATTCGAACCGGTAAACAGGTATGTTACTCTTTCTAGTGTCAAAATATGTAACAATACAATGCATTTTACTAATTATAAGAGTTTGGGTTGAATTTGGAGTGTTTAGACGCCACTTTTACACATTTTTCCCAAAACAGGCTAAAACCAAGAAAACATTGATTCGAAGCAGTAAATTGCTTTATTACTGTTTCTAGGGTCAGAATGTGTGACAACCCAATGCATTTGACTAATTGTAAGAGTTCAGGATGAATTCGGAGTGTTTAGAGAACACTTAAACCCGTTTTATCCCAAAATAGGCTTAAACCGAGAAAACAGGCTAAAACGGAGAGAAACATTGATTATAGCTGTAAACAGCTATGGTACTCTTTCTGGGGAAAAATATGTAACAATCCAATGCATTTGACTAATTATAAGGGTTTGGGTTGAATTTGGAGTGTTTAGACAACACTTAAACCCGTTTTATCCCAAAACAGGCTAAAACCGAGAGAAACATAGATTCGAACCGGTAAACAGATATGTTACTCTTTCTAGTGTCAAAATATGTAACAATACAATGCATTTTACTAATTATAAGAGTTTGGGTTGAATTTGGAGTGTTTAGACGCCACTTTTACACAATTTTCCCAAAACAGGCTAAAACCAAGAAAACATTGATTCGAAGCAGTAAATTGCTTTATTACTGTTTCTAGGGTCAGAATGTGTGACAACCCAATGCATTTGACTAATTGTAAGAGTTCAGGATGAATTCGGAGTGTTTAGACAACACTTAAACCCGTTTTATCCCAAAACAGGCATAAACCGAGAAAACAGGCTAAAACAAAGAGAAACATTTATTTGAAGAAATAAACAGCTACGTTACTCTTTCTAGGATAAAGATATGCAACAATCCAATGCATTTGACTAAATATAAGGGGTTGGGTTGAATTTGTAGTGTTTAGACAACACTTAAACCCGTTTTATCCCAAAACAGGCTAAAACCGAGACAAAACATAGATTCGAAGCCGTAAACAGATATCTTACTCTTTCTAGGGTCAAAATATGTAACAATACAATGCATTTTACTAATTATAAGAGTTTGGGTTGAATTTGGAGTGTTTAGACGTCACTTTTACCCATTTTTCCCAAAACAGGCTAAAACCGAGAAAACATTGATTCGAAGCGGTAAATTTGCTTTGTTACTGTTTCTAGGGTCAGAATGTGTGACAACCCAATTTATTTGACTAATTATAAGAGTTCGGGCTGAATTTAGAGTGTTTAGACCACACTTACACTCGTTTTATCCCTAAATAGGCTTAAACCGAGAAAACAGGCTAAAACCGAGAGAAACATTGATTTGAAGCAATAAACAGCTATGTTACTCTTTCTAGGGTAAAGATATGCAACAATCCAATGCATTTTACTAATTATAAGGGTTTGGGTTGAATTTGGAGTGTTTAGACAACACTTAAACCCGTTTTATCCCAAAATAGGCTTAAACCGAGAAAACAGGCTAAAACGGAGAGAAACATTGATTATAGCAGTAAACAGCTATCTTACTCTTTCTGGGGAAAAATATGTAACAATCCAATGCATTTGACTAATTATAAGGGTTTGGGTTTAATTTGGAGTGTTTAGACAACACTTAAACCCGTTTTATCCCAAAACAAGCTAAAACCGAGACAAAACATAGATTCAAGCAGTAAACAACTAGGTTACTGTTTCTAGGGTCAAAATATGTAACAATGCAATGCGTTTGACTAATTATAAGAGTTTGGACTGAATTTGGAGAGTTTAAACACCACTTTTACCCATTTTTTCCCAAAACAGGGTAAAACCGAGAAAACATTGATTCGAAGCAGTAAATTGCTTTGTTACTGTTTCTAGGGTCAGAATGTGTGATAACCCAATACATTTGACTAATTGTAAGAGTTCAGGATGAATTCGGAGTGTTTAGAGAACACCTAAACCCGTTTTATCCTAAAATAGGCTTAAACCGAGAAAACAGGCTAAAACAAAGAGAAACATTGATTTGAAGAAATAAACAGCTACATTACTCTTTCTAGGATAAAAATATGCAACAATCCAATGCATTTGACTAATTATAAGAGTTCGGGCTGAATTTAGAGTGTTTAGACCACACTTAAACTCGTTTTATCCCTAAATAGGCTTAAACCGAGAAAACAGGCTAAAACCGAGAGAAACATTGATTTGAAGCAATAAAAAGCTATGTTACTCTTTCTAGGGTAAAAGTATGCAACAATCCAATGCATTTGACTAATTATAAGGGGTTGGGTTGAATTTGGAGTGTTTAGACAACACCTAAACCCGTTTTATCCCAAAACAGGCTAAAACCGAGAGAAACATAGATTCGAACCGGTAAACAGGTATGTTACTCTTTCTAGTGTCAAAATATGTAACAATACAATGCATTTTACTAATTATAAGAGTTTGGGTTGAATTTGGAGTGTTTAGACGCCACTTTTACACATTTTTCCCAAAACAGGCTAAAACCAAGAAAACATTGATTCGAAGCAGTAAATTGCTTTATTACTGTTTCTAGGGTCAGAATGTGTGACAACCCAATGCATTTGACTAATTGTAAGAGTTCAGGATGAATTCGGAGTGTTTAGAGAACACTTAAACCCGTTTTATCCCAAAATAGGCTTAAACCGAGAAAACAGGCTAAAACGGAGAGAAACATTGATTATAGCTGTAAACAGCTATGGTACTCTTTCTGGGGAAAAATATGTAACAATCCAATGCATTTGACTAATTATAAGGGTTTGGGTTGAATTTGGAGTGTTTAGACAACACTTAAACCCGTTTTATCCCAAAACAGGCTAAAACCGAGAGAAACATAGATTCGAACCGGTAAACAGATATGTTACTCTTTCTAGTGTCAAAATATGTAACAATACAATGCATTTTACTAATTATAAGAGTTTGGGTTGAATTTGGAGTGTTTAGACGCCACTTTTACACAATTTTCCCAAAACAGGCTAAAACCAAGAAAACATTGATTCGAAGCAGTAAATTGCTTTATTACTGTTTCTAGGGTCAGAATGTGTGACAACCCAATGCATTTGACTAATTGTAAGAGTTCAGGATGAATTCGGAGTGTTTAGACAACACTTAAACCCGTTTTATCCCAAAACAGGCATAAACCGAGAAAACAGGCTAAAACAAAGAGAAACATTTATTTGAAGAAATAAACAGCTACGTTACTCTTTCTAGGATAAAGATATGCAACAATCCAATGCATTTGACTAAATATAAGGGGTTGGGTTGAATTTGTAGTGTTTAGACAACACTTAAACCCGTTTTATCCCAAAACAGGCTAAAACCGAGACAAAACATAGATTCGAAGCCGTAAACAGATATCTTACTCTTTCTAGGGTCAAAATATGTAACAATACAATGCATTTTACTAATTATAAGAGTTTGGGTTGAATTTGGAGTGTTTAGACGTCACTTTTACCCATTTTTCCCAAAACAGGCTAAAACCGAGAAAACATTGATTCGAAGCGGTAAATTTGCTTTGTTACTGTTTCTAGGGTCAGAATGTGTGACAACCCAATTTATTTGACTAATTATAAGAGTTCGGGCTGAATTTAGAGTGTTTAGACCACACTTACACTCGTTTTATCCCTAAATAGGCTTAAACCGAGAAAACAGGCTAAAACCGAGAGAAACATTGATTTGAAGCAATAAACAGCTATGTTACTCTTTCTAGGGTAAAGATATGCAACAATCCAATGCATTTTACTAATTATAAGGGTTTGGGTTGAATTTGGAGTGTTTAGACAACACTTAAACCCGTTTTATCCCAAAATAGGCTTAAACCGAGAAAACAGGCTAAAACGGAGAGAAACATTGATTATAGCAGTAAACAGCTATCTTACTCTTTCTGGGGAAAAATATGTAACAATCCAATGCATTTGACTAATTATAAGGGTTTGGGTTTAATTTGGAGTGTTTAGACAACACTTAAACCCGTTTTATCCCAAAACAAGCTAAAACCGAGACAAAACATAGATTCAAGCAGTAAACAACTAGGTTACTGTTTCTAGGGTCAAAATATGTAACAATGCAATGCGTTTGACTAATTATAAGAGTTTGGACTGAATTTGGAGAGTTTAAACACCACTTTTACCCATTTTTTCCCAAAACAGGGTAAAACCGAGAAAACATTGATTCGAAGCAGTAAATTGCTTTGTTACTGTTTCTAGGGTCAGAATGTGTGATAACCCAATACATTTGACTAATTGTAAGAGTTCAGGATGAATTCGGAGTGTTTAGAGAACACCTAAACCCGTTTTATCCTAAAATAGGCTTAAACCGAGAAAACAGGCTAAAACAAAGAGAAACATTGATTTGAAGAAATAAACAGCTACATTACTCTTTCTAGGATAAAAATATGCAACAATCCAATGCATTTGACTAATTATAAGAGTTCGGGCTGAATTTAGAGTGTTTAGACCACACTTAAACTCGTTTTATCCCTAAATAGGCTTAAACCGAGAAAACAGGCTAAAACCGAGAGAAACATTGATTTGAAGCAATAAAAAGCTATGTTACTCTTTCTAGGGTAAAAGTATGCAACAATCCAATGCATTTGACTAATTATAAGGGGTTGGGTTGAATTTGGAGTGTTTAGACAACACCTAAACCCGTTTTATCCCAAAACAGGCTAAAACCGAGAGAAACATAGATTCGAACCGGTAAACAGGTATGTTACTCTTTCTAGTGTCAAAATATGTAACAATACAATGCATTTTACTAATTATAAGAGTTTGGGTTGAATTTGGAGTGTTTAGACGCCACTTTTACACATTTTTCCCAAAACAGGCTAAAACCAAGAAAACATTGATTCGAAGCAGTAAATTGCTTTATTACTGTTTCTAGGGTCAGAATGTGTGACAACCCAATGCATTTGACTAATTGTAAGAGTTCAGGATGAATTCGGAGTGTTTAGAGAACACTTAAACCCGTTTTATCCCAAAATAGGCTTAAACCGAGAAAACAGGCTAAAACGGAGAGAAACATTGATTATAGCTGTAAACAGCTATGGTACTCTTTCTGGGGAAAAATATGTAACAATCCAATGCATTTGACTAATTATAAGGGTTTGGGTTGAATTTGGAGTGTTTAGACAACACTTAAACCCGTTTTATCCCAAAACAGGCTAAAACCGAGAGAAACATAGATTCGAACCGGTAAACAGATATGTTACTCTTTCTAGTGTCAAAATATGTAACAATACAATGCATTTTACTAATTATAAGAGTTTGGGTTGAATTTGGAGTGTTTATACGCCACTTTTACACATTTTTCCCAAAACAGGCTAAAACCAAGAAAACATTGATTCGAAGCAGTAAATTGCTTTATTACTGTTTCTAGGGTCAGAATGTGTGACAACCCAATGCATTTGACTAATTGTAAGAGTTCAGGATGAATTCGGAGTGTTTAGACAACACTTAAACCCGTTTTATCCCAAAACAGGCATAAACCGAGAAAACAGGCTAAAACAAAGAGAAACATTTATTTGAAGAAATAAACAGCTACGTTACTCTTTCTAGGATAAAGATATGCAACAATCCAATGCATTTGACTAAATATAAGGGGTTGGGTTGAATTTGTAGTGTTTAGACAACACTTAAACCCGTTTTATCCCAAAACAGGCTAAAACCGAGACAAAACATAGATTCGAAGCCGTAAACAGATATCTTACTCTTTCTAGGTTCAAAATATGTAACAATACAATGCATTTTACTAATTATAAGAGTTTGGGTTGAATTTGGAGTGTTTAGACGTCACTTTTACCCATTTTTCCCAAAACAGGCTAAAACCGAGAAAACATTGATTCGAAGCGGTAAATTTGCTTTGTTACTGTTTCTAGGGTCAGAATGTGTGACAACCCAATTTATTTGACTAATTATAAGAGTTCGGGCTGAATTTAGAGTGTTTAGACCACACTTAAACTCGTTTTATCCCTAAATAGGCTTAAACCGAGAAAACAGGCTAAAACCGAGAGAAACATTGATTTGAAGCAATAAACAGCTATGTTACTCTTTCTAGGGTAAAGATATGCAACAATCCAATGCATTTTACTAATTATAAGGGTTTGGGTTGAATTTGGAGTGTTTAGACAACACTTAAACCCGTTTTATCCCAAAATAGGCTTAAACCGAGAAAACAGGCTAAAACGGAGAGAAACATTGATTATAGCAGTAAACAGCTATCTTATTCTTTCTGGGGAAAAATATGTAACAATCCAATGCATTTGACTAATTATAAGGGTTTGGGTTTAATTTGGAGTGTTTAGACAACACTTAAACCCGTTTTATCCCAAAACAAGCTAAAACCGAGACAAAACATAGATTTGAAGCAGTAAACAGATATGTTACTCTTTCTAGGGTGAAAATATGTAACAATACAATGCATTTTACTAATTATAAGAGTTTCGGTTCCATTTGGAGTGTTTAGACGCCACTTTTACCCATTTTTGCCAAAACAGGCTAAAACCGAGAAAACATTGATTCGAAGCAGTAAATTGCTTTGTTACTGTTTCTAGGGTCAGAATGTGTGACAACCCAATGCATTTGACTATATTGTAAGAGTTCGGGAAGAATTTGGAGTGTTTAGACAACACTTAAACCCGTTTTATCCCAAAATAGGCTTAAACCGAGAAAACAGGCTAAAACGGAGAGAAACATGATTATAGCAGTAAACAGCTATGTTACTCTTTCTGGGGAAAAAATGTGTAACAATCCAATGCATTTGACTAATTATAAGGGTTTGGGTTGAATTTGGAGTGTTTAGACAACACTTAAACCCGTTTTATCCCAAAACAGGCTAAAACCGAGACAAAACATAGATTCAAGCAGTAAACAACTATGTTAATGTTTCTAGGGTCAAAATATGTAACAATGCAATGCGTTTGACTAATTATAAGAGTTTGGACTGAATTTGGAGAGTTTAAACACCACTTTTACCCATTTTTTCCCAAAACAGGGTAATACCGAGAAAACATTGAATCGAAGCAGTAAATTGCTTTGTTACTGTTTCTAGGGTCAGAATGTGTGACAACCCAATGCATTTGACTAATTGTAAGAGTTCAGGATGAATTCGGAGTGTTTAGACAACACTTAAACCCGTTTTATCCCAAAACAGGCATAAACCGAGAAAACAGGCTAAAACAAAGAGAAACATTGATTTGAAGAAATAAACAGCTACGTTACTCTTTCTAGGATAAAGATATGCAACAATCCAATGCATTTGACTAAATATAAGGGGTTGGGTTGAATTTGTAGTGTTTAGACAACACTTAAACCCGTTTTATCCCAAAACAGGCTAAAACCGAGACAAAACATAGATTCGAAGCCGTAAATAGATATCTTACTCTTTCTAGGGTCAAAATATGTAACAATACAATGCATTTTACTAATTATAAGAGTTTGGGTTGAATTTGGAGTGTTTAGACGCCACTTTTACACATTTTTCCCAAAACAGGCTAAAACCAAGAAAACATTGATTCGAAGCAGTAAATTGCTTTATTACTGTTTCTAGGGTCAGAATGTGTGACAACCCAATGCATTTGACTAATTGTAAGAGTTCAGGATGAATTCGGAGTGTTTAGACAACACTTAAACCCGTTTTATCCCAAAATAGGCTTAAACCGAGAAAACAGGCTAAAACGGAGAGAAACATTGATTAAAGCTGTAAACAGCTATGTTACTCTTTCTGGGGAAAAATATGTAACAATCCAATGCATTTGACTAATTATAAGGGTTTGAGTTGAATTTGAAGTGTTTAGACACACTTAAACCCGTTTTATCCCAAAACAGGCTAAAACCGAGAGAAACATAGATTCGAACCGGTAAACAGATATGTTACCCTTTCTAGAGTCAAAATATGTAACAATACAATGCATTTTACTAATTATAAGAGTTTGGGTTGAATTTGGAGTGTTTAGACGCCACTTTTACACATTTTTTCCAAAACAGGCTAAAACCGAGAAAACATTGATTCGAAGCAGTAAATTGCTTTATTACTGTTTCTAGGGTCAGAATGTGTGACAACCCAATGCATTTGACTAATTGTAAGAGTTTGGGATGAATTTGGAGTGTTTAGACAACACTTAAACCCGTTTTATCCCAAAATAGGCTTAAACCGAGAAAACAGGCTAAAACGGAGAGAAACATTGATTATAGCAGTAAACAGCTATGTTACTCTTTCTGGGGAAAAATATGCAACAATCCAATGCATTTTACTAATTATAAGGGTTTGGGTTGAATTTGGAGTGTTTAGACAACACTTAAACCCGTTTTATCCCAAAATAGGCTTAAACCGAGAAAACAGGCTAAAACGGAGAGAAACATTGATTATAGCAGTAAACAGCTATCTTATTCTTTCTGGGGAAAAATATGTAACAATCCAATGCATTTGACTAATTATAAGGGTTTGGGTTTAATTTGGAGTGTTTAGAGAACACTTAAACCCGTTTTATCCCAAAACAAGCTAAAACCGAGACAAAACATAGATTTGAAGCAGTAAACAGATATGTTACTCTTTCTAGGGTGAAAATATGTAACAATACAATGCATTTTACTAATTATAAGAGTTTCGGTTCCATTTGGAGTGTTTAGACGCCACTTTTACCCATTTTTCCCAAAACAGGCTAAAACCGAGAAAACATTGATTCGAAGCAGTAAATTGCTTTGTTACTGTTTCTAGGGTCAGAATGTGTGACAACCCAATGCATTTGACTATATTGTAAGAGTTCGGGAAGAATTTGGAGTGTTTAGACAACACTTAAACCCGTTTTATCCCAAAATAGGCTTAAACCGAGAAAAACAGGCTAAAACGGAGAGAAACATGATTATAGCAGTAAACAGCTATGTTACTCTTTCTGGGGAAAAAATGTGTAACAATCCAATGCATTTGACTAATTATAAGGGTTTGGGTTGAATTTGGAGTGTTTAGACAACACTTAAACCCGTTTTATCCCAAAACAGGCTAAAACCGAGACAAAACATAGATTCAAGCAGTAAACAACTATGTTACTGTTTCTAGGGTCAAAATATGTAACAATGCAATGCGTTTGACTAATTATAAGAGTTTGGACTGAATTTGGAGAGTTTAAACACCACTTTTACCCATTTTTTCCCAAAACAGGGTAAAACCGAGAAAACATTGATTCGAAGCAGTAAATTGCTTTGTTACTGTTTCTAGGGTCAGAATGTGTGACAACCCAATGCATTTGACTAATTGTAAGAGTTCAGGATGAATTCGGAGTGTTTAGACAACACTTAAACCCGTTTTATCCCAAAACAGGCATAAACCGAGAAAACAGGCTAAAACAAAGAGAAACATTGATTTGAAGAAATCAACAGCTACGTTACTCTTTCTAGGATAAAGATATACAACAATCCAATGCATTTGACTAAATATAAGGGGTTGGGTTGAATTTGTAGTGTTTAGACAACACTTAAACCCGTTTTATCCCAAAACAGGCTAAAACCGAGACAAAACATAGATTCGAAGCCGTAAACAGATATCTTACTCTTTCTAGGGTCAAAATATGTAACAATACAATGCATTTTACTAATTATAAGAGTTTGGGTTGAATTTGGAGTGTTTAGACGTCACGTTTACCCATTTTTCCCAAAACAGGCTAAAACCGAGAAAACATTAATTCGAAGCAGTAAATTTGCTTTGTTACTGTTTCTAGGGTCAGAATGTGTGACAACCCAATTTATTTGACTAATTATAAGAGTTCGGGCTGAATTTAGAGTGTTTAGACCACACTTAAACTCGTTTTATCCCTAAATAGGCTTAAACCGAGAAAACAGGCTAAAACCGAGAGAAACATTGATTTGAAGCAATAAACAGCTATGTTACTCTTTCTAGGTTAAAAATATGCAACAATCCAATGCATTTGACTAATTATAAGGGTTTGGGTTGAATTTGGAGTGTTTAGACAACACTTAAACCCGTTTTATCTCAAAATAGGCTTAAACCGAGAAAACAGGCTAAAACGGAGAGAAACATTGATTATAGCAGTAAACAGCTATCTTACTCTTTCTGGGGAAAAATATGTAACAATCCAATGCATTTGACTAATTATTAGGGTTTGGGTTGAATTTGGAGTGTTTAGACAACACTTAAACCCGTTTTATCCCAAAACAGGCTAAAACCGAGACAAAACATAGATTCAAGCAGTAAAAAACTATGTTACTGTTTCTAGGGTCAAAATATGTAACAATACAATGCATTTTACTAATTATAAGAGTTTGGGTTGAATTTGGAGTGTTTAGACGCCACTTTTACACATTTTTCCCAAAACAGGCTAAAACCAAGAAAACATTGATTCGAAGCGGTAAATTTGCTTTGTTACTGTTTCTAGGGTCAGAATGTGTGACAACCCAATTTATTTGACTAATTATAAGAGTTCGGGCTGAATTTAGAGTGTTTAGACCACACTTAAACTCGTTTTATCCCTAAATAGGCTTAAACCGAGAAAACAGGCTAAAACCGAGAGAAACATTGATTTGAAGCAATAAACAGCTATGTTACTCTTTCTAGGGTAAAGATATGCAACAATCCAATGCATTTTACTAATTATAAGGGTTTGGGTTGAATTTGGAGTGTTTAGACAACACTTAAACCCGTTTTATCTCAAAATAGGCTTAAACCGAGAAAACAGGCTAAAACGGAGAGAAACATTGATTATAGCAGTAAACAGCTATCTTACTCTTTCTGGGGAAAAATATGTAACAATCCAATGCATTTGACTAATTATAAGGGTTTGGGTTTAATTTGGAGTGTTTAGACAACACTTAAACCCGTTTTATCCCAAAACAAGCTAAAACCGAGACAAAACATAGATTTGAAGCAGTAAACAGATATGTTACTCTTTCTAGGGTGAAAATATGTAACAATACAATGCATTTTACTAATTATAAGAGTTTCGGTTGAATTTGGAGTGTTTAGATGCCACTTTTACCCATTTTTCCCAAAACAGGCTAAAACCGAGAAAACATTGATTCGAAGCAGTAAATTGCTTTGTTACTGTTTCTAATGTCAGAATGTGTGACAACCCAATGCATTTGACTAATTGTAAGAGTTCGGGAAGAATTTATTAGTATATATGAAGGAGAAGAGAGAGTGAGGCCGGTGAGGCCGAGCTGCACAAGGAAGAAGAGAGTGGCCGGTAAGGCTGCTAGTACAAGAAGTGTGGCCGGTAAGGCCATGAGTGGTGTGGGAGCGGCCAGTAAGGCCGTGAGCACAATAAGAGTGGCCAGTAAGGCCATATGGGCCGTGAGAACAATGAGAGTGGTCAGCAAGGCCATAAGAGCAATGTGAGAAGAATTGTGAAGTAAAGGCCTTATAAGAAGAAGAGGCCCAAGAAGAAGTTAAATGTCTCACAAAGGGAAAAGAAGGGAAGGAAGGAAGCATGTGAGACCTTGGTTGGTGAAGAATGAGACAACCAAGGGAAGGAGCTGTCCCTTTCACCATACACCCACTTGTGCACCAACGGCTATATGTCACTCTCACCTCTCATTTATCTCAAACGGCCATATACATTTGTTCTCCTATATTAAGCATTGTAATCTCTCATTTTGTAATATATAACAAAAAGATTATTCAATAGAAGAGAAATCCGATTTTCCTCTCTACATGGTGTTCTTGTTCATATCACAAATGTAGAGTGTTTAGGGTTAGCGGTTTAGGGGCTGCCCTTAAGGCAGCCTATTCTCTTCTCAAATCTCACCTAAACTCTTCTTTATTTACTTGTTATTCCCTAGCTTACTGATTCTAAATCCCTTCTACCTAAGTACACAAACTCTTAAGTGTTGTGATACTTTAACAAGGATTAGTCTCAAACTAGGCTGTTTGCTCCTTCATAGATCCGATTTACTATCTAGTATTTGGGGTCTATTTAGGTTGTTTGTGGGGAGTTCATCACAAGTTGATGACCTCTCCTTCCCCCTTGAGAATGAGTTAGTTTGTTGTGGGAAAAGGGGGATTCATTCACCAAGTGTTTGTCTACCCTCTCTTGTGAGCTTTGTCTCATAAATCCCAACATGGTATCAGAGCAGGCTCTGTTCTTGGTGACTCAAACTCGTTCTCAAGTTGGTTCTCTTAGGAGTTAGCTTAATTAAAGTTTTAATCCTAGCCTAGGTGTTAAATCGCTCAGCTTAGTTTCTTTAAAAACTTTAATTTTGCTTTTGTTGTTAAATCGATTCTCTAGCAGCTCAATGTTGAGTAAGCTTGGTCTTGGGTCTTTGTAGAGTTCATAGACCAAGTGTGTGAAAGAAATCGATTTTAAAACCTCATCCTTAGGCTTCACCGATTGGGTAAAAGCTTGGGTTTAAATTGAGGTGGTGATGAACCAAGGAGCAAATTGTTCTTGTTCTTGGTAAAGATTCACGTGTGCTTTTGGTTAGGTGAAGGAAGAGAGAAGTCGCTCTCTTCTTCCTCTACTCGAGACAAACGGCTACAAGTCACTTTCATAAGCCATGTCCGGAAAGGCCATGTAAAGGCCGGTAAGGCCATGTCCGTGTCCGTGAGCGACCATGTACCGTGTCCGGTACCATGTACCGTGTCCGTGAACGGACCCATGTCCGGTGAGGGGCCAGTTAGGCCGTGAACACATTGAAGAGAAGGCCCGTCCGTACAGGCCCGTCCGTACAGGCCCGTCCGTACAGGCCCGTCCGTACAGGCCCGTCCGTACGATGAAGAGAAGGCCCGTCCGTACAATGAAGAGAAGGCCCGTCCGTACGGTCGTGCTCTTAGGGCTGCTCTCGGTCCATGTGATGGAAAGGCCGAAGTTTGAGTGGCTTAGGAGAAGGAAAACGAGGCCTTACAAGAGAGAGAGGCCCATCTCACAAGGAAAAGGAAGGAAGAAGGAAAAGGAAGGAAGGGAGATTCACGTGTGCTTTTGGTTAGGTGAAGGAAGAGAGAAGTCGCTCTCTTCTTCCTTGTGCAGCTCGGCCTCACCGGCCTCACCGGCCTTACTTGTTAGAACCAAGGGCCACCAAGTCTTTGTTAAGCTGGTGGAAGGTGATGAATCAGTCCAAGAGCATGTGTGTTAGTGCCAAGTTGTTGATCGGATGTGCACAATGGTCTTTAGGAAAGGTGATGCACAAGGTTTCAACTGTTGATTGGATGTGCACAAGAACGGTGATGCACAAGGCTTCAACTGAGGTGATGAGGTTTCAGCCCATCATCAAGTAAAGGTTATGGGGGAGATCAAGTGACTTCAGACCGTACCTCACAGATTCTGCTCGGCCACAAGCAAAAGTCTTTACTTAAAGCTCAGCCGAAGCGTCTCAAAGATCGACTCGGACGAAACCCTTCCACTGCGATTCGGCTTCCGCGTTCTTCATTAAAGTTCGAGACCACAGAGTCATCTTGCCAGTGGAAGTGGAATCATACCAATCCGAGCAGCCGTTCGAAAGTTATGTCCGATTCAGTGGGCATGTGTCAGTCTGACAAATAAAACTGACCGGGTTTAAAACCATGGTTAGAGGAGCGGTCTCAAGGAGGAATTCCAAACCGCAACTGTGATAAACTCTCTCCTTCCTATCCATCAAAACACCATAAAGGCTGTGCTCTAAACCCTTCTCTATTTTAATTCATAAATTCATTACCTTAGCTTCATTACTAGTCTTTAGTCTTTAATATGATTCTTCTTAAATTGTCACACTTTTAGAATTTTTCTTTGATATTCCTCATAGCAAACACTTATTCTTTTCTTCTTTATCACTTGTTTAAGGGTAAAGGAGACTATGAGAGCCTCAAAGGAATTCTAAAGGAACAAGGATGGAGATCATAAGGAATGTGCTAAAGGCAAGGAGGGCTAAGGAAGTGTAGCGGTTCAAAGGCTTAAAGAGAAGAGAGCTGGTTCTTGACAAACCAAGATCATTGCGACATCAAGGAACGTGGAGACTACACTCTTTTTACTTAACAAAGTTTTCTCCCAAGTGGTTTTCTTTGTTAAGGTTTTTAATGAGGTAGTCCTCACGTGTCCACGCTTGATCTTTGGTCCCCATGGTGCCCTGCAGATCAAACGTGCGGGGGAGTATTAGTATATATGAAGGAGAAGAGAGAGTGAGGCCGGTGAGGCCGAGCTGCACAAGGAAGAAGAGAGTGGCCGGTAAGGCTGCTAGTACAAGAAGTGTGGCCGGTAAGGCCATGAGTGGTGTGGGAGCGGCCAGTAAGGCCGTGAGCACAATAAGAGTGGCCAGTAAGGCCATATGGGCCGTGAGAACAATGAGAGTGGTCAGCAAGGCCATAAGAGCAATGTGAGAAGAATTGTGAAGTAAAGGCCTTATAAGAAGAAGTGGCCCAAGAAGAAGTTAAATGTCTCACAAAGGGAAAAGAAGGGAAGGAAGGAAGCATGTGAGACCTTGGTTGGTGAAGAATGAGACAACCAAGGGAAGGAGCTGTCCCTTTCACCATACACCCACTTGTGCACCAACGGCTATATGTCACTCTCACCTCTCATTTATCTCAAACGGCCATATACATTTGTTCTCCTATATTAAGCATTGTAATCTCTCATTTTGTAATATATAACAAAAAGATTATTCAATAGAAGAGAAATCCGATTTTCCTCTCTACATGGTGTTCTTGTTCATATCACAAATGTAGAGTGTTTAGGGTTAGCGGTTTAGGGGCTGCCCTTAAGGCAGCCTATTCTCTTCTCAAATCTCACCTAAACTCTTCTTTATTTACTTGTTATTCCCTAGCTTACTGATTCTAAATCCCTTCTACCTAAGTACACAAACTCTTAGTGTTGTGTTACTAGAACAAGGATAAGTCTCAAACTAGTGCTTCTCCTTGATAGGATCCGCTTACTCTCTAGTATTTGGGTTCTATCTAGCCTGTTCTATGGGGAGTTCATCACAAGTTGATGTCCTCTTCTTCCCCTTGAGAATGAGTTAGTTTGTTGTGGGTAAAGGGGGATTCATTCACCAAGTGTTTGTCTACCCTCTCTTGTGAGCTTTGTCTCATAAATCCCAACATGTGATACTTTAACAAGGATTAGTCTCAAACTAGGCTGTTTGCTCCTTCATAGATCCGATTTACTATCTAGTATTTGGGGTCTATTTAGGTTGTTTGTGGGGAGTTCATCACAAGTTGATGACCTCTCCTTCCCCCTTGAGAATGAGTTAGTTTGTTGTGGGAAAAGGGGGATTCATTCACCAAGTGTTTGTCTACCCTCTCTTGTGAGCTTTGTCTCATAAATCCCAACAGAATTTGGAGTGTTTAGACAACACTTAAACCCGTTTTATCCCATAATAGGCTTAAACCGAGAAAACAGGCTAAAACGGAGAGAAACATTGATTATAGCAGTAAACAGCTATGTTACTCTTTCTGGGGAAAAAATGTGTAACAATCCAATGCATTTGACTAATTATTAGGGTTTGGGTTGAATTTGGAGTGTTTAGACAACACTTAAACCCGTTTTATCCCAAAACAGGCTAAAACCGAGACAAAACATAGATTCAAGCAGTAAAAAACTATGTTACTGTTTCTAGGGTCAAAATATGTAACAATACAATGCATTTTACTAATTATAAGAGTTTGGGTTGAATTTGGAGTGTTTAGACGCCACTTTTACACATTTTTCCCAAAACAGGCTAAAACCAAGAAAACATTGATTCGAAGCAGTAAATTGCTTTATTACTGTTTCTAGGGTCAGAATGTGTGACAACCCAATGCATTTGACTAATTGTAAGAGTTCAGGATGAATTCGGAGTGTTTAGACAACACTTAAACCCGTTTTATCCCAAAATAGGCTTAAACCGAGAAAACAGGCTAAAACGGAGAGAAACATTGATTAAAGCTGTAAACAGCTATGTTACTCTTTCTGGGGAAAAATATGTAACAATCCAATGCATTTGACTAATTATAAGGGTTTGAGTTGAATTTGAAGTGTTTAGACACACTTAAACCCGTTTTATCCCAAAACAGGCTAAAACCGAGAGAAACATAGATTCGAACCGGTAAACAGATATGTTACCCTTTCTAGAGTCAAAATATGTAACAATACAATGCATTTTACTAATTATAAGAGTTTGGGTTGAATTTGGAGTGTTTAGACGCCACTTTTACACATTTTTTCCAAAACAGGCTAAAACCGAGAAAACATTGATTCGAAGCAGTAAATTGCTTTATTACTGTTTCTAGGGTCAGAATGTGTGACAACCCAATGCATTTGACTAATTGTAAGAGTTTGGGATGAATTTGGAGTGTTTAGACAACACTTAAACCCGTTTTATCCCAAAATAGGCTTAAACCGAGAAAACAGGCTAAAACGGAGAGAAACATTGATTATAGCAGTAAACAGCTATGTTACTCTTTCTGGGGAAAAATATGCAACAATCCAATGCATTTTACTAATTATAAGGGTTTGGTTTGAATTTGGAGTGTTTAGACAACACTTAAACCCGTTTTATCCCAAAATAGGCTTAAACCGAGAAAACAGGCTAAAACGGAGAGAAACATTGATTATAGCAGTAAACAGCTATCTTATTCTTTCTGGGGAAAAATATGTAACAATCCAATGCATTTGACTAATTATAAGGGTTTGGGTTTAATTTGGAGTGTTTAGACAACACTTAAACCCGTTTTATCCCAAAACAAGCTAAAACCGAGACAAAACATAGATTTGAAGCAGTAAACAGATATGTTACTCTTTCTAGGGTGAAAATATGTAACAATACAATGCATTTTACTAATTATAAGAGTTTCGGTTCCATTTGGAGTGTTTAGACGCCACTTTTACCCATTTTTCCCAAAACAGGCTAAAACCGAGAAAACATTGATTCGAAGCAGTAAATTGCTTTGTTACTGTTTCTAGGGTCAGAATGTGTGACAACCCAATGCATTTGACTATATTGTAAGAGTTCGGGAAGAATTTGGAGTGTTTAGACAACACTTAAACCCGTTTTATCCCAAAATAGGCTTAAACCGAGAAAACAGGCTAAAACGGAGAGAAACATGATTATAGCAGTAAACAGCTATGTTACTCTTTCTGGGGAAAAAATGTGTAACAATCCAATGCATTTGACTAATTATAAGGGTTTGGGTTGAATTTGGAGTGTTTAGACAACACTTAAACCCGTTTTATCCCAAAACAGGCTAAAACCGAGACAAAACATAGATTCAAGCGGTAAACAACTATGTTACTGTTTCTAGGGTCAAAATATGTAACAATGCAATGCGTTTGACTAATTATAAGAGTTTGGACTGAATTTGGAGAGTTTAAACACCACTTTTACCCATTTTTTCCCAAAACAGGGTAAAACCGAGAAAACATTGATTCGAAGCAGTAAATTGCTTTGTTACTGTTTCTAGGGTCAGAATGTGTGACAACCCAATGCATTTGACTAATTGTAAGAGTTCAGGATGAATTCGGAGTGTTTAGACAACACTTAAACCCGTTTTATCCCAAAACAGGCATAAACCGAGAAAACAGGCTAAAACAAAGAGAAACATTGATTTGAAGAAATCAACAGCTACGTTACTCTTTCTATTATAAAGATATGCAACAATCCAATGCATTTGACTAAATATAAGGGGTTGGGTTGAATTTGTAGTGTTTAGACAACACTTAAACCCGTTTTATCCCAAAACAGGCTAAAACCGAGACAAAACATAGATTCGAAGCCGTAAACAGATATCTTACTCTTTCTAGGGTCAAAATATGTAACAATACAATGCATTTTACTAATTATAAGAGTTTGGGTTGAATTTGGAGTGTTTAGACGTCACGTTTACCCATTTTTCCCAAAACAGGCTAAAACCGAGAAAACATTAATTCGAAGCAGTAAATTTGCTTTGTTACTGTTTCTAGGGTCAGAATGTGTGACAACCCAATTTATTTGACTAATTATAAGAGTTTGGGCTGAATTTAGAGTGTTTAGACCACACTTAAACTCGTTTTATCCCTAAATAGGCTTAAACCGAGAAAACAGGCTAAAACCGAGAGAAACATTGATTTGAAGCAATAAACAGCTATGTTACTCTTTCTAGGTTAAAAATATGCAACAATCCAATGCATTTGACTAATTATAAGGGTTTGGGTTGATTTGGAGTGTTTAGACAACACTTAAACCCGTTTTATCTCAAAATAGGCTTAAACCGAGAAAACAGGCTAAAACGGAGAGAAACATTGATTATAGCAGTAAACAGCTATCTTACTCTTTCTGGGGAAAAATATGTAACAATCCAATGCATTTGACTAATTATAAGGGTTTGGGTTTAATTTGGAGTGTTTAGACAACACTTAAACCCGTTTTATCCCAAAACAAGCTAAAACCGAGACAAAACATAGATTTGAAGCAGTAAACAGATATGTTACTCTTTCTAGGGTGAAAATATGTAACAATACAATGCATTTTACTAATTATAAGAGTTTCGGTTGAATTTGGAGTGTTTAGATGCCACTTTTACCCATTTTTCCCAAAACAGGCTAAAACCGAGAAAACATTGATTCGAAGCAGTAAATTGCTTTGTTACTGTTTCTAATGTCAGAATGTGTGACAACCCAATGCATTTGACTAATTGTAAGAGATTGGGAAGAATTTGGAGTGTTTAGACAACACTTAAACCCGTTTTATCCCATAATAGGCTTAAACCGAGAAAACAGGCTAAAACGGAGAGAAACATTGATTATAGCAGTAAACAGCTATGTTACTCTTTCTGGGGAAAAAATGTGTAACAATCCAATGCATTTGACTAATTATTAGGGTTTGGGTTGAATTTGGAGTGTTTAGACAACACTTAAACCCGTTTTATCCCAAAACAGGCTAAAACCGAGACAAAACATAGATTCAAGCAGTAAAAAACTATGTTACTGTTTCTAGGGTCAAAATATGTAACAATACAATGCATTTTACTAATTATAAGAGTTTGGGTTGAATTTGGAGTGTTTAGACGCCACTTTTACACATTTTTTCCAAAACAGGCTAAAACCGAGAAAACATTGATTCGAAGCAGTAAATTGCTTTATTACTGTTTCTAGGGTCAGAATGTGTGACAACCCAATGCATTTGACTAATTGTAAGAGTTTGGGATGAATTTGGAGTGTTTAGACAACACATAAACCCGTTTTATCCCAAAATAGGCTTAAACCGAGAAAACAGGCTAAAACGGAGAGAAACATTGATTATAGCAGTAAACAGCTATGTTACTCTTTCTGGGGAAAAATATGCAACAATCCAATGCATTTGACTAATTATAAGGGTTTGGGTTGAATTTGGAGTGTTTAGACAACACTTAAACCCGTTTTATCCCAAAACAGGCTAAAACCGAGACAAAACATAGATTCAAGCAGTAAACAACTATGTTACTGTTTCTAGGGTCAAAATATGTAACAATACAATGCATTTTACTAATTATAAGAGTTTGGGTTGAATTTGGAGTGTTTAGACGCCACTTTTACACATTTTTCCCAAAACAGGCTAAAACCAAGAAAACATTGATTCGAAGCAGTAAATTGCTTTATTACTGTTTCTAGGGTCAGAATGTGTGACAACCCAATGCATTTGACTAATTGTAAGAGTTCAGGATGAATTCGGAGTGTTTAGACAACACTTAAACCCGTTTTATCCCAAAATAGGCTTAAACCGAGAAAACAGGCTAAAACGGAGAGAAACATTGATTAAAGCTGTAAACAGCTATGTTACTCTTTCTGGGGAAAAATATGTATCAATCCAATGCATTTGACTAATTATAAGGGTTTGAGTTGAATTTGAAGTGTTTAGACACACTTAAACCCGTTTTATCCCAAAACAGGCTAAAAGCGAGAGAAACATAGATTCGAACCGGTAAACAGATATGTTACCCTTTCTAGAGTCAAAATATGTAACAATACAATGCATTTTACTAATTATAAGAGTTTAGGTTGAATTTGGAGTGTTTAGACGCCACTTTTACACATTTTTTCCAAAACAGGCTAAAACCGAGAAAACATTGATTCGAAGCAGTAAATTG
The DNA here is from genome assembly GCF_030686135.1 of Camelina sativa. Taxonomy (NCBI): domain Eukaryota; kingdom Viridiplantae; phylum Streptophyta; class Magnoliopsida; order Brassicales; family Brassicaceae; genus Camelina; species Camelina sativa. Next base: position 22,018,782 of record NC_141880.1, on the reverse strand, counting down.
CTTTATTATTGTTTCTAGGGTCAGAATGTGTGACAACCCAATGCATTTGACTAATTGTAAGAGTTCAGGATGAATTCGGAGTGTTTAGAGAACACTTAAACCCGTTTTATCCCAAAATAGGCTTAAACCGAGAAAACAGGCTAAAACGGAGAGAAACATTGATTATAGCTGTAAACAGCTATGGTACTCTTTCTGGGGAAAAATATGTAACAATCCAATGCAAATGACTAATTATAAGGGTTTGGGTTGAATTTGGAGTGTTTAGACAACACTTAAACCCGTTTTATCCCAAAACAGGCTAAAACCGAGAGAAACATAGATTCGAACCGGTAAACAGATATGTTACTCTTTCTAGTGTCAAAATATGTAACAATACAATGCATTTTACTAATTATAAGAGTTTGGGTTGAATTTGGAGTGTTTAGACGCCACTTTTACACATTTTTCCCAAAACAGGCTAAAACCAAGAAAACATTGATTCGAAGCAGTAAATTGCTTTATTACTGTTTCTAGGGTCAGAATATGTGACAACCCAATGCATTTGACTAATTGTAAGAGTTCAGGATGAATTCGGAGTGTTTAGACAACACTTAAACCCGTTTTATCCCAAAACAGGCTTAAACCAAGAAAACAGGCTAAAACAAAGAGAAACATTGATTTGAAGAAATAAACAGCTACGTTACTCTTTCTAGGATAAAAATATGCAACAATCCAATGCATATGACTAATTATAAGGGGTTAGGTTGAATTTGTAGTGTTTAGACAACACTTAAACCCGTTTTATCCCAAAACAGGTTAAAACCGAGACAAAACATAGATTCGAAGCCGTAAACAGATATCTTACTCTTTCTAGGGTCAAAATATGTAACAATACAATGCATTTTACTAATTATAAGAGTTTGGGTTGAATTTGGAGTGTTTAGACGTCACTTTTACCCATTTTTCCCAAAACAGGCTAAAACCGAGAAAACATTGATTCGAAGCAGTAAATTTGCTTTGTTACTGTTTCTAGGGTCAGAATGTGTGACAACCCAATTTATTTGACTAATTATAAGAGTTCGGGCTGAATTTAGAGTGTTTAGACCACACTTAAACTCGTTTTATCCCTAAATAGGCTTAAACCGAGAAAACAGGCTAAAACCGAGAGAAACATTGATTTGAAGCAATAAACAGCTATGTTACTCTTTCTAGGGTAAAGATATGCAACAATCCAATGCATTTTACTAATTATAAGGGTTTGGGTTGAATTTGGAGTGTTTAGACAACACTTAAACCCGTTTTATCCCAAAATAGGCTTAAACCGAGAAAACAGGCTAAAACGGAGAGAAGCATTGATTATAGCAGTAAACAGCTATCTTACTCTTTCTGGGGAAAAATATGTAACAATCCAATGCATTTGACTAATTATAAGGGTTTGGGTTTAATTTGGAGTGTTTAGACAACACTTAAACCCGTTTTATCCCAAAACAAGCTAAAACCGAGACAAAACATAGATTTGAAGCAGTAAACAGATATGTTACTCTTTCTAGGGTGAAAATATGTAACAATACAATGCATTTTACTAATTATAAGAGTTTCGGTTCAATTTGGAGTGTTTAGACGCCACTTTTACCCATTTTTCCCAAAACAAGCTAAAACCGAGAAAACATTGATTCGAAGCAGTAAATTGCTTTGTTACTGTTTCTAGGGTCAGAATGTGTGACTACCCAATGCATTTGACTATATTGTAAGAGTTCGGGAAGAATTTGGAGTGTTTAGTTAACACTTAAACCCGTTTTATCCCAAAATAGGCTTAAACCGAGAAAACAGGCTAAAACGGAGAGAAACTTGATTATAGCAGTAAACAGCTATGTTACTCTTTCTGGGGAAAAAATGTGTAACAATCCAATGCATTTGACTAATTATAAGGGTTTGGGTTGAATTTGGAGTGTTTAGACAACACTTAAACCCGTTTTATCCCAAAACAGGCTAAAACCGAGACAAAACATAGATTCAAGCAGTAAACAACTATGTTACTGTTTCTAGGGTCAAAATATGTAACAATGCAATGCGTTTGACTAATTGTAAGAGTTTGGACTGAATTTGGAGAGTTTAAACACCACTTTTACCCATTTTTTCCCAAAACAGGGTAAAACCGAGAAAACATTGATTCGAAGCAGTAAATTGCTTTGTTACTGTTTCTAGGGTCAGAATGTGTGATAACCCAATACATTTGACTAATTGTAAGAGTTCAGGATGAATTCGGAGTGTTTAGACAACACCTAAATCCGTTTTATCCCAAAATAGGCTTAAACCGAGAAAACAGGCTAAAACAAAGAGAAACATTGATTTGAAGAAATAAACAGCTACATTACTCTTTCTAGGATAAAAATATGCAACAATCCAATGCATTTGACTAATTATAAGGGGTTGGGTTGAATTTGGAGTGTTTAGACAACACTTAAACCCGTTTTATCCCAAAACAGGCTAAAACCGAGACAAAACATAGATTCGAAGCCGTAAACAGATATCTTACTCTTTCTAGGGTCATAATATGTAACAATACAATGCATTTTACTAATTATAAGAGTTTGGGTTGAATTTGGAAAGTTTAGACGTCACGTTTACCCATTTTTCCCAAAACAGGCTAAAACCGAGAAAACATTAATTCGAAGCGGTAAATTTGCTTTGTTACTGTTTCTAGGGTCGGAATGTGTGACAACCCAATGCATTTGACTAATTATAAGAGTTTGGGCTGAATTTAGAGTGTTTAGACCACACTTAAACTCGTTTTATCCCTAAATAGGCTTAAACCGAGAAAACAGGCTAAAACCGAGAGAAACATTGATTTGAAGCAATAAACAGCTATGTTACTCTTTCTAGGTTAAAAATATGCAACAATCCAATGCATTTGACTAATTATAAGGGTTTGGGTTGAATTTGGAGTGTTTAGACAACACTTAAACCCGTTTTATCTCAAAATAGGCTTAAACCGAGAAAACAGGCTAAAACGGAGAGAAACATTGATTATAGCAGTAAACAGCTATCTTACTCTTTCTGGGGAAAAATATGTAACAATCCAATGCATTTGACTAATTATAAGGGTTTGGGTTTAATTTGGAGTGTTTAGACAACACTTAAACCCGTTTTATCCCAAAACAAGCTAAAACCGAGACAAAACATAGATTTGAAGCAGTAAACAGATATGTTACTCTTTCTAGGGTGAAAATATGTAACAATACAATGCATTTTACTAATTATAAGAGTTTCGGTTGAATTTGGAGTGTTTAGATGCCACTTTTACCCATTTTTCCCAAAACAGGCTAAAACCGAGAAAACATTAATTCGAAGCAGTAAATTGCTTTGTTACTGTTTCTAATGTCAGAATGTGTGACAACCCAATGTATTTGACTAATTGTAAGAGTTCGGGAAGAATTTGGAGTGTTTAGACAACACTTAAACCCGTTTTATCCCAAAATAGGCTTAAACCGAGAAAACAGGCTAAAACGGAGAGAAACATTGATTAAAGCTGTAAACAGCTATGTTACTCTTTCTGGGGAAAAATATGTATCAATCCAATGCATTTGACTAATTATAAGGGTTTGAGTTGAATTTGAAGTGTTTAGACACACTTAAACCCGTTTTATCCCAAAACAGGCTAAAACCGAGACAAAACGTAGATTCAAGCAGTAAACAACTATGTTACTGTTTCTAGGGTCAAAATATGTAACAATACAATGCATTTTACTAATTATAAGAGTTTGGGTTGAATTTGGAGTGTTTAGACGCCACTTTTACACATTTTTCCCAAAACAGGCTAAAACCAAGAAAACATTGATTCGAAGCAGTAAATTGCTTTATTACTGTTTCTAGGGTCAGAATGTGTGACAACCCAATGCGTTTGACTAATTGTAAGAGTTCAGGATGAATTCGGAGTGTTTAGACAACACTTAAACCCGTTTTATCCCAAAATAGGCTTAAACCGAGAAAACAGGCTAAAACGGAGAGAAACATTGATTAAAGCTGTAAACAGCTATGTTACTCTTTCTGGGGAAAAATATGTAACAATCCAATGCATTTGACTAATTATAAGGGTTTGAGTTGAATTTGAAGTGTTTAGACACACTTAAACCCGTTTTATCCCAAAACAGGCTAAAACCGAGAGAAACATAGATTCGAACCGGTAAACAGATATGTTACCCTTTCTAGAGTCAAAATATGTAACAATACAATGCATTTTACTAATTATAAGAGTTTGGGTTGAATTTGGAGTGTTTAGACGCCACTTTTACACATTTTTTCCAAAACAGGCTAAAACCGAGAAAACATTGATTCGAAGCAGTAAATTGCTTTATTACTGTTTCTAGGGTCAGAATGTGTGACAACCCAATGCATTTGACTAATTGTAAGAGTTTGGGATGAATTTGGAGTGTTTAGACAACACTTAAACCCGTTTTATCCCAAAATAGGCTTAAACCGAGAAAACAGGCTAAAACCAAGAGAAACATTGATTTGAAGTAATAAACAGCTATGTTACTCTTTCTGTTAGACTTTGTAGAATAAAGAAGAGAATCAAGAGATTGATGATGAGAGATATCGGTAGACAAAGAGAATGAGGAAGAAGAAAAGATTAGGTTATTGTTCCATAAGAATTCATATTACAATGTAGGCTAAAGCCTATATATATCAAGGGAAAATTAGGGCTACACCCTCTACCAACCGATCGTATAAGTGATAGGGACAAGGAGAGAGATAGAACTAATCCCAACGGTGATAGTGACCCGTCCTAGTCTCCTTAAACACAACATAACCCGTGACTCCACTTGTTCCTCCTCTCTAACGGCTACAAGCGACATTCTAGATCCTTCTCATGGGCCTAAGGAGAGCAGGCCTCCTCATTGTCTTTACACACTTACATGACTCGGCCTTATTGCTTGGTTGTACGGACGGCCCCATAATTGTACGGACGGCCATGGCTGCCTTAGGCTTATTCTCTTGATCAATACTCCCCCTCAAGCTTAGCCGAGTGAAATGGCTAAGCTTGGAACCCGTGAAGCAGCACCTCATTAAAAACCTTGACTTAGAAAACCTCATGGGACAAAACCAAGTCAAGGGAAAAAGAGTGTGCTGTCCACGGATTAGGGAAGCTTGATCATGGCCGTGTAATGTCTACAAGTCCAAGTTTGCTGTAGATGTGATCACAAACCTTGGAGCTTGCAGACTTGGTGAAGATGTCAGCTAGCTGATCTTGACTCCTTGTGTGGCATGGTAACACCACTCCTTCTTCAATCTTCTCTCTCACCTTGTGGCAATCGCTTTCTATGTGCTTGGTCCTCTCATGAAAGACTGAGTTTGTGGCAATGTGGATGGCCGCTTCATTGTCGCAGTGCATGGTCATGGGCTGCTTTGTCTCGATGCCTAAGTCCTTGAGTAGGCCCTTCAGCCATGTCATCTCGTTAGTGAGCTTCCTCATAGCTCTATACTCAGCCTCGGCGCTAGAGCATGAAACCACCTTTTGTTTCTTAGACCTCCATGTAACCAAGTTGCCTCCAACAAACGTGCAGTACCCAGTGGTGGATCTCCTATCCAGCGTGTCGCCATTGTAATCCGCATCACAATAGCCAACGATTTCGGTGTTGTCATTCTTGCCCATCCAAATACCTTGACCCGGACTGCCCTTGAGATAGCTTAGGATCCTTTCGACTTGACTCCATTGGTACTTGCTTGGTGCCTTCATATGTTGGCTAACCTGATTCACAGCATAAGATATGTCAGGTCGTGTGATAGTAAGGTATATCAGCTTACCTACAAGCCGGCGGTAGCGTGTGACGTCTAAGAATGGCTCGTCCATTGGTTCCTTAGGTCGGCCTTCTTTTGCCCGTAAGCTCTCCCCCTTTCGCTTGAGCTGGTAATCTTCATCAAGGGGCGTAGCAACCGGAGACACACCAAGCTTGCCAGTCTCCTCTAACAAATCAAGAGTATACTTGCGTTGTGAGAGGAAGAGTCCTTCCGGTGAGCGACAAATCTCAATACCAAGAAAGTATTTGAGTTCCCCAAGGTCCTTGATGTCAAATACCGACTTGAGAGAGTCCTTGGTGTCCTGAATGGCCGCCTTATCATCACCAGTCACGATGATGTCGTCGACGTATATGAGCACCACCACCCAACCAATAGAGGTGCGACGCGTGAAGAGAGTATGATCAGCCTCCGATCGCGTAAAACCATCAGTCTTGAGAGTGGAGCTTAGTTTGTGGTACCACGCTCGTGGGGACTGCTTAAGGCCATAGATGGCCTTACGTAGCCTCAAGACTTTTCCGGGTGTAACCATGTCTTCAAGGCCGGGAGGAGGCGTCATGTACACTTCTTCATCAAGTTCACCTTGAAGGAAGGCGTTCTTCACATCCATCTGCCATAAGTCCCATGAGAGGTTGACAGCAAGAGACAGCACAACCCGAACCGTATGGAGCTTGGCCACGGGTGCAAAGGTGTCCGTGTAGTCCGCGCCATAGGTTTGGGTGAAGCCACGGGCCACTAACCTGGCTTTATGCCGTTCAATGTCACCATTGCTCAAATACTTTATGGTAAACACCCATTTGGAGCTAACTGCCCGCTTGCCTTGAGGAAGATCCGATTCGTCCCACGTATGATTCCGGATCATGGCGCCAGTTTCATCCTTGACCGCATCTAACCAAACTTGATGTTCCTTGGCTTCATCATATGTCTGCGGGATCCAATTGGCGTCCACTTGGCCGAAGAAAGCTTGGTGATCAGCAGGTAACAGCTCAAGGGAACAAACGGACTGAATGGGATGAGCGACAGCTTGGCTGTTGTAATAGACACGCTTGTTCTTCCAAGTGGAGGGATCCGATCGAGGTCTGGTGCTCCGACGCAGGACTGGTTCCGGAAGTGGATCCACGCTAGGCAACACGGTGGACGTACCGTCCGTAGGAGCCGTCTCCGTGTTTTCCTCGGTAGAGGCCGCCGCCGGAGCATGCGTGTCCGTTGTAGGGCCAGGGACGGGAACACCGGTTATGGGTAGGCCAGACTCGAGAGATTCACCATCTTGGGCTGAACCATTGTCATTTGCATCTCCTTGGTCAGACCCACCATCGGTAGAAATTTGACTTAGTGTTGGCCGCACGGCACCCGTTGGTGGAGATGGGTTGCCAAGGTGATCAAGAAGGAACCATAGACTCGAAGCTCGGTCATTAGGTGAGTGAGAGAGATCTTTAAGGCTGTTCCAATCCCTCTTGTCATGGTAGCCCACATGTTCTAGAAACCGGACATCTCGAGAGACATATAGTCGACTTGTGGCCGGATCATAACATTTGTACCCCTTTTGTGTGGTGGAGTAGCCAATGAACATACACTTTGTACTTTTGGCATCCAGCTTACTCCTTTGTTCTCCTGGTACTAACACAAAACAAACACAGCCGAAAACTCGTAAGGGATCAAGAGATGGTTTAAATTTGTTTAGTACTTCAAATGGAGATAAGTCATGAAGAACTCTAGTTGGTGTTCGGTTGATTAGGTAGCATGCAGTCATCACGGCATCACCCCAATATCGTTTAGGAACACTCGAATGGAACATGATTGCCCGCGCCACTTCCATGAGGTGCCGGTTCTTCCTCTCGGCCACACCATTTTGTTGTGGCGTGTAGGGACAACTAGTTTGATGGAGAATGCCATGCTTGGAGAGATGTTCTTTGAACTTGCAACTTGTGTATTCCCCCCCATTATCAGACCTAAGTACCTTAAGTTTAGCATTGAAGTGATTAGTCACATAATTTTGAAAATTGATAAAGGCATCAAATACTCTATCTTTAGATGGCAACAAGGTAATCCAAGTGTATTTTGATTTTTCATCAATAAAAGTCACAAAATACTTGTTATTATCTCTAGATAGGCATGGTGATGTCCAAACATCTGAGTGAACTAAATCAAAACAATTCTCATAAATAGTAGTTGACTTAGGAAAGATAGACTTGCAATGTTTTCCAAGAATACAAGGTTCACAAGTAGAATTATCAAAAGAAATATTAGGAAACATCAACCCTAAAGCACGTGAATGTGGGTGGCCTAGCCTAGCATGCCACACCATATTCGAATCAACAACAAAACAAGACTTAGTAGAGGATAAATTTGGATCGGTTTTCTCTAGGACATAGAGATCTCCACTCCCTTGCCCTTCTCCAAGAACCTTTCCAGTCTCAATATCCTGAAAATAAACATTGTTAGGACCAAAGATTGCATAACAATTCAAATCATTTGTGGCCCTCTTAACCGATAGTAAATTGGAGGTAAAGGTAGGCATAAAGAAAGCTTTTGAGGTTTTATCAAATAGTTTCAAGTCCCCTATTCCCTTTACTGGTATTTGTTCTCCATTTGCAATAACAACATTTCCTAAGGCCGGTTTTATGTTGTCAATTAAACTAGGGTTACTAATCATATGATGTGAGGCTCCCGAGTCAATAACAAGCGATTTGCTAGGCCTAGAAGTAAAGAAAGAGATACCAGACTCCTTGAGTGAAGCAATGGAGCGGATGAGAGCCTCAAGGTCTGACTTCCTCACCACATCTCCGTAGGCTGCGGTCATGGCCACCTCATCTCCCTGCTTTGATGATCCGGCTCCTTTATCGCTAACCGCTTCCTTTGAGAGGTTGGCTTTGAACTTGGCCGGCTTGAGATGAGGATGGAGAACCCAGCACTTGTCTTTCAGATGACCCCGCTTCTTGCAGTGGTCGCACACCAACAACTTCCTCTCCTCTTGCTTGTACATTCCTTTGTTGGCCGAAGCAAGCTCCCCCTTACCGCTAAACAAATCAAGGGATCCTTGCTCTTTCTGAATTTGGGAGCAAATATCTTCAAAGGAGGGGAGCTTCTCTGCCCTTAGGATGTGCTTCAAGAGGTCGTTGAAGGACGGGTTCAAGGTAAGTAGGAGTCCGAAGACTTTGTCTTGCTCCTTTCTTTCGTTTAGCACACTTGCCTCAAGTGTACTTGGCCGCAACATGTCAAGCTCGGACCATAGTGCACGGAACTTACCAAGATGCTTAGTGAACTCCACATCATCTTGGTTAAGATCATTTATGGCCTTCTTGACCTCAAAGACTCTAGTCATGTTAGAGACATTACCATACACGCCTTTAAGTGTTTCCCACAGTTCCTTGGCCGTCTCGCAATATGAGTAGGCCTCAAGGATAGGCGTGTCCAGAGAGTTTTGGAGAACAGATAGGACAACTTGGTCTTCTTGGAACCATTTGGCCTTCCTCTCGCTCTCTTCCTCCGCTTCCGCCTCGGAAGCGTCCTCTCCTTTGGGGTTTTTCTTTGGGACATAGTCGGACTCGACATGACTCCAAAGGCCACGACCTCCAAGGGCGGTTCTTGTGGTTCTTGTCCACAGCAAGTAGTTTGTCCCCTTTAGGACAACCGGTGAAACAATGGGCTTGGCGTTTTCCATGGTCGGATTTCTATGGACCGATGGGTAAAGCTTTTACCCGGAGAATAAAAGAGATGCGAGTGAGAAGAAACGAAGATAAGGAGACTAGAGTGTAGAAATGAGTAGGAGAATGAGATTAGACTGTAGAGAATCGAAGAACTTGCTCTGATACCATGTTAGACTTTGTAGAATAAAGAAGAGAATCAAGAGATTGATGATGAGAGATATCGGTAGACAAAGAGAATGAGGAAGAAGAAAAGATTAGGTTATTGTTCCATAAGAATTCATATTACAATGTAGGCTAAAGCCTATATATATCAAGGGAAAATTAGGGCTACACCCTCTACCAACCGATCGTATAAGTGATAGGGACAAGGAGAGAGATAGAACTAATCCCAACGGTGATAGTGACCCGTCCTAGTCTCCTTAAACACAACATAACCCGTGACTCCACTTGTTCCTCCTCTCTAACGGCTACAAGCGACATTCTAGATCCTTCTCATGGGCCTAAGGAGAGCAGGCCTCCTCATTGTCTTTACACACTTACATGACTCGGCCTTATTGCTTGGTTGTACGGACGGCCCCATAATTGTACGGACGGCCATGGCTGCCTTAGGCTTATTCTCTTGATCAATACTTTCTAGGATAAAAATATGCAACAATCCAATGCATTTGACTAATTATAAGGGGTTGAGTAAATTTGGAGTGTTTAGACAACACTTAAACCCGTTTTATCCCAAAACAGGCTAAAACCGAGAAAACAGGCTAAAACCGAGAGAAAACATAGATTCGTATAAGTAAACAGATATGTTACTCTTTCTAGGGTCAAAATATGTAACAATACAATGCATTTTACTAATTATAAGAGTTTGGGTTGAATTTGGAGTGTTTAGTCCCTTTTACCCATTTTTCCCAAAACAGGCTAAAACCGAGAAACATTGATTTGAAGCAGTAAATTGCTTTGTTACTGTTTCTAGGGTTAGAATATGTGACAACCCAATGCATTTGACTAATTGTAAGAGTTCGGGATGAATTCGGAGTGTTTAGACAACACTTAAACCCGTTTTATCCCAAAATAGGCTTAAACCGAGAAAACAGGCTAAAACGGAGAGAAACATTGATTATAGCAGTAAACAGCTATGTTACTCTTTCTGGGGAAAAATATGTAACAATCCAATGCATTTGACTAATTATAAGTGTTTGGGTTTAATTTGGAGTGTTTAGACAACACTTAAACCCGTTTTATCCCAAAACAAGCTAAAACCGAGACAAAACATAGATTCAAGCAGTAAACAACTAGGTTACTGTTTCTAGGGTCAAAATATGTAACAATACAATGCATTTTACTAATTATAAGAGTTTGGGTTGAATTTGGAGTGTTTAGACGCCACTTTTACACATTTTTCCCAAAACAGGCTAAAACCAAGAAAACATTGATTCGAAGCAGTAAATTGCTTTATTAATGTTTCTAGGGTCAGAATGTGTGACAACCCAATGCGTTTCACTAATTGTAAGAGTTCAGGATGAATTCAGAGTGTTTAGAGAACACTTAAACCCGTTTTATCCCAAAATAGGCTTAAACCGAGAAAACAGGCTAAAACGGAGAGAAACATTGATTATAGCTGTAAACAGCTATGTTACTCTTTCTGGGGAAAAATATGTAACAATCCAATGCATTTGACTAATTATAAGGGTTTGAGTTGAATTTGGAATGTTTAGACAACACTTAAACCCGTTTTATCCCAAAACAGGCTAAAACCGAGAGAAACATAGATTCGAACCGATAAACAGATATGTTACTCTTTCTAGTGTCAAAATATGTAACAATACAATGCATTTTACTAATTAAAGAGTTTGGGTTGAATTTGGAGTGTTTAGACGCCACTTTTACCCATTTTTCCCAAAACAGGCTAAAACCGAGAAAACATTGATTCGAAGTAGTAAATTGCTTTATTACTGTTTCTAGGGTCAGAATGTGTGACAACCCAATGCATTTGACTAATTGTAAGAGTTCAGGATGAATTTGGAGTGTTTAGACAACACTTAAACCCGTTTTATAAAATAGGCTTAAACCGAGAAAACAGGCTAAAACAAAGAGAAACATTGATTTGAAGCAATAAACAGCTATGTTACTCTTTCTAGGATAAAAATATGCAACAATCCAATGCATTTGACTAATTATAAAGGGTTGGGTTGAATTTGGAGTGTTTAGACAACACTTAAACCCGTTTTATCCCAAAATAGGCTAAAACCAAGAAAACAGGCTAAAACCGAGAGAAAACATAGATTCGTCTAAGTTAACAGATATGTTACTCTTTCTAAGTTCAAAATATGTAACAATACAATGCATTTTACTAATTATAAGAGTTTGGATTGAATTTGGAATGTTTAAACTCCCCTTTTACCCATTTTTTCCAAAACAGGCTAAAACCGAGAAAACATTGATTTGAAGCAGTAAATTGCTTTGTTACTGTTTCTAGGGTTAGAATGTGTGACAACCCAATGCATTTGACTAATTGTAAGAGTTTGGGATGAATTCGGAGTGTTTAGACAACACTTAAACCCATTTTATCCCAAAATAGGCTTAAACCGAGAAAACAGGCTAAAACGGAGAGAAACATTGATTTGAAGCAGTAAACAGCTATGTCACTCTTTCTTGTTAGTTTAAGCGGAAGTAAAGCTAGAATTGTAAGAGTGAAGAGAGTTTGATGAGTGAAGAACAAAGAGAATAATGGGAGAATGATATCCCATTAGTATGTTTATTACAATGTCGGCTACAACCTTTAAATAGGAGAACAAACTAGGGCTACACACTTTTGAATTGACAAGTAGGTGATAGAGACAGAGAGAGAGAGATAGAGAAGATCCCAATGGTGATAGCGACCGGTCATGGTCTCCTAGGACGAAGCCAACCCGTGATCATGTTCCTTCTTTTCCCCTAACGGCTACAATAAGAACTATGGATCCTTCTCTTGGGCCTTAAGAAGACTAGGCCTCTTCTCTCTTCCATATGAATTGATAGAACTCGGCCATATCGAATACTCGTACGGACGGCCGTACGGACAACCGTACGGACATGACCAAGTCCCAAGGTGATTCATGATCAATACTCCCCCTCAAGCTTAGCCGAATGAAATGACTAAGCCTGGAACACATGAAGCACCGCCTCGTTAAAAACCTTAACATAGAAAACCTCATGGGACAAAACTATGTTAAGGGGAAAAGAGTGTGATGTCCATGTGTTAGGGAAGTCAATCATGGGCGTGTGAGGTCTACCAGCCCAAGTTTGGTAGGAATATATTCACAAACTTTTGGACAGGAAGCCTTGGTGAAGATGTCCGCCAGTTGATCTTCACTCGGGGTGTAACATGGGAGTGTGACACCTTCTTGAATCTTCTCTCTAACTTTGTGGAAATCTACTTCAATATGTTTGGTTCTCTCATGAAAGACGGGATTAGTTGCAATATGAATTGCCGCTTGATTGTCGCAGTGCATGATGATTGGCTTCTTTGACTCGATACCCAGATCCTTGAGAAATGCCTTAAGCCATGTTAGCTCGTTGGTTAGCTTCCTCATGGCTCTATACTCAGCTTCAGCACTCGAACATGATACCACCTTTTGCTTCTTGTATTTCCATGTAACAAGGTTGCCTCCAATGAACGTACAGTACCCCATGGTTGAGCGTCTGTCCAATGTATCACCGATATAGTCTGCATCGCAATAGCCTACAATTTCGGTATTGGAGTTCTTACCCATCCATATGCCTTGGCCCCGGCTTCCTTTGAGATAGCCTAGGATTCTTTCCACCATACTCCAGTGATATTTGGTTGGCGCTTTCATGAACTGGCTTACCTGGTTCACAGTATAACATATATCAGGTCTCGTTATGGTAAGATAAATCAACTTAGCTACAAGGCGCCTATATCGTGTCACATTGTCATATGGTGCGTCTAATGGGTCAAGCGGAGCTTCTGGTGCAGTTTTGCGCTGATTCTCCCCCTTTCGCTTGGCCTGGTATCCTTCTTCAAGTGGTGTAGGTGCCGGTTTCACACCAAGTTTTCCTGTCTCACTCAAAAGATCAAGAGCATACTTTCGTTGGGAAAGAAATAAACCCTCCGAAGAGCGGTAGATTTCAATACCAAGAAAGTATTTGAGCTCACCAAGGTCTTTAATATCAAACGTAGAGTGAAGGAAAGCTTTAGTGTTTTGTATACCGTCCTTATCATCACCGGAGACTATGATGTCATCAACAATAGATAAGAACCACCACACGGCCATTGTCGGTGCGACGAGTGAATAGTGTATGATCAGCCTCCGAGCGGGTGAAACCATGATGCATAAGAGTTGAGCTCAGCTTGTGGTACCAAGCACGTGGAGACTGTTTTAAACCATATATGGCCTTTCGAAGACGGAGAACCTTGCCGGGTGCAACAATATCTTCCAAGCCAGGTGGAGGGCGCATGTACACTTCCTCCTCCAGCTCCCCCTGAAGAAAGGCGTTCTTGACATCCATTTGCCAAAGATCCCATGACAAGTTCGTGGCCAGAGAAAGGACAACCCGGACTGTGTGGAGTTTGGCAACCAGAGCAAAGGTGTCCGTGTAGTCTGTTCCATATGTTTGGGTAAACCCGCGGGCCACTAACCGAGCTTTGTGACGTTCAATATCATAGATTCGAAGCAGTAAACAACTATGTTACTCTTTCTAGGGTCAAAATATGTAACAATACAATGCATTTGACTAAATATAAGAGTTTGTGTTGAACATGCTAAAACCAAGAAAACAGGCTAAAACCAAGAGAAATCAAAGATTCGAAGCAAAAAACAACTATGTTACTCTTTCTAGGGTCAAAATATGTAACAATACAATGCATTTGACTAATTATAAGAGTTTGTGTTGAATTTGGAGTGTTTAGACACCACTTTTACCTATTTTTTCCTAAAACAGGCTAAAACCGAGAAAACATTGATTCGAAGCAGTAAATTGCTTTGTTACTGTTTCTTGGGTCAAAATGTGTAACAATCCAATGCATTTGACTAATTATAAGAGTTCGGGGTTTAAACAACACTTAAACCCGTTTTATCCCAAAACAGGCTAAGGCCGAAAAAACAAGCTGAAACCGAGAGAAAACATAGATTCAAGCAGTGAACAACTATGTTACTCTTTCTGGGTAAAAATATGTAACAATCCAATGCATTTGACTAATTATAAGAATTTGGGATGAATTTGGAGTGCTTAAACAACACTTAAACTCGTTTTATCCCAAAATAGGCTTAAGCCGAGAAAACAGGCTAAAACCGAGAGAAACAATGATTTGAAGCAATAAACAGCTATGTTACTCTTTCTAGGGTTGAAATATGTAACAATCCAATGCATTTGACTAAATATAAGAGTTCGGGTTGAATTTGGAGTGTTTAGACAACACTTAAACCCGTTTTATCCCGAAACAGGCTAAAACCGAAAAAACAGGCTTAAACTGAGAGAAAACATAGATCCGAAGCAGTAAACAACTATGTTACTCTTTCTAGTGTCAAAATATGTACCAATACATTGCATTTGACTTATTATAAGAGCCTGGATTGAATTTGGAGTGTTTAAACACTACGTTTACCCATTTTTTCCCAAAACAGGGTAAAACCGAGAAAACATTGATTCGAAGCAGTAAATTGCTTTGTTACTGTTTCTAGGGCCAGAATGTGTGACAACCCAATGCAATTGACTAATTGTAAGAGTTCAGGATGAATTTGGAGTGTTTAAATAACACTTAAACCCGTTTTATCCCAAAATAGGCTTAAACCGAGAAAACAGGCTAAAACCGAGAGAAACATTGTTTTGAAGCAATAAACAGCTATGTTACTCTTTCTAGGGTTAAAATATGTAACAATCCAATGCATTTGACTAATTATAAGAGTTTGGGTTGAATTTGGAGTGTTTAGACAACACTTAAACCCGTTTTATCCCAAAACAGGCTAAAACCAAGAAAACAGGCTAAAACCGAGAGAAAACATAGATTCAAAGCAGTAAACAGATATGTTACTCTTTCTAGGGTCAAAATATGTAACAATACAATGCATTTTACCAAATATAAGAGTTTGGGTTGAATTTGGAGTGTTTCGACACCACTTTTACCCATTTTTTCCAAAACAGGCTAAATCCAAGAAAACATTGATTCGAAGCAGTAAATTGCTTTGTTACTGTTTCTAGGGTCAATACTGTGTGACAACCCAATGCAATTGACTAATTGTAAGAGTTCGCGATGAATTTGGAGTGTTTAGACAACACTTAAACCCGTTTTATCCCAAAATAGGCTTAAACCGAGAAAACAGGCTAAAACCGAGAGAAACATTGTTTTGAAGCAATAAACAGCTATGTTACTCTTCCTAGGGTTAAAATATGTAACAATCCAATGCATTTGACTAATTATAAGAGTTCGGGTTGAATTTGGAGTGTTTAGACAACACTTAAACCCGTTGTATCCCAAAACTGTCTAAAACCGAAAAACAGGCTTAAACCGAGAGAAATCATAGATCCGAAGCAGTAAACAACTTTGTTACTCTTTCTAGTGTCAAAATATGTACCAATACATTGCATTTGACTAATTATAAGAGCCTGGATTGAATTTGGAGTGTTTAGACACTACGTTTACCCATTTTTTCCCAAAACAGGGTAAAACCGAGAAAACATTGATTCGAAGCAGTAAATTGCTTTGTTACTGTTTCTAGGGCCAGAATGTGTGACAACCCAATGCAATTGACTAATTGTAAGAGTTCAGGATGAATTTGGAGTGTTTAAATAACACTTAAACCCGTTTTATCCCAAAATAGGCTTAAACCGAGAAAACAGGCTAAAACCGAGAGAAACATTGTTTTGAAGCAATAAACAGCTATGTTACTCTTTCTAGGGTTAAAATATGTAACAATCCAATGCATTTGACTAATTATAAGAGTTTGGGTTGAATTTGGAGTGTTTAGACAACACTTAAACCCGTTTTATCCCAAAACAGGCTAAAACCAAGAAAACAGGCTAAAACCGAGAGAAAACATAGATTCAAAGCAGTAAACAGATATGTTACTCTTTCTAGGGTCAAAATATATAACAATACAATGCATTTTACTAATTATAAGAGTTTGGGTTGAATTTGGAGTGTTTAGACACCACTTTTACCCATTTTTTCCAAAACAGGCTAAATCCGAGAAAACATTGATTCGAAGCAGTAAATTGCTTTGTTACTGTTTCTAGGGTCATACTGTGTGACAACCCAATGCAATTGACTAATTGTAAGAGTTCGCGATGAATTTGGAGTGTTTAAACAACACTTAAACCTGTTTTATCCCAAAATAGGCTTAAACCGAGAAAACAGGCTAAAACCGAGAGAAACATTGTTTTGAAGCAATAAACAGCTATGTTACTCTTTCTAGGGTTAAAATATGTAACAATCCAATGCATTTGACTAATTATTGTTAGAATTAGCTGAAGTAAAGATAGAATTAAGTGAGTTTAGAGAGTAGAAAGAGATTCGGTAGACAAAGAGAATAAGGAAAGAGATAAGATTAGTTTCTCATTCCATAAGTGTGTTTTACAATGTAGGATAAAGCCTATATATAACAAGGAAAAACTTAGGGCTACCCCCTTTACAAAACCGATCGTCTAAGTGATAGGGACAGGGAGAGAGAGAAGACTAATCCCAAGGCTGATAGCGACCCGTCCTAGTCTCCTTAAACCCAACATCACCCGTGACTCCACTTGCTCTTCCTCTCTAACGGCTACAAAGGAGATTCTAGAGCCTTCTCATGGGCCTAAGACATGCAGGCCTCCTCACTATCCACACACACATAGATGACTCGGCCTTATTGCTTAGGCGTACGGACGGTCACGGTTGCCTTACGGATGGTCACGGTTGCCTTAGGCTTATTCTTGGTCAATACTCCCCCTCAAGCTTAGCTGAATGCAATGGCTAAGCTTGGAACCCGTGAAGCAGCACCTCATTAAAAACCTTGACTTAGAAAACCTCATGGGACAAAACTAAGCCAAGGGAAAAAGAGTGTGCCGTCCATGGATTAGAGGAGTGTGATCAAGGTCTTGTAAGGTCTACAAGTCCAAGTTTGTTATGAATGTAATCACAAACCTTAGAACTTGCAGACTTGGTGAATATGTCAGCCAACTGATCTTGACTTCGAGTGTGACAAGGTAGTATCACTCCCTCTTCAATCTTTTCCCGAACTTTATGGCAATCACTTTCAATGTGCTTGGTTCGCTCATGGAAGACAGAGTTGGTGGCTATGTGAATTGCAGCCTCATTGTCACAATGCATAGTGATAGGTTGTTGTGAGTCGATACCAAAATCCTTGAGCAGCCCCTTTAACCAAGTTAATTCGTTTGTCAACTTCCTCATTGCTCGATACTCGGCCTCCGCACTTGAACATGATACCACTTTTTGCTTCTTTGACTTCCAAGTCACTAGGTTTCCTCCTACGAAGGTGCAATATCCAGTGGTTGACCTCCTATCTAAGGTGTCTCCATTATAGTCCGCATCACAATAGCCCACAATCTCGGTGTTATCGTTCTTGCCCATCCAAATGCCTTGGCCCGGGCTGCCTTTGAGGTAGCTTAGGATCCTCTCGACCTGACTCCATTGATATTTGCTTGGAGCCTTCATGTGTTGACTAACCTGATTCACAGCATAACATATGTCAGGTCGTGTAATGGTAAGGTAGATTAACTTACCTACAAGCCGGTGGTAACGCGTGACGTCCGGGAACGGCTCATCCATCGGTTCTTTCGGTCGGCCCTCTTTTGCCCGAATGCTCTCCCCCTTTCGCTTGAGCTGGTAGTCCTCATCAAGCGGCGTAGAGGCCGGAGACACGCCAAGCTTGCCGGTCTCCTCCAACAAGTCAAGAGTATACTTCCGTTGGGAAAGAACGAGACCTTCCGGGGAACGACAAATCTCAATACCAAGGAAGTATTTGAGTTCACCAAGGTCCTTAATGTCAAACACAGACTTGAGAGACTCTTTGGTGTCATGAATACCAGCCGAATCATCACCGGTCATGATGATGTCATCAACGAAGATAAGCACCACCACCCGGCCAAGGGAGGTTTGACGCGTGAAAAGAGTGTGATCAGCCTCCGGCCGCCGAAAACCATGAGTCTTGAGGGTGAAGCTCAGTTTATGATACCAGGCGCGCGGAGACTGCTTGAGACCATAGATAGCTTTACGCAGCCTCAAGACTTTGCCGGGAGCAACTAAGTCTTCAAGGCCAGGAGGAGGCGTCATATACACTTCTTCATCGAGTTCACCTTGAAGAAAGGCATTTTTAACGTCCATCTGCCATAAGTCCCATGAGAGGTTGACGGCAAGGGACAGCACAACCCGAACCGTATGGAATTTGGCTACCGGTGTAAAAGTGTCCGTGTAGTCCGCGCCATATGTTTGGGTGAAGCCACGAGCCACCAACCGGGCTTTATGACGTTCAATGGCACCAGTGCTCAAATACTTGATGGTAAACACCCATTTAGAGCTTACTTCCTTCTTGCCTTTAGGGAGGTCCGATTCATCCCATGTATGGTTCCGGATCATGGCACCTGTTACGTCTTTGACCGCGTCTAACCATACCTGATGATCCTTGGCTTCTTCATAGGTTTGTGGGATCCAATTGGCGTCAACTTGGCCGAAGAACGCTTGGTGGTCGGCCGGTAACAGCTCAAGGGAACAAACGGACTGAATGGGATGAGCGACGACTTGACTGTTGTAGTATACACGCTTGTTTTTCCAAGTGGAGGGATCAGATCGAGGTCGGGTACTCCGGCGTAAGACTGGTAGAGGAGGTGGCTCCACGGTGGGCAACTCGATGGAAGTACCGTCCGTAGTGACCGCCTCGACGTGTTCCTCGGTAGGAGCCGCAGCCGGGGCAGACGCAGCTGTTGTAGGGCCAGGAATAGGGGCACCGGCCACGGGCAGGCCAGCCTCGGTAAAAACATTCTCTTGGGTTAAGACATTGTCTTGTGTGTCCCCTTGGTCAGACCCACCCTCGGTAGGTGTTGGACTTAGCGCTGGCCGCACAGTACTCGTCGGTGGAGACGGGTTACCAAGATGATCAAGAAGGAACCTTAGACTGGAGGCTCGGTCGCTAGGTGAGGTGGAGAGGTCTTTGAGACTGTTCCAATCCTTTTTGTCGTAGTAGCCAACATTTTCCAGGAACCGAACATCTCTAGAGACATATAGCCGACTTGTAGCCGGGTCGTAACACTTGTATCCCTTTTGAGTTGTGGAGTAGCCAATGAACATGCATTTTGTACTCTTGGCGTCCAGCTTACTCCGTTGTTCCCCAGGTACTAACACAAAACAAACACATCCAAAGACACGTAAGTGATCAAGAGATGGTTTAAATTTGTTTAATACCTCAAATGGGGATAAGTCATGAAGAACTTTGGTTGGTGTCCGGTTGATCAAATAACATGCAGTCATCACAGCATCACCCCAAAATCGCTTGGTAACATTCGAATGGAACATCATTGACCGCGCAACCTCCATGAGGTGCCGGTTCTTTCTCTCGGCCACACCATTTTGTTGGGGCGTGTAGGGACAACTAGTTTGATGGAGAATGCCATGGTTAGAGAGATGTTCTTTGAACTTGCAACTCGTGTATTCTCCACCATTATCCGATCTTAGTACCTTAAGTTTAGCATTGAAATGATTAGTCACATAATTCTGAAAATTGACAAAGGCATCAAATACTCTATCTTTAGAAGGTAACAAAGTGACCCAAGTATATTTTGATTTTTCATCAATAAAGGTCACAAAATACTTGTTATTGTCCCTAGATAGACATGGTGATGTCCAAACATCTGAATGAACTAGATCAAAGCAATTTTCATAAATAGTAGTTGATTTAGGAAAGATAGACTTGCAATGTTTTCCAAGGATACAAGACTCACAAGTAGAGTTATCAATAGAAATATTAGGAAACATTAACCCAAGAGCACGAGAATGTGGGTGGCCTAGCCTAGCATGCCACACCATATTCGAATTAACAACAAAACAAGAGTTAATAGAAGAAGATAAGTTGGGATCGGTTTTCTCTAGAACATAGAGATCTCCACTCCCTTGCCCTTCTCCAAGAACTTTTCCAGTTTCAATATCCTGAAAATGAACACTGTTGGGACCAAAGATTGCATAACAATTCAAATCATTTGTGGCCCTTTTAACCGATAGAAGATTAGAGGTGAAGGTAGGCATAAAGAAAGATTTTGAGGTTTTATCAAATAGTTTCAAGTCTCCTATTCCTTTTACTGGTATTTGTTCTCCATTAGCAATAATAACATTCCCTAAAGCCGGTTTTATATTGTTAATTAGACTAGGGTTACTAATCATGTGATGAGAGGCACCCGAGTCAATAACAAGTGATTTACTAGGCTTAGAGGTAAAGAAGGAGATACCAGACTCCTTGAGTGAAGCAATGGAGCGAATGAGGGCCTCTATGTCAGACTTCCTTACCACCTCCCCATAGGATGCAGTCATGGCCACCTCCTCTCCTTGTCTCGACGAACCGGCCCCTTTTTCTCCTACCGCTTCCTTAGAGAGATTCGCTTTGAACTTTGCGGGCTTGAGATGAGGGTGAAGGATCCAGCATTTGTCCTTCATATGGCCTCTCTTCTTGCAATGATCACACACCCAGACCTTCCTATCTTCCTGCTTGTACACACCTTTGTTGGCCGTGACTAGCTCCCCCTTATCGCTAAAGAGATCGAGTGAGCCTAGTTCCTTTTGAACTTGAGAACACACTTCTTCAAAGCTGGGTAGCTTGTCTCCTCTTAGGATGTGCTTCATGAGATCGTTAAAGGCTGGGTTGAGCGTGAGTAGGAGGCCAAAGACCTTGTCCTGCTCTTTTCTCTCATTAAGAACCGTCGGATCTAGAGAGCTTGGCCGTAAGGCCTCAAGCTCCGACCAAAGGGCTCTATACTTACCAAGATGCTTAGTAAACTCTAAGTCATCTTGGCTCAGGCTGTTGATGGCTCTCTTGACTTCAAAGACTCGGGTCAAGTTAGAGACATTCCCATAAACGCTCTTAAGCGTTTCCCAAAGTTCCTTGGCCGTTTCGCAATATGAGTAGGCCTCAAGGATTGGCATGTCAAGAGAGTTTTGGAGAACAGATAGGACAACTTGGTCTTCTTGGAACCACTTGGCCTTCCTCTCGCTCTCTTCCTCTTCTTCCACCTCGGAAGCTTCTTCTCCTTTGAGGTTTTGCTTTGGGACATAGTCGGTTTCGACATGACTCCAAAGGCCGCGACCTCCAAGGGCGGTTCTTGTGGTTCTTGTCCACAGCAAGTAGTTGGTTCCCTTTAGAACAATCGGTGTAACAATGGGCTTGGCGTTTTCCATGGTTTGATTTCTATGGACCGATGGATAAAGTGTTTACCCGGAGAATAAACAAAGGTGCTAGTAGCAAGAATGGAAGAGAAGGAGGCTAGAGTATAGAGACGAGTAGAATGATAAGATTAAACTGCAAAGAATCGAAGAACATGCTCTGATACCATGTTAGAATTAGCTGAAGTAAAGATAGAATTAAGTGAGTTTAGAGAGTAGAAAGAGATTTGGTAGACAAAGAGAATAAGGAAAGAGATAAGATTAGTTTCTCATTCCATAAGTGTGTTTTACAATGTAGGCTAAAGCCTATATATAACAAGGAAAAACTTAGGGCTACCCCCTTTACAAAACCGATCGTCTAAGTGATAGGGACAGGGAGAGAGAGAAGACTAATCCCAAGGCTGATAGCGACCCGTCCTAGTCTCCTTAAACCCAACATCACCCGTGACTCCACTTGCTCTTCCTCTCTAACGGCTACAAAGGAGATTCTAGAGCCTTCTCATGGGCCTAAGACATGCAGGCCTCCTCACTATCCACACACACATAGATGACTCGGCCTTATTGCTTAGGCGTACGGACAGTCACGGTTGCCTTACGGACGGTCACGGTTGCCTTAGGCTTATTCTTGGTCAATAATTATAAGAGTTCGGGTTGAATTTGGAGTGTTTAGACAACACTTAAACCCGTTTTATCCCAAAACTGTCTAAAACCGAAAAAACAGGCTTAAACCGAGAGAAAACATAGATCCGAAGCAGTAAACAACTATGTTACTCTTTCTAGTGTCAAAATATGTACCAATACATTGCATTCGACTAATTATAAGAGCCTGGATTGAATTTGGAGTGTTTAGACACTACGTTTACCCATTTTTTCCCAAAACAGGGTAAAACCAAGAAAACATTGATTCGAAGCAGTAAATTGCTTTGTTACTGTTTCTAGGGCCAGAATGTGTGACAACCCAATGCAATTGACTAATTGTAAGAGTTCAGGATGAATTTGGAGTGTTTAAATAACACTTAAACCCGTTTTATCCCAAAATAGGCTTAAACCGAGAAAACAGGCTAAAACCGAGAGAAACATTGATTTGAAGCAATAAACAGCTATGTTACTCTTTCTAGGGTTAAAATATGTAACAATCCAATGCATTTGACTAATTATAAGAGTTCGGGTTGAATTTGGAGTGTTTAGACAACACTTAAACCCGTTTTATCCCAAAACTGGCTAAAACCAAAAAAACAGGCTTAAACCGAGAGAAAACATAGATCTGAAGCAGTAAACAACTATGTTACTCTTTCTAGTGTCAAAATATGTAACAATACATTGCATTTGACTAATTATAAGAGTTTGGATTGAATTTGGAGTGTTTAGACACTACGTTTACCCATTTTTTCCCAAAACAGGGTAAAACCGAGAATACATTGATTGGAAGCAGTAAATTGCTTTGTTACTGTTTCTGTTAGAATTACGGAATGTTGAAACTTGCTTTCTTTGTGGTGTATGAATGAATGATGTATGGAATGATGATGTATGGAATGAATAGAAGTCAGGGTGTTTCAATTCCCCTTATGCAGTTGCAGTATAAGAGGTGTCAATCCTATCTGAGTGATTGTGAACAATTAAGATGTGCATATGAGTCTAAGTCAAGCCAATTGTAAAGATTGTTTGTCACTAACAATCCTAAAATGAGATATGAAATGCAGAAAGTAAAAACAACTAGAACAGGATACTAAATGCAAACAGAACAAACAACTTGAAGCTATAATGAAACTAGAACAAAGATAGAAACTATGCTAATGAACTAATGCAAGACAAGTAATGAACAGGAAACTACGTGAATGCAATGGAAATGAAACAGGAATGAAACAAGACAATCGCAAATCAAAAAAACACAAGTTCTGGGGATGAACTCGAGCAGCACTCGACCGAGTGTAGGTCGAGTGGGTGGTCGAGCTAGACTTAAACGTGAAAACAGAGCAACACAAGAAAAACAGAGCAAAGCTAAAACCAATCAAACAACAAACAAGCAATGATGTTTAGACTAGGATTTCAATAAACAAAGAAGGCCTTGAGGAGGGATTCATGGGCTGAGCTAATCATTGTGGTTATCTAACTTGGTCAACAAATCTCAAGCAAACATTGAGCTGATCTCTAGACATACTATTCTAATACATGTTTAATCCACTCTCATGGCAAGAAACAATCAAACCTATGCAATTCTAGACTTGTTCTCACAAAAAAAAGAATCTACACAAGCAGGCATTAAGCAATACATCTCAAACCAAACAAGACTCCTAATCTCTTAGCAAGCCTAATGGTAAGCTCTAGATCTAGCCTTATCTATGCTCCTTAGACATTGGTGTGATGCTAAGATGCTTGAAATCAAACCCTACCCTCTCAGATATAGGATCAGCATTAAGATCATCTAGCCTAGAAGAGATCTACAACAATCAAGCTTGACCAAATCAAACAAACCACAAGATCAACCCAGCCTAACCCATCCTCAAGGTCCTAAACAAACTACTCACAAGAACACATGGTGAAATATGTCAAAAACCCAGAAAATAATGAAACTTGCATCATTAGAGAGATGAAACAGAGATCTACAATATTGATGAAGGAATAAAACACGAAATCTTAATACTTTGAAAGTTATGAAACAAACAAAATATAAGAATCTAGTCTTTCTCTCTCAAACAAGTACAAGATCTAAAAATAAAATAAAAGTGCAAAAGGAATAATATCTAAAAAAGGTAAAAACTAGGTTTTAGACTCTCTAAAAAGCTGGATTCCTCTGTGGCTGCAAGTACAAGGGCCTTATATAGGAGGTGAGGTGGAAGCCCTAAAAATACAAAAAGTCAAAGTGGTCAACGGCTCGGTCAACTCGACCAGTGCTCGGTCGAGTGGCTGGTCGAGCTGGCTTCTCTCGTGCATTCTCCACTCGGTCGAGTCCTCCTCAGCACATGGTCGAGTGGTGGTCGAGTGGTGCGGTCGAGTTGGACTCCGGACCTTGATTCTACAGCCTTAACTCTCTGTTTTCTCCTCAGGACAGCTTCACTTCTCCTCAGCATTGCTTCCATGCTCCTTAAGCTCCAAAATCACCTGTTTATGCATGAAAAGATGCAAATGCAATGCAACTACACTCTAATGCATGATTAGTCCTAAAGCTACACAATAATGGCCTAAATGGATAGCAAAAGATGCAAAAGTTGTGAATAAACTAAGGGAAAACAAGGTAAAATATATGAACATCAACACCCCCAAACTTAGTCTTTGCTTGCCCTCAAGCAAATAATCAAAGACAAAAGAAGGTAGGTGAGGTTTGAAAGTGGGATCTCAGCTCCTAAAGCTTGCAAATAGACTATCTAGAATCAATGTCCAAGTTACTAGTACTATGATGCAAGTTGAATGAGCTATACTTAAAGACTTTAGACAAGCATATCACAACCTTCACTGATTTGAGCCTTAGACATCCACATGCATTCAAATCAACCATTTCCTTTAACATTCATTAATCAAGAACATGAATCAATTCTATGCAATGCTTAAACTCATTTGGCTTGGCAGTAAAAGGTTTAGAGACAATGATGGTCTCTTTTTAGAGTAGGGCTTATCAATATCAAGGTTCTCTCATAAAAAATGAATTGAGCTTTAGAAGAATGCTAAAGGTAAGAACACTTAGACACATACAAGAACAAAACCTTGTCTACCCAAAGGTACCCAAAGTGTTTATCCTATCAATCTAAACCCAATTGGTCCTAGTGCTACCCTTTAACTTCTTTTCTTCTTTTTCACCCTTTTCTCTTTTGGTTTTAAAGTCTTAGGAGAGGTTTCTTATTTGATCTTTCTAGTGGAATTGGGGATTCTTACTTATTTGCTATGGTTCTCTTTTCTTCTTATTCTTAAGACATATAAGCATTTTGCTAGACTTCTCTTTCCTTTCTTTCCTTTCTTTAACTAGAACCATTTTTAAACAACCTTATTCTTCCCATTCTTTCACTAGACTTTAAATTTTCTTAAACACATTCCCCTCCTAAAGACTCTAACCTTTTCTTTCTCTTTTTCCTCTTTTCTTTTCATAATAGCCAAGTCCCAAACCCAACAAGTGAACCACCTAGTCCTATCTAGTTTGAAAAATGCAAACTAGACACAAGGCTTTACTCTTGTCAGTTCAAACCTAACACTTTCTACCAAGCTCAATCCCAAAAATAGGCCTCACACACACAAGAATAAACATGGCTTGAAAGAAGGTTTGGTTTAGGGGTAGGGGAACTGATTCTTAATGAGGAAATCAGCTACTTGGATCAACAAGAGTGGTAAAAAGGAAGAAGATGATCCAAATATGTAAGTGGTATCCATGAGATTAAAGCATTGCACACATTGATAATTGAAAGTCAATATTAGGTTCTTATAAATAGGAAATGGTTTCAAATCTCAACATGCTTCAATTTAGACCAAATGCAATGTAGGAATTCAAGGCCTGGTTCAATCTTATTCTAACCACTCAACTCGCATCAAAGTACTATTAACTTGGGCAATGATCCTAGTCTAGTGAATAAACAAGCTAACAAGGGAATACTCATCATAGATCCCTAATGCAAGTACTATACAATCCTACATGAAACATGCTAAACAAGATCCTAATGTGCAGTGCAAACTACATGAACACTCTTTTCTTTTTTTTTTATAAAGATTTTTGCAAAAATTTTCAAATTTTTAGGGTTTTTCTATGCCTTAGATGCTATGCAAGTATTAACATGATTATGCTAAAAATTTGAAATAAGAATCACAAAACACAATGTCAAATGCTATCTCAAACCCTCCCCCAAACTTAAATCACACAGTCCCTGTGTGAAAGAAATTTGATTGAGGATTCAAGATGAAAAACAAAAAAAAACAAAACACAATGTCAAATGCAATGATATCTACAAGGGAAGGTGATAGTGGTACCTTAGGGATTGTGGAAGTAGTTGTCCACATCCATCTGCATGCTGTCATAGGAGTAGTTGGGGTCTTGTTGGTGACTTGGAGGTGGAGATTGGGGCAGGTCGACGATGGGGATCGACCGGGACTCGGTCGAGTACGTGCTCGAGTGGGGGGGTCGAGCTGGACCACGATTGTCAAAATGTTGACCTTGCTGCTGGTAGAACTGCTGGTAGAGTGCTGGATCCATGAAGTACTGGGGTGGGATGGGAGGGTAACCTTGATATCCTGGATAAGCAGCTGGAGGTGGGAAACCATAGGGTGATCTGGGCTGGAACTCGACCGAGTGCATTGGGGGTGCTCGGTCGAGTGGGTGCTCGAGTGACCCGGTCGAGTACCTTGAAAAGGGTTGTTCTCGGGTACTTGAGCTCCTCTTCCTCTGATTTGGCTCATACATTGAAGCCCTAGCTGGTTCCACAGGGTTCGCAACTCTAGAAAGTGCTCTAGTTGAGCTACTCCTCCTCAAAGGGCTTGATGGTGTAGGTGAAGAATTCCCACTCTTCAACTCAGCAATCTCCTTCTTTAAGCCCTTGATGGACTTAGCCATGTTGGTCACCTTCTTCTTCAGCTTATCAAACCTCTTCCCATGCCATTTGTTCCATTTTTGCAGAAGGGTTAATCTCTTGGTAGCCTCCCTCACTCCTCTACTATCTCTTGGGTTGAGCTCATAATCCTCAAAGTAAAATTGCTCCTCCCCATCAGCCATTTGCACATCTCCAGCTTCATCAACTCTAAGTTGAACTATCCCATCAAACAAATGTTCCTCAGCTGGCCAAAAATCAATGTTGGCTCCTTCTTGAATGGTGGTGAGCTCTTGGTTAGGCAAAATCAGTTGCTTTTTCCCAAGTGTTGGAAGTTCAAAGTTGAAAATGTGATTCCCTTGATGCAGCTCCTTGGCTAGGATGAGAGTAGAAGTGAGGTAGCTAGAGTCAATCCATCTTGGTGAAACCCTTTCTCCTCTAAGTGGAACCTTAGCAGCTTGAAGGATTGGAGTAATGATGCCTCCAATGGTTAGTGCTCCTCTTGATCCTTTATTCTCCAACTTGCCTACCCAACTTCTCAAGTAAACCATGTGATCAATGAGCACCATTGCTAGGTCAGTCTCCACAGTGCTCCCAAGAATGATGGTGTCATTCCTTGCTTGAAAGATGACTCCATTGAGAGCCAAATCAATCATCTTTAGCTCCCCCTCATTAATATTCCCAGTTTCCTTCCTAGCAAAGAGGGTGTTGGCAAGAGCTTTGTGGAAGTACCTTAGGACTGGGCTCCTTATCCTTGAACTCTTGGCATTGGAGGATGAGTAGTATTTGTTGTCCCCAATGGTTTCCCACACAGCATAGAGCTCTTCTCTTGGAATCATCAAACTCCTATTGCTCCCAACCTCAAAACCAAACACATTGGCTATCTTCTTCATTGAGAGTTCATACCTTTTCCCCTTGATTGTGAAATCAATGTGGCCAGCTCCAAACTCAGCATCCTTCCTTGCATATGTATGCAGCTTGATTGTGGCCAGAAACTCACAACTCTCTTCTTTGTAGCCCTCCATGCAAAGCCCCATAAACTTGGTTAGGTTGCTCTTCTCAAAGAGGTACTCCACATCTTCACCAATGGCTAACTTCTCCATGGTTTCCTTGTGTGGATATCTTGTCCCTAAGAACTCCATTCTCATGAAAGCATCATAGAGTTGCCTCTTTGACAACCCACAGGACTCAGCTTCTCCATCATCCTCTATCTCTTCTTTTTCACTTTCTTCCTCACTCTCATTCTCACTCTCCTCTTGTTCAACCTCAACTGCTGGCCTCTTCCCTTTGGCCTTGTGTCTCCTCATGAACTCATTGAGAGTTGACTCCCTTTCCTCCTCACTTTCAGTCCTCTCAGGATCTTCCTCAACTCTCTCTCTCCTTGGACACGGCATCTGGCTCGACCGGCTGCTCGAACCACCACTCGGTCGAGTGCATGATCGAGTGGGGCGTTGAGTGGCCCTTCCAGCTTCTCCTCTTGATTCAAGGCTAGCATCATGACGTTCCATGTAGGTTGCAGCGGTTTGTTGAGACTTCCTAGTGATTCTTGAAGACATTTTTCAAATAGAACTGAAGGGAATAGACTCAAAGCTCAAAGTTAATGGGTTAGTGAACCAAAAAATTGAAAGAACTAAGCT
The DNA here is from genome assembly GCF_030686135.1 of Camelina sativa. NCBI lineage: Eukaryota > Viridiplantae > Streptophyta > Magnoliopsida > Brassicales > Brassicaceae > Camelina > Camelina sativa. The sequence continues at coordinate 21,989,867 of NC_141880.1, read as the reverse complement.
TGAGCAAAAGATAAGCTATGAGAGAGACTTTAAAACTTGAATTCAATGGTTTTGAGCAAATGAGAGAATGTGAGAGGTATAATTTCGTGCAAGGTCTATATAAAGAAACTAAGGGGACAAAGAGACAAGGGTGGAGCGTCCATACCATTCAAATTTGAAATGGGAATCTTTGACCTGCTTTTTGCTGCCACTCGACCCCACACTCGACTGTACACGGTCGAGCACCTTGACCAAACTTTGAAATTTCAAAATTTTTCTTCTTGTTCTTCCCTCCACTTGATCGTTCTAGCGATTTGAAGATCAAATGGGCCTCAATTCCTTTCCAGATCGGTCGAGTACCTCTTGTGGGTAGGTCGAGTGGGCTTGCGAGTCTCCTTCTCCAAGTCTAATTCCCTCCTTACCCAACTACATTCTCACCGAAAGGCCTGTCCAACACAAACAAAAAAAGAAAACACATCAAAACTACAAGGAAAATAAACCATATTTACAAAGGATACCTTAGGGACTTCCTCCCTAGTGAGCTTGTTTAAAGTCACTAAGCTTGACTTTGGTTTCCTTTTTAGACTTGGTTTGGATACCAAGGAGGTGATGAAATCCTCCCTGGAACCTCTTGATCACTGTGAAGTTGATCCTTGATCACCTCACCCTTAACACACAAACCATGTTTCTTCTTGATTTTGAGCCTTGGTCTTGCCTTCCTTAAGGACCTCTTGTTCAGCTTAACTTGAAGATCCTCAACAATACTAGTCAACTCTTGAACTGACCTCTTAAGCTTTTCCACAGAATCATCTTGAAAGGAGAGCTTAGCCTTTGGAGTTGCTTCACCACTTGAACCTTCTTGACCTCCTTTGTCCTTGATAGTAAAAGGTTGATCATCAATGGTAGGAAGGTTGGTTGGGTTATAGATGTTAAACTTCATGGCTATATCTTCAGCAATGTTCAAGGTCACAAGACCCTCTTTGACATCAATAACTGCTCCAACTGTGGCTAGGAATGGCCTTCCAAGAATGATTGGATCTTCAGGTTCCTTGTCCATCTCCAACACCACAAAATCAGTGTGAACCCTTGCCTTCCCTATCTTGACTGGGACATTCTCCAACCTTCCAACTATTTCTTTTTTTGACCCATCAGCTAAACATATATGAAGGTTGGTGGACTTGAAATCAGTTCTCCCAAGCTTTTGTGCTATGGAGTATGGCATCACACTTGTTGAAGCTCCCAAGTCACAAAGGCATTGGTTGTAGTGAAGATAGCTAAGTGTGCAAGGCAGATAGAATGGACCTGGATCTTTAAGCTTGATTGGAATGATAACTCCTCCAAGGTCCTCAAGATCCTTCTCATCTTGAGCTTCAGCCTTCTTCTTTGACAAATCAAGCAAAAAGTCTTTGTAGAGAGGATATGGATCATACTGTTCCAAGGTAGGTCCTCTCTCTTCTTCTTGGTAAGCAATGGTGATCTCTTGTATGGCCAACACTTCCTCAACCACAGCTTCTTCAATCACAACCACTTCCTTCAAAGCCTTCTCTTCCTCTTGTTGCTTAGCCATCATCTCCTTTCTCTCAATGATTTCCCTAAGCTCCTTAATCTTTTGTGCTTTGAAACGTCCTGGGAATGGAAGAGGTGGCTTGTAAGCAGGAGGAATGTACTTAGCAGGCTTGACAGCTTCTGAGTCTGCAACTCGATCGACCACTCGAGCATGCACTCGATCGAGTGGCTGTTCGAGTACTTGGTCGAGTGCAATAACGGACTCCAGTTGCTTTGCACAAACGTCACTTGGGGCTTCAGTAACTAATGAATTCCCCCAAACTTGGATTTCACTGTCCTCAGTTACTTCCTCATCAGAGATATGAATGGCTTTTGCAGGGAGTTGGTTGGGTTTAGGAGCTGAAGTAGAGGCAATGTTACTCTCCATATACTTCATTCTGGAGTTGAGGCCCTCAAACTTCAAGTTCAGATCATTGTACTGTGATGTGAGCCTTTGATTCAACTCAGCAAACTGTTTGGCTTTCTCAATCTTGCCTTGTGTTTGCCCAATCAACAACTGTTGCATCATTGCTCTTAAGTCTTGTTCCTGGCCTTGGTTAGTCTGAAACCCTGGTGGGGGACACAATTGGGGCTGGAACACTTGGTGTTGTTGCTTGGGGATGTAGTTTTGTTGTTGTTGAGGTTGAGGAGGTGGATAGACCTGGTCTTGAGGGTTGGCCACATTGGTGCTCCTATAAGAGAGATTGTTGTTCTTGAAACCTCCTTGGTTGTAGCCTTTGAATCCTCCCTGGTTCTGCCTGTAGCATAATTCAGCAAATTCAGGCTCCCCCTCTTGAACTGGAGCTTCCTCTTCACCAATGAAGTGAATGGACTTGGATTGGCTGAGGAGGATCTTGTCAAGCTTCTCATTGACCATCTTCAAATCCTTCTTATACTTGTCCTCTTGATCAGTTGAGGAGCTCCTTATGGTCCTATCATAGTCCTCATTATAATTGCCATCAGATTGAGCAAGATTCTCAACTAATTCCCATCCTTCTTCCACATTCTTGTTGAGGAATTTGCAATTAGAGGCTGTGTCAAGAAGCATTCTTATCTTAGGAAGCACTCCTCTATACAAGGTGCTTAGAAGTGACTCATTGCTGAAGCCATGGTGAGGACACTGAGTTTGGAATCCTTTAAACCTCTCCCAAGCTTCACAAAAGCTCTCATTATTCCTTTGAGCAAACCCAGAAATCTCATTCCTCAGCCTAGCAGTCCTTGCATTGGAGAAGAACTTGGCCAAAAAAGCTTTCTTGCATGCATCCCATGTGGTGATAGCTCCAGTAGGAAGAGTCTTCTCCCAAAGGTGAGCTTTGTCTCCAAGAGAAAATGGGAAGAGTCTTAATTTGAATCCATCTTCACTCACTCCATTGATCTTAGTGAGTCCACATATTCTGTCAAACTCATCAAGGTGATCTAGTGGATCCTCCATTGGCAACCCATGAAACTTGTTTGCTTGTATCATTGAGATCAATCCACTCTTGATCTCAAAGTTATTGTTGGCTACTGAAGGTGGCACAATTCCAGCCCTTTGGTTGTGGGTATTGGGTGCATCTCCTGCACCAATGTGCCTTGGTCTTTGCTCATGGATAGCTTGTTGCTCCATGATGTCTTGACCTTGTTGTTGTTGAACTACTCTTCCTTGCTTATGTCTCAAACCCTTTTGTAGCCTGTGGATGTTGTCAATAGGCTGTTGAAGACTATCTTTGCCTTTTGACCTTGTGTGCATCAACAAACTCTACTACGGACTCGAACAGGTACACGGTCGAGCGCAGGCTCGAGTGGGTGGTCGAGTCGACTGGGAAGTAATGGCTAATTTGATCCGGCTTCTGGCTCGATCAAGTGCTCGATCACAGCTCGGTCGAGTGGTGGTCGAGTAGGTGGTCGAGTGGGTACCTGAAACACAAAACAGCCAAGCAAAGGAAGATTCGAGTTCAGTAACTTCACAAGTGTTTAAAACGAACTTAATCTTAGACTAATAATGATCCTAAATGTCACAAAACACACTCAAATGGGCAACGGCGCCAAATTGAAACTGACTTTCTTTGTGGTGTATGAATGAATGATGTATGGAATGATGATGTATGGAATGAATAGAAGTCAGGGTGTTTCAATTCCCCTTATGCAGTTGCAGTATAAGAGGTGTCAATCCTATCTGAGTGATTGTGAACAATTAAGATGTGCATATGAGTCTAAGTCAAGCCAATTGTAAAGATTGTTTGTCACTAACAATCCTAAAATGAGATATGAAATGCAGAAAGTAAAAACAACTAGAACAGGATACTAAATGCAAACAGAACAAACAACTTGAAGCTATAATGAAACTAGAACAAAGATAGAAACTATGCTAATGAACTAATGCAAGACAAGTAATGAACAGGAAACTACGTGAATGCAATGGAAATGAAACAGGAATAAAACAAGACAATCACAAATAAAAAAAACACAAGTTCTGGGGATGAACTCGAGCAGCACTCGACCGAGTGTAGGTCGAGTGGGTGGTCGAGCTAGACTTAAACGTGAAAACAGAGCAACACAAGAAAAACAGAGCAAAGCTAAAACCAATCAAACAACAAACAAGCAATGATGTTTAGACTAGGATTTCAATAAACAAAGAAGGCCTTGAGGAGGGATTCATGGGCTGAGCTAATCATTGTGGTTATCTAACTTGGTCAACAAATCTCAAGCAAACATTAAGCTGATCTCTAGACATACTATTCTAATACATGTTTAATCCACTCTCATGGCAAGAAACAATCAAACCTATGCAATTCTAGACTTGTTCACACAAAGAAAAGAATCTACACAAGCAGGCATTAAGCAATACATCTCAAACCAAACAAGACTCCTAATCTCTTAGCAAGCCTAATGGTAAGCTCAAGATCTAGCCTTATCTATGCTCCTTAGACATTGGTGTGATGCTAAGATGCTTGAAATCAAACCCTACCCTCTCAGATATAGGATCAGCATTAAGATCATCTAGCCTAGAAGAGATCTACAACAATAAAACTTGACCAAATCAAACAAACCACAAGATCAACCCAGCCTAACCCATCCTTAAGGTCCTAAACAAACTACTCACAAGAACACATGGTGAAATATGTCAAAAACCCAGAAAATAATGAAACTTGCATCATTAGAAAGATGAAACAGAGATCTACAATATTGATGAAGGAATAAAACTCGAAATCTTAATACTTTGAAAGTTATGAAACAAACAAAATATAAGAATCTAGTCTTTCTCTCTCAAACAAGTACAAAATCTAAAAATAAAAGAAAGTGCAAAAGGAATAAAATCTAAAAAAGGTAAAAACTATGTTTTAGACTCTCTAAAAAGCTGGACACCTCTGTGGCTGCAAGTACAAGGGCCTTATATAGGAGGTGAGGTGGAAGCCCTAAAAATACAAAAAGTCAAAGTGGTCAACGGCTCGGTCAACTCGACCAGTGCTCGGTCGAGTGGCTGGTCGAGCTGGCTTCTCTCATGCATTCTCTACTCGGTCGAGTCCTCCTCAGCACACGGTCGAGTGGTGGTCGAGTGGTGCGGTCGAGTTGGACTCCGGACCTTGATTCTACAGCCTTAACTCTCTTGTTTTCTCCTCAGGACAGCTTCACTTCTCCTCAGCATTGCTTCCATGCTCCTTAAGCTCCAAAATCACCTGTTTATGCATGAAAAGATGCAAATGCAATGCAACTACACTCTAATGCATGATTAGTCCTAAAGCTACACAATAATGGCCTAAATGGATAGCAAAAGATGCAAAAGTTGTGAATAAACAAAGGGAAAACAAGGTAAAATATATGAACATCAAATGTATAATGTAGAATGAAGAGAACTGAATAAGAAGTGAGAGTATAGGATAAAGACTTAATTAGTTATTTCTTTTGTTGTTTACATGGCCATATATAGGTAGACATAGAGCATATAGCCGTTAGGCATACAAGGGAAGGAGAGAGAGAGCTGATAGTACAAGTATTAATGAGGGAAAGCGACATCTCCTTCCCTTGGTTGGCTCGTTGACTCGCTCCCAAGGTAAGCATGTGAATTCTCCCATGAGATATTTTGGTAGCCTCTCTTCTAGATCTTTCTCCCCTTTGGGCTCCAATGTTATCAAGGCCTCTTCCTCTTATTACTTGGACCGAACCATAACTTAAGGGCCAAGACAGTAGACCGTACGGACGCTTGTACGGACAGCCGTACGGACAGCCTTGATCTCATGGCCTAGATCAATACTCCCCCTCAAGCTTAACCAAGTGAACGGTTAAGCTTGGAACCCCATAAGCCACCACCTCGTTAAAAACCTCAACGTAGAAGACCACATGGGACAAAACTCCCTTGAGAAAAAAAGAGTGTGGTGGTCATGGGTAGAGGACTCGATCAAGGGTGTGTCAAGTCCACCAGTCCAAGCTTGTTGTGAATGTGATCACAAACTTTACGACAGGCGGCCTTGGTGAAGATATCAGCGAGTTGGTCTACACTTGGTGTGTGATATGGGAGTGTAACTCCTTCTTCAATCTTCTCGCGAACCTTGTGGCAGTCCAACTCAATGTGCTTTGTTCTTTCATGGAACACCGAGTTTGTGGCTATGTGAATGGCTGCTTCATTGTCACAGTGCATAGGTATTGGTGTTGATGGATTGATGCCTAGTTCTTCTAATAACGCCTTGAGCCAAGTGAGCTCGGTAGTTAGCTTCCGCATCGCTCTATATTCGGACTCGGCGCTGGACATCGACACTACCTTTTGCTTCTTGGTCTTCCACGTAACTAGGTTGCCTCCTATGAAGGTGCAGTAGCCCGTTGTAGACCTTCTATCAGTCCTATCACCAGCCCAATCTGCGTCACAATATCCCACAAGGTCGGTGTTGTCATTCTTGCCCATCCATATGCCTTGGCCTGGACTCTTCTTGAGGTAGTGAAGTAATCTTTCCAAGATGTTCCAGTGGTATGTTGTTGGAGCTTTCATGTACTGGCTAACCTGATTCACAGCATAGCAAATGTCAGGTCGAGTAAGTGTTAAATAGATAAGCTTACCCACAAGACGACAATAGCGAGAGGGGTCATCGTATGGAGGATCATTCCTCTCCCCCTTTCGTTCAACTTGGTAGCCATCAGGGAGTGGAGTGTCAACCGGTTTAGCTCCTAACTTTCCTGTTTCACAAAGTAAATCAAGGGTGTACTTTCGTTGGGACAGGAATAAGCCTTCCGGAGAACGACACACTTCAATCCCAAGAAAGTACTTAAGCTCACCGAGGTCTTTTATATCAAACACAGAGTTTAAATGAGTTTTGATATCTTTTATACCTTCATGGTCGTCTCCAGAGATGATAAGATCATCTACATAAACGAGCACAACCACTATACCTTTATCACTTTGACGAGTAAAGAGAGAGTTGTCCGAGTGAGTTCTCTTAAAGCCATATCCAATGAGTGTGGTGCTCAACTTGTGATACCAGGCTCGTGGTGATTGCTTTAAACCATATATAGCTTTCCTTAGTCTCAATACCTTTCCCGGAGCAATCATGTCTTCAAGACCCGGTGGTGGTGTCATGTAAACTTCTTCCTTTAATTCTCCTTGTAGGAAGGCGTTTTTGACATCCATCTGCCATAACTCCCAAGATAGGTTCGTAGCTAAGGATAAGACTACTCTCACCGTATGAAGCTTTGCCACTGGTGCGAATGTGTCTTTGTAGTCCTGGCCGTATGTTTGTGTGAAGCCACGGGCCACTAACCGTGCCTTGTATCTCTCGATGTCTCCATTGCTGAGGTGTTTGATTGTGAAGACCCACTTTGAGCTCACTGCCTTTTTCCCTACTGGTAGGTCAGTTTCATCCCATGTGTGATTACGTATCATGGCGTCAACTTCATCGTCTACCGCTCCAAGCCATTCTTTGCTTGCCTTCGCTTCCTCATAAGTGTTTGGTATCGGTTGTGCGTCTAGCTTCCCAAGGAACACTTGATGTTCAGCTGGGAGGTGTATAAGAGAACAGACAGCTTGTATGGGATGTGCCATAGCTTTGTTGTTGTAGTAGACGCGTTTGTCCTTCCAAGTAGACGGATGTGACCGGACGCGTGTGCTCCGACGCGGCTGGAAGACCGATTGTGGGTCTGGAGAGGGCTCAGTCGATATTGGTTCCCCAGACGCAGCAGCTTCCACCTCAGGTTCATCTAGCCTACTGTTCTCCCCCTCCAGCTCTGGAGCCACAACATCAACCGGTATGTCAGACCGTTCGGGCAATGACAAGCCGGTACGTGAGTCAGGTGTAGAATCCTGGGACAGTTGAGACGGCTGAATGGTGGTGACTCCAAGATGATCGAGGAGGAACTTGAGACCCGTTGACTGATCCATAGGCGTCGCCAAATCTCTCAAGCCGGCCCAATCCTTCTTGTCAAAGTAGCCTTGGTCTTCAAGAAACTTGACATCGCGAGAGACAAAGGTGTGGTTGTTGACCGGATCAAAACACTTGTAGCCTTTTTGAGTGATGGAGTAACCAAGGAACATACACTTGGTGCTTTTTGCTTCCAGTTTGTTCCTTAGCTCACCTGGTACTAACACAAAACAGACACATCCAAACACCTTTAGGTGACTAAGTGATGGTTTAAATTGGTTTAGTACCTCAAAAGGCGATTTATCATCCAATATCTTCGTTGGAGTTCGGTTGATTAGATAGCAGGCTGTCAGTACTGCATCTCCCCAATATCTCCTTGGAACATTAGTGTGAAACATCATTGATCTCGCAACTTCCATCAAGTGTCGGTTCTTTCTTTCGGCTACACCATTTTGTTGAGGAGTGTAGGGACAACTTGTTTGATGTATCATGCCATGTTTTGCTAGGTGTTCTTTGAATCGATTGCTTGTATACTCACCTCCATTGTCTGTTCTAAACACTTTAATCTTAGCATTAAACTGATTGGTCACATAGCTTTGAAAGTTTATAAAAGCATCAATCACACGGTCCTTGGAGGGAAGTAAGGTTACCCAAGTATATTTTGATTTTTCATCTATAAATGTCACAAAATACTTGTTATTATCCCTAGAGACACATGGAGAGGTCCAAACATCTGAATGAACTAAGTCAAAGCATTTTTCATAACATGTAGTAGACTTAGAGAAAACAGTTTTACAATGTTTTCCAAGTATACAAGCCTCACAACTAGAGTGATCAAAAGAAACATTAGGAATCATTAATTCAAGGGCCCTAGAGTGAGGATGACCTAGCCTAGCATGCCACATTGCATTCAAAGAAATTCCAAGACAAGAACTAAAAGAAACAGATTTTGGTGAACTATCTTCAAGAATATAAAGGTCATCTTTGGTTCCACCTTCACCAATTAGGTTTCCAGTCTCAATATCCTGAAAGTAAACATCATTAGGCCCAAATATAGCATAGCAATTTAGATCATTTGTAGCTCTCTTAACCGACAAAAGATTTGAAGTAAACTTAGGCATATAAAACGCCTTAGACTCTTTGTTAAACAATTTTAAGTTTCCTATGCCTTGAATTGGTATTTTATCACCATTAGCAATAACAAAATTTCCCTTAGTTGGTTCTATATTATTTAGCAAATTCGAGTTACTAATCATATGGTGAGAGGCACCCGAATCTACTACTAGGGAGTTATTAAGCTTTCGGGTAGAAAACGTTTTACCACTTGACTCCTTGAGAGCCAAGGACTTGAAGAAGGCCTCCAAGTCAGATTTCCTCACATAGTCTCCGGAAGCCGCCTCTTCACCGTTCTTTGAGGAACTGCCGGTCTGGACTTGTTCGTCCTTGGTGTGAGTCACGTTGGCTCTCGGATCTTTGTGATGGTGACTTGGGCGCAAGTGAGGGTGTAGAAACCAACATTTCTCCTTAGTGTGGTTCTTCCTCTTACAATGCTCACATCCTCCCTTTGGCTTCCGATCCTCTTGCTTGAAGACTCCTTTGTTGGCCGTGACCAGCTCCCCCTTACCGCTAAACAAGCCGACAGAGCCTTGTTCTTTTTGTATCTGTGCACACACATCATCAAGGCTTGGGAGCTTGTCTGACCTTAGAATGTGCTTTATGAGGTCGTTGAAGGTAGGGTTGAGGGTGAGGAGCAGGGCGAAGACCTTGTCTTGTTCCCTTCTCTCGTTGAGTATGGCCGGGTCCATGGTGTTTGGCCGGAGCATCTCAAATTCAGCCCATAGTGACCTAAACTTCCCAAAATGTTTGTTGAACTCCATATCTTCTTGATTCAGGTCGTTGATAGCCTTCTTGATTTCAAAGACTCGAGTGAGATTCGAGATATTACCGAAAACGTTCTTAAGAGTCTCCCATAGTTCACTGGCCATTTCGCAATAAGAATAGGCTTCTAGTATGGGAGTTTCAAGAGAGTTTTGAAGTATGGAGAGGACGGTTTGGTCTTCTGGGAACCATTTAGCTTCTTCTTGAAGCTTAGCCTCTTCTTCATCTTCTTTGATGGGTTCTTTTCCATCTTCTTGAGCGACTTTCTTTGGAGCTCTTCCACCTTCGATGTGGCTCCAGAGTCCGCGGCCACACAGCGCGGTCTTAGTGGTTCTTGACCACAGAAGGTAGTTTCCTCCCTTGAGGACAGTTGGTAGAACAAGCGGTTTGGTGTTCTCCATGGCTGAGTACTATGGACCACTGGGTAAAGATGTTGACCAACGGATAAACACAAAGGGATCAAGATAGAATCGAAAGCGAACAACAAGAACAAAGAATAGAGAATAGAGATTGAGTTGGTTTGTCAAGAACGAGAACCAAGCTCTGATACCATGTTAGAATTGCGGAATGTATAATGTAGAATGAAGAGAACTGAATAAGAAGTGAGAGTATAGGATAAATACTTAACTAGTTATTTCTTTTGTTGTTTACATGGCCATATATAGGTAGACATAGAGCATATAGCCGTTAGGCATACAAGGGAAGGAGAGAGAGAGCTGATAGTACACGTATTAATGAGGGAAACCCTTGGTTGGCTCGTTGACTCGCTCCCAAGGTAAGCATGTGACTTCTCCCATGAGATGTTTTGGTAGCCTCTCTTCTAGATCTTTCTCCCCTTTGGGCTCCAATGTTATCAAGGCCTCTTCCTCTTATTACTTGGACCGAACCATAACTTAAGGGCCAAGACAGTAGACCGTACGGACGCTTGTACGGACAGCCGTACGGACAGCCTTGATCTCATGGCCTAGATCAATACTTAAACCCCTTTTATCCCAAAATAGGCTTAAACCGAGAAAACAGGCTAAAACGGAGAGAAACATTGATTTGAAGCAGTAAACAGCTATGTCACTCTTTCTAGGGTAAAAATATGTAACAATCCAATGCATTTGACTAGTAATAAGAGTTTGGGTTGAATTTGGAGTGTTTAGACAATACTTAAACCCGTTTTATCCCAAAACAGGCTAAAACCGAGAGAAAACATAGATTTGAAGCAGTAAACAGAGATGTTACTCTTTCTAGGGTCAAAATATGTAACAATACAATGCATTTTATCCCAAAACAGGCTAAAACCGAGAGAAAACATAGATTCGAAGCAATAAATAACTATTTTACTCTTTATAGGGTGAAAATATGTAACAATACATTGCATTTGACTAAGTATAAGAGTTTGGGTTGAATTTGGAGTGTTTAGACACCACTTTTACTTATTTTCCCAAAACAGGGTAAAACCAAGAAAACATTGATTCGAAGCAGTAAATTGCTTCGTTACTGTTTCTAGGGTCAGAATGTGTGACAACCCAATGCATTTGACTAATTGTAAGAGTTTGGGATGAAATTGGAGTGTTTAGACAACACTTAAATCCATTTTATCCCAAAATAGGCTTAAACCGAGAAAACAGGCTAAAACGGAGAGAAACATTGGTTTGAAGCATTAAACAGCTATGTCACTCTTTCTGGGTAAAAATATGTAACAATCCAATGCATTTGACTAATTATAAGAATTTGGGTTGAATTTGGAGTAATTAGTCAACACTTAAACCCGTTTTATCCCAAACAGGCTAAAACTGAGAAAACAGACTAAGACCGAGAGAAAACATAGATCCGAAGGAGTAAACGGCTATGTCACTCTTTCTAGGGTCAAAATATGTAACAATACAATGCATTTTACTAATTATAAAAGTTTGGGTTGAATTTGAAGTGTTTAGACACCACTTTTACCCATTTTTCCCCAAAATAAGCTAAAACCGAGAAAACATTGATTCGAAGCAGTAAATTGCTTTGTTACTGTTTCTAGGGTCAGGATATGTGACAACCCAATGCATTTGACTAATTGTAAGAGTTCGGGATGAATTTGGCGTGTTTAGACAACACTTAAACCCGTTTTATCCCAAAATAGGCTTAAACCAAGAAAACAGGCTAAAACGGAGAGAAACATTGATTTAAAGCAGTAAACAGCTATGGTACTCTTTCTAGGGTAAAAATATGTAACAATCCAATGCATTTGACTAGTTATAAGAGTTCGGGTTGAATTTGTAGTGTTTAGACAACACTTAAACCCGTTTTATCCCAAAATAGGCTAAAACCAAAAAAACAGGCTAAAACCGAGAGAAAACATAGAACCGAAGCAGTAAACAACTATGTTACTATTTCTAGTGTCAAAATATGTAAGAATGCATTGCATTTGTCTAATTATAAGAGTTTGGATTGAATTTGGAGTGTTTAGGTACTACGTTTACCCATTTTTTTCCAAAACAGGGTAAAACCGAGAAAACATTGATTCGAAGCAGTAAATTGCTTCGTTATTGTTTCTAGGGTCAGAATGTGTGACAACCCAATGCAATTGACTAATTGTAAGAGTTCGGGATGAATTTTGAGTGTTTAGACAACACTTAAACCCCTTTTATCCCAAAATAGGCTTAAACCGAGAAAACAGGCTAAAACGGAGAGAAACATTGATTTGAAGCCGTAAACAGCTATGTCACTCTTTCTAGGGTAAAAATATGTAACAATCCAATGCATTTGACTAGTTATAATAGTTTGGGTTGAATTTGGAGTGTTTAGACAACACTTAAACCCGTTTTATCCCAAAACAGGCTAAAACCGAGAGAAAACATAGATTTGAAGCAGTAAACAGAGATGTTACTCTTTCTAGGGTCAAAATATGTAACAATACAATGCATTTTATCCCAAAACAGGCTAAAACCGAGAGAAAACATAGATTCGAAGCAATAAATAACTATTTTACTCTTTATAGGGTGAAAATATGTAACAATACATTGCATTTGACTAAGTATAAGAGTTTGGGTTGAATTTGGAGTGTTTAGACACCACTTTTACCCATTTTTCCCAAAACAGGCTAAAACTGAGAAAACATTGATTCGAAGAAGTAAATTGCTTTGTTACTGTTTCTAGGGTCAGGAGATGTGACAACCCAATGCATTTGACTAATTATAAGAGTTCGGGATGAATTTGGCGTGTTTAGACAACACTTAAACACGTTTTATCCTAAAATAGGCTTAAACCAAGAAAACAGGCTAAAACGGAGAGAAACATTGATTTAAAGCAGTAAACAGCTATGGTACTCTTTCTAGGGTAAATATAAGTAACAATCCGATGCATTTGACTAGTTATAAGAGTTTGGGTTGAATTTGGAGTTTTAGACAACACTTAAACCCGTGTTATCCTAAAATAGGCTTAAACCAAGAAAACAGGCTAAAACCGAGAGAAAATATTGATTCAAAACAGTAAACAGCTATGTTACTCTTTCTAGGGTAAAGATATGTAACAATCCAATGCATTTGACTAATTATAAGAGTTTGGGTTGAATTTGGAGTATTTAGTCAACACTTAAACCCGTTTTTTCCCAAAACAGCGTAAAATCGAGAAAACATTGATTCGAAGCAGTAAATTGATTTGTTACTGGTTCTAGGGTCAGAATGTGTGACAGCCCAATGCAATTGACTAATTGTAAGAGTTCGGGATGAATTTGGAGTGTTTAGACAACAGTAAAACTCGTTTTATCCTAAAATAGGCTTAAACCAAGAAAACAGGCTAAAACGGAGAGAAACATTAATTTAAAGCAGTAAACAGGTATGGTTCTCTTTCTAGGGTAAAAATATGTAACAATCCAATGCATTTGACTAGTTATAAGAGTTTGGGTTGAATTTGGAGTGTTTAGACAACACTTAAACCCGTTTTATCCCAAAACAGGCTAAAACCGAGAGAAAACATAGATTTGAAGCAGTAAACAGAGATGTTACTCTTTCTAGGGTCAAAATATGTAACAATACGATGCATTTTATCCCAAAACAGGCTAAAACCGAAAAAACAGGCTAAAACCGAGAGAAAACATAGATTCGAAGCAGTAAATAACTATGTTACTCTTTATAGGGTCAAAATATGTAGCAATACATTGCATTTGACTAATTATAAGAGTTTGGACTGAATTTGGAGTGTTTAGACACAACTTTTACCCATTTTCCCAAAACAGGCTAAAACCGAGAAAACATTGATTCGAAGCAGTAAATTACTTCGTTACTGTTTCTAGGGTTAGAATGTGTGACAATCCAATGCAATTGACTAATTGTAAGAGTTCGGGATGAATTTGGAGTGTTTAGACAACACTTAAACCCCTTTTATCCCAAAATAGGCTTAAACCGAGAAAACAGGCTAAAACCGAGAGAAACATTGATTTGAAGCAATAAACAGCTATGTTACTCTTTCTAGCGTTAAAATATGTAACAATCCAATGCATTTGACTAATTATAAGAGTTCGGGTTGAATTTGGAGTGTTTAGACAACACTTAAACCCGTTTTATCCCAAAACAGGCTAAAACCGAAAAAGGCTAAAACCGAAAAAAACAGGCTAAAACCGAGAGAAAACATAGAACCAAAGTAGTAAACAACTATATTACTGTTTCTAGTGTCAAAATATATAACAATACATTGCATTTGACTAATTATAAGAGTTTGGATTGAATTTGGAGTGTTTAGACACTAAGTTTACCCATTTTTTCCCAAAATAGGCTAAAACCAAGAAAACATTGATTTGAAGCAGTAAATTACTTTGTTACTGCTTCTAGAGTCAGAATGTGTGACAACCCAATGCAATTGACTAATTGTAAGAGTTCGGGATGAATTTGGAGTGTTTAAACAACACTTAAACCCGTTTTATCCCAAAATAGGCTTAAACCGAGAAAACAGGCTAAAACAGAGCGAAACATTGATTTGAAGCAGTAACCAGCTATGTCACTCTTTCTGGGTAAAAATATGTAACAATCCAATGCATTTGACTAATTATAAGAATTTGGGATGAATTTGGAGTGTTTAAACAACACTTAAACCCGTTTTATCCCAAAATAGGCTTAAACCGAGAAAACAGGCTAAAACCGAGAGAAATGATGTTCATATATTTTACCTTGTTTTCCCTTAGTTTATTCACAACTTTTGCATCTTTTGCTATCCACTTAGGCCATTATTGTGTAGCTTTAGGACTAATCATGCATTAGAGTATAGTTGCATTGCATTTGCATCTTTTTATGCATAAACAGGTGATTTTGGAGCTTAAGGAGCATGGAAGCAATGCTGAGGAGAAGTGAAGCAATCCTGAGGAGAAAACAAGAGAGTTAAGGCTGTAGAATCAAGGTCCGAAGTCCAACTCGACCGCACCACTCGACCACCACTCGACCGTGTGATGAGGAGGACTCGACCGAGTGGAGAATGCACGAGAGAAGCCAGCTCGACCAGCCACTCGACCGAGCACTGGTCGAGTTGACCGAGCCGTTGACTACTTTGACTTTTTGTATTTTTAGGGCTTCCACCTCACCTCCTATATAAGGCCCTTCTACCTGCAGCCACCAAAGAGTCCAGCTTTTTAGAGAGTCTAAAACATAGTTTTTACCTTTTTTAGATTTTATTCCTTTTGCACTTTCTTTTATTTTTAGATTTTGTACTTGTTTGAGAGAGAAAGACTAGATTCTTATATTTTGTTTGTTTCATAACTTTCAAAGTATTAAGATTTCGAGTTTTATTCCTTCATCAATATTGTAGATCTCTGTTTCATCTTTCTAATGATGCAAGTTTCATTATTTTCTGGGTTTTTGACATATTTCACCATGTGTTCTTGTGAGTAGTTTGCTTAGGACCTTGAGGATGGGTTAGGCTGGGTTGATCTTGTGGTTTGTTTGATTTGGTCAAGCTTGATTGTTGTAGATCTCTTCTAGGCTAGATGATCTTAATGCTGATCCTATATCTGAGAAGGTAGGGTTTGATTTCAAGCATCTTAGCTTCACACCAATGTCTAAGGAGCATAGATAAGGCTAGATCTAGAGCTTACCATTAGGCCTGCTAAGAGATTAGAAGTCTTGTTTGGTTTGAGATGTATTGCTTAATGCCTGCTTGTGTAGATTCTTTTCTTTGTGAGAACAAGTCTAGAAATGCATAGGTTTGATTGTTTCTTGCCATGTGAGTGGATTAAACATGTATTAGAATAGTATGTCTAGAGATCAGCTCAATGTTTGCTTGAGATTTGTTGACCAAGTTAGATAACCACAATGATTAGCTCAGCCCATGAATCCCTCCTCAAGGCCTTCTTTGTTTATTGAAATCTGAGTCTAAATATCATTGCTTGCTTGTTGTTTGATTAGTTTTAGCATTGCTCTGTTTTTCTTGTGTTGCTCTGTTTTCACGTTTTAGTCTAGCTCGACCACGTACTCGACCTACACTCGGTCGAGTGCTGCTCGAGTTCATCCCCAGAACTTGTGTTTTTAATTTGTGATTATCTTGTTTCATTCCTGTTTCATTTCCATTGCATTCATGTAGTTTCCTGTTCATTACTTGTCTTGCATTAGTTCATTAGCATAGTGTCTATCTCTGTTCTAGTTTCATTATAGCTTTAATTTGTCTGTTCTGTTTGCATTTAGTATCTTGTTCTAGTTGTTTTTACTTTCTACATTTCATATCTCATTTTAGGATTGTTAGTGACAAACAATCTTTACAATTGGCTTGACTTAGACTCATATGCACATCTTAATTGTTCACAATCACTCAGATAGGATTGACACCTCTTATACTGCAACTGCATAAGGAGAATTGAAACACCCTGACTTCTATTCATTCCATACATCATCATTCCATACATCTTTCTTTCACCACACCACAAACAAAGTCAGTTTCAATTTGGCGCCGTTGCCCATTTGAGTGTGTTTTGTGACATTTAAGATCATTATTAGTCTAAGATTAAGTTCGTTTAAACACTTGTGAAGTTACTGAACTCGAATCTTCCTTTGCTTGGCTGTTTTGTGTTTCAGGTACCACTCGATCACCTACTCGACCACCACTCGACCGAGCTGTGATCGAGCACTTGATCGAGCCAGAAGCCGGATCCAAATAGCCATTACTTCCCAGTCGACTCGACCACCCACTCGAGCCTGTACTCGACCGTGTACCTGTTCGAGTCTGTAGTAGAGTTTGTTGATGCACACAAGGTCAAAAGGCAAAGACAGTCTTCAACAGCCTATTGACAACATCCACAGGCTACAAAAGGGTTTGAGACATAAGCAAGGAAGAGTAGTTCAACAACAACAAGGTCAAGACATCATGGAGCAACAAGCTATCCATGAGCAAAGACCAAGGCACATTGGTGCAGGAGATGCACCCAATACCCACAACCAAAGGGCTGGAATTGTGCCACCTTCAGTAGCAAACAATAACTTTGAGATCAAGAGTGGATTGATCTCAATGATACAAGCCAACAAATTTCATGGGTTGCCAATGGAGGATCCACTAGATCACCTTGATGAGTTTGACAGAATATGTGGGCTCACTAAGATCAATGGAGTGAGTGAAGATGGATTCAAATTAAGGCTCTTCCCATTTTCTCTTGGAGACAAAGCTCACCTTTGGGAGAAGACTCTTCCTACTGGAGCTATCACCACATGGGATGCATGCAAGAAAGCTTTTTTGGCCAAGTTCTTCTCCAATGCAAGGACTGCTAGGCTGAGGAATGAGATTTCTGGGTTTGCTCAAAGGAATAATGAGAGCTTTTGTGAAGCTTGGGAGAGGTTTAAAGGATTCCAGACTCAGTGTCCTCACCATGGCTTCAGCAATGAGTCACTTCTAAGCACCTTGTATAGAGGAGTGCTTCCCAAGATAAGAATGCTTCTTGATACAACCTCTAATGGCAACTTCCTCAACAAGAATGTGGAAGAAGGATGGGAATTGGTTGAGAATCTTGCTCAATCTGATGGCAATTATAATGAGGATTATGATAGGACAATAAGGAGCTCCTCAACTGATCAAGAGGACAAGTATAAGAAGGATTTGAAGATGGTCAATGAGAAACTTGACAAGATACTCCTCAGCCAGTCCAAGTCTATTCACTTCATTGGTGAAGAAGAAGCTCTAGTTCAAGAGGGGGAGCCTGAATTTGCTGAGTTGTGCTACATGCAAAACCAGGGAGGATTCAAAGGCTACAACCAAGGAGGTTTCAAAAACAACAATCTCTCTTATAGGAGCACCAATGTGGCCAATCCTCAAGACCAAGTCTATCCACCTCCTCAACCTCAACAACAGCAACAAAACTACATCCCCAAGCAACAACACCAAGTGTTCCAGCCCCAATTGTGTCCCCCACCAGGGTTTCAGACTAGCCAAGGCCAGGAACAAGACTTAAGAGCAATGATGCGACAGTTGTTGATTGGGCAAACACAAGGCAAGATTGAGACAACAAACAGGATTGCTGAGCTGAACAAGTGGATAGATGATATTTACAGTGAACTTCATGCCAAGTATGACACACTGACATCCAGGATTGTGACTATGGAGAACCACCAAGCTTCTGCCTCAAAGAATGACCATCACAAGGGCACAACCATTGTACAAACTACTGAATTTGCCAATGCTATCAATCTTCGCAGTGGAAGAGTCTTACCAACACGGCTAGGAGCACATCCCAACACTGAGGACAGTGGAATTCAGGAAGGGGAGGGTTTCCAACAGGAAGAAACTCAGGATGAACACACCATTGAATTCGATGTACCACTCGACCACTCACTCGACCGAGTAGGTGGTCGAGTACCCGATCGAGCTGATTCTCAGGAGAAAATCAATCCAGTCACCTCCAAAGAAAAAGAAGTCCGGTTCATTCCTCGTCCTTACAAGCCTCCACTACCTTTCCCAGGAAGATTTAAGAAACAGATGGTTGAAAAGTACAAGGCATTGTTTAACAAACAAGTTAGAGAGATTGAGCTTAGGATGCCTCTAATAGATGCCTTTGTGATGATTCCTCCTTACCAAAAATTCTTGAAAGATGCTGTGATGGAAAGGATCAAGGAAGTTCAAGGAATGGTGATTCTCAGCCATGAGTGTAGTGCCATAATCCAAAAGCAAGTGAACCCTCAAAAGCTAAGAGATCCTGGTTCCTTTACTCTACCTTGCTCTATAGGGCCCTTAACCTTCAATAGATGCCTTTGTGATTTGGGAGCCTCAGTAAGCCTAATGCCTCTATCAGTTGCTAAGTGCCTAGGGTTTACCATGCAACATCTCCCTAATCCTAGCTGATAGATCAATAAGATTACCACATGGTGTTTTGGAAGATCTACCAGTTAGAGTTGGAGTAGTGGAAGTCCCAACAGACTTTGTAGTCTTGGAAATGGATGAAGAACCAAAAGATCCTTTGATCTTGGGGAGACCTTTCCTAGCTACAGCAGGAGCAATAATTGATGTGAGACAAGGGAAGATTGATCTCAACTTGGGAGAAGACCTCAAAATGACATTTGACATTGTAGAGGCTATGAAGAAACCAACAATTGGAGGACAAGTCTTTTGGGTAGAAGAGTTGGACAACTTATCGGGAGAATTGATGGAAGAGCTAGCAGAACAAGATCACCTTAGAACTGTTTTGACCAAAAGTGGAGAGGAAGGGTTTATCCATGAAGAAACTAAGGCCTATGAAGACATATTGGACTCCTGTGAAGAATCACACCATCCAAAGGTTTTTGAGGGGTTACCAGCATTAAGAGAGGAAGTTTGGGCAGTTCAAACAGCAGATACGGATAGCTCGACCACCCACTCGAGCACACACTCGGCCGAGCGCCAACACTACTCGACCGAGTGCACTACCGAATCCCACACAGACGACTGGTCTGAACTGAACGCACCAAAAGTAGAGCTAAAACCTCTCCCTTCTGGGCTAAGGTACATCTTTTTAGGTGAGAACTCTACTTATCTTGTGATAGTAAATGCTAACTTGAGTAGGAAAGAGCTTGATTTGCTAGTTGTTGAGCTAAGGAAGTTTAGAAAAGCTATTGGTTATACTTTGGATTACATTAAAGGAATTTCACCTAGTCTTTGCATGCATAGGATCCACCTTGAAAATGAATCCTACTCTAGTATTGAACCTCAAAGAAGGCTTAATCCTAACCTAAAGGAAGTAGTCAAAAAGGAGATTCTAAAATTGCTTGGAGCTGGTATGATCTATCCTATCTCTGATAGTACTTGGGTCTCACCAGTCCACTGTGTCCCTAAAAAAGGAGGAATCACTGTAGTAAAGAATGATCATGATGAGTTAATTCCCACTAGAACCATAACAGGACATAAAATGTGCATTGACTATAGGAAGCTTAATTCTGCTACTAGGAAATATCATTTTCCTCTTCCATTTATTGATCAAATGTTGGAAAGATTAGCCAATCATACTCATTACTGTTTCTTGGATGGATATTCTGGATTTTTCCAAATTCCTATTCATCCCAATGATCAAGAGAAGACAACATTCACATGTCCATATGGTACCTTTGCATATAGGAGGATGCCATTTGGATTATGTAATGCTCCAGCTACCTTTCAAAGGTGCATGATGTCAATCTTCTCTGATCTTATTGAGGATGTGGTTGAAGTTTTTATGGATGACTTCTCTGTCTATGGAGATTCCTTTTCTTCTTGTCTTACTAATCTATGCAGAGTTTTAAAGAGATGTGAGGAGACAAATCTAGTCCTAAATTGGGAAAAATGTCACTTCATGGTTGAAGAAGGGATAGTTCTTGGTCATAAGATTTCAGAGAAGGGTATTGAGGTTGACAAAGCAAAAATTGAGGTCATGGTTCAACTTCAACCACCAAAAACAGTTAAGGACATAAGAAGCTTTCTTGGTCATGCTGGATTTTATAGAAGGTTCATCAAGGATTTCTCAAAGATAGCTAGGCCATTGACAAGGTTGCTTTGCAAGGAGACTGAGTTCAACTTTGATGAAGATTGTTTGAAGGCTTTCAAGGAGATCAAGGCTGCTCTAATATCAGCCCCAATAGTCCAAGCTCCAAACTGGGATCTTCCATTTGAGATTATGTGTGATGCTTCAGACCTTGCAGTAGGAGCAGTTCTGGGACAGAAGAAGGATAAGAAGCTGCATGTTATTCACTATGCCAGCAGGACCTTGGATGAAACTCAAGGAAGATATTCAACAACAGAGAAAGAGCTTCTAGCAGTGGTCTTTGCCTTTGAAAAATTCAGAAGCTACTTAGTAGGGTCCAAAGTAATTGTGTACACCGATCATGCTGCTTTGAGGCACATCTACTCAAAGAAGGACACAAAACCAAGGTTATTAAGATGGATTCTGCTTCTCCAAGAGTTTGACATGGAAATAGTTGATAAAAAAGGGATAGAGAATGGAGTAGCTGATCATTTGTCCAGAATGAGGATAGAGGAGGAGATTCCAATCGATGATTCAATGCCTGAGGAGAAGCTGATGCAGATAGGGACAACTCGGCCTCCAACTCGACCGCCTACTCGAGCATGCACTCGATCGAGTATGTTTGGGCACACGATCGAGCAGGATGAGATGGAGGAGTGGATGGCACTTGAAAGTGAAGATCTACCTTGGTATGCTGACATAGTCAATTACAAGGTGTGTGAAGAAGTCCCAGCAGATATGGACCCTTATAAGAAGAAAAAGCTCCTCAAGGACATCAATGGGTACTATTGGGATGAACCTTACTTATACAAAAAGGGATCAGATGGGTTGTTTAGAAGGTGCATAGCAGAAAATGAAGTTGAAGGAGTGCTAGGGCATTGTCATGGTTCCACTTATGGAGGCCATTTTGCAACTTTCAAGACTGCCCAGAAAGTCTTACAAGCTGGTCTATGGTGGCCTACACTATTCAAAGACACTCACAAGTTCATCACAAAGTGTTATGCTTGCCAAAGAATGAGAAATATCACAAGAAGGAATGAAATGCCCCAAAACCCAATTCTGGAAGTTGAGATATTTGATGTGTGGGGAATTGATTTCATGGGACCTTTTAATCCTCCTTCAAATGGGAATGTCTACATATTAGTGGCAGTGGACTATGTCCCCAAGTGAGAAGAGGCTATTGCCAGCCCTACTGATGATCACAAAGTGGTACTTAAACTTTTTAAGACCATAATCTTCCCAAGGTATGGAATTCCAAGAGCTGTGATTAGTGATGGAGGAACACACTTCATCAACAAGATCTTTGAAGGAATGCTAAGGAAGTATGGAGTCAAACACAAGGTGTCTACAGCCTACCATCCCCAAACAAGTGGACAAGTTGAAGTGTCAAACAAACAAATCAAGGCCATTCTATCAAGAAGAGTAGGAACAACAAGAAAGGATTGGTCTAGTAAACTTGATGAAACACTTTGGGCCTATAGAACAGCTTTCAAGACACCTATAGGAAGAACCCCATTCCAACTGATCTATGGAAAGTCTTGCCATCTCCCAGTTGAAGTTGAGTACAAAGCCCTATGGGCAATCAAACTTTTGAACTTGGATCTAGAGACAACACAAGCTAAGAGAAGCCTTGAACTGCATGAGCTTGAGGAAATCAGATTGGAAGCTTATGAAAACTCCAAAATCTACAAGGAAAGAACTAAAGCCTTCCATGATAAGAAGATTCTCATCAAAGACTTACAGGCTGGAGACCAAGCTTTGCTTTACAATTCAAGACTCAAGTTATTCCCTGGGAAGTTGAAAAGTAGATGGGGAGGCCCTTTTAAGATAAAGGAGATCCTACCATATGGGGCTGTCACACTTCTCAACAAGGATGGTAGTGAGTTCACAGTCAATGGTCAGAGAGTTAAAAAGTATTTGGGAGAAAAGGAAACACCTGAGAAGTTCACAATGCTTCTCCAAGATGCTCCACAAGCCTAAAAAGGACACCAAAGTCAAGCTTAGTGACTTTAAACAAGCTCACTAGGGAGGAAGTTCCTAAGGTATCCATGTACATATTGTTTAAGGTTTTTGGTATTTTGATTTTTGTTTTGGTATTTTCATGATCAGGGAAGCAAGGGAGACCAGATAGAAGAGGAAAAGAAGACTCGACAGCCAGCTCGACCCCCCCCCCCCCACTCGAGCACGTACTCGACCGAGTCCCGGTCGATTACCATCGTCGAGCTGCCCCAATCTCCACCTCCAAGTCACCAGCAAGACCCCAACTACTCCTATGACAGCATGCAGATGGATGTGGACAACTACTTCCACAATCCCTAAGGTACCACTATCACCTTCACTTGTAGATATCATTGCATTTGACATTGTGTTTTGTTTTTTGTTTTTCATCTTGAATCCTCACTCAAATTTCTTTCACACAGGGACTGCGTGATTTAAGTTTGGGGGAGGGTTTGAGATAGCATTTGACATTGTGTTTTGTGATTCTTATTTCAAATTTTTAGCATCATCATGTTAATACTTGCATAGCATCTAAGGCATAGAAAAACCCTAAAAATTTGAAATTTTTTGCAAAAAACTTTATAAAAAAAAGAGTGTTCATGTAGTTTGCACTGCACATTAGGATCTTGTTTAGCATGTTTCATGTAGGATTGTATAGTATTTGCATTAGGGATCTATGATGAGTATTCCCTTGTTAGCTTGTTTATTCACTAGACTAGGATCAATGCCCAAGTTAATAGTACTTTGATGCTAGTTGAGTGGTTAGAAGAATAAGATTGAACCAAGCCTTGAATTCCTACATTGCATTTGGTCTAAATTGAAGCATGTTGAGATTTGAAACCATTTCCTATTCATAAGAACCTAATATTAACTTTCAATTATCAATGTGTGCATTGCTTTAAACTCATGGATACCATATACATATTTGGATCATCTTCTTCCTTTTTACCACTCTTGTTGATCCAAGTAGCTGATTGAATCATTAGAATCAGTTCTCCTACCCCTAAACCAAACCTTCTTTCAAGCCATGTTTATTCTTGTGTGTGTGAGGCCTATTTTTGGGATTGAGCTTGGTAGAAAGTGTTAGGTTTGAACTGACAAGAGTAAAGCCTTGTGTAGTTCTAGTTTGCATTTTTCAAACTAGATAGGACTAGGTGGTTCACTTGTTGGGTTTGGGACTTGGCTGTTATGAAAAGAAAAGAGGAAAAAGAGAAAGAAAAGGTTAGAGTCTTTAGGAGGGGAATGTGTTTAAGTAAATTTAAAGTCTAGTGAAAGAATGGGAAGAATAAGGTTGTTTAAAGATGGTTCTAGTTAAAGAAAAGAAAGAAAGAAAAGAGAAGTCTAGCAAAATGCTTATATGTCTTAAAAATAAGAAGAAAAGAGAACCATAGCAAATAAGTAAGAATTCCCCATTCCACTAGAAAGATCAAATAAGAAACCTCTCCTAAGACTTTAAAACCAAAAGAGAAAAGGGTGAAAAAGAAGAAAAGAAGTTAAAGGGTAGCACTAGGATCAATTGGGTTTAGATTGATAGGATAAACACTTTGGGTGCCTTTGGGTAGACAAGGTTTTGTTCTTGTATGTGTCTAAGTGTTCTTACCTTTAGCATTCTTCTAAAGCTCAATCCATTTTTTATGAGAGAACCTTGATATTAATAAGCCCTACTCTAAAAAGAGACCATCATTGTCTCTAAACCTTTTACTGCCAAGCCAAATGAGTTTAAGCATTGCACATAATTGATTCATGTTCTTGATTAATGAATGTTAAAGGAAATGGTTGATTTGAAAGCATGTGGACATCTAAGGCTCAAATCAGTGAAGGTTGTGATGTGCTTGTCTAAAGTCTTTAAGTATAGCTCATTCAACTTGCATCATAGTACTAGTAACTTGGACATTGATTCTAGATAGTCTATTTGCAAGCTTTAGGAGCTGAGATCCCACTTTCAAACCTCACCTACCTTCTTTTGTCTTGATTATTTGCTTGAGGGCAAGCAAAGACTAAGTTTGGGGGTGTTGATGTTCATATATTTTACCTTGTTTTCCCTTAGTTTATTCACAACTTTTGCATCTTTTGCTATCCATTTAGGCCATTATTGTGTAGCTTTAGGACTAATCATGCATTAGAGTATAGTTGCATTGCATTTGCATCTTTTCATGCATAAACAGGTGATTTTGGAGCTTAAGGAGCATGGAAGCAATGCTGAGGAGAAGTGAAGCAATCCTGAGGAGAAAACAAGAGAGTTAAGGCTGTAGAATCAAGGTCCGGAGTCCAACTCGACCGCACCACTCGACCACCACTCGACCGTGTGATGAGGAGGACTCGACCGAGTGGAGAATGCACGAGAGAAGCCAGCTCAACCAGCCACTCGACCGAGCACTGGTCGAGTTGACCGAGCCGTTGACTACTTTGACTTTTTGTATTTTTAGGGCTTCCACCTCACCTCCTATATAAGGCCCTTGTACCTACAGCCACCAAAGAGTCCAGCTTTTTAGAGAGTCTAAAACCTAGTTTTTACCTTTTTTAGATTTTATTCCTTTTGCACTTTCTTTTATTTTTAGATTTTGTACTTGTTTGAGAGAGAAAGACTAGATTCTTATATTTTGTTTTTTTCATAACTTTCAAAGTATTAAGATTTCGAGTTTTATTCCTTCATCAATATTGTAGATCTCTGTTTCATCTTTCTAATGATGCAAGTTTCATTATTTTCTGGGTTTTTGACATATTTCACCATGTGTTCTTGTGAGTAGTTTGCTTAGGACCTTGAGGATGGGTTAGGCTGGGTTGATCTTGTGGTTTGTTTGTTTTGGTCAAGCTTGATTGTTGTAGATCTTTTCTAGGCTAGATGATCTTAATGCTGATCCTATATCTGAGAAGGTAGGATTTGATTTCAAGCATCTTAGCATCACACCAATGTCTAAGGAGCATAGATAAGGCTAGATCTAGAGCTTATCATTAGGCCTGCTAAGAGATTAGAAGTCTTGTTTGGTTTGAGATGTATTGCTTAATGCCTGCTTGTGTAGATTCTTTTCTTTGTGAGAACAAGTCTAGAAATGCATAGGTTTGATTGTTTCTTGCCATGAGAGTGGATTAAACATGTATTAGAATAGTATGTCTAGAGATCAGCTCAATGTTTGCTTGAGATTTGTTGACCAAGTTAGATAACCACAATGATTAGCTCACCCACACGCAGCGTCAGGGAATTGTGCCTCCTTCCATCCCAAACAATAATTTTGAAATCAAGAGTAGTCTCATCTCTATGATTCAAGGCAACAAATTTCATGGCTTGCCGATGGAAGACCCTCTTGATCACCTGGACGAGTTTGACAGGCTCTGCAGCCTCACAAAGATCAATGGTGTCAGCAAAGATGCATTCAAGCTGCGCTTGTTCCCATTCTCTCTTGGTGACAAAGCACATCAGTGGGAAAAAGCTTTACCTCAGGGATCCATCACCTCTTGGGATGATTGTAAGAAGGCTTTTCTTGCGAAGTTCTTCTCTAACTCGCGGACTGCTAAGCTCCGCAATGCAATCTCCAGCTTTGCTCAGAAAAATGGTGAAACCTTCTGTGAAGCTTGGGAAAGATTCAAGAGCTCCACTACTAAATGTCCTCACCATGGTTTCAGTCAGGAATCCCTCCTTAGTACTCTCTACAGGGGCGTTCTGCTTAAGTTCAAGATGATGCTTGACACTGCAAGCAATGGCAACTTCCTGAACAAGGATGTTGAAGATGGTTGGGAGCTTGTTGAGAACTTAGCTCAATCTGACGGGAACTACAATGAGGATTATGATAGGACTTTTAGGAGCAACAACGATACTGATGACAACACCAGGAAGGAAATCAAGGCTCTTCATGAGAAATTTGACAGGATTTTGTTGGGTCAACAGAAGAAGGTTATTTCTGTCTGTGAAGCTGCGCAGATACAGGTCCCAGATGGGGAGGTTGATCCAACTGAGGAGTTATGCTACATGCAGAACCAAGGTGGCTACAATAAAGGTTTCAACAACTACAGAGCTAATCCGAATCTCTCCTATAGAAGCACAAACGTTGCTAATCCACAGGATCAGGTCTACCCTCAGCAACAACAACCTCAACAACAACAGGCGCAGCAGCCGCACAAGCCCTTCGTTCCTTACAACCAGAATCAGAATTTTGCTCCGAAGCAGTAGTACTTTCAACCACAGCAGCAGGGCAACATGAGTGCACCCCCAGGTTTTCCACCTCAGGCACCACCTCCCGATATGACAACTATGCTTCAACAACTTCTTCAAGGACAAGCAGCTGGTGCTCAGGATGTTGCCAAGAAGTTCTCTGAAGTGCAACATAATTTTCACGATTTGAACACCAAAGTTGAGGCACTGAACTCTAAAGTGAAGTACCTAGAGAGCAACCACGCTATAACTTCTTCTGCAAAGCCTCAAGGCCAACTTCCAGGAAAAGCTATCCAAAACCCGAAAGAGTACCACCAAGCTCAAAGTATTACCCTTCGCAGTGGCAGAAAACTCCCATCTCAAACAGGACCTACTGCAATCACTGTGGACAGTGATGAACAAGATGGGGAGGACTTCTGTGAACCAGAGATTCAAGCTGAGCAGAAGGAAGAGGAAGACAAGATCCAAGTTCAACCAGAGTTACAAGCTAAACCCTCGACTGAAAAAGCAACAGTTCCTGAAGCAAAGAAGCCAGTGTTCATCCCACCACCTTACAAGCCTAAACTTCCATTCCCAGGAAGGTTCAAGAAAGAGTTGGTGGCAAAGTACAAAGCGCTTTTTGATAAACAAATGAAGGAGATCGAAGTGAAAATGCCTTTACTCGATGTTATTGCTCTCATACCTCAGTCCCACAAGTTTTTGAAAGATCTGGTAAATGAAAGAATCAAGGAGACTCGGGGGATGGTGGTACTAACTCATGAGTGCAGTGCTCTCATACAAAGGAAGGCTGTCATGGAAAAGCTCGGTGATCCAGGATGCTTCACTCTGCCATCCTCCCTTGGTCCATTCGCTTTCAATAATTATCTCTGCGATCTTGGAGCATCTATCAGCTTGATGCCACTCTCCTTGGCTAAAAGATTAGGATTCACGAAGTTTGAACAATGCAATATCGCTATGATTTTGGCTGACAGGTCTGTGAGGTATGCTAATGGTATCTTAGAGGATTTACCTGTAAGAGTTGGAGATGTGGAGATTCCTACTGACTTCGTAGTATTGGAGATGGATGAAGGACCAAAGGATCCTCTGCTTTTGGGAAGGCCATTCTTGGCAACAGCTGGAGCAATCATTGATTGCAAGAAAAGTCTGATAGAGCTGAACCTTGGTAAGGACTTCAAGATGAACTTTGACATTAAAGATGTCATGAAGAAGTCTACCATAGAAGAGCAACTGTTCTACATAGAAAGGATGGATCAGTTGGCAGATGAGCTACTTGAAGAGCTCAATGAACAGGATCATCTTCAGAGTGCTTTGACAAAGAACTTGGAAACTGAAGCTTATCAGAAGATTTTGGACTCTCACAAAGAGGAAGAAAGATATGCAGTCTTTGAGGACTTGAAAGCTCTACAAGCAGTGAATGTCAAGTGTGCAGACCAAGCAGAAAATCAAAGTTTGATGCTTTCACTCGACCTGCAAAGCTCTACAAGCAGTCCTGCGCCTGATGACTGGACTGAACTCAAAGCACCAAAGGTAGAACTCAAACCTCTACCAAAAGGGCTAAGGTACGCTTTCTTAGGCCCTAACTCTACTTAACCTGTCATAGTAAATGCTGAGCTTAGCCATGATGAATTGGAAATGTTGTTAACTGAACTGAAAAGGTTTAGAAGGGCAATAGGGTATTCACTAGATGATATTAAAGGGATTTCTCCTAGTCTATGCACACATAGGATTCATCTTGAAAATGAAGCATACTCTAGTGTAGAACCCCAACGTAGATTAAACCCAAACCTGAAGGAGGTAGTCAAGAAAGAAATCCTTAAGTTGCTAGATGCTGGTATTATCTATCCTATCTCTGACAGTACATGGGTTTCACCTGAACATTGTGTTCCTAAGAAGGGTGGGATAACTGTAGTGAAAAACGAAAAAGATGAGTTCATCCCCACTAGGACCATTACAGGGCATAGAATGTGCATAGACTATAGGAAGTTGAATGCTACATCTAGGAAAGATCACTTCCCATTGCCTTTCATTGATCAAATGTTAGAAAGATTGGCTAATCATCCTTACTACTGTTTCCTTGATGGGTATAGTGGATTCTTTCAAATCCCTATACATCTAAATGATCAGGAAAAGACCACTTTTACTTGTCCTTATGGCACATTCGCCTACAGGAGAATGCCTTTTGGTCTTTGTAATGCACCTGCTACTTTTCAGAGGTGCATGACCTCTATTTTCTCGGATTTGATAGAGGAGATGGTGGAGGTGTTCATGGATGACTTTTCTGTGTATGGCTCCTCCTTCTCCTCCTGTTTGTTGAATCTGTGCAGGGTACTTACCAGGTGCGAGGAAACAAACTTGGTGCTGAACTGGGAGAAATGCCACTCCATGGTCAGAGAAGGAATAGTCCTTGGGCACAAGATTTCCGAGAAAGGAATAGAGGTTGATAAGGCCAAAGTTGAGGTTATGATGCAGTTGCAACCCCCAACCAATGTGAAAGATATCAGAAGTTTCCTTGGGCATGCAGGGTTTTACAGAAGGTTTATCAAGGATTTCTCCAAGATAGTCAGACCTCTTACCAGGTTGCTCTGCAAGGAGACAGAGTTCATCTTTGATGATGAATGTTTGGAAGCCTTCAAGCTTATCAAGGAAGCTCTGATATCTGCTCCAATAGTCCAAGCACCTAAATGGGACTATCCTTTCGAGATCATGTGCGATGCTTCTGATTACGCAGTTGGAGCTGTTCTGGAACATTGAATTGATAAGAAGTTGCATGTCATCTACTATGCAAGCACGACCCTTGACGACGCACAAGGAAGATACGCCACCACTGAGAAGGAGTTGCTGGCAGTAGTGTTTGCATTTGAGAAGTTCAGGAGCTACTTGGTTGGTTCAAAAGTGATTTTCTACATGGACCATGCTGCACTGAGGTACATCTACGCAAAGAAGGACACCAAGCCTAGACTTCTGAGATGGATACTTCTTTTGCAAGAGTTTGATATGGAGATCCTCGATAAAAAGGGGATTGAGAATGGAGTCGCTGATAGAATGTGGATTGAAGACATGGTCCCCATTAATGACTCAATGCCTGAAGAGCAACTAATGGTGTTTGAGACTCTGAATAAGAGTACATACGCCGGGTTAGAGTTGGAGATGGTTGAAGCACTGTCACTAAAGGAAAACAAGTTTCCATGGTATGCAGACCTTGTCAACTACTTGATCTGTGGAGAGGTTCCCAAGAGTTTGGACAGCTACAACAGGAAGAAGTTCTTCAGAGATGTCAACCACTACTTCTGGGATGAGCCTTACTTGTTCAAGAGAGGGTCTGATGGTCTGTTCAGAAGGTGTATAGCAGAAGAGGAAGTACAGGGTGTGCTTGAGCACTGTCATGGGTCAACGTATGGAGGACACTTTGCTGCATTCAAGACGGCCCAGAAAGTTTTACAAGCATGTCTCTGGTGGCCTACTCTATTCAAAGATGCTCACACATTCATCACCAAGTGTGATGCTTGCCAAAGGATGGGTAATATCACAAGAAGGAATGATATGCCTCAGAACCCAATCTTGGAAGTGGAAATATTCGATGTCTAGGGGATTGACTTCATGGGTCCCTTCAACCCTAAATCAAATGGCAACGAATACATCTTAGTGGCAGTTGACTATGTTTCTAAGTGGGTTGAAGCTATTGCAAGTCCCACCAACGATCATAAGGTTGTCTTGAAGCTGTTCAAAAGCATCATCTTCCCAAGGTATGGAGTACCAAGAGCTGTAATCAGTGATGGAGGAAGTCACTTTGTTAACAAGGTCTTTGATGGTATGCTGAAGAAGTATGGGGTGAAACACAAAGTAGCGACTGCTTATCACCCCCAAACCAGTGGGCAAGTAGAAGTCTCCAACAAGAAGATTAAGGGTATCATGTCAAGAATTGTTGGGTTGTCTAGGAAGGATTGGTCTATGAAGCTGGATGAGACTCTCTGGGCTTACAGAACAGCTTACAAGACACCAATTGGAAGAACACCGTTTCAGTTGGAGTATGGTAAAACATGTCACCTTCCTGTGGAGGTTGAATACAAGACGCTTTGGGCTATTAAGATGTTAAATCTGAACATTGACAAAGCACAAGCCAAGAGAGTTGTTGATCTACATGAGCTTATGGAAATCAGAATTGATGCTTATGAAAGCTCCAAAATCTATAAGGAGAGAACCAAGGCTTTTCATGACAAGAAGATTGTTGTGAAGGAACTAAAGTCTGGAGATCAAGTCTTGCTTTTCAACTCCAAACTTAAGTTGTTTCTTGGCAAGCTCAAGTCAAGATGGTCTGGACCATTTGAGATTAAAGAGGTTTTGCCATACGGATCAGTAACTCTGCTGAACAAGGATGGTAGTGAATTCACAGTAAATGGACAAAGGGTCAAGAAGTACCTTGCAGATCAAAAGATTCCGGAGGGGTCCTCTGTGCCTCTCTGTGATCCTCCAAAAGCCTAAAAGAAACAGGAAGTCAAGCTTAGAGACTTAAAACAAGCTCACTTGGGAGGAATTCCCATGTTTATCCCTGTATATATTTCTTTTTATTGCTATTTAGGTTGTTTTTGTTAGTTTTATGATTTTCTCAGGTTTTTAAAAGAAAAATCAAGTTCGTACACTATGTAGCTTGACCCAACGCAGCATGGTGATCGAGCTGGAGACGGAGTCAACACAAGTCAACAAAGCAGCATTGGATTCCTTCCCATTTTCGCACAGCTCCTAAAAGTGGGTAGAACACGTTTTAAATCTTGTCCACCAAACTCAAGCTCGGTCCCACCACATGTCTCCTCCAACTCCACCATGTCTCCCACAAGACAACACAAAGCTGTCTCCTCTCACCCATCAAGTCGAGTTCTATCATCTCTCCACTATAAACAAAAGACTAAGTCACACTCTTCTTCACTCAACTTTGCATATCTCGTCTCTCTCTCTAAATCGTTTAAGCTTAGCCATACATTTCATCAACCTTAGCTTTTGCGATTCTTGCTCTCTCTCAAGTTCTCTAAGCTTCATCTCTGTTTCTCACCATGTTTAACAAGCTTAGATGGAAACCCAATACCAAGCCACTTGATGCTGAGCTAGCTAGAAGCATCACTGACAAGAGGCGGAGATACATTGAGGCAGTAGATGAAGAAGAGGAGGAACCACCAGTGGTTGAGGCAGAAGAAGAAGCAGAGGGTTCGCGTCTGACACGAAAGGAAGCTGCAGCCAAAGTAATAAGGCTTGCCAAAGCTAGAGGGTCACGTGCTTCAGCCGAACCTCAAGTAGACGACGTACAAAACGTGGAGCCAGTGCAACCTTCTAGGAGATCACTGGATACAACAGCTCGACGAACAATCCATCCATGGCGGTCACTGTCTCACGATAGAAACCCACAAACTCAGGATCGAGTTGTTAGCTCTAGGGAGTCGTCACGTAGGAGAACTGAAATAGCTCAAGGAAAAAGACCAGTGGGGCGAGTAAGGCAGATTCAGGAGGATTTAACAGATTCAGAGGAATACACACCGCCAGCCACACCGTCAGGGGAGCAGCTCACTCCACAAGACTACTATAAGCTCTTCATGGAATGCGATTTCACTGCAACAAGATACCTGCATCGCTCTACCATGCGCAAGCTTGGAATTAAAGAGGACGTTGAGCTCCTATTCAAAAATTGTGGTCTTGGAAATTTTATGAGGTGTAACCGTGAAGCATACAAAGATGAAACCTGCCAGTTCCTCGCTTCTCTCAACGTGTACTACTATGAAGAAAGCGATGAAGACAAGTGTGGGCTAGGCTATTTTACATTCACGATCCACGGAAAGCGCTACTCTTGCAGCATCACCAACTTAGAGAAGTTGTTTGGTTTCCCTAGCGGGACGGAAACCTGCCCCGACTTTGACGACAAAGAGTTGAAGGCACTTTGGAAACTATCAGCAATGGTGGTTACACATCCTCGAGAAGCAAGAGCAACGAAATTAGGAGTCCGGCCATCAGATACTTTCACAAATGTGTTGCAAGCACTTTCTTTGCGCGCCAAGCTACCGGGACAGTCAACGAGAGTGAGCTTCAGATGATTGATCTCGCTCTTCAGAGCCTCCTCCCAACCACAACAGATGGCACTGTGCTTCGGGGAGACGGGTCAGACACACCTCTTTTCGTATATTTGTTAAGGCAGTTCCTAGCCTACCGCAATTGGGTAGTCAAAAACCGTGGGAAGAAGAATAACACGTTGACTGTTGGCGGGATAATCACTCCTATCCTATCCAATCGTGGTGTCCCCTTGTGCTCAGATCTTCATGAACCTCGCTCGTTGGATATGGGGTATCTGAAGAAAGCACTGTTTCTTGACCAGGGAGTGCATGAAGACAAGCTTATGTTTCGTTTCCATCACCCACGCATTGGTGACGCTAGGGTCTTACTTCCTAACCCAACTCTCACTACGCTGGAGGACATTCACAACATCTGGTTCCTCCCAAACCCTGCTGATGTTCATATATTTTACCTTGTTTTCCCTTAGTTTATTCACAACTTTTGCATCTTTTGCTATCCATTTAGGCCATTATTGTGTAGCTTTAGGACTAATCATGCATTAGAGTATAGTTGCATTGCATTTGCATCTTTTCATGCATAAACAGGTGATTTTGGAGCTTAAGGAGCATGGAAGCAATGCTGAGGAGAAGTGAAGCAATCCTGAGGAGAAAACAAGAGAGTTAAGGCTGTAGAATCAAGGTCCGGAGTCCAACTCGACCGCACCACTCGACCACCACTCGACCGTGTGCTGAGAAGGACTCGACCGAGTGGAGAATGCATGAGAGAAGCCAGCTCGACCAGCCACTCGACCGAGCACTGGTCAAGTTGACCGAGCCGTTGACTTCTTTGACTTTTTGTATTGTTAGGGCTTCCACCTCATCTCCTATAAAAAGCCCTTGTACCTGCAGCCACCAAGGAGTCCAGCTTTTTAGAGAGTCTAAAACCTAGTTTTTACCTTTTTTTTAGATATTATTCCTTTTGCACTTTTCTTTTATTTTAGATTTTGTACTTGTTTGAGAGAGAAAGACTAGATTCTTATATTTTGTTTGTTTCATAACTTTCAAAGTATTAAGATTTCGAGTTTATTTCCTTCATCAATATTGCAGATCTCTGTTTCATCTTTCTAATGATGCAAGTTTCATTATTTTCTGGGTTTTTGACATATTTCACCATGTGTTCTTGTGAGTAGTTTGCTTAGGACCTTGACGATGGGTTAGGCTGGGTTGATCTTGTGGTTTGTTTGATTTGGTCAAGCTTGATTGTTGTAGATCTCTTCTAGGCTAGATGATCTTAATGCTGATCCTATATCTGAGAGGGTAGGGTTTGATTTCAAGCATCTTAGCATCACACCAATGTCTAAGGAGCATAGATAAGGCTAGATCTAGAGCTTACCATTAGGCTTGCTAAGAGATTAGGAGTCTTGTTTGGTTTGAGATGTATTGCTTAATGCCTGCTTGTGTAGATTCTTTTCTTTGTGAGAACAAGTCTAGAATTGCATAGGTTTGATTGTTTCTTGCCATGAGAGTGGATTAAACATGTATTAGAATAGTTTGTCTAGAGATCAGCTCAATGTTTGCTTGAGATTTGTTGACCAAGTTAGATAACCACAATGATTAGCTCAGCCCATGAATCCCTCCTCAAGGCCTTCTTTGTTTATTGAAATCATAGTCTAAATATCATTGCTTGCTTGTTGTTTGATTGGTTTTAGCATTGCTCTGTTTTTCTTGTGTTGCTCTGTTTTCACGTTTAAGTCTAGCTCGACCACCCACTCGACCTACACTCGGTCGAGTGCTGCTCGAGTTCATCCCCAGAACTTGTGTTTTTGATTTGTAATTGTCTTGTTTCATTCCTGTTTCATTTCCATTGCATTCACGTAGTTTCCTGTTCATTACTTGTCTTGCATTAGTTCATTAGCATAGTTTCTATCTTTGTTCTAGTTTCATTATAGCTTCAAGTTGTTTGTTCTGTTTGCATTTAGTATCCTGTTCTAGTTGTTTTTACCTTCTGCATTTCATATCTCATTTTAGGATTGTTAGTGACAAACAATCTTTACAATTGGCTTGACTTAGACTCATATGCACATCTTAATTGTTCACAATCACTCAGATAGGATTGACACCTCTTATACTGCAACTGCATAAGGGGAATTGAAACACCCTGACTTCTATTCATTCCATACATCATCATTCCATACATCATTCATTCATACACCACAAGGAAAGTCAGTTTCAATTTGGCGCTGTTGCCCATTTGAGTGTGTTTTGTGACATTTAGGATCCCTATTAGTCTAAGATTAAGTTCGTTTTACACACTTGTGCAGTTACTGAACTCGAATCTTCCTTTGCTTGGCTGTTTTGTGTTTCAGGTACCCACTCGACCACCTACTCGACCACCACTCGACCGGGCTATGATCGAGCACTTGATCGAGCCAGAAGCCGGATCCAATTAGCCATTACTCGAGCCTGCGCTCAACCGTGTACCTGTTCGAGTCTGTAGTAGAGTTTGTTGATGCACACAAGGTCAAAAGGCAAAGATAGTCTTCAACAGCCTATTGACAACATCCACAGGCTACAAAAGGGTTTGAGACATAAGCAAGGAAGAGTAGTTCAACAACAACAAGGTCAAGACATCATGGAGCAACAAGCTATCTATGAGCAAAGACCAAGGCACATTGGTGCAGGAGATGCACCCAATACCCACAACCAAAGGGCTGGAATTGTGCCACCTTCAGTAGCAAACAATAACTTTGAGATCAAGAGTGGATTGATCTCAATGATACAAGCAAACAAGTTTCATGGGTTGCCAATGGAGGATCCACTAGATCACCTTGATGAGTTTGACAGAATATGTGGCCTCACAAAGATCAATGGAGTGAGTGAAGATGGATTCAAATTAAGGCTCTTCCCATTTTCTCTTGGAGACAAAGCTCACCTTTGGGAGAAGACTCTACCTACTGGAGCTATCACCACATGGGATGCATGCAAGAAAGCTTTTGTGGCCAAGTTCTTCTCCAATGCAAGGACTGCTAGGCTGAGGAATGAGATTTCTGGGTTTGCTCAAAGGAATAATGAGAGCTTTTGTGAAGCTTGGGAGAGGTTTAAAGGATTCCAAACTCAGTGTCCTCACCATGGCTTCAGCAATGAGTCACTTCTAAGCACCTTGTATAGAGGAGTGCTTCCAAAGATAAGAATGCTTCTTGACACAGCCTCTAATGGCAATTTCCTCAACAAGAATGTGGAAGAAGGATGGGAATTAGTTGAGAATCTTGCTCAATCTGATGGCAATTATAATGAGGACTATGATAGGACCATAAGGAGCTCCTCAACTGATCAAGAGGACAAGTATAAGAAGGATTTGAAGATGGTCAATGAGAAGCTTGACAAGATCCTCCTCAGCCAATCCAAGTCCATTCACTTCATTGGTGAAGAGGAAGCTCCAGTTCAAGAGGGGGAGCCTGACTTTGCTGAGTTGTGCTACATGCAAAACCAGGGAGGATTCAAAGGCTACAACCAAGGAGGTTTCAAGAACAACAATCTCTCTTATAGGAGCAGCAATGTGGCCAACCCTCAAGACCAAGTCTATCCACCTCAACAACCTCAACAACAACAAAACTACATCCCCAAGCAACAACACCAAGTGTTCCAGCCCTAATTGTGTCCCCCACCAGGGTTTCAGACTAACCAGGGCCAGGAACAAGACTTAATAGCAATGATGCAATAGTTGTTGATTGGGCAAACAGAAGGCAAGATTGAGGAAGCCAAGCAGTTTGCTGAGTTGAATCAAAGGCTCACATTACAGTACAATGATCTGAACATGAAGTCCTAAACCCAACCAACTCCCTGGAAAAGCTGTTCAAAATCCAAGGGAGTTCACTGCAAAAGCCATTCATATCTCTGATGAGGAGGTCACTGAGGATAGTGTAGTCCAAGTTTGGGGGAATTCATTAGTTACTGAAGCCCCAAGTGACGTTTGTGCAAAGCATCTGGAGTCCGTTATTGCACTCGACCAAGTACTCGAACAGCCACTCGATCGAGTGCATGCTCGAGTGGTCGATCGAGTTGCAGACTCAGAAGCTGTCAAGCCTCCTAAGTACACTCCTCCTGCTTACAAGCCACCTCTTCCATTCCCAGGACGTTTCAAAGCACAAAAGATTAAGGAGCTTAGGGAAATCATTGAGAGAAAGGAGATGATGGCTAAGCAACAAGAAGAAGAGAGGGTTTTAAAGGAAGAAGCTGTGGTTGAGGAAGTGTTGGCCATACAAGAGATCACCATTGCTTACCAAGAAGAAGAGAGAGGACCTGCCTTGGAACAGTATGATCCATATCCTCTCTACAAAGACTTTTTGCTTGATTTGTCAAAGAAGAAGGCTGAAGCTCAAGATGAGAAGGATCTTGAGGACCTTGGAGGAGTTATCATTCCAATCAAGCTTAAGGATCCAGGTCTATTCTATCTGCCTTGCACACTTAGCTATCTTCACTACAACCAATGCCTTTGTGATTTGGGAGCTTCAACAAGTGTGATGCCATACTCCATAGCACAAAAGCTTGGGAGAACTGATTTCAAGTTCACCAACCTTCATATATGTTTAGCTGATGGGTCAAACAAGGAGATAGTTGGAAGGTTGGAGAATGTCCCAGTCAAGATAGGGAAGGCAAGGGTTCACACTGATTTTGTGGTGTTGGAGATGGACAAGGAACCTGAAGATCCAATCATTCTTGGAAGGCCATTCCTAGCCACAGTTGGAGCAGTTATTGATGTCAAAGAGGGTCTTGTGACCTTGAACATTGCTGAAGATATAGCCATGAAGTTTAACATCTATAACCCAACCAACCTTCCTACCATTGATGATCAACCTTTTACTATCAAGGACAAAGGAGGTCAAGAAGGTTCAAGTGGTGAAGCAACTCCAAAGGCTAAGCTCTCCTTTCAAGATGATTCTGTGGAAAAGCTTAAGAGGTCAGTTCAAGAGTTGACTAGTATGGTTGAGGATCTTCAAGTTAAGCTGAACAAGAGGTCCTTATGGAAGGCAAGACCAAGGCTCAAAATCAAGAAGAAACATGGTTTGTGTGTTAAGGGTGAGGTGATCAAGGATCAACTTCACAGTGATCAGGAGGTTCCAGGGAGGATTTCATCACCTCCTTGGTATCCAAACCAAGTCTAAAAAGGAAACCAAAGTCAAGCTTAGTGACTTTAAACAAGCTCACTAGGGAAGAAGTCCCTAAGGTATCCTTTGTAAATATGGTTTATTTTTCCTTGTAGTTTTGATGTGTTTTCTTTTTTTGTTTGTGTTGGACAGGCCTTTCGGTGAGAATGTAGTTGGGTAAGGAGGGAATTAGACTTGGAGAAGGAGACTCGCAAGCCCACTCGACCTACCCACAAGAGGTACTCGACCGAGCTGGAAAGGAATTGAGGCCCATTTGATCTTCAAATCGCTAGAACGATCAAGTAGAGGGAAGAACAAGAAGAAAAATTTTGAAATTTCAAAGTTTGGTCAAGGTGCTCGACCGTGTACAGTCGAGTGTGGGGTCGAGTGGCAGCAAAAAGCAGGTCAAAGATTCCCAATTCAAATTTGAATGGTATGGACGCTCCACCCTTATCTCTTTGTCCCCTTAGCTTCTTTATATAGACCTTGCACGAAATTATACCTCTCACATTCTCTCATTTGCTCAAAACCATTGAATTCAAGTTTTAAAGTCTCTCTCATAGCTTATCTTTTGCTCAAGCTTAGTTCTTTCAATTTTTTGGTTCACTAACCCATTAACTTTGAGCTTTGAGTCTATTCCCTTTAGTTCTATTTGAAAAATGTCTTCAAGAATCACTAGGAAGTCTCAACAAACCGCTGCAACCTACATGGAACGTCATGATGCTAGCCTTGAATCAAGAGGAGAAGCTGGAAGGGCCACTCAACGCCCCACTCGATCATGCACTCGACCGAGTGGTGGTTCGAGCAGCCGGTCAAGCCAGATGTCGTGTCCAAGGAGAGAGAGAGTTGAGGAAGATCCTGAGAGGACTGAAAGTGAGGAGGAAAGGGAGTCAACTCTCAATGAGTTCATGAGGAGACACAAGGCCAAAGGGAAGAGGCCAGCAGTTGAGGTTGAACAAGAGGAGAGTGAGAATGAGAGTGAGGAAGAAAGTGAAAAAGAAGAGATAGAGGATGATGGAGAAGCTGAGTTCTGTGGGTTGTCAAAGAGACAACTCTATGATGCTTTCATGAGAATGGAGTTCTTAGGGACTAGATATCCACACAAGGAAACCATGGAGAAGCTAGCCATTGGTGAAGATGTGGAGTATCTCTTTGAGAAGAGCAACCTAACTAAGTTTATGGGGCTTTGCATGGAGGGATACAAAGAAGAGAGTTGTGAGTTTCTAGCCACAGTCAAGCTGCATACATATGCAAGGAAGGATGCTGAGTTTGGAGCTGGTCACATTGCTTTCACAATCAAAGGGAAAAGGTATGAACTTTCAATGAAGAAGATAGCCAATGTGTTTGGTTTTGAGGTTGGGAGCAATAGGAGTTTGATGATTCCAAGAGAAGAGCTCTATGCTGTGTGGGAAACCATTGGGGACAACAAATACTACTCATCCTCCAATTCCAAGAGTTCAAGGATAAGGAGCCCAGTCCTAAGGTACCTCCACAAAGCTCTTGCCAACACCTTCTTTGCTAGGAAGGAAACTGGGAATATTAATGAGAGGGAGCTAAAGATGATTGATTTGGCTCTCAATGGAGTCATCTTCCAAGCAAGAAATGGCACCATCATTCTTGGGAGCACTGTGGAGACTGACCTAGCAATGGTGCTCATTGACCACATGATTTACTTGAGAAGTTGGGTAGGCAAGTTGGAGAACAAAGGATCAAGAGGAGCACTAACCATTAGAGGCATCATTACTCCAATCCTACAAGCTGCTAAGGTTCCACTTAGAGGAGAAAGGGTTTCACCAAGATGGATTGACTCTAGCTACCTCACCTCTACTCTCATCCTAGTCAAGGAGATGCATCAAGGGAATCACATTTTCAACTTTGAACTTCCAACACTTGGGAAAAAGCAACTGATTTTGCCTAACCAAGAGCTCACCACCATTCAAGAAGGAGCCAACATTGACTTTTGGCCAGCTGAGGAGCATTTGTTTGATGGGATAGTTCAACTTAGAGTTGATGAAGCTGGAGATGTGCAAATGGCTGATGGGGAGGAGCAATTTTACTTTGAGGATTATGAGCTCAACCCAAGAGATAGTAGAGGAGTGAGGGAGGCTACCAAGAGATTAACCCTTCTGCAAAAATGGAACAAATGGCATGGGAAGAGGTTTGATAAGCTAAAGAAGAAGGTGACCAACATGGCTAAGTCCATCAAGGGCTTAAAGAAGGAGATCGCTGAGTTGAAGAGTGGGAATTCTTCACCTACACCATCAAGCCCTTTGAGGAGGAGTAGCTCAACTAGAGCACTTTCTAGAGTTGTGAACCCTGTGGAACCAGCTAGGGCCTCAATGTATGAGCCAAATCAGAGGAAGAGGAGCTCAACTACCCGAGAACAACCATTTTCAAGGTACTCGACCGGGTCACTCGAGCACCCACTCGACCGAGCACCTCCAATGCACTCGGCCGAGTTCCAGCCCAGATCAACCTATGGCTTTCCACCTCCAGCTGCTTATCCAGGATATCAAGGTTACCCTCCCATCCCACCCCAGTACTTCATGGATCCAGCACTCTACCAGCAGTTCTACCAGCAGCACGGTCAACATTTTGAAACTCGTGGTCCAGCTCGACCCCCCCACTCGAGCACGTACTCGACCGAGTCCCGGTCGATTCCCATCGTCGAGCTGCCCCAATCTCCACCTCCAAGTCACCAGCAAGACCCCAACTACTCCTATGACAGCATGCAGATGGATGTGGACAACTACTTCCACAATCCCTAAGGTACCACTATCACCTTCACTTGTAGATATCATTGCATTTGACATTGTGTTTTTTTTTTTTTTTTTTTTTTTTTTTTCATCTTGAATCCTCAATCAAATTTCTTTCACACAGGGACTGTGTGATTTAAGTTTGGGGGAGGGTTTGAGATAGCATTTGACATTGTGTTTTGTGATTCTTATTTCAAATTTTTAGCATCATCATGTTAATACTTGCATAGCATCTAAGGCATAGAAAAACCCTAAAAATTTGAAAATTTTTGCAAAAATCTTTATAAAAAAAAGAGTGTTCATGTAGTTTGCACTGCACATTAGGATCTTGTTTAGCATGTTTCATGTAGGATTGTATAGTATTTGCATTAGGGATCTATGATGAGTATTCCCTTGTTAGCTTGTTTATTCACTAGACTAGGATCAATGCCCAAGTTAATAGTACTTTGATGCTAGTTGAGTGGTTAGAAGAATAAGATTGAACCAAGCCTTGAATTCCTACATTGCATTTGGTCTAAATTGAAGCATGTTGAGATTTGAAACCATTTCCTATTTATAAGAACCTAATATTGATTTTCAATTATCAATGTGTGCATTGCTTTAAACTCATGGATACCATATACATATTTGGATCATCTTCTTCCTTTTTACCACTCTTGTTGATCCAAGTAGCTGATTTCCTCATTAAGAATCAGTTCCCCTACCCCTAAACCAAACCTTCTTTCAAGCCATGTTTATTCTTGTATGTGTGAGGCCTATTTTTGGGATTGAGCTTGGTAGAAAGTGTTAGGTTTGAACTGACAAGAGTAAAGCCTTGTGTAGTTCTAGTTTGCATTTTTCAAACTAGATAGGACTAGGTGGTTCACTTGTTGGGTTTGGGACTTGGCTGTCATGAAAAGAAAAGAGGAAAAAGAGAAAGAAAAGGTTAGAGTCTTTAGGAGGGGAATGTGTTTAAGTAAATTTAAAGTCTAGTGAAAGAATGGGAAGAATAAGGTTGTTTAAAGATGGTTCTAGTTAAAGAAAAGAAAGAAAGAAAAGAGAAGTCTAGCAAAATGCTTATATGTCTTAAGAATAAGAAGAAAAGAGAACCATAGCAAATAAGTAAGAATCCCCCATTCCACTAGAAAGATCAAATAAGAAACCTCTCCTAAGACTTTAAAACCAAAAGAGAAAAGGGTGAAAAAGAAGAAAAGAAGTTAAAGGGTAGCACTAGGATCAATTGGGTTTAGATTGATAGGATAAACACTTTGGGTGCCTTTGTTTAGACAAGGTTTTGTTCTTGTATGTGTCTAAGTGTTCTTACCTTTAGCATTCTTCTAAAGCTCAATCAATTTTTTTTATGAGAGAACCTTGATATTGATAAGCCCTACTCTAAAAAGAGACCATCATTGTCTCTAAACCTTTTACTGCCAAGCCAAATGAGTTTATGCATTGCATAGAATTGATTCATGTTCTTGATTAATGAATGTTAAAGGAAATGGTTGATTTGAATGCATGTGGATGTCTAAGGCTCAAATCAGTGAAGGTTGTGATATGCTTGTCTAAAGTCTTTAAGTATAGCTCATTCAACTTGCATCATAGTACTAGTAACTTGGACATTGATTCTAGATAGTCTATTTGCAAGCTTTAGGAGCTGAGATCCCACTTTCAAACCTCACCTACCTTCTTTTGTCTTGATTATTTGCTTGAGGGCAAGCAAAGACTAAGTTTGGGGGTGTTGATGTTAATATATTTTACCTTGTTTTCCCTTAGTTTATTCACAACTTTTGCATCTTTTGCTATCCATTTAGGCCATTATTGTGTAGCTTTAGGACTAATCATGCATTAGAGTATAGTTGCATTGCATTTGCATCTTTTCATGCATAAACAGGTGATTTTGGAGCTTAAGGAGCATGGAAGCAATCCTGAGGAGAAAACAAGAGAGTTAAGGCTGTAGAATCAAGGTCCGGAGTCCAACTCGACCGCACCACTCGACCGTGTGCTGAGAAGGACTCGACCGAGTGGAGAATGCACGAGAGAAGCCAGCTCGACCAGCCACTCGACCGAGCACTGGTCGAGTTGACCGAGCCGTTGACTACTTTGACTTTTTGTATTTTTAGGGCTTCCACCTCATCTCCTATAAAAAGCCCTTGTACCTGCAGCCACCAAGGACTCCAGCTTTTTAGAGAGTCTAAAACCTAGTTTTTACCTTTTTTAGATATTATTCCTTTGGCACTTTTCTTTTATTTTAGATTTTGTACTTGTTTGAGAGAGAAAGACTAGATTCTTATATTTTGTTTGTTTCATAACTTTCAAAGTATTAAGATTTCGAGTTTTATTCCTTCATCAATATTGTAGATCTCTGTTTCATCTTTCCAATGATGCAAGTTTCATTATTTTCTGGGTTTTTGACATATTTCACCATGTGTTCTTGTGAGTAGTTTGTTTAGGACCTTGAGGATGGGTTAGGCTGGGTTGATCTTGTGGTTTGTTTGATTTGGTCAAGCTTGATTGTTGTAGATCTCTTCTAGGCTAGATGATCTTAATGCTGATCCTATATCTGAGAAGGTAGGGTTTGATTTCAAGCATCTTAGCATCACAACAATGTTTAAGGAGCATACATAAGGCTAGATCTAGAGCTTACCATTAGGCTTGCTAAGAGATTAGAAGTCTTGTTTGGTTTGAGATGTATTGCTTAATGCCTGTTTGTGTAGATTCTTTTCTTTGTGAGAACAAGTCTAGAAATGCATAGGTTTGATTGTTTCTTGCCATGAGAGTGGATTAAACATGTCTTAGAATAGTATGTCTAGAGATCAGCTCAATGTTTGCTTGAGATTTGTTGACCAAGTTAGATAACCACAATGATTAGCTCAGCCCATGAATCCCTCCTCAAGGCCTTCTTTGTTTATTGAAATCTTAGTCTA
Organism: Camelina sativa; assembly: GCF_030686135.1. Taxonomy (NCBI): domain Eukaryota; kingdom Viridiplantae; phylum Streptophyta; class Magnoliopsida; order Brassicales; family Brassicaceae; genus Camelina; species Camelina sativa. The sequence goes on along the minus strand of NC_141880.1, from coordinate 21,946,259 downwards.
AATATCATTGCTTGCTTGTTGTTTGATAGTTTTAGCATTGCTCTGTTTTTCTTGTGTTGCTCTGTTTTCACGTTTAAGTCTAGCTCGACCACGTACTCGACCTACACTCGGTCGAGTGCTGCTCGAGTTCATCCCCAGAACTTGTGTTTTTGATTTGTGATTGTCTTGTTTCATTCCTGTTTCATTTCCATTGCATTCACGTAGTTTCCTATTCATTACTTGTCTTGCATTAGTTCATTAGCATAGTGTCTATCTCTGTTCTAGTTTCATTATAGCTTTAATTTGTCTGTTCTGTTTGCATTTAGTATCTTGTTCTAGTTGTTTTTACTTTCTGCATTTCTTATCTCATTTTAGGATTGTTAGTGACAAACAATCTTTACAATTGGCTTGACTTAGACTCATATGCACATCTTAATTGTTCACAATCACTCAGATAGGATTGACACCTCTTATACTGCAACTGCATAAGGGGAATTGAAACACCCTGACTTCTATTCACTCCATACATCATCATTCCATACATCATTCATTCATACACCACAAAGAAAGTCAGTTTCACCTGCGGATCTCCACTACCCTGAAGGCACTCAACCTGACACGGCAGAAGCTGTTCACTCGCCTGACCCGCAGCCTATGGACATATCTGAAGAAGAGTCACCTCAGCAGTTTGCCTTCTCCTAAGCAGAGCAGGCACATGAAAGGCACCAACAGGAATATCAGCCTTCTGCAGCGATGGAACAAACTTCAGGATAAATCTTACAAAGCTCTGCGAGGAACGGTGAAGGAGTTAACAAATTCTGTGAAAGGATTGACGCTTCGGGTCACTAAACTTGAAGAGGGAAGAACTCCTCCACCTCCACCCTCATCGAGCAATGTGCTCCCGAGAAGCAACTCTGCAAGCCTACTCAGGCGAGGCTCCAACCCAGCTGAACCCGCTAGAGCTACTTCTTTTGAGCCAGCCAGAGCTAGTTCCTTCGAACCTGCCAGAACCAGTTCCTTTGAGCAAAACCAGAGAAAGCGCAGAGCAACTAAACCACCATCAAGCTCGAAGAGAGGCTCGCCCTGTCCCACTGGATCTCGAAGATGAACACGCCAGCTCGACCCAACACGATCCATCATCCTACCCTCCCACCGCTGGTTACACCCTGGAGAGCATGGAGGCCTACCTTGACTCCCAATTCTCCTAAACGACCAAGTAACACTCCTCACTCATCTGTTTATACCATTGCATTTCATTTAGTTTGTTTTCTTTGTCTTTTGAACTCTCCTTCAAATTTTTGTTACACAAGGGACTGTGTAATTTAAGTTTGGGGGAGGGTTTGAGATGTATATAACTTGTTTTCTTTGTCTCTTATTTTCAAATTTTGCATCATTGAGTCTGCATACATATAAGCCATAGAAAACCCAAAAAAATTTGAAATTTTTTTAAATTTTCTATAAAAAAAAAGAGTGTTCATATAGTTGTAGTTGCATTTTAGATTAAGTCTTGCTTTGTTTTTAGTAGTTTGTACATATGCAGTAGTTTGTGCATATGTGTTAGGGGTCTGTGATGAGTTTGCCTCGTAGACATGCTGATTTACTAGATAAATTCAATGCCCAAGTTATTAGTTGTCTAACGCATGATCTAGCGAACCTGAAGTAAAACCGCACCATGTTTAGAATTCACAACTCTGCATTCTTGTCTAGATGGAAACATGTTGCGATCTGATGCCTTCCCTATTTACTTGAACTTAATCTTGACTCATAATTATCATGTTTTAAGCACTGAATCTGAACTCATGGATACCAATATACATACTTGGATTTTCTTTCACCTTTATACCACTCTAGGCTAATCCAAGTAGCTGATTCCCATTATTGGTAGAAAGTGTTAGGTCTGAGCCGACAAGAATGGAACCTTGTGTAGTTCTAGTTCGCGTTATCCGGACTAGATAGGACTAGGTGGGAACTTGTTACAGGGGTTTGGGATTCAATGTGTGCAGAAAGGAAAAGAAAAGAATGAAAAGAAAGGATAAAGTCTCTAGGAGGGGTAATCTGTCTCTAAATATGAATGTCTAGTAAAGGATTTGGGGAATGCAAAGTATAGAAAAAAAAGAAAGATGGTTCTAAGAAAAGAAAAGAAAGTTGTCAAAGAATGTATAGCAAAAGCTTTTGAAGTCTTAAGAAATAAGAAGGAAAAGAGGACCATAGTGTTTTATAAAAGAAACCCCAAATCCGCTAGGCAAAATCAAAAAGAAACCTCTCCTGAGACTTGGTACAAAAGGGTGAATGGGTATGATCAAAGAGCTAAAAGCTGAAGGGTAGAGTTAGGACAATCTGGGTTTAGAGAATTAGGAGTCAAACGCTTGGGTACTCTCGCGTAGACAAGGTTTTATTCCTGTATGCATTTGTTGGTCCTTACCTTTAGCCTTCTCCCAAAAGCTCAATCCATTTTCTTGAGAGAACCCTGATCAAAAACGATGAACCTACTCTAAAGGAGATCACCTTTATCTCCATCCTTTTCTTACCAAACCAAATGAGTTCATAGGCAATGTTTAAGCTTGATTCACGGTTCCAATTCAATGAATGTTAAAGGGATAGGTTGATTTGAATGCATGTCAAAGTTTAAACAGAGGCTAAGGCGTGTAAGGAAGAGCATGGCTAAAGTTTTTAAGTAGGACTCTCTCTCTCTTTGCGTTTTACAATTACTAACTTGGACATTGATTTTACCTATTTTATCAGCATGTTTTGGTTCTGAGCCCCCTCATTCAAACTTCTTCTTCAAGCTTAATCTTGATTATTTGCTTGAGGGCAAGCAAGAAATAAGTTTGGCGGAGTTGATGTATCTGCATTTTACTTGTTTTAGATCCTCATTTGCATTCACTTTAGCATCATTTCATCCTGTGTTTGTAGCATTTGCGTCTCATTCTTGCATAAATTCACTCACTTAGTAGTTTTCCATTAGCATTGCATACATTGTTGCATATGGAGTTGTTATCAAGTTTTGGAGAGCTTTTGGGAACACGAAGCTGAGCAGAGTGCAAGGCGAAAGAGAGCTCGATCGAGCTGGGAAGACGAAGTGAAGCAGAGGAAGTCGAACCAAGGCAGAATGACCAACTGAAGCGGAATCTAGCCTAACGCATGCAGAGCAGAAGACAAGGCGGAGCGACTGACACAAGAGGCAGAGCTCGATCGAGCTGATTGAAAGAAAAGACGGTCGAGCTGTCTGAGACAAAGAAGAGCTCGATCGAGCTGAAGTGGAACGCGAAACCAACGCTGGACAAGAGGAGAAAGCATAGCTCGATCAAGCTGTTGGGAGCAGAGGAGAGCGAGATCGTGCTAAGCATCAACCGACATAAAATTCGTTGACTTTGACTAGGGTTTTCACAAGTTTAGTATAAATATGTCTCTTTTGTTTAGACTTGAGAGGAGCTTTTTTTTAGCTATTTCTAGAACTTCTCTCAAGAAACAAAACGTGTTTAAGGCTTTGTAATTCGAATTCTCTTTTAATCTTTCAAGTTTTCATAGTTTTACATCTCTCTTTTATGCGTTATTATAATCTCTTTTCATAATGTTGCTTATTGAATTTTCTAGGTTTGGGTTCTTGAGCTTCATGATTTCTGAGTAGTGTTCTTAAAGTTCTTGAGGTTGGGTGAGATCCATGAGGTTTTCTTAGTCTTTTCTAGGGTTTTGATGTTTAAATCTTTTAGATCCCTTCTGGATTAGTGTTCTTCATGCTAGCTTCTTTCTGATCATCTGAAGCTTGACCCGAGGCATTTCCACCCGAGGGGGCTTGGTGAAATGTCTGATCTAGCTAATACCGGAGATTTACGTGCCTAGCCTAAGAGATTAGTTGTCTAGGGTGTTTATTGACATTGATTGATTGGTTGTTAATGCCTGCCTTGTTATGCTTCGCTAAAGAGATTTAGGTCTGGAGGTAACTTGGCTTGAGGGTCTCTATCACGAGAGTGGATTGACCTGTTGTTGAATCTTTCGTCTAGGGATAGCTTTGTTTAAAGTTTTATCGAATCTTTGTATTAAGACTAAGTTACTTCATGGATCATTGATACCCAGCCTCATGAGCTCTCTTTTATCATCTGTTTGCATCAGTTTACGTTTTGCTTGTTTCGCTTAGCTCTGCTTACTTTTGTTAGACACTGCTTAGTTTTGCTATTAGTTCTCCTTTTCTTTTGTTGCTTGCTCACTTAGGTTGTTAGAAAATCAAAACTAAGGTTCGCTTGACTTAGCTAGATTTGATTGCATCTTTTGTGGTTAATAGCTCACCCATTTGGTTTGACACCCTTTGTACTACAATGACAATTTAAGTGCTTAGGGAATTGAACTTCAGTAGAGTAGTAAAATCTTACTATCAATTTGGCGCCGTTGCCAATTGGGTGTTTGTCTGTTACATTTAAGATTTCCGATCTCTTAAGATCAAGCTGTTTTTCTTTTATTTTCGTTTACTGACTTGTTGGCTGTCTATCTTTTTGCTTCAGGAACACTCCTTCGACACACAGCTCGAGCAGTGCTGTTGAGTTCTCTCTTGCATGCAAACACGCTCCCAAGGCAGTCATAATCTCCTTTTCTGTGACGACATCGATCGTTTACCCCGCGCGTTGAGACAGCAAAGGAATCCAGTCGGATTAGATCAACAAGATCACGTTGGTATGGATAACCAACAGCACGACCCTCATGCACCTGGTGCACAAAACAATCTGCCACGCCAACCACGACACATTGGCGCTGGTGATGCTCCTAACACCCACACGCAGCGTCAGGGAATTGTGCCTCCCATCCCAAACAATAATTTTGAAATCAAGAGTAGTCTCATCTCTATGATTCAAGGCAACAAATTTCATGGCTTGCCGATGGAAGACCCTCTTGATCACCTGGACGAGTTTGACAGGCTCTGCAGCCTCACAAAGATCAATGGTGTCAGCAAAGATGCATTCAAGCTGCGCTTGTTCCCATTCTCTCTTGGTGACAAAGCACATCAGTGGGAAAAAGCTTTACCTCAGGGATCCATCACCTCTTGGGATGATTGTAAGAAGGCTTTTCTTGCGAAGTTCTTCTCTAACTCGCGGACTGCTAAGCTCCGCAATGCAATCTCCAGCTTTGCTCAGAAAAATGGTGAAACCTTCTGTGAAGCTTGGGAAAGATTCAAGAGCTCCACTACTAAATGTCCTCACCATTGTTTTAGTCAGGAATCCCTCCTTAGTACTCTCTACCGGGGCGTTCTGCCTAAGTTCAGGATGATGCTTGACACTGCAAGCAATGGCAACTTCCTGAACAAGGATGTTGAAGATGGTTGGGAGCTTGTTGAGAACTTAGCTCAATCTGACGGGAACTACAATGAGGATTATGATAGGACTTTTAGGAGCAACAACGATACTGATGACAACACCAGGAAGGAAATCAAGGCTCTTCAGGAGAAATTTGTCAGGATTTTGTTGGGTCAACAGAAGCAGGTTATTTCTGTCTGTGAAGTTGCGCAGATACAGGTCCCAGATGGGGAGGTTGATCCAATTGAGGAGTTATGCTACATGCAGAACCAAGGTGGCTACAATAGAGGTTTCAACAACTATAGAGCTAACCCGAATCTCTCCTACAGAAGCACAAACGTTGCTAATCCACAGGATCAAGTCTACCCTCAGCAACAACAACCTCAACAACAGCAGGCGCAGCAGCCGCACAAGCCCTTCGTTCCTTACAACCAGTATCAGAATTTTGCTCCGAAGCAGCAGTACTTTCAACCACAGCAGCAGGGCAACATGAGTGCACCTCCAGGTTTTCCACCTCAGGCACCACCTCCCGATATGACAACTATGCTTCAGCAACTTCTTCAAGGACAAGCAGCTGGTGCTCAGGATGTTGCCAAGAAGTTCTCTGAAATGCAACATAATTTTCACGATTTGAACACCAAAGTTGAGGCACTGAACTCTAAAGTGAAGTACCTAGAGAGCAACCACGCTACAACTTCTTCTGCAAAGCCTCAAGGCCAACTTCCAGGAAAAGCTATCCAAACCCCGAAAGAGTACAACCAAGCTCAAAGTATTACCCTTCACAGTGGCAGAAAACTCCCATCTCAAACAGGACCTACTGCAATCACTGTGGACAGTGATGAACAAGATGGGGAGGACTTCTGTGAACCAGAGATTCAAGCTGAGCAGAAGGAAGAGGAAGACAAGATCCAAGTTCAACCAGAGTTACAAGCTAAAACCTCGACTGAAAAAGCAACAGTTCCTGAAGCAAAGAAGTCAGTGTTCATCCCACCTCCTTACAAGCCTAAACTTCCATTCCCAGGAAGGTTCAAGAAAGAGTTGGTGGCAAAGTACAAAGCGCTTTTTGATAAACAAATGAAGGAGATCGAAGTGAAAATGCCTTTACTCGATGCTATTGCTCTCATACCTCAGTCCCACAAGTTTTTGAAAGATCTGGTAAATGAAAGAATCAAGGAGACTCGGGGGATGGTGGTACTAACTCATGAGTGTAGTGCTCTCATACAAAGGAAGTCTGTCATGGAAAAGCTCGGTGATCCAGGATGCTTCACTCTGCCATGCTCCCTTGGTCCATTCGCTTTCAATAATTGTCTCTGCGATCTTGGAGCATCTATCAGCTTGATGCCACTCTCCTTGGCTAAAAGATTAGGATTCACGAAGTTTGAACAATGCAATATCGCTATGATTTCGGCTGACAGGTCTGTGAGGTATGCTAATGGTATCTTAGAGGATTTACCTGTCAGAGTTGGAGATGTGGAGATTCCTACTGACTTCGTAGTATTGGAGATGGATGAAGGACCAAAGGATCCTCTGCTTTTGGGAAGGCCATTCTTGGCAACAGCTGGAGCAATCATTGATTGCAAGAAAGGTCTGATAGAGCTGAACCTTGGTGAAGATGGGTACTTACACTTGGAAACTGAAGCTTATCAGAAGATTTTGGACTCTCACAAAGAGGAAGAAGGATCTGCAGTCTTTGAGGACTTGAAAGCTCTACAAGCAGTGAATGTCAAGTGTGCAGACCAAGCAGAAAATCAAGGTTTGATGCTTTCACTCGACCTGCAAAGCTCTACAAGCAGTCCTGCGCCTGATGACTGGACTGAACTCAAAGCACCAAAGGTAGAACTCAAACCTCTACCGAAAGGGCTAAGGTACGCTTTCTTAGGCCCTAACTCTACTTACCCTGTCATAGTAAATGCTGAGCTTAGCCATGATGAATTGGAAATGTTGTTAACTGAACTGAAAAGGTTTATAAGGGCAATAGGGTATTCACTAGATGATATTAAAGGGATTTCTCCTAGTCTATGCACACATAGGATTCATCTTGAAAATGAAGCATACTCTAGTGTAGAACTCCAGCGTAGATTAAACCCAAACCTGAAGGAGGTAGTCAAGAAAGAAATCCTTAAGTTGCTAGATGCTGGTATTATCTATCCTATCTCTGACAGTACATGGGTTTCACCTGTACATTGTGTTCCTAAGAAGGGTGGGATAACTGTAGTGAAAAACGAAAAAGATGAGTTCATCCCCACTAGGACCATTACAGGGCATAGAATGTGCATAGACTATAGGAAGTTGAATGCTGCATCTAGGAAAGATCACTTCCCATTGCCTTTCATTGATCAAATGTTAGAAAGATTGGCTAATCATCCTTACTACTGTTTCCTTGATGGGTATAGTGGATTCTTTCAAATCCCTATACATCCAAATGATCAGGAAAAGACCACTTTTACTTGTCCTTATGGCACATTCGCCTACAGGAGAATGCCTTTTGGTCTTTGTAATGCACCTGCTACTTTTCAGAGGTGCATGACCTCTATTTTCTCGGATTTGATAGTGGAGGTGTTCATGGATGACTTTTCTGTGTATGGCTCCTCCTTCTCCTCCTGTTTGTTGAATCTGTGCAGGGTACTTACCAGGTGCGAGGAAACAAACTTGGTGCTGAAGTGGGAGAAATGCCACTTCATGGTCAGAGAAGGAATAGTCCTTGGGCACAAGATTTCCGAGAAAGGGATAGAGGTTGATAAGGCCAAAGTTGAGGTTATGATGCAGTTGCAACCCCCAACCAATGTGAAAGATATCAGAAGTTTCCTTGGGCATGCAGGGTTTTACAGAAGGTTTATCAAGGATTTCTCCAAGATAGCCAGACCTCTTACCAGGTTGCTCTGCAAGGAGACAGAGTTCATCTTTGATGATGAATGTTTGGAAGCCTTCAAGCTTATCAAGGAAGCTCTGATTTCTGCTCCAATAGTCCAAGCACCGAACTGGGACTATCCTTTCAAGATCATGTGTGATGCTTCTGATTACGCAGTTGGAGCTGTTCTGGGACAGCGAATTGATAAGAAGTTGCATGTCATCTACTATGCAAGCAGGACCCTTGACGACGCCCAAGGAAGATACGCCACCACTGAGAAGGAGTTGCTGGCAGTAGTGTTTGCATTTGAGAAGTTCAGGAGCTACTTGGTTAGTTCAAAAGTGATTGTCTACACGGACCATGCTGCACTGCGTTACATCTACGCAAAGAAGGACACCAATCCTAGACTTCTGAGATGGATACTTCTTTTGCAAGAGTTTGATATGGAGATCCTCGATAAAAAGGGGATTGAGAATGGAGTCGCTGATCACCTCTCAAGAATGCGGATTGAAGACATGGTCCCCATTAATGACTCAATGCCTGAAGAGCAACTAATGGTGTTTGAGACTCTGAATAAGAGTACATACGCTGGGTTAGAGTTGGAGATGGTTGAAGCACTGTCACTGAAGGAAGACAAGTTTCCATGGTATGCAGACCTTGTCAACTACTTGATCTGTGGAGAGGTTCCCAAGAGTTTGGACAGCTACAACAGGAAGAAGTTCTTCAGAGATGTCAACCACTACTTCTGGGATGAGCCTTACTTGTTCAAGAGAGGGTCTGATGGTCTGTTCAGAAGGTGTATAGCAGAAGAGGAAGTACAGGGTGTGCTTGAGCACTGTCATGGGTCAACGTATGGAGGACACTTTGCTGCATTCAAGACGGCCCAGAAAGTTTTACAAGCAGGTCTCTGGTGGCCTACTCTATTCAAGGATGCTCACACATTCATCACCAAGTGTGATGCTTGCCAAAGGATGTGTAATATCACAAGAAGGAATGAGATGCCTCAGAACCCAATCTTGGAAGTGGAAATATTCGATGTCTGGGAGATTGACTTCATGGGTCCCTTCAACCCTAAATCAAATGGCAACAAATACATCTTAGTGGCAGTTGACTATGTTTCTAAGTGGGTTGAAGCTATTGCAAGTCCCACCAACGATCATAAGGTTGTCTTGAAGCTGTTCAAAAGCATCATCTTCCCAAGGTATGGAGTACCAAGAGCTGTAATCAGTGATGGAGGAAGTCACTTTGTCAACAAGGTTTTTGATGGTATGCTGAAGAAGTATGGGGTGAAACACAAAGTAGCGACTGCTTATCACCCCCAAACCAGTGGGCAAGTAGAAGTCTCCAACAAGCAGATTAAGGGGATCCTGTCAAGAATTGTTGGGTTGTCTAGGAAGGATTGGTCTATGAAGCTGGATGAGACTCTCTGGGCTTATAGAACAGCTTATAAGACACCAATTGGAAGAACACCGTTTCAGTTAGTGTATGGTAAAACATGTCACCTTCCTGTGGAGGTTAAATACAAGGCGCTTTGGGCTATTAAGATGTTAAATCTGAACATTGACAAAGCACAAGCCAAGAGAGTTGTTGATCTACATGAGCTTGAGGAAATCAGACTTGATGCTTTTCATGACAAGAAGATTGTTGTGAAGGAACTAAAGTCTGGAGATCAAGTCTTGCTTTTCAACTCCAGACTTAAGTTGTTTCCTGGCAAGCTCAAGTCAAGATGGTTTGGACCATTTGAGATTAAAGAGCTTTTGCCATACGGATCAGTAACTCTGCTGAACAAGGATGGTAGTGAATTCACAGTAAATGGACAAAGGGTCAAGAAGTACCTTGCAGATCAAAAGATTCCGGAGGGGTCCTCTGTGCCTCTCTGTGATCCTCCAAAAGCCTAAAAGAAACAGGAAGTCAAGCTTATAGACTTAAAACAAGCTCACTTGGGAGGAAGTCCCATGTTTATCCTTGTATATATTTCTTTTTATTGCTATTTAGGTTGTTTTTGTTAGTTTTATGATTTTCTCAGGTTTTTAAAAGAAAAATCAAGTTCGTACACTATGTAGCTTGGCCCAATGCAGCGTGGTGATCGAGCTGGAGACGGAGTCAACACAAGTCAACATAGCAGCATTGGATTCCTTCCCATTTTCGCACAGCTCCTAAAAGTGGGTAGAACACGTTTTAAATCTTGTCCACCAAACTCAAGCTCGGTCCCACCACATGTCTCCTCCAACTCCACCATGTCTCCCACAAGACAACACAAAGCTGTCTCCTCTCACCCATCAAGTCGAGTTCTATCATCTCTCCACTATAAACAAAAGACTAAGTCACACTCTTCTTCACTCAACTTTGCATATCTCGTCTCTCTCCCTAAATCGTTTAAGCTTAGCCATACATTTCATCAACCTTAGCTTTTGCGATTCTTGCTCTCTCTCAAGTTCTCTAAGCTTCATCTCTGTTTCTCACCATGTTTAACAAGCTTAGATGGAAACCCAATACCAAGCCACTTGATGCTGAGCTAGCTAGAAGCATCACTGACAAGAGGCGGAGATACATTGAGGCAGTAGATGAAGAAGAGGAGGAACCACCAGTGGTTGAGGCAGAAGAAGAAGCAGAGGGTTCGCGTCTGACACGAAAGGAAGCTGCAGCCAAAGTAATAAGGCTTGCCAAAGCTAGAGGGTCACGCGCTTCAGCCGAACCTCAAGTAGACGACGTACAAAACGTGGAGCCAGTGCAACCTTCTAGGAGATCACTGGATACAACAGCTCGACGAACAATCCATCCACGGCGGTCACTGTCTCACGATAGAAACCCACAAACTCAGGATCGAGTTGTTAGCTCTGGGGAGTCGTCACGTAGGAGAGCTGAAATAGCTCAAGGAAAAAGACCAGTGGGGCGAGTAAGGCAGATTCAGGAGGATTTAACAGATTCAGAGGAATACACACCGCCAGCCACACCGTCAGGGGAGCAGCTCACTCCACAAGACTACTATAAGCTCTTCATGGAATGCGATTTCACTGCAACAAGATACCCGCATCGCTCTACCATGCGCAAGCTTGGAATTAAAGAGGACGTTGAGCTCCTATTCAAAAACTGTGGTCTTGGAAATTTTATGAGGTGTAACCGTGAAGCATACAAAGATGAAACCTGCCAGTTCCTCGCTTCTCTCAACGTGTACTACTATGAAGAAAGCGATGAAGACAAGTGTGGGCTAGGCTATTTTACATTCACGATCCACGGAAAACGCTACTCTTGCAGCATCACCAACTTAGAGAAGTTGTTTGGTTTCCCTAGCGGGACGGAAACCTGCCCCGACTTTGACGACAAAGAGTTGAAGGCACTTGGGAAACTATCAGCAATGGTGGTTACACATCCTCGAGAAGCAAGAGCAACAAAATTAGGAGTCCGACCATCAGATACTTTCACAAATGTGTTGCAAGCACTTTCTTTGCGCGCCAAGCTACCGGGACAGTCAACGAGAGTGAGCTTCAGATGATTGATCTCGCTCTTCAGAGCCTCCTCCCAACCACAATAGATGGCACTGTGCTTCGGGGAGACGGGTCAGACACACCTCTTTCCGTATATTTGTTAAGGCAGTTCCTAGCCTACCGCGATTGGGTAGTCAAAAACCGTGGGAAGAAGAATAACACGTTGACTGTTGGCGGGATAATCACTCCTATCCTATCCAATCGTGGTGTCCCCTTGCGCTCAGATCTTCATGAACTTCGCTCGTTGGATATGGGGTATCTGAATAAAGCACTGTTTCTTGACCATGGAGTGCATGAAGACAAGCTTATGTTTCGTTTCCATCACCCACGCATTGGTGACGCTAGGGTCTTACTTCCTAACCCAATTCTCACTACGCTGGAGGACATTCACAACATCTGGTTCCTCCCAAACCTTGCGGATCTCCACTACCCTGAAGGCACTCAACCTGACACGGCAGAAGCTGTTAACTCGCCTGACCCGCAGCCTATGGACATATCTGAAGAAGAGTCACCTCAGCAGTTCTGGTTCACACAGCCTCCTTCTCCTAAGCAGAGCAGGCACATGAAAGGCACCAACAGGAATATCAGCCTTCTGCAGCGATGGAACAAACTTCAGGATAAATCTTACAAAGCTCTGCGAGGAACGGTGAAGGAGTTAACAAATTCTGTGAAAGGATTGACGCTTCGGGTCACTAAACTTGAAGAGGGAAGAACTCCTCCACCTCCACCCTCATCGAGCAATGTGCTCCCGAGAAGAAACTCTGCAAGCCTACTCAGGCGAGGCTCCAACCCAGCTGAACCCGCTAGAGCTAGTTCTTTTGAGCCAGCCAGAGCTAGTTCCTTCGAACCTGCCAGAACCAGTTCCTTTGGGCAAAACCAGAGAAAGCGCAGAGCAGCTAAACCACCATCAAGCTCGAAAAGAGGCTTCCTTGTCCCACTGGATCTCGAAGATGAACATGCCAGCTCGACCCAACACGATCCATCATCCTACCCTCTCACCGCTGGTTACACCCTGGAGAGCATGGAGGCCTACCTTGACTCCCAATTCTCCTAAACGACCAAGTAACACTCCTCACTCATCTGTTTATACCATTGCATTTCATTTAGTTTGTTTTCTTTGTCTTTTGAACTCTCCTTCAAATTTTTGTTACACAAGGGACTGTGTAATTTAAGTTTGGGGGAGGGTTTGAGATGTATATAACTTGTTTTCTTTGTCTCTTATTTTCAAATTTTGCATCATTGAGTCTGCATACATATAAGGCATAGAAAACCCAAAAAAATTTGAAATTTTTTTAAATTTTCTAAAAAAAAAAAAAGAGTGTTCATATAGTTGTAGTTGCATTTTAGATTAAGTCTTGCTTTCTTTTTAGTAGTTTGTACATATGCAGTAGTTTGTGCATATGTGTTAGGGGTCTGTGATGAGTTTGCCTCGTAGACATGCTGATTTACTAGAAAAATTCAATGCCCAAGTTATTAGTTCTCTAACGCATGATCTAGCAAACCTGAAGTAAAACCGCACCATGTTTAGAATTCACAACTCTGCATTATTGTCTAGATGGAAACATGTTGCGATCTGATGCCTTTCCTATTTACTTGAACTTAATCTTGACTCATAATTATCATGTTTTAAGCACTGAATCTGAACTCATGGATACCAATATACATACTTGGATTTTCTTTCACCTTTATACCACTCTTGGCTAATCCAAGTAGCTGATTCCCATTACTGGAACAGTTTCCCCCACCATTAGCCTACCCTTCTTTCAAGCCAAAATTATCTCTGTGTGTGAGGCCTTATTTTTCGGATTGAGCTTGGTAGAAAGTGTTAGGTCTGAGCCGACAGGAATGGAACCTTGTGTAGTTCTAGTTCGCGTTATCCGGACTAGATAGGACTAGGTGGGAACTTGTTACAGGGGTTTGGGATTCAATGTGTGCAGAAAGGAAAAGAAAATAATGAAAAGAAAGGATAAAGTCTCTAGGAGGGGTAATCTGTCTCTAAATATGAAAGTCTAGTAAAGGATTTGGGGAATGCAAAGTATAGAAAAAAAAGAAAGATGGTTCTAAGAAAAGAAAAGAAAGTTGTCAAAGAATGTATAGCAAAAGCTTTTGAAGTCTTAAGAAATAAGAAGGAAAAGAGGACCATAGTGTTTTAGAAAAGAAACCCCAAATCCGCTAGGCAAAATCAAAAAGAAACCTCTCCTGAGACTTGGTACAAAAGGGTGAATGGGTATGATCAAAAGAGCTAAAAGCTGAAGGGTAGAGTTAGGACAATCTGGGTTTAGAGAATTAGGAGTCAAACGCTTGGATACTCTCGGGTAGACAAGGTTTTATTCATGTATGCATTTGTTGGTCCTTACCTTTAGCCTTCTCCCAAAAGCTCAATCCATTTTCTTGTGAGAACCCTGATCAAAAACGATGAACCTACTCTAAAGGAGATCACCTTTATCTCCATCCTTTTCTTACCAAACCAAATGAGTTCATAGGCAGTGTTTAAGCTTGATGCACGGTTCCAATTCAATGAATGTTAAAGGGATAGGTTGATTTGAATGCATGTCAAAGTTGAAACAGAGGCTAAGGCGTGTAAGGAAGACCATGGCTAAAGTTTTTAAGTAGGACTCTCTCTCTCTTTGCGTTTTACAGTTACTAACTTGGACATTGATTTTACCTATTTTATCAGCATGTTTTGGTTCTGAGCCCCCTCCTTCAAACTTCTTCTTCAAGCTTAATCTTGATTATTTGCTTGAGGGCAAGAAAGAAATAAGTTTGGCGGAGTTGATGTATCTGCATTTTACTTGTTTTAGATCCTCATTTGCATTCACTTTAGCATCATTTCATCCTGTGTTTGTAGCATTTGCGTCTCATTCTTGCATAAATTCACTCACTTAGTAGTTTTTCATTAGCATTGCATACATTGTTGCATATGGAGTTGTTATCAGGTTTTGGAGAGCTTTTGGGAACATGAAGCTGAGCAGAGTGCAAGGCGAAAGAGAGCTCGATCGAGCTGGGAAGACGAAGTGAAGCAGAGGAAGTCGAACCAAGGCAGAATGACCAACTGAAGCGGAATCTAGCCTAACGCATGCAGAGCAGAAGACAAGGCGGAGCGACTGACACAAGAGGCAGAGCTCGATCGAGCTGATTGAAAGAAAAGACGGTCGAGCTGTCTGAGACAAAGAAGAGCTCGATCCAGCTGAAGTGGAACACGAAACCAAAGCTGGACAAGAGGAGAAAGCATAGCTCGATCGAGCTGTTGGAAGCAGAGGAGAGCGAGATCGTGCTAAGCATCAACCGACTTAAAAATCGTTAACTTTGACTAGGGTTTTCACAGGTTTAGTATAAATATGTCTCATTTGTTTAGACTTGAGAGGATCTTTTTTTTTAGCTATTTCTAGAACTTCTCTCAAGAAACAAAACGTGTTTAAGGCTTTGTAATTCGAATTCTCTTTTAATCTTTCAAGTTTTTATAGTTTTACATCTCTCTTTTATGCTTTAGTTTATATAATCTTGTTAATCTCTCTTTAATCTCTTTTCATAATGTTGCTTATTGAATTTTCTGGGTTTGGGTTCTTGAGCTTCATGATTTCTGAGTAGTGTTCTTAAAGTTCTTGAGGTTGGGTGAGATCCATGAGGTTTTCTTAGTCTTTTCTAGGGTTTTGATGTTTAAATCTTTTAGATCCCTTCTGGATTAGTGTTCTTCATGCTAGCTTCTTTCTGATCATCTGAAGCTTGACCCGAGGCATTTCCACCCCGAGGGGGCTTGGTGAAATGTCTGATCTAGCTAATACCGGAGATTTACGTGCCTAGCCTAAGAGATTAGTTGTCTAGGGTGTTTATTGACATTGATTGATTGGTTGTTAATGCCTGTCTTGTTATGCTTCGCTAAAGAGATTTAGGTCTGGAGGTAACTTGGCTTGAGGGTCTCTGTCACGAGAGTGGATTGACCTGTTGTTGAATCTTTCGTCAAGGGATAGCTTTGTTTAAAGTTTTATCGAATCTTTGTATTAAGACTAAGTTACTTCATGGATCATTGATACCCAGCCTCACGAGCTCTCTTTTATCATCTGTTTGCATCAGTTTACGTTTTGCTTGTTTCGCTTAGCTCTGCTTAGTTTTGTTAGACACTGCTTAGTTTTGCTATTAGTTCTCCTTTTCTTTTGTTGCTTGCTCACTTAGGTTGTTAGAAAATCAAAACTAAGGTTCACTTGACTTAGCTAGATTTGATTGCATCTTTTGTGGTTAATAGCTCACCCATTTGGTTTGACACCCTTTGTACTACAATGACATTTTAAGTGCTTAGGAAATTGAACTTCAGTAGAGTAGTAAAATCTTACTATCAGGGCATGAACTCCAACACCGAGCTTGTGGGATATTGTGACGCAGATTGGGCCGGTGATAGGACAGATAGGCGATCTACGACTGGCTACTGCACATTCATAGGAGGAAACCTAGTAACTTGGAAGACCAAGAAACAAAAAGTAGTGTCGATGTCAAGTGCCAAATCTGAATACCGAGCAATGAGGAAGCTAACCACCGAGCTCACATGGCTTAAGGCATTACTAGAAGATTTAGGCATCAAGTCATCAACACCAATTCCTATGCATTGCGACAATGAAGCTGTTATACACATAGCCACAAACTCGGTGTTCCATGAAAGAACCAAACACATCGAGTTGGATTGTCACAAGGTCCGAGAAAAGATTGAAGAAGGGGTCACGCTCCCATACCACACACCAAGTGTAGATCAGCTCGCTGACACCTTTACCAAGGCTGCAAGTCGCCAAGTTTGTGATCACATTTACAACAACCTTGGACTTGTGGACTTGACACACCCTTGATCTCTAGCCCTCTACCCATGACCATCACACTCTTTTTCCCTCAAGATAGTTTTGTCCCATGATGTTTTCTATTTTGAGGTTTTTTAACGAGGTGATGGCTTATGGGCCGCCAAGCTTAGCTGTCATACTAAGCTAAGCTTGAGGGGGAGTATTGATCTAAGAGGAGGAGGATATGAGATCAAGGTCGGCCGTACGAGTGTCCGTACAAGTGGCTGTACGAGTGTCTGTACAACCAAGATCAATAGGCCATGAATCGGTTTGTGAAATAAAGAAGAGGCCTGGGGATGTTAAGGCCCAAGCAGAAGAAGGATCGAGAAGATGGAAGATAAATATCTAGTGAAGAGAAAGGTCACATGTTACCTTGGTGTACGAGTGGTAGGCGAGTCAACCAAGAGAAGGGCAGGTCGCTTTCACCATTAAGAATGATCAAGACATGCCCAATAAAGTCACTATCTCCCTTCCTTTGTATCTAACGGCTATATGCCCTTTGTCTCTCTATATTAAGCCATGTAACAAACCTAAGAACCAAGCTAATTAAGTCTTTTGTTCTAACTCTCTCTTTCTCTCTCAATTCTCTCCATTCTCTACATTATATTCCGCAATTCTAACATTAAACCCATTTTATCCCAAAATAGGCTTAAACTGAGAAAACAGGCTAAAACGGAGAGAAACATTGATTTGAAGCAGTAAACAGCTATGTCACTCTTTCTGGGTAAAAATATGTAACAATCCAATGCATTTGACTAATTATAAGAATTTGGGTTGAATTTGGAGTGTTTAGACAACACTTAAACCCGTTTTATCCCAAACAAGCTAAAACTGAGAAATAAGACTAAGACCGAGAGAAAACATAGATTCGAAGGAGTAAACAGCTATGTCACTCTTTCTAGGGTCAAAATATGTAACAGTACAATGTATTTTACTAATTATAAAAGTTTGGGTTGAATTTGGAGTGTATAGACACCACTTTTACCCATTTTTTCCCAAAATAGGCTAAAACCGAGAAAACATTGATTCGAAGCAGTAAATTGCTTTTTTACTGTTTCTAGGGTCAGAATATGTGACAACCCAATGCATTTGACTAATTGTAAGAGTTCGGGATGAATTTGGAGTGTTTAGACAACACTTAAACCCGTTTTATCCCAAAATAGGTTTAAACCGAGAAAACAGGCTAAAACCGAGAGAAACATTGATTTGAAGCAGTAAACAGTTATGTTACTCTTTCTAGGGTCAAAATATGTAACAATCCATTGCATTTGACTAATAATAAGAGTTCGGGTTGAATTTGGAGTGTTTGGACAACACTTAAACCCGTTTTATCCCAAAGCAGGCTAAAACCGAGAAAACAGGCTAAAACCGAGAGAAAACATAGATTCGAAGTAGTAAACAATAATGTTACTCTTTCTAGGGTCAAAATTTGTAACAATACAATGCATTTGACTAATTATAAGAGTTTGGACTGAATTTGGAGTGTTTAGACACCACGTTTACCCATTTTTTCCCAAAACAGGGTAAAACCGAGAAAACATTGATTCGAAGCAGTAAATTGCTTTGTTACTGTTTATAGGGTCAGAATGTGTGATAACCCAATGAAATTGACTAATTGTAAGAGTTCGGGATGAATTTGGATTGTTTAAATAACACTTAAACCCGTTTTATCACAAAATAGGCTTAAACTGAGAACACAGGCTAAAACAGAGAAAAGAGGCTAAAACAGAGAGAAATATTGATTTAAAGCAGTAAACAGTTGTGTTACTCTTTCTAGGGTTAAAATATGTAACAATCCAATGCATTTGACTAATTATAAGATTTCGGGTTGAATTTGGAATGTTTCGACAACATTTAAACCCGTTTAATCCCAAAACAGGCTAAAACCCAAAAAACAGGCTAAAATCGAGAGAAACATTGATTTGAAGCAATAAACAGCTATGTTACTCTTTCTATGGCTAAAATATGTAACAATCCAATGCATTTGACTAATTATAAGAGTTCGGGTTGAATTTGGAGTTTTTAGACAACACTTAAACCCGTTTTATCCTAAGACAGGCTAAAACCGAGAAAACATTGATTCGAAGCAGTAAATTGCTTTGTTACTGTTTCTAGGGTCAGAATGTGTGACAACCCAATGCAATTGACTAATTGTAAGAGTTCGGGATGAATTTGGAGTGTTTAGACAACACTTAAACCCGTTTTATCCCAAAATAGGCTTAAACCAAGAAAACAAGCTAAAACGGAGAGAAACATTGATTTAAAGCAGTAAACAGCTATGGTACTCTTTCTAGGGTAAAAATATGTAACAATCCAATGCATTTGACTAGTTATAAGAGTTTGGGTTGAATTTGGAGTGTTTAGACAACACTTAAACCTGTTTTATCCCAAAACATGCTAAGACCGAGAGAAAACATAGCTTTGAAGCAGTAAACAGAGATGTTACTCTTTCTAGGGTCAAAATATGTAACAATACAATGCATTTTATCCCAAAACAGGCTAAAACCGAGAGAAAACATAGATTCGAAGCAGTAAATAACTATGTTACTCATTATATGGTCAAAATATGTAACAATACATTGCATTTGACTAATTATAAGAGTTTGGACTAAATTTGGAGTGTTTAGACACCACTTTTACCCATTTTCCCAAAACAGGGTAAAACCGAGAAAACATTGATTCGAAGCAGTAAATTGCTTCGTTACTGTTTCTAGGGTCAGAATGTGTGACAACCCAATGCATTTGACTAATTGTAAGAGTTTGGGATGATTTCGGAGTGTTTAGACAACACTTAAACCCATTTTATCCCAAAATAGGCTTAAACCGAGAAAACAGGCTAAAACGGAGAGAAACATTGATTTGAAGCAGTAAACAGCTATGTCACTCTTTCTGGGTGAAACTGACTTTTTCTGTGGTGTGGTGAATGATGAATGTATGGAATGATGAATGAATGGATGTCAGGGTGTTTCAATTCCCCTTATGCAGTTGCAGTATAAGAGGTGTCAATCCTATCTGAGTGTTTGTGAACAATTAAGATGTGTATATGAATCTAAGTCAAGCCAAATGTAAAGGTTGTTTGTCACTAACAATCCTATAATGAGATATGAAATGCAGAAAGTAAAAACAACTAGAACAAGACACTAAATGCAAATAGAACAGACAAATTAAAGCTATAATGAAACTAGAACAGAAATAGACACTATGCTAATGAACTAATGCAAGACAAGTAATGAACAGAAAACTAAGTGAATGCAAGAGAAATGAAACAAGAATGAAACAAGAGATAAGACAGGACAACTACAAAGCATGAACACAAATTCTGGGGACGAACTCGAGCAGCACTCGACCGAGTGTAGGTCGAGTACAGGGTCGAGCTAGACTAAACGTGAAAACAGAGCAACACAATAAAAACAGAGCAATACAAAAACGAATCAAACAACAAGCAAGCAATGATATTTAGACTAAGATATTAATAAACAAAGAAGGCCTTGAGGAGGGATTCATGGACTGAGCTAATCATTGTGGTTATCTAACTTGGTCAACAAATCTCAAGCAAACTTTGAGCTAATCTCTAGACATACTATTTAAGACATGTTTAATCCACTGTCATGGCAAGAAACAATCAAACCTATGCCTTTCTAGACTTGTTCTCACAAAGTAAAGAATCTACACAAGCAGGCATTAAGCAATACATCTCAAACCAAACAAGACCTCTAATCTCTTAGCAAGCCTAATGGTAAGCTCTAGATCTAGCCTTATCTATGCTCCTTAAACATTGGTGTGATGCTAAGATGCTTGAAATCGAACCCTACCTTCTCAGATATAGGATCAGCATTAAGAACATCTAGCCTAGAAGAGATCTACAACAATCAAGCTTGACCAAATCAAATAAACCACAAGATCAATCCAGCCTAACCCATCCTCAAGGTCCTAAGCAAACTACTCACAAGAACACATGGTGAAATAAGTCAAAAACCCAGAAAATATTGAAACTTGCATCATTAGAAAGATGAAACAGAGATTTACAAAATTGATGAAGAAATGAAACTCGAAATCTTAATATCTTGAAAGTTATGAAACCAACGAAATACAAGAATCTAGTCTTTCTTTCTTAAACAAGTACAAAATCTAAAAATAAAAGAAAGTGCAAAAGGAATAAATCTAAAAAAGGTAAAAACTAGGTTTTAGACTCTCTAAAAAGCTGGACTCTTTGGTGGCTGCAGGTACAAGGGCTTTATATAGGAGATGAGGTGGAAGCCCTAAAAATACAAAAAGTCAAAGCAGTCAACGGCTCGGTCAACTCGACCAGTGCTCGGTCGAGTGGCTGGTCGAGCTGGCTTCTCTCGTGCATTCTCCACTCGGTCGAGTCCTTCTCAGCACACGGTCGAGTGTCTGGTCGAGTGTGCGGTCGAGTTGGACTCTGGACCTTGATTCTTCAGCCTTAACTCTCTTGTTTTCTCCTCAGGATTGCTTCACTTCTCCTCAGCATCGCTTCCATGCTCCTTAAGCTCCAAAATCACCTGTTTATGCATGAAAAGATGCAAATGCAATGCAACTATACTCTAATGCATGATTAGTCCTAAAGCTACACAATAATGGCCTAAATGGATAGCAAAAGATGCAAAAGTTGTGAATAAACTAAGGGAAAACAAGGTAAAATATATGAACATCAACACCCCCAAACTTAGTCTTTGCTTGCCCTCAAGCAAATAATCAAGACAAAAGAAGGTAGGTGAGGTTTGAAAGTGGGATCTCAGCTCCTAAAGCTTGCAAATAGACTATCTAGAATCAATGTCCAAGTTACTAGTACTATGATGCAAGTTGAATGAGCTATACTTAAAGACTTTAGACAAGCATATCACAACCTTTATTGATTTGAGCCTTAGACATCCACATGCATTCAAATCAACCATTTCCTTTAACATTCATTAATCAAGGACATGAATCAATTATATGCAATGCTTAAACTCATTTGGCTTGGAAATAAAGGCTTTGAGACAATGATGGTCTCTTTTTAGAGTAGGGCTTATCAATACTAAGGTTCTCTCATGAAAATGGATTGAGCTTTAGAAGAATGCTAAAGGTAAGAACACCTAGACACATACAAGAATAAAACCTTGTCTACCCAAAGGCTCCCAAAGTGTTTTATCCTAGCAATCTAAACCCAAATGATCCTAGTTCTACCCTTTAACTTCTTCTTTTCTTTTTCACCCTTTTCTCTTTTGGTTTTCAAGTCTTAGGAGATGTTTCTTATTTGATCTTTCTAGTGGGATGGGGGATTCTTACTTATTTGCTATGGTTCTCTTTTCTTCTTATTCTTAAGATATATAAGCACTTTGCTAGACTTTCCTTTTCTTTCTTTTCTTTTCTTTAATTAGAACCATTCTCAACATTTTGTTTTTACTTCCCATCCTTTCACTAGACTTTTACTTAAACCCATTCTCTTCTTAAAGACTCTACCCACTTTTCTTTTTTTCTTTATCCTCTTTTCTTTTCATAACAGCCAAGTCCCAAACCCAACAAGTGAACCACCTAGTCCTATCTAGTTTGAAAAATGCAAACTAGAACTACACAAGGCTTTACTCTTGTCAGTTCAAACCTAACACTTTCTACCAAGCTCAATCCCAAAAATAGGCCTCACACACACAAGAATAAACATGGCTTGAAAGAAGGTTTGGTTTAGGGGTAGGGGAACTGATTCTTAATGAGGAAATCAGCTACTTGGATCAACAAGAGTGGTAAAAAGGAAGAAGATGATCCAAATATGTATATGGTATCCATGAGTTTAAAGCAATGCACACATTGATAATTGAAAGTGAATATTAGGTTCTTATAAATAGGAAATGGTTTCAAATCTCAACATGCTTCAATTTAGACCAAATGCAATGTAGGAATTGTTCAATCTTATGCTTCTAACCACTCAACTAGCATCAAAGTACTATTAACTTGGGCATTGATCCTAGTCTAGTGAATAAACAAGCTAACAAGGGAATACTCATCATAGATCCCTAATGCAAATACTATACAATCCTACATGAAACATGATAAACAAGATCCTAATATGCAATGCAAACTACATGAACACTCTTTTTTTTTTTAAAAGAATTTTGCAAAAATTTTCAAATTTTTAGGGTTTTTCTATGCTTTAGATGCTATGCAAGTATTAACATGATGATGCTAAAAATTTGAAATAAGAAAACAAAACACAACATCAAATGCTATCTCAAACCCTCCCCCAAACTTAAAATCACACAGTCCCTGTGTGAAAGAAATTTGATTGAGGATGCAAGATTAAAAACAAATCACAAAACACAACATCAAATGCAATGCTATTTACAAGTGAAGGTGATAGTGGTACCTTAGGGATTGTGGAAGTAGTTGTCCAAATCCTCTTGCATGCTGTCATAGGAGTAGTTGGGGTTTTGTTGATGACTTGGAGGTGGAGATTGGGGCAGCTCGACGATGGGAATCGACCGGGACTCGGTTGAGTACGTGCTCGAGTGGGAGGGGTCGAACTGGACCACGAGTGTCAAAACTCTGACCTTGCTGCTGGTACAACTGCCGGTAGAGTGCTGGATCCATGAAGTACTGGGGTGGGATGGGAGGGTAACCTGGATATCCTGGATAAGCAGCTGGAGGTGGGAAGCCATATGGTGATCTGGGCTGGAACTCGGCCGAGTGCATCTGGGGTGCTCGGTCGAGTGGGTGCTCGAGTGACCCGGTCGAGTACCTTGAAAATTGTTGTTCTCGGGTACTTGAGCTCCTCTTCCTCTGATTTGGCTCATACATTGAAGCCCTAGCTGGTTCCACAGGGTTCGCAACTCTAGAAAGTGCTCTAGTTGAGCTACTCCTCCTCAAAGGGCTTGATGGTGTAGGTGAAGAATTCCCACTCTTCAACTCAGCTATCTCCTTCTTTAAGCCCTTGATAGACTTAGCCATGTTGGTCACCTTCTTCTTCAGCTTATCAAACCTCTTCCCGTGCTATTTGTTCCATTTTTGCAAAAGAGTTAATCTCTTGGTAGTCTCCCTCACTCCTCTACTATCTCTTGGGTTGAGCTCATAATCCTCAAAGTAAAATTGCTCCTCCTCATCAGCCATTTGTGCATTCCCAGCTTCCTCAACTCTAGGTTGAACTATCCCATCAAACAAATGCTCCTCAGCTGGCCAAAAGTCAATGTTGGCTCCTTCTTGAATGGTGGTGAGCTCTTGGTTAGGCAAAATCAGTTGCTTTTTCCCAAGTGTTGGAAGCTCAAAGTTGAAAATGTGATTCCCTTGATGCATCTCCTTGGCTAGGATGAGAGTAGAGGTGAGGTAGCTAGAGTCAATCCATCTTGGTGAAACCCTTTCTCCTCTAAGTGGAACCTTAGCAGCTTGTAGGATTGGAGTAATGATGCCTCCAATGGTTAGTCCTCCTCTTGATCCTTTGTTCTCCAGCTTGCCTTAGGACTGGGCTCCTTATCCTTGAACTCTTGGAATTGGAGGATGAATAGAATTTGTTGTCCCCAATGGTTTCCCACACAGCATAGAGCTCTTCTCTTGGAATCATCAAACTCCTATTGCTCCCAACCTCAAAACCAAACACATTGGCTATCTTCTTCATTGAAAGATCATACCTCTTCCCCTTGATTGTGAAAGCAATGTGACCAGCTCCTAACTCAGCATCCTTCCTTGCATATGTGTGCAGCTTGACTGTGGCTAGAAACTCACAACTTTCTTCTTTATACCCTTCCATGCAAAGCCCCATAAACTGGGTTAGGCTGCTCTTCTCAAAAAGGAACTCCACATCTTTATCAATGGCTAGCTTCTCCATGGTCTCCTTGTGTGGATACCTAGTTCCCAGGAACTCCATTCTCATGAAGGCTTCATAAAGTTGCCTCTTTGTCAATCCACAAGATTCTGCTTCTCCATCATCCTCTCCCTCTTCTTCTTCACCTTCTTCTTCACTCTCACTCTCAACCTCCTCTTGTTCAATCTCAACTGCTGGCCTCTTCCCTTTGGCCTTGTTTCTTCTCATGAAATCACTAAGAGTTGGCTCCCTTTCTTCTTCACTTTCAGTCCTCTCAGGATCTTCCTCAACTGACTCTCTCCTTGGACACGGCACCTGGCTCGACCAGATGCTCGAACGGCCACTTGGTCCGGTGCATGATCGAGTGGGTCGTCGAGTGGCTCTTCCAGCCTATCCTCTTGATTCAAGGATAGCATCATGACATTCCATGGAGGTTGCAGCAGTTTGTTGAGACTTCCTAGTGATTCTTGAAGACATTTTTCAAAAAGAACTAAAGGGAATAGACTCAAAGCTCAAAGTTAATAGGTTAGTGATCCAAAAACTTGAAAGAACTAAGCTTGAGCAAAAGATAAGCTATGAGAGAGACTTTAAAACTTGAATTTAATTGTTTTGAGCAAATGAGAGAGTGTGAGAGGTATAATCTCGTGCAAGGTCTATATAAAGAAGCTAAGGGGACAAAGAGACAAGGGTGGAACGTCCATACCATTCAAATTTGAAATGGGAATCTTTGACCTGCTTTTTGCTGCCACTCGACCCCACACTCGACTGTACACGGTCGAGCACCTTTACCAAATTTTGAAATTTCAAAATTTTTCTTCTTGTTCTTCCCTCCACTTGATCGTTCTAGCGATTTGAAGATCAAATGGGCCTTAATTCCTTTCTAGCTCGGTCGAGTACCTCTCGTGGGAAGGTCGAGTGGGCCTGCGAGTCTCTTTCTCCAAGTCTAAATCTCTCCTTACCCAACTACATTTTCACCTAAAGGCCTGTCCAACACAAACATAAAAGAAAACACATCAAAACTACAAGGAAAATAAACCATATTTACAAAGGATACCTTAGGGACTTCCTCCATAGTGAGCTTGTTTAAAGTCACTAAGCTTGACTTTGGTGTCCTTTTTAGACTTAGTTTAGATACCAAGGAGGTGATGAAATCCTCCCTGGAACCTCTTGATCACTGTGAAGTTGATCCTTGATCTCCTCACCCTTAACACACAAACCATATTTCTTCTTGATTTTGAGCCTTGGTCTTGCTTTCCTTAAAGACCTCTTGTTCAGCTTAACTTGGAGATCCTCAACCATACTAGTCAACTCTTGAACTGACCTCTTAAGCTTTTCCACAGAATCATCTTGAAAGGAGAGCTTAGCCTTTGGAGTTGCTTCACCACTTAAGCCTTCTTGACCTCCTTTGTCCTTGATAGTAAAAAGTTGATCATTGATGGAGGGCAGATTGGTTGGGTTATAGATGTCAAATTTCATGGTTATATCTTCAGCAATGTTCAAGGTCACAAGACCCTCTTTGACATCAATAACTGCTCCAACAGTGGCTAAGAATGGCCTTCCAAGAATGATTGGATCTTCAGGTTCCTTGTCCATCTCCAACACCACAAAATCAGTGTGAACCCTTGTCTTCCCTATCTTGACTGGGACATTCTCCAACCTTCCAACTATCTCCTTGTTTGACCCATCAGCTAGGCATATATGAAGGTTCGTGGATTTGAAATCAGTTCTCCCAAGCTTTTGTGCTATGGAGTATGGCATCACACTTGTTGAAGCTCCCAAATCACAAAGGCATTGGTTGTAGTGAAGGTAACTGATTGTGCAAGGTAGATAGAATGGTCCTGGATCCTCAAGCTTGATTGGAATGATAACTCCTCCAAGGTCCTCAAGATCCTTCTCATCTTGAGCTTCAGCCTTCTTCTTTGACAAATCAAGCAAAAAATCTTTGTAGAGAGGATATGGATCATACTGTTCCAAGGCAGGTCCTCTCTCTTCTTCTTGGTAAGCAATGGTGATCTCTTGTATGGCCATCACTTCTTCTTCTTTCTCAATCACAACCACTTCCTTCAAATCCTTCTCTTCCTCTTGTTGCTTAGCCATCATCTCCTTTCTCTCAATGATTTCCCTAAGCTCCTTAATCTTTTGTGCTTTGAAACGTCCTGGGAATGGAAGAGGTGGCTTATAGGCAGGGGAAATGTACTTAGCATGCTTGGCAGCTTCTGAGTCTGCAACTCGATCGACCACTCGAGCATGCACTCGGTCAAGTGGCTGTTTGAGTACTTGGTCGAGTGCAATAGCGGACTCCAGTTACTTTGCACAAACGTCACTTGGGGCTTCAGTAACTAATGAATTCCCCCAAACTTGGACTTCACTGTCCTCAGTGACTTCCTCATCAGAGATATGAATGGCTTTTGCAGTGAACTCCCTTGGATTTTGAACAGCTTTTCCAGGGAGTTGGTTGGGTTTAGGAGCTGAAGTACAGACAATGTTACTCTCCATATACTTCACTCTAGAGTTGAGACCTTCAAACTTCATGTTCAGATCATTGTACTGTGATGTGAGCCTTTGATTCAATTCAGCAAACTATTTGGCTTCCTCAATCTTGCCTTGTGTTTGCCCAATCAACAGCTGTTGCATCATTGCTCTTAAGTCTTGTTCCTGGCCTTGGTTAGTCTGAAACCCTGGTGGGGGACACAATTGGGGCTGGAACACTTGTTGCTGCTGCTTTGGTGCATAGTTGTGCTGTTGTTGAGGCTGAGGAGGTGGATAGACTTGGTCTTGAGGGTTGGCTACATTGGTGCTCCTATAAGAGAGATTGTTCTGCTTGAAACCTCCACCTTGGTTGTAGCCTTTGTATCCTCCTCCTTGGTTTTGCATGTAGCACAACTCAGCAAATTCATTCTCCCCCTCTTGAACTGGAGCTTCTTCTTCATCAATGAAGTGAATGGACTTGGACTGGCTTAGGAGTATCTTGTCAAGCTTCTCATTGACCATCTTCAAATCCTTCTTATACTTGTCCTCTTGTTCAGTTGAGGAGCCCCTTATGGTCCTATCATAATCCTCATTATAATTGCCATCAGACTGAGCAAGATTCTCAACTAATTCCCATCTTTCTTCCACATTCTTGTTGAGGAAGTTTCCATTAGAGGTTGTATCAAGAAGCATCCTGATCTTGGGAAGTACTCCTCTATACAAGGTGCTAAGGAGTGACTCATTGCTGAAGCCATGGTGAGGACACTGAGTCTGGAATCCTTTAAACCTCTCCCAAGCTTTACAAAAGCTCTCATTATTCCTTTGAGCAAACCCAGAAATTTCATTCCTCAATCTAGCAGTCCTTGGATTGGAGAAGAACTTGGCCAGAAAAGCTTTCTTGCATGCATCCCATGTGGTTATAGCTCCAGTAGGAAGAGTCTTCTCCCAAAGGTGACCTTTGTCTGCAAGAGAAAATGGGAAGAGTCTCAACTTGAATCCATCTTCACTCACTCCATTAATCTTTGTGAGTCCACATATTCTGTTAAATTCATCAAGGTGATCTAGAGGATCCTCCATTGGCAACCCATGAAATTTGTTGGCCTATATCATGGAGATTAATCCACTCTTGATCTCAAAGTTATTGTTTGCTACTGAAGGTAGCACAATTCCAGCCCTTTGGTTGTGGGTATGGGTGCATCTCCTGCACCAATATGCCTTGGTCTCTGCTCATGGATAGCTGGTTGCTCCATGATGTCTTGATCTTCTTGTTGTTGAACTACTCTTCTTTGCTTTTGTCTCAAACCCTTTTGTAGCCTGTGGATGTTGTCAATAGGCTGTTGAAGACTGTCTTTGCCTTTTGACCTTGTGTGCATCAACAAACTCGACTACAGACTCGAACAGGTACACGGTCGAGCGCAGGCTCGAGTGGGTGGTCGAGTCGACTGGGAAGTAATGGCTATTTGGATCCGGCTTCTGGCTCGATCAAGTGCTCGATCACAGCTCGGTCGAGTGGTGGTCGAGTGGGTGGTCGAGTAGGTACCTGAAACTCAAGACAGCCAAGCAAAGGAAGATTCGAGTTCAGTAACGTCACAAGTGTTTAAACGAACTTAATCTTAGACTAATAATGATCCTAAATGTCACAAAACACACTCAAATGGGCAACGTCGCCAAATTGAAACTGACTTTTTCTGTGGTGTGGTGAATGATGAATGTATGGAATTATGAATGAATGGATGTCAGGGTGTTTCAATTCCCCTTATGCAGTTGCAGTATAAGAGGTGTCAATCCTATCTGAGTGTTTGTGAACAATTAAGATGTGTATATGAATCTAAGTCAAGCCAAATGTAAAGGTTGTTTGTCACTAACAATCCTATAATGAGATATGAAATGCAGAAAGTAAAAACAACTAGAACAAGACACTAAATGCAAATAGAACAGACAAATTAAAGCTATAATGAAACTAGAACAGAAATAGACACTATGCTAATGAACTAATGCAAGACAAGTAATGAACAGAAAACTAAGTGAATGCAAGAGAAATGAAACAGGAATGAAACAAGAGATAAGACAGGACAACTACAAAGCATGAACACAAATTCTGGGGACGAACTCGAGCAGCACTCGACCGAGTGTAGGTCGAGTACAGGGTCGAGCTAGACAAAAGGTGAAAACAGAGCAATACAATAAAAACAGAGCAATGCAAAAACGAATCAAACAACAAGCAAGCAATGATATTTAGACTAAGATATTGATAAACAAAGAAGGCCTTGAGGAGGGATTCATGGGCTGCGCTAATCATTGTGGTTATCTAACTTGGTCAACAAATCTCAAGCAAACTTTGAGCTAATCTCTAGACATACTATTCTAAGACATGTTTAATCCACTGTCATGGCAAGAAACAATCAAACCTATGCATTTCTAGACTTGTTCTCACAAAGTAAAGAATCTACACAAGCAGGCATTAAGCAATATATCTCAAACCAAACAAGACCTCTAATCTCTTAGCAAGCCTATTGGTAAGCTCTAGATCTAGCCTTATCTATGCTCCTTAAACATTGGTGTGATGCTAAGAGGCTTGAAATCAAACCCTACCTTCTCAGATATAGGATCAGCATTAGGAACATCTAGCCTAGAAGAGATCTACAACAATCAAGCTTGACCAAATCAAATAAACCACAAGATCAATCCAGCCTAAGCCATCCTCAAGGTCCTAAGCAAACTACTCACAAGAACACATGGTGAAATAAGTCAAAAACCCAAAAAATATTGAAACTTGCATCATTAGAAAGATGAAACAGAGATCTACAATATTGATGAAGAAATGAAACTCGAAATCTTAATATCTTGAAAGTTATGAAACCAACAAAATACAAGAATCTAGTCTTTCTTTCTTAAACAAGTACAAAATCTAAAAATAAAAGAAAGTGCAAAAGGAATAAATCTAAAAAAGGTAAAAACTAGGTTTTAGACTCTCTAAAAAGCTGGACCCTTTGGTGGCTGCAGGTACAAGGGCTTTATATAGGAGATGATGTGGAAGCCCTAAATATACAAAAAGTCAAAGCAGTCAACAGCTCGGTCAACTCGACCAGTGCTCGGTCGAGTGGCTGGTCGAGCTGGCTTCTCTCGTGCATTCTCCACTCGGTCGAGTCCTTCTCAGCACACGGTCGAGTGTCTGGTCGAGTGTGCGGTCGAGTTGGACTCTGGACCTTGATTCTTCAGCCTTAACTCTCTTGTTTTCTCCTCAGGATTGCTTCACTTCTCCTCAGCATTGCTTCCATGCTCCTTAAGCTCCAAAATCACCTGTTTATGCATGAAAAGATGCAAATGCAATGCAACTATACTCTAATGCATGATTAGTCCTAAAGCTACACAATAATGGCCTAAATGGATAGCAAAAGATGCAAAAGTTGTGAATAAACTAAGGGAAAACAAGGTAAAATATATGAACATCACTAGGTAAAAATATGTAACAATCCAATGCATTTGACTAATTATAAGAATTTGGGTTGAATTTGGAGTGTTTAGACAACACTTAAACCCGTTTTATCCCAAACAGGGTAAAACTGAGAAAACAGACTAAGACCGAGAGAAACCATAGATTAGAAGGAGTAAACAGCTATTTCACTCTTTCTAAGGTCAAAATATGTAACAATACAATGCATTTTACTAATTATAAAAGTTTGGGTTGAATTTGGAGTGTTTAGACACCACTTTTACCCATTTTTCCCCAAAATAGGCTAAAACCGAGAAAACATTGATTCAAAGCAGTAAATTGCTTTTTTACTGTTTCTAGGGTCAGAATGTGTGACAACTCAGTGCATTTGACTAATTGTAAGAGTTCGGGATGAATTTGGAGTGTTTAGACAACACTTAAACCCGTTTTATCCCAAAATAGGTTTAAACCGAGAAAACAGGCTAAAACCGAGAGAAACATTGATTTGAAGCAGTAAACAGTTATGTTACTCATTCTAAGGTCAAAATATGTAACAATCCATTGCATTTGACTAATAACAAGAGTTCGGGTTGAATTTGGAGTGTTTAGACTACACTTAAACCCGTTTTATACCAAAACAGGCTAAAACCGAGAGAAAACATAGATTTGAAGAAGTAAACAACTATGTTACTCTTTCTAGGGTCAAAATATGTAACAATACAATGCATTTGACTAATTATAAGAGTTTGGACTGAATTTGGAGTGTTTAGACACTACGTTTACCCATTTTTTCCTAAAACAGGGTAAAACCAAGAAAACATTGATTCGAAGCAGTAAATTGCTTTGTTACTGTTTCTAGGGTCATGCAATTGACTAATTGTAAGAGTTCGGGATGAATTTGGAGTGTTTAGACAACACTTAAACTCGTTTTATCCCAAAATAGGCTTAAACAAGAAAAACAAGCTAAAACGGAGTAAACAGTAAACAGCTATGGTACTCTTTCTAGGGTAAAAATATGTAACAATCCAATGCATTTGACTAATTATAAGAGTTTGGGTTGAATTTGGAGTGTTTAGACAACACTTAAACCCGTTTTATCCCAAAACAGGCTAAAACCGAGAGAAAACATAGATTTGAAGCAGTAAACAGAGATGTTACTCTTTCTAGGGTCAGAATATGTAACAATAAAATGCATTTTATCCCAAAACAGGCTAAAACCGAGAAAACAGGCTAAAACCGAGAGAAAATATAGATTCAAAGCAGTAAACAGATATGTCACTCTATCTAGGGTCAAAATATGTAACAATACAATGCATTTTACTAATTATAAGAGTTTGGGTTGAATTTGGAGTGTTTAGACACCACCTTTACCCATTTTTTCCCAAAACTGGCTGAAACCGAGAAAACATTGATTCAAAACTGTAAATTACTTTGTTACTGTTTCTAGGGTCAGAATGTGTGACAACCCAATGCATTTGACTAATTGTAAGAGTTCAGGATGAATTTGGAGTGTTTAGACAACACTTAAACCCGTTATATCCTATAATAGGCTTAAACCGAGAAAACAGGCTAAAAAGGAGACAAACATTGATTCAAAACAGTAAAGAGCTATGTTACTCTTTCTAGGGTAAAGATATGTAATAATCCAATGCATTTGACTAATTATAAGAGTTTGGGTTGAATTTGGAGTTTTAGACAACACTTAAACCCGTTTTATCCCAAAACAGGCTAAAACCGAGAAAGCAGGCTAAAACCGAGAGAAAACATAGATTCGAAGGAGTAAACAGCTATGTTACTCTTTCTAGTGTCAAAATATGTAACAGTACAATGCATTTTACTAATTATAAGAGTTTGGGCTGAATTTGGAGTGTTTAGACACCATTTTTACCCATTTTTCCCAAAACAGGCTAAAACTGAGAAAACGTTGATTCGAAGAAGTAAATTGCTTTGTTACTGTTTCTAGGTTCAGAATGTGTGACAACCCAATGCAATTGACTAATTGTAAGAGTTCGGGATGAATATGGAGTGTTCAGACAACACTTAAACCTATTTTATCCCAGAATAAGCTTAAACCGAGAAAACAGGCTAAAACGGAGACATACATGTATTTGAAGCAATAAAAAGCTATGTTACTCTTTCTAGGGCAAAAATATGTAACAATCCAATGCATTTGACTAATTATAAGAGTTCGGCTTGAATTTGGAGTGTTAGACAACACTTAAACCCGTTTTATCCTAAAACAGGCTAAAACCAAGAAAAAAGGCTAAAACCGAGAGAAAACATAGATTCGAAGTAGTAAATAGCTATGTTACTCTTTCTAGGGTCAAAAGATGTAACAGTACGATGCATTTTACTAATTTTAAGAGTTTGGGTTGAATTTGGAGTGTTTAGACACCACATTTACCCATTTTTCCCAAAAGAGGGTAAAACCGAGAAAACATTGATTCGAAGCAGTAAATTGATTTGTTACTGTTTCTAGGGTCAGAATGTGTGACAACCCAATGCAATTGACTAATTGTAAGAGTTCGGGATGAATTTGGAGTGTTTAGACAACACTTAAACTCGTTTTATCCCAAAATAAGCTTAAACCAAGAAAACAGGCAAAAACGGAGAGAAACATTAATTTAAAGCAGTAAACAGCTATGGTTCTCTTTCTAGGGTAAAAAAATGTAACAATCCAATGCATTTGACTAGTTATAAGAGTTTGGGTTGAATTTGGAGTTTTAGAAAACACTTAAACCCGTTTTATCCCAAAACAGGCTAAAACCGAGTGAAAACATAGATTTGAAGCAGTAAACAGAGATGTTACTTTTTCTAGGGTCAAAATATGTAACAATAAAATGCATTTTATCCCAAAACAGGCTAAAACCGAGAGAAAACATAGATTCGAAGCAGTAAATAACTATGTTACTCTTTATAGGGTCAAAATATGTAACAATACATTGCATTTGACTAATTATAAGAGTTTGGACTGAATTTGGAGTGTTTAGACACCACTTTTACCCATTTTTTGCCCAAAACAGGCTAAAACCGAGAAAACATTGGTTCGAAGCAGTAAATTTCTTTGTTACCGTTTCTAAGGTCAGAGTGTGTGACAATCCAATGCATTTGACTACTTGTAAGAGTTCGGGATGAATTTGGAGTGTTTAGACAACACTTAAACCCGTTTTATCCCAAAATAGGCTTAAGCCGAGAAAACAGGTTAAAACCAAGAGAAACATTGATTTGAAGCAATAAATAGCTATGTTACTCTTTCTAGGGTCAATATATGTAACAATCCAATGCATTTGACTAATTATAAGAGTTCGAGTTGAATTTGGAGTGTTTAGACAACACTTAAACCTGTTTTATCCCAAAACAGGCTAAAACCGAGAAAACAGGCTAACACCGAGAGAAAACATAGATTCAAAGCAGTAAACAGATATGTTACTCTTTCTAGGGTCAAATATGTAACAATACAATGCATTTTACTAATTATAAGAGTTTGGGTTGAATTTGGAGTGTTTAGACACCAGTTTTACCCATTTTTCCCAAAACAGGCTAAAACCGAGAAAACATTGATTCAAAGCAGTAAATTGCTTTGTTACTGTTTCTAGGGTTAGAATGTGTGACAACCCAATGCATTTGTCTACTTGTAAGAGTTCTGGATGAATTTGGAGTGTTTAGACAACACTTAAACCCGTTTTATCCCAAAATAGGCTTAAACCGAGAAAACAGGCTAAAACCGAGAGAAACATTGATTTGAAGCAATAAACAGCTATGTTACTCTTTCTAGGGTAAAAATATGTAACAATCCAATGCATGTGACTAATTATAAGAGTTTGGGTTGAATTTGGAGTTTTAGACAATACTTAAACCCGTTTTATCCCAAAACAGGCTTAAACCGAGAAAACATGCTAAAACCGAGAGAAAACATAGATTCGAAGCAGTAAATAGCTATGTTACTCTTTCTAGGGTCAAAATATGTAACAATACAATGCATTTTACTAATTATAAGAGTTTGTGTTGAATTTGGAGTGTTTAGACACCACTTTTACCCATTTTTCCCAAAACAGGCTAAAACTGAGAAAACATTGATTCGAAACAGTAATTTGATTTGTTACTGTTTCTAGGGTCAGAATGTGTGACAACCCAATGCAATTGACTAATTGTAAGAGTTCAGGATGAATTTGGAGTGTTTAGACAACACTTAAACCCCTCTTATCCCAAAATAGGCTAAAACCGAGAAAAATAGGCTAAAACGGAGAGAAACATTGATTTAAAGCAGTAAACAGCTATGTTACTCTTTCTAGGGTAAACATATGTATTAATCCAATGCATTTGACTAATTATAAGAGTTTGGGTTGAATTTTGAGTGTTCAGACACCACTTTTACCCATTTTTCCCAAAACAGGCTAAAACCGAGAAAACATTGATTTGAAGCAGTAAATTGCTTTGTTACTGTTTCTAAGGTCAGAATGTTAGAATTGCGGAAATGATCTAAGTAGAGTTGAGAGACTAAACAAGAAAAGAGAATGATGAATCGAAAAAAGACTTAATTAGTGTATTTCATATGTTTGTTACATAACTATATATAGAGGGACATTGACTATGTAGCCGTTGGTGATACAAAAGGAAGGAGAGAGTTCATAGTACAATCGGCCTTAATGATGAAAGTGACATCTCCTTCCCTTGGTCGACTCGCTTCCACTTGCTCTCAAGGTAGACATGTGACTTCCTAGATATTTTGCTCTCCTCTCTTCTAGATCCTTCTTTCCATGGGCTTCAATATTGATCAAGGCCTTCTCTTCTTATTTATCAAACCGAACCATGGCCTAAAGGCCTAAGCCGTACAGACGCTGGTACGGACATTCGTACGGACGTGCGTACGGCCGGTCTTGTTCTCAAGCTCTAGATCAATACAGAATGTGTGACAACCCAATGCATTTGACTAAATGTAAGAGTTTGGGATGAATTTGGAGTGTTCAGACAACACTTAAACCCGTTTTATCCCAAAATAGGCTTAAACCGAGAAAACAGGCTAAAACCGAGAGAAACATTGATTTGAAGCAGTAAACAACTATGTTACTCTTTCTAGGGTCAAAATATGTAACAATCCAATGCATTTGACTAATTATAAGAGTTTGCATTGAATTTGGAGTTTTAGACAACACTTAAAGCCGTTTTATCCCAAAACAGGCTAAAACCGAGAAAATAGGCTAAAACCGAGAGAAAACATAGATTCGAAGCAGTAAACAGCTATGTTATTCTTTCTAGGGTTAAAATATGTAACAATACAATGCATTTTACTAATTATAAGAGTTTGGGCTGAATTTGGAGTGTTTAGACACCACTTTTACCCAAAACAGGCTAAAACCGAGAAAACATTGATTCGAAGCTGTAAATTGATTTGTTAGTGTTTCTAGGGTCAGATGTGTGACAACCCAATGCATTTGACTAATTGTAAGATTTCGGGATGAATTTGGAGTGTTTAAACAACACTTAAACCCGTTTTATCCCCAAATAGGCTTAAACCGAGAAACCGGCTAAAACCGAGAGAAACATTGATTTGACGCAATAAACAGCTATGTTACTCTTTCTAGGGTCAAAATATGTAACAATCCAATGCATTTGACTAATTATTAGAGTTTGGGTTGAATTTGGAGTGTTTAGACAACACTTAAACCCGTTTTATCCCAAAACTGGCTAAAACAGAGAGAAAACATAGATTCGAAGCAGTAAACAGATATGTTACTCTTTCTAGGGTCAAAATTTGTAACAATACAATGCATTTTACTAATTATAACAGTTTGGGTTGAATTTGGAGTGTTTAGACACCACTTTTACCCATTTTTGCCAAAACAGGCTAAAACCGAGAAAACATTGATTCGAAGCTGTAAGTTGATTTGTTACTGTTTCTAGGGTCAGAATGTGTGACAACCCAATGCAATTGACTAATTGTAAGAGTTCGGGATGAATTTGGAGTGTTTAGACAACACTTAAACCCCTTTTATCCCAAAATAGGCTTAAACCTAGAAAACAGGCTAAAACGGAGAGAAACATTGATTTAAAGCAGTAAACAGCTATGTTACTCTTTCTAGGGTAAAAATATGTAACAATCCAATGCATTTGACTAATTATAAGAGTTTGGGTTGAATTTGGAGTGTTTAGACACCACTTTGACCCACTTTTCCCAAAACAGGCTAAAACCGAGAAAACATTGGTTGGAAGCAGTAAATTTCTTTGTTACTGTTTCTAAGGTCAGAGTATGTGACAACCCAAT
Source organism: Camelina sativa (assembly GCF_030686135.1). NCBI lineage: Eukaryota > Viridiplantae > Streptophyta > Magnoliopsida > Brassicales > Brassicaceae > Camelina > Camelina sativa. The sequence continues at coordinate 21,909,895 of NC_141880.1, read as the reverse complement.
GCATTTGACTAATTGTAAGAGTTCGGGATGAATTTGGAGTGTTTAGACAACACTTAAACCCGTTTTATCCCAAAATAGGCTTAAACCGAGAAAACAGGCTAAAACCGAGAGAAACATTGATTTGAAGCAATAAACAGCTATGTTAATCTTTCTAGGGTCAAAATATGTAACAATCCAATGAATTTGACTAATTATATGAGTTCGGGTTAAATTTGGAGTGTTTAGACAACACTTGAACCCTTTTTATCCCAAAACATGCTAAAACCGAGAAAACACGCTAAAACCGAGAGAAAACATAGATTCGAAGCAGTAAATTGCTTTGTTACTCTTTCTAGGGTCAAAATATGTAACAATACAATGCGTTTTACTAATTATAAGAGTTTGGGTTGAATTTGGAGTGTTTAGACAACACTTAAACCCGTTTTAATCCAAAACAGTATAAAACCGAGAAAACAGGCTAAAACCGAGAGAAAACATAGATTTGAAGCAGTAAACAGCTATGTTACTCTTTCTAGGGTCAAAATATGTAACAATACAATACATTTTACTAATTATAAGAGTTTGGGTTGTATTTGGAGTGTTTTGACACCACTTTTACCCATTTTTTGCCCAAAACAGGCTAAAACCGAGAAAACATTGGTTCGAAGCAGTAAATTTCTTTGTTACCGTTTCTAAGGTCAGAGTGTGTGACAACCCAATGCATTTGAGTAATTGTAAGAGTTCGGGATGAATTTGGAGTGTTTAGACAACACTTAAACCCGTTTTTTCCCAAAATAGGCTTAAACCGAGAAAACAGGCTAAAACCGAGAGAAACATTGATTTGAAGCAGTAAACAACTATGTTACTCTTTCTAGGGTCAAAATATGTAATAATCCAATGCATTTGACTAATTGTAAGAGTTCGGGTTGAACTTGGAGTGTTTAGACAACACTTAAACCCGTTTTATCCCAAACAGGCTAAAACCAAGAAAACAGGCTAAAACCGAGAGAAAACATAGATTCGAAGCAGTAAACAACTATGTCAGTCTTTCTAGGGTCACAATATGTAACAATACAATGCATTTTACTAATTATAAGAGTTTGGGTTGAATTTGGAGTGTTTAGACACCACATTTACCCATTTTTCCCAAAAGAGGCTAAAACCGAGAAAACATTGATTCGAAGCAGTAAATTGCTTTGTTACTGTTCTAGGGTCAGAATGTGTGACAACCCAATGCAATTGACTAATTGTAAGAGTTCGGGATGAATTTGGAGTGTTCAGACAAGACTTAAACCCCTTTTATCCCAAAATAGGCTTAAACCGAGAAAACAGGCTAAAACGGAGAGAAACATTGATTTAAAGCAGTAAACAGCTATGTTACTCTTTCTAGGTTAAAAATATGTAACAATCCAATGCATTTGACTAATTATAAGAGTTTGGGTTGAATTTGGAGTGTTTAGACACCACTTTGACCCATTTTTCCCAAAACAGGCTAAAACCGAGAAAACATTGGTTGGAAGCAGTAAATTTCTTTGTTACTGTTTCTAAGGTCAGAGTATGTGACAACCCAATGCATTTGACTAATTGTAAGAGTTCGGGATGAATTTGGAGTGTTTAGACAACACTTAAACCCGTTTTATCCCAAAATAGGCTTAAACCGAGAAAACAGGCTAAAACCGAGAGAAACATTGATTTGAAGCAATAAACAGCTATGTTAATCTTTCTAGGGTCAAAATATGTAACAATCCAATGAATTTGACTAATTATATGAGTTCGGGTTAAATTTGGAGTGTTTAGACAACACTTGAACCCTTTTTATCCCAAAACATGCTAAAACCGAGAAAACACGCTAAAACCGAGAGAAAACATAGATTCAAAGCAGTAAATTGCTTTGTTACTCTTTCTAGGGTCAAAATATGTAACAATACAATGCATTTTACTAATTATAAGAGTTTGGGTTGAATTTGGAGTGTTTAGACAACACTTAAACCCGTTTTAATCCAAAACAGTATAAAACCGAGAAAACAGGCTAAAACCGAGAGAAAACATAGATTTGAAGTAGTAAACAGCTATGTTACTCTTTCTAGGGTCAAAATATGTAACAATACAATGCATTTTACTAATTATAAGAGTTTGGGTTGTATTTGGAGTGTTTAGACACCACTTTTACCCAGTTTTTGCCCAAAACAGGCTAAAACCGAGAAAACATTGGTTCGAAGCAGTAAATTTCTTTGTTACCGTTTCTAAGGTCAGAGTGTGTGACAACCCAATGCATTTGAGTAATTGTAAGAGTTCGGGATGAATTTGGAGTGTTTAGACAACACTTAAACCCGTTTTTTCCCAAAATAGGCTTAAACCGAGAAAACAGGCTAAAACCGAGAGAAACATTGATTTGAAGCAGTAAACAACTATGTTACTCTTTCTAGGGTCAAAATATGTAATAATCCAATGCATTTGACTAATTGTAAGAGTTCGGGTTGAACTTGGAGTGTTTAGACAACACTTAAACCCGTTTTATCCCAAACAGGCTAAAACCAAGAAAACAGGCTAAAACCGAGGGAAAACATAGATTCGAAGCAGTAAACAGCTATGTCACTCTTTCTAGGGTCACAATATGTAACAATACAATGCATTTTACTAATTATAAGAGTTTGGGTTGAATTTGGAGGGTTTAGACACCACATTTACCCATTTTTCCCAAAAGAGGCTAAAACCGAGAAAACATTGATTCGAAGCAGTAAATTGCTTTGTTACTGTTTCTAGGGTCAGAATGTGTGACAAACCAATGCAATTGACTAATTGTAAGAGTTCGGGATGAATTTGGAGTGTTTAGACAACACTTAAACCCGTTTTATCCCAAAATAGGCTTAAACCGAGAAAACAGGCTAAAACCGAGAGAAACATTGATTTGAAGCAATAAACAGCTATGTTACCCTTTCTAGGGTAAAAATATGTATCAATACAATGCATTTGACTAATTATAAGAGTTCGGGTTAAATTTGGAGTGTTTAGACAACACGTAAACCCGTTTTCTCCCAAAACAGGTTAAAACCGAGAAAACAGGCTAAAACGGAGAGAAAACATAGATTCGAAGCAGTAAACAGCTATGTCACTCTTTCTAGGGTCACAATATGTAACAATACAATGCATTTTACTAATTATAAGAGTTTGTGTTGAATTTGGAGTGTTTAGACACCACTTTTACCCATTTTTCCCAAAACAGGCTAAAACTGAGAAAACATTGATTCGTAACAGTAAATTGATTTGTTACTGTTTCTAGGGTCAGAATGTGTGACAAACCAATGCAATTGACTAATTGTAAGAGTTCAGGATGAATTTGGAGTGTTTACACAACACTTAAACCCCTCTTAACCCAAAATAGGCTAAAACCAAGAAAAATAGGCTAAAACGGAGAGAAACATTGATTTAAAGCAGTAAACAGCTATGTTACTCTTTGTAGGGTAAAAATATGTATCAATCCAATGCATTTGATATTGATCAATAAGACACTCGAGACTTGAAGGTGTCCGTACGGCCGTCCGTACGCCCGTCCGTACACTTACCAATAAGGCCGAGCTATATCAAATGAAATGAGAAGAGGCGAGGCTGGACTACTTAGCAAAGCCCATTAGAAGGATCTCGAAGACACAATAAAGCCGTTGGAGGATAAGGTCACGGGTCGCCTCCCTTAAGGAAACCAAGTCATGTCACTATCATCCTTGGGATCTACCCACTCCTTCCTTTATGTCCCTATCAACAAGTTGTCGAGTGTAATAGAGGGTTGCCCTAGTTTCTTTCCTTGCTATTTATAGTTCTTAGCCGACATTGTAATGAATATACTAATGGAATCATATGTTTTCTCACTTCTCTCTACATAGTTCACTCAATCTCTCTCAAATTGTTCTCTTTGCTTCCGTCTAAACCCAACATGGTATCAGAGCAAGTCCTTTGATCCTTGAATCTCTAAATCTAGTCATGTTCTTCCTTATACCCCTAAACCCTCCAAATACTACTCGCTATTCTCTCTATTCTCTTATTCACCTTACACTACTTCCATTTCAATATTCTACCTAGTTTATTCTATTTTGTCGTTTCAAATCGGTAACAATGGATAACACCAAACCCATTGTAACCCCGGTAGTGCTCAAAGGAGCAAATTACTTGTTGTGGAAGAGAACCACAAAGACCGCACTTAGTGGCCGGGGGCTGTGGATCCATGTTGAAACGGACCAGCTTCCCAAGAAAGCTACTAAGGAAGATGGTAAAGAAGAGAAGGAAGAAGACAAGGAGGCTGATCTCGAGAAGGAAGTTAAGTGGTTCCAAGAAGATCAGACAGTGCTTGCCATTCTCCAAAACTCGCTAGACGCACCTATCCTTGAAGCCTATTCATACTGCGAGACGGCCAAGGAGTTGTGGGAGACGCTAGCGAATGTCTATGGGAACGTGACCAACCTAACCCGAGTGTTTGAAGTCAAGAAGGCAATCAATGGACTTCATCAAGAAGATTTGGAGTTCACGAAGCACTTTGGGAAGTTTAGGTCACTATGGGCCGAGCTCGAGATGCTCCGACCGAGTACAATTGATCCAGCCATCCTCAACGAGAGAAAGGAGCAAGACAAGGTGTTTGGCCTCCTACTCACCCTTAACCCGACGTTTAATGACTTAATCAAGCATATCCTCCGGGGAGACAAGCTGCCTACGCTTGAAGACGTTTGTTCCCAAGTGCAAAAGGAACAAGGTTCCCTTGGTCTCTTTAGTGGAAAGGAAGACTTGGCAACTGCAAACAAGGGCGCCTACAAACACGACGACCGGAGAGCCATGGTGTGTGCACACTGCAAAAAGAAGGGACACATGAAGGACAAGTGCTGGATTCTTCACCCTCACCTCAAGCCGGCCAAGTTCAAAGCAAACCTCTCACATGAAGGGCCAAGCGGTCAAGGTTCCGGTGCAGCAAACCAAGGCAGTGCGGCGGCTACGGCTATGGCAGCCTTGTTTGGGGATCTTGTGAGGAAGTCTGACCTGGAGGCTCTCATCAAATCCATTGCCGCGCTAAAAGATTCTGGTACCACCTTCTTTGCTTCACAGCCTAGTAAAACCCTTGTTGTTGACTCGGGTGCTTCTCACCACATGATAAGTAACCCTAGTCTTATACACAACATAAAACCGGCTGTGGGTAATGTTATTATTGCTAATGGGGATAGAATACCAGTTAAGGGTGTAGGAGACTTGAGACTATTTGATAAGGATTCAAAAGCTTTCTTTATGCCTACTTTTACCTCTAACCTCTTATCGGTTAAAAGAGCTACAACTGATTTAAACTGCTACACTATCTTTGGTCCTAACACTGTGCATTTTCAGGATATTAAGACTGGAAAGGTTCTTGGAGGAGGAGATGCTAAGGGAGATCTATATGTCCTAGAGAAAACCTCATCAAGTCCATCTAATTTGTTTTCGCTTATATCGAACCTTAGTAGTATTTCGAGTGATGTTTGGCATGCTAGACTAGGCCATCCGCACTCTAAAGCTTTTAAATTAATGTTGCCTAATGTTTCCTTTGATAATTCAAGTTGTGAACCTTGTATTCTTGGTAAACATTGCAAGTCTATTTTTCCTAAGTCAACTACTATTTATGAACATTGTTTTGATTTAGTGCATTATGATGTTTGGACTTCACCTTGCTTATCTAGAGATAATAACAAGTATTTTGTGACTTTCATTGATGAAAAATCAAAGTACACTTGGCTTACTTTGTTACCATCTAAAGATAGAGTCTATGATGCATTTGTTAACTTTTAGAATTATGTCACTAATCATTTCAATGCTAAAATAAAGGTACTAAGATCGGACAATGGAGGAAAGTACACAAGTCATAAACTTAAAGCTCACTTGTCCAAACATGGCATACTACAACAAACTAGTTGCCCTTATACGCCCCAGCAAAATGGCGTGGCCGAGAGAAAGAACCGGCATCTCATGGAGGTGGCAAGGGCGATGATGTTTCAAACCAATGTCACCAAACGCTTTTGGGGAGACGCCGTGATGACAGCTTGTTACCTGATCAATAGGACTCCCACCAAAGTCTTACAAGATAAATCACCATATGAGGTATTGAATCAAATTAAACCCTCATTGGATCACTTACGCGTATTTGGGTGTGTGTGTTTTGTCTTGGTACCAGGTGAACAAAGGACTAAGCTCGACGCCAAAAGCACCAAATGCATGTTCATTGGCTACTCGACGAGTCAAAAAGGGTATAAGTGCTATGATCCCACCACCGGCCGCTTACTTATCTCCCGAGACGTGAAGTTCCTTGAACAACAAGGATACTACGAGACAAAGGACTGGGACAGCCTCAAGGACCTATCTCATTCCAACTCCGATCGAGCTACCAACCTACGGTTCCTACTGAATCATCTTGGTGTCACAATGCCATCTACTCGCACGGACCAAGACCAACCTGATCAGACTCAGCATGGACTGACTGAAGGCTCTACACCAACCTCCTCCGAGCCGCCTAGTCAAGAAGAAGATCAAGAAAATGCTTCGGAGCCGCTTGATCTCTCCACTGATGAACCTCTTGATTTATCAATCCCGGAGGCTCGTGGTCACCCGAGTGCTGACAATGATACACTCCAACAAGAATCAAGCATAGTTCTCCCTCGTCGAAGTGAACGGCTCAAGTTTCACCCGTCCACTTGGAAAGAAAAACGGGTTTATTACAACAACCAGGTCGTGGCCCATCCGATTCAAGTTGTGTGTTCGCTTGACCTGCTCCCTCAAGAACATGCTGCCTTCCTCACCAAGATCGATGCTCAGTTTATCCCGCAAACCTATGATGAGGCCAAAGAACACACTGAATGGTTAGATGCTGTTGATGATGAGACAGGGGCCATGATCCGCAATCATACTTGGGACGAGGCAGATATCCCCAAGGGAAAGAAAGCGGTCAGCTCTAAATGGGTGTTCACAATCAAGTATCTAAGTAATGGTGCTGTGGATTGGTACAAAGCTCGTCTTGTTGCCCGCGGCTTCACCCAGACCTATGGCACCGATTATACGGACACGTTCGCACCGGTGGCCAAACTTCACACGGTTCGTGTTGTTCTCTCACTAGCCACCAATCTGTCATGGGACTTATGGCAGATGGACGTCAAGAATGTGTTCCTTCAGGGGGAGCTCGAAGAAGAAGTCTACATGCACCCTCCTCCGGGCTTAGAGGCTACAGTCGCTCCGGGCAAAGTTCTTCGCCTCCGCAAGGCCATCTACGGCTTGAAGCAGTCCTCTAGGGCGTGGTACCAGAAACTTAGCTCCAGACTTCGCACGCATGGCTTCAAGCATTCTGAAGCCGACCACACTCTCTTCACTCTTCGGACTAAGAATGGTCGAGTGGTCGTTCTTGTCTACGTTGATGACATAATCATCACTGGCGATGACCGCGATGGGATCTCTACCACTAAGGCTCTGTTTCACTCCACCTTTGATATTAAGGATCTAGGAGAGCTCAAGTACTTCCTTGGCATTGACATTTCTCGATCACCAGAGGGGCTGTTTCTCTCTCAACGGAAGTATGCCCTTGTTCTTCTCCGTGAAACTGGCAAGCTGGGAACCAAACCGGCTCCTACACCCCTTGAAGAAGGTTACCAGGTCAAGCGAAAGGGGGAGATGCAGAATGTAACCAAGTTGGCTGAGCCATATGAGGATGTGGGCAGATATCTTAGGCTTGTGGGAAAGCTCATCTACCTTACGATCACAAGACCGGATCTTTGCTATGCAGTAAACCAAGTCAGCCAACACATGAAGGCTCCAACAAAGTTTGATTGGCAAACGCTCGAACGAATTCTTTGTTATCTCAAGGGAAGTCCTGGCCAAGGCATCTGGATGGGGAAGAACAACGACACTGAACTCGTCGGCTATTGTGACGCCGACTATGCAGGTGATACAACAGACCGGAGATCCACCACAGGGTATTGCACGTTCATTGGAGGGAACCTAGTCACTTGGAAGTCGAAGAAACAAAAGGTTGTGTCTCAATCAAGCGCCGAGTCAGAATATAGGGCCATGAAGAAGCTTACCAACGAGCTTACATGGCTCAAAGGTCTTCTCAAGGACCTTGGAGTAGAGACTGAAGGACCAATCACCATGCATTGTGACAACAAGGCTGCAATACACATAGCAACCAACTCGGTATTTCATGAAAGAACTAAGCACATTGAGGTAGATTGCCATAAGGTACGAGAGAAGATAGAAGAGGGGGTGATCCTACCATGTTACACGCCAAGCCAAGAGCAATTGGCAGACATCTTCACAAAGGCTACTAGTCCACAGATTTGCGAATACATCTCCAGAAAACTTGGACTAGTAGACCCTACACATCCATGAATGAACTCCTCTAACCCGTGGAGATCACACTCTTTTCCTTAACATGGTTTTGTCCCATGTGGTTTTCCATGTTAAGGTTTTTAACGAGGTGGTCTCTCGCTGGTTCCAAGCTTAGCCATTCCACTTGGCTAAGCTTGAGGGGGAGTATTGATCAATAAGACACTCGAGACTTGAAGGTGTCCGTACGACCGTCCGTACGCCCATCCTTACACTTACCAATAAGGCCGAGCTATATCAAATGAACTGAGAAGAGGCGAGGCTGGACTACTTAGCAAAGCCCATTAGAAGGATCTCGAAGACACAATAAAGCCGTTGGAGGATAAGGTCACGGGTCGCCTCCCTAAAGGAAACCAAGTCATGTCACTATCATCCTTGGGATCTACCCACTCCTTCCTTTATGTCCCTATCAACAAGTTGTCGAGTGTAATAGAGGGTTGCCCTAGTTTCTTTCCTTGCTATTTATAGTTCTTAGCCGATATTGTAATGAATATACTAATGGAATCATATGTTTTCTCACTTCTCTCTACATAGTTCACTCAATCTCTCTCAAATTGTTCTCTTTGCTTCCGTCTAAACCCAACATTTGACTAATTATAAGAGTTTGGGTTGAATTTTGAGTGTTCAGACACCACTTTTACCCATTTTTCCCAAAACAGGCTAAAACCGAGAAAACATTGATTCGAAGCAGTAAATTGCTTTGTTACTGTTTCTAAGGTCAGAATGTTAGAATTGCGGAAATGATCTAAGTAGAGTTGAGAGACTAAACAAGAAAAGAGAATGATGAATCGAAAAAAGACTTAATTAGTGTATTTCATATGTTTGTTACATAACTATATATAGAGGGACATTGACTATGTAGCCGTACAAAAGGAAGGAGAGAGTTCATAGTACAATCGAACTTAATGATGAAAGTGACATCTCCTTCCCTTGGTCGACTCGCTTCCACTTGCTCCCAAGGTAGACATGTGACTTCCTAGATATTTTGCTATCCTCTCTTCTAGATCCTTCTTTCCATGGGCTTCAATATTGATCAAGGCCTTCTCTTCTTATCTATCAAACCGAACCATGGCCTAAACGCCTAAGCCGTACGGACGCTAGTACGGACATTCGTACGGACGTGCGTACGGCCGGTCTTGTTCTCAAGCTCTAGATCAATACAGAATGTGTGACAACCCAATGCATTTGACTAATTGTAAGAGTTCGAGATGAATTTGGAGTGTTTAGACAACACTTAAACCCATTTTATCCCAAAATAGGCTTAAACCGAGAAAACAGGCTAAAACAGAGAGAAACTTTGATTTGAAGCAGTAAACAACTATGTTACTCTTTCTAGGGTCAAAATATGTAACAATCCAATGCATTTGACTAATTATAAGAGGAAATTCCGCTAAGGCAGAGAATTGGTTGCTAGTGGTTAATTGCTTTCCTTGTAAATGTGGTTGATTCTTGACATAGTCTGATGCACTCATTGGTTTCTTTTGTGTTTCACTCATTTTGGTGATCCTGAGATTTTCCCTGTAAATACTCCCTTGTTAGAAAATCAGGTAAAGAATTATTTTCCCCTTTTATATATTGTATATCAAAATCAAAAACAGATAAAATAGCTTGCCATCTAGCAAATATTTGTTTAGAAACTAAGTTTTTAACATCCTTTTGTAAAATCTCTTTGGCCGATTTGCAATCGACACGTAGTAAAAACTTTTTGTTTATTAAATCATCTTGAAATTTAGAAATACAGTTTAGTATAGATAAAACTTCTTTTTTAACTGTAGAGTAATTCTTTTGTGGTCCAAGCCAAACTCCTGAGTGGAAACGAACTATAGACTCCTGGGTTGACTCTGGCATTTTCTGTTTAAGGATCCCCCCGTAACCTATTTCTGATGCATCTGTCTCTACTATCATGAATGCATTGGGGTGTGGGATGACTAGACATGGTAGTGTTATAACCTTTTTCTTGATATCCTGGACTAGACTAGTATGCAGACTTGACCATGGTATGGGGTTCTTTTGTAATCTTTGAAACAATGGTTGTATAGTTTTTCGTAGATTAGGTAGAAAATCAGATATGTAGTTTAGGCAACCTAAAAATCTTTGTAATTGTGATTTTTCTTTTATTTCATCTGAAAATTTATTTGCAAATTCTATAGATCTAGATATAGGTGTTATAGTACCTTGATATATGTTGTGGCCTAAAAAACGTATTTTTGTTTGAAATATTTGCATCTTTTTTGCGGATACTACTAGTCCATGCTTTTTAACAATGTTCAAAAAGGTGTATAGATGTTTAAAGTGTTGGTCGATAGATTTTGAATATATTAACACATCATCTATGTATACAATAGAGAAGGTGGAGTAAGGGTTAAATATTTCGTTCATTATATTTTGAAATTCGGATGGTGCGTTTTTTAAACCGAAAGGCATAACATTCCATTCGTAATGCCCAAAAGGCACTGTGAATGCTGTTTTATATTTATCGTTCTCGGCAATTTGTATTTGCCAAAATCCACTTTTCATGTCAAATTTAGAGAATATACAGGCGTCATATAATCGTTTTAATAGATCTCTTTTGTTTGATATTGGGTATCTTATCCATTGTATTACATTGTTTAAGGGTTTATAGTTGATTACTAAGCGTGGTACTCCTCTTTCTTTTTCAGCTTGGTTGTTAACATAAAATGCTGAACAACTCCAAGGAGATTTAGATTTTCTTATTAGGTTCTTATCTAGTAATTCTTGTATTTCCTTTTTGCAATATTCTAAAAGTTCTTGATTCATTTGAATAGGTCTAGCTTTAGTTGGAATATTTTTTTCGTTAAAATCTTTTTCGTAGGGTATTTCAACAATATGTTTTTTTTTTTCCCAAAAGGCATTTGGGAGTTCAGAACATATTTAGTTTAGTAGTTCAACTTCTAAAGTTTTTATTTTATTTGTCACTTGTGGATCACTTAGTTGTTGTTCTATATGTTGGTATTTTATTTCTTGTTGTAAATATTGTATATGTTTTTGTTTCCCGTCTATTAAATTTATAGATTTTTCTATTGTTGAATTTTGTAAGGCTAAGATTTCTTTTGTTTTCATTGGGGATAGAAATTCAAACATTATTTTCTCTCCTACAATTTTTGTGGTAATTCCTAGTTCTGTAACTTTAAACGGATAAATTTGTGTAAAAAATGGTGTTCCTAGTATAACTTCTTGGCTTAAGTTTTTTACAAGGATAAATTGAGTTTTAAAACAATAATTTTTGTTACAGATTTTTGCTTTAGGTAATTTGTAGTTGACCTTCAAACTACTTCCATTTGCACCACTAAGTTTTTCATATGTTTTTTCATAGAATTTTGTAGGAACTATTCCTTCTCTAATACAATTATAGTCAGCTCCTGTATCTAGAAGTGCTATTGTTTCTAGTTTAAAATCATACCCTATGTGTATTGTGATTTTTGTATACCATTTTTGATAGTTTATTTTGTTTATTATCTGGATATATTCTTCTTCTTCTTTTGTTTGTTTATGGTTTTCAGGGTTGCTTGTGGAGGGTTTGTCCATTGTTGTGGGTGGAGATTCATGGACTTTTGGTTCTATAAGGGCTAATCTAGCGTCTACTTGCAGTTGATGAAGTTGATGTTGGTGAACTATTTGTTGTAATTCTTTTATTTGTGTTTTTAAATTTTTAACTTCTATTTGTAATTCACCAGTGGTTACTTGTTTAAATAGTGTTGGAGAGGGATATTTTTCTATTATTTTGTTAAGACTAAAAGGTTGTGGAGTTAATAATTGATTTTCTCGTTGCACTAAATCTTTTCATTTTAATAAATATTCTTTTTTTGTTTCTTGATCATCTATTTTACCTATAATATCTATTAAAAATTGTTTGTCAATGTCTTTTGTAATTACGTTTATTGTTTTACAATTGCATATGCCATCTGAGATATTTTCAGAATTTTGAGAGGATGTGTCACTTTCATCTTCTATTATGTCTAGAGAAGGGTCGCTACTGAGTTCTTCTGAATTTTCAGTTTCTGAAAGAAGTAATTTTTCTAATTTTTCTTTAATGTCTTGTTGATCGTGAAATATTTCATTGATTTTTTTTTTCATTTTACAATCTGTAGATTTATGTCCTGGCCTTTTACAGTTCCAGCATATAATTCTTTTTTTAGATGGTTCTCTGGGGTTTTTGTTTTTTGTATAGTATGAGTTAAAAGATTTCTTTGTAAATCTTTGATTTTTATTATAAGGTTGTGGATAAAAAGTTTTATTTTGTTTGCGTAGTTTTCTTCTTTCTCTAGAAGGTGGAGTGAGACGATTATAACCATATTGTTCACAAAATGAACCCATAGTTTCTCCAAATTTAAATTTGTTACTTTGCTGTTTATCTTTGTGTTCTTGACATATTTGTAGACCTTCCTTTTTAATAAAGACAAACAATTGACCATAGGTTATTGTATCCCATGGGATTGGTTGTCCTCCAGAATAATCTTTTAGTTTATTAATTAATCGTTCTGTGAAAAATGATGGTAATCCTGCGATGAACCGTTCTTTCCAGAAGGGTTGGTTGCAGTCGTGTCTTTGAAATATGTTGGTTATAAATATATCTTTATACCATTTGAAGTCCCCTAGTGTTGGACATCTAAGATTCGTTAAAATAAGTTTTTTACTTGTTAGTTCTTCCGAAGGGTTTCCTACAAAGTGCATGGTCATGGTGTGGAGTAATACTTCTACAGCGTTTTGAACTTGGTCTTCTTCATAAAAACCATCTTCTCCTTCTACTCTTCTAGTTTCAGTATGGTTTAGAATAGAATTTTGAGTTTCTACGCCTAAAGCATTATCCCACCAAAATTTCAAGGCTCCATTGAAGCCCGAGATTAGCATGACACATGCTTGGTGGTCTGACATTCCTTTAGCTTTATAGGATAGGGTTGCCATCCCCATTTCTTGAAATAAATTCATCATTTCATATTCGGATCTACCATCTATATTCCATTCATATATGCCTTCTCCGTTGTAAAAGTTTGTTGAGGGAAATTTATAATGTTCTTCAAATAATAAGTCGGGTGGTGAGTGCCTTGGATAATATGGTTTTTTGGATGGTTGAAAGTTTCTTTTTATTCTATTTATTTCTATATCGGTTTCAGATTGAATGTTTTCGTCAATATTATTTATCCCCTTGGCTTTGTCTAGTCTATCCAGTCTAGTTGAGATTGATTTTAAAATTTCATTTTCAGAAAATTTAATGGGTTTTGTTAATGGTTTGAAGAGAGGTGGTGAGATTGCAGTAAAGGGTGGAGATAACGGCTGACAGTTTGTTGTTATGTTTTTTTCGTCCTTTTCTAGTTTGTTATCAAGGTTATCTATTTGTCGTGAAATAGTATGTAATATTTGACTTTGATAATTATTTTGTTCATAAACTATCTTAATGTCTGCCATATATATTGAATCCTTATCATCTCGGTTTGCCCCGGTTCTAAAAGGTGTGGCTATTACTTGTCTTTGGGGAGTGTGAATTTTGATGTCTTTCAAAGGTGGATGGACTGATTTGTGTATTTCTCCGTTAGTCATTTCCCATGTGTGGTACAATGTGGAACTAGTGTTTATTGATTCATTTTTATATGGGTAGCATATGTCATTTTCTAAAGCGTATGTTTCAAACCATGTGAAAAATGGAATATTTACTTCTATATTTTCCATGTAGTTATACCATATTTCTCTAAAAGTTGTAAGTTTTTCTTTATTAAAAGCTTGAAAGTACCATTTTCTTTTATTCTTGTTTTTATCTGATAAGAATTCTTCTTTAAGGTAATCTTTGTTTATTGTAAATGTTTTTATGATAACATTTATTGATTTAAAATCTGAAGCTGTTGGGGAAGTAGGGAAGTTAGACGATCCCACTTCTGACTGTTGAACTGGTTCAGCTATTGGTGCTTGAAAAATAATAGGTTTTTTCCCTTGGCTTTTTGTTAAAATTTGTTCTACACTTTCCTCTGATTCAGTGCTAGCTTGGCCAGTTCTGTACTCAGAGAAAGATGAACGTGGGTGGAATGAACTAAATTTTAATGATGGTGGATCTCTGAAAGAACCGAAGTTTAATAATATTTTTCCATCATATTGTTCTGTTATACACGTAATAGTTCTTTGTTCAAAATTTCTTGGTGGTTGAGTAATATTAATTTTCCATTGATCAGGAATTGTAATTTCTGTCCATTTTAATTGTTTAGGTGTATATGTAGAGGTTGGTGTGTCTTTACCATGTGCAGCCAATATTGTTGTTTCGCCTTTATCATCTTGCAATAAACATCGTGGGTTGAACTCAGATGTAGATTGCTTAAAGTAAATACGATACAACAACAAATAGCCATGTCTTTCTTGCTGAAATTTAATTTCAGGCAAGTGTACGTTTAAAACTAATGTATTAAATATTGTAGGGTCATGTAAGCTTACTTGAAAATTTGGTGCACAATTAAAATATATAGCTCCGTTGCATAAGTTTGATTGTACTGCTCCTAATAAGGAGTCTTCAAATTTTAAAAGTGTTTTATCTCTTAATAACATGAGTATTGGGGAATCAATCCCTGTTCTAGATAAAGGTTTAATTGCTAATTGTATTAAGCCAAAATGAATATAATTAAAGTTTTTTCTTTTATAGTTTTCTAAAGCCATAGAAGAAAGTAGTTTAATTTCTTCAAATTCATTTTGTAATGATAAAGTTTGTTCATGTTCTTTAATTGAATATGCAGTTCTAAAATCAAAAGTTCCTATTTGATATATATTTTGTGGATTAACATGCGGTAGTTGATCTTTTGATATTTCTTGATTAAATGTTGTAATTTTTGACATAATTTCTCTTGAATTAATTGTTTTTTGAGATGTAGAAGATGATGCATGCTTAGACTTAAACAACTTCCTAACCGTAGATGCCATGTTTAAATTATACTTAATCTAATGCTAAAAATGCAAACTAACCGCTCTTATCGATGACGAAAGACGCATGGGCTTACCAACAGACTCACTGCCTTCTGGTCTTACAGCCTGGAACACCTACGCTATCAACACTCCCGACAAGGTTCTGGTAGGTTGGGTTTTAACACTAGGCTTAGGTTTAAAATAAACATGTCGTCTTTTGGCTTGGATGTTTTAAGAAAAACATATATCATACTATAAGAAAATTTCTTTTGGCTCTGATACCATACGTACTTTAACTAAATCCAGGATAAAATATATAGATTATATATTCTTAAAATATATAGATTATATATTCTAGATAGTTGTATAACTAGAGTAAAACAAGTGTATAAATAAAATGATTAACTTAAAATACAGATAAGAGGGATGATTAAAACTTACTTTATTTAAACTTGGTTAAAATACAAGAGTAAAGATACAAACTTTGAAAACAAACTTATGAAAATTGGAGAGTAGGATGTATAGGGAATTTGTGAATGATCGCTAAAAACACTCTGCCCTCTCCTATTCCTCTCACTTCCTTATTTATACAAAGCTGTGTGAAGTTGCGTAAGTTGTTGTCGACGTGTCCTATTTTTGACATTGCGAGAGATGAGTAATCCTTTGTTGATTGAAGTCTTTGTCTTGTTATAATCTTGAAGTCTTCATTTCTTGGTCTTGAAGTCTTGTATTGATAGTTGAGATGTTGCATAATTGTCTTTTTGTCTTCATCTTGTCTTGAAAATTGGAGTGTTGATGGAGTCGGTGGAAGAGGTAGCTTCTACAAAACTATATACTAAATATATATGTATTTATATTACAAGCACATAACTTAAAGATATAATAAAAGAGTTGTACAATGATACTTTCACGTTTTTTTTTTTTTTTTTTTTTTTTTTTTTTTTGTTTGGTGATAGTTATGTTTTAGAATGGATCGTCGTCTTGCGTATTGTTGTCTTGTGTTATATCATCTTCGTCGTCTGAGGAGGATATTTGCATAGCTATTGTCTCGAGGAGTTTCTTGAGTTTTTCTTTGCCTTTACTTTTCTTGGATCCGGAGGACGAAGTTGTTGATTCTATAGGACTTGGTGGTTTGTGTGGCGAAGTTTTTGTTTGAATAGGTGGTAATGCTCGGGATACTGTAGCTATGGATTGCTTTATTTGTTGATGTGTCTGGATCCATTTCTCCAAGTTGGATAAAGAGCAGCGGTCGAGGTTATATTTGTCCCACCATTTGATTCTGAATTCTCGGACTAGTGAATATGACATCTCTGGTAAGAAGGGTAGAAGGTTGTAGTGCCAAGATAGTATCCAGGGTATTCCCATATCTATGTGGAAGGCTATCTTTGGTAAAGGGCCGATGAGTTGGTGTTTTTCGTGTTTAGTGTAGTAGGGTAGTGAAACCTTGGGTATTTGGGGTGGATATATGTCATCGGTTGGGCCAAACCAGTACCACCATTCGTAGAACCATCCTGGTATTGTCTTGGGGCAATGAAAGTCGAAGGAGAGGAACCAGGAGTGATCATAGGTTCGTAAGTAAAGGGTGTGGAAAAAGGCTTTCTGGTAATCTATGTAGGTAAATCTTGGAATATGGAACCCCGGGATGGAGAATTCTTTTGCGGTGTGCAGGTTTATGAATCCGAGATCTTGGGGATTGCATACTTTGAGGATTTTGCAGGTGGAGTAGGAAATAAGGTTTGGGTCATTCTTGTCGGTATGGTGGGTTATTTCTACTGATTTGGTGTCTACGAGAATGAATTCGTAGAATGTGCGGTTTTTGGTAAGGTTATCGGTAAGGTATTGACTTTCTTCGTAAAATATGCGGTTGGTATATTGGGTTAGGTCTTTAAGGGATATTGGTTTGGTAAATGAGGTTGTAATAAGGTGTTGGCGTTGTGGTTTAAGGAAGTAGGACGATTTTTGATCTATGGTTTTTTGTGAGGAGGATGGATTGGATATTTTTTGTGGCTGGGGGTTGACGGCTTTTGCATAGGATAAAGGAGGAAATTCCGCTAAGGCAGAGAATTGGTTGCTAGTGGTTAATTGCTTTCCTTGTAAATGTGGTTGATTCTTGACATAGTCTGATGCACTCATTGGTTTCTTTTGTGTTTCACTCATTTTGGTGATCCTGAGATTTTCCCTGTAAATACTCCCTTGTTAGAAAATCAGGTAAAGAATTATTTACCCCTTTTATATATTGTATATCAAAATCAAAAACAGATAAAATAGCTTGCCATCTAGCAAATATTTGTTTAGAAACTAAGTTTTTAACATCTTTTTGTAAAACTCTTTGGCCGATTTGCAATCGACACGTAGTAAAAACTTTTTGTTTATTAAATCATCTTGAAATTTAGAAATACAGTTTACTATAGATAAAACTTCTTTTTTAACTGTAGAGTAATTCTTTTATGGTCCAAGCCAAACTCCTGAGTGGAAACGAACTATAGACTCTTGGGTTGACTCTGGCATTTTCTGTTTAAGGATCCCCCCGTAACCTATTTCTGATGCATCTGTCTCTACTATCATGAATGCATTGGGGTGTGGGATGACTAGACATGGTAGTGTTATAACCTTTTTCTTGATATCCTGGACTAGACTAGTATGCAGACTTGACCATGGTATGGGGTTCTTTTGTAATCTTTGAAACAATGGTTGTATAGTTTTTCGTAGATTAGGTAGAAAATCAGATATGTAGTTTAGGTAACCTAAAAATCTTTGTAATTGTGATTTTTCTTTTATTTCATCTGGAAATTTATTTGCAAATTCTATAGATTTAGATATAGGTGTTATAGTACCTTGATATATGTTGTGGTCTAAAAAACGTATTTTTGTTTGAAATATTTGCATCTTTTTTGCGGATACTACTAGTCCATGCTTTTTAACAATGTTCAAAAAGGTGTATAGATGTTTAAAGTGTTGGTCGATAGATTTTGAATATATTAACACATCATCTATGTATACAATAGAGAAGGTGGAGTAAGGGTTAAATATTTCGTTCATTATATTTTGAAATTCGGATGGTGCGTTTTTTAAACCGAAAGGCATCAAAAGGCACTGTGAATGCTGTTTTATATTTATCGTTCTCGGCAATTTGTATTTGCCAAAATCCACTTTTCATGTCAAATTTAGAGAATATACAGGCGTCATATAATCGTTTTAATAGATCTCTTTTGTTTGGTATTGGGTATCTTATCCATTGTATTACATTGTTTAAGGGTTTATAGTTGATTACTAAGCGTGGTACTCCTCTTTCTTTTTCAGCTTGGTTGTTAACATAAAATGCTGAACAACTCCAAGGAGATTTAGATTTTCTTATTAGGTTCTTATCTAGTAATTCTTGTATTTCCTTTTTGCAATATTCTAAAAGTTCTTGATTCATTTGAATAGGTCTAGCTTTAGTTGGAATATTTTTTTCGTTAAAATCTTTTTCGTAGGGTATTTCAACAATATGTTTTTTTCTTTCCCAAAAGGCATTTGGGAGTTCAGAACATATTTGGTTTAGTAGTTCAACTTCTAAAGTTTTTATTTTATTTGTCACTTGTGGATCACTTAGTTGTTGTTCTATATGTTGGTATTTTATTTCTTGTTGTAAATATTGTATATGTTTTTGTTTCCCGTCTATTAAATTTATAGATTTTTCTATTGTTGAATTTTGTAAGGCTAAGATTTCTTTTGTTTTCATTGGGGATAGAAATTCAAACATTATTTTCTCTCCTACAATTTTTGTGGTAATTCCTAGTTCTGTAACTTTAAACGGATAAATTTGTGTAAAAAATGGTGTTCCTAGTATAACTTCTTGGCTTAAGTTTTTTACAAGGATAAATTGAGTTTTAAAACAATAATTTTTGTTACAGATTTTTGCTTTAGGTAATTTGTAGTTGACCTTCAAACTACTTCCATTTGCACCACTAAGTTTTTCATATGTTTTTTCATAGAATTTTGTAGGAACTATTCCTTCTCTAATACAATTATAGTCAGCTCCTGTATCTAGAAGTGCTATTGTTTCTAGTTTAAAATCATACCCTATGTGTATTGTGATTTTTGTATACCATTTTTGATAGTTTATTTTGTTTATTATCTGGATATATTCTTCTTCTTCTTTTGTTTGTTTATGGTTTTCAGGGTTGCTTGTGGAGGGTTTGTCCATTGTTGTGGATGGAGATTCATGGACTTTTGGTTCTATAAGGGCTAATCTAGCGTCTACTTGCAGTTGATGAAGTTGATGTTGGTGAACTATTTGTTGTAATTCTTTTATTTGTGTTTTTAAATTTTTAACTTCTCCTTGTAATTCACCAGTGGTTACTTGTTTAAATAGCGTTGGAGAGGGATATTTTTCTATTATTTTGTTAAGACTAAAAGGTTGTGGAGTTAATAATTGATTTTCTCGTTGCACTAAATCTTTTAATTTTAATAAATATTCTTTTTTTGTTTCTTGATCATCTATTTTATCTATAATATCTATTAAAAATTGTTTGTCAATGTCTTTTGTAATTACGTTTATTGTTTTACAATTGCATATGCCATCTGAGATATTTTCAGAATTTTGAGAGGATGTGTCACTTTCATCTTCTATTATGTCTAGAGAAGGGTCGCTACTGAGTTCTTCTGAATTTTCAGTTTCTGAAAGAAGTAATTTTTCTAATTTTTCTTTAATGTCTTGTTGATCGTGAAATATTTCATTGATTTTTCTTTTCATTTTACAATCTGTAGATTTATGTCCTGGCCTTTTACAGTTCCAGCATATAATTCTTTTTTTAGATGGTTCTCTGGGGTTTTTGTTTTTTGTATAGTATGAGTTAAAAGATTTCTTTGTAAATCTTTGATTTTTATTATAAGGTTGTGGATAAAAAGTTTTATTTTGTTTGCGTAGTTTTCTTCTTTCTCTAGAAGGTGGAGTGAGACGATTATAACCATATTGTTCACAAAATGAACCCATAGTTTCTCCAAATTTAAATTTGTTACTTTGCTGTTTATCTTTGTGTTCTTGACATATTTGTAGACCTTCCTTTTTAATAAAGGCAAACAATTGACCATAGGTTATTGTATCCCATGGGATTGGTTGTCCTCCAGAATAATCTTTTAGTTTATTAATTAATCGTTCTGCGAAAAATGATTGTAATCCTGCGATGAACCGTTCTTTCCAGAAGGGTTGGTTGCAGTCGTGTCTTTGAAATATGTTGGTTATAAATATATCTTTATACCATTTGAAGTCCCCTAGTGTTGGACATCTAAGATTTGTTAAAATAAGTTTTTTACTTGTTAGTTCTTCCGAAGGGTTTCCTACAAAGTGCATGGTCATGGTGTGGAGTAATACTTCTACAGCGTTTTGAACTTGGTCTTCTTCATAAAAACCATCTTCTCCTTCTACTCTTCTAGTTTCAGTATGGTTTAGAATAGAATTTTGAGTTTCTACGCCTAAAGCATTATCCCACCAAAATTTCAATGCTCCATTGAAGCCCGAGATTAGCATGACACATGCTTGGTGGTCTGACATTCCTTTAGCTTTATAGGATAGGGTTGCCATCCCCATTTCTTGAAATAAATTCATCATTTCATATTCGGATCTACCATCTATATTCCATTCATATATGCCTTCTCCGTTGTAAAAGTTTGTTGGGGAAATTTATAATGTTCTTCAAATAATAAGTCGGGTGGTGAGTGCCTTGGATAATATGGTTTTTTGGATGGTTGAAAGTTTCTTTTTATTCTATTTATTTCTATATCGGTTTCAGATTGAATGTTTTCGTCAATATTATTTATCCCCTTGGCTTTGTCTAGTCTATCCAGTCTAGTTGAGATTGATTTTAAAATTTCATTTTCAGGAAATTTAATGGGTTTTGTTCATGGTTTGAAGAGAGGTGGTGAGATTGCAGTAAAGGGTGGAGATAACGGCTGACAGTTTGTTGTTATGTTTTTTTCGTCCTTTTCTAGTTTGTTATCAAGGTTATCTATTTGTCGTAAAATAGTATGTAATATTTGACTTTGATAATTATTTTGTTCATAAACTATCTTAATGTCTGCCATATATATTGAATCCTTATCATCTCGGTTTGCCCCGGTTCTAAAAGGTGTAGCTATTAGTTGTCTTTGGGGAGTGTGAATTTTGATGTCTTTCAAAGGTGGATGGACTGATTTGTGTATTTCTCCGTTAGTCATTTCCCATGTGTGGTACAATGTGGAACTAGTGTTTATTGATTCATTTTTATATAGGTAGCATATGTCATTTTCTAAAGCGTATGTTTCAAACCATGTGAAAAATGGAATATTTACTTCTATATTTTCCATGTAGTTATACCATATTTCTCTAAAAGTTGTAAGTTTTTCTTTATTAAAAGCTTGAAAGTACCATTTTCTTTTATTCTTGTTTTTATCTGATAAGAATTCTTCTTTAAGGTAATCTTTGTTTATTGTAAATGTTTTTATGATAACATTTATTGATTTAAAATCTGAAGCTGTTGGGGAAGTAGGGAAGTTAGACGATCCCACTTCTGACTGTTGAACTGGTTCAGCTATTGGTGCTTGAAAAATAATAGGTTTTTTCCCTTGGCTTTTTGTTAAAATTTGTTCTACACTTTCCTCTGATTCAGTGCTAGCTTGGCCAGTTCTGTACTCAGAGAAAGATGAACGTGGGTGGAATGAACTAAATTTTAATGATGGTGGATCTCTGAAAGAACCGAAGTTTAATAATATTTTTCCATCATATTGTTCTGTTATACTCGTAATAGTTCTTTGTTCAAAATTTCTTGGTGGTTGAGTAATATTAATTTTCCATTGATCAGGAATTTTAATTTCTGTCCATTTTAATTGTTTAGGTGTATATGTAGAGGTTGGTGTGTCTTTACCATGTGCAGCCAATATTGTTGTTTCGCCTTTATCATCTTGCAATAAACATCGTGGGTTGAACTCAGATGTAGATTGCTTAAAGTAAATACGATACAACAACAAATAGCCATGTCTTTCTTGCTGAAATTTAATTTCAGGCAAGTGTACGTTTAAAACTGTATTAAATATTGTAGGGTCATGTAAGCTTACTTGAAAATTTGGTGCACAATTAAAATATATAGCTCCATTGCATAAGTTTGATTGTACTGCTCCTAATAAGGAGTCTTCAAATTTAAAAAGTGTTTTATCTCTTAATAACATGAGTATTGGGGAATCAATCCCTATTCTAGATAAAGGTTTAATTGCTAATTGTATTAAGCCAAAATGAATATAATTAAAGTTTTTTCTTTTATAGTTTTCTAAAGCCATAGAAGAAAGTAGTTTAATTTCTTCAAATTCATTTTGTAATGATAAAGTTTGTTCATGTTCTTTAATTGAATATGCAGTTCACCACTTATACCCATTTTGTCCCGAAACGGGCTAAAACCGAGAAAACATTGATTCAAAGCAGTAAACAGCTCTGTTACTATTTCTATGGTCATAATGGGTGACAGTCCAATGCATTTGACTAATTGTAAGAGTTCGGGATGAATTTGGAGTGTTTAGACAACACTTAAACCCGTTTATCCCAAAACAGACTTAAACCGAGAAAACAGGCTAAAACAAGGAGAAAGCATTGATTTGAAGCAGTAAACAGCTGTGTTACTCTTTCTAGGTCAAAATATGTAACAATCCATTGCATTTAAGTAATTACAAGAATTCGGGTTGAATTTGGAGTGTTTAGCCACCACTTATACCCATTTTGTCCCGAAACAGGCTAAAACGGAGAAAACTTTGATTCAAAGCAGTATACAGCTCTGTTACTAATTCTAGGGTCAGAATGTGTGACAGTCCAATGCATTTGACTAATTGTAAGAGTTCGGGATGAATTTGGAGTGTTTAGACACCACTTTTACCCATTGTTTGCCCAAAATAGGATAAAACCGAGAACATTTTTTCGAAGCTGTAAATTGCTTTGTTAATGTTTGTAGAGTCAGAATGTGTGACAACCCAATGCATTTTACTAATTGTAAGATTTCGGGATGAATTTGGAATGTTTAGACAACACTTAACCCCGCTTTATCCCAAAATAGGCTTAAACCGAGAATACAAGCTAAAACCGAGAGAAATATTGATTTGAAGCAATAAACAGCTATGTTACTCTTTATAGGGTCAAAATATGTAACAATCCAATGCATTTGACTAATTATAAGAGTTCGGGTTGAATTTGGAGTGTTTAGACAACACTTAAACCCGTTTTATCCCAAAACAGGCTAAAACCGAGAAAGCAGGCTAAAACCGAGAGAAAACATAGATTCAAAGCAGTAAACAGATATTTTACTCTTTCTAGTGTCAAATTATGTAATAATACAATGCATTTTACTAATTATAAGAGTTTGAGTTGAATTTGGAGTGTTTAGACACCACTTTTACCCATTTTTCCCAAAACTGGCTAAAACCGAGAAAACATTGATTCGAAGCTGTAAATTACTTTGTTACTGTTTCTAGGGTCAGAATGTGTGACAAACCAATGCATTTGACTAATTGTAAGAGTTCAGGAGGAATTTGGAGTGTTTAGACAACACTTAACCCGTTTTATCCTAAAATAGGCTTAAACTGAGAAAACAGGCTAAAACGGAGACAAACATTGATTTAAAGCAGTAAACAGCTATGTTACTCTTTCTAGGGTAAAAATATGTAACAATCCAATGCATTTGACTAATTATAAGAGTTTGGGTTGAATTTGGAGTTTTAGACAACACTTAAACCCGTTTTATCCCAAAACAGGCTAAAACCGAGAAAACTGGCTAAAACCGAGAGAAAATATAGATTCGCAGCAGACAAGAGCTATTTTACTCTTTCTAGGGTCAAAATATGTAACAATACAATGCATTTTACTAATTATAAGAGTTTGGGTTGAATTTGGAGTGTTTAGACACCACTTTTACCCATTTTTTGTCCAAAATAGGATAAAACCGAGAACATTTTTTCGAAGCTGTAAATTGCTTTGTTACTGTTTGTAGAGTCAGAATGTGTGACAACCCAATGCATTTTACTAATTGTAAGATTTCGGGATGAAGTTGGAGTGTTTAGACAACACTTAACCCGTTTTATCCTAAAATAGGCTTAAACTGAGAAAACAGGCTAAAACGGAGACAAACATTGATTTAAAGCAGTAAACAGCTATGTTACTCTTTCTAGGGTCAAAATATGTAACAATCCAATGCATTTGACTAATTATAAGAGTTCAGGTTGAATGTGGAGTGTTTAGACAACACTTAAACCCGTTTTATCCCAAAACAGGCTAAAACCGAGAAAGCAGGCTAAAACCGAGAGAAAACATAGATTCAAAGCAGTAACAGATATTCTACTTTTTCTAGGGTCAAAATATGTAATAATACAATGCATTTTACTAATTATAAGAGTTTGGGTTGAATTTGGAGTGTTTAGACACCACTTTTACCCATTTTTTGCCCAAAATAGGATAAAACCGAGAACATTTTTTCGAAGCTGTAAATTGCTTTGTTACTGTTTGTAGAGTCAGAATGTGTGACAACCCAATGCATTTTACTAATTGTAAGATTTCGGGATGAAGTTGGAGTGTTTAGACAACACTTAACCCGTTTTATCCTAAAATAGGCTTAAACTGAGAAAACAGGCTAAAACGGAGACAAACATTGATTTAAAGCAGTAAACAGCTATGTTACTCTTTCTAGGGTCAAAATATGTAACAATCCAATGCATTTGACTAATTATAAGAGTTCAGGTTGAATGTGGAGTGTTTAGACAACACTTAAACCCGTTTTATCCCAAAACAGGCTAAAACCGAGAAAGCAGGCTAAAACCGAGAGAAAACATAGATTCAAAGCAGTAACAGATATTCTACTTTTTCTAGGGTCAAAATATGTAATAATACAATGCATTTTACTAATTATAAGAGTTTGGGTTGAATTTGGAGTGTTTAGACACCACTTTTACCCATTTTTTGCCCAAAATAGGATAAAACCGAGAACATTTTTTCGAAGCTGTAAATTGCTTTGTTACTGTTTGTAGAGTCAGAATGTGTGACAACCCAATGCATTTTACTAATTGTAAGATTTCGGGATGAAGTTGGAGTGTTTAGACAACACTTAACCCGTTTTATCCTAAAATAGGCTTAAACTGAGAAAACAGGCTAAAACGGAGACAAACATTGATTTAAAGCAGTAAACAGCTATGTTACTCTTTCTAGGGTCAAAATATGTAACAATCCAATGCATTTGACTAATTATAAGAGTTCAGGTTGAATGTGGAGTGTTTAGACAACACTTAAACCCGTTTTAATCCAAAACAGGCTAAAACCGAGAAAACAGGCTAAAACCGAGAGAAAACATAGATTTGAAGCAGTAAACAGCTATGTTACTCTTTCTAGGGTCAAAATATGTAACAATACAATCCATTTTACTAATTATAAGAGTTTGGGTTGAATTTGGAGTGTTTAGACACCACTTTTACCCATTTTTTGCCCAAAATAGGATAAAACCGAGAACATTTTTTCGAAGCTGTAAATTGCTTTGTTACTGTTTGTAGAGTCAGAATGTGTGACAACCCAATGCATTTTACTAATTGTAAGATTTCGGGATGAATTTGGAGTGTTTAGACAATACTTAACCCGTTTTATCCTAAAATAGGCTAAAACTGAAAAAAATAGGCTAAAACGGAGATAAACATTGATTTAAAGCAGTAAACAGCTATGTTACTCTTTCTAGGTTAAAAATATGTATCAATCCAATGCATTTGACTAATTATAAGAGTTTGGGTTGAATTTTGAGTGTTCAGACACCACCTTTACCCATTTTTCCCAAAACAGACTAAAACCGAGAAAACATTGATTCGAAGCAGTAAATTGCTTTGTTACTGTTTCTAAGGTCAGAATGTTAGAATTGCGGAAATGATCTAAGTAGAGTTGAGAGACTAAACAAGAAAAGAGAATGATGAATCGAAAAAAGACTTAATTAGTGTATTTCATATGTTTGTTACATAACTATATATAGAGGTTTATTGACTATGTAGCCGTTGGTGATACAAAAGGAAGGAGAGAGTTCATAGTAGAATCGGGCTTAATGATGAAAGTGACATCTCCTTCCCTTGGTCGACTCGCTTCCACTTGCTCCCAAGGTAGACATGTGACTTCCTAGATATTTTGCTCTCCTCTCTTCTAGATCCTTCTTTCCATGGGCTTCAATATTGATCAAGGCCTTCTCTTCTTATTTATCAAACCGAACCATGGCCTAAACGCCTAAGCCGTACGGACGCTGGTACGGACATTCGTACGGACGTGCGTACGGCCGGACTTGTTCTCAAGCTCTAGATCAATACAGAATGTGTGACAACCCAATGCATTTGACTAATTGTAAGAGTTCGGGATGAATTTGGAGTGTTTAGACAACACTTAAACCCGTTTTATCCCAAAATAGGCTTAAACCGAGAAAACAGGTTAAAACCGAGAGAAACATTGATTTGAAGCAGTAAACAACTATGTTACTCTTACTAGGGTCAAAATATGTAACAATCCAATGCATTTGACTAATTATATGAGTTCGGGTCAAATTTGGAGTGTTTAGACAACACTTGAACACCTTTTATCCCAAAACATGCTAAAACCGAGAAAACAGGCTAAAACCGAGAGAAAACATAGATTCGAAGCAGTAAATTGCTTTGTTACTCTTTCTAGGGTCAAAATATGTAACAATACAATGCATTTTACTAATTATAAGAGTTTGGGTTGAATTTGGAGTGTTTAGACACCATTTTGACCCATTTTCCCAAAACAGGCTAAAACTGAGAAAACATTGATTTGAAACAGTAAATTGATTTGTTACTGTTTCTAGGGTCAGAATGTGTGACAACCCAATGCAATTGACTAATTGTAAGAGTTCAGGATGAATTTGGAGTGTTTAGACAACACTTAAACCCCTCTTATCCCAAAATAGGCTAAAACCGAGAAAATAGGCTAAAACGGAGAGAAACATTGATTTAAAGCAGTAAACAGCTATGTTACTCTTTCTAGGGTAAAAATATGTATCAATCCAATGCATTTGACTAATTATAAGAGTTTGGGTTGAATTTTGAGTGTTCAGACACCACTTTTACCCATTTTTCCCAAAACAGGCTAAAACCGAGAAAACATTGATTCGAAGCAGTAAATTGCTTTGTTACTGTTTCTAAGGTCAGAATGTTAGAATTGCGGAAATGATCTAAGTAGAGTTGAGAGACTAAACAAGAAAGAGAATGATGAATCGAAAAAAGACTTAATTAGTGTATTTCACATGTTTGTTACATAACTATATATAGAGGGACATTGAATATGTAGCCGTTGGTGATACAAAAGGAAGGAGAGAGTTCATAGTACAATCGGCCTTAATGATGAAAGTGACATCTCCTTCCCTTGGTCGACTCGCTTCCACTTGCTCCCAAGGTAGACATGTGACTTCCTAGATATTTTGCTCTCCTCTCTTCTAGATCCTTCTTTCCATGGGCTTCAATATTGATCAAGGCCTTCTCTTCTTATTTATCAAACCGAACCATGGCCTAAACGCCTAAGCCGTACGGACGCTGGTACGGACATTCGTACGGACGTGCGTACGGCCGGACTTGTTCTCAAGCTCTAGATCAATACAGAATGTGTGACAACCCAATGCATTTGACTAATTGTAAGAGTTCAGGATGAATTTGGAGTGTTTAGACAACACTTAAACCCGTTTTATCCTAAAATAGGCTTAAACCGAGAAAACAGGCTAAAACGGAGAGAAACATTGATTTAAAGCAGTAAACAGCTATGTTACTCTTTCTAGGGTAAAAATATGTAACAATCCAATGCATTTGACTAATTATAAGAGTTTGGGTTGAATTTGGAGTGTTTAGACAACACTTCAACCCGTTTTATCCCAAAACAGGCTACAAAGGAAACAGAATAAAACCGAGAGAAAACATAGATTCGAAGCAGTAAACAGCTATGTCACTCTTTCTAGGGTCAAAATATGTAACAATACAATGCATTTTACTAATTATAAGAGTTTGGGCTGAATTTGGAGTGTTTAGACACCAGTTTTACCCATTTTTCCCAAAACAGGCTAAAACCGAGAAAACATTGATTCAAAGCAGTAAATTGCTTTGTTACTGTTTCTAGGGTTAGAATGTGTGACAACCCAATGCATTTGACTAATTGTAAGATTTCAGGATGAATTTGGAGTGTTTAGACAACACTTAAACCCGTTTTATCCCAAAATAGGCTTAAACCGAGAAAACAGGCTAAAACCGAGAGAAACATTGATTTGAAGCAATAAACAGCTATGTTACTCTTTCTAGGGTAAAAATATGTAACAATACAATGCATTTGACTAATTATAAGAGTTCGGGTTAAATTTGGAGTGTTTAGACAACACTTAAACCCGTTTTCTCCCAAAACAGGCTAAAACCGAGAAAACAGGCTAAAACCGAGAGAAAACATAGATTCGAAGCAGTAAACAGCTATGTCACTCTTTCGAGGGTCACAATATGTAACAATACAATGCATTTTACTAATTATAAGAGTTTGTGTTGAATTTGGAGTGTTTAGACACCACTTTTACCCATTTTTCCCAAAACAGGCTAAAACTGAGAAAACATTGATTCGAAACAGTAAATTGATTTGTTACTGTTTCTAGGGTCAGAATGTGTGACAACCCAATGCAATTGACTAATTTTAAGAGTTCAGGATGAATTTGGAGTGTTTAGACAACACTTAAACCCCTCTTATCCCAAAATAGGCTAAAACTGAGAAAAATAGGCTAAAACGGAGATAAACATTGATTTAAAGCAGTAAACAGCTATGTTACTCTTTCTAGGGTAAAAATATATATCAATCCAATGCATTTGACTAATTATAAGAGGTTGGGTTGAATTTTGAGTGTTCAGACACCACTTTTACCCATTTTTCCCAAAACAGGCTAAAACCGAGAAAACATTGATTCGAAGCAGTAAATTGCTTTGTTACTGTTTCTAAGGTCAGAATGTTGGAATTGCGGAAATGATCTAAGTAGAGTTGAGAGACTAAACAAGAAAGAGAATGATGAATCGAAAAAAGACTTAATTAGTGTATTTCACATGTTTGTTACATAACTATATATAGAGGGACATTGAATATGTAGCCGTTGGTGATACAAAAGGAAGGAGAGAGTTCATAGTACAATCGGCCTTAATGATGAAAGTGACATCTCCTTCCCTTGGTCGACTCGCTTCCACTTGCTCCCAAGGTAGACATGTGACTTCCTAGATATTTTGCTCTCCTCTCTTCTAGATCCTTCTTTCCATGGGCTTCAATATTGATCAAGGCCTTCTCTTCTTATTTATCAAACCGAACCATGGCCTAAACGCCTAAGCCGTACGGACGCTGGTACGGACATTCGTACGGGCGTGCGTACGGCCGGACTTGTTCTCAAGCTCTAGATCAATACAGAATGTGTGACAACCCAATGCATTTGACTAATTGTAAGAGTTCAGGATGAATTTGGAGTGTTTAGACAACACTTAAACCCGTTTTATCCTAAAATAGGCTTAAACCGAGAAAACAGGCTAAAACGGAGAGAAACATTGATTTAAAGCAGTAAACAGCTATGTTACTCTTTCTAGGGTAAAAATATGTAACAATCCAATGCATTTGACTAATTATAAGAGTTTGGGTTGAATTTGGAGTGTTTAGACAACACTTCAACCCGTTTTATCCCAAAACAGGCTACCAAGGAAACAGAATAAAACCGAGAGAAAACATAGATTCGAAGCAGTAAACAGCTATGTCACTCTTTCTAGGGTCAAAATATGTAACAATACAATGCATTTTACTAATTATAAGAGTTTGGGCTGAATTTGGAGTGTTTAGACACCAGTTTTACCCATTTTTCCCAAAACAGGCTAAAACCGAGAAAACATTGATTCAAAGCAGTAAATTGCTTTGTTACTGTTTCTAGGGTTAGAATGTGTGACAACCCAATGCATTTGATTAATTGTAAGATTTCAGGATGAATTTGGAGTGTTTAGACAACACTTAAACCCGTTTTATCCCAAAATAGGCTTAAACCGAGAAAACAGGCTAAAACCGAGAGAAACATTGATTTGAAGCAATAAACAGCTATGTTACTCTTTCTAGGGTAAAAATATGTAACAATACAATGCATTTGACTAATTATAAGAGTTCGGGTTAAATTTGGAGTGTTTAGACAACACTTAAACCCGTTTTCTCCCAAAACAGGCTAAAACCGAGAAAACAGGCTAAAACCGAGAGAAAACATAGATTCGAAGCAGTAAACAGCTATGTCACTCTTTCGAGGGTCACAATATGTAACAATACAATGCATTTTACTAATTATAAGAGTTTGTGTTGAATTTGGAGTGTTTAGACACCACTTTTACCCATTTTTCCCAAAACAGGCTAAAACTGAGAAAACATTGATTCGAAACAGTAAATTGATTTGTTACTGTTTCTAGGGTCAGAATGTGTGACAACCCAATGCAATTGACTAATTTTAAGAGTTCAGGATGAATTTGGAGTGTTTAGACAACACTTAAACCCCTCTTATCCCAAAATAGGCTAAAACTGAGAAAAATAGGCTAAAACGGAGATAAACATTGATTTAAAGCAGTAAACAGCTATGTTACTCTTTCTAGGGTAAAAATATGTATCAATCCAATGCATTTGACTAATTATAAGAGGTTGGGTTGAATTTTGAGTGTTCAGACACCACTTTTACCCATTTTTCCCAAAACAGGCTAAAACGGAGAAAACATTTATTCGAAGCAGTAAATTGCTTTGTTACTGTTTCTAAGGTCAGAATGTCAGAATTGAGGAAATGATCTAAGTAGAGTTGAGAGACTAAACAAGAAAAGAGAATGATGAATCGAAAAAAGACTTAATTAGTGTATTTCATATGTTTGTTACATAACTATATATAGAGGTTTATTGACTATGTAGCCGTTGGTGATACAAAAGGAAGGAGAGAGTTCATAGTACAATCGGCCTTAATGATGAAAGTGACATCTCCTTCCCTTGGTCGACTCGCTTCCACTTGCTTCCAAGGTAGACATGTGACTTCCTAGATATTTTGCTCTCCTCTCTTCTAGATCCTTCTTTCCATGGGCTTCAATATTGATCAAGGCCTTCTCTTCTTATTTATCAAACCGAACCATGGCCTAAACGCCTAAGTCGTACGGACGCTGGTACTGACATTCGTACGGACGTGCGTATGGCCGGTCTTGTTCTCAAGCTCTAGATCAATACAGAATGTGTGACAACCCAATGCATTTGACTAATTGTAAGAGTTCGGAATGAATTTGGAGTGTTTAGACAACACTTAAACCCGTTTTATCCCAAAATAGGCTTAAACCGAGAAAACAGGCTAAAACCGAGAGAAACATTGATTTGAATCAGTAAACAACTATGTTACTCTTTCTAGGGTCAAAATATGTAACAATCCAATGCATTTGACTAATTATATGAGTTCGGGACAAATTTGGAGTGTTTAGACAACACTTGAACACCTTTTATCCCAAAACATGCTAAAACCGAGAAAACAGGCTAAAACCGAGAGAAAACATAGATTCGAAGCAGTAAATTGCTTTGTTACTCTTTCTAGGGTCAAAATATGAAACAATACAATGCATTTTACTAATTATAAGAGTTTGGGTTGAATTTGGAGTGTTTAGACAACACTTAAACCCGTTTTAATCTAAAACAGTATAAAACCGAGAAAACAGGCTAAAACCGAGAGAAAACATAGATTTGAACCAGTAAACAGCTATGTTACTCTTTCTAGGGTCATAATATGTAACAATACAATGCATTTTACTAATTATAAGAGTTTGGGTTGTAGTTGGAGTGTTTAGACACCACTTTTACCCATTTTTTGCCCAAAACAGGCTAAAACCGAGAAAACATTGGTTCGAAGCAGTAAATTTATTTGTTACTGTTTCTAAGGTCAGAGTGTGTGACAACCCAATGCATTTGAGTAATTGTAAGAGTTCGGGATGAATTTGGAGTGTTTAGACAACACTTAAACCCGTTTTTTCCCAAAATAGGCTCAAACCGAGAAAACAGGCTAAAACCGAGAGAAACATTGATTTGAAGCAGTAAACAACTAGGTTACTCTTTCTAGGGTCAAAATATGTAACAATCCAATGCATTTGACTAATTGTAAGAGTTCGGGTTGAATTTGGAGTGTTTAGACAACACTTAAACCCGTTTTATCCCAAACAGGCTAAAACCAAGAAAACAGGCTAAAACCGAGAGAAAACATAGATTCGAAGCAGTAAACAGCTATGTCACTCTTTCGAGGGTCACAATATGTAACAATACAATGCATTTTACTAATTATAAGAGTTTGTGTTGAATTTGGAGTGTTTAGACACCACTTTTACCCATTTTTCCCAAAACAGGCTAAAACTGAGAAAACATTGATTCGAAACAGTAAATTGATTTGTTACTGTTTCTAGGGTCAGAATGTGTGACAACCCAATGCAATTGACTAATTTTAAGAGTTCAGGATGAATTTGGAGTGTTTAGACAACACTTAAACCCCTCTTATCCCAAAATAGGCTAAAACTGAGAAAAATAGGCTAAAACGGAGATAAACATTGATTTAAAGCAGTAAACAGCTATGTTACTCTTTCTAGGGTAAAAATATGTATCAATCCAATGCATTTG
The DNA here is from genome assembly GCF_030686135.1 of Camelina sativa. Taxonomy (NCBI): domain Eukaryota; kingdom Viridiplantae; phylum Streptophyta; class Magnoliopsida; order Brassicales; family Brassicaceae; genus Camelina; species Camelina sativa. The sequence goes on along the minus strand of NC_141880.1, from coordinate 21,876,969 downwards.
ACTAATTATAAGAGGTTGGGTTGAATTTTGAGTGTTCAGACACCACTTTTACCCATTTTTCCCAAAACAGGCTAAAACGGAGAAAACATTGATTCGAAGCAGTAAATTGCTTTGTTACTGTTTCTAAGGTCAGAATGTCAGAATTGAGGAAATGATCTAAGTAGAGTTGAGAGACTAAACAAGAAAAGAGAATGATGAATCGAAAAAAGACTTAATTAGTGTATTTCATATGTTTGTTACATAACTATATATAGAGGTTTATTGACTATGTAGCCGTTGGTGATACAAAAGGAAGGAGAGAGTTCATAGTACAATCGGCCTTAATGATGAAAGTGACATCTCCTTCCCTTGGTCGACTCGCTTCCACTTGCTTCCAAGGTAGACATGTGACTTCCTAGATATTTTGCTCTCCTCTCTTCTAGATCCTTCTTTCCATGGGCTTCAATATTGATCAAGGCCTTCTCTTCTTATTTATCAAACCGAACCATGGCCTAAACGCCTAAGCCGTACGGACGCTGGTACTGACATTCGTACGGACGTGCGTACGGCCGGTCTTGTTCTCAAGCTCTAGATCAATACAGAATATGTGACAACCCAATGCATTTGACTAATTGTAAGAGTTCGGAATGAATTTGGAGTGTTTAGACAACACTTAAACCCGTTTTATCCCAAAATAGGCTTAAACCGAGAAAACAGGCTAAAACCGAGAGAAACATTGATTTGAATCAGTAAACAACTATGTTACTCTTTCTAGGGTCAAAATATGTAACAATCCAATGCATTTGACTAATTATATGAGTTCGGGTCAAATTTGGAGCGTTTAGACTACACTTGAACACCTTTTATCCAAAAACATGCTATAACCGAGAAAACAGGCTAAAACCGAGAGAAAACATAGATTCGAAGCAGTAAATTGCTTTGTTACTCTTTCTAGGGTCAAAATATGTAACAATACAATGCATTTTACTAATTATAAGAGTTTGGGTTGAATTTGGAGTGTTTAGACAACACTTAAACCCGTTTTAATCTAAAACAGTATAAAACCGAGAAAACAGGCTAAAACCGAGAGAAAACATAGATTTGAAGCAGTAAACAGCTATGTTACTCTTTCTAGGGTCATAATATGTAACAATACAATGCATTTTACTAATTATAAGAGTTTGGGTTGTAGTTGGAGTGTTTAGACACCACTTTTACCCATTTTTTGTCCAAAACAGGCTAAAACCGAGAAAACATTGGTTCGAAGCAGTAAATTTATTTGTTACTGTTTCTAAGGACAGAGTGTGTGACAACCCAATGCATTTGAGTAATTGTAAGAGTTCGGGATGAATTTGGAGTGTTTAGACAACACTTAAACCCGTTTTTTCCCAAAATAGGCTCAAACCGAGAAAACAGGCTAAAACCGAGAGAAACATTGATTTGAAGCAGTAAACAACTAGGTTACTCTTTCTAGGGTCAAAATATGTAACAATCCAATGCATTTGACTAATTGTAAGAGTTCGGGTTGAATTTGGAGTGTTTAGACAACACTTAAACCCGTTTTATCCCAAACAGGCTAATACCAAGAAAACAGGCTAAAACCGAGAGAAAACATAGATTCGAAGCAGTAAACAGCTATGTCACTCTTTCTAGGGTCACAATATGTAACAATACAATGCATTTTACTAATTATAAGAGTTTGGGTTGAATTTGGAGTGTTTAGACACCACATTTACCCATTTTTCCCAAAAGAGGCTAAAACCGAGAAAACATTGATTCGAAGCAGTAAATTGCTTTGCTACTGTTTCTAGGGTTAGAATGTGTGACAACCCAATGCATTTGTCTACTTGTAAGAGTTCTGGATGAATTTGGAGTGTTTAGACAACACTTAAACCCGTTTTATCCCAAAATAGGCTTAAACCGAGAAAACAGGCTAAAACCGAGAGAAACATTGATTTGAAGCAATAAACAGCTATGTTACTCTTTCTAGGGTAAAAATATGTAACAATACAATGCATTTGACTAATTATAAGAGTTCGGGTTAAATTTGGAGTGTTTAGACAACACTTAAACCCGTTTTCTCCCAAAACAGGCTAAAACCGAGAAAACAGGCTAAAACCGAGAGAAAACATAGATTCGAAGTGTAAGTTTAGAAACGAGAGAGTGTAGAGATCGAGTGAGTTTGAGAGTGTTCGCACGAGAGAGTAGAAGAGAGTATGGAAGTGTAAGAGAGAGAGTATAGAAGAAGAATCAAACTTCTTACTTGAAAAAGAACCTAGATACATCCTAATTATAGACAAAGTAAACAGCATATTCCTATGGGATCCTATACACGCTTTACATGACTGAAAGTGACATCCTTCCTTCTTAACATAACATGTGACTTGTGAGTTGAAATATCTTCCCACTTGCACACAAACTCCAACGGTCGGTAGGAGAAGGATCTAGAGACTTGGTTGTCTCATACAAGCCTTAGAAGACTTCAAGTGGGCTTCTACACGAGATGGTATGGTTGGCCCGATGAGAGAGAACGGTCGTTGACTTGTACGGACATGGTGATCAAGATCCCAAATTATACTCCCCCTCAAGCTTTAGTCATTGGACCCTATGACATAAGCTTGAACCATTGATCACCTACCTCATTAAAAACCTTAGTATATAAAACCACTTGGGAAAAATTATACTTAAGGGAAAAAGAGCGTAGGATCTCAAGGTTTGGTGAGGTCCATGAGTCCTAGCCGAGGGTGAATGTATTCGCACACTTGTGGGCTGGCCGCCTTTGTGAAAATGTCGGCTAGTTGCTCTTTGCTGTCTGTATGACATGGGAGTGTGACGCCTAGCTGAATCTGCTCTCGCACCTTGTGGCAATCGACCTCTATGTGTTTTGTTCTCTCGTGAAACACGGAATTGGTGGCTATGTGGATGGCTGCTTCGTTATCACAATGCATAGTGATAGGCTTTGATGATTCAACTCCAAGATCCTTCAATAGTGCCTTAAGCCACATGAGCTCGGTTGTTAACTTCCTCATGGCTCTATACTCGGACTCCGCACTAGATAACGAGACAACCTTTTGTTTCTTGCTCTTCCATGTGACTAAGTTTCCTCCCAAGAACGTGCAGTATCCGGTGGTTGAGCGACGATCCCCATGGTCTCCGGCGTAATCAGCGTCACAATATCCTATCAACTCGGTGCTCTTGTTCCTTCCCATCCATATGCCTTGTCCCGGAGCTCCCTTGATGTACTTAAGGATTCGGTTCACCATGTTCCAGTGGTGTCTAGTTGGGTTTTGCATGTGTTGGCTTACCTGGTTCACAGCAAAACAAAGATCCGGCCTAGTGATAGTTAAATATATGAGCTTACCCACTAGACGCCTATATCGCGTGACATCTTCGAATGGAGGCTCCCCCTTTCCGGCTGTCTTGTAGTTTTCTTCAAGAGGTGTGGTCACTGCTTTTGATCCAAGTTTTCCTGCTTCACTTAAGAGGTCAAGAGCATACTTTCTTTGTGATAAAAACAATCCTTCATCAGACCTATACACTTCTATACCAAGAAAATACTTAAGTTCTCCAAGGTCTTTAATATCAAAAACTGACTTAAGAAACTCTTTAGCTTCTTGAATACCTACCTTGTCACTTCCAGATATGATGATATCATCAACATATACTAGAATGACCACTATACCTTTGTCACTTGGTAGTGTGAAGAGAGTATGATCCGATTCTGATTTGCGAAAACCTTTCCCAAGTAAGGTTGTGCTCAACTTGTGGTACCATGCTCTAGGCGATTGTTTAAGGCCATATATTGCCTTGTTGAGCTTCAGCACCTTTCCCGGGCCTATGGTGTCCTCTAGACCAGGCGGTGGCCGCATGTAGACCTCATCTTCAAGTTCTCCTTGCAAGAACGCATTCTTCACATCCATTTGCCATAGATCCCAATCCAAGTTTGTGGCCAAGGAGAGAACAACTCGAACTGTGTGTAATTTGGCCACCGGAGCAAACGTATCTTTGTAATCCTCCCCATACGTTTGCGTAAAACCACGAGCTACAAGTCTGGCCTTGTAGCGTTCAATCTCCCCATTGCTCTTATACTTGATAGTGAAGATATACCGAGACGTCACAGCCTTCTTGCCCTTGGGTAAGTCTGATTCGTCCCATGTGTGATTTTGCACCATGGCCGTGTTCTCGGCATCAACTGCGTCTCGCCACACCTTGTGGTCCTTGGCCTCATCATATGTCTTGGGAACCCAATGCTGGTCAATTTGGCCAAGGAACACTTGATGTTCCATCGGAAAGTGTGCCAGCGTGCATACAGCTTGAATTGGGTGTGCGACGACCATGTTGTTGTAGTACACTCTAGTGTTCTTCCAGTTAGATGGGGGAAACTTGAGACGTTGGCTACGTCGAAGAGGAACTATAGTTCCCGCCTCTGAGCTAGCTCTGCCTAGTGTAATAATTTCTTCAAGCTGCTCAGCCGGTTCCTCGGATGGCACATCATTGTTGTCTCCGGGTAGTTCGGTCGAATCCGTGGGCAACTCAGTTTCGTCGTTGGTATGAGAAGTGGGTGGATCAAGGTCGGGCTCAGGGAATGGCTCAGGTTGTTCTGGTGATGCTTGACTGGCCGGCGCGTTGGTGATCCGATCATTCTCAATACCTAGCCTCTCAAGGATCACCCGGAGGTTGCGTGTCCGATCGGAAGAAGAGGTCGAGAGATTGCGAAGTTCATCCCAGTTCTTCTCATCATAAAATCCTTGTGACTCCACAAACTTGACATCACGAGACACAAGAACTCTTCTTGTCTCCGAGTCATAGCACTTATATCCTTTTTGAGTTGTAGAATAGCCGATAAACATTGCCTTAGTACTCTTAGCATCAAGCTTGTCTCTTAGTTCACCTGGTCGCAACACATAGCAAACACAACCAAATACTCGTAAATGATCAAAGTTAGGCTTTTCATTGTTCAATACCTCAAATGGAGACAAGTCGTTGAGTATTTTTGTTGGTGTGCGGTTGATAAGATTGTAAGTTTGAGAGTAGAGTAATCAAGAGATTATGGAAGAGAGTGAAATCGTGTAAAGAGTGAGGAGAGTGAACGATTGAGAGAGAGAGTGTTGGAGAAAGAGAATAAACTCTTTTCTTTCTTGAATTAGAACATACTTACAAACCATATATAGAGCTATACAAAGAGGATATTCTTTCCTAGGGTTCTATGTGCACATTAATGAGAGATAGCGACATCTCCTTATTCCTACATGTGACTAAACCTTTGACTTCCCACTTGCAAGTTGCCTAACGGCTATAATAGAAGGATCTCGATGAAGGGAGATCGTTGGGAGCTCTCCTTAGTGGATTGGGCTTATGAGATACGAGATGGCTTGGTCAGCCCATAGGTTGTCGATCGTACGGACGTCCGTACGGTTGTACGGACGGTGGTGGCCAAGGTGGTGTGCCAAACTCATACTCCCCCTCAAGCTTGACTTAGATGATCAGGCAAGCTTGACAGTCGAGGCACCCACCTCATTAAAAAAACCTTAGTATAGAAAACCTCATGGGAAAAACTATACATAAGGGAAAAAGAGTGTAGGTGCCTTGTGAAAGACTCATGGCCGAGTGAGGTCTATAAGGCCGAGCTTCGAGTGAATATATTCGCACACTTGGGGACTTGCAGCTTTGGTGAGGATGTCAGCGAGTTGTTCCTTGCTCTCGGTGTGACATGGTAGGACAACTCCAAGCTTGATTTGCTCTCGCACCTTATGACAGTCCACCTCAATATGTTTGGTCCTCTCATGAAACACTGAATTGGTTGCTATGTGAATGGCAGCTTCATTGTCACAATGCATGGTGATAGGACTTGTGATTTCCACTCCTAAATCCTTGAGGAGTGCTTTGAGCCACATTAGTTCAGTTGTGAGTTTGCGCATGGCCCTATACTCGGATTCGGCACTTGAAAGCGATACGACCTTTTGTTTCTTGCTCTTCCATGTGATCAGGTTGCCTCCAAGGAATGTGCAATAGCCAGTTGTGGAGCGACGGTCTCCACGGTCTCCAGCATAGTCAGCGTCGCAATATCCTACCAACTCGGTGTTCTTGTTGCGGCCCATCCAAATGCCTTGTCCCGGTGAGCCCTTGATGTATTTAAGGATTCGGTCGACCATGTTCCAATGATGGACAGTTGGATTGTTCATGTGCTGGCTCACCTGGTTCACAGCAAAGCAAATATCAGGCCGTGTTATAGTTAAATAGATTAACTTACCTACTAGGCGCCGGTAGCGACCAACGTCCTTGTATGGTGCCTGCTCAAGCTCCCCCTGTCCTCCGGCCTTGTAGTTCTCTTCAAGAGGTGATGCCACTGCCTTTGAACCTAATTTTCCTGTCTCATTTAACAAGTCAAGAGCATATTTTCTTTGTGATAGAAATAAACCTTCCTTTGATCTACATATTTCTATCCCAAGAAAATATTTCAACTCTCCAAGGTCCTTAATATCAAAGACTGATTTCAAGAAGGTTTTAGTGTTTTGAATACCTACCGAGTCACTCCCAGTGATGATGATATCATCAACATACACTAGGATGACTACTATACCTTTGGTGCTTGGTGAGGTAAATAGTGTGTGATCAGCCTCGGATTTGCGAAAGCCTTTGTCAAGGAGGATTGTGCTCAGCTTGTGGTACCACGCCCTTGGCGACTGCTTTAGTCCATAGATGGCTTTGTTGAGCTTGAGAACCTTCCCCGGACCAATGGTGTCTTCTAGGCCCGGTGGTGGCCGCATATACACTTCATCTTCGAGCTCGCCTTGTAGGAAGGCGTTCTTCACATCCATTTGCCATAGCTCCCAATCAAGATTTGTGGCAAGAGAGAGAACCACTCGAACAGTGTGAAGTTTGGCCACCGGAGCAAACGTATCAAGATAGTCCTCCCCATACGTTTGCGTGAATCCCCGGGCTACAAGGCGTGCCTTATACCGTTCTATCTCCCCATTGCTCTTATATTTGATTGTGAAGATATACCGAGATGTGACAGCCTTCTTGCCCTTGGGTAAGTCAGCCTCGTCCCATGTGTGATTTTGCACCATGGCCGTATTCTCGGCGTCCACCGCATCTCTCCATACCTTGTGCTGCTTAGCCTCATCATAGGTCTTGGGGATCCAATGCTCATCAATATGGCCAAGAAACACTTGATGCTCTATCGGAAAATGAGCTAAGGTGCACACGGCCTGAATCGGATGAGCAACGGCCATGTTGTTGTAGTACACACGGGTGTTCTTCCAATGACTAGGAGGATACTTGATACGTTGGCTGCGCCTAAGAGGAACTACAGCCCCAGCTTCGGAGTTGGCCCGTCCCGGAGTTATGATTTCCTCAAGCTGTTCGGCCGACTCCTCGGTTGTTTCGGCCGTGATGTCCGCGGGTGACTCCTCAGGCTGCTCAGTATGGTCATCGGCATGTATATCAGGATCAGGCTCAGTGAATGGCTCAGATTGTTCTGGTGATGTTGGTCTGGCTGACTCGGTAGAGATCCTATCATTTTCAAGACCTAGCCGCTCAAGAATTACTCGGAGGTTGCGCGTCCGATCAGATGGAGAGTCGGAGAGATTACGGAGCTCATCCCAATTCTTCTCGTCATAAAAGCCGTGTGTCTCCATGAACTTGACATCACGAGATACTAGAATTCTCCTTGTTGTAGGTTCATAGCACTTATACCCCTTTTGTGTAGTAGAATAGCCAAGAAACATAGCCTTTGTACTCTTTGCATCAAGCTTGTCTCTTAGCTCACCTGGTCGCAAAACATAGCACACACAACCAAACACTCGTAAGTGATCAAATGTAGGTTTGTCATTAGTTAATACCTCAAATGGAGACACATCCTTTAGAATTTTTGTTGGTGTGCGGTTAATAAGATAACAAGCGGCTAGCACAGCATCTCCCCAAAACCTCTTTGGAACCCTTGTGTGAAACATCATAGACCTTGCTACCTCCATCAGATGCCTATTCTTCCTCTCAGCCACTCCATTTTGTTGTGGTGTGTAAGGACAACTAGTTTGGTGAAGAATTCCATGTTTGGCTAGATATTGCTTAAAGGCATGGCTTGTGTACTCTCCACCATTATCTGATCTCAAAATTTTAATCTTGGCATGAAAGTGGTTAGTGACATAATTTTGAAAATTAGTAAAGGCCTCAAGAACTCTATCCTTAGAGGGAAGCAAAGTTATCCAAGTATATTTTGATTTTTCATCAATAAAAGTCACAAAATATTTTTGATTATCTCTAGATAAGCAAGGAGATGTCCAAACATCAGAATGAATTAAATCAAAACATTTTTCATAAATAGTAATAGATTTAGGAAAAACAGCCTTGCAATGTTTACCAAGAATACAAGCCTCACACTCATCATTTTGAAAAGAAACATTAGGAAATATTAAAGATAAAGCTCTTGTGTGAGGGTGTCCTAGCCTAGCATGTAAAATAGAATCACTAGGTTTCATAATAACTGAATTAAAACAAGATACATTAGAAGATAAGTTCAAGTCCTCAAGCACATAGAGGTCATCCTTGGATCCTCCTTGACCAAGAACCTTACTTGTCTCAATATCCTGAAAATGAACATTGTTAGGACCAAATATAGCATAACAATTTAAATCAGTAGTGGCTCTCTTAACTGATAGCAAGTTAGAAGTAAAGTTTGGCATATAAAATGCCTTAGTCTCCTTATCAAATAGTTTCAAGTTCCCAATGCCTTTAACTGGTACTTTCTCACCATTTGCTATTATCACATTACCATTAGCAGGTTTAATATCACTAATTAGCCTAGAATCACTAATCATGTGATGGGATGCACCAGAATCAACTATGAGGGGTTTAATTTTGTTTGAGGCAAGAAACGCCTTACCGGTGGCCTCTTTGATGGCTTTGATGAGCGCATCAAGGTCGGACCGCCTTACCAGCTCGGACGATGCTGCAGCAAGAGCAGTTCCACTGGTCACTTGTTGAGGTTGCTCAGAGATTGATGACCCCCCCATGGCTACTGCTTGATGAGCTCTCGGTGGTCCTCCGCGGTTTGGTCGTCCACCTCGGATGGTACCCGGCGGTGGTGCTAGATGAGGGTGTAGAATCCAGCAGCGGCTCTTGAAGTGACCAAGCTTCTTACAATGCTCACAAAATGGCGGGTTGTTCTTGTCCTCCGGCTTGTAGTAGCCCTTGTTTGCTGATGCCGTCTCAGCTTTGTTAGCGGTCACAAGTTCTCCCTTGCCGCCAAACAATCCCATGGAGCCATGCTCCTTTTGAATTTGGTTACAGACATCATCAAGGCTAGGGAGCTTGTCCGACCGTAGAATATGCTTGATAAGGTCATTGTAGGAGGGGTTCAAGGTCAAGAGAAGGCCGAACACCTTATCTTGTTCACGCCTCTCATTCAGAATGGCCGGATCTATAGTCGCCGGCCGGAGCATCTCTAGTTCAGCCCAAAGGGACCTAAACTTCCCAAAGTGCTTGGTGAACTCCATGTCTTCTTGGTTGAGGTTGTTGATGGCCCTCTTAATCTCAAAAATTCGGTTTACATTTGTAACATTCCCAAAAACATTCTTGAGAGTGTCCCACAAGTCTTTTGCTGTCTCGCAATAAGAGTAAGCTTCAAGTATAGGTGCATCTAGGGAGTTTTGAATGATAGCTAGGACTCCCTGATCTTCTTGAAACCACTTGTTCTTCTCATCGACAAGATCCTTGCCGTCTTTGGTGGTCTCGCCACTAGGAGCTTCGCTCGTCTCAACATGGGACCAAAGTCCTCGGCCGCATAGGGCTGTCTTTGTGGTTCTAGCCCACAGTAAGTAATTCTCTCCCTTGAGAGTAACTGGAACAATGAGAGTTTTGGTAGTTTCCATGGAAAAAGATGAAGAGACCGTTGGTTAAAGCTATTGTCCAACGGTTAAAGAAAGAAGATTCAAGAACAAGAAATTTCAAGAACAAGAAAGAGAATGCGGAAGGGAGTGATGGAGATTTGAGGCAAGAACAGAATCAAATCTGCTCTGATACCATGTAAGTTTGAGAGTAGAGTAATCAAGAGATTATGGAAGAGAGTGAAATCGTGTAAAGAGTGAGGAGAGTGAACGATTGAGAGAGAGAGTGTTGGAGAAAGAGAATAAACTCTTTTCTTTCTTGAATTAGAACATACTTACAAACCATATATAGAGCTATACAAAGAGGATATTCTTTCCTAGGGTTCTATGTGCACATTAATGAGAGATAGCGACATCTCCTTATTCCTACATGTGACTAAACCTTTGACTTCCCACTTGCAAGTTGCCTAACGGCTATAATAGAAGGATCTCGATGAAGGGAGATCGTTGGGAGCTCTCCTTAGTGGATTGGGCTTATGAGATACGAGATGGCTTGGTCAGCCCATAGGTTGTCGATCGTACGGACGTCCGTACGGTTGTACGGACGGTGGTGGCCAAGGTGGTGTGCCAAACTCATAAAGATAACAAGCTGTGAGCACGGCATCTCCCCAAAAGCGTTTTGGAACTCTTGTATGGAACATCATGGACCTTGCTACCTCCATGAGATGCCTATTCTTCCTTTCAGCCACCCCATTTTGTTGTGGTGTGTATGGACAGCTAGTTTGATGAAGAATTCCATGTTCGGCTAGATATTGCTTAAAGGCATGGCTTGTGTATTCTCCACCATTATCTGATCTCAAAATTTTAATCTTGGCATGATAGTGGTTAGTGACATAATTTTGAAAGCTAGTAAAAGCTTCAAGAACTCTATCCTTAGAAGGAAGCAAAGTTATCCAAGTATATTTTGATTTTTCATCAATAAAAGTCACAAAATACTTTTGATTTTCTCTAGATAAGCAAGGGGATGTCCAAACATCAGAATGAACCAAATCAAAACATTTTTCATAAATAGTAATAGATTTAGGAAAAACAGCCTTGCAATGTTTACCAAGAATACAAGCCTCACACCCATCATTTTGAAAAGAAATATTAGGGAACATTAAAGCTAAAGCTCTAGTGTGAGGATGTCCTAGCCTAGCATGTAAAATAGAATCACTAGGTTTAACAACAACCGAATTAAAACAAGAAGCAGATAAATTCAAGTCCTCAAGCATATAGAGATCACCCTTGGAACCTCCTTGACCAAGGACCTTACTTGTCTCAATATCCTGAAAATGAACCTTGTTAGGACCAAATATTGCATAACAATTCAAATCAGTAGTGGCTCTCTTAACTGATAGCAAGTTGGAAGTAAAATTTGGCATATAGAACGCTTTAGTATCTTTATCAAATAATTTCAAGTTTCCAATGCCTTTAACTGGCACTTTCTCACCATTTGCTATCACAACATTACCACTAGCCGGTTTAATATCACTCATTAACCTAGAATCACTAATCATGTGGTGAGAAGCACCGGAATCAACTATGAGCGGTTTAGTTTGATTCAAGGCAAGATAAGAGTTACCGGAATTTTCTTTGAGTGCCTTAATGAGCGCATCAAGATCAGACTTCCTCACGAGGTCCGACGAGGCAGCCAGGGCAGTTCCATTCATATCCGGAGCTCGAGGGTTCAGTTCAGCAACCAATGGCTCCACACTCGCTCGATGAGCTCTTGGTGCTCCACGGTGGTTCATTGGTCGGTTTACTCGGAGGTGTGGGTGGAGAATCCAACACTCATTCTTGAAATGGCCCGGCTTCTTGCAGTGGTGACACACTGGTTCTTTCTTGTTATCTCCTCGATAGTAGCCCTTGTTTGCGGTCGCTACATCAGCTTGGTTGGCGGTTACAAGCTCCCCCTTGTTACCAAACAACCCCATGGAACCATGCTCCTTTTGAATCTGACTACACACTTCCTCCAGGCTGGGAAGCTTGTCCGACCTCAAGATATGCTTGATAAGATCGTTGTAAGATGGATTCAGCGTAAGGAGGAGGCCGAACACCTTGTCTTGTTCACGCCTCTCATTCAAGATTGCCGGATCAAGAGTCGCTGGCCTAAGCATCTCAAGCTCAGCCCAAAGGGACCTAAACTTCCCAAAGTGTTTGGTGAACTCCATGTCTTCTTGGCTTAGGTTGTTGATGGCTCTCTTGATCTCAAAGACTCGGCTTAAATTGGTAGTGTTACCAAAGACGTTTTGCAAGGTATCCCATAGATCCTTGGCCGTTTCACAATACGAGTAGGCCTCGAGTATTGGAGCATCGAGAGAGTTTTGTATGATGGCGAGAACACTTTGGTCTTCTTGAAACCACTTTTCTTCACCACTTGTGGCCACAACTTTGCCGTCTTCAGTCGGCTCGCCCTTCGGAGCTTCACTTGTTGTCACATGGGTCCAAAGCCCTCGGCCACATAGCGCCGTCTTTGTGGTCCTTGCCCACAACAAATAGTTCTCTCCTTTGAGAGTAACTGGAACAACCAAGGTTTTGGTGCTTTCCATGGAGTTTTGTCCAATGGTCAATAAGTTTACCCAACGGTTAAAGAAAAACTCAAGAGATTGAATGAACGAGTTGCGGAAGAAAGTAGAGTGAATGAAGAGTTTAACGAGAGGAACCTGGCTCTGATACCATGTAAGTTTAGAAACGAGAGAGTGTAGAGATCGAGTGAGTTTGAGAGTGTTCGCACGAGAGAGTAGAAGAGAGTATGGAAGTGTAAGAGAGAGAGTATAGAAGAAGAATCAAACTTCTTACTTGAAAAAGAACCTAGATACATCCTAATTATAGACAAAGTAAACAGCATATTCCTATGGGATCCTATACACGCTTTACATGACTGAAAGTGACATCCTTCCTTCTTAACATAACATGTGACTTGTGAGTTGAAATATCTTCCCACTTGCACACAAACTCCAACGGTCGGTAGGAGAAGGATCTAGAGACTTGGTTGTCTCATACAAGCCTTAGAAGACTTCAAGTGGGCTTCTACACGAGATGGTATGGTTGGCCCGATGAGAGAGAACGGTCGTTGACTTGTACGGACATGGTGATCAAGATCCCAAATTATACGAAGCAGTAAACAGCTATGTCACTCTTTCGAGGGTCATAATATGTAACAATACAATGCATTTTACTAATTGTAAGAGTTTGTGTTGAATTTGGAGTGTTTAGACACCACTTTTACCCATTTTTCCCAAAACAGGCTAAAACTGAGAAAACATTGATTCGAAACAGTAAATTGATTTGTTACTGTTTCTAGGGTCAGAATGTGTGACAACCCAATGCAATTGACTAATTTTAAGAGTTCAGGATGAATTTGGAGTGTTTAGACAACACTTAAACCCCTCTTATCCCAAGATAGGCTAAAACTGAGAAAAATAGGCTAAAACGGAGATAAACATTGATTTAAAGCAGTAAACAGCTATGTTACTCTTTCTAGGGTAAAAATATGTATCAATCCAATGCATTTGACTAATTATAAGAGTTTGAGTTGAATTTTGAGTGTTCAGACACCACTTTTACCCATTTTTCCCAAAACAGGCTAAAACCGAGAAAACATTGATTCGAAGCAGTAAATTGCTTTGTTACTGTTTCTAAGGTCAGAATGTTAGAATTGCGGAAATGATCTAAGTAGAGTTGAGAGACTAAACAAGAAAAGAGAATGATGAATCGAAAAAAGACTTAATTAGTGTATTTCATATGTTTGTTACATAACTATATATAGAGGTTTATTGACTATGTAGCCGTTGGTGATACAAAAGGAAGGAGAGAGTTCATAGTAGAATCGGGCTTAATGATGAAAGTGACATCTCCTTCCCTTGGTCGACTCGCTTCCACTTGCTCCCAAGGTAGACATGTGACTTCCTAGATATTTTGCTCTCCTCTCTTCTAGATCCTTCTTTCCATGGGCTTCAATATTGATCAAGGCCTTCTCTTCTTATTTATCAAACCGAACCATGGCCTAAACGCCTAAGCCGTATGGACGCTGGTACGGACATTCGTACGGACGTGCGTACGGCCGTATTAGAATTTAGAGAGAGTGAGCTGCAAGATACACTCTACTCCAATATAAACTCACAAGAACACTTAAAGTGGAATTTGTGTGTTCATGTGTAAAGCCTTTAAGATACAACTCAATGAGAGTGTTCTTAAGGTAAAGAAGGAGTTATACACGCCAATATAAGCTGTGCATACTCAAGAATAAGTATGAGAGGCAACAGCACTCTCACACCAAAGATAACCCAATAACCCGTTAGAATAGTTTAGAGAATAGTGTAGAGAATGGAATGAAAGAAAGGTGGAGACCAAGCATTGCCAAAGCTTGGTCTCTCCATGAGATTATCAAGACTAGATTCTACCCATTTGAGTGTAAAGAGACGAGTTTAGTAAAGGGAAAAACTCCCCATTGGAGAGCTTAATAGTATTAGTGATATGTGTTACATATTTATATAAGGAGTGAATGGAGTATGTGTCTCCCTTCTAAACCTAATTGAAACGGCCACATATACATACACATATACACATTTGGTAGTGTGGAAAGTGACATGAAGAAAGAGGGGAGCTGGTCCCAAGCATGTAGATAGTGACAGCTCCAAAGTGACCTCTTAAGCCAACATGTGACTCTTCCACTTGTTGCTTCTCTCTCTAATACCAACTTGTGATCTTTGAATGTTGTTGGACGCCCAAGAGTGATAGGGACACCTCCTAAACGGATCTTTAGGTCACATGTGACTCCTTGCAACTTGCATTGACTCCAAACTCACATGGGACCACCTTTTGCCGCCCAAACTCTATTTGAATTCTAGGGCCTTCTTCACTCCATTCATTGGCCCTAGGTTTGTACATCTTTATCAGCATATCTTGACCCTATATTTGCACAACTTCATCTTCGATACTGACCCGAGGTTTGCACATTCTTCTTTGGTAGTTTAACCTCGGTTTAGCACAACTTGATCTTGATAACTTATGACCCGGATTATGCACACGCTGTGGTCTTGATAACTTGACCCGGACTTTGCACATGTGTTTCTTGATGGAGAGTGGCGAGTGAACTCCCGGGTGTGTGACTTCTTCATCCGGTTCAATACTCCCCCTCAAGCTTAAGTGTAGAGAGATCGGAGGTTAAGCTTGAAGCTTCATGAGCCTTCTTTGAACTCCATCATTCTCATTGCATCTTCCTCTCTAATACTCCCCCTGAAGCTTGGGCGGTGGGGACCAAAGACCAAGCTTGCAACACACAAAGAACTACCTCATTAAAAACCTTAGCAAAGAAAACCACTTGGGATAAAACTTTGCCAAGGGAAAAAGAGTATAGCCTTTATGGTTGAATGGTGTAGCTTTGGCCTTGGTTTGAATGTGGGATGGCTTTGGCTTCTTGCTTATTTTGCTCACACACCATTGCTTCATTATCGAAGTGAACCTCTTCTTCTCATCTAGCTTACAAATGGCTTTGTTTCTTTTACACCTTCAACAAAAGATGTAAAGAGATTCTTAAGTATATTTGCCATGAGAATAATATTAAGCTTAGATTGAGACATGAGAGAATAAATTGGAAAATGAGCTAGCAATTACTCAGTCTAAATTCATTTTAATATATATCTAAAACTCAGATTTTAAACATGAAATAAATTCCAAATTTCAATTCTTAAAATGACAAATTAAACATTAATAAACTGTTTTAACACAAGGCAATTCTCTAAAACCACAACCTAATATTTGTTCTCTAAATTCAGATTCTAAGAATGACAAATTCACTATATGCATGACTAATCTGATTCAAATGAGGTTAATGAATTAGATATATTGAAAAAGTTTAGGGTTTAGAGATAGCCTTTGATCTTCTTTGTTGGTTGAGACAATCTTTGCACCACCACTTGAGTTTCTGCCCCATGGGTCTCCTCTTTATGGTTCTCTTGATCCCAATTATCTTTATCTTCAAACTGCTTCTATAGCTCCATGAGGGAATTTTACACCTTTCCCCCCCCCTCAAGATTGACTTGAATGGTGAATGAAAGCCAATCTGGAAGGGTTTTGTAAATCCTACTTCAGCTCAAACAATGGACCGACCAGTCCAGTAAGCACTTCAATGTAGCTTCTTTTGAAGCTTTGTTCGTGTCCATTCAATGGCCACTCGACCCTCAAATTATCTCAATGGTCGAGTGCTTCTTCTCAGTCGCGCCAGACTGATATATCTCCACTTAATCGAGTATAACTCGTGAACGGTTACTCCGATTGGAATGATCTCACCTCCGGTGAACAGACAACTCAATTGTCTACAATATTTGTGAAGAGCGCGGAAGCTGGAAAAGAGTGGAAGACCTCCGTATGTGTCGAGAACCAATCCTGAACATTTGTCCACACCCTTCTTGTCACTTCTTTACTGCTCATAAGAACCAAACGTTTTGGAGCTTCTTTGTAGTATCCTTAGAGCTTCTCCACAGCTCCACACACTTCATAAAAAAAATTGGCTCCTTCCTCTAAGTGTTTCTATTCATTGTAGTCCTTCATGACTTGATTTCTTTTCTTATGGATCCCTTTGCTTTATCTTGTGTTTCTCATTAGAGTGTTCACACATGTCTCCTCTCCTTTAAACCTTCATCATAAGATTTAAAGAAAAATTTTAAAGTACATGTTGTGGGGTTTTAAGAAAACACTTAACAAAACTTGAGAAACCAAATAAAGAATTAAGATAACTAAGGTAATGAAAAATACTATATTTATTAGAAAAATATTTAAAAACGAATTTAAAATATTTTTTAGATAAATATAGAAATAAATAAATTCAAACATGAAATTCAAATTTTAAGAACTTGAATTAAGATGAATTTAAATAAATTAAAAGATAGAGTTTAGAGGGTAGCCTTTTAAAGTAGAGATGTGGTTTGAATCATCTTTGGGACCACTATCTTGACTTGGTCATGGCTTGGGCCATGTATTGAGTCTTGAGTCTTGAAACCTTGTGCCTAGAAGATCTCAACTAGTGCACATTCAATCAGCTCTTAACAACTTTGACACTACCACACATGCTTTGGAGCTGATTCATCACCTTCCACCAGCTTTCCTCTCCACTAGATCTTCCACCATAGTCAACCCCGGTCTGCTTCCTCCGGTCAGCCTCTCTGGACTGCCATGTTCAAGTCATCCGGCTTAGTACTATGGTTGGGCTTGTCTGCGGTCTCTGAAGCTTGATGGTCATTGGTTCTAACTCCAAGCATTGATGATGCGCCGGAATGATATATGCCCACTGAATCGGGCATAACTTTTTTTCGGTTGCTCGGATTGATAAGATTTCACTTCCACTGTAACGATGACTCTATCGTCTAGAACTTTTGTGAAGAAAGCGGAAGCTGAATCTCAGTGGAAGTCTTTCGTACGAGTCGATCTTTGAGACGTTTCGGCAGAGATTTTACTTGTTGCCGAGAATGGAGTAACCAGAACTTGTAACTTAGTAACCGAAAGTATTTGTAACCAGAATGAGAGTTTAGTAACCAGAATGAGAGTTTTAGTAACCAAGAGTGAAAGATTTTAGTAACCAAGAATAAGAGTTTAGTAACCAAGAAGAGTGTATGAGTGTTTGAGTGTTTAGTGTTTAGTAAACAGAATGAGCAAAGGAATTGAAGCAGCTCCCCTTTAAGGACTGACTTCAAGACACCATAAACCTCCAACAAGTAGATTCACTGTTTTCCCTTGTGGATTTCATGGCTTCTCCAAACTGAAACTTCAAACTGCCTTGATAACCTCCATATAGAGTATCTACTCCAATGGCTCCCAGAACAGCTTCAAAACGCCATCTTTGTGGCTTCTTTTGCAGAATTCAAAACTAGCAGCTCAGATCTTGAGCCTGCTCTGATACCATGTTATAATTTAGAGAGAGTGAGCTGCAAGATACACTCTACTCCAATATAAACTCACAAGAACACTTAAAGTGGAATTTGTGTGTTCATGTGTAAAGCCTTTAAGATACAACTCAATGAGAGTGTTCTTAAGGTAAAGAAGGAGTTATACACGCCAATATAAGCTGTGCATACTCAAGAATAAGTATGAGAGGTAACAGCACTCTCACACCAAAGATAACCCAATAACCCTTTAGAATAGTTTAGAGAATAGTGTAGAGAATGGAATGAAAGAAAGGTGGAGACCAAGCATTGCCAAAGCTTGGTCTCTCCATGAGATTATCAAGACTAGATTCTACCCATTTGAGTGTAAAGAGACGAGTTTAGTAAAGGGAAAAACTCCCCATTGGAGAGCTTAATATTATTAGTGATATGTGTTACATATTTATATAAGGAGTGAATGGAGTATGTGTCTCCCTTCTAAACCTAATTGAAACGGCCACATATACATACACATATACACATTTGGTAGTGTGGAAAGTGACATGAAGAGAGAGGGGAGCTGGTCCCAAGCATGTAGATAGTGACAGCTCCAAAGTGACCTCTTAAGCCAACATGTGACTCTTCCACTTGTTGCTTCTCTCTCTAATACCAACTTGTGATCTTTGAATGTTGTTGGACGCCCAAGAGTGATAGGGACACCTCCTAAACGGATCTTTAGGTCACATGTGACTCCTTGCAACTTGCATTGACTCCAAACTCACATGGGACCACCTTTTGCCGCCCAAACTCTATTTGAATCCTAGGGCCTTCTTCACTCCATTCATTGGCCCTAGGTTTGTACATCTTTATCAGCAAATCTTGACCCTATATTTGCACAACTTCATCTTCGATACTGACCCGAGGTTTCCACATTCTTCTTTGGTAGTTTAACCTCGGTTTAGCACAACTTGATCTTGATAACTTATGACCCGGATTATGCACACGCTGTGGTCTTGATAACTTGAACCGGACTTTGCACATGTGTTTCTTGATGGAGAGTGGCGAGTGAACTCCCGGGTGTGTGACTTCTTCATCCGGTTCAATAGGCCAGTCTTGTTCTCAAGCTCTAGATCAATACAGAATGTGTGACAACCCAATGCATTTGACTAATTGTAAGAGTTCAGGATGAATTTGGAGTGTTTAGACAATACTTAAACCCGTTTTATCCCAAAATAGGCTTAAACCGAGAAAACAGGCTAAAACCTAGAGAAACATTGATTTGAAGCAGTAAACAACTATGTTACTCTTTCTAGGGTCAAAATATGTAACAATCCAATGCATTTGACTAATTATAAGAGTTTGTATTGAATATGGAGTTTTAGACAACACTTAAACCCGTTTTATCCCAAACAGGCTAAAACCAAGAAAACAGGCTAAAACCGAGAGAAAACATATATTCGAAGCAGTAAACAGCTAGGTCACTCTTTCTAGGGTCATAATATGTAACAATACAATGCATTTTACTAATTATAATAGTTTGGGTTGAATTTGGAGTGTTTAGACACCACATTTACCCATTTTTCCCAAAAGAGGCTAAAACCGAGAAAACATTGATTCGAAGCAGTAAATTGCTTTGTTACTGTTTCTAGGGTCAGAATGTGTGACAACCCAATGCATTTGAGTAATAGTAAGAGTTTGGGATGAATTTGGAGTGTTTAGACAACACTTAAACCCGTTTTTTCCCAAAATAGGCTTAAACCGAGAAAACAGGCTAAAACCGAGAGAAACATTGATTTGAAGCAATAAACAGCTATGTTACTCTTTCTAGGGTAAAAATATGTAACAATCCAATGCATTTGACTAATTATAAGAGTTCGGGTTAAATTTGGAGTGTTTAGACAACACTTAAACCCGTTTTATCCCAAAACAGGCTAAAACCGAGAAAACAGGCTAAAACCGAGAGAAACCATAGATTCGAAGCAGTAAACAGCTATGTCACTCGTTCTAGGGTCACAATATGTAACAATACAATGCATTTTACTAATTATAAGAGTTTGTGTTGAATTTGGAGTGTTTAGACACCACTTTTACCCATTTTTCCCAAAACAGGCTAAAACCAAGAGAAACATTGATTTGAAGCAATAAACAGCTATGTTACTCTTTCTAGGGTAAAAATATGTAAAAATACAATGCATTTGACTAATTATAAGAGTTCGGGTTAAATTTGGAGTGTTTAGACAACACTTAAACCCGTTTTCTCCCAAAACAGGCTAAAACCGAGAAAACAGGCTAAAACCGAGAGAAAACATAGATTTGAAGCAGTAAACAGCTATGTCACTCTTTCTAGGGTAAAAATATGTATCAATCCAATGCATTTGACTAATTATAAGAGTTTGGGTTGAATTTTGAGTGTTCAGACACCAGTTTTACCCATTTTTCCCAAAACAGGCTAAAACCGAGAAAACATTGATTCGAAGCAGTAAATTGCTTTGTTACTGTTTCTAAGGTCAGAATGTTAGAATTGCGGAAATGATCTAAGTAGAGTTGAGAGACTAAACAAGAAAAGAGAATGATGAATCGAAAAAAGACTTAATTAGTGTATTTCATATGTTTGTTACATAACTATATATAGAGGTTTATTGACTATGTAGCCGTTGGTGATACAAAAGGAAGGAGAGAGTTCATAGTACAATCGGCCTTAATGATGAAAGTGACATCTCCTTCCCTTGGTCGACTCGCTTCCACTTGCTCCCAAGGTAGACATGTGACTTCCTAGATATTTTGCTCTCCTCTCTTCTAGATCCTTCTTTCCATGGGCTTCAATATTGATCAAGGCCTTCTCTTCTTATTTATCAAACCGAACCATGGCCTAAACGCCTAAGCCGTACGGACGCTGGTACGGACATTCGTACGGACGTGCGTACGGCCGGTCTTGTTCTCAAGCTCTAGATCAATACAGAATGTGTGACAACCCAATGCATTTGACTAATTGTAAGAGTTCGGGATGAATTTAGAGTGTTTAGACAACAGTTAAACCCGTTTTATCCCAAAATAGGCTTAAACCGAGAAAACAGGCTAAGACCGAGAGAAACATTGATTTGAAGCAGTAAACAACTATGTTACTCTTTCTAGGGTCAAAATATGTAACAATCCAATGCATTTGACTAATTATAAGAGTTTGCATTGAATTTGGAGTTTTAGACAACACTTAAACCCGTTTTATCCCAAACAGGCTAAAACCAAGAAAACAGGCTAACACCGAGAGAAAACATAGATTTGAAGCAGTAAACAGCTATGTCACTCTTTCTAGGGTCACAATATGTAACAATACAATGCATTTACTAATTATAAGAGTTTGGGTTGAATTTGGAGTGTTTAGACACCACATTTACCCATTTTTCCCAAAAGAGGGTAAAACCGAGAAAACATTGATTCGAAGCAGTAAATTGATTTGTTACTGTTTCTAGGGTCAGAATGTGTGATAACCCAATGCATTTGAGTAATAATAAGAGTTCGGGATGAATTTGGAGTGTTTAGACAACACTTAAACCCGTTTTTTCCCAAAATAGGCTTAAACCGAGAAAACAGGCTAAAACCGAGAGAAACATTGATTTGAAGCAATAAACAGCTATGTTACTCTTTCTAGGGTAAAAATATATAACAATCCAATGCATTTGACTAATTATAAGAGTTCGGGTTAAATTTGGAGTGTTTAGACAACACTTGAACACGTTTTATCCCAAAACATGCTAAA
This sequence comes from Camelina sativa, assembly GCF_030686135.1. Classification (NCBI taxonomy): domain Eukaryota; kingdom Viridiplantae; phylum Streptophyta; class Magnoliopsida; order Brassicales; family Brassicaceae; genus Camelina; species Camelina sativa. Next base: position 21,855,508 of record NC_141880.1, on the reverse strand, counting down.
ACCGAGAGAACAGACTAAAACCGAGGGAAAACATAGATTTGAAGCAGTAAATTGCTTTGTTACTCTTTCTAGGGTCAAAATATGTAACAATACAATGCATTTTACTAATTATAAGAGTTTGGGTTGAATTTGGAGTGTTTAGACAACACTTAAACCCATTTTAATCCAAAACAGTATAAAACCGAGAAAACAGGCTAAAACCGAGAGAAAACATAGATTTGAAGCAGTAAACAGCTATGTTACTCTTTCTAGGGTCATAATATGTAACAATACAATGCATTTTACTAATTATAAGAGTTTGGGTTGTATTTGGAGTGTTTAGACACCACTTTTACCCATTTTTCCCAAAAGAGGCTAAAACCGAGAAAACATTGGTGCAAAGCAGTAAATTTTTTGTTACTGTTTCTAAGGTCAGAGTGTGTGACAACCCAATGCATTTGAGTAATTGTAAGAGTTCGGGATGAATTTGGAGTGTTTAGACAACACTTAAACCCATTTTTTCCCAAAATAGGATTAAACCGAGAAAACAGGCAAAAAACGAGAGAAACATTGATTTGAAGCAGTAAACAACTAGGTTACTCTTTCTAGGGTCAAAATATGTAACAATCCAATGCATTTGACTAATTGTAAGAGTTCGGGTTGAATTTGGAGTGTTTAGACAACACTTAAACCCGTTTTATCCCAAACAGGCTAAAACCAAGAAAACAGGCTAAAACCGAGAGAAAACATAGATTCGAAGCAGTAAACAGCTATGTCACTCTTTCTAGGGTCACAATATGTAACAATACAATGCATTTTACTAATTATAAGAGTTTGGGTTGAATTTGGAGTGTTTAGACACCACATTTACCCATTTTTCCCAAAAGAGGCTAAAACCGAGAAAACATTGATTCGAAGCAGTAAATTGCTTTGTTACTGTTTCTAGGGTTAGAATGTGTGACAACCCAATGCATTTGTCTACTTGTAAGAGTTCGGGATGAATTTGGAGTGTTTAGACAACACTTAAACCCGTTTTATCCCAAAATAAGCTTAAACCGAGAAAATAGGCTAAAACCGAGAGAAACATTGATTTGAAGCAATAAACAGCTATGTTACTCTTTCTAGGGTAAAAATATGTAACAATACAATGCATTTGACTAATTATAAGAGTTCGGGTTAAATTTGGAGTGTTTAGACAACACAACCCGTTTTCTCCCAAAACAGGCTAAAACCGAGAAAACATGCTAAAACCGAGAGAAAACATAGATTCGAAGCAGTAAACAGCTATGTCACTCTTTCTAGGGTTACAATATGTAACAATACAATGCATTTTACTAATTATAAGAGTTTGGGTTGTATTTGGAGTGTTTAGACACCACTTTTACCCATTTTTCCCAAAAGAGGCTAAAACTGAGAAAACATTGATTCGAAACAGTAAATTGATTTGTTACTGTTTCTAACGTCAGAGTGTGTGACAACCCAATGCATTTGAGTAATTGTAAGAGTTCAGGATGAATTTGGAGTGTTTAGACAACACTTAAATCCGTTTTTTCCCAAAATAGGCTTAAACCGAGAAAACAGGCTAAAACCGAGAGAAACATTGATTTGAAGCAGTAAACAACTAGGTTACTCTTTCTAGGGTCAAAATATGTAACAATCCAATGCATTTGACTAATTGTAAGAGTTCGGGTTGAATTTGGAGTGTTTAGACGACACTTAAACCCGTTTTATCCCAAACAGGCTAAAACCAAGAAAACAGGCTAAAACCGAGAGAAAACATAGATTCGAAGCAGTAAACAGCTATGTCACTCTTTCTAGGGTCACAATATGTAACAATACATTGCATTTTACTAATTATAAGAGTTTGTGTTGAATTTGGAGTGTTTAGACACCACTTTTACCCATTTTTCCCAAAACAGGCTAAAACTGAGAAAACATTGATTCGAAACAGTAAATTGATTTGTTACTGTTTTTAGGGTCAGAATGTGTGACAACCCAATGCAATTGACTAATTGTAAGAGTTCAGGATGAATTTGGAGTGTTTAGACAACACTTAAACCCCTCTTATCCCAAAATAGGCTAAAACCGAGAAAAATAGGCTAAAACGGAGAGAAACATTGATTTAAAGCAGTAAACAGCTATGTTACTCTTTCTAGGGTAAAAATATGTATCAATCCAATGCATTTGACTAATTATAAGAGTTTAGGTTGAATTTTGAGTGTTCAGACACCACTTTTACCCATTTTTCCCAAAACAGGCTAAAACCGAGAAAACATTAATTCGAAGCAGTAAATTGATTTGTTACTGTTTCTAAGGTCAGAATTTCAGAATTGCGGAAATGATCTAAGTAGAGTTGAGAGACTAAACAAGAAAAGAGAATGATGAATCAAAAAAAGACTTAATTAGTGTATTTCATATGTTTGTTACATAACTATATATAGAGGGACATTGACTATGTAGCCGTTGGTGATACAAAAGGAAGGAGAGAGTTCATAGTACAATCAGCCTTAATGATGAAAGTGACATCTCCTTCCCTTGGTCGACTCGCTTCCACTTGCTCCCAAGGTAGACATGTGACTTCCTAGATATTTTTCTCTCCTCTCTTCTATATCCTTCTTTCCATGGGCTTCAATATTGATCAAGGCCTTCTCTTCTTATTTATCAAACCGAACCATGGCCTAAACGCCTAAGCCGTACGGACGCTGGTACGGACATTCGTACGGACGTGCGTACGGCCGGTCTTGTTCTCAAGCTCTAGATCAATACAGAATGTGTGACAACCCAATGCATTTGACTAATTGTAAGAGTTCGGGATGAATTTGGAGTGTTTAGACAACACTTAAACCCGTTTTATCCCAAAATAGGCTTAAACCGAGAAAACAGGCTAAAACCGAGAGAAACATTGATTTGAAGCAGTAAACAACTATGTTACTCTTTCTAGGGTCAAAATATGTAACAATCCAATGCATTTGACTAATTATAAGAATTTGCATTGAATTTGGAGTTTTAGACAACACTTAAACCCGTTTTATCCCAAACAGGCTAAAACCAAGAAAACAGGCTAAAACCGAGAGAAAATATAGATTCGAAGCAGTAAACAGCTATGTCACTCTTTCTAGGGTCATAATATGTAACAATACAATGCATTTTACTAATTATATGAGTTTGGGTTGAATTTGGAGTGTTTAGACACCACATTTACCCATTTTTCCCAAAAGAGGCTAAAACCGAGAAAACATTGATTCGAAGCTGTAAATTGATTTGTTACTGTTTCTAGGGTCAGAATGTGTGACAACCCAATGCATTTGAGTAATAATAAGAGTTCGGGATGAATTTGGAGTGTTTAGACAACACTTAAACCCGTTTTTTCCCAAAATAGGCTTAAACCGAGAAAACAGGCTAAAACCGAGAGAAACATTGATTTGAAGCAATAAACAGCTATGTTACTCTTTCTAGGGTAAAAATATGTAACAATCCAATGCATTTGACTAATTATAAGAGTTCGGGTTAAATTTGGAGTGTTTAGACAACACTTGAACACTTTTTATCCCAAAACATGCTAAAACCGAGAAAACAGGCTAAAACCGAGAGAAAACATAGATTCGAAGCAGTAAATTGCTTTGTTACTCTTTCTAGGGTCAAAATATGTAACAATACAATGCATTTTACTAATTATAAGAGTTTGGGTTGAATTTGGAGTGTTTAGACAACACTTAAACCCGTTTTAATCCAAAACAGTATAAAACCGAGAAAACAGGCTAAAACCGAGAGACAACATAGATTTGAAGCAGTAAACAGCTATGTTACTCTTTCTAGGGTCATAGTATGTAACAATACAATGCATTTTACTAATTATAAGAGTTTGGGTTGTATTTGGAGTGTTTAGACACCACTTTTACCCATTTTTCCCAAAAGAGGCTAAAACCAAGAAAACATTGGTTCGAAGCAGTAAATTTATTTGTTACTGTTTCTAAGGTCAGAGTGTGTGACAACCCAATGCATTTGAGTAACTGTAAGAGTTCAGGATGAATTTGGAGTGTTTAGACAACACTTAATATGAGTTTGGCACACCACCTTGGCCACCACCGTCCGTACAACCGTACGGACGTCCGTACGATCGACAACCTATGGGCTGACCAAGCCATCTCGTATCTCATAAGCCCAATCCACTAAGGAGAGCTCCCAACGATCTCCCTTCATCGAGATCCTTCTATTATAGCCGTTAGGCAACTTGCAAGTGGGAAGTCAAAGGTTTAGTCACATGTAGGAATAAGGAGATGTCGCTATCTCTCATTAATGTGCACATAGAACCCTAGGAAAGAATATCCTCTTTGTATAGCTCTATATATGGTTTGTAAGTATGTTCTAATTCAAAAAAGAAAAGAGTTTATTCTCTTTCTCCAACACTCTCTCTCTCAATCGTTCACTCTCCTCACTCTTTACACGATTTCACTCTCTTCCATAATCTCTTGATTACTCTACTCTCAAACTTACATGGTATCAGAGCAGATTTGATTCTGTTCTTGCCTCAAATCTCCATCACTCCCTTCCGCATTCTCTTTCTTGTTCTTGAAATTTCTTGTTCTTGAATCTTCTTTCTTTAACCGTTGGACAATAGCTTTAACCAACGGTCTCTTCATCTTTTTCCATGGAAACTACCAAAACTCTCATTGTTCCAGTTACTCTCAAGGGAGAGAATTACTTACTGTGGGCTAGAACCACAAAGACAGCCCTATGCGGCCGAGGACTTTGGTCCCATGTTGAGACGAGCGAAGCTCCTAGTGGCGAGACCACCAAAGACGGCAAGGATCTTGTCGATGAGAAGAACAAGTGGTTTCAAGAAGATCAGGGAGTCCTAGCTATCATTCAAAACTCCCTAGATGCACCTATACTTGAAGCTTACTCTTATTGCGAGACAGCAAAAGACTTGTGGGACACTCTCAAGAATGTTTTTGGGAATGTTACAAATGTAAACCGAATTTTTGAGATTAAGAGGGCCATCAACAACCTCAACCAAGAAGACATGGAGTTCACCAAGCACTTTGGGAAGTTTAGGTCCCTTTGGGCTGAACTAGAGATGCTCCGGCCGGCGACTATAGATCCGGCCATTCTGAATGAGAGGCGTGAACAAGATAAGGTGTTCGGCCTTCTCTTGACCTTGAACCCCTCCTACAATGACCTTATCAAGCATATTCTACGGTCGGACAAGCTCCCTAGCCTTGATGATGTCTGTAACCAAATTCAAAAGGAGCATGGCTCCATGGGATTGTTTGGCGGCAAGGGAGAACTTGTGACCGCTAACAAAGCTGAGACGGCATCAGCAAACAAGGGCTACTACAAGCCGGAGGACAAGAACAACCCGCCATTTTGTGAGCATTGTAAGAAGCTTGGTCACTTCAAGAGCCGCTGCTGGATTCTACACCCTCATCTAGCACCACCGCCGGGTACCATCCGAGGTGGACGACCAAACCGCGGAGGACCACCGAGAGCTCATCAAGCAGTAGCCATGGGGGGGTCATCAATCTCTGAGCAACCTCAACAAGTGACCAGTGGAACTGCTCTTGCTGCAGCATCGTCCGAGCTGGTAAGGCGGTCCGACCTTGATGCGCTCATCAAAGCCATCAAAGAGGCCACCGGTAAGGCGTTTCTTGCCTCAAACAAAATTAAACCCCTCATAGTTGATTCTGGTGCATCCCATCACATGATTAGTGATTCTAGGCTAATTAGTGATATTAAACCTGCTAATGGTAATGTGATAATAGCAAATGGTGAGAAAGTACCAGTTAAAGGCATTGGGAACTTGAAACTATTTGATAAGGAGACTAAGGCATTTTATATGCCAAACTTTACTTCTAACTTGCTATCAGTTAAGAGAGCCACTACTGATTTAAATTGTTATGCTATATTTGGTCCTAACAATGTTCATTTTCAGGATATTGAGACAAGTAAGGTTCTTGGTCAAGGAGGATCCAAGGATGACCTCTATGTGCTTGAGGACTTGAACTTATCTTCTAATGTATCTTGTTTTAATTCAGTTATTATGAAACCTAGTGATTCTATTTTACATGCTAGGCTAGGACACCCTCACACAAGAGCTTTATCTTTAATATTTCCTAATGTTTCTTTTCAAAATGATGAGTGTGAGGCTTGTATTCTTGGTAAACATTGCAAGGCTGTTTTTCCTAAATCTATTACTATTTATGAAAAATGTTTTGATTTAATTCATTCTGATGTTTGGACATCTCCTTGCTTATCTAGAGATAATCAAAAATATTTTGTGACTTTTATTGATGAAAAATCAAAATATACTTGGATAACTTTGCTTCCCTCTAAGGATAGAGTTCTTGAGGCCTTTACTAATTTTCAAAATTATGTCACTAACCACTTTCATGCCAAGATTAAAATTTTGAGATCAGATAATGGTGGAGAGTACACAAGCCATGCCTTTAAGCAATATCTAGCCAAACATGGAATTCTTCACCAAACTAGTTGTCCTTACACACCACAACAAAATGGAGTGGCTGAGAGGAAGAATAGGCATCTGATGGAGGTAGCAAGGTCTATGATGTTTCACACAAGGGTTCCAAAGAGGTTTTGGGGAGATGCTGTGCTAGCCGCTTGTTATCTTATTAACCGCACACCAACAAAAATTCTAAAGGATGTGTCTCCATTTGAGGTATTAACTAATGACAAACCTACATTTGATCACTTACGAGTGTTTGGTTGTGTGTGCTATGTTTTGCGACCAGGTGAGCTAAGAGACAAGCTTGATGCAAAGAGTACAAAGGCTATGTTTCTTGGCTATTCTACTACACAAAAGGGGTATAAGTGCTATGAACCTACAACAAGGAGAATTCTAGTATCTCGTGATGTCAAGTTCATGGAGACACACGGCTTTTATGACGAGAAGAATTGGGATGAGCTCCGTAATCTCTCCGACTCTCCATCTGATCGGACGCGCAACCTCCGAGTAATTCTTGAGCGGCTAGGTCTTGAAAATGATAGGATCTCTACCGAGTCAGCCAGACCAACATCACCAGAACAATCTGAGCCATTCACTGAGCCTGATCCTGATATACATGCCGATGACCATACTGAGCAGCCTGAGGAGTCACCCGCGGACATCACGGCCGAAACAACCGAGGAGTCGGCCGAACAGCTTGAGGAAATCATAACTCCGGGACGGGCCAACTCCGAAGCTGGGGCTGTAGTTCCTCTTAGGCGCAGCCAACGTATCAAGTATCCTCCTAGTCATTGGAAGAACACCCGTGTGTACTACAACAACATGGCCGTTGCTCATCCGATTCAGGCCGTGTGCACCTTAGCTCATTTTCCGATAGAGCATCAAGTGTTTCTTGGCCATATTGATGAGCATTGGATCCCCAAGACCTATGATGAGGCTAAGCAGCACAAGGTATGGAGAGATGCGGTGGACGCCGAGAATACGGCCATGGTGCAAAATCACACATGGGACGAGGCTGACTTACCCAAGGGCAAGAAGGCTGTCACATCTCGGTATATCTTCACAATCAAATATAAGAGCAATGGGGAGATAGAACGGTATAAGGCACGCCTTGTAGCCCGGGGATTCACGCAAACGTATGGGGAGGACTATCTTGATACGTTTGCTCCGGTGGCCAAACTTCACACTGTTCGAGTGGTTCTCTCTCTTGCCACAAATCTTGATTGGGAGCTATGGCAAATGGATGTGAAGAACGCCTTCCTACAAGGCGAGCTCGAAGATGAAGTGTATATGCGGCCACCACCGGGCCTAGAAGACACCATTGGTCCGGGGAAGGTTCTCAAGCTCAACAAAGCCATCTATGGACTAAAGCAGTCGCCAAGGGCGTGGTACCACAAGCTGAGCACAATCCTCCTTGACAAAGGCTTTCGCAAATCCGAGGCTGATCACACACTATTTACCTCACCAAGCACCAAAGGTATAGTAGTCATCCTAGTGTATGTTGATGATATCATCATCACTGGGAGTGACTCGGTAGGTATTCAAAACACTAAAACCTTCTTGAAATCAGTCTTTGATATTAAGGACCTTGGAGAGTTGAAATATTTTCTTGGGATAGAAATATGTAGATCAAAGGAAGGTTTATTTCTATCACAAAGAAAATATGCTCTTGACTTGTTAAATGAGACAGGAAAATTAGGTTCAAAGGCAGTGGCATCACCTCTTGAAGAGAACTACAAGGCCGGAGGACAGGGGGAGCTTGAGCAGGCACCATACAAGGACGTTGGTCGCTACCGGCGCCTAGTAGGTAAGTTAATCTATTTAACTATAACACGGCCTGATATTTGCTTTGCTGTGAACCAGGTGAGCCAGCACATGAACAATCCAACTGTCCATCATTGGAACATGGTCGACCGAATCCTTAAATACATCAAGGGCTCACCGGGACAAGGCATTTGGATGGGCCGCAACAAGAACACCGAGTTGGTAGGATATTGCGACGCTGACTATGCTGGAGACCGTGGAGACCGTCGCTCCACAACTGGCTATTGCACATTCCTTGGAGGCAACCTGATCACATGGAAGAGCAAGAAACAAAAGGTCGTATCGCTTTCAAGTGCCGAATCCGAGTATAGGGCCATGCGCAAACTCACAACTGAACTAATGTGGCTCAAAGCACTCCTCAAGGATTTAGGAGTGGAAATCACAAGTCCTATCACCATGCATTGTGACAATGAAGCTGCCATTCACATAGCAACCAATTCAGTGTTTCATGAGAGGACCAAACATATTGAGGTGGACTGTCATAAGGTGCGAGAGCAAATCAAGCTTGGAGTTGTCCTACCATGTCACACCGAGAGCAAGGAACAACTCGCTGACATCCTCACCAAAGCTGCAAGTCCCCAAGTGTGCGAATATATTCACTCGAAGCTCGGCCTTATAGACCTCACTCGGCCATGAGTCTTTCACAAGGCACCTACACTCTTTTTCCCTTATGTATAGTTTTTCCCATGAGGTTTTCTATACTAAGGTTTTTTTAATGAGGTGGGTGCCTCGACTGTCAAGCTTGCCTGATCATCTAAGTCAAGCTTGAGGGGGAGTATGAGTTTGGCACACCACCTTGGCCACCACCGTCCGTACAACCGTACGGACGTCCGTACGATCGACAACCTATGGGCTGACCAAGCCATCTCGTATCTCATAAGCCCAATCCACTAAGGAGAGCTCCCAACGATCTCCCTTCATCGAGATCCTTCTATTATAGCCGTTAGGCAACTTGCAAGTGGGAAGTCAAAGGTTTAGTCACATGTAGGAATAAGGAGATGTCGCTATCTCTCATTAATGTGCACATAGAACCCTAGGAAAGAATATCCTCTTTGTATAGCTCTATATATGGTTTGTAAGTATGTTCTAATTCAAAAAAGAAAAGAGTTTATTCTCTTTCTCCAACACTCTCTCTCTCAATCGTTCACTCTCCTCACTCTTTACACGATTTCACTCTCTTCCATAATCTCTTGATTACTCTACTCTCAAACTTACACTTAAATCCGTTTTTTCCCAAAATAGGCTTAAACCGAGAAAACAGGCTAAAACCGAGAGAAACATTGATTTGAAGCAGTAAACAACTAGGTTACTCTTTCTAGGGTCAAAATATGTAACAATCCAATGCATTTGACTAATTGTAAGAGTTCGGGTTGAATTTGGAGTGTTTAGACAACACTTAAACCCGTTTTATCCCAAACAGGCTAAAACCAAGAAAACAGGCTAAAACCGAGAGAAAACATAGATTCGAAGCAGTAAACAGCTATGTCACTCTTTCTAGGGTCACAATATGTAACAATACATTGCATTTTACTAATTATAAGAGTTTGTGTTGAATTTGGAGTGTTTAGACACCACTTTTACCCATTTTTCCCAAAACAGGCTAAAACTGAGAAAACATTGATTCGAAACAGTAAATTGATTTGTTACTGTTTTTAGGGTCAGAATGTGTGACAACCCAATGCAATTGACTAATTGTAAGAGTTCAGGATGAATTTGGAGTGTTTAGACAACACTTAAACCCCTCTTATCCCAAAATAGGCTAAAACCGAGAAAAATAGGCTAAAACGGAGAGAATCATTGATTTAAAGCAGTAAACAGCTATGTTACTCTTTCTAGGGTAAAAATATGTATCAATCCAATGCATTTGACTAATTATAAGAGTTTAGGTTGAATTTTGAGTGTTCAGACACCACTTTTACCCATTTTTCCCAAAACAGGCTAAAACCGAGAAAACATTAATTCGAAGCAGTAAATTGATTTGTTACTGTTTCTAAGGTCAGAATTTCAGAATTGCGGAAATGATCTAAGTAGAGTTGAGAGACTAAACAAGAAAAGAGAATGATGAATCAAAAAAAGACTTAATTAGTGTATTTCATATGTTTGTTACATAACTATATATAGAGGGACATTGACTATGTAGCCGTTGGTGATACAAAAGGAAGGAGAGAGTTCATAGTACAATCAGCCTTAATGATGAAAGTGACATCTCCTTCCCTTGGTCGACTCGCTTCCACTTGCTCCCAAGGTAGACATGTGACTTCCTAGATATTTTGCTCTCCTCTCTTCTATATCCTTCTTTCCATGGGCTTCAATATTGATCAAGGCCTTCTCTTCTTATTTATCAAACCGAACCATGGCCTAAACGCCTAAGCCGTACGGACGCTGGTACGGACATTCGTACGGACGTGCGTACGGCCGGTCTTGTTCTCAAGCTCTAGATCAATACAGAATGTGTGACAACCCAATGCATTTGACTAATTGTAAGAGTTCGGGTTGAATTTGGAGTGTTTAGACAACACTTAAACCCGTTTTCTCCCAAAACAGGCTAAAACCGAGAAAACAGGCTAAAACCGAGAGAAAACATAGATTTGAAGCAGTAAACAGCTATGTCACTCTTTCTAGGGTAAAAATATGTATCAATCCAATGCATTTGACTAATTATAAGAGTTTGGGTTGAATTTTGAGTGTTCAGACACCAGTTTTACCCATTTTTCCCAAAACAGGCTAAAACCGAGAAAACATTGATTCGAAGCAGTAAATTGCTTTGTTACTGTTTCTAAGGTCAGAATGTTAGAATTGCGGAAATGATCTAAGTAGAGTTGAGAGACTAAACAAGAAAAGAGAATGATGAATCGAAAAAAGACTTAATTAGTGTATTTCATATGTTTGTTACATAACTATATATAGAGGTTTATTGACTATGTAGCCGTTGGTGATACAAAAGGAAGGAGAGAGTTCATAGTACAATCGGCCTTAATGATGAAAGTGACATCTCCTTCCCTTGGTCGACTCGCTTCCACTTGCTCCCAAGGTAGACATGTGACTTCCTAGATATTTTGCTCTCCTCTCTTCTAGATCCTTCTTTCCATGGGCTTCAATATTGATCAAGGCCTTCTCTTCTTATTTATCAAACCGAACCATGGCCTAAACGCCTAAGCCGTACGGACGCTGGTACGGACATTCGTACGGACGTGCGTACGGCCGGTCTTGTTCTCAAGCTCTAGATCAATACAGAATGTGTGACAACCCAATGCATTTGACTAATTGTAAGAGTTCGGGATGAATTTAGAGTGTTTAGACAACAGTTAAACCCGTTTTATCCCAAAATAGGCTTAAACCGAGAAAACAGGCTAAGACCGAGAGAAACATTGATTTGAAGCAGTAAACAACTATGTTACTCTTTCTAGGGTCAAAATATGTAACAATCCAATGCATTTGACTAATTATAAGAGTTTGCATTGAATTTGGAGTTTTAGACAACACTTAAACCCGTTTTATCCCAAACAGGCTAAAACCAAGAAAACAGGCTAACACCGAGAGAAAACATAGATTTGAAGCAGTAAACAGCTATGTCACTCTTTCTAGGGTCACAATATGTAACAATACAATGCATTTACTAATTATAAGAGTTTGGGTTGAATTTGGAGTGTTTAGACACCACATTTACCCATTTTTCCCAAAAGAGGGTAAAACCGAGAAAACATTGATTCGAAGCAGTAAATTGATTTGTTACTGTTTCTAGGGTCAGAATGTGTGATAACCCAATGCATTTGAGTAATAATAAGAGTTCGGGATGAATTTGGAGTGTTTAGACAACACTTAAACCCGTTTTTTCCCAAAATAGGCTTAAACCGAGAAAACAGGCTAAAACCGAGAGAAACATTGATTTGAAGCAATAAACAGCTATGTTACTCTTTCTAGGGTAAAAATATATAACAATCCAATGCATTTGACTAATTATAAGAGTTCGGGTTAAATTTGGAGTGTTTAGACAACACTTGAACACGTTTTATCCCAAAACATGCTAAAACCGAGAGAACAGACTAAAACCGAGGGAAAACATAGATTTGAAGCAGTAAATTGCTTTGTTACTCTTTCTAGGGTCAAAATATGTAACAATACAATGCATTTTACTAATTATAAGAGTTTGGGTTGAATTTGGAGTGTTTAGACAACACTTAAACCCATTTTAATCCAAAACAGTATAAAACCGAGAAAACAGGCTAAAACCGAGAGAAAACATAGATTTGAAGCAGTAAACAGCTATGTTACTCTTTCTAGGGTCATAATATGTAACAATACAATGCATTTTACTAATTATAAGAGTTTGGGTTGTATTTGGAGTGTTTAGACACCACTTTTACCCATTTTTCCCAAAAGAGGCTAAAACCGAGAAAACATTGGTGCAAAGCAGTAAATTTTTTGTTACTGTTTCTAAGGTCAGAGTGTGTGACAACCCAATGCATTTGAGTAATTGTAAGAGTTCGGGATGAATTTGGAGTGTTTAGACAACACTTAAACCCATTTTTTCCCAAAATAGGATTAAACCGAGAAAACAGGCAAAAAACGAGAGAAACATTGATTTGAAGCAGTAAACAACTAGGTTACTCTTTCTAGGGTCAAAATATGTAACAATCCAATGCATTTGACTAATTGTAAGAGTTCGGGTTGAATTTGGAGTGTTTAGACAACACTTAAACCCGTTTTATCCCAAACAGGCTAAAACCAAGAAAACAGGCTAAAACCGAGAGAAAACATAGATTCGAAGCAGTAAACAGCTATGTCACTCTTTCTAGGGTCACAATATGTAACAATACAATGCATTTTACTAATTATAAGAGTTTGGGTTGAATTTGGAGTGTTTAGACACCACATTTACCCATTTTTCCCAAAAGAGGCTAAAACCGAGAAAACATTGATTCGAAGCAGTAAATTGCTTTGTTACTGTTTCTAGGGTTAGAATGTGTGACAACCCAATGCATTTGTCTACTTGTAAGAGTTCGGGATGAATTTGGAGTGTTTAGACAACACTTAAACCCGTTTTATCCCAAAATAAGCTTAAACCGAGAAAATAGGCTAAAACCGAGAGAAACATTGATTTGAAGCAATAAACAGCTATGTTACTCTTTCTAGGGTAAAAATATGTAACAATACAATGCATTTGACTAATTATAAGAGTTCGGGTTAAATTTGGAGTGTTTAGACAACACAACCCGTTTTCTCCCAAAACAGGCTAAAACCGAGAAAACATGCTAAAACCGAGAGAAAACATAGATTCGAAGCAGTAAACAGCTATGTCACTCTTTCTAGGGTTACAATATGTAACAATACAATGCATTTTACTAATTATAAGAGTTTGGGTTGTATTTGGAGTGTTTAGACACCACTTTTACCCATTTTTCCCAAAAGAGGCTAAAACTGAGAAAACATTGATTCGAAACAGTAAATTGATTTGTTACTGTTTCTAACGTCAGAGTGTGTGACAACCCAATGCATTTGAGTAATTGTAAGAGTTCAGGATGAATTTGGAGTGTTTAGACAACACTTAAATCCGTTTTTTCCCAAAATAGGCTTAAACCGAGAAAACAGGCTAAAACCGAGAGAAACATTGATTTGAAGCAGTAAACAACTAGGTTACTCTTTCTAGGGTCAAAATATGTAACAATCCAATGCATTTGACTAATTGTAAGAGTTCGGGTTGAATTTGGAGTGTTTAGACGACACTTAAACCCGTTTTATCCCAAACAGGCTAAAACCAAGAAAACAGGCTAAAACCGAGAGAAAACATAGATTCGAAGCAGTAAACAGCTATGTCACTCTTTCTAGGGTCACAATATGTAACAATACATTGCATTTTACTAATTATAAGAGTTTGTGTTGAATTTGGAGTGTTTAGACACCACTTTTACCCATTTTTCCCAAAACAGGCTAAAACTGAGAAAACATTGATTCGAAACAGTAAATTGATTTGTTACTGTTTTTAGGGTCAGAATGTGTGACAACCCAATGCAATTGACTAATTGTAAGAGTTCAGGATGAATTTGGAGTGTTTAGACAACACTTAAACCCCTCTTATCCCAAAATAGGCTAAAACCGAGAAAAATAGGCTAAAACGGAGAGAAACATTGATTTAAAGCAGTAAACAGCTATGTTACTCTTTCTAGGGTAAAAATATGTATCAATCCAATGCATTTGACTAATTATAAGAGTTTAGGTTGAATTTTGAGTGTTCAGACACCACTTTTACCCATTTTTCCCAAAACAGGCTAAAACCGAGAAAACATTAATTCGAAGCAGTAAATTGATTTGTTACTGTTTCTAAGGTCAGAATTTCAGAATTGCGGAAATGATCTAAGTAGAGTTGAGAGACTAAACAAGAAAAGAGAATGATGAATCAAAAAAAGACTTAATTAGTGTATTTCATATGTTTGTTACATAACTATATATAGAGGGACATTGACTATGTAGCCGTTGGTGATACAAAAGGAAGGAGAGAGTTCATAGTACAATCAGCCTTAATGATGAAAGTGACATCTCCTTCCCTTGGTCGACTCGCTTCCACTTGCTCCCAAGGTAGACATGTGACTTCCTAGATATTTTTCTCTCCTCTCTTCTATATCCTTCTTTCCATGGGCTTCAATATTGATCAAGGCCTTCTCTTCTTATTTATCAAACCGAACCATGGCCTAAACGCCTAAGCCGTACGGACGCTGGTACGGACATTCGTACGGACGTGCGTACGGCCGGTCTTGTTCTCAAGCTCTAGATCAATACAGAATGTGTGACAACCCAATGCATTTGACTAATTGTAAGAGTTCGGGATGAATTTGGAGTGTTTAGACAACACTTAAACCCGTTTTATCCCAAAATAGGCTTAAACCGAGAAAACAGGCTAAAACCGAGAGAAACATTGATTTGAAGCAGTAAACAACTATGTTACTCTTTCTAGGGTCAAAATATGTAACAATCCAATGCATTTGACTAATTATAAGAATTTGCATTGAATTTGGAGTTTTAGACAACACTTAAACCCGTTTTATCCCAAACAGGCTAAAACCAAGAAAACAGGCTAAAACCGAGAGAAAATATAGATTCGAAGCAGTAAACAGCTATGTCACTCTTTCTAGGGTCATAATATGTAACAATACAATGCATTTTACTAATTATATGAGTTTGGGTTGAATTTGGAGTGTTTAGACACCACATTTACCCATTTTTCCCAAAAGAGGCTAAAACCGAGAAAACATTGATTCGAAGCTGTAAATTGATTTGTTACTGTTTCTAGGGTCAGAATGTGTGACAACCCAATGCATTTGAGTAATAATAAGAGTTCGGGATGAATTTGGAGTGTTTAGACAACACTTAAACCCGTTTTTTCCCAAAATAGGCTTAAACCGAGAAAACAGGCTAAAACCGAGAGAAACATTGATTTGAAGCAATAAACAGCTATGTTACTCTTTCTAGGGTAAAAATATGTAACAATCCAATGCATTTGACTAATTATAAGAGTTCGGGTTAAATTTGGAGTGTTTAGACAACACTTGAACACTTTTTATCCCAAAACATGCTAAAACCGAGAAAACAGGCTAAAACCGAGAGAAAACATAGATTCGAAGCAGTAAATTGCTTTGTTACTCTTTCTAGGGTCAAAATATGTAACAATACAATGCATTTTACTAATTATAAGAGTTTGGGTTGAATTTGGAGTGTTTAGACAACACTTAAACCCGTTTTAATCCAAAACAGTATAAAACCGAGAAAACAGGCTAAAACCGAGAGACAACATAGATTTGAAGCAGTAAACAGCTATGTTACTCTTTCTAGGGTCATAGTATGTAACAATACAATGCATTTTACTAATTATAAGAGTTTGGGTTGTATTTGGAGTGTTTAGACACCACTTTTACCCATTTTTCCCAAAAGAGGCTAAAACCAAGAAAACATTGGTTCGAAGCAGTAAATTTATTTGTTACTGTTTCTAAGGTCAGAGTGTGTGACAACCCAATGCATTTGAGTAACTGTAAGAGTTCAGGATGAATTTGGAGTGTTTAGACAACACTTAAATCCGTTTTTTCCCAAAATAGGCTTAAACCGAGAAAACAGGCTAAAACCGAGAGAAACATTGATTTGAAGCAGTAAACAACTAGGTTACTCTTTCTAGGGTCAAAATATGTAACAATCCAATGCATTTGACTAATTGTAAGAGTTCGGGTTGAATTTGGAGTGTTTAGACAACACTTAAACCCGTTTTATCCCAAACAGGCTAAAACCAAGAAAACAGGCTAAAACCGAGAGAAAACATAGATTCGAAGCAGTAAACAGCTATGTCACTCTTTCTAGGGTCACAATATGTAACAATACATTGCATTTTACTAATTATAAGAGTTTGTGTTGAATTTGGAGTGTTTAGACACCACTTTTACCCATTTTTCCCAAAACAGGCTAAAACTGAGAAAACATTGATTCGAAACAGTAAATTGATTTGTTACTGTTTTTAGGGTCAGAATGTGTGACAACCCAATGCAATTGACTAATTGTAAGAGTTCAGGATGAATTTGGAGTGTTTAGACAACACTTAAACCCCTCTTATCCCAAAATAGGCTAAAACCGAGAAAAATAGGCTAAAACGGAGAGAATCATTGATTTAAAGCAGTAAACAGCTATGTTACTCTTTCTAGGGTAAAAATATGTATCAATCCAATGCATTTGACTAATTATAAGAGTTTAGGTTGAATTTTGAGTGTTCAGACACCACTTTTACCCATTTTTCCCAAAACAGGCTAAAACCGAGAAAACATTAATTCGAAGCAGTAAATTGATTTGTTACTGTTTCTAAGGTCAGAATTTCAGAATTGCGGAAATGATCTAAGTAGAGTTGAGAGACTAAACAAGAAAAGAGAATGATGAATCAAAAAAAGACTTAATTAGTGTATTTCATATGTTTGTTACATAACTATATATAGAGGGACATTGACTATGTAGCCGTTGGTGATACAAAAGGAAGGAGAGAGTTCATAGTACAATCAGCCTTAATGATGAAAGTGACATCTCCTTCCCTTGGTCGACTCGCTTCCACTTGCTCCCAAGGTAGACATGTGACTTCCTAGATATTTTGCTCTCCTCTCTTCTATATCCTTCTTTCCATGGGCTTCAATATTGATCAAGGCCTTCTCTTCTTATTTATCAAACCGAACCATGGCCTAAACGCCTAAGCCGTACGGACGCTGGTACGGACATTCGTACGGACGTGCGTACGGCCGGTCTTGTTCTCAAGCTCTAGATCAATACAGAATGTGTGACAACCCAATGCATTTGACTAATTGTAAGAGTTCGGGATGAATTTGGAGTGTTTAGACAACACTTAAACCCGTTTTATCCCAAAATAGGCTTAAACCGAGAAAACAGGCTAAAACCGAGAGAAACATTGATTTGAAGCAGTAAACAACTATGTTACTCTTTCTAGGGTCAAAATATGTAACAATCCAATGCATTTGACTAATTATAAGAATTTGCATTGAATTTGGAGTTTTAGACAACACTTAAACCCGTTTTATCCCAAACAGGCTAAAACCAAGAAAACAGGCTAAAACCGAGAGAAAACATAGATTCGAAGCAGTAAACAGCTATGTCACTCTTTCTAGGGTCATAATATGTAACAATACAATGCATTTTACTAATTATATGAGTTTGGGTTGAATTTGGAGTGTTTAGACACCACATTTACCCATTTTTCCCAAAAGAGGCTAAAACCGAGAAAACATTGATTCGAAGCAGTAAATTGATTTGTTACTGTTTCTAGGGTCAGAATGTGTGACAACCCAATGCATTTGAGTAATAATAAGAGTTCGGGATGAATTTGGAGTGTTTAGACAACACTTAAACCCGTTTTTTCCCAAAATAGGCTTAAACCGAGAAAACAGGCTAAAACCGAGAGAAACATTGATTTGAAGCAATAAACAGCTATGTTACTCTTTCTAGGGTAAAAATATGTAACAATCCAATGCATTTGACTAATTATAAGAGTTCGGGTTAAATTTGGAGTGTTTAGACAACACTTGAACACTTTTTATCCCAAAACATGCTAAAACCGAGAAAACAGGCTAAAACCGAGAGAAAACATAGATTCGAAGCAGTAAATTGCTTTGTTACTCTTTCTAGGGTCAAAATATGTAACAATACAATGCATTTTACTAATTATAAGAGTTTGGGTTGAATTTGGAGTGTTTAGACAACACTTAAACCCGTTTTAATCCAAAACAGTATAAAACCGAGAAAACAGGCTAAAACCATGAGACAACATAGATTTGAAGCAGTAAACAGCTATGTTACTCTTTCTAGGGTCATAGTATGTAACAATACAATGCATTTTACTAATTATAAGAGTTTGGGTTGTATTTGGAGTGTTTAGACACCACTTTTACCCATTTTTCCCAAAAGAGGCTAAAACCAAGAAAACATTGGTTCGAAGCAGTAAATTTATTTGTTACTGTTTCTAAGGTCAGAGTGTGTGACAACCCAATGCATTTGAGTAATTGTAAGAGTTCAGGATGAATTTGGAGTGTTTAGACAACACTTAAATCCGTTTTTTCCCAAAATAGGCTTAAACCGAGAAAACAGGCTAAAACCGAGAGAAACATTGATTTGAAGCAGTAAACAACTAGGTTACTCTTTCTAGGGTCAAAATATGTAACAATCCAATGCATTTGACTAATTGTAAGAGTTCGGGTTGAATTTGGAGTGTTTAGACAACACTTAAACCCATTTTGTCCCAAACAGGCTAAAACCAAGAAAACAGGCTAAAACCGAGAGAAAACATAGATTCGAAGATGTAAACAGCTATGTCACTCTTTCTAGGGTCACAATATGTAACAATACATTGCATTTTACTAATTATAAGAGTTTGGGTTGAATTTGGAGTGTTTAGACACCACATTTACCCATTTTTCCCAAAAGAGGCTAAAACCGAGAAAACATTGATTCGAAGCAGTAAATTGCTTTGTTACTGTTTCTAGGGTTAGAATGTGTGACAACCCAATGCATTTGTCTACTTGTAAGAGTTCGGGATGAATTATTAGAATGTAAGGAAGAGAAGAGAGAAGAGGCCGGTAAGGCCGAACCATAGAAGAAGAAGAGAAGTGGCCGGTGAGGCTGCCAACACAAGAAGAACGGCCGGTAAGGCCGTGTGCACCAAGAAGAGTGGCCGTGAGGCCATGAATGGCATGAGAACGGCCAGTTAGGCCGTGAATACAATGAGTAAGGCCATGTGGGCTGAATGAAGAATAAGAGAAGGCCATAAGTGCAATGAGAAGGGCAAAGGCCTTATAAGAAGAAGAAGCCCAAGAGGAAGTCTCACAAAGGAAAGAAGGAAGGAATGAGGCCGAGTGTGAGTGATGAGAAGAAGGAAGACTCGGCCCACCATGTGATCAAGAAGCTGCCAAAGGAAGAAGATGCCAAAGGAAGAAGGAAGGAAGTCGCTTTCAAGGAGGAAGAACCTAACGGTCACAAGAAAAGAATCACATGTGCAAGGAAGGGAAGGATGTCACTATCACCTTCACCAAATCGAGAGAATGTCCCTATCAACACTCTCTTCCTCTCTCTAACGGTCATAAGCATTGTATTCCCTATATTAAGTTGTAATTCACTTCAATGTAAAAATAACAAAAGATTATTCAATAGAAGAGAAATCCGATTTTCCTCTCTACATGGTGTTCTTGTTCATATCACAAATGTAGAGTGTTTAGGGTTAGCGGTTTAGGGGCTGCCCTTAAGGCAGCCTATTCTCTTCTCAAATCTCACCTAAACTCTTCTTTATTTACTTGTTATTCCCTAGCTTACTGATTCTAAATCCCTTCTACCTAAGTACACAAACTCTTAAGTGTTGTGATACTTTAACAAGGATTAGTCTCAAACTAGGCTGTTTGCTCCTTCATAGATCCGATTTACTATCTAGTATTTGGGGTCTATTTAGGTTGTTTGTGGGGAGTTCATCACAAGTTGATGACCTCTCCTTCCCCCTTGAGAATGAGTTAGTTTGTTGTGGGAAAAGGGGGATTCATTCACCAAGTGTTTGTCTACCCTCTCTTGTGAGCTTTGTCTCATAAATCCCAACATGGTATCAGAGCAGGCTCTGTTCTTGGTGACTCAAACTCGTTCTCAAGTTGGTTTTCTTAGGAGTTAGCTTAGTTAAAGTTTTAGACTTTGCTTAGGTGTTAAATCGCTTAGCTTAGTTTCTTTAAAGCTTTAATTTTGCTTTTGTTGATTAAATCGATTCTCTAGCAGCTCATTGTTGAGTAAGCTTGGTCTCTTGTCTTGTTAGAATTTGTAGACCAAGTGTGTGGAAAGAAATCGATTTTACAAGCCCCATCCTTAAGCTTTACCGATTTGGTAATAGCTTTGTTTATTTTGGGATGTGTGGGAAGTGATGAACCATTGAGCAAATTGTGTTGTTCATGGTGAGGATTCACGGTTCTTGTGTGCTTGTATGAGCCACGAAATTCTTAGGATTTAGCTCTCTTAGGATTTAGTTAATTTTCCTCTAAAGGTTTAATTTTGCTTTTGTTAAATTTCCTTTAAAGGCTTAATTACTAAATCGCTACTTCTTCTTCTCAATGTTGAGAAAGCTTTGTTTCTGGCCCTATGGTGTGTCCAGATTCAAGCTTGAAGAAGAGAGAGATCTTAATTTTCGCATCTCATGTCCGCTTGGTCAACTAGACTAAAGCTGTTCAAAGATGCATTCTTTTAACCGTTGGACAATAGGTTGTTCCAAAGGCTTTTGTTGTTTCTTCTTTGCTTGGGACCACGAAAAACATCTTCTATATGTTATTTTCGTGGATCTAAAGCCTTAAGATCTTGGAGAACACTTTGTTTAAGTGATTCTACCATGAGTTAGGTCCAAACCGTTGGAGAAATTAATTTTCCAAACGGTCCATGTGTTTCAGCCATTAAAGCACCAAAGTCTTGTTGAATGTTGGATGCTCTTGGCTGTCAAAGCTTCTGCAAACTCAAGAAAACAGAGTATAACTCTGTCCATAAGAACTCTTGAGCAAATTCTCTATTCTACTCTCCACTCACCTTATACTTCCGCCCATATACTCTACTATACTCTATACTCTTGGTTACTAATTCTCTGGTTACTTATTCTCTAAATTCTATTTTATTTTCAGTAATATTCTATATTCTCTATTCTCTAATCTCTAACAATCTCTTGTTTAGAATCTGTTCCATTGAATTTGGTTTCAGCTTCAGCCTTGAAGATTGTGTGGAGCTCGCCTACTATCTCAAGAAGAAGAAGTGGCGAGGTTGAAGGCTACAAGATAGCCATGAGGAGAGCGCAGCACAATGCCTGGAGTTAGAACCAAGGGCCACCAAGTCTTTGTTAAGCTGGTGGAAGGTGATGAATCAGTCCAAGAGCATGTGTGTTAGTGCCAAGTTGTTGATCGGATGTGCACAATGGTCTTTAAGAAAGGTGATGCACAAGGTTTCAACTGTTGATTGGATGTGCACAAGAACGGTGATGCACAAGGCTTCAACTGAGGTGATGAGGTTTCAGCCCATCATCAAGTAAAGGTTACGGGGGAGATCAAGTGACTTCAGACCGTACCTCACAGATTCTGCTCGGCCACAAGCAAAAGTCTTTACTTAAAGCTCAGCCGAAGCGTCTCAAAGATCGACTCGGACGAAACCCTTCCACTGCGATTCGGCTTCCGCGTTATTCATTAAAGTTCGAGACCACAGAGTCATCTTGCCAGTGGAAGTGGAATCATACCAATCCGAGCAGCCGTTCGAAAGTTATGTCCGATTCGGTGGGCATGTGTCAGTCTGACAAATAAAACTGACCGGGTTTAAAACCATGGTTAGAGGAGCGGTCTCAAGGAGGAATTCCAAACCGCAACTGTGATCAACTCTCTCCTTCCTATCCATCAAAACACCATAAAGGCTGTGCTCTAAACCCTTCTCTATTTTAATTCATAAATTCATTACCTTAGCTTCATTACTAGTCTTTACTCTTTAATATGATTCTTCTTAAATTGTCACACTTTTAGAAATTTTCTTTGATATTCCTCATAGCAAACACTTATTCTTTTCTTCTTTATCACTTGTTTAAGGATAAAGGAGACTATGAGAGCCTCAAAGAAACTCTAAAGGCGCAAGGATGGAGATCATAAGGAATGTGCTAAAGGCAAGGTGGGCTAAGGAGTAGGAGCGGTTCAAATCATGAAGAGAAGGGAGCTAGTTCTTTGCAAACCAAGGTCAAGGGACATCATGGATAGTGGAGTCTATACTCTTTTTCCCTTAACAAAGTTTTATCCCAAGAGGTTTTCTTTGTTGAGGTTTTTTTAATGAGGTAGATGACACTAGTCCACCCTTGATCTTTGGTCCCCATGGTGCCCTGCAGATCAAGCGTGCGGGGGAGTATTAGAATGTAAGGAAGAGAAGAGAGAAGAGGCCGGTAAGGCCGAACCATAGAAGAAGAAGAGAAGTGGCCGGTGAGGCTGCCAACACAAGAAGAACGGCCGGTAAGGCCGTGTGCACCAAGAAGAGTGGCCGTGAGGCCATGAATGGCATGAGAACGGCCAGTTAGGCCGTGAATACAATGAGTAAGGCCATGTGGGCTGAATGAAGAATAAGAGAAGGCCATAAGTGCAATGAGAAGGGCAAAGGCCTTATAAGAAGAAGAAGCCCAAGAGGAAGTCTCACAAAGGAAAGAAGGAAGGAATGAGGCCGAGTGTGAGTGATGAGAAGAAGGAAGACTCGGCCCACCATGTGATCAAGAAGCTGCCAAAGGAAGAAGATGCCAAAGGAAGAAGGAAGGAAGTCGCTTTCAAGGAGGAAGAACCTAACGGTCACAAGAAAAGAATCACATGTGCAAGGAAGGGAAGGATGTCACTATCACCTTCACCAAATCGAGAGAATGTCCCTATCAACACTCTCTTCCTCTCTCTAACGGTCATAAGCATTGTATTCCCTATATTAAGTTGTAATTCACTTCAATGTAAAAATAACAAAAGATTATTCAATAGAAGAGAAATCCGATTTTCCTCTCTACATGGTGTTCTTGTTCATATCACAAATGTAGAGTGTTTAGGGTTAGCGGTTTAGGGGCTGCCCTTAAGGCAGCCTATTCTCTTCTCAAATCTCACCTAAACTCTTCTTTATTTACTTGTTATTCCCTAGCTTACTGATTCTAAATCCCTTCTACCTAAGTACACAAACTCTTAAGTGTTGTGATACTTTAACAAGGATTAGTCTCAAACTAGGCTGTTTGCTCCTTCATAGATCCGATTTACTATCTAGTATTTGGGGTCTATTTAGGTTGTTTGTGGGGAGTTCATCACAAGTTGATGACCTCTCCTTCCCCCTTGAGAATGAGTTAGTTTGTTGTGGGAAAAGGGGGATTCATTCACCAAGTGTTTGTCTACCCTCTCTTGTGAGCTTTGTCTCATAAATCCCAACATGGTATCAGAGCAGGCTCTGTTCTTGGTGACTCAAACTCGTTCTCAAGTTGGTTTTCTTAGGAGTTAGCTTAGTTAAAGTTTTAGACTTTGCTTAGGTGTTAAATCGCTTAGCTTAGTTTCTTTAAAGCTTTAATTTTGCTTTTGTTGATTAAATCGATTCTCTAGCAGCTCATTGTTGAGTAAGCTTGGTCTCTTGTCTTGTTAGAATTTGTAGACCAAGTGTGTGGAAAGAAATCGATTTTACAAGCCCCATCCTTAAGCTTTACCGATTTGGTAATAGCTTTGTTTATTTTGGGATGTGTGGGAAGTGATGAACCATTGAGCAAATTGTGTTGTTCATGGTGAGGATTCACGGTTCTTGTGTGCTTGTATGAGCCACGAAATTCTTAGGATTTAGCTCTCTTAGGATTTAGTTAATTTTCCTCTAAAGGTTTAATTTAGACACCACATTTACCCATTTTTCCCAAAAGAGGCTAAAACCGAGAAAACATTGATTCGAAGCAGTAAATTGCTTTGTTACTGTTTCTAGGGTTAGAATGTGTGACAACCCAATGCATTTGTCTACTTGTAAGAGTTCGGGATGAATTTGGAGTGTTTAGACAACACTTAAATCCGTTTTTTCCCAAAATAGGCTTAAACCGAGAAAACAGGCTAAAACCGAGAGAAACATTGATTTGAAGCAGTAAACAACTAGGTTACTCTTTCTAGGGTCAAAATATGTAACAATCCAATGCATTTGACTAATTTGGAGTGGTGGTTGAATTTGGAGTGTTTAGACAACACTTAAACCCGTTTTATCCCAAACAGGCTAAAACCAAGAAAACAGGCTAAAACCGAGAGAAAACATAGATTCGAAGCAGTAAACAGCTATGTCACTCTTTCTAGGGTCACAATATGTAACAATACATTGCATTTTACTAATTATAAGAGTTTGGGTTGAATTTGGAGTGTTTAGACACCACATTTACCCATTTTTCCCAAAAGAGGCTAAAACCGAGAAAACATTGATTCGAAGCAGTAAATTGCTTTGTTACTGTTTCTAGGGTTAGAATGTGTGACAACCCAATGCATTTGTCTACTTGTAAGAGTTCGGGATGAATTTGGAGTGTTTAGACAACACTTAAATCCGTTTTTTCCCAAAATAGGCTTAAACCGAGAAAACAGGCTAAAACCGAGAGAAACATTGATTTGAAGCAGTAAACAACTAGGTTACTCTTTCTAGGGTCAAAATATGTAACAATCCAATGCATTTGACTAATTGTAAGAGTTCGGGTTGAATTTGGAGTGTTTAGACAACACTTAAACCCGTTTTATCCCAAACAGGCTAAAACCAAGAAAACAGGCTAAAACCGAGAGAAAACATAGATTCGAAGCAGTAAACAGCTATGTCACTCTTTCTAGGGTCACAATATGTAACAATACATTGCATTTTACTAATTATAAGAGTTTGGGTTGAATTTGGAGTGTTTAGACACCACATTTACCCATTTTTCCCAAAAGAGGCTAAAACCGAGAAAACATTGATTCGAAGCAGTAAATTGCTTTGTTACTGTTTCTAGGGTTAGAATGTGTGACAACCCAATGCATTTGTCTACTTGTAAGAGTTCGGGATGAATTTGGAGTGTTTAGACAACACTTAAATCCGTTTTTTCCCAAAATAGGCTTAAACCGAGAAAACAGGCTAAAACCGAGAGAAACATTGATTTGAAGCAGTAAACAACTAGGTTACTCTTTCTAGGGTCAAAATATGTAACAATCCAATGCATTTGACTAATTGTAAGAGTTCGGGTTGAATTTGGAGTGTTTAGACAACACTTAAACCCGTTTTATCCCAAACAGGCTAAAACCAAGAAAACAGGCTAAAACCGAGAGAAAACATAGATTTGAAGCAGTAAACAGCTATGTCACTCTTTCTAGGGTCACAATATGTAACAATACATTGCATTTTACTAATTATAAGAGTTTGGGTTGAATTTGGAGTGTTTAGACACCACATTTACCCATTTTTCCCAAAAGAGGCTAAAACCGAGAAAACATTGATTCGAAGCAGTAAATTGCTTTGTTACTGTTTCTAGGGTTAGAATGTGTGACAACCCAATGCATTTGTCTACTTGTAAGAGTTCGGGATGAATTTGGAGTGTTTAGACAACACTTAACCCCGTTTTATCCCAAAATAAGCTTAAACCGAGAAAATAGGCTAAAACCGAGAGAAACATTGATTTGAAGCAATAAACAGCTATGTTACTCTTTCTAGGGTAAAAATATGTAACAATCCAATGCATTTGACTAATTATAAGAGTTCGTGTTAAATTTGGAGTGTTTAGACAACACTTAAACCCGTTTTATCCCAAAACAGGCTAAAACCGAGAGAAAACATAGATTCGAAGCAGTAAACAGCTATGTCACTCTTTCTAGGGTCACAATATGTAACAATACATTGCATTTTACTAATTATAAGAGTTTGGGTTGAATTTGGAGTGTTTAGACACCACATTTACCCATTTTTCCCAAAAGAGGCTAAAACCGAGAAAACATTGATTCGAAGCAGTAAATTGCTTTGTTACTGTTTCTAGGGTTAGAATGTGTGACAACCCAATGCATTAGTCTACTTGTAAGAGTTCGGGATGAATTTGGAGTGTTTAGACAACACTTAAATCCGTTTTTTCCCAAAATAGGCTTAAACCGAGAAAACAGGCTAAAACCGAGAGAAACATTGATTTGAAGCAGTAAACAACTAGGTTACTCTTTCTAGGGTCAAAATATGTAACAATCCAATGCATTTGACTAATTGTAAGAGTTCGGGTTGAATTTGGAGTGTTTAGACAACACTTAAACCCGTTTTATCCCAAACAGGCTAAAACCAAGAAAACAGGCTAAAACCGAGAGAAAACATAGATTCGAAGCAGTAAACAGCTATGTCACTCTTTCTAGGGTCACAATATGTAACAATACATTGCATTTTACTAATTATAAGAGTTTGGGTTGAATTTGGAGTGTTTAGACACCACATTTACCCATTTTTCCCAAAAGAGGCTAAAACCGAGAAAACATTGATTCGAAGCAGTAAATTGCTTTGTTACTGTTTCTAGGGTTAGAATGTGTGACAACCCAATGCATTTGTCTACTTGTAAGAGTTCGGGATGAATTTGGAGTGTTTAGACAACACTTAAATCCGTTTTTTCCCAAAATAGGCTTAAACCGAGAAAACAGGCTAAAACCGAGAGAAACATTGATTTGAAGCAGTAAACAACTAGGTTACTCTTTCTAGGGTCAAAATTGTTGGGATTTCAAGAGAGAGAGCTCTTGACAAAGGAGAGACAACTCCCAAGGATTGAATCTTCTTATACCCACAACAAACTAACTCATTCTCAAGGGGGAAGGAGAGGTCATCAACTTGTGATGAACTCCCCACAAACAACCTAAATAGACCCCAAATACTAGATAGTAAATCGGATCTATGAAGGAGCAAACAGCCTAGTTTGAGACTAATCCTTGTTAAAGTATCACAACACTTAAGAGTTTGTGTACTTAGGTAGAAAGGATTTAGAATCAGTAAGCTAGGGAATAACAAGTAAATAAAGAAGAGTTTAGGTGAGATTTGAGAAGAGAATAGGCTGCCTTAAGGGCAGCCCCTAAACCGCTAACCCTAAACACTCTACATTTGTGATATGAACAAGAACACCATGTAGAGAGGAAAATCGGATTTCTCTTCTATTGAATAATGTTGTGTTGTTTTTTGTTGTTGTTGTTACTACATATGAGAGTGTATACAAAGCTTAATATAGAGATACAAATGCCATATGACCGTTGGAGAGAAGAAGAGAGTGATGAAAGTGACATTCTCGATTTGGTGTTGGTGAGAGTGACCTTTCCTTCCTTCACCAACCAAGGGCACATGTGATCTTCCCATAAGCCTCTCTCTCTTGTAGGGCCTCGCTTTCCTCCTCTCAAACTCGGCCTCTCTATCTACTGGACCGAGCGCAGGCCTAAGGGCCGAGACCGTACGGACGGGCCTTCTCTTCATTGTACGGACGGGCCTTCTCTTCATCGTACGGACGGGCCTGTACGGACGGGCCTGTACGGACGGGCCTGTACGGACGGGCCTTCTCTTCAATGTGTTCACGGCCTAACTGGCCGCTCACCGGACATGGGTCCGTTCACGGACACGGTACATGGTACCGGACACGGTACATGGTCGCTCACGGACACGGACATGGCCTTACCGGCCTTTACATGGCCTTTCCGGCCTTTCTTCTCTTCTTCCAAGGCTCGGCCTTACCGGCCTCTCCTCTCTCCTCCTTGGTACATTCTAATACTCCCCCGCACGCTTGATCGGTGGGACACCATGGGGACCAAAGATCAAGGGTGGAGTAGTGTAGTCTACCTCATTAAAAACCTCAACAAAGAAAACCTCTTGGGATAAAACTTTGTTAAAGGGAAAAAGAGTATAGCCTCCACTATCCATGATGTCCCTTGACCTTGGTTTAAAAAGAACCAGCTCTCTTCTCTTCATTATTTGAACCGCTACTTCTCCTTAGCCCACCTTGCCTTTGGCACCTTCCTTATGATCTCCATCCTTGCACCTTTAGAATTTCTTTGAGGCTCTCATAGTCTCCTTTACCCTTTAAACAAGTGATAAAGAAGAAAAGTGTAAGTGTATGCTATGAGGAATATCAAAGACAATTTCTATAAGTGTGACAATTTAAGAAAAATCATATGGAAGTGTAAAGACTAGCAATGGAACTAAAAATAATTAGGAATTTAAAGAGAGTAGGGTTTAGAGCACAGCCTTTTGGTGTTTTTATGAATAGGAGGGAGAGAGTGTTGATCATTGTTGCGGTTTTGACCTCTCTTCTTGAGACCGCTACTGACTGATATATGCCCACTGAATCGGGCATAACTTTTGATCGGCTACTCGGAATGGTATGATTTCACTTCCACTGGCAAGATAACTCTGTGGTCTAGAAATTTGGTGAAGAACGCGGAAGCTGAATCGCAGTGGAAGGGTTTCGTCCGAGTCGATCTTTGAGACGTCTCGGCAGAGATTTGCTTGTTGCCGAGAACAGAGAATGTGAGGGGCGGTGAGTATAATGTCTATCTCCCCCGTACCCTTGACTTGATGATGAGCTGACATCTCATCATTTTCCTTGAAACCTTGTGCTTGACCTTCCTCAAAGTCTGGTGCACATCCGATCAACTACTTGGCGCTAACACACATGCTCTTGGGCTGATTCATCACCTTCCACCAGCTTAACAAAGACTTGGTGGCCCTTGGTTCTAACTCCAGGCATTGTGCTGCGCCTTCTCATGGCTTCTTTGTAGCCTTCAACCTCGCCATTTCTTCTTGAGATAGCAAGTGAGCTCCACACAATCTTCAAGGTTGAAACTGAAACCAAATTCAATGGAACAGATTCTAAACAAGAGATTGTTAGAGATTAGAGTATAGAGTGTAGAGTGTAGAGTGTAAATGGAGAATAGAGAATAAGTAACCAAGAGTATAAGAGAGTATGGGGGGGGTAGTATAAGATGAGTGTAGAGTAGAATTGGGCTCAAGAGTTCCAATGGACAGAGTTATACTCTGTTTTCTTGAGTTTGAGACATCTTTGACAGCCAAGAACAACCAACAAGACAATCTCTTTTGGTGTTTTAATGGCTGAAACACATGGATCGTTTGGAAAATTAATTTCTCCAACGGTTTAGACAAATTTCATGGTAGAATCACTTAAACAAAGTGTTCTCCAAGATCTTAAGGCTTTAGATCCACGAAAATAACATATAGGAGATGTTTTTCGTGGTCCCAAGCAAAGAAGAAACAAAAGGCCTTTGGAACACCCTATTGTCCATCGGTTAAAAGAATGCATCCTTGGACCAGCTTTAATCTATTTGACCAAGCATACCATATATGCGAAAAACAAGATCTCTCTCTTCCTCAAGCGTGAATCTGGACACACCATATGACCAGAAACAAAGCTTTCTCAACCTTGAGATGAAGAAGAAGCGATTTAGCATCTAAAGCAAAATTAAACCTTTACAAGGAACTAAGCTTTAGCATCTAAAGCCAAATCCAAAGAGGATCCTGTGGCACATATAAGCACACAAGAACCGTGAATCCTCACCCTGAACAACATAATTTGTTCATCGGTTCATCACTTCCCCATTTAGACAAAACTATTACCAAATCGGTAAAGCATAAGGATGAGGCTTTTAAACTCGATTTCTCTTCACTCACTTGGTCTACAAATTCTAACAAGATAAGAGACCAAGCTTACTCAACATTGAGCTGTAAGAGAATCGTTTTTAACAACAAAAGCAAAGTTAAAGCTTTAAAGAACTAAGCTAAGCGAATTAACACCTAAGCTAAGTTTAAAACTTTAACTAAGCTATCTCCTAAGAGATTTAACTTGAGAACGAGTTTGAATCACCAAGAACAGATCCTGCTCTGATACCATGTTGGGATTTCAAGAGAGAGAGCTCTTGACAAAGGAGAGACAACTCCCAAGGATTGAATCTTCTTATACCCACAACAAACTAACTCATTCTCAAGGGGGAAGGAGAGGTCATCAACTTGTGATGAACTCCCCACAAACAACCTAAATAGACCCCAAATACTAGATAGTAAATCGGATCTATGAAGGAGCAAACAGCCTAGTTTGAGACTAATCCTTGTTAAAGTATCACAACACTTAAGAGTTTGTGTACTTAGGTAGAAAGGATTTAGAATCAGTAAGCTAGGGAATAACAAGTAAATAAAGAAGAGTTTAGGTGAGATTTGAGAAGAGAATAGGCTGCCTTAAGGGCAGCCCCTAAACCGCTAACCCTAAACACTCTACATTTGTGATATGAACAAGAACACCATGTAGAGAGGAAAATCGGATTTCTCTTCTATTGAATAATGTTGTGTTGTTTTTTGTTGTTGTTGTTACTACATATGAGAGTGTATACAAAGCTTAATATAGAGATACAAATGCCATATGACCGTTGGAGAGAAGAAGAGAGTGATGAAAGTGACATTCTCGATTTGGTGTTGGTGAGAGTGACCTTTCCTTCCTTCACCAACCAAGGGCACATGTGATCTTCCCATAAGCCTCTCTCTCTTGTAGGGCCTCGCTTTCCTCCTCTCAAACTCGGCCTCTCTATCTACTGGACCGAGCGCAGGCCTAAGGGCCGAGACCGTACGGACGGGCCTTCTCTTCATTGTACGGACGGGCCTTCTCTTCATCGTACGGACGGGCCTGTACGGACGGGCCTGTACGGACGGGCCTGTACGGACGGGCCTTCTCTTCAATGTGTTCACGGCCTAACTGGCCGCTCACCGGACATGGGTCCGTTCACGGACACGGTACATGGTACCGGACACGGTACATGGTCGCTCACGGACACGGACATGGCCTTACCGGCCTTTACATGGCCTTTCCGGCCTTTCTTCTCTTCTTCCAAGGCTCGGCCTTACCGGCCTCTCCTCTCTCCTCCTTGGTACATTCTAATAAAAATATGTAACAATCCAATGCATTTGACTAATTGTAAGAGTTCGGGTTGAATTTGGAGTGTTTAGACAACACTTAAACCCGTTTTATCCCAAACAGGCTAAAACCAAGAAAACAGGCTAAAACCGAGAGAAAACATAGATTCGAAGCAGTAAACAGCTATGTCACTCTTTCTAGGGTCACAATATGTAACAATACATTGCATTTTACTAATTATAAGAGTTTGGGTTGAATTTGGAGTGTTTAGACACCACATTTACCCATTTTTCCCAAAAGAGGCTAAAACCGAGAAAACATTGATTCGAAGCAGTAAATTGCTTTGTTACTGTTTCTAGGGTTAGAATGTGTGACAACCCAATGCATTTGTCTACTTGTAAGAGTTCGGGATGAATTTGGAGTGTTTAGACAACACTTAAATCCGTTTTTTCCCAAAATAGGCTTAAACCGAGAAAACAGGCTAAAACCGAGAGAAACATTGATTTGAAGCAGTAAACAACTAGGTTACTCTTTCTAGGGTCAAAATATGTAACAATCCAATGCATTTGACTAATTGTAAGAGTTCGGGTTGAATTTGGAGTGTTTAGACAACACTTAAACCCGTTTTATCCCAAACAGGCTAAAACCAAGAAAACAGGCTAAAACCGAGAGAAAACATAGATTCGAAGCAGTAAACAGCTATGTCACTCTTTCTAGGGTCACAATATGTAACAATACATTGCATTTTACTAATTATAAGAGTTTGGGTTGAATTTGGAGTGTTTAGACACCACATTTACCCATTTTTCCCAAAAGAGGCTAAAACCGAGAAAACATTGATTCGAAGCAGTAAATTGCTTTGTTACTGTTTCTAGGGTTAGAATGTGTGACAACCCAATGCATTTGTCTACTTGTAAGAGTTCGGGATGAATTTGGAGTGTTTAGACAACACTTAACCCCGTTTTACCCCAAAATAAGCTTAAACCGAGAAAATAGGCTAAAACCGAGAGAAACATTGATTTGAAGCAATAAACAGCTATGTTACTCTTTCTAGGGTAAAAATATGTAACAATCCAATGCATTTGACTAATTATAAGAGTTCGTGTTAAATTTGGAGTGTTTAGACAACACTTAAACCCGTTTTATCCCAAAACAGGCTAAAACCAAGAAAACAGGCTAAAACCGAGAGAAAACATAGATTCGAAGCAGTAAACAGCTATTTCACTCTTTCTAGGGTCACAATATGTAACAATACAATGCATTTTACTAATTATAAGAGTTTGTGTTGAATTTGGAGTGTTTAGACACCACTTTTACCCATTTTTCCGAAAACAGGCTAAAACTGAGAAAACATTGATTCGAAACAGTAAATTGATTTGTTCCTGTTTCTAGTGTCAGAATGTGTGACAACCCAATGCAAATGACTAATTTTAAGAGTTCAGGATGAATTTGGAGTGTTTAGACAACACTTAAACCCCTCTTATCCCAAAATAGGCTAAAACCGAGAAAAATAGGCTAAAACCGAGAGAAAACATAGATTTGAAGCAGTAAAAAGCTATGTCACTCTTTCTAGGGTAAAAATATGTATCAATCCAGTGCATTTGACTAATTATAAGAGTTTGGGTTGAATTTTGAGTGTTCAGACACCACTTTTACCCATTTTTCCCAAAACAGGCTAAAACCGAGAAAACATTGATTCGAAGCAGTAAATTGCTTTGTTACTGTTTCTAAGGTCAGAATGTTAGAATTGCGGAAATGATCTAAGTAGAGTTTATGAAATGGCACATCACCGTCCGTACGGTCGTACGGACGTCCGTACAACCAACGGAGTGGGCCGTCCGTACAACCAACGAATGTCAAGTCCGGTCCATCAATAAGAGCCTCCAACGGTCATAAGAATTCGAGAACCTTCCCCATGTGAGCCGTTGGACGAGTTGCGCAAGTGGAGAGTCAAAGGGAGATCACATGTTTAGTTAAGGAGATGTCACTATCTCCATTTGTAATTGTGTATAGTATCTTAGGAGAATATTCTTTTGTATATGGCTATAATAAGGTTGTAACTATGTTCTAAATGAAGTAAGAAGAGAAAATATCTCTTTCTCCAATTCTCTCCATGCGCCTACTCTCTTCCCTTCTCTATCCGATCTCTATTCTTAGTTACTCTCAAATCTCTCTAATTTAAAACTTACATGGTATCAGAGCAGATTGTTCCTGTTCTTTGATTTCATCTCCATCACAATCTTCCGCATTCTCTCTATCTTGTGCTTTCAAATCTCTTTGTTCCCAAAATTTCTTTTAACCGTTGGGTAAACACCTAAACCACCGAGTTCATCATGGAAAACACCAAAACTATGATTGTTCCGGTTACTCTCAAGGGAGAGAACTACTTACTGTGGGCTAGAACCACGAAGACAGCCCTATGCGGCCGAGGACTTTGGTCCCATGTTGAAGCGAGTGAGGCTCCAAGTGGCGAGGCCACCAAAGACGACAAGGATCTTGTCGCAGATGAAAGGAACAAGTGGTTTCAAGAAGACCAAGGAGTCCTAGCCATCATTCAAAACTCCCTAGATGCCCCCATCCTTGAAGCTTACTCCTATTGCGAAACTGCAAAGGACTTATGGGACACTCTTAAGAATGTCTTTGGAAATGTTACTAACGTGAACCGGATCTTCGAGATTAAGAGAGCCATCAACAATCTCAACCAAGAAGACATGGAGTTCACTAAACATTTTGGAAAGTTTAGGTCACTTTGGGCTGAACTAGAGATGCTCCGGCCGGCGACCGTAGATCCAGCCATCTTGAACGAAAGGCGTGAACAAGATAAAGTGTTCGGCTTACTCTTGACGTTGAACCCCTCCTACAACGACCTTATCAAGCATATCCTACGATCTGACAAGCTTCCTAGCCTAGACGACGTATGTAACCAAATTCAAAAGGAACATGGTTCCATAGGGCTATTCGGAGGAAAAGGGGAGTTAATAACTGCCAACAAGGTGGAAATGGCATCGGCTAACCGAGGATACTACAAACCGGACGACAAGAATCCACCAGTATGTGAACATTGTAAGAAAGTGGGTTACTTCAAGAGCCGCTGCTGGATTCTTCACCCACACCTTCGCCGTGGAGGGCCAAACCGTGGAGGACCATCAAGAGCCCATCAAGCCGCTGTAGTGGGAGAAACAACAACCGAACCAGCCCAACAAGCTACTGCACTCACGGCGTCCTCCGAGCTGGTGAGGAAGTCCGACCTTGATGCCCTCATCAAAGCCCTCAAGGAGGCCTCCGGTAAATCTTTTCTCGCCCTAAACAAGACTAAACCTCTTATTGTTGATTCTGGTGCATCTCATCACATGATTAGTGATTCTAGATTAATAAGTGATATTACACCAGCAAAGGGTAATGTTGTTATAGCTAATGGCGAGAAGGTACCGGTTAAAGGTGTAGGAAATTTGAAATTGTTTGACAAAGTAACTAAGGCCTTTTATATGCCAACTTTCACATCAAATTTACTATCCGTTAAGAGAGCTACCACTGATTTGAATTGTTATGCAATATTTAGTCCTAACAAGGTTCATTTTCAGGATATTGAAACAAGTAAAGTTCTTGGACAAGGAGGTTCTAAGGATGATCTCTATGTGCTTGAGGACTTGAATCTATCTTCTACTTCTGCATCCTGTTTTAAATCGGTTGTTGTTAAACCTAATGACTCTATTCTTCATGCTAGATTAGGACATCCTCACACTAGAGCCTTAACCTTGATGTTTCCTAATATTTCTTTTAAAAATGATGAATGTGAGGCTTGTATTCTTGGTAAACATTGCAAAGCTGTTTTTCCTAAATCTATTACTATGTATGAAAACTGTTTTGATTTAGTCCATTCTGATGTTTGGACATCTCCTTGCCTTTCTAGAGAAAATCAAAGTATTTTGTTATTTTTATTGATGAAAAATCGAAATATACTTGGTTGACCTTACTCCCTTCTAAGGATAGAGTTCTTGAGGCCTTTACTAATTTCCAAAATTATGTTACTAACCACTATCATGCAAAGATTAAAATTTTGAGATCAGATAATGGTGGAGAGTACACAAGTCATGCCTTTAAACAACATCTAGCCAAACATGGAATTCTTCACCAAACTAGTTGCCCATACACACCACAACAAAATGGAGTGGCTGAGAGGAAGAATAGGCATCTCATGGAGGTTGCAAGGTCTATGATGTTCCATACAAGGGTTCCAAAGCGCTTTTGGGGTGATGCTGTCCTTGCGGCCTGTTACCTTATTAATCGCACACCAACGAAGATCCTTAATGACGTATCCCCATTTGAGGTATTAAACAAGGCTAAACCTACATTTGATCATCTAAGGGTGTTTGGTTGTGTTTGTTATGTGTTGCGACCAGGTGAACTACGAGACAAACTCGATGCCAAGAGTGTTAAGAGCATGTTTATCGGCTACTCCACAACACAAAAGGGCTATAAGTGCTATGATCCGGAGACAAGGAGAGTTCTCATATCTCGTGATGTCAAGTTTGTGGAGACAAAAGGATTCTATGACGAGCCAAACTGGGATGAACTACGTAACCTATCAACCACCACATCGGATCGGACGCGGAACCTACGTGTCATCCTTGAGCGGCTAGGCATTGAAAACGATAGGGCCGCCAATGATCCTGCCGAGCCAACTGAACCTTCTGTCCCATCTACTGATCCTGTTCCTGTCGAGCCAAATGCACCAGAAACATCTATGGAAGATCATGGTACTGCGGACTCCGGACACGGACACGGACACGGACACGGACACGGACACGGACACGGACACGGACACGGACATGGCCACGGACACGGACACGGTCACGGACACGGACACGGACACGGACACGGACACGGTCACGGTACCATGGACACGGACACAAACACGGACACGGACACAGTACCGTTCACGGAACCGGAAGTTCCAGTCAGTGCTGAGTCCGATGCTGGGCCTATCGTTCCTCTCCGACGAAGTCAGCGCATCAAGTTTCACCCCAACAACTGGACGAACACTCGAGTGTACTACAACAACATGGCCGTCGCGCACCCGATTCAGGCCGTATGTTCTCTAGCACATTTCCCTATGGACCATCAAGTCTTTCTTGGCCAACTTGACAAGAATTGGGTTCCCCAAACGTACGATGAGGCTAAAGACCATCAAGTATGGCGTGACGCGGTACATGCGGAGACAACGGCCATGGAGAACAATCATACATGGGATGAATCTGACTTACCAAAAGGGAAGAAGGCCGTCACTTCACGGTGGATTTTTACCATTAAGTATAGGAGTGACGGGGAGATAGAACGCCATAAGGCCCGCCTTGTCGCCCGCGGGTTCACGCAAACGTACGGGGAGGATTATCTTGATACGTTTGCTCCGGTGGCCAAACTTCACACAGTTCGAGTTGTTCTCTCATTGGCCACTAACTTGGACTGGGAACTCTGGCAAATGGACGTCAAGAATGCGTTCTTACAAGGCGAGCTTGAAGATGAAGTTTACATGCGACCACCACCCGGCTTAGAAGACACCATCGGTCCGGGAAAAGTCTTTAAACTCAACAAGGCTATTTATGGCCTGAAACAGTCACCAAGAGCATGGTACCACAAACTAAGCACCACATTACTTGGGAAAGGCTTCCACAAATCAGAGGCTGATCATACCCTCTTCACACTATCAAGTGACAAAGGTATTGTAGTCATTCTAGTATATGTTGATGATATCATCATAACTGGAAGTGACAAGGTAGGCATTAAAGATACTAAAGACTTTCTTAAATCGGTCTTTGACATTAAGGATCTTGGAGAACTTAAGTATTTTCTTGGGATAGAAGTATATAGGTCTAATGAGGGTTTATTCTTATCACAAAGAAAGTATGCTCTTGATCTTTTAAGTGAAACAGGAAAATTAGGATCAAAAGCGGTGCTCACACCCCTTGAAGAGAACTACAAGGCCGGAGGACAGGGGGAGCTGGATACGGCTCCGTTCAAGGACGTTAGCCTCTACCGGCGCCTAGTAGGTAAGCTTATCTACTTAACCATCACACGACCTGATATTTGCTTTGCTGTGAACCAGGCTAGCCAGCATATGAAGAACCCAACGCTTCACCATTGGAACATGGTGACAAGAATCCTCAAGTACATCAAAGGCTCGCCGGGACAAGGTATTTGGATGGGGCGCAACAAGGACACCGAACTAGTAGGCTATTGCGATGCTGACTATGCTGGAGATCGAGAAGACCGCCGCTCAACTACAGGCTACTGCACGTTCCTTGGTGGTAACTTGGTCACTTGGAAGAGTAAGAAGCAAAAGGTCGTATCACTTTCAAGTGCGGAGTCCGAATACAGAGCCATGAGGAAACTAACAACGGAACTGATGTGGTTGAAGGCTCTCCTCAAGGATCTTGGAATTGAATCAACAAAGCCTATCACAATGCATTGTGATAATGAAGCCGCTATCCATATAGCAACCAATTCAGTGTTTCATGAGAGAACCAAACATATTGAAGTGGATTGCCATAAAGTTCGAGAACAAATCAAGCTTGGTGTCGTCCTACCGTGTCATACCGAAAGCAAAGATCAACTAGCTGACATTCTCACCAAAGCAGCAAGTCCACAAGTGTGTGAACACATTCACTCGAAGCTCGGCCTCATAGACCTCACTCGGCCGTAAGATTCCATCTCGGCACCTACACTCTTTTTCCCTTGTGTATAGTTTTTCCCAAGAGGTTTTCTATACTCAGGTTTTTAATGAGGTGGGTGCCCATTTGTTCAAGCTTGATCAATGGCCTTAGTCAAGCTTGAGGGGGAGTATGAAATGGCACATCACCGTCCGTACGGTCGTACGGACGTCCGTACAACCAACGGAGTGGGCCGTCCGTACAACCAACGAATGTCAAGTCCGGTCCATCAATAAGAGCCTCCAACGGTCATAAGAATTCGAGAACCTTCCCCATGTGAGCCGTTGGACGAGTTGCGCAAGTGGAGAGTCAAAGGGAGATCACATGTTTAGTTAAGGAGATGTCACTATCTCCATTTGTAATTGTGTATAGTATCTTAGGAGAATATTCTTTTGTATATGGCTATAATAAGGTTGTAACTATGTTCTAAATGAAGTAAGAAGAGAAAATATCTCTTTCTCCAATTCTCTCCATGCGCATACTCTCTTCCCTTCTCTATCCGATCTCTATTCTTAGTTACTCTCAAATCTCTCTAATTTAAAACTTACAGAGTTGAGAGACTAAACAAGAAAAGAGAATGATGAATCGAAAAAAGACTTAATTAGTGTATTTCATATGTTTGTTACATAACTATATATAGAGGGACATTGACTATGTAGCCGTTGGTGATATAAAAGGAAGGAGAGAGTTCATAGTACAATCGGCCTTAATGATGAAAGTTACATCTCCTTCCCTTGGTCGACTCGCTTCCACTTGCTCCCAAGGTAGACATGTGACTTCCTAGATATTTTGCTCTCCTCTCTTCTAGATCCTTCTTTCCATGGGCTTCAATATTGATCAAGGCCTTCTCTTCTTATTTATCAAACCGAACCATGGCCTAAACGCCTAAGCCGTACGGACGCTGGTACGGACATTCGTACGGACGTGCGTACGGCCGGTCTTGTTCTCAAGCTCTAGATCAATACAGAATGTGTGACAACCCAATGCATTTGACTAATTGTAAGAGTTCGGGATGAATTTGGAGTGTTTAGACAACACATAAACCCGTTTTATCCCAAAATAGGCTTAAACCGAGAAAACAGGCTAAAACCGAGAAAAATATTGATTTGAAGCAGTAAACAACTATGTTACTCTTTCTAGGGTCAAAATATGTAACAATCCAATGTATTTGACTAATTATAAGAGTTTGCAGTGAATTTGGAGTTTTAGACAACACTTAAACCCGTTTTATCCCAAACACGCTAAAACCAAGAAAACATAGATTCGAAGCAGTAAACAGCTATGTCACTCTTTCTAGGGTCATAATATGTAACAATACAATGCATTTTACTAATTATAAGAGTTTGGGTTGAATTTGGAGTGTTTAGACACCACATTTACCCATTTTTCCCAAAAGAGGCTAAAACCGAGAAAAAATTGATTCGAAGGAGTAAATTGCTTTGTTACTGTTTCTAGGGTCAGAATGTGTGACAACCCAATGCATTTGACTAATTGTAAGAGTTCGGGAAGAATTTGGAGTGTTTAGACAACACTTAAACCCGTTTTATCCCAAAATAGGCTTAAACCGAGAAAACAGGCTAAAAAGGAGAGAAACTTGATTATAGCAGTAAACAGCTATGTTACTCTTTCTGGGGAAAAAATGTGTAACAATCCAATGCATTTGACTAATTATAAGGGTTGGGTTGAATTTGGAGTGTTTAGACAACACTTAAACCCGTTTTATCCCAAAACAGGCTAAAACCGAGACAAAACATAGATTCAAGCAGTAAACAGATATGTTACTCTTTCTAGGGTCAAAATATGTAACAATCCAATGCATTTTACTAATTATAAGAGTTCGGGTTGAATTTGGAGTGTTTAGACAACACTTAAACCCGTTTTTTCCCAAAATAGGCTTAAACCGAGAAAACAGGCTAAAACCGAGAGAAACATTGATTTGAAGCAATAAACAGCTATGTTACTCTTTCTAGGGTAAAAATATGTAACAATCCAATGCATTTGACTAATTATAAGAGTTTGGGTTAAATTTGGAGTGTTTAGACAACACTTAAACCCATTTTATCCCAAAACAGGCTAAAACCGAGAAAACAGGCTAAAACCGAGAGAAAACATAGATTCGAAGCAGTAAACAGCTATGTCACTCTTTCTAGGGTCACAATATGTAACAATACAATGCATTTTACTAATTATAAGAGTTTGTGTTGAATTTGGAGTGTTTAGACACCACTTTTACCCATTTTTCCCAAAACAGGCTAAAACTGAGAAAACATTGATTCGAAACAGTAAATTGATTTGTTACTGTTTCTAGGGTCAGAATGTGTGACAACCCAATGCAATGGACTAATTGTAAGAGTTCAGGATGAATTTGGAGTGTTTAGACAACACTTAAACCCCTCTTATCCCAAAATAGGCTAAAACCGAGAAAAATAGGTTAAAACCGAGAGAAAACATAGATTTGAAGCAGTAAAAAGCTATGTCACTCTTTCTAGGGTAAAAATATGTATCAATCCAGTGCATTTGACTAATTATAAGAGTTTGGGTTGAATTTTGAGTGTTCAGACACCACTTTTACCCATTTTTCCCAAAACAGGCTAAAACCGAGAAAACATTGATTCGAAGCGGTAAATTGCTTTGTTACTGTTTCTAAGGTCAGAATGTTAGAATTGCGGAAATGATCTAAGTAGAGTTGAGAGACTAAACAAGAAAAGAGAATGATGAATCGAAAAAAGACTT
Organism: Camelina sativa; assembly: GCF_030686135.1. Classification (NCBI taxonomy): domain Eukaryota; kingdom Viridiplantae; phylum Streptophyta; class Magnoliopsida; order Brassicales; family Brassicaceae; genus Camelina; species Camelina sativa. Next base: position 21,814,887 of record NC_141880.1, on the reverse strand, counting down.
AATTAGTGTATTTCATATGTTTGTTACATAACTATATATAGAGGGACATTGACTATGTAGCCGTTGGTGATATAAAAGGAAGGAGAGAGTTCATAGTACAATCGGCCTTAATGATGAAAGTTACATCTCCTTCCCTTGGTCGACTCGCTTCCACTTGCTCCCAAGGTAGACATGTGACTTCCTAGATATTTTGCTCTCCTCTCTTCTAGATCCTTCTTTCCATGGGCTTCAATATTGATCAAGGCCTTCTCTTCTTATTTATCAAACCGAACCATGGCCTAAACGCCTAAGCCGTACGGACGCTGGTACGGACATTCGTACGGACGTGCGTACGGCCGGTCTTGTTCTCAAGCTCTAGATCAATACAGAATGTGTGACAACCCAATGCATTTGACTAATTGTAAGAGTTCGGGATGAATTTGGAGTGTTTAGACAACACTTAAACCCGTTTTATCCCAAAATAGGCTTAAACCGAGAAAACAGGCTAAAACCGAGAGAAATATTGATTTGAAGCAGTAAACAACTATGTTACTCTTTCTAGGGTCAAAATATGTAACAATCCAATGTATTTGACTAATTATAAGAGTTTGCAGTGAATTTGGAGTTTTAGACAACACTTAAACCCGTTTTATCCCAAACAGGCTAAAACCAAGAAAACATAGATTCGAAGCAGTAAACAGCTATGTCACTCTTTCTAGGGTCATAATATGTAACAATACAATGCATTTTACTAATTATAAGAGTTTGGGTTGAATTTGGAGTGTTTAGACACCATATTTACCCATTTTTCCCAAAAGAGGCTAACACCGAGAAAAAATTGATTCGAAGGAGTAAATTGCTTTGTTACTGTTTCTAGGGTCAGAATGTGTGGCAACCCAATGCATTTGAGTAATAGTAAGAGTTCGGGATGAATTTGGAGTGTTTAGACAACACTTAAACCCGTTTTTTCCCAAAATAGGCTTAAACCGAGAAAACAGGCTAAAACCGAGAGAAACATTGATTTGAAGCAATAAACAGCTATGTTACTCTTTCTAGGGTAAAAATATGTAACAATCCAATGCATTTGACTAATTATAAGAGTTCGGGTTAAATTTGGAGTGTTTAGACAACACTTAAACCCGTTTTATCCCAAAACAGGCTAAAACCGAGAAAACAGGCTAAAACCGAGAGAAAACATAGATTCGAAGCAGTAAACAGCTATGTCACTCTTTCTAGGGTCACAATATGTAACAATACAATGCATTTTACTAATTATAAGAGTTTGTGTTGAACTTGGAGTGTTTAGACACCACTTTTACCCATTTTTCCCAAAACAGGCTAAAACTGAGAAAACATTGATTCGAAACAGTAAATTGATTTGTTACTGTTTCTAGGGTCAGAATGTGTAACAACCCAATGCAATGGACTAATTGTAAGAGTTCAGGATGAATTTGGAGTGTTTAGACAACACTTAAACCCCTCTTATACCAAAATAGGCTAAAACCGAGAAAAATAGGCTAAAACGGAGAGAAACATTGATTTAAAGCAGTAAACAGCTATGTTACTCTTTCTAGGGTAAAAATATGTATCAATCCAATGCATTTGACTAATTATAAGAGTTTGGGTTGAATTTTGAGTGTTCAGACACCACTTTTACCCATTTTTCCCAAAACAGGCTAAAACCAAGAAAACATTGATTCGAAGCAGTAAATTGCTTTGTTACTGTTTCTAAGGTCAGAATGTTAGAATTGCGGAATGATCTAAGTAGAGTTGAGAGACTAAACAAGAAAAGAGAATGATGAATCGAAAAAAGACTTAATTAGTGTATTTCATATGTTTGTTACATAACTATATATAGAGGGACATTGACTATGTAGCCGTTGGTGATACAAAAGGAAGGAGATAGTTCATAGTACAATCGGCCTTAATGATGAAAGTGACATCTCCTTCCCTTGGTCGACTCGCTTACACTTGCTCCCAAGGTAGACATGTGACTTCCTAGATATTTTGCTCTCCTCTCTTCTAGATCCTTCTTTCCATGGGCTTCAATATTGATCAAGGCCTTCTCTTCTTATTTATCAAACCGAACCATGGCCTAAACGCCTAAGCCGTACGGACGCTGGTACAGACATTCGTACGGACGTGCGTACGGCCGGTCTTGTTCTCAAGCTCTAGATCAATACAGAATGTGTGACAACCCAATGCATTTGACTAATTGTAAGAGTTCGGGATGAATTTGGAGTGTTTAGACAACACTTAAACCCGTTTTATCCCAAAATAGGCTTAAACCGAGAAAACAGGCTAAAACCGAGAGAAACATTGATTTGAAGCAGTAAACAACTATGTTACTCTTTCTAGGGTCAAAATATGTAACAATCCAATGCATTTGACTAATTATAAGAGTGTGCATTGAATTTGGAGTTTTAGACAACACTTAAACCCGTTTTATCCCAAACAGGCTAAAACCAAGAAAACAGGCTAAAACCGAGAGAAAACATAGATTCGAAGCAGTAAACAGCTATGTCACTCTTTCTAGGGTCATAATATGTAACAATACAATGCATTTTACTAATTATAATAGTTTGGGTTGAATTTGGAGTGTTTAGACACCACATTTACCCATTTTTCCCAAAAGAGGCTAAAACCGAGAAAACATTGATTCGAAGCAGTAAATTGCTTTGTTACTGTTTCTAGGGTTAGAATGTGTGACAACCCAATGCATTTGTCTACTTGTAAGAGTTCTGGATGAATTTGGAGTGTTTAGACAACACTTAAACCCGTTTTTTCCCAAAATAGGCTTAAACCAAGAAAACAGGCTAAAACCGAGAGAAACATTGATTTGAAGCAATAAACAATTATGTTACTCTTTCTAGGTTAAAAATATGTAACAATCCAATGCATTTGACTAATTATAAGAGTTTGGGTTAAATTTGGAGTGTTTAGACAACACTTAAACCCGTTTTATCCCAAAACAGGCTAAAACCGAGAAAACAGGCTAAAACCGAGAGAAAACATAGATTCGAAGCAGTAAACAGCTATGTCACTCTTTCTAGGGTCACAATATGTAACAATACAATGCATTTTACTAATTATAAGAGTTTGTGTTGAATTGGAGTGTTTAGACACCACTTTTACCCATTTTTCCCAAAACAGGCTAAAACTGAGAAAACATTGATTCGAAACAGTAAATTGATTTGTTACTGTTTCTAGGGTCAGAATGTGTGACAACCCAATGCAATTGACTAATTGTAAGAGTTCAGGATGAATTTGGAGTGTTTAGATAACACTTAAACCCCTCTTATACCAAAATAGGCTAAAACCGAGAAAATAGGCTAAAACGGAGAGAAACATTGATTTAAAGCAGTAAACAGCTATGTTACTCTTTCTTGGGTAAAAATATGTAACAATCCAATGCATTTGACTAATTATAAGAGTTTGGGTTGAATTTGGAGTGTTTAGACACCACTTTGACCCATTTTTCCTAAAACAGGCTAAAACCGAGAAAACATTGGTTGGAAGCAGTAAATTTCTTTGTTACTGTTTCTAAGGTCAGAGTGTGTGACAACCCAATGCATTTGACTAATTGTAAGAGTTCGGGATGAATTTGGAGTGTCTAGACAACACTTAAACCCGTTTTATCCCAAAATAGGCTTAAACCGAGAAAACAGGCTAAAACCGAGAGAAACATTGATTTGAAGCAATAAACAACTATGTTAATCTTTCTAGGGTCAAAATATGTAACAATCCAATGAATTTGACTAATTATATGAGTTCGGGTTAAATTTGGAGTGTTTAGACAACACTTGAACACTTTTTATCCCAAAACATGCTAAAACCGAGAAAACAGGCTAAAACCGAGAGAAAACATAGATTCGAAGCAGTAAATTGCTTTGTTACTCTTTCTAGGGTCAAAATATGTAACAATACGATGCATTTTACTAATTATAAGAGTTTGGGTTGAATTTGGAGTGTTTAGACAACACTTAAACCCGTTTTAATCCAAAACAGTATAAAACCGAGAAAACAGGCTAAAACCGAGAGAAAACATAGATTTGAAGCAGTAAACAGCTATGTTACTCTTTCTAGGGTCAAAATATGTAACAATACAATGCATTTTACTAATTATAAGAGTTTGGGTTGTATTTGGAGTGTTTAGACACCACTTTTACCCATTTTTTGCCCAAAACAGGCTAAAACCGAGAAAATATTGGTTCGAAGCAGTAAATTTCTTTGTTACTGTTTCTAAGGTCAGAGTGTGTGACAACCCAATGCATTTGGCTAATTGTAAGAGTTCGGGATGAATTTGGAGTCTTTAGACAACACTTAAACCCGTTTTATCCCAAAATAGGCTTAAACCGAGAAAACAGGCTAAAACGGAGAGAAACATTGATTGAAAGCAGTAAACAGCTATGTTACTCTTTCTAGGGTCAAAATATTTAACAATACAATGCATTTTACTAATTATAAGAGTTTGGGTTGAATTTGGAGTGTTTAGACACCACTTTTACCCATTTTTCCCAAAACAGGCTAAAACCGAGAAAACATTTATTCGAAGCAGTAAATTGCTTTGTTACTGTTTCTAAGGTCCGAATGTTAGAATTGCGGAAATGATCTAAGTAGAGTTGAGAGACTAAACAAGAAAAGAGAATGATGAATCGAAAAAAGACTTAATTAGTGTATTTCATATGTTTGTTACATAACTATATATAGAGGGACATTGACTATGTAGCCGTTAGTGATACAAAAGGAAGGAGATAGTTCATATTACAATCGGCCTTAATGATGAAAGTGACATCTCCTTCCCTTGGTCGACTCGCTTACACTTGCTCCCAAGGTAGACATGTGACTTCCTAGATATTTTGCTCTCCTCTCTTCTAGATCCTTCTTTCCATGGGCTTCAATATTGATCAAGGCCTTCTCTTCTTATTTATCAAACCGAACCATGGCCTAAACGCCTAAGCCGTACGGACGCTGGTACGGACATTCGTACGGACGTGCGTACGGCCGGTCTTGTTCTCAAGCTCTAGATCAATACAGAATGTGTGACAACCCAATGCATTTGACTAATTGTAAGAGTTCGGGATGAATTTGGAGTGTTTAGACAACACTTAAACCCGTTTTATCCCAGAATAGGCTTAAACCGAGAAAACAGGCTAAAACCGAGAGAAACATTGATTTGAAGCAGTAAACAACTATGTTACTCTTTCTAGGGTCAAAATATGTAACAATCCAATGCATTTGACTAATTATAAGAGTTTGCATTGAATTTGGAGTTTTAGACAACACTTAAACCCGTTTTATCCCAAACAGGCTAAAACCAAGAAAACAGGCTAAAACCGAGAGAAAACATAGATTCGAAGCTGTAAACAGCTATGTCACTCTTTCTAGGGTCATAATATGTAACAATACAATGCATTTTACTAATTATAATAGTTTGGGTTGAATTTGGAGTGTTTAGACACCACATTTACCCATTTTTCCCAAAAGAGGCTAAAACCGAGAAAACATTGATTCGAAGCAGTAAATTGCTTTGTTACTGTTTCTAGGGTCAGAATGTGTGACAACCCAATGCATTTGAGTAATAGTAAGAGTTCGGGATGAATTTGGAGTGTTTAGACTATGAACACACACACCACTGTCCGTACGTCCGTACGTCCCTACGTCCGTACAACTAACATATTGGGCCGTCCATACCATTTCGAGGCCTTGCGAGTCCAACCCATTGAGAACAGTCCCTAACGTTCACAAGACTTCGAGAACCCTCTCATTTAGCCGTTGGCGGCATTGTGCAAGTTGGTGGGCAAGTGGGAAGCAAGAGAAGTCAATTAGAAGTCACATGTAGGTTTAAGGAAGAGATGTCACTATCGATCATGTAACTTGTGCATAGGATCTCTAGAAGAATATTCTACTTTGTATAGCCCTTAAATAGATTGTAACTAGGAACCAAATAAAGTAAGAAGTAAGAATTCTTCTTCTACACTTCATTTATCAACTCTCTACACTCGCATACACTCTCTCCCTTTTCTCTTGTTCTACACACTTGATCAATACACTTCCATACACTCAAACTTACATGGTATCAGAGCCATTTCGCTCCTAAGTCTGAACCTCTCACCCACCTTATACTTCCGCTTCATATCTCTTTGCATTCTCTTTTCGACTTGAAAGTCATTCCCTTTTAACCGTTGGATAATAGCATTGACCAGCGGAAAACACTCCATGGAAGGCACCAAGACCTTGATTGTTCCAGTTACTCTCAAAGGAGAGAACTATTTGTTGTGGGCAAGGACCACAAAGACGGCTCTATGCGGCCGAGGGCTTTGGACCCATATTACATCAAGTGAAGCTCGAAAAGGAGAGCCAACCGACGAAGGCAAAGCTGTAGCCGCAAGTGGTGAAGAAAAATGGTTTCAAGAAGACCAAAGTGTTCTAGCCATCATACAAAACTCTCTCGATGCTCCAATACTCGAGGCCTACTCGTATTGTGAAACGGCCAAGGATCTATGGGATACCTTGCAAAATGTTTTTGGTAACACTACCAACCTAAATCGAGTATTTGAGATCAAGAGGGCTATCAACAACCTAAGCCAAGAAGACATGGAGTTCACCAAACACTTTGGGAAGTTTCGGTCTCTTTGGGCAGAGCTTGAGATGCTGAGGCCGGCTACACTTGATCCGGCCATCTTGAACGAGAGGCGCGAGCAAGACAAGGTGTTCGGCCTTCTCCTTACACTGAATCCATCCTACAATGACCCCATCAAACATATCTTGAGGTCAGAAGGAGCATGGCTCCATGGGGCTGTTTGGTAACAAGGGGGAGCTTGTAACCGCTAACAAGGCTGAAGTAGCGACCGCAAACAAAGGCTACTATCGAGGTGAAGACAAGAATCCTCCAGTGTGCAACCACTGTAAGAAGCCAGGCCATTTCAAGAATCAGTGTTGGATTCTTCACCCACATCTTCGAGCCAACCGATCGATGAATAACCGTGGCGCACCGAGAGCACATCAAGCGATCATGGAGTCGTCGAGTGCAGATCCAAACCATCAAGTCTCGGATTTGAACGGAACTGCCCTGGCTGCTAATACTGACCTTGTGAGGAAGTCTGACCTCGATGCACTCATCAAAGCACTCAAGGAGGCCTCCGGTAACTCCTTTCTTGCTTTAAAACCAAATAAACCCCTTATAGTTGATTCAGGTGCATCTCATCACATGATTAGTGATTCGAATTTGATTAGTGACATTAAACCTGCCTTAGGAAATGTGACTATAGCTAATGGTGAACAAATACCTGTTAAAGGAATAGGAAATTTGAAGTTGTTTGATAGACAATCTAAAGCATTTTACATGCCTAGTTTACTTCTAACCTCTTATCCGTTAAAAGGGCTACAACTGATTTAAATTGCTACGCAATATTCGGTCCTAATGAGGTATATTTTCAGGATATTGAGACAAGTAAAGTGCTTGGTCAAGGCTCTACTCAAGATGATCTCTACTTGCTCAAAGACTTAAATTTATCTTCTCCAAACTCTTCTTGTTTTAATTCCACTTCTAGTATTGTGAACAATGTTATTTGACATGCTAGACTAGGACATCCTCATTCTAGAGCTTTTGAACTTATGTTTCCAAATATTGTTTTTAAAAATGATGAATGTGAGGCTTGTATTCTTGGTAAGCATTGCAAATCTGTTTTTCCCAAGTCATTGACCATTTATGATAATTGCTTTGATCTTGTTCATTCTGATGTGTGGACCTCTCCATGTTTATCTAGAGAAAATCAAAAATATTTTGTGACTTTTATTGATGAAAAATCAAAGTATACTTGGCTAACCTTACTTCCTTCTAAGGATAGGGTTCTTGAAGCTTTTAGTAATTTTCAAAATTATGTGACTAACCACTATAATGCCAAGATTAAAATTTTGAGATCAGATAATGGTGGAGAATATACAAGTCATACCTTCAAACAACACCACAACAAACATGGGATAATTCATCAAACCAGCTGCCCTTATACCCCACAACAAAATGGTGTAGCCGAAAGGAAGAATCGACATCTCATGGAGGTGGCTCGGTCTATGATGTTCCATACTCATGTACCAAAACGTTTTTGGAGTGATGTTGTCCTAGCCGCCTGTTACCTCATTAACCGGACACCTACAAAGATTTTGCAAGACGTCTCTCCATTTGAGGTATTAAACAAAGAGAAACCCACCTTTGATCACCTTAGAGTATTCGGCTGTGTTTGCTTTGTGTTAAGACCAGGCGAATTACGGGATAAGCTTGATGCCAAGAGTACAAAAGCAATGTTCATTGGCTACTCCACAACACAAAAAGGCTACAAGTGTTATGATCCAACAGCAAGGCAAGTTCTAGTCTCCCGGGACGTGAAGTTTGCTGAAAATCAAGGCTTCCATGATGCAAGAAACTGGGAAGAACTTCAAGACCTGTCTACCTCTGCATCCGATAAGGCCAGAAACCTTTGGATTATTCTTGAACGGCTAGGTGTGGAAAATGATCGGGTCAACCAACAACCAGATGAGCCAAACTCACCAAGGGAGCCTCATCTACCGACTGAGGCTAAACCAAGCCAAACGTCTGACCCTAACCTGGGCTCCGATCCGATAGCCGCCACACACGCTGATGAAGAAACAGTGCACCATGTTGACGATGAGGTGCGAGATGAGGAAGAAAGCATGGAAGAAAGCACACCAACTGAAACTGGAGCCACAGGAAATGATCATGAGGAGATCATACCACTTAGACGTAGCCAACGCCTAAAATTTGCCCCATCACACTGGAAGAACACACGTGTGTACTACAACCATGTGGCCGTAGCGCATCCTATTCAAGCAGCGTGTACTCTTGCTCACTTTCCACCGGAACACCAAGCCTTCCTCAGCCAAATTGATGAGCATTGGGTTCCACAAACATATGACGAGGCCAAGGATCAAAAGGTATGGCGTGATGTAGTTCAAGCAGAGCGAACGGCTATGGAGAAGAACCATACATGGGACGAATCTGACTTACCAAAAGGAAAAAAGGCTGTCACCTCACGCTGGATATTCACCATCAAGTATAAGAGTAATGGGGAGATTGAACGCCACAAGGCCCGCCTAGTTGCCCGCGGGTTCACGCAAACGTATGGGGAGGATTACCAAGATACGTTTGCTCCGGTGGCCAAGCTCCATACCGTACGAGTTGTCCTCTCTTTGGCTGTGAACTTAGATTGGGAACTCTGGCAAATGGATGTCAAGAATGTATTCTTACAAGGCGAGCTTGAAGATGAGGTGTATATGAGGCCACCACCCGGCTTGGAAGATACTATTGGTCCAGGAAAAGTTTTGAAGCTCAACAAGGCGATATATGGTCTTAAGCAGTCACCTAGAGCATGGTACCACAAACTTAGTACAACCTTGCTTGGGAGAGGTTTTCGAAAGTCAGAATCAGATCATACACTCTTCACACTACCAAGTGACAAAGGTATAGTAGTCATTCTAGTATATGTTGATGATATCATGATATCTGGAAGTGACAAGGTAGGTATCCAAGAGACTAATGAATTTCTTAAGTCTGTTTTTGATATTAAAGACCTTGTAGAACTTAAGTATTTTCTTGGGATAGAGGTGTATCGATCCAATGAAGGATTATTCTTGTCCCAAAGAAAATATGCACTTGATCTCTTAAGTGAAGCAGGAAAGCTTGGATCGAAGGCTGTAACCACACCACTTGAGGAAAACTACAAGACAGCCGGAAAGGGGGAGCCTCCATTAGAAGATGTTACAAAATACCGACGCCTAGTAGGTAAGCTCATATATCTAACCATTACTAGGCCTGATCTTTGTTTTGCTGTGAACCAGGTAAGTCAACACATGCAAAACCCAACAAGACATCACTGGAACATGGTGAACCGTATTCTCAAGTACATCAAAGGGTCACCGGGGCAAGGCATATGGATGGGAAGGAACAAGAACACCGAGTTGGTAGGATATTGCGATGCTGACTATGCCGGAGACCATGAAGATCGCCGTTCAACCACCGGGTACTGCACATTCTTAGGAGGGAACCTAGTCACATGGAAAAGCAAGAAACAAAAGGTTGTCTCCCTATCGAGTGCAGAGTCCGAGTATAGAGCGATGAGGAAGTTAACTACCGAGGTCATGTGGCTTAAAGCTCTATTGAAGGATCTTGGAGTTGAATCACCAAAACCTATCACTATGCATTGTGATAATGAAGCAGCCATTCACATACCCACCAATTCTGTATTCCATGAGAGAACAAAGCACATTGAAGTTGATTGCCACAAGGTGCGAGAGCAAATACAACTTGGAGTCACTCTCCCATGCCACACCGACAGCAAAGAACAACTAGCAGACATATTCACAAAGGCAGCCAGTTCACAAGTGTGTGAGTACATTCATCCCAAACTCAGCCTCAAAGATCTCACTCGGCCATGAGTATCTACACATGACACCTACACTCTTTTTCCCTTGAGTATAGTTTTTCCCAAGTGGTTTTCTATACTAAGGTTTTTAATGAGGTGGGTGTGCATGAGTCCAAGATTGATCAATGCTCATGATCAATCTTGAGGGGGAGTATGAACACACACACCACTGTCCTTACGTCCGTACGTCCGTACGTCCGTACAACTAACACATTGGGCCGTCCGTACCATTTAGAGGCCTTGCGAGTCCAACCAATTGAGAACAGTCCCTAACGGTCACAAGACTTCGAGAACCCACTCATTTAGCCGTTGGCGGCATTGTGCAAGTTGGTGTGCAAGTGGGAAGCAAGAGAAGTCAATTAGAAGGCACATGTAGGTTTAAGGAAGAGATGTCACTATCGATCATGTAACTTGTGCATAGGATCTCTAGAAGAATATTCTACTTTGTATAGCCCTTAAATAGATTGTAAGTAGGAACCAAATAAAGTAAGAAGTAAGAATTCTTCTTCTACACTTCATTTATCAACTCTCTACACTAGCATACACTCTCTCCCTTTTCTCTTGTTCTACACACTTGATCAATACACTTCCATACACTCAAACTTACATAGACAACACTTAAACCCGTTTTTTCCCAAAATAGGCTTAAACCGAGAAAACAGGCTAAAACCGAGAGAAACATTGATTTGAAGCAATAAACAGCTATGTTACTCTTTCTAGGGTAAAAATATGTAACAATCCAATGCATTTGACTAATTATAAGAGTTCAGGTTAAATTTGGAGTGTTTAGACAACACTTAAACCCGTTTTATCCCAAAACAGGCTAAAACCGAGAAAACATTGATTCGAAGCTGTAAATTGATTTGTTAGTGTTTCTAGGGTCAGATGTGTGACAACCCAATGCATTTGACTAATTGTAAGATTTCGGGATGAATTTGGAGTGTTTAAACAACACTTAAACCCGTTTTATCCCAAAATAGGCTAAAATCGAGAAAACATTGATTCGAAGCAGTAAATTGCTTTGTTACTGTTTCTAGGGTCAGAATGTGTGACAACCCAATGCATTTGAGTAATAGTAAGAGTTCGGGATGAATTTGGAGTGTTTAGACAACACTTAAACCCGTTTTTTCCCAAAATAGGCTTAAACCGAGAAAACAGGCTAAAACCGAGAGAAACATTGATTCGAAGCAGTAAACAGCTATGTCACTCTTTCTAGGGTCACAATATGTAACAATACAATGCATTTTACTAATTATAAGAGTTTGTGTTGAATTTGGAGTGTTTAGACACCACTTTTACTCATTTTTCCCAAAACAGGCTAAAACTGAGAAAACATTGATTCGAAACAGTAAATTGATTTGTTACTGTTTCTAGGGTCAGAATGTGTGACAACCCAATGCAATTGACTAATTGTAAGAGTTCAGGATGAATTTGGAGTGTTTAGACAACACTTAAACCCCTCTTATACCAAAATAGGCTAAAACCGAGAAAAATAGGCTAAAACGGAGAGAAACATTGATTTAAAGCAGTAAACAGCTATGTTACTCTTTCTAGGGTAAAAATATGTATCAATCCAATGCATTTGACTAATTATAAGAGTTTGGGTTGAATTTTGAGTGTTCAGACACCATTTTTACCCATTTTTCCCAAAACAGGCTAAAACCGAGAAAACATTGATTCGAAGCAGTAAATTGCTTTGTTACTGTTTCTAAGGTCAGAATGTTAGAATTGCGGAAATGATCTAAGTAGAGTTGAGAGACTAAACAAGAAAAGAGAATGATGAATCGAAAAAAGACTTAATTAGTGTATTTCATATGTTTGTTACATAACTATATATTGAGGGACATTGACTATGTAGCCGTTGGTGATACAAAAGGAAGGAGATAGTTCATAGTACAATCGGCCTTAATGATGAAAGTGACATCTCCTTCCCTTGGTCGACTCGCTTACACTTGCTCCCAAGGTAGACATGTGACTTCCTAGATATTTTGCTCTCCTCTCTTCTAGATCCTTCTTTCCATGGGCTTCAATATTGATCAAGGCCTTCTCTTCTTATTTATCAAACCGAACCATGGCCTAAATGCCTAAGCCGTACGGACGCTGGTACGGACATTCGTATGGACGTGCGTACGGCCGGTCTTGTTCTCAAGCTCTAGATCAATACAGAATGTGTGACAACCCAATGCATTTGACTAATTGTAAGAGTTCGGGATGAATTTGGAGTGTTTAGACAACACTTAAACCCGTTTTATCCCAAAATAGGCTTAAACCGAGAAAACAGGCTAAAACCGAGAGAAACATTGATTTGAAGCAGTAAACAACTATGTTACTCTTTCTAGGGTCAAAATATGTAACAATCCAATGCATTTGACTAATTATAAGAGTTTGCGTTGAATTTGGAGTTTTAGACAACACTTGCGTTGAATTTGGAGTTTTAGACAACACTTAAACCCGTTTTATCCCAAACAGGCTAAAACCGAGAGAAAACATAGATTCGAAGCAGTAAACAGCTATGTCACTCTTTCTAGGGTCATAATATGTAACAATACAATGCATTTTACTAATTATAATAGTTTGGGTTGAATTTGGAGTGTTTAGACACCACATTTACCCATTTTTCCCAAAAGAGGCTAAAACCAAGAAAACATTGATTCGAAGCAGTAAATTGCTTTGTTACTGTTTCTAGGGTCAGAATGTGTGACAACCCAATGCATTTGAGTAATAGTAAGAGTTCGGGATGAATTTGGCGTGTTTAGACAACACTTAAACCCGTTTTTTCCCAAAATAGGCTTAAACCGAGAAAACAGGCTAAAACCGAGAGAAACATTGATTTGAAGCAATAAACAGCTATGTTACTCTTTATAGGTTAAAAATATGTAACAATCCAATGCATTTGAGTAATTATAAGAGTTCGGGTTAAATTTGGAGTGTTTAGACAACACTTAAACCCGTTTTATCCCAAAACAGGCTAAAACCGAGAAAACCGGCTAAAACCGAGAGAAAACATAGATTCGAAGCAGTAAACAGCTATGTCACTCTTTCTAGGGTCACAATATGTAACAATACAATGCATTTTATTAATTATAAGAGTTTGTGTTGAATTTGGAGTGTTTAGACACCACTTTTACCCATTTTTCCCAAAAGAGGCTAAAACCAAGAAAACATTGATTCGAAGCAGTAAATTGCTTTGTTACTGTTTCTAGGGTCAGAATGTGTGACAACCCAATGCATTTGAGTAATAATAAGAGTTCGGGATGAATTTGGCGTGTTTAGACAACACTTAAACCCGTTTTTTCCCAAAATAGGCTTAAACCGAGAAAACAGGCTAAAACCGAGAGAAACATTGATTTGAAGCAATAAACAGCTATGTTACTCTTTATAGGTTAAAAATATGTAACAATCCAATGCATTTGAGTAATTATAAGAGTTCGGGTTAAATTTGGAGTGTTCAGACACCAGTTTTACCCATTTTTCTAAAACAGGCTAAAACCGAGAAAACATTGATTCGAAGCAGTAAATTGCTTTGTTACTGTTTCTAAGGTCAGAATGTTAGAATTGCGGAAATGATCTAAGTAGAGTTGAGAGACTAAACAAGAAAAGAGAATGATGAATCGAAAAAAGACTTAATTAGTGTATTTCATATGTTTGTTACATAACTATATATAGAGGGACATTGACTATGTAGCCGTTGGTCATACAAAAGGAAGGAGATAGTTCATAGTACAATCGGCCTTAATGATGAAAGTGACATCTCCTTCCCTTGGTCGACTCGCTTACACTTGCTCCCAAGGTAGACATGTGACTTCCTAGATATTTTGCTATCCTCTCTTCTAGATCCTTCTTTCCATGGGCTTCAATATTGATCAAGGCCTTCTCTTCTTATTTATCAAACCGAACCATGGCCTAAACGCCTAAGCCGTACGGACGCTGGTACAAACATTCGTACGGACGTGCGTACGGCCGGTCTTGTTCTCAAGCTCTAGATCAATACAGAATGTGTGACAACCCAATGCATTTGACTAATTGTAAGAGTTCGGGATGAATTTGGAGTGTTTAGACAACACTTAAACCCGTTTTATCCCAAAATAGGCTTAAACCGAGAAAACAGGCTAAAACCGAGAGAAACATTGATTTGAAGCAGTAAACAACTATGTTACTCTTTCTAGGGTCAAAATATGTAACAATCCAATGCATTTGACTAATTATATGAGTTCGGGTTAAATTTGGAGTGTTTAGACAACACTTGAACACTTTTTATCCCAAAACATGCTAAAACCGAGAAAACAGGCTAAAACCGAGAGAAAACATAGATTCGAAGCAGTAAATTGCTTTGTTACTCTTTCTAGGGTCAAAATATGTAACAATACAATGCATTTTACTAATTATAAGAGTTTGGGTTGAATTTGGAGTGTTTAGACAACACTTAAACCCGTTTTAATCCAAAACAGGCTTAAACCGAGAAAACAGGCTAAAACCGAGAGAAACATTGATTCGAAGCAGTAAACAGCTATGTCACTCTTTCTAGGGTCACAATATGTAACAATACAATGCATTTTATTAATTATAAGAGTTTGTGTTGAATTTGGAGTGTTTAGACACCACTTTTACCCATTTTTCCCAAAAGAGGCTAAAACCAAGAAAACATTGATTCGAAGCAGTAAATTGCTTTGTTACTGTTTCTAGGGTCAGAATGTGTGACAACCCAATGCATTTGAGTAATAATAAGAGTTCGGGATGAATTTGGCGTGTTTAGACAACACTTAAACCCGTTTTTTCCCAAAATAGGCTTAAACCGAGAAAAATAGGCTAAAACGGAGAGAAACATTGATTTAAAGCAGTAAACAGCTATGTTACTCTTTCTAGGGTAAAAATATGTATCAATCCAATGCATTTGACTAATTATAAGAGTTTGGGTTGAATTTTGAGTGTTCAGACACCATTTTTACCCATTTTTCCCAAAACAGGCTAAAACCGAGAAAACATTGATTCGAAGCAGTAAATTGCTTTGTTACTGTTTCTAAGGTCAGAATGTTAGAATTGCGGAAATGATCTAAGTAGAGTTGAGAGACTAAACAAGAAAAGAGAATGATGAATCGAAAAAAGACTTAATTAGTGTATTTCATATGTTTGTTACATAACTATATATTGAGGGACACTGACTATGTAGCCGTTGGTGATACAAAAGGAAGGAGATAGTTCATAGTACAATCGGCCTTAATGATGAAAGTGACATCTCCTTCCCTTGGTCGACTCGCTTACACTTGCTCCCAAGGTAGACATGTGACTTCCTAGATATTTTGCTCTCCTCTCTTCTAGATCCTTCTTTCCATGGGCTTCAATATTGATCAAGGCCTTCTCTTCTTATTTATCAAACCGAACCATGGCCTAAATGCCTAAGCCGTACGGACGCTGGTACGGACATTCGTATGGACGTGCGTACGGCCGGTCTTGTTCTCAAGCTCTAGATCAATACAGAATGTGTGACAACCCAATGCATTTGACTAATTGTAAGAGTTCGGGATGAATTTGGAATGTTTAGACAACACTTAAACCCGTTTTATCCCAAAATAGGCTTAAACCGAGAAAACAGGCTAAAACCGAGAGAAACATTGATTTGAAGCAGTAAACAACTATGTTACTCTTTCTAGGGTCATAATATGTAACAATCCAATGCATTTGACTAATTATAAGAGTTTGCGTTGAATTTGGAGTTTTAGACAACACTTGCGTTGAATTTGGAGTTTTAGACAACACTTAAACCCGTTTTATCCCAAACAGGCTAAAACCAAGAAAACAGGCTAAAACCGAGAGAAAACATAGATTCGAAGCAGTAAACAGCTATGTCACTCTTTCTAGGGTCATAATATGTAACAATACAATGCATTTTACTAATTATAATAGTTTGGGTTGAATTTGGAGTGTTTAGACACCACATTTACCCATTTTTCCCAAAAGAGGCTAAAACCAAGAAAACATTGATTCGAAGCAGTAAATTGCTTTGTTACTGTTTCTAGGGTCAGAATGTGTGACAACCCAATGCATTTGAGTAATAGTAAGAGTTCGGGATGAATTTGGCGTGTTTAGACAACACTTAAACCCGTTTTTTCCCAAAATAGGCTTAAACCGAGAAAACAGGCTAAAACCGAGAGAAACATTGATTTGAAGCAATAAACAGCTATGTTACTCTTTATAGGTTAAAAATATGTAACAATCCAATGCATTTGAGTAATTATAAGAGTTCGGGTTAAATTTGGAGTGTTTAGACAACACTTAAACCCGTTTTATCCCAAAACAGGCTAAAACCGAGAAAACCGGCTAAAACCGAGAGAAAACATAGATTCGAAGCAGTAAACAGCTATGTCACTCTTTCTAGGGTCACAATATGTAACAATACAATGCATTTTATTAATTATAAGAGTTTGTGTTGAATTTGGAGTGTTTAGACACCACTTTTACCCATTTTTCCCAAAAGAGGCTAAAACCAAGAAAACATTGATTCGAAGCAGTAAATTGCTTTGTTACTGTTTCTAGGGTCAGAATGTGTGACAACCCAATGCATTTGAGTAATAATAAGAGTTCGGGATGAATTTGGCGTGTTTAGACAACACTTAAACCCGTTTTTTCCCAAAATAGGCTTAAACCGAGAAAACAGGCTAAAACCGAGAGAAACATTGATTTGAAGCAATAAACAGCTATGTTACTCTTTATAGGTTAAAAATATGTAACAATCCAATGCATTTGAGTAATTATAAGAGTTCGGGTTAAATTTGGAGTGTTCAGACACCAGTTTTACCCATTTTTCTAAAACAGGCTAAAACCGAGAAAACATTGATTCGAAGCAGTAAATTGCTTTGTTACTGTTTCTAAGGTCAGAATGTTAGAATTGCGGAAATGATCTAAGTAGAGTTGAGAGACTAAACAAGAAAAGAGAATGATGAATCGAAAAAAGACTTAATTAGTGTATTTCATATGTTTGTTACATAACTATATATAGAGGGACATTGACTATGTAGCCGTTGGTCATACAAAAGGAAGGAGATAGTTCATAGTACAATCGGCCTTAATGATGAAAGTGACATCTCCTTCCCTTGGTCGACTCGCTTACACTTGCTCCCAAGGTAGACATGTGACTTCCTAGATATTTTGCTATCCTCTCTTCTAGATCCTTCTTTCCATGGGCTTCAATATTGATCAAGGCCTTCTCTTCTTATTTATCAAACCGAACCATGGCCTAAACGCCTAAGCCGTACGGACGCTGGTACAAACATTCGTACGGACGTGCGTACGGCCGGTCTTGTTCTCAAGCTCTAGATCAATACAGAATGTGTGACAACCCAATGCATTTGACTAATTGTAAGAGTTCGGGATGAATTTGGAGTGTTTAGACAACACTTAAACCCGTTTTATCCCAAAATAGGCTTAAACCGAGAAAACAGGCTAAAACCGAGAGAAACATTGATTTGAAGCAGTAAACAACTATGTTACTCTTTCTAGGGTCAAAATATGTAACAATCCAATGCATTTGACTAATTATATGAGTTCGGGTTAAATTTGGAGTGTTTAGACAACACTTGAACACTTTTTATCCCAAAACATGCTAAAACCGAGAAAACAGGCTAAAACCGAGAGAAAACATAGATTCGAAGCAGTAAATTGCTTTGTTACTCTTTCTAGGGTCAAAATATGTAACAATACAATGCATTTTACTAATTATAAGAGTTTGGGTTGAATTTGGAGTGTTTAGACAACACTTAAACCCGTTTTAATCCAAAACAGGCTTAAACCGAGAAAACAGGCTAAAACCGAGAGAAACATTGATTCGAAGCAGTAAACAGCTATGTCACTCTTTCTAGGGTCACAATATGTAACAATACAATGCATTTTACTAATTATAAGAGTTTGTGTTGAATTTGGAGTGTTTAGACACCACTTTTACTCATTTTTCCCAAAACAGGCTAAAACTGAGAAAACATTGATTCGAAACAGTAAATTGATTTGTTACTGTTTCTAGGGTCAGAATGTGTGACAACCCAATGCAATTGACTAATTGTATGAGTCCAGGATGAATTTGGAGTGTTTAGACAACACTTAAACCCCTCTCATACCAAAATAGGCTAAAACCGAGAAAAATAGGCTAAAAGGGAGAGAAACATTGATTTAAAGCAGTAAACAGCTATGTTACTCTTTCTAGGGTAAAAATATGTATCAATCCAATGCATTTGACTAATTATAAGAGTTTGGGTTGAATTTTGAGTGTTCAGACACCATTTTTACCCATTTTTCCCAAAACAGGCTAAAACCGAGAAAACATTGATTCGAAGCAGTAAATTGCTTTGTTACTGTTTCTAAGGTCAGAATGTTAGAATTGCGGAAATGATCTAAGTAGAGTTGAGAGACTAAACAAGAAAAGAGAATGATGAATCGAAAAAAGACTTAATTAGTGTATTTCATATGTTTGTTACATAACTATATATTGAGGGACACTGACTATGTAGCCGTTGGTGATACAAAAGGAAGGAGATAGTTCATAGTACAATCGGCCTTAATGATGAAAGTGACATCTCCTTCCCTTGGTCGACTCGCTTACACTTGCTCCCAAGGTAGACATGTGACTTCCTAGATATTTTGCTCTCCTCTCTTCTAGATCCTTCTTTCCATGGGCTTCAATATTGATCAAGGCCTTCTCTTCTTATTTATCAAACCGAACCATGGCCTAAATGCCTAAGCCGTACGGACGCTGGTACGGACATTCGTATGGACGTGCGTACGGCCGGTCTTGTTCTCAAGCTCTAGATCAATACAGAATGTGTGACAACCCAATGCATTTGACTAATTGTAAGAGTTCGGGATGAATTTGGAATGTTTAGACAACACTTAAACCCGTTTTATCCCAAAATAGGCTTAAACCGAGAAAACAGGCTAAAACCGAGAGAAACATTGATTTGAAGCAGTAAACAACTATGTTACTCTTTCTAGGGTCATAATATGTAACAATCCAATGCATTTGACTAATTATAAGAGTTTGCGTTGAATTTGGAGTTTTAGACAACACTTGCGTTGAATTTGGAGTTTTAGACAACACTTAAACCCGTTTTATCCCAAACAGGCTAAAACCAAGAAAACAGGCTAAAACCGAGAGAAAACATAGATTCGAAGCAGTAAACAGCTATGTCACTCTTTCTAGGGTCATAATATGTAACAATACAATGCATTTTACTAATTATAATAGTTTGGGTTGAATTTGGAGTGTTTAGACACCACATTTACCCATTTTTCCCAAAAGAGGCTAAAACCAAGAAAACATTGATTCGAAGCAGTAAATTGCTTTGTTACTGTTTCTAGGGTCAGAATGTGTGACAACCCAATGCATTTGAGTAATAGTAAGAGTTCGGGATGAATTTGGCGTGTTTAGACAACACTTAAACCCGTTTTTTCCCAAAATAGGCTTAAACCGAGAAAACAGGCTAAAACCGAGAGAAACATTGATTTGAAGCAATAAACAGCTATGTTACTCTTTATAGGTTAAAAATATGTAACAATCCAATGCATTTGAGTAATTATAAGAGTTCAGGTTAAATTTGGAGTGTTTAGACAACACTTAAACCCGTTTTATCCCAAAACAGGCTAAAACCGAGAAAACCGGCTAAAACCGAGACAAAACATAGATTCTAAGCAGTAAACAGCTATGTCACTCTTTCTAGGGTCACAATATGTAACAATACAATGCATTTTATTAATTATAAGAGTTTGTGTTGAATTTGGAGTGTTTAGACACCACTTTAACCCATTTTTCCCAAAACAGGCTAAAACTGAGAAAACATTGATTCGAAACAGTAAATTGATTTGTTACTGTTTCTAGGGTCAGAATGTGTGACAACCCAATGCAATTGACTAATTTTAAGAGTTCAGGATGAATTTGGAGTGTGTAGACAACACTTAAACCCCTCTTATACCAAAATAGGCTAAAACCGAGAAAAATAGGCTAAAACGGAGAGAAAAATTGATTTAAAGCAGTAAACAGCTATGTTACTCTTTCTAGGGTAAAAATATGTATCAATCCAATGCATTTGACTAATTATAAGAGTTTGGGTTGAATTTTGAGTGTTCAGACACCAGTTTTACCCATTTTTCCAAAACAGGCTAAAACCGAGAAAACATTGATTCGAAGCAGTAAATTGCTTTGTTACTGTTTCTAAGGTCAGAATGTTAGAATTGCGGAAATGATCTAAGTAGAGTTGAGAGACTAAACAAGAAAAGAGAATGATGAATCGAAAAAAGACTTAATTAGTGTATTTCATATGTTTGTTACATAACTATATATAGAGGGACATTGACTATGTAGCCGTTGGTCATACAAAAGGAAGGAGATAGTTCATAGTACAATCGGCCTTAATGATGAAAGTGACATCTCCTTCCCTTGGTCGACTCGCTTACACTTGCTCCCAAGGTAGACATGTGACTTCCTAGATATTTTGCTATCCTCTCTTCTAGATCCTTCTTTCCATGGGCTTCAATATTGATCAAGGCCTTCTCTTCTTATTTATCAAACCGAACCACGGCCTAAACGCCTAAGCCGTACGGACGCTGGTACAAACATTCGTACGGACGTGCGTACGGCCGGTCTTGTTCTCAAGCTCTAGATCAATACAGAATGTGTGACAACCCAATGCATTTGACTAATTGTAAGAGTTCGGGATGAATTTGGAGTGTTTAGACAACACTTAAACCCGTTTTATCCCAAAATAGGCTTAAACCGAGAAAACAGGCTAAAACCGAGAGAAACATTGATTTGAAGCAGTAAACAACTATGTTACTCTTTCTAGGGTCAAAATATGTAACAATCCAATGCATTTGACTAATTATATGAGTTCGGGTTAAATTTGGAGTGTTTAGACAACACTTGAACACTTTTTATCCCAAAACATGCTAAAACCGAGAAAACAGGCTAAAACCGAGAGAAAACATAGATTCGAAGCAGTAAATTGCTTTGTTACTCTTTCTAGGGTCAAAATATGTAACAATACAATGCATTTTACTAATTATAAGAGTTTGGGTTGAATTTGGAGTGTTTAGACAACACTTAAACCCGTTTTAATCCAAAACAGTATGAAACCGAGAAAACAGGCTAAAACCGAGAGAAAACATAGATTTGAAGCAGTAAACAGCTATGTTACTCTTTCTAGGTTCATAATTATTGATCAATAAGACACTCGAGACTTGAAGGTGTCCGTACGGCCGTCCGTACGCCCGTTCGTACACTTACCAATAAGGCCGAGCTATATCAAATGAAATGAGAAGAGGCGAGGCTGGACTACTTAGCAAAGCCCATTAGAAGGATCTCGAAGACACAATAAAGCCGTTGGAGGATAAGGTCACGGGTCGCCTCCCTTATGGAAACCAAGTCATGTCACTATCATCCTTGGGATCTACCCACTCCTTCCTTTATGTCCCTATCAACAAGTTGTCGAGTGTAATAGAGGGTTGCCCTAGTTTCTTTCCTTGCTATTTATAGTTCTTAGCCGACATTGTAATGAATATACTAATGGAATCATATGTTTTCTCACTTCTCTCTACATAGTTCACTCAATCTCTCTCAAATTGTTCTCTTTGCTTCCATCTAAACCCAACATGGTATCAGAGCAAGTCCTTTGATCCTTGAATCTCTAAATCTAGTCCTGTTCTTCCTTATACCCCTAAACCCTCCAAATACTACTCGCTATTCTCTCTATTCTCTTATTCACCTAACACTACTTCCATTTCAATATTCTACCTAGTTTATTCTATTTTGTCGTTTCAAATCGGTAACAATGGATAACACCAAACCCATTGTAACCCCGGTAGTGCTCAAAGGAGCAAATTACTTGTTGTGGAAGAGAACCACAAAGACCGCACTTAGTGGCCGGGGCTGTGGATCCATGTTGAAACGGACCAGCTTCCCAAGAAAGCTACTAAGGAAGATGGTAAAGAAGAGAAGGAAGAAGACAAGGAGGCTGATCTCGAGAAGGAAGTTAAGTGGTTCCAAGAAGATCAGACCGTGCTTGCCATTCTCCAAAACTCGCTAGACGCACCTATCCTTGAAGCCTATTCATACTGCGAGACGGCCAAGGAGTTGTGGGAGACGCTAGCGAATGTCTATGGGAACGTGACCAACCTAACCCGAGTGTTTGAAGTCAAGAAGGCAATCAATGGACTTCATCAAGAAGATTTGGAGTTCACGAAGCACTTTGGGAATTTTAGGTCACTATGGGCCGAGCTCGAGATGCTCCGACCGAGTACAATTGATCCAGCCATCCTCAACGAGAGAAAGGAGCAAGACAAGGTGTTTGGCCTCCTACTCACCCTTAACCCGGCGTTTAATGACTTAATCAAGCATATCCTCCGGGGAGACAAGCTGCCTACGCTTGAAGACGTTTGTTACCAAGTGCAAAAGGAACAAGGTTCCCTTGGTCTCTTTAGTGGAAAGGAAGACTTGGCAACTGCAAACAAGGGCGCCAACAAACACGACGACCGGAGAGCCATGGTGTGTGACCACTGCAAAAAAAAGGGACACATGAAGGACAAGTGCTGGATTCTTCACCCTCACCTCAAGCCGGCCAAGTTCAAAGCAAACCTCTCACATGAAGGGCCAAGGGGTCAAGGTTCCGGTGCAGCAAACCAAGGCAGTGCGGCGGCTACGGCTATGGCAGCCTCGTTTGGGGATCGTGTGAGGAAGTCTGACCTGGAGGCTCTCATCAAATCCATTTCCGCGCTAAAAGATTCTGGTACCACCTTCTTTGCTTCACAGCCTAGTAAAACCTTTGTTGTTGACTCGGGTGGTTCTCACCACATGATAAGTAACCCTAGTGTTATACACAACATAAAACCGGCTGTGGGTAACGTTATTATTGCTAATGGGGATAGAATACCAGTTAAGGGTGTAGGAGACTTGAAACTATTTGATAAGGATTCAAAAGCTTTCTTTATGCCTACTTTTACCTCTAACCTCTTATCGGTTAAAAGAGCTACAACTGATTTAAACTGCTACACTATCTTTGGTCCTAACAGTGTGCATTTTCAGTATATTAAGACTGGAAAGGTTCTTGGAGGAGGAGATGCTAAGGGAGATCTATATGTCCTAGAGAAAACCTCATCAAGTCCATCTAATTTGTTTTCGCTTATATCAAACCTTAGTAGTATTTCGAGTGATGTTTGGCATGCTAGACTAGGCCATCCTCACTCTAAAGCTTTTAAATTAATGTTGCCTAATGTTTCCTTTGATAATTCAAGTTGTGAACCTTGTATTCTTGGTAAACATTGCAAGTCTATTTTTCCTAAGTCAACTACTATTTATGAACATTGTTTTGATTTAGTGCATTCTGATGTTTGGACTTCACCTTGCTTATCTAGAGATAATAACAAGTATTTTGTGACTTTTATTGATGAAAAATCAAAGTACACTTGGCTTACTTTGTTACCATCTAAAGATAGAGTCTATGATGCATTTGTTAACTTTCAGAATTATGTCACTAATCATTTCAATGCTAAAATAAAGGTACTAAGATCGGAAAATGGAGGAGAGTACACAAGTCATAAACTTAAAGCTCACTTGTCCAAACATGGCATACTACAACAAACTAGTTGCCCTTATACGCCCCAGCAAAATGGTGTGGCCGAGAGAAAGAACCGGCATCTCATGGAGGTGGCAAGGGCGATGATGTTTCAAACCAATGTCACCAAACGCTTTTGGGGAGACGCCGTGATGACAACTTGTTACCTGATCAATAGGACTCCCACCAAAGTCTTACAAGATAAATCACCATATGAGGTATTGAATCAAATTAAACCCTCATTGGATCACTTACGCGTATTTGGGTGTGTGTGTTTTGTCTTGGTACCAGGTGAACAAAGGACTAAGCTCGACGCCAAAAGCACCAAATGCATGTTCATTGGCTACTCGACGAGTCAAAAAGGGTATAAGTGCTATGATCCCACCACCGGCCGCTTACTTATCTCCTGAGACGTGAAGTTCCTTGAACAACAAGGATACTACGAGACAAAGGACTGGGACAGCCTCAAGGACCTATCTCATTCCAACTCCGATCGAGCTACCAACCTTTGGTTCCTACTGAATCATCTTGGTGTCACAATGCCATCTACTCGCACGGACCAAGACCAACCTGATCAGACTCAGCATGAACTGACTGAAGGCTCTACACCAACCTCCTCCAAGCCGCCTAGTCAAGAAGAAGATCAAGAAAATGCTTCGGAGCCGCTTGATCTCTCCACTGATGAACCTCTTGATTTATCAATCCCGGAGGCTCGTGGTCACCCGAGTGCTGACAATGATACACTCCAACAAGAATCAAGCATAGTTCTCCCTCGTCGAAGTGAACGGCTCAAGTTTCACCCGTCCACTTGGAAAGAAAAACGGGTTTATTACAACAACCACGCCGTGGCCCATCCGATTCAAGTTGTGTGTTCGCTTGACCTGCTCCCTCAAGAACATGCTGCCTTCCTCACCAAGATCGATGCTCAGTTTATCCCGCAAACCTATGATGAGGCCAAAGAACACACTGAATGGTTAGATGCTGTTGATGATGAGACAGGGGCCATGATCCGCAATCATACTTGGGACGAGGCAGATCTCCCCAAGGGAAAGAAAGCGGTCAGCTCTAAATGGGTGTTCACAATCAAGTATCTAAGTAATGGTGCTGTGGAACGGTACAAAGCTCGTTTTGTTGCCCGCGGCTTCACCCAGACCTATGGCACCGATTATACGGACATGTTCGCACCGGTGGCCAAACTTCACACGGTTCGTGTTGTTCTCTCACTAGCCACCAATCTGTCATGGGACTTATGGCAGATGGACGTCAAGAATGCGTTCCTTCAGGGGGAGCTCGAAGAAGAAGTCTACATGCACCCTCCTCCGGGCTTAGAGGCTACAGTCGCTCCGGGCAAAGTTCTTCGCCTCCGCAAGGCCATCTACAGCTTGAAGCAGTCCCCTAGGGCGTGGTACCACAAACTTAGCTCCACACTTCGCACGCATGGCTTCAAGCGTTCTGAAGCTGACCACACTCTCTTCACTCTTCGGACTAAGAATGGTCGAGTGGTCGTTCTTGTCTACGTTGATGACATAATCATCACTGGCGATGACCGCGATGGGATCTCTACCACTAAGGCTCTGTTTCACTCCACCTTTGATATTAAGGATCTAGGAGAGCTCAAGTACTTCCTTGGCATTGAAATTTCTCGATCACCGGAGGGGCTGTTTCTCTCTCAACGGAAGTATGCCCTTGATCTTCTCCGTGAAACTGGCAAGCTGGGAGCCAAACCGGCTCCTACACCCCTTGAAGAAGGTTACCAGGTCAAGTGAAAGGGGGAGATGCAGAATGTAACCAAGTTGGCTGAGCCATATGAGGATGTGGGCAGATATCGTAGGCTTGTGGGAAAGCTCATCTACCTTACGATCACAAGACTGGATCTTTGCTATGCAGTAAACCAAGTCAGCCAACACATGAAGGCTCCAACAAAGTTTGATTGGCAAACGCTCGAACGAATTCTTTGTTATCTAAAGGGAAATCCTGGCCAAGGCATCTGGATGGGGAAGAACAACGACACTGAACTCGTGGGCTATTGTGACGCGGACTATGCAGGTGATACAACTGACCGGAGATCCACCACAGGGTATTGCACGTTCATTGGAGGGAACCTAGTCACTTGGAAGTCGAAGAAACAAAAGGTTGTGTCTCAATCAAGCGCCGAGTCAGAATATAGGGCCATGAAGAAGCTCACCAACGAGCTTACATGGCTCAAAGGTCTTCTCAAGGACCTTGGAGTAGAGACTGAAAGACCGATCACCATGCATTGTGACAACAAGGCTTCAATACACATAGCAACCAACTCGGTATTTCATGAAAGAACTAAGCACATTGAGGTAGATTGCCATAAGGTACGAGAGAAGATAGAAGAGGGGGTGATCCTACCATGTTACACGCCAAGCCAAGAGCAATTGGCAGACATCTTCACAAAGGCTACTAGTCCACAGATTTGCGAATACATCTCCAGAAAACTTGGACTAGTAGACCCTACACATCCATGAATGAACGCCTCTAACCCGTGGAGATCACACTCTTTTCCTTAACATGGTTTTGTCCCATGTGGTTTTCCATGTTAAGGTTTTTAACGAGGTGGTCTCTCGCGGGTTCCAAGCTTAGCCATTCCACTTGGCTAAGCTTGAGGGGGAGTATTGATCAATAAGACACTCGAGACTTGAAGGTGTCCGTACGGCCGTCCGTACACTTACCAATAAGGCCGAGCTATATCAAATGAAATGAGAAGAGGCGAGGCTGGACTAATTAGCAAAGCCCATTAGAAGGATCTCGAAGACACAATAAAGCCGTTGGAGGATAAGGTCACGGGTCGCCTCCCTTAAGGTCACTATCATCCTTGGGATCTACCCACTCCTTCCTTTATGTCCCTATCAACAAGTTGTCGAGTGTAATAGAGGGTTGCCCTAGTTTCTTTCCTTGCTATTTATAGTTCTTAGCCGACATTGTAATGAATATACTAATGGAATCATATGTTTTCTCACTTCTCTCTACATAGTTCACTCAATCTCTCTCAAATTGTTCTTTTTGCTTCCCTCTAAACCCAACAATAATATGTAACAATACAATACATTTTACTAATTATAAGAGTTTGGGTTGTATTCGGAGTGTTTAGACACCACTTTTACCCATTTTTTGCCCAAAACAGGCTAAAACCGAGAAAACATTGGTTCGAAGCAGTAAATTTCTTTGTTACTGTTTCTAAGGTCAGAGTGTGTGACAACCCAATGCATTTGAGTAATTGTAAGAGTTCGGGATGAATTTGGAGTGTTTAGACAACACTTAAACCCGTTTTTCCCCAAAATAGGCTCAAACCGAGAAAACAGGCTAAAACCGAGAGAAACATTGATTTGAAGCAGTAAACAACTAGGTTACTCTTTCTAGGGTCACAATATGTAACAAGACAATGCATTTTACTAATTATAAGAGTTTGGGTTGAATTTGGAGTGTTTAGACACCACATTTACCCATTTTTCCCAAAAGAGGCTAAAACCGAGAAAACATTGATTCGAAGCAGTAAATTGCTTTGTTACTGTTTCTAGGGTTAGAATGTGTGACAACCCAATGAATTTGTCTACTTGTAAGAGTTCGGGATGAATTTGGAGTGTTTAGACAACTCTTAAACCCGTTTTTTCCCAAAAGAGGCTTAAACCGAGAAAACAGGCTAAAACCGAGAGAAACATTGATTTGAAGCAGTAAACAACTATGTTACTCTTTCTAGGGTCAAAATATGTAACAATCCAATGCATTTGACTAATTGTAAGAGTTCGGGTTGAATTTGGAGTGTTTAGACAACACTTAAACCCGTTTTATCCCAAACAGGCTAAAACCGAGAGAAAACATACATTCGAAGCAGTAAACAGCTATGTCACTCTTTCTAGGGTCACAATATGTAACAATACAATGCATTTTACTAATTATAAGAGTTTGGGTTGAATTTGGAGTGTTTAGACACCACATTTACCCATTTTTGCCAAAAGAGGCTAAAACCGAGAAAACATTGATTCGAAACAGTAAATTGCTTTGTTACTGTTTCTAGGGTTAGAATGTGTGACAACCCAATGCATTTGTCTACTTGTAAGAGTTCGGGATGAATTTGGAGTGTTTAGACAACACTTAAACCCGTTTTATCCCAAAATAGGCTTAAACCGAGAAAACAGGCTAAAACCGAGAGAAACATTGATTTGAAGCAATAAACAGCTATGTTACTCTTTCTAGGGTAAAAATATGTAACAATACAATGCATTTGACTAATTATAAGAGTTCGCGTTAAATTTGGAGTGTTTAGACAACACTTAAACCCGTTTTCTCCCAAAACAGGCTAAAACCAAGAGAACAGGCTAAAACCGAGAGAAAACATAGATTTGAAGCAGTAAACAGCTATTTCACTCTTTCTAGGGTCACAATATGTAACAATACAATGCATTTTACTAATTATAAGAGTTTGTGTTGAATTTGGAGTGTGTAGACACCACATTTACCCATTTTTCCCAAAAGAGGCTAAAACCGAGAAAACGTTGATTCGAAGGAGTAAATTGCTTTGTTACTGTTTCTAGGGTTAGAATGTGTGACAACCCAATGCATTTGTGTACTTGTAAGAGTTTGGGATGAATTTGGAGTGTTTAGACAACACTTAAACCCGTTTTATCCCAAAATAGGCTTAAACCAAGAAAACAGGCTAAAACCGAGAGAAACATTGATTTGAAGCAATAAACAGCTATGTTACTCTTTCTAGGGTAAAAATATGTAACAATACAATGCATTTGACTAATTATAAGAGTTCGGGTTAAATTTGGAGTGTTTGGACAACACTTAAACCCGTTTTCTCCCAAAACAGGCTAAAACCGAGAAAACAGGCTAAAACCGAGAGAAAACATAGATTTGAAGCAGTAAACAGCTATGTCACTCTTTCTAGGGTAAAAATATGTATCAATCCAATGCATTTGACTAATTATAAGAGTTTGGGTTGAATTTTGAGTGTTCAGACACCACTTTTACCCATTTTTCCCAAAACAGGCTAAAACCGAGAAAACATTGATTCGAAGCAGTAAATTGCTTTGTTACTGTTTCTAAGGTCAGAATGTTAGAATTGCTGAAATGATCTAAGTAGAGTTGAGAGACTAAACAAGAAAAGAGAATGATGAATCGAAAAAAGACTTAATTAGTGTATTTCATATGTTTGTTACATAACTATATATAGAGGGACATTTACTATGTAGCCGTTGGTGATACAAAAGGAAGGAGAGAGTTCATAGTACAATCGGCCTTAATGATGAAAGTGACATCTCCATCCCTTGGTCGACTCGGTTCCACTTGCTCCCAAGGTTGACATGTGACTTCCTAGATATTTTGCTCTCCTCTCTTCTAGATCCTTCTTTCCATGGGCTTCAATATTGATCAAGGCCTTCTCTTCTTATTTATCAAACCGAACCATGGCCTAAATGCCTAAGCCGTACAGACGCTGGTACGGACATTCGTACGGACGTGCGTACGGCCGGTCTTGTTCTCAAGCTCTAGATCAATACAGAATGTGTGACAATCCAATGCATTTGACTAATTGTAAGAGTTCGGGATGAATTTGGAGTGTTTAGACAACACTTAAACCCGTTTTATCCCATAATAGGCTTAAACCGAGAAAACAGGCTAAAACCGAGAGAAACATTGATTTGAAGCAGTAAACAACTATGTTACTCTTTCTAGGGTCAAAATATGTAACAATCCAATGCATTTGACTAATTATATGAGTTCGGGTTAAATTTGGAGTGTTTAGACAACACTTGAACACTTTTTATCCCAAAACATGCTAAAACCGAGAAAACAGGCTAAAACCGAGAGAAAACATAGATTCGAAGCAGTAAATTGCTTTGTTACTCTTTCTAGGGTCAAAATATGTAACAATACAATGCATTTTACTAATTATAATAGTTTGGGTTGAATTTGGAGTGTTTAGACAACACTTAAACCCGTTTTAATCCAAAACAGTATAAAACCGAGAAAACAGGCTAAAACCGAGAGAAAACATAGATTTGAAGCAGTAAACAGCTATGTTACTCTTTCTAGGGTCATAATATGTAACAATATAATGCATTTTACTAATTATAAGAGTTTGGGTTGTATTTGGAGTGTTTAGACACCACTTTTACCCATTTTTTGCCCAAAACAGGCTAAAACCGAGAAAACATTGGTTCGAAGCAGTAAATTTCTTTGTTACTGTTTCTAAGGTCAGAGTGTGTGACAACCCAATGCATTTGAGTAATAGTAAGAGTTCGGGATGAATTTGGAGTGTTTAGACAACTCTTAAACCCGTTTTTTCCCAAAATAGGCTTAAACCGAGAAAACAGGCTAAAACCGAGAGAAACATTGATTTGAAGCAGTAAACAACTATGTTACTCTTTCTAGGGTCAAAATATGTAACAATCCAATGCATTTGAGTAATTGTAAGAGTTCGGGTTGAATTTGGAGTGTTTAGACAACACTTAAACCCGTTTTATCCCAAAGAGGATAAAACCAAGAAAACAGGCTAAAACCGAGAGAAAACATAGATTCGAAGCAGTAAACAGCTATGTCACTCTTTCTAGGGTCACAATATGTAACAATACAATGCATTTTACTAATTATATGAGTTTGGGTTGAATTTGGAGTGTTTAGACACCACATTTACCCATTTTTCCCAAAAGAGGCTAAAACCGAGAAAACATTGATTCGAAACAGTAAATTGCTTTGTTATTGTTTCTAGGGTTATAATGTGTGACAACCCAATGCATTTGTCTACTTGTAAGAGTTCGGGTTGAATTTGGAGTGTTTAGACAACACTTAAACCCGTTTTATCCCAAAATAGGCTTAAACCGAGAAAACAGGCTAAAACCGAGAGAAACATTGATTTGAAGCAATAAACAGCTATGTTACTCTTTCTAGGGTAAACATATGTAACAATACAATGCATTTGACTAATTATAAGAGTTCGGGTTAAATTTGGAGTGTAGAGACAACACTTAAACCCATTTTCTCCCAAAACAGGCTAAAACCGAGAAAACAGGCTAAAACCGAGAGAAAACATAGATTCGAAGCAGTAAACAGATATGTTACTCTTTCTAGGGTCAAAATTTGTAACAATACAATGCATTTTACTAATTATAACAGTTTGGGTTGAATTTGGAGTGTTTAGACACCACTTTTACCCATTTTTTGTCCAAAACAGGCTAAAACCGAGAAAACATTGATTCGAAGCTGTAAATTGATTTGTTACTGTTTATAGGGTCAAAATGTGTGACAACCCAATGCAATTGACTAATTGTAAGAGTTCGGGATGAATTTGGAGTGTTTAGACAACAGTTAAACCCCTTTTATCCCAAAATAGGCTTAAACCCAGAAAACAG
The DNA here is from genome assembly GCF_030686135.1 of Camelina sativa. Classification (NCBI taxonomy): domain Eukaryota; kingdom Viridiplantae; phylum Streptophyta; class Magnoliopsida; order Brassicales; family Brassicaceae; genus Camelina; species Camelina sativa. Next base: position 21,783,507 of record NC_141880.1, on the reverse strand, counting down.
GCTAAAACGGAGAGAAACATTGATTTGAAGCAATAAACAGCTATGTTACTCTTGCTAGGGTAAAAATATGTAACAATACAATGCATTTGACTAAATATAAGAGTTCGGGTTAAATTTGGAGTGTTTAGACAACACTTAAACCCGTTTTCTCCCAAAACAGGCTAAAACCGAGAGAAAACATAGATTCGAAGCAGTAAATTGCTTTGTTACTCTTTCTAGGGTCAAAATATGTAACAATACAATGCATTTTACTAATTATAAGAGTTTGGTTTGAATTTGGAGTGTTTAGACAACACTTAAACCCGTTTTAATCCAAAACAGTATAAAACCGAGAAAACAGGCTAAAACCGAGAGAAAACATAGATTTGAAGGAGTAAACAGCTATGTTACTCTTTCTAGGGCAAAATATGTAACAATACAATGCATTTTACTAATTATAAGAGTTTGGGTTGTATTTGGAGTGTTTAGACACCACTTTTACCCATTTTTTGTCCAAAACAGGCTAAAACCGAGAAAACATTGGTTCGAAGCAGTAAATTTCTTTGTTACTGTTTCTAAGGTCAGAGTGTGTGACAACCCAATGCATTTGAGTAATAGTAAGAGTTCGTGATGAATTTGGAGTGTTTAGACAACACTTTGTTGGGATTTCAAGAGAGAGAGCTCTTGACAAAGGAGAGACAACTCCCAAGGATTGAATCTTCTTATACCCACAACAAACTAACTCATTCTCAAGGGGGAAGGAGAGGTCATCAACTTGTGATGAACTCCCCACAAACAACCTAAATAGACCCCAAATACTAGATAGTAAATCGGATCTATGAAGGAGCAAACAGCCTAGTTTGAGACTAATCCTTGTTAAAGTATCACAACACTTAAGAGTTTGTGTACTTAGGTAGAAAGGATTTAGAATCAGTAAGCTAGGGAATAACAAGTAAATAAAGAAGAGTTTAGGTGAGATTTGAGAAGAGAATAGGCTGCCTTAAGGGCAGCCCCTAAACCGCTAACCCTAAACACTCTACATTTGTGATATGAACAAGAACACCATGTAGAGAGGAAAATCGGATTTCTCTTCTATTGAATAATGTTGTGTTGTTTTTTGTTGTTGTTGTTACATATGAGAGTGTATACAAAGCTTAATATAGAGATACAAATGCCATATGACCGTTGGAGAGAAGAAGAGAGTGATGAAAGTGACATTCTCGATTTGGTGTTGGTGAGAGTGACCTTTCCTTCCTTCACCAACCAAGGGCACATGTGATCTTCCCATAAGCCTCTCTCTCTTGTAGGGCCTCGCTTTCCTCCTCTCAAACTTGGCCTCTCTATCTACTGGACCGAGCGCAGGCCTAAGGGCCGAGACCGTACGGACGGGCCTTCTCTTCATTGTACGGACGGGCCTTCTCTTCATCGTACGGACGGGCCTGTACGGACGGGCCTGTACGGACGGGCCTGTACGGACGGGCCTTCTCTTCAATGTGTTCACGGCCTAACTGGCCGCTCACCGGACATGGGTCCGTTCACGGACACGGTACATGGTACCGGACACGGTACATGGTCGCTCACGGACACGGACATGGCCTTACCGGCCTTTACATGGCCTTTCCGGCCTTTCTTCTCTTCTTCCAAGGCTCGGCCTTACCGGCCTCTCCTCTCTCCTCCTTGGTACATTCTAATACTCCCCCGCACGCTTGATCGGTGGGACACCATGGGGACCAAAGATCAAGGGTGGAGTAGTGTAGTCTACCTCATTAAAAACCTCAACAAAGAAAACCTCTTGGGATAAAACTTTGTTAAAGGGAAAAAGAGTATAGCCTCCACTATCCATGATGTCCCTTGACCTTGGTTTAAAAAGAACCAGCTCTCTTCTCTTCATTATTTGAACCGCTACTTCTCCTTAGCCCACCTTGCCTTTGGCACCTTCCTTATGATCTCCATCCTTGCACCTTTAGAATTTCTTTGAGGCTCTCATAGTCTCCTTTACCCTTTAAACAAGTGATAAAGAAGAAAAGTGTAAGTGTATGCTATGAGGAATATCAAAGACAATTTCTATAAGTGTGACAATTTAAGAAAAATCATATGGAAGTGTAAAGACTAGCAATGGAACTAAAAATAATTAGGAATTTAAAGAGAGTAGGGTTTAGAGCACAGCCTTTTGGTGTTTTTATGAATAGGAGGGAGAGAGTGTTGATCATTGTTGCGGTTTTGACCTCTCTTCTTGAGACCGCTACTGACTGATATATGCCCACTGAATCGGGCATAACTTTTGATCGGCTACTCGGAATGGTATGATTTCACTTCCACTGGCAAGATAACTCTGTGGTCTAGAACTTTGGTGAAGAACGCGGAAGCTGAATCGCAGTGGAAGGGTTTCGTCCGAGTCGATCTTTGAGACGTCTCGGCAGAGATTTGCTTGTTGCCGAGAACAGAGAATGTGAGGGGCGGTGAGTATAATGTCTATCTCCCCCGTACCCTTGACTTGATGATGAGCTGACATCTCATCATTTTCCTTGAAACCTTGTGCTTGACCTTCCTCAAAGTCTGGTGCACATCCGATCAACTACTTGGCGCTAACACACATGCTCTTGGGCTGATTCATCACCTTCCACCAGCTTAACAAAGACTTGGTGGCCCTTGGTTCTAACTCCAGGCATTGTGCTGCGCCTTCTCATGGCTTCTTTGTAGCCTTCAACCTCGCCATTTCTTCTTGAGATAGCAAGTGAGCTCCACACAATCTTCAAGGTTGAAACTGAAACCAAATTCAATGGAACAGATTCTAAACAAGAGATTGTTAGAGATTAGAGTATAGAGTGTAGAGTGTAGAGTGTAAATGGAGAATAGAGAATAAGTAACCAAGAGTATAAGAGAGTATGGGGGGGTAGTATAAGATGAGTGTAGAGTAGAATTGGGCTCAAGAGTTCCAATGGACAGAGTTATACTCTGTTTTCTTGAGTTTGAGACATCTTTGACAGCCAAGAACAACCAACAAGACAATCTCTTTTGGTGTTTTAATGGCTGAAACACATGGATCGTTTGGAAAATTAATTTCTCCAACGGTTTAGACAAATTTCATGGTAGAATCACTTAAACAAAGTGTTCTCCAAGATCTTAAGGCTTTAGATCCACGAAAATAACATATAGGAGATGTTTTTCGTGGTCCCAAGCAAAGAAGAAACAAAAGGCCTTTGGAACACCCTATTGTCCATCGGTTAAAAGAATGCATCCTTGGACCAGCTTTAATCTATTTGACCAAGCATACCATATATGCGAAAAACAAGATCTCTCTCTTCCTCAAGCGTGAATCTGGACACACCATATGACCAGAAACAAAGCTTTCTCAACCTTGAGATGAAGAAGAAGCGATTTAGCATCTAAAGCAAAATTAAACCTTTACAAGGAACTAAGCTTTAGCATCTAAAGCCAAATCCAAAGAGGATCCTGTGGCACATATAAGCACACAAGAACCGTGAATCCTCACCCTGAACAACATAATTTGTTCATCGGTTCATCACTTCCCCATTTAGACAAAACTATTACCAAATCGGTAAAGCATAAGGATGAGGCTTTTAAACTCGATTTCTCTTCACTCACTTGGTCTACAAATTCTAACAAGATAAGAGACCAAGCTTACTCAACATTGAGCTGTAAGAGAATCGTTTTTAACAACAAAAGCAAAGTTAAAGCTTTAAAGAACTAAGCTAAGCGAATTAACACCTAAGCTAAGTTTAAAACTTTAACTAAGCTATCTCCTAAGAGATTTAACTTGAGAACGAGTTTGAATCACCAAGAACAGATCCTGCTCTGATACCATGTTGGGATTTCAAGAGAGAGAGCTCTTGACAAAGGAGAGACAACTCCCAAGGATTGAATCTTCTTATACCCACAACAAACTAACTCATTCTCAAGGGGGAAGGAGAGGTCATCAACTTGTGATGAACTCCCCACAAACAACCTAAATAGACCCCAAATACTAGATAGTAAATCGGATCTATGAAGGAGCAAACAGCCTAGTTTGAGACTAATCCTTGTTAAAGTATCACAACACTTAAGAGTTTGTGTACTTAGGTAGAAAGGATTTAGAATCAGTAAGCTAGGGAATAACAAGTAAATAAAGAAGAGTTTAGGTGAGATTTGAGAAGAGAATAGGCTGCCTTAAGGGCAGCCCCTAAACCGCTAACCCTAAACACTCTACATTTGTGATATGAACAAGAACACCATGTAGAGAGGAAAATCGGATTTCTCTTCTATTGAATAATGTTGTGTTGTTTTTTTGTTGTTGTTGTTACATATGAGAGTGTATACAAAGCTTAATATAGAGATACAAATGCCATATGACCGTTGGAGAGAAGAAGAGAGTGATGAAAGTGACATTCTCGATTTGGTGTTGGTGAGAGTGACCTTTCCTTCCTTCACCAACCAAGGGCACATGTGATCTTCCCATAAGCCTCTCTCTCTTGTAGGGCCTCGCTTTCCTCCTCTCAAACTCGGCCTCTCTATCTACTGGACCGAGCGCAGGCCTAAGGGCCGAGACCGTACGGACGGGCCTTCTCTTCATTGTACGGACGGGCCTTCTCTTCATCGTACGGACGGGCCTGTACGGACGGGCCTGTACGGACGGGCCTTCTCTTCAATGTGTTCACGGCCTAACTGGCCGCTCACCGGACATGGGTCCGTTCACGGACACGGTACATGGTACCGGACACGGTACATGCTCGCTCACGGACACGGACATGGCCTTACCGGCCTTTACATGGCCTTTCCGGCCTTTCTTCTCTTCTTCCAAGGCTCGGCCTTACCGTACATGGTACCGGACACGGTACATGGTCGCTCACGGACACGGACATGGCCTTACCGGCCTTTACATGGCCTTTCCGGCCTTTCTTCTCTTCTTCCAAGGCTCGGCCTTACCGGCCTCTCCTCTCTCCTCCTTGGTACATTCTAATACACTTAAACCCGTTTTTTCCCAAAATAGGCTTAAACCGAGAAAACAGGCTAAAACCGAGAGAAACATTGATTTGAAGCAATAAACAGCTATGTTACTCTTTCTAGGGTAAAAATATGTAATAATCCAATGCAGTTGACTAATTATAAGAGTTTGGGTTGAATTTGGAGTGTTTAGACACCACTTTGACCCATTTTTCCCAAAACAGGCTAATACCGAGAAAACATTGGTTGGAAGCAGTAAATTTCTTTGTTACTGTTTCTAAGGTCAGAGTGTGTGACAACCCAATGCATTTGACTAATTGTAAGAGTTCGGAATGAATTTGGAGTGTTTAGACAACACTTAAACCCGTTTTATCCCAAAATAGGCTTAAACCGAGAAAACAGGCTAAAACCGAGAGAAACATTGATTTGAAGCAATAAACAGCTATGTTAATCTTTCTAGGGTCAAAATATGTAACAATCCAATGAATTTGACTAATTATATGAGTTCGGGATAAATTTGGAGTGTTTAGACAACACTTGAACCCTTTTTATCCCAAAACATGCTAAAACCAAGAAAACAGGCTAAAACCGAGAGAAAACATAGATTCGAAGCAGTAAATTGCTTTGTTACTCTTTCTAGGGTCAAAATATGTAACAATACAATGCATTTTACTAATTATAAGAGTTTGGTTTGAATTTGGAGTGTTTAGACAACACTTAAACCCGTTTTAATCCAAAACAGTATAAAACCGAGAAAACAGGCTAAAACCGAGAGAAAACATAGATTTGAAGGAGTAAACAGCTATGTTACTCTTTCTAGGGTCAAAATATGTAGCAATACAACGCATTTTACTAATTATAAGAGTTTGAGTTGTATTTGGAGTGTTTAGACACCACTTTTACCCATTTTTTGTCCAAAACAGGCTAAAACCAAGAAAACATTGGTTCGAAGCAGTAAATTTCTTTGTTACTGTTTCTAAGGTCAGAGTGTGTGACAACCCAATGCATTTGAGTAATAGTAAGAGTTCGGGATGAATTTGGAGTGTTTAGACAACACTTAAACCCGTTTTTTCTCAAAATACGCTTAAACCGAGAAAACAGGCTAAAACCGAGAGAAACATTGATTTGAAGCAGTAAACAACTATGTTACTCTTTCTAGGGTCAAAATCTGTAACAATCCAATGCATTTGACTAATTGTAAGAGTTTGGGTTGAATTTGGAGTGTTTAGACACCACTTTGACCCATTTTTCCCAAAACAGGCTAATACCGAGAAAACATTGGTTGGAAGCAGTAAATTTCTTTGTTACTGTTTCTAAGGTCAGAGTGTGTGACAACCCAATGCATTTGACTAATTGTAAGAGTTAGGAATGAATTTGGAGTGTTTAGACAACACTTAAACCCGTTTTATCCCAAAATAGGCTTAAACCGAGAAAACAGGCTAAAACCGAGAGAAACATTGATTTGAAGCAATAAACAGCTATGTTAATCTTTCTAGGGTCAAAATATGTAACAATCCAATGAATTTGACTAATTATATGAGTTCGGGATAAATTTGGAGTGTTTAGACAACACTTGAACCCTTTTTATCCCAAAACATGCTAAAACCAAGAAAACAGGCTAAAACCGAGAGAAAACATAGATTCGAAGCAGTAAATTGCTTTGTTACTCTTTCTAGGGTCAAAATATGTAACAATACAATGCATTTTACTAATTATAAGAGTTTGGTTTGAATTTGGAGTGTTTAGACAACACTTAAACCCGTTTTAATCCAAAACAGTATAAAACCGAGAAAACAGGCTAAAACCGAGAGAAAACATAGATTTGAAGGAGTAAACAGCTATGTTACTCTTTCTAGGGTCAAAATATGTAGCAATACAACGCATTTTACTAATTATAAGAGTTTGAGTTGTATTTGGAGTGTTTAGACACCACTTTTACCCATTTTTTGTCCAAAACAGGCTAAAACCGAGAAAACATTGGTTCGAAGCAGTAAATTTCTTTGTTACTGTTTCTAAGGTCAGAGTGTGTGACAACCCAATGCATTTGAGTAATAGTAAGAGTTCGGGATGAATTTGGAGTGTTTAGACAACACTTAAACCCGTTTTTTCTCAAAATAGGCTTAAACCGAGAAAACAGGCTAAAACCGAGAGAAACATTGATTTGAAGCAGTAAACAACTATGTTACTCTTTCTAGGGTCAAAATCTGTAACAATCCAATGCATTTGACTAATTGTAAGAGTTCGGGTTGAATTTGGAGTGTTTAGACAACACTTAAACCCGTTTTATCCCAAACAGGCTAAAACCAAGAAAACAGGCTAAAACCGAGAGAAAACATAGATTCGAAGCAGTAAACAGTTATGTCACTCTTTCTAGGGTCACAATATGTAACAATACAATGCATTTTACTAATCATAAGAGTTTGGGTTGAATTTGGAGTGTTTAGACAACACATTTACCCATTTTTCCCAAAAGAGGCTAAAACCGAGAAAACATTGATTTGAAACAGTAAATTGCTTTGTTACTGTTTCTAGGGTTGGAATGTGTGACAACCCAATGCATTTGTCTACTTATAAGAGTTCAGAATGAATTTGGAGTGTTTAGACAACACTTAAACCCGTTTTATCCCAAAATAGGCTTAAACCGAGATAACAGGCTAAAACCGAGAGAAACATTGATTTGAAGCAATAAACAGCTATGTTACTCTTTCTAGGGTAAAAATATGTAACAATACAATGCATTTGACTAATTATAAGAATTCGGGTTAAATTTGGAGTGTTTAGACAACACTTAAACCCGTTTTCTCCCAAAACAGGCTAAAACCGAGAGAAAACATAGATTTGAAGCAGTAAACAGCTATGTCACTCTTTCTAGGGTCACAATATGTAATAATACAATGCATTTTACTAATTATAAGAGTTTGTGTTGAATTTGGAGTGTTTAGACACCACATTTACCCATTTTTCCCAAAATACGCTAAAACCAAGAAAACATTGATTTGAAGCAGTAAATTGCTTTGTTACTGTTTCTGGGGTTAGAATGTGTGACAACCCAATGCATTTGTGTACTTGTAAGAGTTTGGGATGAATTTGGAGTGTTTAGACAACACTTAAACCCGTTTTATCCCAAAATAGGCTTAAACCGAGAAAACAAGCTAAAACCGAGAGAAACATTGATTTGAAGCAATAAAAAGCTATGTTACTCTTTCTAGGGTAAAAATATGTAACAATACAATGCATTTGACTAATTATAAGAGTTCGGGTTAAATTTGGAGTGTTTAGACAACACTTAAACCCGTTTTCTCCCAAAACAGGCTAAAACCGAGAAAACAGGCTAAAACCGAGAGAAACATTGATTTGAAGCAATAAACAGCTATGTTACTCTTTCTAGGGTAAAAATATGTAATAATCCAATGCAGTTGACTAATTATAAGAGTTTGGGTTGAATTTGGAGTGTTTAGACACCACTTTGACCCATTTTTCCCAAAACAGGCTAAAACCGAGAAAACATTGGTTGGAAGCAGTAAATTTCTTTGTTACTGTTTCTAAGGTCAGAGTGTGTGACAACCCAATGCATTTGAGTAATAGTAAGAGTTCGGGATGAATTTGGAGTGTTTAGACAACACTTAAACCCGTTTTTTCCCAAAATAGGCTTAAACCGAGAAAACAGGCTAAAACCGAGAGAAACATTGATTTGAAGCAATAAACAGCTATGTTACTCTTTCTAGGGTAAAAATATGTAATAATCCAATGCAGTTGACTAATTATAAGAGTTTGGGTTGAATTTGGAGTGTTTAGACACCACTTTGACCCATTTTTCCCAAAACAGGCTAAAACCGAGAAAACATTGGTTGGAAGCAGTAAATTTCTTTGTTACTGTTTCTAAGGTCAGAGTGTGTGACAACCCAATGCATTTGACTAATTGTAAGAGTTCGGAATGAATTTGGAGTGTTTAGACAACACTTAAACCCGTTTTATCCCAAAATAGGCTTAAACCGAGAAAACAGGCTAAAACCGAGAGAAACATTGATTTGAAGCAATAAACAGCTATGTTACTCTTTCTAGGGTCAAAATATGTAACAATCCAATGCATTTGACTAATTATAAGAGTTTTGGTTGAATTTGGAGTTTTAGACAACACTTAAACCCGTTTTATCCCAAAACAGGCTACAACCGAGAGAAAACATAGATTTGAAGCAGTAAACAGCTATGTTACTCTTTCTAGGGTCACAATATGTAACAATACAATGCATTTTACTAATCATAAGAGTTTGGGTTGAATTTGGAGTGTTTAGACAACACATTTACCCATTTTTCCCAAAAGAGGCTAAAACCGAGAAAACATTGATTTGAAACAGTAAATTGCTTTGTTACTGTTTCTAGGGTTAGAATGTGTGACAACCCAATGCATTTGTCTACTTATAAGAGTTCAGAATGAATTTGGAGTGTTTAGACAACACTTAAACCCGTTTTATCCCAAAATAGGCTTAAACCGAGATAACAGGCTAAAACCGAGAGAAACATTGATTTGAAGCAATAAACAGCTATGTTACTCTTTCTAGGGTAAAAATATGTAACAATACAATGCATTTGACTAATTATAAGAATTCGGGTTAAATTTGGAGTGTTTAGACAACACTTAAACCCGTTTTCTCCCAAAACAGGCTAAAACCGAGAGAAAACATAGATTTGAAGCAGTAAACAGCTATGTCACTCTTTCTAGGGTCACAATATGTAATAATACAATGCATTTTACTAATTATAAGAGTTTGTGTTGAATTTGGAGTGTTTAGACACCACATTTACCCATTTTTCCCAAAATACGCTAAAACCAAGAAAACATTGATTTGAAGCAGTAAATTGCTTTGTTACTGTTTCTCGGGTTAGAATGTGTGACAACCCAATGCATTTGTGTACTTGTAAGAGTTTGGGATGAATTTGGAGTGTTTAGACAACACTTAAACCCGTTTTATCCCAAAATAGGCTTAAACCGAGAAAACAAGCTAAAACCGAGAGAAACATTGATTTGAAGCAATAAAAAGCTATGTTACTCTTTCTAGGGTAAAAATATGTAACAATACAATGCATTTGACTAATTATAAGAGTTCGGGTTAAATTTGGAGTGTTTAGACAACACTTAAACCCGTTTTCTCCCAAAACAGGCTAAAACCGAGAAAACAGGCTAAAACCGAGAGAAAACATAGATTTGAAGCAGTAAAAAGCTATGTCACTCTTTCTAGGGTAAAAATATGTATCAATCCAGTGCATTTGACTAATTATAAGAGTTTGGGTTGAATTTTGAGTGTTCAGACACCACTTTTACCCATTTTTCCCAAAACAGGCTAAAACCGAGAAAACATTGATTCGAAGCAGTAAATTGCTTTGTTACTGTTTCTAAGGTCAGAATGTTAGAATTGCGGAAATGATCTAAGTAGAGTTGAGAGACTAAACAAGAAAAGAGAATGATGAATCGAAAAAAGACTTAATTAGTGTATTTCATATGTTTGTTACATAACTATATATAGAGGGACATTGACTATGTAGCTGTTGGTGATACAAAAGGAAGGAGAGAGTTCATAGTACAATCGGCCTTAATGATGAAAGTGACATCTCCTTCCCTTGGTCGACTCGCTTCCACTTGCTCCCAAGGTAGACATGTGAGTTCCTAGATATTTTGCTCTCCTCTCTTCTAGATCCTTCTTTCCATTGGCTTCAATATTGATCAAGGCCTTCTCTTCTTATTTATCAAACTGAACCATGGCCTAAACGCCTAAGCCGTACGGACGCTGGAACGGACATTCGTACGGACGTGCGTACGGTCGGTCTTGTTCTCAAGCTCTAGATCAATACAGAATGTGTGACAACCCAATGCATTTGACTAATTGTAAGAGTTCGGGATGAATTTGGAGTGTTTAGACAACACTTAAACCCGTTTTATCCCAAAATAGGCTTAAACCGAGAAAACAGGCTAAAACCGAGAGAAACATTGATTTGAAGCAGTAAACAACTATGTTACTCTTTCTAGAGTCAAAATATGTAACAATCCAATGCATTTGACTAATTATAAGAGTTTGCATTGAATTTGGAGTTTTAGACAACACTTAAACCCGTTTTATCCCAAAACAAACTAAAACCGAGAAAACAGGCTAAAACCGAGAGAAAACATAGATTCGAAGCAGTAAACAGCAATGTTACTCTTTCTAGGGTCAAAATATGTAACAATACAATGCATTTTACTAATTATAAGAGTTTTGGCTGAATTTGGAGTGTTTAGACACCACTTTTACCCATTTTTTACCCAAAACAGGCTAAAACCGAGAAAACATTGATTCGAAGCTGTAAATTGATTTGTTAGTGTTTCTAGGGTCAGATGTGTGACAACCCAATGTATTTGACTAATTGTAAGATTTCGGGATGAATTTGGAGTGTTTAAACAACACTTAAACCCGTTTTATCCCAAAATAGGCTTAAACCGAGAAACCGGCTAAAACCGAGAGAAACATTGATTTGAAGCAATAAACAGCTATGTTACTCTTTCTAGGGTCAAAATATGTAACAATCCAATGCATTTGACTAATTATAAGAGTTTTGGTTGAATTTGGAGTTTTAGACAACACTTAAACCCGTTTTATCCCAAAACAGGCTACAACCGAGAGAAAACATAGTTTCGAAGCAGTAAACAGATATGTTACTCTTTCTAGGGTCAAAATTTGTAACAATACAATGCATTTTACTAATTATAACAGTTTGGGTTGAATTTGGAGTGTTTAGACACCACTTTTACCCATTTTTTGCCCAAAACAGGCTAAAACCGAGAAAACATTGATTCGAAGCTGTAAATTGATTTGTTACTGTTTCTAGGGTCAGAATGTGTGACAACCCAATGCAATTGACTAATTGTAAGAGTTCGGGATGAATTTGGAGTCTTTAGACAACACTTAAACCCCTTTTATCCCAAAATAGGCTTAAACCAAGAAAACAGGCTAAAACGGAGAGAAACATTGATTTAAAGCAGTAAACAGCTATGTTACTCTTTCTATGGTAAAAATATGTAATAATCCAATGCAGTTGACTAATTATAAGAGTTTGGGTTGAATTTGGAGTGTTTAGACACCACTTTGACCCATTTTTCTCAAAACAGGCTAAAACCGAGAAAACATTGGTTGGAAGCAGTAAATTTCTTTGTTACTGTTTCTAAGGTCAGAGTGTGTGACAACCCAATGCATTTGACTAATTGTAAGAGTTCGGAATGAATTTGGAGTGTTTAGACAACACTTAAACCCGTTTTATCCCAAAATAGGCTTAAACCGAGAAAACAGGCTAAAACCGAGAGAAACATTGATTTGAAGCAATAAACAGCTATGTTAATCTTTCTAGGGTCAAAATATGTAACAATCCAATGAATTTGACTAATTATATGAGTTCGGGATAAATTTGGAGTGTTTAGACAACACTTGAACCCTTTTTATCCCAAAACATGCTAAAACCAAGAAAACAGGCTAAAACCGAGAGAAAACATAGATTCGAAGCAGTAAATTGCTTTGTTACTCTTTCTAGGGTCAAAATATGTAACAATACAATGCATTTTACTAATTATAAGAGTTTGGTTTGAATTTGGAGTGTTTAGACAACACTTAAACCCGTTTTAATCCAAAACAGTATAAAACCGAGAAAACAGGCTAAAACCGAGAGAAAGCATAGATTTGAAGGAGTAAACAGCTATGTTACTCTTTCTAGGGTCAAAATATGTAACAATACAATGCATTTTACTAATTATAAGAGTTTGAGTTGTATTTGGAGTGTTTAGACACCACTTTTACCCATTTTTTGTCCAAAACAGGCTAAAACGGAGAAAACATTGGTTCGAAGCAGTAAATTTCTTTGTTACTGTTTCTAAGGTCAGAGTGTGTGACAACCCAATGCATTTGAGTAATAGTAAGAGTTCGGGATGAATTTGGAGTGTTTAGACAACACTTAAACCCGTTTTTTCCCAAAATAGGCTTAAACCGAGAAAACAGGCTAAAACCGAGAGAAACATTGATTTGAAGCAGTAAACAACTATGTTACTCTTTCTAGGGTCAAAATCTGTAACAATCCAATGCATTTGACTAATTGTAAGAGTTCGGGTTGAATTTGGAGTGTTTAGACAACACTTAAACCCGTTTTATCCCAAACAGGCTAAAACCAAGAAAACAGGCTAAAACCGAGAGAAAACATAGATTCGAAGCAGTAAACAGTTATGTCACTCTTTCTAGGGTCACAATATGTAACAATACAATGCATTTTACTAATCATAAGAGTTTGGGTTGAATTTGGAGTGTTTAGACAACACATTTACCCATTTTTCCCAAAAGAGGCTAAAACCGAGAAAACAATTATTTGAAACAGTAAATTGCTTTGTTACTGTTTCTAGGGTTAGAATGTGTGACAACCCAATGCATTTGTCTACTTATAAGAGTTCAGGATGAATTTGGAGTGTTTAGACAACACTTAAACCCGTTTTATCCCAAAATAGGCTTAAACCGAGATAACAGGCTAAAACCGAGAGAAACATTGATTTGAAGCAATAAACAGCTATGTTACTCTTTCTAGGGTAAAAATATGTAACAATACAATGCATTTGACTAATTATAAGAATTCGGGTTAAATTTGGAGTGTTTAGACAACACTTAAACCCGTTTTCTCCCAAAACAGGCTAAAACCGAGAGAAAACATAGATTTGAAGCAGTAAACAGCTATGTCACTCTTTCTAGGGTCACAATATGTAATAATACAATGCATTTTACTAATTATAAGAGTTTGTGTTGAATTTGGAGTGTTTAGACACCACATTTACCCATTTTTCCCAAAATACGCTAAAACCAAGAAAACATTGATTTGAAGCAGTAAATTGCTTTGTTACTGTTTCTCGGGTTAGAATGTGTGACAACCCAATGCATTTGTGTACTTGTAAGAGTTTGGGATGAATTTGGAGTGTTTAGACAACACTTAAACCCGTTTTATCCCAAAATAGGCTTAAACCGAGAAAACAAGCTAAAACCGAGAGAAACATTGATTTGAAGCAATAAAAAGCTATGTTACTCTTTCTAGGGTAAAAATATGTAACAATACAATGCATTTGACTAATTATAAGAGTTCGGGTTAAATTTGGAGTGTTTAGACAACACTTAAACCCGTTTTATCCCAAAACAGGCTAAAACCGAGAAAACAGGCTAAAACCGAGAGAAAACATAGATTTGAAGCAGTAAAAAGCTATGTCACTCTTTCTAGGGTAAAAATATGTATCAATCCAGTGCATTTGACTAATTATAAGAGTTTGGGTTGAATTTTGAGTGTTCAGACACCACTTTTACCCATTTTTCCCAAAACAGGCTAAAACCGAGAAAACATTGATTCGAAGCAGTAAATTGCTTTGTTACTGTTTCTAAGGTCAGAATGTTAGAATTGCGGAAATGATCTAAGTAGAGTTGAGAGACTAAACAAGAAAAGAGAATGATGAATCGAAAAAAGACTTAATTAGTGTATTTCATATGTTTGCTACATAACTATATATAGAGGGACATTGACTATGTAGCCGTTGGTGATACAAAAGGAAGGAGAGAGTTCATAGTACAATCGGCCTTAATGATGAAAGTGACATCTCCTTCCCTTGGTCGACTCGCTTCCACTTGCTCCCAAGGTAGACATGTGACTTCCTAGATATTTTGCTCTCCTCTCTTCTAGATCCTTCTTTCCATGGGCTTCAATATTGATCAAGGCCTTCTCTTCTTATTTATCAAACCGAACCATGGCCTAAACGCCTAAGCCGTACGGACGCTGGTACGGACATTCGTACGGACGTGCGTACGGCCGGTCTTGTTCTCAAGCTGTAGATCAAATCAGAATGTGTGACAACCCAATGCATTTGACTAATTATAAGAGTTCGGGATGAATTTGGAGTGTTTAGACAACACTTAAACCCGTTTTATCCCAAAATAGGCTTAAACCGAGAAAACAGGCTAAAACCGAGAGAAACATTGATTTGAAGCAGTAAACAACTATGTTACTCTTTCTAGGGTCAAAATATGTAACAATCCAATGCATTTGACTAATTATAAGAGTTTGCATTGAATTTGGAGTTTTAGACAACACTTAAACCCGTTTTATCCCAAAACAAGCTAAAACCGAGAAAACAGGCTAAAACCGAGAGAAAACATAGATTCGAAGCAGTAAACAGCTATGTTACTCTTTCTAGGGTCAAAATAAGTAACAATACAATGCATTTTACTAATTATAAGAGTTTGGGCTGAATTTGGAGTGTTTAGACACCACTTTTACCCATTTTTTACCCAAAACAGGCTAAAACCGAGAAAACATTGATTCGAAGCTGTAAATTGATTTGTTAGTGTTTCTAGGGTCAGATGTGTGACAACCCAATGCATTTGACTAATTGTAAGATTTCGGGATGAATTTGGAGTGTTTAAACAACAGTTAAACCCGTTTTATCCCAAAATAGGCTTAAACCGAGAAACCGGCTAAAACCGAGAGAAACATTGATTTGAAGCAATAAACAGCTATGTTACTCTTTCTAGGGTCAAAATATGTAACAATTCAATGCATTTGACTAATTATAAGAGTTTGGGTTGAATTTGGAGTGTTTAGACAACACTTAAACCCGTTTTATCCCAAAACAGGTTAAAACCGAGAGAAAACATAGATTCGAAGCAGTAAACAGATATGTTACTCTTTCTAGGGTCAAAATTTGTAACAATACAATGCATTTTACTAATTATAACAGTTTGGGTTGAATTTGGAGTGTTTAGACACCACTTTTACCCATTTTTTGTCCAAAACAGGCTAAAACCGAGAAAACATTGATTCGAAGCTGTAAATTGATTTGTTACTGTTTATAGGGTCAAAATGTGTGACAACCCAATGCAATTGACTAATTGTAAGAGTTCGGGATGAATTTGGAGTGTTTAGACAACAGTTAAAGCCCTTTTATCCCAAAATAGGCTTAAACCGAGAAAACAGGCTAAAACGGAGAGAAACATTGATTTGAAGCAATAAACAGCTATGTTACTCTTTCTAGGGTAAAAATATGTAACAATACAATGCATTTGACTAAATATAAGAGTTCGGGTTAAATTTGGAGTGTTTAGACAACACTTAAACCCGTTTTCTCCCAAAACAGGCTAAAACCGAGAGAAAACATAGATTCGAAGCAGTAAATTGCTTTGTTACTCTTTCTAGGGTCAAAATATGTAACAATACAATGCATTTTACTAATTATAAGAGTTTGGTTTGAATTTGGAGTGTTTAGACAACACTTAAACCCGTTTTAATCCAAAACAGTATAAAACCGAGAAAACAGGCTAAAACCGAGAGAAAACATAGATTTGAAGGAGTAAACAGCTATGTTACTCTTTCTAGGGTCAAAATATGTAACAATACAATGCATTTTACTAATTATAAGAGTTTGGGTTGTATTTGGAGTGTTTAGACACCACTTTTACCCATTTTTTGTCCAAAACAGGCTAAAACCGAGAAAACATTGGTTCGAAGCAGTAAATTTCTTTGTTACTGTTTCTAAGGTCAGAGTGTGTGACAACCCAATGCATTTGAGTAATAGTAAGAGTTCGGGATGAATTTGGAGTGTTTAGACAACACTTAAACCCGTTTTTTCCCAAAATAGGCTTAAACCGAGAAAATAGGCTAAAACCGAGAGAAACATTGATTTGAAGCAGTAAACAACTATGTTACTCTTTCTAGGGTCAAAATATGTAACAATCCAATGCATTTGACTAATTGTAAGAGTTCGGGTTGAATTTGGAGTGTTTAGACAACACTTTGACCCGTTTTATCCCAAAACAGGCTAAAACCGAGAAAACAGGCTAAAACCGAGAGAAAACATAGATTCGAAGCAGTAAACAGTTATGTCACTCTTTCTAGGGTCACAATATGTAACAATACAATGCATTTTACTAATCATAAGAGTTTGGGTTGAATTTGGAGTGTTTAGACAACACATTTACCCATTTTTCCCAAAAGAGGCTAAAACCGAGAAAACATTGATTCGAAACAGTAAATTGCTTTGTTACTGTTTCTAGGGTTAGAATGTGTGACAACCCAATGCATTTGTCTACTTATAAGAGTTCGGGATGAATTTGGAGTGTTTAGACAACACTTAAACCCGTTTTATCCCAAAATAGGCTTAAACCGAGATAACAGGCTAAAACCGAGAGAAACATTGATTTGAAGCAATAAACAGCTATGTTACTCTTTCTAGGGTAAAAATATGTAACAATACAATGCATTTGACTAATTATAAGAGTTCGGGTTAAATTTGGAGTGTTTAGACAACACTTAAACCCGTTTTCTCCCAAAACAGGCTAAAACCGAGAAAACAGGCTAAAACCGAGAGAAAACATAGATTTGAAGCAGTAAACAGCTATGTCACTCTTTCTAGGGTCACAATATGTAACAATACAATGCATTTTACTAATTATAAGAGTTTGTGTTGAATTTGGAGTGTTTAGACACCACATTTACCCATTTTTCCCAAAAGACGCTAAAACCGAGAAAACATTGATTCGAAGCTGTAAATTGATTTGTTACTGTTTATAGGGTCAAAATGTGTGACAACCCAATGCAATTGACTAATTGTAAGAGTTCGGGATGAATTTGGACTGTTTAGACAACAGTTAAACCCCTTTTTATAATTTGGGATCTTGATCACCATGTCCGTACAAGTCAACGTCCGTACAAGTCAACGACCGTTCTCTCTCATCGGGCCAACCATACCATCTCGTGTAGAAGCCCACTTGAAGTCTTCTAAGGCTTGTATGAGACAACCAAGTCTCTAGATCCTTCTCCTACCGACCGTTGGAGTTTGTGTGCAAGTGGGAAGATATTTCAACTCACAAGTCACATGTTATGTTAAGAAGGAAGGATGTCACTTTCAGTCATGTAAAGCGTGTATAGGATCCCATAGGAATATGCTGCTTACTTTGTCTATAATTAGGATGTATCTAGGTTCTTTTTCAAGTAAGAAGTTTGATTCTTCTTCTATACTCTCTCTCTTACACTTCCATACTCTCTTCTACTCTCTCGTGCGAACACTCTCAAACTCACTCGATCTCTACACTCTCTCGTTTCTAAACTTACATGGTATCAGAGCCTTGTGGTTCCTCTCGTTAAACTCTTCATTCACTCTACTTTCTTCCGCAACTCGTTCACTCAATCTCTTGAGTTTTTCTTTAACCGTTGGGTAAACTTATTGACCATTGGACAAAACTCCATGGAAAGCACCAAAACCTTGGTTGTTCCAGTTACTCTCAAAGGAGAGAACTATTTGTTGTGGGCAAGGACCACAAAGACGGCGCTATGTGGCCGAGGGCTTTGGACCCATGTGACAACAAGTGAAGCTCCGAAGGGCGAGCCGACTGAAGACGGCAAAGTTGTGGCCACAAGTGGTGAAGAAAAGTGGTTTCAAGAAGACCAAAGTGTTCTCGCCATCATACAAAACTCTCTCGATGCTCCAATACTCGAGGCCTACTCGTATTGTGAAACGGCCAAGGATCTATGGGATACCTTGCAAAACGTCTTTGGTAACACTACCAATTTAAGCCGAGTCTTTGAGATCAAGAGAGCCATCAACAACCTAAGCCAAGAAGACATGGAGTTCACCAAACACTTTGGGAAGTTTAGGTCCCTTTGGGCTGAGCTTGAGATGCTTAGGCCAGCGACTCTTGATCCGACAATCTTGAATGAGAGGCGTGAACAAGACAAGGTGTTCGGCCTCCTCCTTACGCTGAATCCATCTTACAACGATCTTATCAAGCATATCTTGAGGTCGGACAAGCTTCCCAGCCTGGAGGAAGTGTGTAGTCAGATTCAAAAGGAGCATGGTTCCATGGGGTTGTTTGGTAACAAGGGGGAGCTTGTAACCGCCAACCAAGCTGATGTAGCGACCGCAAACAAGGGCTACTATCGAGGAGATAACAAGAAAGAACCAGTGTGTCACCACTGCAAGAAGCCGGGCCATTTCAAGAATGAGTGTTGGATTCTCCACCCACACCTCCGAGTAAACCGACCAATGAACCACCGTGGAGCACCAAGAGCTCATCGAGCGAGTGTGGAGCCATTGGTTGCTGAACTGAACCCTCGAGCTCCGGATATGAATGGAACTGCCCTGGCTGCCTCGTCGGACCTCGTGAGGAAGTCTGATCTTGATGCGCTCATTAAGGCACTCAAAGAAAATTCCGGTAACTCTTATCTTGCCTTGAATCAAACTAAACCGCTCATAGTTGATTCCGGTGCTTCTCACCACATGATTAGTGATTCTAGGTTAATGAGTGATATTAAACCGGCTAGTGGTAATGTTGTGATAGCAAATGGTGAGAAAGTGCCAGTTAAAGGCATTGGAAACTTGAAATTATTTGATAAAGATACTAAAGCGTTCTATATGCCAAATTTTACTTCCAACTTGCTATCAGTTAAGAGAGCCACTACTGATTTGAATTGTTATGCAATATTTGGTCCTAACAAGGTTCATTTTCAGGATATTGAGACAAGTAAGGTCCTTGGTCAAGGAGGTTCCAAGGGTGATCTCTATATGCTTGAGGACTTGAATTTATCTGCTTCTTGTTTTAATTCGGTTGTTGTTAAACCTAGTGATTCTATTTTACATGCTAGGCTAGGACATCCTCACACTAGAGCTTTAGCTTTAATGTTCCCTAATATTTCTTTTCAAAATGATGGGTGTGAGGCTTGTATTCTTGGTAAACATTGCAAGGCTGTTTTTCCTAAATCTATTACTATTTATGAAAAATGTTTTGATTTGGTTCATTCTGATGTTTGGACATCCCCTTGCTTATCTAGAGAAAATCAAAAGTATTTTGTGACTTTTATTGATGAAAAATCAAAATATACTTGGATAACTTTGCTTCCTTCTAAGGATAGAGTTCTTGAAGCTTTTACTAGCTTTCAAAATTATGTCACTAACCACTATCATGCCAAGATTAAAATTTTGAGATCAGATAATGGTGGAGAATACACAAGCCATGCCTTTAAGCAATATCTAGCCGAACATGGAATTCTTCATCAAACTAGCTGTCCATACACACCACAACAAAATGGGGTGGCTGAAAGGAAGAATAGGCATCTCATGGAGGTAGCAAGGTCCATGATGTTCCATACAAGAGTTCCAAAACGCTTTTGGGGAGATGCCGTGCTCACAGCTTGTTATCTTATCAACCGCACACCAACAAAAATACTCAACGACTTGTCTCCATTTGAGGTATTGAACAATGAAAAGCCTAACTTTGATCATTTACGAGTATTTGGTTGTGTTTGCTATGTGTTGCGACCAGGTGAACTAAGAGACAAGCTTGATGCTAAGAGTACTAAGGCAATGTTTATCGGCTATTCTACAACTCAAAAAGGATATAAGTGCTATGACTCGGAGACAAGAAGAGTTCTTGTGTCTCGTGATGTCAAGTTTGTGGAGTCACAAGGATTTTATGATGAGAAGAACTGGGATGAACTTCGCAATCTCTCGACCTCTTCTTCCGATCGGACACGCAACCTCCGGGTGATCCTTGAGAGGCTAGGTATTGAGAATGATCGGATCACCAACGCGCCGGCCAGTCAAGCATCACCAGAACAACCTGAGCCATTCCCTGAGCCCGACCTTGATCCACCCACTTCTCATACCAACGACGAAACTGAGTTGCCCACGGATTCGACCGAACTACCCGGAGACAACAATGATGTGCCATCCGAGGAACCGGCTGAGCAGCTTGAAGAAATTATTACACTAGGCAGAGCTAACTCAGAGGCGGGAACTATAGTTCCTCTTCGACGTAGCCAACGTCTCAAGTTTCCCCCATCTAACTGGAAGAACACTAGAGTGTACTACAACAACATGGTCGTCGCACACCCAATTCAAGCTGTATGCACGCTGGCACACTTTCCGATGGAACATCAAGTGTTCCTTGGCCAAATTGACCAGCATTGGGTTCCCAAGACATATGATGAGGCCAAGGACCACAAGGTGTGGCGAGACGCAGTTGATGCCGAGAACACGGCCATGGTGCAAAATCACACATGGGACGAATCAGACTTACCCAAGGGCAAGAAGGCTGTGACGTCTCGGTATATCTTCACTATCAAGTATAAGAGCAATGGGGAGATTGAACGCTACAAGGCCAGACTTGTAGCTCGTGGTTTTACGCAAACGTATGGGGAGGATTACAAAGATACGTTTGCTCCGGTGGCCAAATTACACACAGTTCGAGTTGTTCTCTCCTTGGCCACAAACTTGGATTGGGATCTATGGCAAATGGATGTGAAGAATGCGTTCTTGCAAGGAGAACTTGAAGATGAGGTCTACATGCGGCCACCGCCTGGTCTAGAGGACACCATAGGCCCGGGAAAGGTGCTGAAGCTCAACAAGGCAATATATGGCCTTAAACAATCGCCTAGAGCATGGTACCACAAGTTGAGCACAACCTTACTTGGGAAAGGTTTTCGCAAATCAGAATCGGATCATACTCTCTTCACACTACCAAGTGACAAAGGTATAGTGGTCATTCTAGTATATGTTGATGATATCATCATATCTGGAAGTGACAAGGTAGGTATTCAAGAAGCTAAAGAGTTTCTTAAGTCAGTTTTTGATATTAAAGACCTTGGAGAACTTAAGTATTTTCTTGGTATAGAAGTGTATAGGTCTGATGAAGGATTGTTTTTATCACAAAGAAAGTATGCTCTTGACCTCTTAAGTGAAGCAGGAAAACTTGGATCAAAAGCAGTGACCACACCTCTTGAAGAAAACTACAAGACAGCCGGAAAGGGGGAGCCTCCATTCGAAGATGTCACGCGATATAGGCGTCTGGTGGGTAAGCTCATATATTTAACTATCACTAGGCCTGATCTTTGTTTTGCTGTGAACCAGGTAAGCCAACACATGCAAAACCCAACTAGACACCACTGGAACATGGTGAACCGAATCCTTAAGTACATCAAGGGAGCTCCGGGACAAGGCATATGGATGGGAAGGAACAAGAGCACCGAGTTGATAGGATATTGTGACGCTGATTACGCCGGAGACCATGGGGATCGTCGCTCAACCACCGGATACTGCACGTTCTTGGGAGGAAACTTAGTCACATGGAAGAGCAAGAAACAAAAGGTTGTCTCGTTATCTAGTGCGGAGTCCGAGTATAGAGCCATGAGGAAGTTAACAACCGAGCTCATGTGGCTTAAGGCACTATTGAAGGATCTTGGAGTTGAATCATCAAAGCCTATCACTATGCATTGTGATAACGAAGCAGCCATCCACATAGCCACCAATTCCGTGTTTCACGAGAGAACAAAACACATAGAGGTCGATTGCCACAAGGTGCGAGAGCAGATTCAGCTAGGCGTCACACTCCCATGTCATACAGACAGCAAAGAGCAACTAGCCGACATTTTCACAAAGGCGGCCAGCCCACAAGTGTGCGAATACATTCACCCTCGGCTAGGACTCATGGACCTCACCAAACCTTGAGATCCTACGCTCTTTTTCCCTTAAGTATAATTTTTCCCAAGTGGTTTTATATACTAAGGTTTTTAATGAGGTAGGTGATCAATGGTTCAAGCTTATGTCATAGGGTCCAATGACTAAAGCTTGAGGGGGAGTATAATTTGGGATCTTGATCACCATGTCCGTACAAGTCAACGTCCGTACAAGTCAACGACCGTTCTCTCTCATCGGGCCAACCATACCATCTCGTGTAGAAGCCCACTTGAAGTCTTCTAAGGCTTGTATGAGACAACCAAGTCTCTAGATCCTTCTCCTACCGACCGTTGGAGTTTGTGTGCAAGTGGGAAGATATTTCAACTCACAAGTCACATGTTATGTTAAGAAGGAAGGATGTCACTTTCAGTCATGTAAAGCGTGTATAGGATCCCATAGGAATATGCTGCTTACTTTGTCTATAATTAGGATGTATCTAGGTTCTTTTTCAAGTAAGAAGTTTGATTCTTCTTCTATACTCTCTCTCTTACACTTCCATACTCTCTTCTACTCTCTCGTGCGAACACTCTCAAACTCACTCGATCTCTACACTCTCTCGTTTCTAAACTTACACTTTTATCCCAAAATAGGCTTAAACCGAGAAAACAGGCTAAAACGGAGAGAAACATTGATTTGAAGCAATAAACAGCTATGTTACTCTTTCTAGGGTAAAAATATGTAACAATACAATGCATTTGACTAAATATAAGAGTTCGGGTTAAATTTGGAGTGTTTAGACAACACTTAAACCCGTTTTCTCCCAAAACAGGCTAAAACCGAGAGAAAACATAGATTCGAAGCAGTAAATTGCTTTGTTACTCTTTCTAGGGTCAAAATATGTAACAATACAATGCATTTTAATAATTATAAGAGTTTGGTTTGAATTTGGAGTGTTTAGACAACACTTAAACCCGTTTTAATTCAAAACAGTATAAAACCGAGAAAACAGGCTAAAACCGAGAGAAAACATAGATTTGAAGGAGTAAACAGCTATGTTACTCTTTCTAGGGTCAAAATATGTAACAATACAATGCATTTTACTAATTATAAGAGTTTGGGTTGTATTTGGAGTGTTTAGACACCACTTTTACCCATTTTTTGTCCAAAACAGGCTAAAACCGAGAAAACATTGGTTCGAAGCAGTAAATTTCTTTGTTACTGTTTCTAAGGTCAGAGTGTGTGACAACCCAATGCATTTGAGTAATAGTAAGAGTTCGGGATGAATTTGGAGTGTTTAGACAACACTTAAACCCGTTTTTTCCCAAAATAGACTTAAACCGAGAAAATAGGCTAAAACCGACAGAAACATTGATTTGAAGCAGTAAACAACTATGTTACTCTTTCTAGGGTCAAAATATGTAACAATCCAATGCATTTGACTAATTGTAAGAGTTCGGGTTGAATTTGGAGTGTTTAGACAACACTTAAACCCGTTTTATCCCAAACAGGCTAAAACCAAGAAAACAGGCTAAAACCGAGAGAAAACATAGATTCGAAGCAGTAAACAGCTATGTCACTCTTTCTAGGGTCACAATATGTAACAATACAATGCATTTTACTAATTATAAGAGTTTGTGTTGAATTTGGAGTGTTTAGACACCACATTTACCCATTTTTCCCAAAAGACGCTAAAACCAAGAAAACATTGATTTGAAGCAGTAAATTGCTTTGTTACTGTTTCTCGGGTTAGAATGTGTGACAACCCAATGCATTTGTGTACTTGTAAGAGTTTGGGATGAATTTGGAGTGTTTAGACAACACTTAAACCCGTTTTATCCCAAAATAGGCTTAAACCGAGAAAACAAGCTAAAACCGAGAGAAACATTGATTTGAAGCAATAAAAAGCTATGTTACTCTTTCTAGGGTAAAAATATGTAACAATACAATGCATTTGACTAATTATAAGAGTTCGGGTTAAATTTGGAGTGTTTAGACAACACTTAAACCCGTTTTATCCCAAAACAGGTTAAAACCGAGAGAAAACATAGATTCGAAGCAGTAAACAGATATGTTACTCTTTCTAGGGTCAAAATTTGTAACAATACAATGCATTTTACTAATTATAACAGTTTGGGTTGAATTTGGAGTGTTTAGACACCACTTTTACCCATTTTTTGTCCAAAACAGGCTAAAACCGAGAAAACATTGATTCGAAGCTGTAAATTGATTTGTTACTGTTTATAGGGTCAAAATGTGTGACAACCCAATGCAATTGACTAATTGTAAGAGTTCGGGATGAATTTGGAGTGTTTAGACAACAGTTAAACCCCTTTTATCCCAAAATAGGCTTAAACCGAGAAAACAGGCTAAAACGGAGAGAAACATTGATTTGAAGCAATAAACAGCTATGTTACTCTTTCTAGGGTAAAAATATGTAACAATACAATGCATTTGACTAAATATAAGAGTTCGGGTTAAATTTGGAGTGTTTAGACAACAC
The DNA here is from genome assembly GCF_030686135.1 of Camelina sativa. Classification (NCBI taxonomy): domain Eukaryota; kingdom Viridiplantae; phylum Streptophyta; class Magnoliopsida; order Brassicales; family Brassicaceae; genus Camelina; species Camelina sativa. The sequence goes on along the minus strand of NC_141880.1, from coordinate 21,758,605 downwards.
TTAAACCCGTTTTCTCCCAAAACAGGCTAAAACCGAGAGAAAACATAGATTCGAAGCAGTAAATTGCTTTGTTACTCTTTCTAGGGTCAAAATATGTAACAATACAATGCATTTTACTAATTATAAGAGTTTGGTTTGAATTTGGAGTGTTTAGACAACACTTAAACCCGTTTTAATCCAAAACAGTATAAAACCGAGAAGACATTGGTTCGAAGCAGTAAATTTCTTTGTTACTGTTTCTAAGGTCAGAGTGTGTGACAACCCAATGCATTTGAGTAATAGTAAGAGTTCGGGATGAATTTGGAGTGTTTAGACAACACTTAAACCCGTTTTTTCCCAAAATAGGCTTAAACCGAGAAAATAGGCTAAAACCGACAGAAACATTGATTTGAAGCAGTAAACAACTACGTTACTCTTTCTAGGGTCAAAATATGTAACAATCCAATGCATTTGACTAATTGTAAGAGTTCGGGTTGAATTTGGAGTGTTTAGACAACACTTAAACCCGTTTTATCCCAAACAGGCTAAAACCAAGAAAACAGGCTAAAACCGAGAGAAAACATAGATTCGAAGCAGTAAACAGTTATGTCACTCTTTCTAGGGTCACAATATGTAACAATACAATGCATTTTACTAATCATAAGAGTTTGTGTTGAATTTGGAGTGTTTAGACACCACATTTACCCATTTTTCCCAAAAGACGCTAAAACCAAGAAAACATTGATTTGAAGCTGTAAATTGCTTTGTTACTGTTTCTCGGGTTAGAATGTGTGACAACCCAATGCATTTGTGTACTTGTAAGAGTTTGGAATGAATTTGGAGTGTTTAGACAACACTTAAACCCGTTTTATCCCAAAATAGGCTTAAACCGAGAAAACAAGCTAAAACCGAGAGAAACATTGATTTGAAGCAATAAAAAGCTATGTTACTCTTTCTAGGGTAAAAATATGTAACAATACAATGCATTTGACTAATTATAAGAGTTCGGGTTAAATTTGGAGTGTTTAGACAACAGTTAAACCCGTTTTCTCCCAAAACAGGCTAAAACCGAGAAAACAAGCTAAAACCGAGAGAAAACATAGATTTGAAGCAGTAAAAAGCTATGTCACTCTTTCTAGGGTGAAAATATGTATCAATCCAGTGCATTTGACTAATTATAAGAGTTTGGGTTGAATTTTGAGTGTTCAGACAACACTTTTACCCATTTTTCCCAAAACAGGCTAAAACCGAGAAAACATTGATTCGAAGCAGTAAATTGCTTTGTTACTGTTTCTAAGGTCAGAATGTTAGAATTGCGGAAATGATCTAAGTAGAGTTGAGAGACTAAACAAGAAAAGAGAATGATGAATCGAAAAAAGACTTAATTAGTGTATTTCATATGTTTGTTACATAACTATATATAGAGGGACATTGACTATGTAGCCGTTGGTGATACAAAAGGAAGGAGAGAGTTCATAGTACAATCGGCCTTAATGATGAAAGTGACATCTCCTTCCCTTGGTCGACTCGCTTCCACTTGCTCCCAAGGTAGACATGTGACTTCCTAGATATTTTGCTCTCCTCTCTTCTAGATCCTTCTTTCCATGGGCTTCAATATTGATCAAGGCCTTCTCTTCTTATTTATCAAACCGAACCATGGCCTAAACGCCTAAGCCGTACGGACGCTGGTACGGACATTCGTACGGACGTGCGTACGGCCGGTCTTGTTCTCAAGCTCTAGATCAATACAGAATGTGTGACAACCCAATGCATTTGACTAATTGTAAGAGTTCGGGATGAATTTGGAGTGTTTAGACAACACTTAAACCCGTTTTATCCCAAAATAGGCTTAAACCGAGAAAACAGGCTAAAACCGAGAGAAACATTGATTTGAAGCAGTAAACAACTATGTTACTCTTTCTAGGGTCAAAATATGTAACAATCCAATGCATTTGACTAATTATAAGAGTTTGCATTGAATTTGGAGTTTTAGACAACACTTAAACCCGTTTTATCCCAAAACAAGCTAAAACCGAGAAAACAGGCTAAAACCGAGAGAAAACATAGATTCGAAGCAGTAAACAGCTATGTTACTCTTTCTAGGGTCAAAATAAGTAACAATACAATGCATTTTACTAATTATAAGAGTTTGGGCTGAATTTGGAGTGTTTAGACACCACTTTTACCCATTTTTTACCCAAAACAGGCTATAACCGAGAAACATTGATTCGAAGCTGTAAATTGATTTGTTAGTGTTTCTAGGGTCAGATGTGTGACAACCCAATGCATTTGACTAATTGTAAGATTTCGGGATGAATTTGGAGTGTTTAAACAACAGTTAAACCCGTTTTATCCCAAAATAGGCTTAACCCGAGAAACCGGCTAAAACCGAGAGAAACATTGATTTGAAGCAATAAACAGCTATGTTACTCTTTCTAGGGTCAAAATATGTAACAATCCAATGCATTTGACTAATTATAAGAGTTTGGGTTGAATTTGGAGTGTTTAGACAACACTTAAACCCGTTTTATCCCAAAACAGGCTAAAACCGAGAGAAAACATAGATTCGAAGCAGTAAACAGATATGTTACTCTTTCTAGGGTCAAAATTTGTAACAATACAATGCATTTTACTAATTATAACAGTTTGGGTTGAATTTGGAGTGTTTAGACACCACTTTTACCCATTTTTTGCCTAAAACAGGCTAAAACCGAGAAAACATTGACTCGAAGCTGTAAATTGATTTGTTACTGTTTATAGGGTCAAAATGTGTGACAACCCAATGCAATTGTGTACTTGTAAGAGTTTGGGATGAATTTGGAGTGTTTAGACAACACTTAAACCCGTTTTATCCCAAAATAGGCTTAAACCGAGAAAACAAGCTAAAACCGAGAGAAACATTGATTTGAAGCAATAAAAAGCTATGTTACTCTTTCTAGGGTAAAAATATGTAACAATACAATGCATTTGACTAATTATAAGAGTTCGGGTTAAATTTGGAGTGTTTAGACAACACTTAAACCCGTTTTCTCCCAGAACAGGCTAAAACCGAGAGAAAACATAGATTCGAAGCAGTAAATTGCTTTGTTACTCTTTCTAGGGTCAAAATATGTAACAATACAATGCATTTTACTAATTATAAGAGTTTGGTTTGAATTTGGAGTGTTTAGACAACACTTAAACCCGTTTTAATCCAAAACAGTATAAAACCGAGAAGACATTGGTTCGAAGCAGTAAATTTCTTTGTTACTGTTTCTAAGGTCAGAGTGTGTGACAACCCAATGCATTTGAGTAATAGTAAGAGTTCGGGATGAATTTGGAGTGTTTAGACAACACTTAACCCCGTTTTTTCCCAAAATAGGCTTAAACCGAGAAAATAGGCTAAAACCGACAGAAACATTGATTTGAAGCAGTAAACAACTACGTTACTCTTTCTAGGGTCAAAATATGTAACAATCCAATGCATTTGACTAATTGTAAGAGTTCGGGTTGAATTTGGAGTGTTTAGACAACACTTAAACCCGTTTTATCCCAAACAGGCTAAAACCAAGAAAACAGGCTAAAACCGAGAGAAAACATAGATTCGAAGCAGTAAACAGTTATGTCACTCTTTCTAGGGTCACAATATGTAACAATACAATGCATTTTACTAATCATAAGAGTTTGGGTTGAATTTGGAGTGTTTAGACAACACATTTACCCATTTTTCCCAAAAGAGGCTAAAACCGAGAAAACATTGATTCGAAACAGTAAATTGCTTTGTTACTGTTTCTAGGGTTAGAATGTGTGACAACCCAATGCATTTGTCTACTTATAAGAGTTCGGGATGAATTTGGAGTGTTTAGACAACACTTAAACCCGTTTTATCCCAAAATAGGCTTAAACCGAGATAACAGGCTAAAACCGAGAGAAACATTGATTTGAAGCAATAAACAGCTATGTTACTCTTTCTAGGGTAAAAATATGTAACAATACAATGCATTTGACTAATTATATGAGTTCGGGTTAAATTTGGAGTGTTTAGACAACACTTAAACCCGTTTTCTCCCAAAACAGGCTAAAACCGAGAGAAAACATAGATTCGATGCAGTAAATTGCTTTGTTACTCTTTCTAGGGTCAAAATATGTAACAATACAATGCATTTTACTAATTATAAGAGTTTGGTTTGAATTTGGAGTGTTTAGACAACACTTAAACCCGTTTTAATCCAAAACAGTATAAAACCGAGAAGACATTGGTTCGAAGCAGTAAATTTCTTTGTTACTGTTTCTAAGGTCAGAGTGTGTGACAACCCAATGCATTTGAGTAATAGTAAGAGTTCGGGATGAATTTGGAGTGTTTAGACAACACTTAAACCCGTTTTTTCCCAAAATAGGCTTAAACCGAGAAAATAGGCTAAAACCGACAGAAACATTGATTTGAAGCAGTAAACAACTACGTTACTCTTTCTAGGGTCAAAATATGTAACAATCCAATGCATTTGACTAATTGTAAGAGTTCGGGTTGAATTTGGAGTGTTTAGACAACACTTAAACCCGTTTTATCCCAAACAGGCTAAAACCAAGAAAACAGGCTAAAACCGAGAGAAAACATAGATTCGAAGCAGTAAACAGTTATGTCACTCTTTCTAGGGTCACAATATGTAACAATACAATGCATTTTACTAATCATAAGAGTTTGTGTTGAATTTGGAGTGTTTAGACACCACATTTACCCATTTTTCCCAAAAGACGCTAAAACCAAGAAAACATTGATTTGAAGCTGTAAATTGCTTTGTTACTGTTTCTCGGGTTAGAATGTGTGACAACCCAATGCATTTGTGTACTTGTAAGAGTTTGGAATGAATTTGGAGTGTTTAGACAACACTTAAACCCGTTTTATCCCAAAATAGGCTTAAACCGAGAAAACAAGCTAAAACCGAGAGAAACATTGATTTGAAGCAATAAAAAGCTATGTTACTCTTTCTAGGGTAAAAATATGTAACAATACAATGCATTTGACTAATTATAAGAGTTCGGGTTAAATTTGGAGTGTTTAGACAACAGTTAAACCCGTTTTCTCCCAAAACAGGCTAAAACCGAGAAAACAGGCTAAAACCGAGAGAAAACATAGATTTGAAGCAGTAAAAAGCTATGTCACTCTTTCTAGGGTGAAAATATGTATCAATCCAGTGCATTTGACTAATTATAAGAGTTTGGGTTGAATTTTGAGTGTTCAGACAACACTTTTACCCATTTTTCCCAAAACAGGCTAAAACCGAGAAAACATTGATTCGAAGCAGTAAATTGCTTTGTTACTGTTTCTAAGGTCAGAATGTTAGAATTGCGGAAATGATCTAAGTAGAGTTGAGAGACTAAACAAGAAAAGAGAATGATGAATCGAAAAAAGACTTAATTAGTGTATTTCATATGTTTGTTACATAACTATATATAGAGGGACATTGACTATGTAGCCGTTGGTGATACAAAAGGAAGGAGAGAGTTCATAGTACAATCGGCCTTAATGATGAAAGTGACATCTCCTTCCCTTGGTCGACTCGCTTCCACTTGCTCCCAAGGTAGACATGTGACTTCCTAGATATTTTGCTCTCCTCTCTTCTAGATCCTTCTTTCCATGGGCTTCAATATTGATCAAGGCCTTCTCTTCTTATTTATCAAACCGAACCATGGCCTAAACGCCTAAGCCGTACGGACGCTGGTACGGACATTCGTACGGACGTGCGTACGGCCGGTCTTGTTCTCAAGCTCTAGATCAATACAGAATGTGTGACAACCCAATGCATTTGACTAATTGTAAGAGTTCGGGATGAATTTGGAGTGTTTAGACAACACTTAAACCCGTTTTATCCCAAAATAGGCTTAAACCGAGAAAACAGGCTAAAACCGAGAGAAACATTGATTTGAAGCAGTAAACAACTATGTTACTCTTTCTAGGGTCAAAATATGTAACAATCCAATGCATTTGACTAATTATAAGAGTTTGCATTGAATTTGGAGTTTTAGACAACACTTAAACCCGTTTTATCCCAAAACAAGCTAAAACCGAGAAAACAGGCTAAAACCGAGAGAAAACATAGATTCGAAGCAACAGCTATGTTACTCTTTCTAGGGTCAAAATAAGTAACAATACAATGCATTTTACTAATTATAAGAGTTTGGGCTGAATTTGGAGTGTTTAGACACCACTTTTACCCATTTTTTACCCAAAACAGGCTATAACCGAGAAACATTGATTCGAAGCTGTAAATTGATTTGTTAGTGTTTCTAGGGTCAGATGTGTGACAACCCAATGCATTTGACTAATTGTAAGATTTCGGGATGAATTTGGAGTGTTTAAACAACAGTTAAACCCGTTTTATCCCAAAATAGGCTTAACCCGAGAAACCGGCTAAAACCGAGAGAAACATTGATTTGAAGCAATAAACAGCTATGTTACTCTTTCTAGGGTCAAAATATGTAACAATCCAATGCATTTGACTAATTATAAGAGTTTGGGTTGAATTTGGAGTGTTTAGACAACACTTAAACCCGTTTTATCCCAAAACAGGCTAAAACCGAGAGAAAACATAGATTCGAAGCAGTAAACAGATATGTTACTCTTTCTAGGGTCAAAATTTGTAACAATACAATGCATTTTACTAATTATAACAGTTTGGGTTGAGTTTGGAGTGTTTAGACACCACTTTTACCCATTTTTTGCCTAAAACAGGCTAAAACCGAGAAAACATTGATTCGAAGCTGTAAATTGATTTGTTACTGTTTATAGGGTCAAAATGTGTGACAACCCAATGCAATTGTGTACTTGTAAGAGTTTGGGATGAATTTGGAGTGTTTAGACAACACTTAAACCCGTTTTATCCCAAAATAGGCTTAAACCGAGAAAACAAGCTAAAACCGAGAGAAACATTGATTTGAAGCAATAAAAAGCTATGTTACTCTTTCTAGGGTAAAAATATGTAACAATACAATGTAAGTTTTAAATTAGAGAGATTTGAGAGTAACTAAGAATAGAGATCGGATAGAGAAGGGAAGAGAGTAGGCGCATGGAGAGAATTGGAGAAAGAGATATTTTCTCTTCTTACTTCATTTAGAACATAGTTACAACCTTATTATAGCCATATACAAAAGAATATTCTCCTAAGATACTATACACAATTACAAATGGAGATAGTGACATCTCCTTAACTAAACATGTGATCTCCCTTTGACTCGTCCAACGGCTCACATGGGGAAGGTTCTCGAATTCTTATGACCGTTGGAGGCTCTTATTGATGGACCGGACTTGACATTCGTTGGTTGTACGGACGGCCCACTCCGTTGGTTGTACGGACGTCCGTACGACCGTACGGACGGTGATGTGCCATTTCATACTCCCCCTCAAGCTTGACTAAGGCCATTGATCAAGCTTGAACAAATGGGCACCCACCTCATTAAAAACCTGAGTATAGAAAACCTCTTGGGAAAAACTATACACAAGGGAAAAAGAGTGTAGGTGCCGAGATGGAATCTTACGGCCGAGTGAGGTCTATGAGGCCGAGCTTCGAGTGAATGTGTTCACACACTTGTGGACTTGCTGCTTTGGTGAGAATGTCAGCTAGTTGATCTTTGCTTTCGGTATGACACGGTAGGACGACACCAAGCTTGATTTGTTCTCGAACTTTATGGCAATCCACTTCAATATGTTTGGTTCTCTCATGAAACACTGAATTGGTTGCTATATGGATAGCGGCTTCATTATCACAATGCATTGTGATAGGCTTTGTTGATTCAATTCCAAGATCCTTGAGGAGAGCCTTCAACCACATCAGTTCCGTTGTTAGTTTCCTCATGGCTCTGTATTCGGACTCCGCACTTGAAAGTGATACGACCTTTTGCTTCTTACTCTTCCAAGTGACCAAGTTACCACCAAGGAACGTGCAGTAGCCTGTAGTTGAGCGGCGGTCTTCTCGATCTCCAGCATAGTCAGCATCGCAATAGCCTACTAGTTCGGTGTCCTTGTTGCGCCCCATCCAAATACCTTGTCCCGGCGAGCCTTTGATGTACTTGAGGATTCTTGTCACCATGTTCCAATGGTGAAGCGTTGGGTTCTTCATATGCTGGCTAGCCTGTTTCACAGCAAAGCAAATATCAGGTCGTGTGATGGTTAAGTAGATAAGCTTACCTACTAGGCGCCGGTAGAGGCTAACGTCCTTGAACGGAGCCGTATCCAGCTCCCCCTGTCCTCCGGCCTTGTAGTTCTCTTCAAGGGGTGTGAGCACCGCTTTTGATCCTAATTTTCCTGTTTCACTTAAAAGATCAAGAGCATACTTTCTTTGTGATAAGAATAAACCCTCATTAGACCTATATACTTCTATCCCAAGAAAATACTTAAGTTCTCCAAGATCCTTAATGTCAAAGACCGATTTAAGAAAGTCTTTAGTATCTTTAATGCCTACCTTGTCACTTCCAGTTATGATGATATCATCAACATATACTAGAATGACTACAATACCTTTGTCACTTGATAGTGTGAAGAGGGTATGATCAGCCTCTGATTTGTGGAAGCCTTTCCCAAGTAATGTGGTGCTTAGTTTGTGGTACCATGCTCTTGGTGACTGTTTCAGGCCATAAATAGCCTTGTTGAGTTTAAAGACTTTTCCCGGACCGATGGTGTCTTCTAAGCCGGGTGGTGGTCGCATGTAAACTTCATCTTCAAGCTCGCCTTGTAAGAACGCATTCTTGACGTCCATTTGCCAGAGTTCCCAGTCCAAGTTAGTGGCCAATGAGAGAACAACTCGAACCGTGTGAAGTTTGGCCACCGGAGCAAACGTATCAAGATAATCCTCCCCGTACGTTTGCGTGAACCCGCGGGCGACAAGGCGGGCCTTATGGCGTTCTATCTCCCCGTCACTCCTATACTTAATGGTAAAAATCCACCGTGAAGTGACGGCCTTCTTCCCTTTTGGTAAGTCAGATTCATCCCATGTATGATTGTTCTCCATGGCCGTTGTCTCCGCATGTACCGCGTCACGCCATACTTGATGGTCTTTAGCCTCATCGTACATTTGGGGAACCCAATTCTTGTCAAGTTGGCCAAGAAAGACTTGATGGTCCATAGGGAAATGTGCTAGAGAACATACGGCCTGAATCGGGTGCGCGACGGCCATGTTGTTGTAGTACACTCGAGTGTTCGTCCAGTTGTTGGGGTGAAACTTGATGCGCTGACTTCGTCGGAGAGGAACGATAGGCCCAGCATCGGACTCAGCACTGACTGGAACTTCCGGTTCCGTGAACGGTACTGTGTCCGTGTCCGTGTTTGTGTCCGTGTCCATGGTACCGTGACCGTGTCCGTGTCCGTGTCCGTGTCCGTGTCCGTGACCGTGTCCGTGTCCGTGGCCATGTCCGTGTCCGTGTCCGTGTCCGTGTCCGTGTCCATGTCCGTGTCCGTGTCCGTGTCCGTGTCCGTGTCCGGAGTCCGCAGTACCATGATCTTCCATAGATGTTTCTGGTGCATTTGGCTCGACAGGAACAGGATCAGTAGATGGGACAGAAGGTTCAGTTGGCTCGGCAGGATCATTGGCGGCCCTATCGTTTTCAATGCCTAGCCGCTCAAGGATGACACGTAGGTTCCGCGTCCGATCCGATGTGGTGGTTGATAGGTTACGTAGTTCATCCCAGTTTGGCTCGTCATAGAATCCTTTTGTCTCCACAAACTTGACATCACGAGATATGAGAACTCTCCTTGTCTCCGGATCATAGCACTTATAGCCCTTTTGTGTTGTGGAGTAGCCGATAAACATGCTCTTAACACTCTTGGCATCGAGTTTGTCTCGTAGTTCACCTGGTCGCAACACATAACAAACACAACCAAACACCCTTAGATGATCAAATGTAGGTTTAGCCTTGTTTAATACCTCAAATGGGGATACGTCATTAAGGATCTTCGTTGGTGTGCGATTAATAAGGTAACAGGCCGCAAGGACAGCATCACCCCAAAAGCGCTTTGGAACCCTTGTATGGAACATCATAGACCTTGCAACCTCCATGAGATGCCTATTCTTCCTCTCAGCCACTCCATTTTGTTGTGGTGTGTATGGGCAACTAGTTTGGTGAAGAATTCCATGTTTGGCTAGATGTTGTTTAAAGGCATGACTTGTGTACTCTCCACCATTATCTGATCTCAAAATTTTAATCTTTGCATGATAGTGGTTAGTAACATAATTTTGGAAATTAGTAAAGGCCTCAAGAACTCTATCCTTAGAAGGGAGTAAGGTCAACCAAGTATATTTCGATTTTTCATCAATAAAAATAACAAAATACTTTTGATTTTCTCTAGAAAGGCAAGGAGATGTCCAAACATCAGAATGGACTAAATCAAAACAGTTTTCATACATAGTAATAGATTTAGGAAAAACAGCTTTGCAATGTTTACCAAGAATACAAGCCTCACATTCATCATTTTTAAAAGAAATATTAGGAAACATCAAGGTTAAGGCTCTAGTGTGAGGATGTCCTAATCTAGCATGAAGAATAGAGTCATTAGGTTTAACAACAACCGATTTAAAACAGGATGCAGAAGTAGAAGATAGATTCAAGTCCTCAAGCACATAGAGATCATCCTTAGAACCTCCTTGTCCAAGAACTTTACTTGTTTCAATATCCTGAAAATGAACCTTGTTAGGACTAAATATTGCATAACAATTCAAATCAGTGGTAGCTCTCTTAACGGATAGTAAATTTGATGTGAAAGTTGGCATATAAAAGGCCTTAGTTACTTTGTCAAACAATTTCAAATTTCCTACACCTTTAACCGGTACCTTCTCGCCATTAGCTATAACAACATTACCCTTTGCTGGTGTAATATCACTTATTAATCTAGAATCACTAATCATGTGATGAGATGCACCAGAATCAACAATAAGAGGTTTAGTCTTGTTTAGGGCGAGAAAAGATTTACCGGAGGCCTCCTTGAGGGCTTTGATGAGCGCATCAAGGTCGGACTTCCTCACCAGCTCGGAGGACGCCGTGAGTGCAGTAGCTTGTTGGGCTGGTTCGGTTGTTGTTTCTCCCACTACAGCGGCTTGATGGGCTCTTGATGGTCCTCCACGGTTTGGCCCTCCACGGCGAAGGTGTGGGTGAAGAATCCAGCAGCGGCTCTTGAAGTGACCCACTTTCTTACAATGTTCACATACTGGTGGATTCTTGTCGTCCGGTTTGTAGTATCCTCGGTTAGCCGATGCCATTTCCACCTTGTTGGCAGTTATTAACTCCCCTTTTCCTCCGAATAGCCCTATGGAACCATGTTCCTTTTGAATTTGGTTACATACGTCGTCTAGGCTAGGAAGCTTGTCAGATCGTAGGATATGCTTGATAAGGTCGTTGTAGGAGGGGTTCAACGTCAAGAGTAAGCCGAACACTTTATCTTGTTCACGCCTTTCGTTCAAGATGGCTGGATCTACGGTCGCCGGCCGGAGCATCTCTAGTTCAGCCCAAAGTGACCTAAACTTTCCAAAATGTTTAGTGAACTCCATGTCTTCTTGGTTGAGATTGTTGATGGCTCTCTTAATCTCGAAGATCCGGTTCACGTTAGTAACATTTCCAAAGACATTCTTAAGAGTGTCCCAAAGTCCTTTGCAGTTTCGCAATAGGAGTAAGCTTCAAGGATGGGGGCATCTAGGGAGTTTTGAATGATGGCTAGGACTCCTTGGTCTTCTTGAAACCACTTGTTCCTTTCATCTGCGACAAGATCCTTGTCGTCTTTGGTGGCCTCGCCACTTGGAGCCTCACTCGCTTCAACATGGGACCAAAGTCCTCGGCCGCATAGGGCTGTCTTCGTGGTTCTAGCCCACAGTAAGTAGTTCTCTCCCTTGAGAGTAACCGGAACAATCATAGTTTTGGTGTTTTCCATGATGAACTCGGTGGTTTAGGTGTTTACCCAACGGTTAAAAGAAATTTTGGGAACAAAGAGATTTGAAAGCACAAGATAGAGAGAATGCGGAAGATTGTGATGGAGATGAAGTCAAAGAACAGGAACAATCTGCTCTGATACCATGTAAGTTTTAAATTAGAGAGATTTGAGAGTAACTAAGAATAGAGATCGGATAGAGAAGGGAAGAGAGTAGGCGCATGGAGAGAATTGGAGAAAGAGATATTTTCTCTTCTTACTTCATTTAGAACATAGTTACAACCTTATTATAGCCATATACAAAAGAATATTCTCCTAAGATACTATACACAATTACAAATGGAGATAGTGACATCTCCTTAACTAAACATGTGATCTCCCTTTGACTCTCCACTTGCGCAACTCGTCCAACGGCTCACATGGGGAAGGTTCTCGAATTCTTATGACCGTTGGAGGCTCTTATTGATGGACCGGACTTGACATTCGTTGGTTGTACGGACGGCCCACTCCGTTGGTTGTACGGACGTCCGTACGACCGTACGGACGGTGATGTGCCATTTCATATACAATGCATTTGACTAATTATAAGAGTTCGGGTTAAATTTGGAGTGTTTAGACAACACTTAAACCCGTTTTCTCCCAAAACAGGCTAAAACCGAGAAAACAGGCTAAAACCGAGAAAACAGGCTAAAACCGAGAGAAAACATAGATTCGAAGCAGTAAATTGCTTTGTTACTCTTTCTAGGGTGAAAATATGTAACAATACAATGCATTTTACTAATTATAAGAGTTTGGTTTGAATTTAGAGTGTTTAGACAACACTTAAACCCGTTTTAATCCAAAACAGTATAAAACCGAGAAAACAGGCTAAAACCGAGAGAAAACATAGATTTGAAGGAGTAAACAGGTATGTTACTCTTTCTAGGGTCAAAATATGTAACAATACAATGCATTTTACTAATTATAAGAGTTTGGGTTGTATTTGGAGTGTTTAGACACCACTTTTACCCATTTTTTGTCCAAAACAGGCTAAAACCGAGAAAACATTGGTTCGAAGCAGTAAATTTCTTTGTTACTGTTTCTAAGGTCAGAGTGTGTGACAACCCAATGCATTTGAGTAATAGTAAGAGTTCGGGATGAATTTGGAGTGTTTAGACAACACTTAAACCCGTTTTTTCCCAAAATAGGCTTAAACCGAGAAAACAGGCTAAAACCGACAGAAACATTGATTTGAAGCAGTAAACAACTACGTTACTCTTTCTAGGGTCAAAATATGTAACAATCCAATGCATTTGACTAATTGTAAGAGTTCGGGTTGAATTTGGAGTGTTTAGACAACACTTAAACCCGTTTTATCCCAAACAGGCTAAAACCAAGAAAACAGGCTAATACCGAGAGAAAACATAGATTCGAAGCAGTAAACAGTTATGTCACTCTTTCTAGGGTCACAATATGTAACAATACAATGCATTTTACTAATCATAAGAGTTTGTGTTGAATTTGGAGTGTTTAGACACCACATTTACCCATTTTTCCCAAAAGACGCTAAAACCAAGAAAACATTGATTTGAAGCTGTAAATTGCTTTGTTACTGTTTCTCGGGTTAGAATGTGTGACAACCCAATGCATTTGTGTACTTGTAAGAGTTTGGGATGAATTTGGAGTGTTTAGACAACACTTAAACCCGTTTTATCCCAAAATAGGCTTAAACCGAGAAAACAAGCTAAAACCGAGAGAAACATTGATTTGAAGCAATAAAAAGCTATGTTACTCTTTCTAGGGTAAAAATATGTAACAATACAATGCATTTGACTAATTATAAGAGTTCGGGTTAAATTTGGAGTGTTTAGACAACAGTTAAACCCGTTTTCTCCCAAAACAGGCTAAAACCGAGAAAACAGGCTAAAACCGAGAGAAAACATAGATTTGAAGCAGTAAAAAGCTATGTCACTCTTTCTAGGGTGAAAATATGTATCAATCCAGTGCATTTGACTAATTATAAGAGTTTGGGTTGAATTTTGAGTGTTCAGACACCACTTTTACCCATTTTTCCCAAAACAGGCTAAAACCGAGAAAACATTGATTCGAAGCAGTAAATTGCTTTGTTACTGTTTCTAAGGTCAGAATGTTAGAATTGCGGAAATGATCTAAGTAGAGTTGAGAGACTAAACAAGAAAAGAGAATGATGAATCGAAAAAAGACTTAATTAGTGTATTTCATATGTTTGTTACATAACTATATATAGAGGGACATTGACTATGTAGCCGTTGGTGATACAAAAGGAAGGAGAGAGTTCATAGTACAATCGGCCTTAATGATGAAAGTGACATCTCCTTCCCTTGGTCGACTCGCTTCCACTTGCTCCCAAGGTAGACATGTGACTTCCTAGATATTTTGCTCTCCTCTCTTCTAGATCCTTCTTTCCATGGGCTTCAATATTGATCAAGGCCTTCTCTTCTTATTTATCAAACCGAACCATGGCCTAAACGCCTAAGCCGTACGGACGCTGGTACGGACATTCGTACGGACGTGCGTACGGCCGGTCTTGTTCTCAAGCTCTAGATCAATACAGAATGTGTGACAACCCAATGCATTTGACTAATTGTAAGAGTTCGGGATGAATTTGGAGTGTTTAGACAACACTTAAACCCGTTTTATCCCAAAATAGGCTTAAACCGAGAAAACAGGCTAAAACCGAGAGAAACATTGATTTGAAGCAGTAAACAACTATGTTACTCTTTCTAGGGTCAAAATATGTAACAATCCAATGCATTTGACTAATTATAAGAGTTTGCATTGAATTTGGAGTTTTAGACAACACTTAAACCCGTTTTATCCCAAAACAAGCTAAAACCGAGAAAACAGGCTAAAACCGAGAGAAAACATAGATTCGAAGCAACAGCTATGTTACTCTTTCTAGGGTCAAAATAAGTAACAATACAATGCATTTTACTAATTATAAGAGTTTGGGCTGAATTTGGAGTGTTTAGACACCACTTTTACCCATTTTTTACCCAAAACAGGCTATAACCGAGAAACATTGATTCGAAGCTGTAAATTGATTTGTTAGTGTTTCTAGGGTCAGATGTGTGAAAACCCAATGCATTTGACTAATTGTAAGATTTCGGGATGAATTTGGAGTGTTTAAACAACAGTTAAACCCGTTTTATCCCAAAATAGGCTTAACCCGAGAAACCGGCTAAAACCGAGAGAAACATTGATTTGAAGCAATAAACAGCTATGTTACTCTTTCTAGGGTCAAAATATGTAACAATCCAATGCATTTGACTAATTATAAGAGTTTGGGTTGAATTTGGAGTGTTTAGACAACACTTAAACCCGTTTTATCCCAAAACAGGCTAAAACCGAGAGAAAACATAGATTCGAAGCAGTAAACAGATATGTTACTCTTTCTAGGGTCAAAATTTGTAACAATACAATGCATTTTACTAATTATAACAGTTTGGGTTGAATTTGGAGTGTTTAGACACCACTTTTACCCATTTTTTGTCCAAAACAGGCTAAAACCGAGAAAACATTGATTCGAAGCTGTAAATTGATTTGTTACTGTTTATAGGGTCAAAATGTGTGACAACCCAATGCAATTGACTAATTGTAAGAGTTCGGGATGAATTTGGAGTGTTTAGACAACAGTTAAACCCCTTTTATCCCAAAATAGGCTTAAACCGAGAAAACAGGCTAAAACGGAGAGAAACATTGATTTGAAGCAATAAACAGCTATGTTACTCTTTCTAGGGTAAAAATATGTAACAATACAATGCATTTGACTAAATATAAGAGTTCGGGTTAAATTTGGAGTGTTTAGACAACACTTAAACCCGTTTTCTCCCAAAACAGGCTAAAACCGAGAGAAAACATAGATTCGAAGCAGTAAATTGCTTTGTTACTCTTTCTAGGGTCAAAATATGTAACAATACAATGCATTTTACTAATTATAAGAGTTTGGTTTGAATTTGGAGTGTTTAGACAACACTTAAACCCGTTTTAATCCAAAACAGTATAAAACCGAGAAAACAGGCTAAAACCGAGAGAAAACATAGATTTGAAGGAGTAAACAGCTATGTTACTCTTTCTAGGGTCAAAATATGTAACAATACAATGCATTTTACTAATTATAAGAGTTTGGGTTGTATTTGGAGTGTTTAGACACCACTTTTACCCATTTTTTGTCCAAAACAGGCTAAAACCGAGAAAACATTGGTTCGAAGCAGTAAATTTCTTTGTTACTGTTTCTAAGGTCAGAGTGTGTGACAACCCAATGCATTTGAGTAATAGTAAGAGTTCGTGATGAATTTGGAGTGTTTAGACAACACTTTGTTGGGATTTCAAGAGAGAGAGCTCTTGACAAAGGAGAGACAACTCCCAAGGATTGAATCTTCTTATACCCACAACAAACTAACTCATTCTCAAGGGGGAAGGAGAGGTCATCAACTTGTGATGAACTCCCCACAAACAACCTAAATAGACCCCAAATACTAGATAGTAAATCGGATCTATGAAGGAGCAAACAGCCTAGTTTGAGACTAATCCTTGTTAAAGTATCACAACACTTAAGAGTTTGTGTACTTAGGTAGAAAGGATTTAGAATCAGTAAGCTAGGGAATAACAAGTAAATAAAGAAGAGTTTAGGTGAGATTTGAGAAGAGAATAGGCTGCCTTAAGGGCAGCCCCTACCCCGCTAACCCTAAACACTCTACATTTGTGATATGAACAAGAACACCATGTAGAGAGGAAAATCGGATTTCTCTTCTATTGAATAATGTTGTGTTGTTTTTTGTTGTTGTTGTTACATATGAGAGTGTATACAAAGCTTAATATAGAGATACAAATGCCATATGACCGTTGGAGAGAAGAAGAGAGTGATGAAAGTGACATTCTCGATTTGGTGTTGGTGAGAGTGACCTTTCCTTCCTTCACCAACCAAGGGCACATGTGATCTTCCCATAAGCATCTCTCTCTTGTAGGGCCTCGCTTTCCTCCTCTCAAACTCGGCCTCTCTATCTACTGGACCGAGCGCAGGCCTAAGGGCCGAGACCGTACGGACGGGCCTTCTCTTCATTGTACGGACGGGCCTTCTCTTCATCGTACGGACGGGCCTGTACGGACGGGCCTGTACGGACGGGCCTTCTCTTCAATGTGTTCACGGCCTAACTGGCCGCTCACCGGACATGGGTCCGTTCACGGACACGGTACATGGTACCGGACACGGTACATGGTCGCTCACGGACACGGACATGGCCTTACCGGCCTTTATATGGCCTTTCCGGCCTTTCTTCTCTTCTTCCAAGGCTCGGCCTTACCGGCCTCTCCTCTCTCCTCCTTGGTACATTCTAATACTCCCCCGCACGCTTGATCGGTGGGACACCATGGGGACCAAAGATCAAGGGTGGAGTAGTGTAGTCTACCTCATTAAAAACCTCAACAAAGAAAACCTCTTGGGATAAAACTTTGTTAAAGGGAAAAAGAGTATAGCCTCCACTATCCATGATGTCCCTTGACCTTGGTTTAAAAAGAACCAGCTCTCTTCTCTTCATTATTTGAACCGCTACTTCTCCTTAGCCCACCTTGCCTTTGGCACCTTCCTTATGATCTCCATCCTTGCACCTTTAGAATTTCTTTGAGGCTCTCATAGTCTCCTTTACCCTTTAAACAAGTGATAAAGAAGAAAAGTGTAAGTGTATGCTATGAGGAATATCAAAGACAATTTCTATAAGTGTGACAATTTAAGAAAAATCATATGGAAGTGTAAAGACTAGCAATGGAACTAAAAATAATTAGGAATTTAAAGAGAGTAGGGTTTAGAGCACAGCCTTTTGGTGTTTTTATGAATAGGAGGGAGAGAGTGTTGATCATTGTTGCGGTTTTGACCTCTCTTCTTGAGACCGCTACTGACTGATATATGCCCACTGAATCGGGCATAACTTTTGATCGGCTACTCGGAATGGTATGATTTCACTTCCACTGGCAAGATAACTCTGTGGTCTAGAACTTTGGTGAAGAACGCGGAAGCTGAATCGCAGTGGAAGGGTTTCGTCCGAGTCGATCTTTGAGACGTCTCGGCAGAGATTTGCTTGTTGCCGAGAACAGAGAATGTGAGGGGCGGTGAGTATAATGTCTATCTCCCCCGTACCCTTGACTTGATGATGAGCTGACATCTCATCATTTTCCTTGAAACCTTGTGCTTGACCTTCCTCAAAGTCTGGTGCACATCCGATCAACTACTTGGCGCTAACACACATGCTCTTGGGCTGATTCATCACCTTCCACCAGCTTAACAAAGACTTGGTGGCCCTTGGTTCTAACTCCAGGCATTGTGCTGCGCCTTCTCATGGCTTCTTTGTAGCCTTCAACCTCGCCATTTCTTCTTGAGATAGCAAGTGAGCTCCACACAATCTTCAAGGTTGAAACTGAAACCAAATTCAATGGAACAGATTCTAAACAAGAGATTGTTAGAGATTAGAGTATAGAGTGTAGAGTGTAGAGTGTAAATGGAGAATAGAGAATAAGTAACCAAGAGTATAAGAGAGTATGGGGGGGTAGTATAAGATGAGTGTAGAGTAGAATTGGGCTCAAGAGTTCCAATGGACAGAGTTATACTCTGTTTTCTTGAGTTTGAGACATCTTTGACAGCCAAGAACAACCAACAAGACAATCTCTTTTGGTGTTTTAATGGCTGAAACACATGGATCGTTTGGAAAATTAATTTCTCCAACGGTTTAGACAAATTTCATGGTAGAATCACTTAAACAAAGTGTTCTCCAAGATCTTAAGGCTTTAGATCCACGAAAATAACATATAGGAGATGTTTTTCGTGGTCCCAAGCAAAGAAGAAACAAAAGGCCTTTGGAACACCCTATTGTCCATCGGTTAAAAGAATGCATCCTTGGACCAGCTTTAATCTATTTGACCAAGCATACCATATATGCGAAAAACAAGATCTCTCTCTTCCTCAAGCGTGAATCTGGACACACCATATGACCAGAAACAAAGCTTTCTCAACCTTGAGATGAAGAAGAAGCGATTTAGCATCTAAAGCAAAATTAAACCTTTACAAGGAACTAAGCTTTAGCATCTAAAGCCAAATCCAAAGAGGATCCTGTGGCACATATAAGCACACAAGAACCGTGAATCCTCACCCTGAACAACATAATTTGTTCATCGGTTCATCACTTCCCCATTTAGACAAAACTATTACCAAATCGGTAAAGCATAAGGATGAGGCTTTTAAACTCGATTTCTCTTCACTCACTTGGTCTACAAATTCTAACAAGATAAGAGACCAAGCTTACTCAACATTGAGCTGTAAGAGAATCGTTTTTAACAACAAAAGCAAAGTTAAAGCTTTAAAGAACTAAGCTAAGCGAATTAACACCTAAGCTAAGTTTAAAACTTTAACTAAGCTATCTCCTAAGAGATTTAACTTGAGAACGAGTTTGAATCACCAAGAACAGATCCTGCTCTGATACCATGTTGGGATTTCAAGAGAGAGAGCTCTTGACAAAGGAGAGACAACTCCCAAGGATTGAATCTTCTTATACCCACAACAAACTAACTCATTCTCAAGGGGGAAGGAGAGGTCATCAACTTGTGATGAACTCCCCACAAACAACCTAAATAGACCCCAAATACTAGATAGTAAATCGGATCTATGAAGGAGCAAACAGCCTAGTTTGAGACTAATCCTTGTTAAAGTATCACAACACTTAAGAGTTTGTGTACTTAGGTAGAAAGGATTTAGAATCAGTAAGCTAGGGAATAACAAGTAAATAAAGAAGAGTTTAGGTGAGATTTGAGAAGAGAATAGGCTGCCTTAAGGGCAGCCCCTAAACCGCTAACCCTAAACACTCTACATTTGTGATATGAACAAGAACACCATGTAGAGAGGAAAATCGGATTTCTCTTCTATTGAATAATGTTGTGTTGTTTTTTTGTTGTTGTTGTTACATATGAGAGTGTATACAAAGCTTAATATAGAGATACAAATGCCATATGACCGTTGGAGAGAAGAAGAGAGTGATGAAAGTGACATTCTCGATTTGGTGTTGGTGAGAGTGACCTTTCCTTCCTTCACCAACCAAGGGCACATGTGATCTTCCCATAAGCCTCTCTCTCTTGTAGGGCCTCGCTTTCCTCCTCTCAAACTCGGCCTCTCTATCTACTGGACCGAGCGCAGGCCTAAGGGCCGAGACCGTACGGACGGGCCTTCTCTTCATTGTACGGACGGGCCTTCTCTTCATCGTACGGACGGGCCTGTACGGACGGGCCTGTATGGACGGGCCTGTACGGACGGGCCTTCTCTTCAATGTGTTCACGGCCTAACTGGCCGCTCACCGGACATGGGTCCGTTCACGGACACGGTACATGGTACCGGACACGGTACATGCTCGCTCACGGACACGGACATGGCCTTACCGGCCTTTACATGGCCTTTCCGGCCTTTCTTCTCTTCTTCCAAGGCTCGGCCTTACCGTACATGGTACCGGACACGGTACATGGTCGCTCACGGACACGGACATGGCCTTACCGGCCTTTACATGGCCTTTCCGGCCTTTCTTCTCTTCTTCCAAGGCTCGGCCTTACCGGCCTCTCCTCTCTCCTCCTTGGTACATTCCAATACACTTAAACCCGTTTTTTCCCAAAATAGGCTTAAACCGAGAAAACAGGCTAAAACCGAGAGAAACATTGATTTGAAGCAATAAACAGCTATGTTACTCTTTCTAGGGTAAAAATATGTAATAATCCAATGCAGTTGACTAATTATAAGAGTTTGGGTTGAATTTGGAGTGTTTAGACACCACTTTGACCCATTTTTCCCAAAACAGGCTAAAACCGAGAAAACATTGGTTGGAAGCAGTAAATTTCTTTGTTACTGTTTCTAAGGTCAGAGTGTGTGACAACCCAATGCATTTGACTAATTGTAAGAGTTCGGAATGAATTTGGAGTGTTTAGACAACACTTAAACCCGTTTTATCCCAAAATAGGCTTAAACCGAGAAAACAGGCTAAAACCGAGAGAAACATTGATTTGAAGCAATAAACAGCTATGTTAATCTTTCTAGGGTCAAAATATGTAACAATCCAATGAATTTGACTAATTATATGAGTTCGGGATAAATTTGGAGTGTTTAGACAACACTTGAACCCTTTTTATCCCAAAACATGCTAAAACCAAGAAAACAGGCTAAAACCGAGAGAAAACATAGATTCGAAGCAGTAAATTGCTTTATTACTCTTTCTAGGGTCAAAATATGTAACAATACAATGCATTTTACTAATTATAAGAGTTTGGTTTGAATTTGGAGTGTTTAGACAACACTTAAACCCGTTTTAATCCAAAACAGTATAAAACCGAGAAAACAGGCTAAAACCGAGAGAAAACATAGATTTGAAGGAGTAAACAGCTATGTTACTCTTTCTAGGGTCAAAATATGTAACAATACAACGCATTTTACTAATTATAAGAGTTTGAGTTGTATTTGGAGTGTTTAGACACCACTTTTACCCATTTTTTGTCCAAAACAGGCTAAAACCGAGAAAACATTGGTTCGAAGCAGTAAATTTCTTTGTTACTGTTTCTAAGGTCAGAGTGTGTGACAACCCAATGCATTTGAGTAATAGTAAGAGTTCGGGATGAATTTGGAGTGTTTAGACAACACTTAAACCCGTTTTTTCTCAAAATAGGCTTAAACCGAGAAAACAGGCTAAAACCGAGAGAAACATTGATTTGAAGCAGTAAACAACTATGTTACTCTTTCTAGGGTCAAAATCTGTAACAATCCAATGCATTTGACTAATTGTAAGAGTTCGGGTTGAATTTGGAGTGTTTAGACAACACTTAAACCCGTTTTATCCCAAACAGGCTAAAACCAAGAAAACAGGCTAAAACCGAGAGAAAACATAGATTCGAAGCAGTAAACAGTTATGTCACTCTTTCTAGGGTCACAATATGTAACAATACAATGCATTTTACTAATCATAAGAGTTTGGGTTGAATTTGGAGTGTTTAGACAACACATTTACCCATTTTTCCCAAAAGAGGCTAAAACCGAGAAAACATTGATTTGAAACAGTAAATTGCTTTGTTACTGTTTCTAGGGTTAGAATGTGTGACAACCCAATGCATTTGTCTACTTATAAGAGTTCAGAATGAATTTGGAGTGTTTAGACAACACTTAAACCCGTTTTATCCCAAAATAGGCTTAAACCGAGATAACAGGCTAAAACCGAGAGAAACATTGATTTGAAGCAATAAACAGCTATGTTACTCTTTCTAGGGTAAAAATATGTAACAATACAATGCATTTGACTAATTATAAGAATTCGGGTTAAATTTGGAGTGTTTAGACAACACTTAAACCCGTTTTCTCCCAAAACAGGCTAAAACCGAGAGAGAACATAGATTTGAAGCAGTAAACAGCTATGTCACTCTTTCTAGGGTCACAATATGTAATAATACAATGCATTTTACTAATTATAAGAGTTTGTGTTGAATTTGGAGTGTTTAGACACCACATTTACCCATTTTTCCCAAAATACGCTAAAACCAAGAAAACATTGATTTGAAGCAGTAAATTGCTTTGTTACTGTTTCTCGGGTTAGAATGTGTGACAACCCAATGCATTTGTGTACTTGTAAGAGTTTGGGATGAATTTGGAGTGTTTAGACAACACTTAAACCCGTTTTATCCCAAAATAGGCTTAAACCGAGAAAACAAGCTAAAACCGAGAGAAACATTGATTTGAAGCAATAAAAAGCTATGTTACTCTTTCTAGGGTAAAAATATGTAACAATACAATGCATTTGACTAATTATAAGAGTTCGGGTTAAATTTGGAGTGTTTAGACAACACTTAAACCCGTTTTCTCCCAAAACAGGCTAAAACCGAGAAAACAGGCTAAAACCGAGAGAAACATTGATTTGAAGCAATAAACAGCTATGTTACTCTTTCTAGGGTAAAATATGTAATAATCCAATGCAGTTGACTAATTATAAGAGTTTGGGTTGAATTTGGAGTGTTTAGACACCACTTTGACCCATTTTTCCCAAAACAGGCTAAAATCGAGAAAACATTGGTTGGAAGCAGTAAATTTCTTTGTTACTGTTTCTAAGGTCAGAGTGTGTGACAACCCAATGCATTTGAGTAATAGTAAGAGTTCGGGATGAATTTGGAGTGTTTAGACAACACTTAAACCCGTTTTTTCCCAAAATAGGCTTAAACCGAGAAAACAGGCTAAAACCGAGAGAAACATTGATTTGAAGCAATAAACAGCTATGTTACTCTTTCTAGGGTAAAAATATGTAATAATCCAATGCAGTTGACTAATTATAAGAGTTTGGGTTGAATTTGGAGTGTTTAGACACCACTTTGACCCATTTTTCCCAAAACAGGCTAAAACCGAGAAAACATTGGTTGGAAGCAGTAAATTTCTTTGTTACTGTTTCTAAGGTCAGAGTGTGTGACAACCCAATGCATTTGACTAATTGTAAGAGTTCGGAATGAATTTGGAGTGTTTAGACAACACTTAAACCCGTTTTATCCCAAAATAGGCTTAAACCGAGAAAACAGGCTAAAACCGAGAGAAACATTGATTTGAAGCAATAAACAGCTATGTTACTCTTTCTAGGGTAAAAATATGTAATAATCCAATGCAGTTGACTAATTATAAGAGTTTGGGTTGAATTTGGAGTGTTTAGACACCACTTTGACCCATTTTTCCCAAAACAGGCTAAAACCGAGAAAACATTGGTTGGAAGCAGTAAATTTCTTTGTTACTGTTTCTAAGGTCAGAGTGTGTGACAACCCAATGCATTTGACTAATTGTAAGAGTTCGGAATGAATTTGGAGTGTTTAGACAACACTTAAACCCGTTTTATCCCAAAATAGGCTTAAACCGAGAAAACAGGCTAAAACCGAGAGAAACATTGATTTGAAGCAATAAACAGCTATGTTAATCTTTCTAGGGTCAAAATATGTAACAATCCAATGAATTTGACTAATTATATGAGTTCGGGATAAATTTGGAGTGTTTAGACAACACTTGAACCCTTTTTATCCCAAAACATGCTAAAACCAAGAAAACAGGCTAAAACCGAGAGAAAACATAGATTCGAAGCAGTAAATTGCTTTGTTACTCTTTCTAGCGTCAAAATATGTAACAATACAATGCATTTTACTAATTATAAGAGTTTGGTTTGAATTTGGAGTGTTTAGACAACACTTAAACCCGTTTTAATCCAAAACAGTATAAAACCGAGAAAAGAGGCTAAAACCGAGAGAAAACATAGATTTGAAGGAGTAAACAGCTATGTTACTCTTTCTAGGGTCAAAATATGTAACAATACAATGCATTTTACTAATTATAAGAGTTTGAGTTGTATTTGGAGTGTTTAGACACCACTTTTACCCATTTTTTGTCCAAAACAGGCTAAAACCGAGAAAACATTGGTTCGAAGCAGTAAATTTCTTTGTTACTGTTTCTAAGGTCAGAGTGTGTGACAACCCAATGCATTTGAGTAATAGTAAGAGTTCGGGATGAATTTGGAGTGTTTAGACAACACTTAAACCCGTTTTTTCCCAAAATAGGCTTAAACCGAGAAAACAGGCTAAAACCGAGAGAAACATTGATTTGAAGCAGTAAACAACTATGTTACTCTTTCTAGGGTCAAAATCTGTAACAATCCAATGCATTTGACTAATTGTAAAAGTTCGGGTTGAATTTGGAGTGTTTAGACAACACTTAAACCCGTTTTATCCCAAACAGGCTAAAACCAAGAAAACAGGCTAAAACCGAGAGAAAACATAGATTCGAAGCAGTAAACAGTTATGTCACTCTTTCTAGGGTCACAATATGTAACAATACAATGCATTTTACTAATCATAAGAGTTTGGGTTGAATTTGGAGTGTTTAGACAACACATTTACCCATTTTTCCCAAAAGAGGCTAAAACCGAGAAAACATTGATTTGAAACAGTAAATTGCTTTGTTACTGTTTCTAGGGTTAGAATGTGTGACAACCCAATGCATTTGTCTACTTATAAGAGTTCAGAATGAATTTGGAGTGTTTAGACAACACTTAAACCCGTTTTATCCCAAAATAGGCTTAAACCGAGATAACAGGCTAAAACCGAGAGAAACATTGATTTGAAGCAATAAACAGCTATGTTACTCTTTCTAGGGTAAAAATATGTAACAATACAATGCATTTGACTAATTATAAGAATTCGGGTTAAATTTGGAGTGTTTAGACAACACTTAAACCCGTTTTCTCCCAAAACAGGCTAAAACCGAGAGAAAACATAGATTTGAAGCAGTAAACAGCTATGTCACTCTTTCTAGGGTCACAATATGTAATAATACAATGCATTTTACTAATTATAAGAGTTTGTGTTGAATTTGGAGTGTTTAGACACCACATTTACCCATTTTTCCCAAAATACGCTTAAACCAAGAAAACATTGATTTGAAGCAGTAAATTGCTTTGTTACTGTTTCTCGGGTTAGAATGTGTGACAACCCAATGCATTTGTGTACTTGTAAGAGTTTGGGATGAATTTGGAGTGTTTAGACAACACTTAAACCCGTTTTATCCCAAAATAGGCTTAAACCGAGAAAACAAGCTAAAACCGAGAGAAACATTGATTTGAAGCAATAAAAAGCTATGTTACTCTTTCTAGGGTAAAAATATGTAACAATACAATGCATTTGACTAATTATAAGAGTTCGGGTTAAATTTGGAGTGTTTAGACAACACTTAAACCCGTTTTCTCCCAAAACAGGCTAAAACCGAGAAAACAGGCTAAAACCGAGAGAAA
The DNA here is from genome assembly GCF_030686135.1 of Camelina sativa. Lineage (NCBI taxonomy): Eukaryota > Viridiplantae > Streptophyta > Magnoliopsida > Brassicales > Brassicaceae > Camelina > Camelina sativa. The sequence continues at coordinate 21,732,910 of NC_141880.1, read as the reverse complement.
CATTGATTTGAAGCAATAAACAGCTATGTTACTCTTTCTAGGGTAAAAATATGTAATAATCCAATGCAGTTGACTAATTATAAGAGTTTGGGTTGAATTTGGAGTGTTTAGACACCACTTTGACCCATTTTTCCCAAAACAGGCTAAAACCGAGAAAACATTGGTTGGAAGCAGTAAATTTCTTTGTTACTGTTTCTAAGGTCAGAGTGTGTGACAACCCAATGCATTTGAGTAATAGTAAGAGTTCGGGATGAATTTGGAGTGTTTAGACAACACTTAAACCCGTTTTTTCCCAAAATAGGCTTAAACCGAGAAAACAGGCTAAAACCGAGAGAAACATTGATTTGAAGCAGTAAACAACTATGTTACTCTTTCTAGGGTCAAAATCTGTAACAATCCAATGCATTTGACTAATTGTAAAAGTTCGGGTTGAATTTGGAGTGTTTAGACAACACTTAAACCCGTTTTATCCCAAACAGGCTAAAACCAAGAAAACAGGCTAAAACCGAGAGAAAACATAGATTCGAAGCAGTAAACAGTTATGTCACTCTTTCTAGGGTCACAATATGTAACAATACAATGCATTTTACTAATCATAAGAGTTTGGGTTGAATTTGGAGTGTTTAGACAACACATTTACCCATTTTTCCCAAAAGAGGCTAAAACCGAGAAAACATTGATTTGAAACAGTAAATTGCTTTGTTACTGTTTCTAGGGTTAGAATTGTAAGACTTTGTAGAATAAAGAAGAGAATCAAGAGATTGATGAGAGATATCGGTAGACAAAGAGAATGAGGAAGAAGAAAAGATTAGGTTATTGTTCCATAAGAATACATATTACAATGTAGGCTAAAGCCTATATATATCAAGGGAAAATTAGGGCTACACCCTCTACCAACCGATCGTATAAGTGATAGGGACAAGGAGAGAGATAGAACTAATCCCAACGGTGATAGTGACCCGTCCTAGTCTCCTTAAACACAACATAACCCGTGACTCCACTTGTTCCTCCTCTCTAACGGCTACAAGCGACATTCTAGATCCTTCTCATGGGCCTAAGGAGAGCAGGCCTCCTCATTGTCTTTACACACTTACATGACTCGGCCTTATTGCTTGGTTGTACGGACGGCCCCATAATTGTACGGACGGCCATGGCTGCCTTAGGCTTATTCTCTTGATCAATACTCCCCCTCAAGCTTAGCCGAGTGAAATGGCTAAGCTTGGAACCCGTGAAGCAGCACCTCATTAAAAACCTTGACTTAGAAAACCTCATGGGACAAAACCAAGTCAAGGGAAAAAGAGTGTGCTGTCCACGGATTAGGGAAGCTTGATCATGGCCGTGTAATGTCTACAAGTCCAAGTTTGCTGTAGATGTGATCACAAACCTTGGAGCTTGCAGACTTGGTGAAGATGTCAGCTAGCTGATCTTGACTCCTTGTGTGGCATGGTAACACCACTCCTTCTTCAATCTTCTCTCTCACCTTGTGGCAATCGCTTTCTATGTGCTTGGTCCTCTCATGAAAGACTGAGTTTGTGGCAATGTGGATAGCCGCTTCATTGTCGCAGTGCATGGTCATGGGCTGCTTTGTCTCGATGCCTAAGTCCTTGAGTAGGCCCTTCAGCCATGTCATCTCGTTAGTGAGCTTCCTCATAGCTCTATACTCGGCCTCGGCGCTAGAGCATGAAACCACCTTTTGTTTCTTAGACCTCCATGTAACCAAGTTGCCTCCAACAAACGTGCAGTACCCAGTGGTGGATCTCCTATCCAGCCTGTCGCCATTGTAATCCGCATCACAATAGCCAACGATTTCGGTGTTGTCATTCTTGCCCATCCAAATACCTTGACCCGGACTGCCCTTGAGATAGCTTAGGATCCTTTCGACTTGACTCCATTGGTACTTGCTTGGTGCCTTCATATGTTGGCTAACCTGATTCACAGCATAGGATATGTCAGGTCGTGTGATAGTAAGGTATATCAGCTTACCTACAAGCCGGCGGTAGCGTGTGACGTCTAAGAATGGCTCGTCCATTGGTTCCTTAGGTCGGCCTTCTTTTGCCCGTAAGCTCTCCCCCTTTCGCTTGAGCTGGTAATCTTCATCAAGGGGCGTAGCAACCGGAGACACACCAAGCTTGCCAGTCTCCTCTAACAAGTCAAGAGTATACTTGCGTTGTGAGAGGAAGAGTCCTTCCGGTGAGCGACAAATCTCAATACCAAGAAAGTATTTGAGTTCCCCAAGGTCCTTGATGTCAAATACCGACTTGAGAGAGTCCTTGGTGTCCTGAATGGCCGCCTTATCATCACCAGTCACGATGATGTCGTCGACGTATATGAGCACCACCACCCAACCAATAGAGGTGCGACGCGTGAAGAGAGTATGATCAGCCTCCGATCGCGTAAAACCATCAGTCTTGAGAGTGGAGCTTAGTTTGTGGTACCACGCTCGTGGGGACTGCTTAAGGCCATAGATGGCCTTACGTAGCCTCAAGACTTTTCCCGGTGTAACCATGTCTTCAAGGCCGGGAGGAGGCGTCATGTACACTTCTTCATCAAGTTCACCTTGAAGGAAGGCGTTCTTCACATCCATCTGCCATAAGTCCCATGAGAGGTTGACAGCAAGAGACAGCACAACCCGAACCGTATGGAGCTTGGCCACGGGTGCAAAGGTGTCCGTGTAGTCCGCGCCATAGGTTTGGGTGAAGCCACGGGCCACTAACCTGGCTTTATGCCGTTCAATGTCACCATTGCTCAAATACTTTATGGTAAACACCCATTTGGAGCTAACTGCCCGCTTGCCTTGAGGAAGATCCGATTCGTCCCACGTATGATTCCGGATCATGGCGCCAGTTTCATCCTTGACCGCATCTAACCAACCTTGATGTTCCTTGGCTTCATCATATGTCTGCGGGATCCAATTGGCGTCCACTTGGCCGAAGAAAGCTTGGTGATCAGCAGGTAACAGCTCAAGGGAACAAACGGACTGAATGGGATGAGCGACAGCTTGGCTGTTGTAATAGACACGCTTGTTCTTCCAAGTGGAGGGATCCGATCGAGGTCTGGTGCTCCGACGCAGGACTGGTGCCGGAAGTGGATCCACGCTAGGCAACACGGTGGACGTACCGTCCGTAGGAGCCGTCTCCGTGTTTTCCTCGGTAGAGGCCGCCGCCGGAGCATGCGTGTCCGTTGTAGGGCCAGGGACGAGAACACCGGTTATGGGTAGGCCAGACTCGAGAGATTCACCATCTTGGGCTGAACCATTGTCATTTGCATCTCCTTGGTCAGACCCACCATCGGTAGAAATTTGACTTAGTGTTGGCCGCACGGCACCCGTTGGTGGAGATGGGTTGCCAAGGTGATCAAGAAGGAACCGTAGACTCGAAGCTCGGTCATTAGGTGAGTGAGAGAGATCTTTAAGGCTGTTCCAATCCCTCTTGTCATGGTAGCCCACATGTTCTAGAAACCGGACATCTCGAGAGACATATAGTCGACTTGTGGCCGGATCATAACATTTGTACCCCTTTTGTGTGGTGGAGTAGCCAATGAACATACACTTTGTACTTTTGGCATCCAGCTTACTCCTTTGTTCTCCTGGTACTAACACAAAACAAATACAGCCGAAAACTCGTAAGTGATCAAGAGATGGTTTAAATTTGTTTAGTACTTCAAATGGAGATAAGTCATGAAGAACTCTAGTTGGTGTTCGGTTGATTAGGTAGCATGCAGTCATCACGGCATCACCCCAATATTGTTTAGGAACACTCGAATGGAACATGATTGCCCGCGCCACTTCCATGAGGTGCCGGTTCTTCCTCTCGGCCACACCATTTTGTTGTGGCGTGTAGGGACAACTAGTTTGATGAAGAATGCCATGCTTGGAGAGATGTTCTTTGAACTTGCAACTTGTGTATTCCCCCCCATTATCAGACCTAAGTACCTTAAGTTTAGCATTGAAGTGATTAGTCACATAATTTTGAAAATTGATAAAGGCATCAAATACTCTATCTTTAGATGGCAACAAGGTAATCCAAGTGTATTTTGATTTTTCATCAATAAAAGTCACAAAATACTTGTTATTATCTCTAGATAGGCATGGTGATGTCCAAACATCTGAGTGAACTAAATCAAAACAATTCTCATAAATAGTAGTTGACTTAGGAAAGATAGACTTGCAATGTTTTCCAAGAATACAAGGTTCACAAGTAGAATTATCAAAAGAAATATTAGGAAACATCAACCCTAAAGCACGTGAATGTGGGTGGCCTAGCCTAGCATGCCACACCATATTCGAATCAACAACAAAACAAGACTTAGTAGAGGATAAATTTGGATCGGTTTTCTCTAGGACATAGAGATCTCCACTCCCTTGCCCTTCTCCAAGAACCTTTCCAGTCTCAATATCCTGAAAATAAACATTGTTAGGACCAAAGATTGCATAACAATTCAAATCATTTGTGGTCCTCTTAACCGATAGTAAATTGGAGGTAAAGGTAGGCATAAAGAAAGCTTTTGAGGTTTTATCAAATAGTTTCAAGTCCCCTATTCCCTTTACTGGTATTTGTTCTCCATTTGCAATAACAACATTTCCTAAGGCCGGTTTTATGTTGTCAATTAAACTAGGGTTACTAATCATATGATGTGAGGCTCCCGAGTCAATAACAAGCGATTTGCTAGGCCTAGAAGTAAAGAAAGAGATACCAGACTCCTTGAGTGAAGCAATGGAGCGGATGAGAGCCTCAAGGTCTGACTTCCTCACCACATCTCCGTAGGCTGCGGTCATGGCCACCTCATCTCCCTGCTTTGATGATCCGGCTCCTTTATCGCTAACCGCTTCCTTTGAGAGGTTGGCTTTGAACTTGGCCGGCTTGAGATGAGGATGGAGAACCCAGCACTTGTCTTTCAGATGACCCCGCTTCTTGCAGTGGTCGCACACCAACAACTTCCTCTCCTCTTGCTTGTACATTCCTTTGTTGGCCGAAGCAAGCTCCCCCTTACCGCTAAACAAATCAAGGGATCCTTGCTCTTTCTGAATTTGGGAGCAAATATCTTCAAAGGAGGGGAGCTTCTCTGCCCTTAGGATGTGCTTCAAGAGGTCGTTGAAGGACGGGTTCAAGGTAAGTAGGAGTCCGAAGACTTTGTCTTGCTCCTTTCTTTCGTTTAGCACACTTGCCTCAAGTGTACTTGGCCGCAACATGTCAAGCTCGGACCATAGTGCACGGAACTTACCAAGATGCTTAGTGAACTCCACATCATCTTGGTTAAGATCATTTATGGCCTTCTTGACCTCAAAGACTCTAGTCATGTTAGAGACATTACCATACACGCCTTTAAGTGTTTCCCACAGTTCCTTGGCCGTCTCGCAATATGAGTAGGCCTCAAGGATAGGCGTGTCCAGAGAGTTTTGGAGAACAGATAGGACAACTTGGTCTTCTTGGAACCATTTGGCCTTCCTCTCGCTCTCTTCCTCCGCTTCCGCCTCGGAAGCGTCCTCTCCTTTGGGGTTTTTCTTTGGGACATAGTCGGACTCGACATGACTCCAAAGGCCACGACCTCCAAGGGCGGTTCTTGTGGTTCTTGTCCACAGCAAGTAGTTTGTCCCCTTTAGGACAACCGGTGAAACAATGGGCTTGGCGTTTTCCATGGTCGGATTTCTATGGACCGATGGGTAAAGCTTTTACCCGGAGAATAAAAGAGATGCGAGTAAGAAGAAACGAAGATAAGGAGACTAGAGTGTAGAAATGAGTAGGAGAATGAGATTAGACTGTAGAGAATCGAAGAACTTGCTCTGATACCATGTAAGACTTTGTAGAATAAAGAAGAGAATCAAGAGATTGATGAGAGATATCGGTAGACAAAGAGAATGAGGAAGAAGAAAAGATTAGGTTATTGTTCCATAAGAATACATATTACAATGTAGGCTAAAGCCTATATATATCAAGGGAAAATTAGGGCTACACCCTCTACCAACCGATCGTATAAGTGATAGGGACAAGGAGAGAGATAGAACTAATCCCAACGGTGATAGTGACCCGTCCTAGTCTCCTTAAACACAACATAACCCGTGACTCCACTTGTTCCTCCTCTCTAACGGCTACAAGCGACATTCTAGATCCTTCTCATGGGCCTAAGGAGAGCAGGCCTCCTCATTGTCTTTACACACTTACATGACTCGGCCTTATTGCTTGGTTGTACGGACGGCCCCATAATTGTACGGACGGCCATGGCTGCCTTAGGCTTATTCTCTTGATCAATAAGAATGTGTGACAACCCAATGCATTTGTCTACTTATAAGAGTTCAGAATGAATTTGGAGTGTTTAGACAACACTTAAACCCGTTTTATCCCAAAATAGGCTTAAACCGAGATAACAGGCTAAAACCGAGAGAAACATTGATTTGAAGCAATAAACAGCTATGTTACTCTTTCTAGGGTAAAAATATGTAACAATACAATGCATTTGACTAATTATAAGAATTCGGGTTAAATTTGGAGTGTTTAGACAACACTTAAACCCGTTTTCTCCCAAAACATGCTAAAACCGAGAGAAAACATAGATTTGAAGCAGTAAACAGATATGTCACTCTTTCTAGGGTCACAATATGTAATAATACAATGCATTTTACTAATTATAAGAGTTTGTGTTGAATTTGGAGTGTTTAGACACCACATTTACCCATTTTTCCCAAAATACGCTAAAACCAAGAAAACATTGATTTGAAGCAGTAAATTGCTTTGTTACTGTTTCTCGGGTTAGAATGTGTGACAACCCAATGCATTTGTGTACTTGTAAGAGTTTGGGATGAATTTGGAGTGTTTAGACAACACTTAAACCCGTTTTATCCCAAAATAGGCTTAAACCGAGAAAACAAGCTAAAACCGAGAGAAACATTGATTTGAAGCAATAAAAAGCTATGTTACTCTTTCTAGGGTAAAAATATGTAACAATACAATGCATTTGACTAATTATAAGAGTTCGGGTTAAATTTGGAGTGTTTAGACAACACTTAAACCCGTTTTCTCCCAAAACAGGCTAAAACCGAGAAAACAGGCTAAAACCGAGAGAAAACATAGATTTGAAGCAGTAAAAAGCTATGTCACTCTTTCTAGGGTAAAAATATGTATCAATCCAGTGCATTTGACTAATTATAAGAGTTTGGGTTGAATTTTGAGTGTTCAGACACCACTTTTACCCATTTTTCCCAAAACAGGCTAAAACCGAGAAAACATTGATTCGAAGCAGTAAATTGCTTTGTTACTGTTTCTAAGGTCAGAATGTTAGAATTGCGGAAATGATCTAAGTAGAGTTGAGAGACTAAACAAGAAAAGAGAATGATGAATCGAAAAAAGACTTAATTAGTGTATTTCATATGTTTGTTACATAACTATATATAGAGGGACATTGACTATGTAGCTGTTGGTGATACAAAAGGAAGGAGAGAGTTCATAGTACAATCGGCCTTAATGATGAAAGTGACATCTCCTTCCCTTGGTCGACTCGCTTCCACTTGCTCCCAAGGTAGACATGTGAGTTCCTAGATATTTTGCTCTCCTCTCTTCTAGATCCTTCTTTCCATTGGCTTCAATATTGATCAAGGCCTTCTCTTCTTATTTATCAAACTGAACCATGGCCTAAACGCCTAAGCCGTACGGACGCTGGAACGGACATTCGTACGGACGTGCGTACGGTCGGTCTTGTTCTCAAGCTCTAGATCAATACAGAATGTGTGACAACCCAATGCATTTGACTAATTGTAAGAGTTCGGGATGAATTTGGAGTGTTTAGACAACACTTAAACCCGTTTTATCCCAAAATAGGCTTAAACCGAGAAAACAGGCTAAAACCGAGAGAAACATTGATTTGAAGCAGTAAACAACTATGTTACTCTTTCTAGAGTCAAAATATGTAACAATCCAATGCATTTGACTAATTATAAGAGTTTGCATTGAATTTGGAGTTTTAGACAACACTTAAACCCGTTTTATCCCAAAACAAACTAAAACCGAGAAAACAGGCTAAAACCGAGAGAAAACATAGATTCGAAGCAGTAAACAGCAATGTTACTCTTTCTAGGGTCAAAATATGTAACAATACAATGCATTTTACTAATTATAAGAGTTTTGGCTGAATTTGGAGTGTTTAGACACCACTTTTACCCATTTTTTACCCAAAACAGGCTAAAACCGAGAAAACATTGATTCGAAGCTGTAAATTGATTTGTTAGTGTTTCTAGGGTCAGATGTGTGACAACCCAATGTATTTGACTAATTGTAAGATTTCGGGATGAATTTGGAGTGTTTAAACAACACTTAAACCCGTTTTATCCCAAAATAGGCTTAAACCGAGAAACCGGCTAAAACCGAGAGAAACATTGATTTGAAGCAATAAACAGCTATGTTACTCTTTCTAGGGTCAAAATATGTAACAATCCAATGCATTTGACTAATTATAAGAGTTTTGGTTGAATTTGGAGTTTTAGACAACACTTAAACCCGTTTTATCCCAAAACAGGCTACAACCGAGAGAAAACATAGTTTCGAAGCAGTAAACAGATATGTTACTCTTTCTAGGGTCAAAATTTGTAACAATACAATGCATTTTACTAATTATAACAGTTTGGGTTGAATTTGGAGTGTTTAGACACCACTTTTACCCATTTTTTGCCCAAAACAGGCTAAAACCGAGAAAACATTGATTCGAAGCTGTAAATTGATTTGTTACTGTTTCTAGGGTCAGAATGTGTGACAACCCAATGCAATTGACTAATTGTAAGAGTTCGGGATGAATTTGGAGTCTTTAGAAAACACTTAAACCCCTTTTATCCCAAAATAGGCTTAAACCAAGAAAACAGGCTAAAACGGAGAGAAACATTGATTTAAAGCAGTAAACAGCTATGTTACTCTTTCTATGGTAAAAATATGTAATAATCCAATGCAGTTGACTAATTATAAGAGTTTGGGTTGAATTTGGAGTGTTTAGACACCACTTTGACCCATTTTTCCCAAAACAGGCTAAAACCGAGAAAACATTAGTTGGAAGCAGTAAATTTCTTTGTTACTGTTTCTAAGGTCAGAGTGTGTGACAACCCAATGCATTTGACTAATTGTAAGAGTTCGGAATGAATTTGGAGTGTTTAGACAACACTTAAACCCGTTTTATCCCAAAATAGGCTTAAACCGAGAAAACAGGCTAAAACCGAGAGAAACATTGATTTGAAGCAATAAACAGCTATGTTAATCTTTCTAGGGTCAAAATATGTAACAATCCAATGAATTTGACTAATTATATGAGTTCGGGATAAATTTGGAGTGTTTAGACAACACTTGAACCCTTTTTATCCCAAAACATGCTAAAACCAAGAAAACAGGCTAAAACCGAGAGAAAACATAGATTCGAAGCAGTAAATTGCTTTGTTACTCTTTCTAGGGTCAAAATATGTAACAATACAATGCATTTTACTAATTATAAGAGTTTGGTTTGAATTTGGAGTGTTTAGACAACACTTAAACCCGTTTTAATCCAAAACAGTATAAAACCGAGAAAACAGGCTAAAACCGAGAGAAAGCATAGATTTGAAGGAGTAAACAGCTATGTTACTCTTTCTAGGGTCAAAATATGTAACAATACAATGCATTTTACTAATTATAAGAGTTTGAGTTGTATTTGGAGTGTTTAGACACCACTTTTACCCATTTTTTGTCCAAAACAGGCTAAAACCGAGAAAACATTGGTTCGAAGCAGTAAATTTCTTTGTTACTGTTTCTAAGGTCAGAGTGTGTGACAACCCAATGCATTTGAGTAATAGTAAGAGTTCGGGATGAATTTGGAGTGTTTAGACAACACTTAAACCCGTTTTTTCCCAAAATAGGCTTAAACCGAGAAAACAGGCTAAAACCGAGAGAAACATTGATTTGAAGCAGTAAACAACTATGTTACTCTTTCTAGGGTCAAAATCTGTAACAATCCAATGCATTTGACTAATTGTAAGAGTTCGGGTTGAATTTGGAGTGTTTAGACAACACTTAAACCCGTTTTATCCCAAACAGGCTAAAACCAAGAAAACAGGCTAAAACCGAGAGAAAACATAGATTCGAAGCAGTAAACAGTTATGTCACTCTTTCTAGGGTCACAATATGTAACAATACAATGCATTTTACTAATCATAAGAGTTTGGGTTGAATTTGGAGTGTTTAGACAACACATTTACCCATTTTTCCCAAAAGAGGCTAAAACCGAGAAAACAATTATTTGAAACAGTAAATTGCTTTGTTACTGTTTCTAGGGTTAGAATGTGTGACAACCCAATGCATTTGTCTACTTATAAGAGTTCAGGATGAATTTGGAGTGTTTAGACAACACTTAAACCCGTTTTATCCCAAAATAGGCTTAAACCGAGATAACAGGCTAAAACCGAGAGAAACATTGATTTGAAGCAATAAACAGCTATGTTACTCTTTCTAGGGTAAAAATATGTAACAATACAATGCATTTGACTAATTATAAGAATTCGGGTTAAATTTGGAGTGTTTAGACAACACTTAAACCCGTTTTCTCCCAAAACAGGCTAAAACCGAGAGAAAACATAGATTTGAAGCAGTAAACAGCTATGTCACTCTTTCTAGGGTCACAATATGTAATAATACAATGCATTTTACTAATTATAAGAGTTTGTGTTGAATTTGGAGTGTTTAGACACCACATTTACCCATTTTCCCCAAAATACGCTAAAACCAAGAAAACATTGATTTGAAGCAGTAAATTGCTTTGTTACTGTTTCTCGGGTTAGAATGTGTGACAACCCAATGCATTTGTGTACTTGTAAGAGTTTGGGATGAATTTGGAGTGTTTAGACAACACTTAAACCCGTTTTATCCCAAAATAGGCTTAAACCGAGAAAACAAGCTAAAACCGAGAGAAACATTGATTTGAAGCAATAAAAAGCTATGTTACTCTTTCTAGGGTAAAAATATGTAACAATACAATGCATTTGACTAATTATAAGAGTTCGGGTTAAATTTGGAGTGTTTAGACAACACTTAAACCCGTTTTATCCCAAAACAGGCTAAAACCGAGAAAACAGGCTAAAACCGAGAGAAAACATAGATTTGAAGCAGTAAAAAGCTATGTCACTCTTTCTAGGGTAAAAATATGTATCAATCAAGTGCATTTGACTAATTATAAGAGTTTGGGTTGAATTTTGAGTGTTCAGACACCACTTTTACCCATTTTTCCCAAAACAGGCTAAAACCGAGAAAACATTGATTCGAAGCAGTAAATTGCTTTGTTACTGTTTCTAAGGTCAGAATGTTAGAATTGCGGAAATGATCTAAGTAGAGTTGAGAGACTAAACAAGAAAAGAGAATGATGAATCGAAAAAAGACTTAATTAGTGTATTTCATATGTTTGTTACATAACTATATATAGAGGGACATTGACTATGTAGCCGTTGGTGATACAAAAGGAAGGAGAGAGTTCATAGTACAATCGGCCTTAATGATGAAAGTGACATCTCCTTCCCTTGGTCGACTCGCTTCCACTTGCTCCCAAGGTAGACATGTGACTTCCTAGATATTTTGCTCTCCTCTCTTCTAGATCCTTCTTTCCATGGGCTTCAATATTGATTCAAGGCCTTCTCTTCTTATTTATCAAACCGAACCATGGCCTAAACGCCTAAGCCGTACGGACGCTGGTACGGACATTCGTACGGACGTGCGTACGGCCGGTCTTGTTCTCAAGCTGTAGATCAAATCAGAATGTGTGACAACCCAATGCATTTGACTAATTGTAAGAGTTCGGGATGAATTTGGAGTGTTTAGACAACACTTAAACCCGTTTTATCCCAAAATAGGCTTAAACCGAGAAAACAGGCTAAAACCGAGAGAAACATTGATTTGAAGCAGTAAACAACTATGTTACTCTTTCTAGGGTCAAAATATGTAACAATCCAATGCATTTGACTAATTATAAGAGTTTGCATTGAATTTGGAGTTTTAGACAACACTTAAACCCGTTTTATCCCAAAACAAGCTAAAACCGAGAAAACAGGCTAAAACCGAGAGAAAACATAGATTCGAAGCAGTAAACAGCTATGTTACTCTTTCTAGGGTCAAAATAAGTAACAATACAATGCATTTTACTAATTATAAGAGTTTGGGCTGAATTTGGAGTGTTTAGACACCACTTTTACCCATTTTTTACCCAAAACAGGCTAAAACCGAGAAAACATTGATTCGAAGCTGTAAATTGATTTGTTAGTGTTTCTAGGGTCAGATGTGTGACAACCCAATGCATTTGACTAATTGTAAGATTTCGGGATGAATTTGGAGTGTTTAAACAACAGTTAAACCCGTTTTATCCCAAAATAGGCTTAAACCGAGAAACCGGCTAAAACCGAGAGAAACATTGATTTGAAGCAATAAACAGCTATGTTACTCTTTCTAGGGTCAAAATATGTAACAATTCAATGCATTTGACTAATTATAAGAGTTTGGGTTGAATTTGGAGTGTTTAGACAACACTTAAACCCGTTTTATCCCAAAACAGGCTAAAACCGAGAGAAAACATAGATTCGAAGCAGTAAACAGATATGTTACTCTTTCTAGGGTCAAAATTTGTAACAATACAATGCATTTTACTAATTATAACAGTTTGGGTTGAATTTGGAGTGTTTAGACACCACTTTTACCCATTTTTTGTCCAAAACAGGCTAAAACCGAGAAAACATTGATTCGAAGCTGTAAATTGATTTGTTACTGTTTATAGGTCAAAATGTGTGACAACCCAATGCAATTGACTAATTGTAAGAGTTCGGGATGAATTTGGAGTGTTTAGACAACAGTTAAACCCCTTTTATCCCAAAATAGGCTTAAACCGAGAAAACAGGCTAAAACGGAGAGAAACATTGATTTGAAGCAATAAACAGCTATGTTACTCTTTCTAGGGTAAAAATATGTAACAATACAATGCATTTGACTAAATATAAGAGTTCGGGTTAAATTTGGAGTGTTTAGACAACACTTAAACCCGTTTTCTCCCAAAACAGGCTAAAACCGAGAGAAAACATAGATTCGAAGCAGTAAATTGTTTTGTTACTCTTTCTAGGGTCAAAATATGTAACAATACAATGCATTTTACTAATTATAAGAGTTTGGTTTGAATTTGGAGTGTTTAGACAACACTTAAACCCGTTTTAATCCAAAACAGTATAAAACCGAGAAAACAGGCTAAAACCGAGAGAAAACATAGATTTGAAGGAGTAAACAGCTATGTTACTCTTTCTAGGGTCAAAATATGTAACAATACAATGCATTTTACTAATTATAAGAGTTTGGGTTGTATTTGGAGTGTTTAGACACCACTTTTACCCATTTTTTGTCCAAAACAGGCTAAAACCGAGAAAACATTGGTTCGAAGCAGTAAATTTCTTTGTTACTGTTTCTAAGGTCAGAGTGTGTGACAACCCAATGCATTTGAGTAATAGTAAGAGTTCGGGATGAATTTGGAGTGTTTAGACAACACTTAAACCCGTTTTTTCCCAAAATAGGCTTAAACCGAGAAAATAGGCTAAAACCGAGAGAAACATTGATTTGAAGCAGTAAACAACTATGTTACTCTTTCTAGGGTCAAAATATGTAACAATCCAATGCATTTGACTAATTGTAAGAGTTCGGGTTGAATTTGGAGTGTTTAGACAACACTTTGACCCGTTTTATCCCAAAACAGGCTAAAACCGAGAAAACAGGCTAAAACCGAGAGAAAACATAGATTCGAAGCAGTAAACAGTTATGTCACTCTTTCTAGGGTCACAATATGTAACAATACAATGCACTTTACTAATCATAAGAGTTTGGGTTGAATTTGGAGTGTTTAGACAACACATTTACCCATTTTTCCCAAAAGAGGCTAAAACCGAGAAAACATTGATTCGAAACAGTAAATTGCTTTGTTACTGTTTCTAGGGTTAGAATGTGTGACAACCCAATGCATTTGTCTACTTATAAGAGTTCGGGATGAATTTGGAGTCTTTAGACAACACTTAAACCCCTTTTATCCCAAAATAGGCTTAAACCAAGAAAACAGGCTAAAACGGAGAGAAACATTGATTTAAAGCAGTAAACAGCTATGTTACTCTTTCTATGGTAAAAATATGTAATAATCCAATGCAGTTGACTAATTATAAGAGTTTGGGTTGAATTTGGAGTGTTTAGACACCACTTTGACCCATTTTTCCCAAAACAGGCTAAAACCGAGAAAACATTGGTTGGAAGCAGTAAATTTCTTTGTTACTGTTTCTAAGGTCAGAGTGTGTGACAACCCAATGCATTTGACTAATTGTAAGAGTTCGGAATGAATTTGGAGTGTTTAGACAACACTTAAACCCGTTTTATCCCAAAATAGGCTTAAACCGAGAAAACAGGCTAAAACCGAGAGAAACATTGATTTGAAGCAATAAACAGCTATGTTAATCTTTCTAGGGTCAAAATATGTAACAATCCAATGAATTTGACTAATTATATGAGTTCGGGATAAATTTGGAGTGTTTAGACAACACTTGAACCCTTTTTATCCCAAAACATGCTAAAACCAAGAAAACAGGCTAAAACCGAGAGAAAACATAGATTCGAAGCAGTAAATTGCTTTGTTACTCTTTCTAGGGTCAAAATATGTAACAATACAATGCATTTTACTAATTATAAGAGTTTGGTTTGAATTTGGAGTGTTTAGACAACACTTAAACCCGTTTTAATCCAAAACAGTATAAAACCGAGAAAACAGGCTAAAACCGAGAGAAAGCATAGATTTGAAGGAGTAAACAGCTATGTTACTCTTTCTAGGGTCAAAATATGTAACAATACAATGCATTTTACTAATTATAAGAGTTTGAGTTGTATTTGGAGTGTTTAGACACCACTTTTACCCATTTTTTGTCCAAAACAGGCTAAAACCGAGAAAACATTGGTTCGAAGCAGTAAATTTCTTTGTTACTGTTTCTAAGGTCAGAGTGTGTGACAACCCAATGCATTTGAGTAATAGTAAGAGTTCGGGATGAATTTGGAGTGTTTAGACAACACTTAAACCCGTTTTTTCCCAAAATAGGCTTAAACCGAGAAAACAAGCTAAAACCGAGAGAAACATTGATTTGAAGCAATAAAAAGCTATGTTACTCTTTCTAGGGTAAAAATATGTAACAATACAATGCATTTGACTAATTATAAGAGTTCGGGTTAAATTTGGAGTGTTTAGACAACACTTAAACCCGTTTTCTCCCAAAACAGGCTAAAACCGAGAGAAAACATAGATTCGAAGCAGTAAATTGCTTTGTTACTCTTTCTAGGGTCAAAATATGTAACAATACAATGCATTTTACTAATTATAAGAGTTTGGGTTGAATTTGGAGTGTTTAGACAACACTTAAACCCGTTTTATCCCAAACAGGCTAAAACCAAGAAAACAGGCTAAAACCGAGAGAAAACATAGATTCGAAGCAGTAAACAGTTATGTCACTCTTTCTAGGGTCACAATATGTAACAATACAATGCATTTTACTAATCATAAGAGTTTGGGTTGAATTTGGAGTGTTTAGACAACAAATTTACCCATTTTTCCCAAAAGAGGCTAAAACCGAGAAAACAATTATTTGAAACAGTAAATTGCTTTGTTACTGTTTCTAGGGTTAGAATGTGTGACAACCCAATGCATTTGTCTACTTATAAGAGTTCAGGATGAATTTGGAGTGTTTAGACAACACTTAAACCCGTTTTATCCCAAAATAGGCTTAAACCGAGATAACAGGCTAAAACCGAGAGAAACATTGATTTGAAGCAATAAACAGCTATGTTACTCTTTCTAGGGTAAAAATATGTAACAATACAATGCATTTGACTAATTATAAGAATTCGGGTTAAATTTGGAGTGTTTAGACAACACTTAAACCCGTTTTCTCCCAAAACAGGCTAAAACCGAGAGAAAACATAGATTTGAAGCAGTAAACAGCTATGTCACTCTTTCTAGGGTCACAATATGTAATAATACAATGCATTTTACTAATTATAAGAGTTTGTGTTGAATTTGGAGTGTTTAGACACCACATTTACCCATTTTTCCCAAAATACGCTAAAACCAAGAAAACATTGATTTGAAGCAGTAAATTGCTTTGTTACTGTTTCTCGGGTTAGAATGTGTGACAACCCAATGCATTTGTGTACTTGTAAGAGTTTGGGATGAATTTGGAGTGTTTAGACAACACTTAAACCCGTTTTATCCCAAAATAGGCTTAAACCGAGAAAACAAGCTAAAACCGAGAGAAACATTGATTTGAAGCAATAAAAAGCTATGTTACTCTTTCTAGGGTAAAAATATGTAACAATACAATGCATTTGACTAATTATAAGAGTTCGGGTTAAATTTGGAGTGTTTAGACAACACTTAAACCCGTTTTATCCCAAAACAGGCTAAAACCGAGAAAACAGGCTAAAACCGAGAGAAAACATAGATTTGAAGCAGTAAAAAGCTATGTCACTCTTTCTAGGGTAAAAATTTGTATCAATCCAGTGCATTTGACTAATTATAAGAGTTTGGGTTGAATTTTGAGTGTTCAGACACCACTTTTACCCATTTTTCCCAAAACAGGCTAAAACCGAGAAAACATTGATTCGAAGCAGTAAATTGCTTTGTTACTGTTTCTAAGGTCAGAATGTTAGAATTGCGGAAATGATCTAAGTATAGTTGAGAGACTAAACAAGAAAAGAGAATGATGAATCGAAAAAAGACTTAATTAGTGTATTTCATATGTTTGTTACATAACTATATATAGAGGGACATTGACTATGTAGCCGTTGTAAGTTTGAGAGTAGAGTAATCAAGAGATTATGGAAGAGAGTGAAATCGTGTAAAGAGTGAGGAGAGTGAACGATTGAGAGAGAGAGTGTTGGAGAAAGAGAATAAACTCTTTTCTTACTTCAATTAGAACATACTTACAAACCATATATAGAGCTATACAAAGAGGATATTCTTTCCTAGGGTTCTATGTGCACATTAATGAGAGATAGCGACATCTCCTTATTCCTACATGTGACTAAACCTTTGACTTCCCACTTGCAAGTTGCCTAACGGCTATAATAGAAGGATCTCGATGAAGGGAGATCGTTGGAAGCTCTCCTTAGTGGATTGGGCTTATGAGATACGAGATGGCTTGGTCAGCCCATAGGTTGTCGATCGTACGGACGTCCGTACGGTTGTACGGACGGTGGTGGCCAAGGTGGTGTGCCAAACTCATACTCCCCCTCAAGCTTGACTTAGATGATCAGGCAAGCTTGACAGTCTAGGCACCCACCTCATTAAAAACCTTAGTATAGAAAACCTCATGGGAAAAACTATACATAAGGGAAAAAGAGTGTAGGTGCCTTGTGAAAGACTCATGGCCGAGTGAGGTCTATAAGGCCGAGCTTCGAGTGAATATATTCGCACACTTGGGGACTTGCAGCTTTGGTGAGGATGTCAGCGAGTTGTTCCTTGCTCTCGGTGTGACATGGTAGGACAACTCCAAGCTTGATTTGCTCTCGCACCTTATGACAGTCCACCTCAATATGTTTGGTCCTCTCATGAAACACTGAATTGGTTGCTATGTGAATGGCAGCTTCATTGTCACAATGCATGGTGATAGGACTTGTGATTTCCACTCCTAAATCCTTGAGGAGTGCTTTGAGCCACATTAGTTCAGTTGTGAGTTTGCGCATGGCCCTATACTCGGATTCGGCACTTGAAAGCGATACGACCTTTTGTTTCTTGCTCTTCCATGTGATCAGGTTGCCTCCAAGGAATGTGCAATAGCCAGTTGTGGAGCGACGGTCTCCACGGTCTCCAGCATAGTCAGCGTCGCAATATCCTACCAACTCGGTGTTCTTGTTGCGGCCCATCCAAATGCCTTGTCCCGGTGAGCCCTTGATGTATTTAAGGATTCGGTCGACCATGTTCCAATGATGGACAGTTGGATTGTTCATGTGCTGGCTCACCTGGTTCACAGCAAAGCAAATATCAGGCCGTGTTATAGTTAAATAGATTAACTTACCTACTAGGCGCCGGTAGCGACCAACGTCCTTGTATGGTGCCTGCTCAAGCTCCCCCTGTCCTCCGGCCTTGTAGTTCTCTTCAAGAGGTGATGCCACTGCCTTTGAACCTAATTTTCCTGTCTCATTTAACAAGTCAAGAGCATATTTTCTTTGTGATAGAAATAAACCTTCCTTTGATCTACATATTTCTATCCCAAGAAAATATTTCAACTCTCCAAGGTCCTTAATATCAAAGACTGATTTCAAGAAGGTTTTAGTGTTTTGAATACCTACCGAGTCACTCCCAGTGATGATGATATCATCAACATACACTAGGATGACTACTATACCTTTGGTGCTTGGTGAGGTAAATAGTGTGTGATCAGCCTCGGATTTGCGAAAGCCTTTGTCAAGGAGGATTGTGCTCAGCTTGTGGTACCACGCCCTTGGCGACTGCTTTAGTCCATAGATGGCTTTGTTGAGCTTGAGAACCTTCCCCGGACCAATGGTGTCTTCTAGGCCCGGTGGTGGCCGCATATACACTTCATCTTCGAGCTCGCCTTGTAGGAAGGCGTTCTTCACATCCATTTGCCATAGCTCCCAATCAAGATTTGTGGCAAGAGAGAGAACCACTCGAACAGTGTGAAGTTTGGCCACCGGAGCAAACGTATCAAGATAGTCCTCCCCATACGTTTGCGTGAATCCCCGGGCTACAAGGCGTGCCTTATACCGTTCTATCTCCCCATTGCTCTTATATTTGATTGTGAAGATATACCGAGATGTGACAGCCTTCTTGCCCTTGGGTAAGTCAGCCTCGTCCCATGTGTGATTTTGCACCATGGCCGTATTCTCGGCGGCCACCGCATCTCTCCATACCTTGTGCTGCTTAGCCTCATCATAGGTCTTGGGGATCCAATGCTCATCAATATGGCCAAGAAACACTTGATGCTCTATCGGAAAATGAGCTAAGGTGCACACGGCCTGAATCGGATGAGCAACGGCCATGTTGTTGTAGTACACACGGGTGTTCTTCCAATGACTAGGAGGATACTTGATACGTTGGCTGCGCCTAAGAGGAACTACAGCCCCAGCTTCGGAGTTGGCCCGTCCCGGAGTTATGATTTCCTCAAGCTGTTCGGCCGACTCCTCGGTTGTTTCGGCCGTGATGTCCGCGGGTGACTCCTCATGTTGCTCAGTATGGTCATCGGCATGTATATCAGGATCAGGCTCAGTGAATGGCTCAGATTGTTCTGGTGATGTTGGTCTGGCTGACTCGGTAGAGATCCTATCATTTTCAAGACCTAGCCGCTCAAGAATTACTCGGAGGTTGCGCGTCCGATCAGATGGAGAGTCGGAGAGATTACGGAGCTCATCCCAATTCTTCTCGTCATAAAAACCGTGTGTCTCCATGAACTTGACATCACGAGATACTAGAATTCTCCTTGTTGTAGGTTCATAGCACTTATACCCCTTTTGTGTAGTAGAATAGCCAAGAAACATAGCCTTTGTACTCTTTGCATCAAGCTTGTCTCTTAGCTCACCTGGTCGCAAAACATAGCACACACAACCAAACACTCGTAAGTGATCAAATGTAGGTTTGTCATTAGTTAATACCTCAAATGGAGACACATCCTTTAGAATTTTTGTTGGTGTGCGGTTAATAAGATAACAAGCGGCTAGCACAGCATCTCCCCAAAACCTCTTTGGAACCCTTGTGTGAAACATCATAGACCTTGCTACCTCCATCAGATGCCTATTCTTCCTCTCAGCCACTCCATTTTGTTGTGGTGTGTAAGGACAACTAGTTTGGTGAAGAATTCCATGTTTGGCTAGATATTGCTTAAAGGCATGGCTTGTGTACTCTCCACCATTATCTGATCTCAAAATTTTAATCTTGGCATGAAAGTGGTTAGTGACATAATTTTGAAAATTAGTAAAGGCCTCAAGAACTCTATCCTTAGAGGGAAGCAAAGTTATCCAAGTATATTTTGATTTTTCATCAATAAAAGTCACAAAATATTTTTGATTATCTCTAGATAAGCAAGGAGATGTCCAAACATCAGAATGAATTAAATCAAAACATTTTTCATAAATAGTAATAGATTTAGGAAAAACAGCCTTGCAATGTTTACCAAGAATACAAGCCTCACACTCATCATTTTGAAAAGAAACATTAGGAAATATTAAAGATAAAGCTCTTGTGTGAGGGTGTCCTAGCCTAGCATGTAAAATAGAATCACTAGGTTTCATAATAACCGAATTAAAACAAGATACATTAGAAGATAAGTTCAAGTCCTCAAGCACATAGAGGTCATCCTTGGATCCTCCTTGACCAAGAACCTTACTTGTCTCAATATCCTGAAAATGAACATTGTTAGGACCAAATATAGCATAACAATTTAAATCAGTAGTGGCTCTCTTAACTGATAGCAAGTTAGAAGTAAAGTTTGGCATATAAAATGCCTTAGTCTCCTTATCAAATAGTTTCAAGTTTCCAATGCCTTTAACTGGTACTTTCTCACCATTTGCTATTATCACATTACCATTAGCAGGTTTAATATCACTAATTAGCCTAGAATCACTAATCATGTGATGGGATGCACCAGAATCAACTATGAGGGGTTTAATTTTGTTTGAGGCAAGAAACGCCTTACCGGTGGCCTCTTTGATGGCTTTGATGAGCGCATCAAGGTCGGACCGCCTTACCAGCTCGGACGATGCTGCAGCAAGAGCAGTTCCACTGGTCACTTGTTGAGGTTGCTCAGAGATTGATGACTCCCCCATGGCTACTGCTTGATGAGCTCTCGGTGGTCCTCCGCGGTTTGGTCGTCCACCTCGGATGGTACCCGGCGGTGGTGCTAGATGAGGGTGTAGAATCCAGCAGCGGCTCTTGAAGTGACCAAGCTTCTTACAATGCTCACAAAATGGCGGGTTGTTCTTGTCCTCCGGCTTGTAGTAGCCCTTGTTTGCTGATGCCGTCTCAGCTTTGTTAGCGGTCACAAGTTCTCCCTTGCCGCCAAACAATCCCATGGAGCCATGCTCCTTTTGAATTTGGTTACAGACATCATCAAGGCTAGGGAGCTTGTCCGACCGTAGAATATGCTTGATAAGGTCATTGTAGGAGGGGTTCAAGGTCAAGAGAAGGCCGAACACCTTATCTTGTTCACGCCTCTCATTCAGAATGGCCGGATCTATAGTCGCCGGCCGGAGCATCTCTAGTTCAGCCCAAAGGGACCTAAACTTCCCAAAGTGCTTGGTGAACTCCATGTCTTCTTGGTTGAGGTTGTTGATGGCCCTCTTAATCTCAAAAATTCGGTTTACATTTGTAACATTCCCAAAAACATTCTTGAGAGTGTCCCACAAGTCTTTTGCTGTCTCGCAATAAGAGTAAGCTTCAAGTATAGGTGCATCTAGGGAGTTTTGAATGATAGCTAGGACTCCCTGATCTTCTTGAAACCACTTGTTCTTCTCATCGACAAGATCCTTGCCGTCTTTGGTGGTCTCGCCACTAGGAGCTTCGCTCGTCTCAACATGGGACCAAAGTCCTCGGCCGCATAGGGCTGTCTTTGTGGTTCTAGCCCACAGTAAGTAATTCTCTCCCTTGAGAGTAACTGGAACAATGAGAGTTTTGGTAGTTTCCATGAAAAAAAAGATGAAGAGACCGTTGGTTAGAGCTATTGTCCAACGGTTAAAGAAAGAAGATTCAAGAACAAGAAATTTCAAGAACAAGAAAGAGAATGCGGAAGGGAGTGATGGAGATTTGAGGCAAGAACAGAATCAAATCTGCTCTGATACCATGTAAGTTTGAGAGTAGAGTAATCAAGAGATTATGGAAGAGAGTGAAATCGTGTAAAGAGTGAGGAGAGTGAACGATTGAGAGAGAGAGTGTTGGAGAAAGAGAATAAACTCTTTTCTTACTTCAATTAGAACATACTTACAAACCATATATAGAGCTATACAAAGAGGATATTCTTTCCTAGGGTTCTATGTGCACATTAATGAGAGATAGCGACATCTCCTTATTCCTACATGTGACTAAACCTTTGACTTCCCACTTGCAAGTTGCCTAACGGCTATAATAGAAGGATCTCGATGAAGGGAGATCGTTGGAAGCTCTCCTTAGTGGATTGGGCTTATGAGATACGAGATGGCTTGGTCAGCCCATAGGTTGTCGATCGTACGGACGTCCGTACGGTTGTACGGACGGTGGTGGCCAAGGTGGTGTGCCAAACTCATAGCCGTTGGTGATACAAAAGGAAGGAGAGAGTTCATAGTACAATCGGCCTTAATGATGAAAGTGACATCTCCTTCCCTTGGTCGACTCGCTTCCACTTGCTCCCAAGGTAGACATGTGACTTCCTAGATATTTTGCTCTCCTCTCTTCTAGATCCTTCTTTCCATGGGCTTCAATATTGATCAAGGCCTTCTCTTCTTATTTATCAAACCGAACCATGGCCTAAACGCCTAAGCCGTACGGACGCTGGTACGGACATTCGTATGGACGTGCGTACGGCCGGTCTTGTTCTCAAGCTCTAGATCAATACAGAATGTGTGACAACCCAATGCATTTGAGTAATAGTAAGAGTTCGGGATGAATTTGGAGTGTTTAGACAACACTTAAACCCGTTTTTTCCCAAAATAGGCTTAAACCGAGAAAACAGGCTAAAACCGAGAGAAACATGGATTTGAAGCAGTAAACAACTATGTTACTCTTTCTAGGGTCAAAATCTGTAACAATCCAATGCATTTGACTAATTGTAAGAGTTCGGGTTGAATTTGGAGTGTTTAGACAACACTTAAACCCGTTTTATCCCAAACAGGCTAAAACCAAGAAAACAGGCTAAAACCGAGAGAAAACATAGATTCGAAGCAGTAAACAGTTATGTCACTCTTTCTAGGGTCACAATATGTAACAATACAATGCATTTTACTAATCATAAGAGTTTGGGTTGAATTTGGAGTGTTTAGACAACACATTTACCCATTTTTCCCAAAAGAGGCTAAAACCGAGAAAACAATTATTTGAAACAGTAAATTGCTTTGTTACTGTTTCTAGGGTTAGAATGTGTGACAACCCAATGCATTTGTCTACTTATAAGAGTTCAGGATGAATTTGGAGTGTTTAGACAACACTTAAACCCGTTTTATCCCAAAATAGGCTTAAACCGAGATAACAGGCTAAAACCGAGAGAAACATTGATTTGAAGCAATAAACAGCTATGTTACTCTTTCTAGGGTAAAAATATGTAACAATACAATGCATTTGACTAATTATAAGAATTCGGGTTAAATTTGGAGTGTTTAGACAACACTTAAACCCGTTTTCTCCCAAAACAGGCTAAAACCGAGAGAAAACATAGATTTGAAGCAGTAAACAGCTATGTCACTCTTTCTAGGGTCACAATATGTAATAATACAATGCATTTTACTAATTATAAGAGTTTGTGTTGAATTTGGAGTGTTTAGACACCACATTTACCCATTTTTCCCAAAATACGCTAAAACCAAGAAAACATTGATTCGAAGCAGTAAATTGCTTTGTTACTGTTTCTAGGGTCAGAATGTGTGACAACCCAATGCATTTGTCTACTTGTAAGAGTTCGGGATGAATTTGGAGTGTTTAGACAACACTTAAACCCGTTTTATCCCAAAATAGGCTTAAACCGAGAAAACAAGCTAAAACCGAGAGAAACATTGATTTGAAGCAATAAAAAGCTATGTTACTCTTTCTAGGGTAAAAATATGTAACAATACAATGCATTTGACTAATTATAAGAGTTCGGGTTAAATTTGGAGTGTTTAGACAACACTTAAACCCGTTTTATCCCAAAACAGGCTAAAACCGAGAAAACAGGCTAAAACCGAGAGAAAACATAGATTTGAAGCAGTAAAAAGCTATGTCACTCTTTCTAGGGTAAAAATATGTATCAATCCAGTGCATTTGACTAATTATAAGAGTTTGGGTTGAATTTTGAGTGTTCAGACACCACTTTTACCCATTTTTCCCAAAACAGGCTAAAACCGAGAAAACATTGATTCGAAGCAGTAAATTGCTTTGTTACTGTTTCTAAGGTCAGAATGTTAGAATTGCGGAAATGATCTAAGTATAGTTGAGAGACTAAACAAGAAAAGAGAATGATGAATCGAAAAAAGACTTAATTAGTGTATTTCATATGTTTGTTACATAACTATATATAGAGGGACATTGACTATGTAGCCGTTGGTGATACAAAAGGAAGGAGAGAGTTCATAGTACAATCGGCCTTAATGATGAAAGTGACATCTCCTTCCCTTGGTCGACTCGCTTCCACTTGCTCCCAAGGTAGACATGTGACTTCCTAGATATTTTGCTCTCCTCTCTTCTAGATCCTTCTTTCCATGGGCTTCAATATTGATCAAGGCCTTCTCTTCTTATTTATCAAACCGAACCATGGCCTAAACGCCTAAGCCGTACGGACGCTGGTACGGACATTCGTACGGACGTGCGTACGGCCGGTCTTGTTCTCAAGCTGTAGATCAAATCAGAATGTGTGACAACCCAATGCATTTGACTAATTGTAAGAGTTCGGGATGAATTTGGAGTGTTTAGACAACACTTAAACCCGTTTTATCCCAAAATAGGCTTAAACCGAGAAAACAGGCTAAAACCGAGAGAAACATTGATTTGAAGCAGTAAACAACTATGTTACTCTTTCTAGGGTCAAAATATGTAACAATCCAATGCATTTGACTAATTATAAGAGTTTGCATTGAATTTGGAGTTTTAGACAACACTTAAACCCGTTTTATCCCAAAACAAGCTAAAACCGAGAAAACAGGCTAAAACCGAGAGAAAACATAGATTCGAAGCAGTAAACAGCTATGTTACTCTTTCTAGGGTCAAAATAAGTAACAATACAATGCATTTTACTAATTATAAGAGTTTGGGCTGAATTTGGAGTGTTTAGACACCACTTTTACCCATTTTTTACCCAAAACAGGCTAAAACCGAGAAAACATTGATTCGAAGCTGTAAA
Source organism: Camelina sativa (assembly GCF_030686135.1). Taxonomy (NCBI): domain Eukaryota; kingdom Viridiplantae; phylum Streptophyta; class Magnoliopsida; order Brassicales; family Brassicaceae; genus Camelina; species Camelina sativa. Next base: position 21,707,856 of record NC_141880.1, on the reverse strand, counting down.
TTGATTTGTTAGTGTTTCTAGGGTCAGATGTGTGACAACCCAATGCATTTGACTAATTGTAAGATTTCGGGATGAATTTGGAGTGTTTAAACAACAGTTAAACCCGTTTTATCCCAAAATAGGCTTAAACCGAGAAACCGGCTAAAACCGAGAGAAACATTGATTTGAAGCAATAAACAGCTATGTTACTCTTTCTAGGGTCAAAATATGTAACAATTCAATGCATTTGACTAATTATAAGAGTTTGGGTTGAATTTGGAGTGTTTAGACAACACTTAAACCCGTTTTATCCCAAAACAGGCTAAAACCGAGAGAAAACATAGATTCGAAGCAGTAAACAGATATGTTACTCTTTCTAGGGTCAAAATTTGTAACAATACAATGCATTTTACTAATTATAACAGTTTGGGTTGAATTTGGAGTGTTTAGACACCACTTTTACCCATTTTTTGTCCAAAACAGGCTAAAACCGAGAAAACATTGATTCGAAGCTGTAAATTGATTTGTTACTGTTTATAGGTCAAAATGTGTGACAACCCAATGCAATTGACTAATTGTAAGAGTTCGGGATGAATTTGGTGTTAGACTTTGTAGAATAAAGAAGAGAATCAAGAGAGTGATGAGAGATGTCGGTAGACAAAGAGAATGAGGAAGAAGAAAAGATTAGGTTATTGTTCCATAAGAATATCGGTTACAATGTAGGTTAATGCCTATTTATATCATGAGAAACTCTAGGGCTACACCCTTTACAAACCGCACAGCTAAGTGATAGGGACAGGAAGAGAGAAGAGACTAATCCCAAGGTTGATAGCGACCCGTCTTAGTCTCCTTAAACCAAACATCACCCGTGACTCTTCTTGCTCCACTTGCGCTTTCCCTCCAACGGCTATCTTGGGAATTCTAGAGTCTTCTAATGGGCTTAGGATGAGCAGGCCTCCTCTCCATTCCTTATCACTAGAAGACTCGGCCATTTCACCACACTTGTACGGACAGCCCATATTCAATACTCGTACGGACGGCCATGGCTGCCTTAGGCTTATTCTTTTGATCAATACTCCCCCTCAAGCTTAGCCTAATGAAATGGCTAAGCTTGGAACCCGTGAAGCAGCACCTCATTAAAAACCTTGACTTAGAAAACCTCATGGGACAAAACCAAGTCGAGGGAAAAAGAGTGTGCTGTCCACGGATTAGAGAAGCTTGATCATGGCCGTGTAATGTCTACAAGTCCAAGTTTGCTATAGATGTGATCACAAACCTTGGAGCTTGCAGACTTGGTGAAGATGTCAGCTAGCTGATCTTGACTCCTTGTGTGGCATGGTAACACCACTCCTTCTTCAATCTTCTCTCTCACCTTGTGGCAATCGCTTTCTATGTGCTTGGTCCTCTCATGAAAGACTGAGTTTGTGGCAATGTGGATGGCCGCTTCATTGTCGCAGTGCATGGTCATGGGCTGCTTTGTCTCGATGCCTAAATCCTTGAGTAGGCCCTTCAGCCATGTCATCTCGTTAGTGAGCTTCCTCATAGCTCTATACTCGGCCTCGGCGCTAGAGCATGAAACCACCTTTTGTTTCTTAGACCTCCATGTAACCAAGTTGCCTCCAACAAACGTGCAGTACCCAGTGGTGGATCTCCTATCCAGCGTGTCGCCATTGTAATCCGCATCACAATAGCCAACGATTTCGGTGTTGTCATTCTTGCCCATCCAAATACCTTGACCCGGACTGCCCTTGAGATAGCTTAGGATCCTCTCGACTTGACTCCATTGGTACTTGCTTGGTGCCTTCATATGTTGGCTAACCTGATTCACAGCATAAGATATGTCAGGTCGTGTGATAGTAAGGTATATCAGCTTACCTACAAGCCGGCGATAGCGTGTGACGTCTAAGAATGGCTCGTCCATTGGTTCCTTAGGTCGGCCTTCCATTGCCCGTAAGCTCTCCCCCTTTCGCTTGAGCTGGTAATCTTCATCAAGGGGCGTAGCAACCGGAGACACACCAAGCTTGCCAGTCTCCTCTAACAAGTCAAGAGTATACTTGCGTTGTGAGAGGAAGAGTCCTTCCGGTGAGCGACAAATCTCAATACCAAGAAAGTATTTGAGTTCCCCAAGGTCCTTGATGTCAAATACCGACTTGAGAGAGTCCTTGGTGTCCTGAATGGCCGCCTTATCATCACCAGTCACGATGATGTCGTCGACGTATATGAGCACCACCACCCAACCAATAGAGGTGCGACGCGTGAAGAGAGTATGATCAGCCTCCGATCGCGTAAAACCATCAGTCTTGAGAGTGGCGCTTAGTTTGTGGTACCACGCTCGTGGGGACTGCTTAAGGCCATAGATGGCCTTACGTAGCCTCAAGACTTTTCCGGGTGTAACCATGTCTTCAAGGCCGGGAGGAGGCGTCATGTACACTTCTTCATCAAGTTCACCTTGAAGGAAGGCGTTCTTCACATCCATCTGCCATAAGTCCCATGAGAGGTTGACAGCAAGTGACAGCACAACCCGAACCGTATGGAGCTTGGCCACGGGTGCAAAGGTGTCCGTGTAGTCCGCGCCATAGGTTTGGGTGAAGCCACGGGCCACTAACCTGGCTTTATGCCGTTCAATGTCACCATTGCTCAAATATTTTATGGTAAACACCCATTTGGAGCTAACTGCCCGCTTGCCTTGAGGAAGATCCGATTCGTCCCACGTATGATTCCGGATCATGGCGCCAGTTTCATCCTTGACCGCATCTAACCAAACTTGATGTGCCTTGGCTTCATCATATGTCTGCGGGATCCAATTGGCGTCCACTTGGCCGAAGAAAGCTTGGTGATCCGCAGGTAACAGCTCAAGGGAACAAACGGACTGAATGGGATGAGCGACAGCTTGGCTATTGTAATAGACACGCTTGTTCTTCCAAGTGGAGGGATCCGACCGAGGTCTGGTGCTCCGACGCAGGACTGGTGCCGGAAGTGGATCCACGCTAGGCAACACGGTGGACGTACCGTCCGTAGGAGCCGTCTCCGTGTTTTCCTCGGTAGAGGCCGCCGCCGGAGCATGCGTGTCCGTTGTAGGGCCAGGGACGGGAACGCCGGTTATGGGTAGGCCAGACTCGAGAGATTCACCATCTTGGGCTGAACCATTGTCATTTGCATCTCCTTGGTCAGACCCACCATCGGTAGAAATTTGACTTAGTGTTGGCCGCACGGCACCCGTTGGTGGAGATGGGTTGCCAAGGTGATCAAGAAGGAACCGTAGACTCGAAGCTCGGTCATTAGGTGAGTGAGCGAGATCTTTAAGGCTGTTCCAATCCCTCTTGTCATGGTAGCCCACATGTTCTAGAAACCGGACATCTCGAGAGACATATAGTCGACTTGTGGCCGGATCATAACATTTGTACCCCTTTTGTGTGGTGGAGTAGCCAATGAACATACACTTTGTACTTTTGGCATCCAGCTTACTCCTTTGTTCTCCTGGTACTAACACAAAACAAACACAGCCGAAAACTCGTAAGTGATCAAGAGATGGTTTAAATTTGTTTAGTACTTCAAATGGAGATAAGTCATGAAGAACTCTAGTTGGTGTTCGGTTGATTAGGTAGCATGCAGTCATCACGGCATCACCCCAATATCGTTTAGGAACACTCGAATGGAACATGATTGCCCGCGCCACTTCCATGAGGTGCCGGTTCTTCCTCTCGGCCACACCATTTTGTTGTGGCGTGTAGGGACAACTAGTTTGATGGAGAATGCCATGCTTGGAGAGATGTTCTTTGAACTTGCAACTTGTGTATTCCCCCCCATTATCAGACCTAAGTACCTTAAGTTTAGCATTGAAGTGATTAGTCACATAGTTTTGAAAATTGATAAAGGCATCAAATACTCTATCTTTAGATGGCAACAAGGTAATCCAAGTGTATTTTGATTTTTCATCAATAAAGGTCACAAAATACTTGTTATTATCTCTAGATAGGCATGGTGATGTCCAAACATCTGAGTGAACTAAATCAAAACAATCCTCATAAATAGTAGTTGACTTAGGAAAGATAGACTTGCAATGTTTTCCAAGAATACAAGGTTCACAAGTAGAATTATCAAAAGAAATATTAGGAAACATCAACCCTAAAGCACGTGAATGTGGGTGGCCTAGCCTAGCATGCCACACCATATTCGAATCAACAACAAAACAAGACTTAGTAGAGGATAAATTTGGATCGGTTTTCTCTAGGACATAGAGATCTCCACTCCCTTGCCCTTCTCCAAGAACCTTTCCAGTCTCAATATCCTGAAAATAAACATTGTTAGGACCAAAGATTGCATAACAGTTCAAATCATTTGTGGCCCTCTTAACCGATAGTAAATTGGAGGTAAAGGTAGGCATAAAGAAAGCTTTTGAGGTTTTATCAAATAGTTTCAAGTCCCCTATTCCCTTTACTGGTATTTGTTCTCCATTTGCAATAACAACATTTCCTAAGGCCGGTTTTATGTTGTCAATTAAACTAGGGTTACTAATCATATGATGTGAGGCTCCCGAGTCAATAACAAGCGATTTGCTAGGCCTAGAAGTAAAGAAAGAGATACCAGACTCCTTGAGTGAAGCAATGGAGCGGATGAGAGCCTCAAGGTCTGACTTCCTCACCACATCTCCGTAGGCTGCGGTCATGGCCACCTCATCTCCCTGCTTTGATGATCCGGCTCCTTTATCGCTAACCGCTTCCTTTGAGAGGTTGGCTTTGAACTTGGCCGGCTTGAGGTGAGGATGGAGAACCCAGCACTTGTCTTTCAGATGACCCCGCTTCTTGCAGTGGTCGCACACCAACCACTTCCTCTCCTCTTGCTTGTACGTTCCTTTGTTGGCCGAAGCAAGCTCCCCCTTACCGCTAAACAAATCAAGGGATCCTTGCTCTTTCTGAATTTGGGAGCAAATATCTTCAAAGGAGGGGAGCTTCTCGGCCCTTAGGATGTGCTTCAAGAGATCGTTGAAGGACGGGTTCAAGGTAAGTAGGAGTCCGAAGACTTTGTCTTGCTCCTTTCGTTCGTTTAGCACACTTGCCTCAAGTGTACTTGGCCGCAACATGTCAAGCTCGGACCATAGTGCACGGAACTTACCAAGATGCTTAGTGAACTCCACATCATCTTGGTTAAGATCATTTATGGCCTTCTTGACCTCAAAGACTCTAGTCATGTTAGAGACATTACCATACACGCCTTTAAGTGTTTCCCACAGTTCCTTGGCCGTCTCGCAATATGAGTAGGCCTCAAGGATAGGCGTGTCCAGAGAGTTTTGGAGAACAGATAGGACAACTTGGTCTTCTTGGAACCATTTGGCCTTCCTCTCGCTCTCTTCCTCCGCTTCCGCCTCGGAAGCGTCCTCTCCTTTGGGGTTTTTCTTTGGGACATAGTCGGACTCGACATGACTCCAAAGGCCACGACCTCCAAGGGCGGTTCTTGTGGTTCTTGTCCACAGCAAGTAGTTTGTCCCCTTTAGGACAACCGGTGAAACAATGGGCTTGGCGTTTTCCATGGTCGGATTTCTATGGACCGATGGGTAAAGCTTTTACCCGGAGAATAAAAGAGATGCGAGTGAGAAGAAACGAAGATAAGGAGACTAGAGTGTAGAAATGAGTAGGAGAATGAGATTAGACTGTAGAGAATCGAAGAACTTGCTCTGATACCATGTTAGACTTTGTAGAATAAAGAAGAGAATCAAGAGAGTGATGAGAGATGTCGGTAGACAAAGAGAATGAGGAAGAAGAAAAGATTAGGTTATTGTTCCATAAGAATATCGGTTACAATGTAGGTTAATGCCTATTTATATCATGAGAAACTCTAGGGCTACACCCTTTACAAACCGCACAGCTAAGTGATAGGGACAGGAAGAGAGAAGAGACTAATCCCAAGGTTGATAGCGACCCGTCTTAGTCTCCTTAAACCAAACATCACCCGTGACTCTTCTTGCTCCACTTGCGCTTTCCCTCCAACGGCTATCTTGGGAATTCTAGAGTCTTCTAATGGGCTTAGGATGAGCAGGCCTCCTCTCCATTCCTTATCACTAGAAGACTCGGCCATTTCACCACACTTGTACGGACAGCCCATATTCAATACTCGTACGGACGGCCATGGCTGCCTTAGGCTTATTCTTTTGATCAATATTTGGAGTGTTTAGACAACAGTTAAACCCCTTTTATCCCAAAATAGGCTTAAACCGAGAAAACAGGCTAAAACGGAGAGAAACATTGATTTGAAGCAATAAACAGCTATGTTACTCTTTCTAGGGTAAAAATATGTAACAATACAATGCATTTGACTAAATATAAGAGTTCGGGTTAAATTTGGAGTGTTTAGACAACACTTAAACCCGTTTTCTCCCAAAACAGGCTAAAACCGAGAGAAAACATAGATTCGAAGCAGTAAATTGCTTTGTTACTCTTTCTAGGGTCAAAATATGTAACAATACAATGCATTTTACTAATTATAAGAGTTTGGTTTGAATTTGGAGTGTTTAGACAACACTTAAACCCGTTTTAATCCAAAACAGTATAAAACCGAGAAAACAGGCTAAAACCGAGAGAAAACATAGATTTGAAGGAGTAAACAGCTATGTTACTCTTTCTAGGGTCAAAATATGTAACAATACAATGCATTTTACTAATTATAAGAGTTTGGGTTGTATTTGGAGTGTTTAGACACCACTTTTACCCATTTTTTGTCCAAAACAGGCTAAAACCGAGAAAACATTGGTTCGAAGCAGTAAATTTCTTTGTTACTGTTTCTAAGGTCAGAGTGTGTGACAACCCAATGCATTTGAGTAATAGTAAGAGTTCGGGATGAATTTGGAGTTTTTAGACAACACTTAAACCCGTTTTTTCCCAAAATAGGCTTAAACCGAGAAAATAGGCTAAAACCGAGAGAAACATTGATTTGAAGCAGTAAACAACTATGTTACTCTTTCTAGGGTCAAAATATGTAACAATCCAATGCATTTGACTAATTGTAAGAGTTCGGGTTGAATTTGGAGTGTTTAGACAACACTTTGACCCGTTTTATCCCAAAACAGGCTAAAACCGAGAAAACAGGCTAAAACCGAGAGAAAACATAGATTCGAAGCAGTAAACAGTTATGTCACTCTTTCTAGGGTCACAATATGTAACAATACAATGCATTTTACTAATCATAAGAGTTTGGGTTGAATTTGGAGTGTTTAGACAACACATTTACCCATTTTTCCCAAAAGAGGCTAAAACCGAGAAAACATTGATTCGAAACAGTAAATTGCTTTGTTACTGTTTCTAGGGTTAGAATGTGTGACAACCCAATGCATTTGTCTACTTATAAGAGTTCGGGATGAATTTGGAGTGTTTAGACAACACTTAAACCCGTTTTATCCCAAAATAGGCTTAAACCGAGATAACAGGCTAAAACCGAGAGAAACATTGATTTGAAGCAATAAACAGCTATGTTACTCTTTCTAGGGTAAAAATATGTAACAATACAATGCATTTGACTAATTATAAGAGTTCGGGTTAAATTTGGAGTGTTAAGACAACACTTAAACCCGTTTTCTCCCAAAACAGGCTTAAAACCGAGAAAACAGGCTAAAACCGAGAGAAAACATAGATTTGAAGCAGTAAACAGCTATGTCACTCTTTCTAGGGTCACAATATGTAACAATACAATGCATTTTACTAATTATAAGAGTTTGTGTTGAATTTGGAGTGTTTAGACACCACATTTACCCATTTTTCCCAAAAGACGCTAAAACCGAGAAAACATTGATTCGAAGCTGTAAATTGATTTGTTACTGTTTATAGGGTCAAAATGTGTGACAACCCAATGCAATTGACTAATTGTAAGAGTTCGGGATGAATTTGGACTGTTTAGACAACAGTTAAACCCCTTTTATCCCAAAATAGGCTTAAACCGAGAAAACAGGCTAAAACGGAAAGAAACATTGATTTGAAGCAATAAACAGCTATGTTACTCTTTCTAGGGTAAAAATATGTAACAATACAATGCATTTGACTAAATATAAGAGTTCGGGTTAAATTTGGAGTGTTTAGACAACACTTAAACCCGTTTTCTCCCAAAACAGGCTAAAACCGAGAGAAAACATAGATTCGAAGCAGTAAATTGCTTTGTTACTCTTTCTAGGGTCAAAATATGTAACAATACAATGCATTTTAATAATTATAAGAGTTTGGTTTGAATTTGGAGTGTTTAGACAACACTTAAACCCGTTTTAATTCAAAACAGTATAAAACCGAGAAAACATGCTAAAACCGAGAGAAAACATAGATTTGAAGGAGTAAACAGCTATGTTACTCTTTCTAGGGTCAAAATATGTAACAATACAATGCATTTTACTAATTATAAGAGTTTGGGTTGTATTTGGAGTGTTTAGACACCACTTTTACCCATTTTTTGTCCAAAACAGGCTAAAACCGAGAAAACATTGGTTCGAAGCAGTAAATTTCTTTGTTACTGTTTCTAAGGTCAGAGTGTGTGACAACCCAATGCATTTGAGTAATAGTAAGAGTTCGGGATGAATTTGGAGTGTTTAGACAACACTTAAACCCGTTTTTTCCCAAAATAGACTTAAACCGAGAAAATAGGCTAAAACCGACAGAAACATTGATTTGAAGCAGTAAACAACTATGTTACTCTTTCTAGGGTCAAAATATGTAACAATCCAATGCATTTGACTAATTGTAAGAGTTCGGGTTGAATTTGGAGTGTTTAGACAACACTTAAACCCGTTTTATCCCAAACAGGCTAAAACCAAGAAAACAGGCTAAAACCGAGAGAAAACATAGATTCGAAGCAGTAAACAGCTATGTCACTCTTTCTAGGGTCACAATATGTAACAATACAATGCATTTTACTAATTATAAGAGTTTGTGTTGAATTTGGAGTGTTTAGACACCACATTTACCCATTTTTCCCAAAAGACGCTAAAACCAAGAAAACATTGATTTGAAGCAGTAAATTGCTTTGTTACTGTTTCTCGGGTTAGAATGTGTGACAACCCAATGCATTTGTGTACTTGTAAGAGTTTGGGATGAATTTGGAGTGTTTAGACAACACTTAAACCCGTTTTATCCCAAAATAGGCTTAAACCGAGAAAACAAGCTAAAACCGAGAGAAACATTGATTTGAAGCAATAAAAAGCTATGTTACTCTTTCTAGGGTAAAAATATGTAACAATACAATGCATTTGACTAATTATAAGAGTTCGGGTTAAATTTGGAGTGTTTAGACAACACTTAAACCCGTTTTCTCCCAAAACAGGCTAAAACCGAGAGAAAACATAGATTCGAAGCAGTAAATTGCTTTGTTACTCTTTCTAGGGTCAAAATATGTAACAATACAATGCATTTTACTAATTATAAGAGTTTGGTTTGAATTTGGAGTGTTTAGACAACACTTAAACCCGTTTTAATCCAAAACAGTATAAAACCGAGAAGACATTGGTTCGAAGCAGTAAATTTCTTTGTTACTGTTTCTAAGGTCAGAGTGTGTGACAACCCAATGCATTTGAGTAATAGTAAGAGTTCGGGATGAATTTGGAGTGTTTAGACAACACTTAAACCTGTTTTTTCCCAAAATAGGCTTAAACCGAGAAAATAGGCTAAAACCGACAGAAACATTGATTTGAAGCAGTAAACAACTACGTTACTCTTTCTAGGGTCAAAATATGTAACAATCCAATGCATTTGACTAATTGTAAGAGTTCGGGTTGAATTTGGAGTGTTTAGACAACACTTAAACCCGTTTTATCCCAAACAGGCTAAAACCAAGAAAACAGGCTAAAACCGAGAGAAAACATAGATTCGAAGCAGTAAACAGTTATGTCACTCTTTCTAGGGTCACAATATGTAACAATACAATGCATTTTACTAATCATAAGAGTTTGTGTTGAATTTGGAGTGTTTAGACACCACATTTACCCATTTTTCCCAAAAGACGCTAAAACCAAGAAAACATTGATTTGAAGCTGTAAATTGCTTTGTTACTGTTTCTCGGGTTAGAATGTGTGACAACCCAATGCATTTGTGTACTTGTAAGAGTTTGGAATGAATTTGGAGTGTTTAGACAACACTTAAACCCGTTTTATCCCAAAATAGGCTTAAACCGAGAAAACAAGCTAAAACCGAGAGAAACATTGATTTGAAGCAATAAAAAGCTATGTTACTCTTTCTAGGGTAAAAATATGTAACAATACAATGCATTTGACTAATTATAAGAGTTCGGGTTAAATTTGGAGTGTTTAGACAACAGTTAAACCCGTTTTCTCCCAAAACAGGCTAAAACCGAGAAAACAGGCTAAAACCGAGAGAAAACATAGATTTGAAGCAGTAAAAAGCTATGTCACTCTTTCTAGGGTGAAAATATGTATCAATCCAGTGCATTTGACTAATTATAAGAGTTTGGGTTGAATTTTGAGTGTTCAGACAACACTTTTACCCATTTTTCCCAAAACAGGCTAAAACCGAGAAAACATTGATTCGAAGCAGTAAATTGCTTTGTTACTGTTTCTAAGGTCAGAATGTTAGAATTGCGGAAATGATCTAAGTAGAGTTGAGAGACTAAACAAGAAAAGAGAATGATGAATCGAAAAAAGACTTAATTAGTGTATTTCATATGTTTGTTACATAACTATATATAGAGGGACATTGACTATGTAGCCGTTGGTGATACAAAAGGAAGGAGAGAGTTCATAGTACAATCGGCCTTAATGATGAAAGTGACATCTCCTTCCCTTGGTCGACTCGCTTCCACTTGCTCCCAAGGTAGACATGTGACTTCCTAGATATTTTGCTCTCCTCTCTTCTAGATCCTTCTTTCCATGGGCTTCAATATTGATCAAGGCCTTCTCTTCTTATTTATCAAACCGAACCATGGCCTAAACGCCTAAGCCGTACGGACGCTGGTACGGACATTCGTACGGACGTGCGTACGGCCGGTCTTGTTCTCAAGCTCTAGATCAATACAGAATGTGTGACAACCCAATGCATTTGACTAATTGTAAGAGTTCGGGATGAATTTGGAGTGTTTAGACAACACTTAAACCCGTTTTATCCCAAAATAGGCTTAAACCGAGAAAACAGGCTAAAACCGAGAGAAACATTGATTTCAAGCAGTAAACAACTATGTTACTCTTTCTAGGGTCAAAATATGTAACAATCCAATGCATTTGACTAATTATAAGAGTTTGCATTGAATTTGGAGTTTTAGACAACACTTAAACCCGTTTTATCCCAAAACAAGCTAAAACCGAGAAAACAGGCTAAAACCGAGAGAAAACATAGATTCGAAGCAGTAAACAGCTATGTTACTCTTTCTAGGGTCAAAATAAGTAACAATACAATGCATTTTACTAATCATAAGAGTTTGGGCTGAATTTGGAGTGTTTAGACACCACTTTTACCCATTTTTTACCCAAAACAGGCTATAACCGAGAAACATTGATTCGAAGCTGTAAATTGATTTGTTAGTGTTTCTAGGGTCAGATGTGTGACAACCCAATGCATTTGACTAATTGTAAGATTTCGGGATGAATTTGGAGTGTTTAAACAACAGTTAAACCCGTTTTATCCCAAAATAGGCTTAACCCGAGAAACCGGCTAAAACCGAGAGAAACATTGATTTGAAGCAATAAACAGCTATGTTACTCTTTCTAGGGTCAAAATATGTAACAATCCAATGCATTTGACTAATTATAAGAGTTTGGGTTGAATTTGGAGTGTTTAGACAACACTTAAACCCGTTTTATCCCAAAACAGGCTAAAACCGAGAGAAAACATAGATTCGAAGCAGTAAACAGATATGTTACTCTTTCTAGGGTCAAAATTTGTAACAATACAATGCATTTTACTAATTATAACAGTTTGGGTTGAATTTGGAGTGTTTAGACACCACTTTTACCCATTTTTTGCCTAAAACAGGCTAAAACCGAGAAAACATTGATTCGAAGCTGTAAATTGATTTGTTACTGTTTATAGGGTCAAAATGTGTGACAACCCAATGCAATTGTGTACTTGTAAGAGTTTGGGATGAATTTGGAGTGTTTAGACAACACTTAAACCCGTTTTATCCCAAAATAGGCTTAAACCGAGAAAACAAGCTAAAACCGAGAGAAACATTGATTTGAAGCAATAAAAAGCTATGTTACTCTTTCTAGGGTAAAAATATGTAACAATACAATGCATTTGACTAATTATAAGAGTTCGGGTTAAATTTGGAGTGTTTAGACAACACTTAAACCCGTTTTCTCCCAAAACAGGCTAAAACCGAGAGAAAACATAGATTCGAAGCAGTAAATTGCTTTGTTACTCTTTCTAGGGTCAAAATATGTAACAATACAATGCATTTTACTAATTATAAGAGTTTGGTTTGAATTTGGAGTGTTTAGACAACACTTAAACCCGTTTTAATCCAAAACAGTATAAAACCGAGAAGACATTGGTTCGAAGCAGTAAATTTCTTTGTTACTGTTTCTAAGGTCAGAGTGTGTGACAACCCAATGCATTTGAGTAATAGTAAGAGTTCGGGATGAATTTGGAGTGTTTAGACAACACTTAAACCCGTTTTTTCCCAAAATAGGCTTAAACCGAGAAAATAGGCTAAAACCGACAGAAACATTGATTTGAAGCAGTAAACAACTACGTTACTCTTTCTAGGGTCAAAATATGTAACAATCCAATGCATTTGACTAATTGTAAGAGTTCGGGTTGAATTTGGAGTGTTTAGACAACACTTAAACCCGTTTTATCCCAAACAGGCTAAAACCAAGAAAACAGGCTAAAACCGAGAGAAAACATAGATTCGAAGCAGTAAACAGTTATGTCACTCTTTCTAGGGTCACAATATGTAACAATACAATGCATTTTACTAATCATAAGAGTTTGGGTTGAATTTGGAGTGTTTAGACAACACATTTACCCATTTTTCCCAAAAGAGGCTAAAACCGAGAAAACATTGATTCGAAACAGTAAATTGCTTTGTTACTGTTTCTAGGGTTAGAATGTGTGACAACCCAATGCATTTGTCTACTTATAAGAGTTCGGGATGAATTTGGAGTGTTTAGACAACACTTAAACCCGTTTTATCCCAAAATAGGCTTAAACCGAGATAACAGGCTAAAACCGAGAGAAACATTGATTTGAAGCAATAAACAGCTATGTTACTCTTTCTAGGGTAAAAATATGTAACAATACAATGCATTTGACTAATTATAAGAGTTCGGGTTAAATTTGGAGTGTTTAGACAACACTTAAACCCGTTTTCTCCCAAAACAGGCTAAAACCGAGAGAAAACATAGATTCGATGCAGTAAATTGCTTTGTTACTCTTTCTAGGGTCAAAATATGTAACAATACAATGCATTTTACTAATTATTATTGATCAAAAGAATAAGCCTAAGGCAGCCATGGCCGTCCGTACGAGTATTGAATATGGGCTGTCCGTACAAGTGTGGTGAAATGGCCGAGTCTTCTAGTGATAAGGAATGGAGAGGAGGCCTGCTCATCCTAAGCCCATTAGAAGACTCTAGAATTCCCAAGATAGCCGTTGGAGGGAAAGCGCAAGTGGAGCAAGAAGAGTCACGGGTGATGTTTGGTTTAAGGAGACTAAGACGGGTCGCTATCAACCTTGGGATTAGTCTCTTCTCTCTTCCTGTCCCTATCACTTAGCTGTGCGGTTTGTAAAGGGTGTAGCCCTAGAGTTTCTCATGATATAAATAGGCATTAGCCTACATTGTAACGGATATTCTTATGGAACAATAACCTAATCTTCTCTTCTTCCTCATTCTCTTTGTCTACCGACATCTCTCATCACTCTCTTGATTCTCTTCTTTATTCTACAAAGTCTAACATGGTATCAGAGCAAGTTCTTCGATTCTCTACAGTCTAATCTCATTCTCCTACTCAGTTCTACACTCTAGTCTCCTTATCTTCGTTTCTTCTCACTCGCATCTCTTTTATTCTCCGGGTAAAAGCTTTACCCATCGGTCCATAGAAATCCGACCATGGAAAACACCAAGCCCATTGTTTCACCGGTTGTCCTAAAGGGGACAAACTACTTGCTGTGGACAAGAACCACAAGAACCGCCCTTGGAGGTCGTGGCCTTTGGAGTCATGTCGAGTCCGACTATGTCCCAAAGAAAAACCCCAAAGGAGAGGACGCTTCCGAGGCGGAAGCGGAGGAAGAGAGCGAGAGGAAGGCCAAATGGTTCCAAGAAGACCAAGTTGTCCTATCTGTTCTCCAAAACTCTCTGGACACGCCTATCCTTGAGGCCTACTCATATTGCGAGACGGCCAAGGAACTGTGGGAAACACTTAAAGGCGTGTATGGTAATGTCTCTAACATGACTAGAGTCTTTGAGGTCAAGAAGGCCATAAATGATCTTAACCAAGATGATGTGGAGTTCACTAAGCATCTTGGTAAGTTCCGTGCACTATGGTCCGAGCTTGACATGTTGCGGCCAAGTACACTTGAGGCAAGTGTGCTAAACGAACGAAAGGAGCAAGACAAAGTCTTCGGACTCCTACTTACCTTGAACCCGTCCTTCAACGATCTCTTGAAGCACATCCTAAGGGCCGAGAAGCTCCCCTCCTTTGAAGATATTTGCTCCCAAATTCAGAAAGAGCAAGGATCCCTTGATTTGTTTAGCGGTAAGGGGGAGCTTGCTTCGGCCAACAAAGGAACGTACAAGCAAGAGGAGAGGAAGTGGTTGGTGTGCGACCACTGCAAGAAGCGGGGTCATCTGAAAGACAAGTGCTGGGTTCTCCATCCTCACCTCAAGCCGGCCAAGTTCAAAGCCAACCTCTCAAAGGAAGCGGTTAGCGATAAAGGAGCCGGATCATCAAAGCAGGGAGATGAGGTGGCCATGACCGCAGCCTACGGAGATGTGGTGAGGAAGTCAGACCTTGAGGCTCTCATCCGCTCCATTGCTTCACTCAAGGAGTCTGGTATCTCTTTCTTTACTTCTAGGCCTAGCAAATCGCTTGTTATTGACTCGGGAGCCTCACATCATATGATTAGTAACCCTAGTTTAATTGACAACATAAAACCGGCCTTAGGAAATGTTGTTATTGCAAATGGAGAACAAATACCAGTAAAGGGAATAGGGGACTTGAAACTATTTGATAAAACCTCAAAAGCTTTCTTTATGCCTACCTTTACCTCCAATTTACTATCGGTTAAGAGGGCCACAAATGATTTGAACTGTTATGCAATCTTTGGTCCTAACAATGTTTATTTTCAGGATATTGAGACTGGAAAGGTTCTTGGAGAAGGGCAAGGGAGTGGAGATCTCTATGTCCTAGAGAAAACCGATCCAAATTTATCCTCTACTAAGTCTTGTTTTGTTGTTGATTCGAATATGGTGTGGCATGCTAGGCTAGGCCACCCACATTCACGTGCTTTAGGGTTGATGTTTCCTAATATTTCTTTTGATAATTCTACTTGTGAACCTTGTATTCTTGGAAAACATTGCAAGTCTATCTTTCCTAAGTCAACTACTATTTATGAGGATTGTTTTGATTTAGTTCACTCAGATGTTTGGACATCACCATGCCTATCTAGAGATAATAACAAGTATTTTGTGACCTTTATTGATGAAAAATCAAAATACACTTGGATTACCTTGTTGCCATCTAAAGATAGAGTATTTGATGCCTTTATCAATTTTCAAAACTATGTGACTAATCACTTCAATGCTAAACTTAAGGTACTTAGGTCTGATAATGGGGGGGAATACACAAGTTGCAAGTTCAAAGAACATCTCTCCAAGCATGGCATTCTCCATCAAACTAGTTGTCCCTACACGCCACAACAAAATGGTGTGGCCGAGAGGAAGAACCGGCACCTCATGGAAGTGGCGCGGGCAATCATGTTCCATTCGAGTGTTCCTAAACGATATTGGGGTGATGCCGTGATGACTGCATGCTACCTAATCAACCGAACACCAACTAGAGTTCTTCATGACTTATCTCCATTTGAAGTACTAAACAAATTTAAACCATCTCTTGATCACTTACGAGTTTTCGGCTGTGTTTGTTTTGTGTTAGTACCAGGAGAACAAAGGAGTAAGCTGGATGCCAAAAGTACAAAGTGTATGTTCATTGGCTACTCCACCACACAAAAGGGGTACAAATGTTATGATCCGGCCACAAGTCGACTATATGTCTCTCGAGATGTCCGGTTTCTAGAACATGTGGGCTACCATGACAAGAGGGATTGGAACAGCCTTAAAGATCTCGCTCACTCACCTAATGACCGAGCTTCGAGTCTACGGTTCCTTCTTGATCACCTTGGCAACCCATCTCCACCAACGGGTGCCGTGCGGCCAACACTAAGTCAAATTTCTATCGATGGTGGGTCTGACCAAGGAGATGCAAATGACAATGGTTCAGCCCAAGATGGTGAATCTCTCGAGTCTGGCCTACCCATAACCGGCGTTCCCGTCCCTGGCCCTACAACGGACACGCATGCTCCGGCGGCGGCCTCTACCGAGGAAAACACGGAGACGGCTCCTACGGACGGTACGTCCACCGTGTTGCCTAGCGTGGATCCACTTCCGGCACCAGTCCTGCGTCGGAGCACCAGACCTCGGTCGGATCCCTCCACTTGGAAGAACAAGCGTGTCTATTACAATAGCCAAGCTGTCGCTCATCCCATTCAGTCCGTTTGTTCCCTTGAGCTGTTACCTGCGGATCACCAAGCTTTCTTCGGCCAAGTGGACGCCAATTGGATCCCGCAGACATATGATGAAGCCAAGGCACATCAAGTTTGGTTAGATGCGGTCAAGGATGAAACTGGCGCCATGATCCGGAATCATACGTGGGACGAATCGGATCTTCCTCAAGGCAAGCGGGCAGTTAGCTCCAAATGGGTGTTTACCATAAAATATTTGAGCAATGGTGACATTGAACGGCATAAAGCCAGGTTAGTGGCCCGTGGCTTCACCCAAACCTATGGCGCGGACTACACGGACACCTTTGCACCCGTGGCCAAGCTCCATACGGTTCGGGTTGTGCTGTCACTTGCTGTCAACCTCTCATGGGACTTATGGCAGATGGATGTGAAGAACGCCTTCCTTCAAGGTGAACTTGATGAAGAAGTGTACATGACGCCTCCTCCCGGCCTTGAAGACATGGTTACACCCGGAAAAGTCTTGAGGCTACGTAAGGCCATCTATGGCCTTAAGCAGTCCCCACGAGCGTGGTACCACAAACTAAGCGCCACTCTCAAGACTGATGGTTTTACGCGATCGGAGGCTGATCATACTCTCTTCACGCGTCGCACCTCTATTGGTTGGGTGGTGGTGCTCATATACGTCGACGACATCATCGTGACTGGTGATGATAAGGCGGCCATTCAGGACACCAAGGACTCTCTCAAGTCGGTATTTGACATCAAGGACCTTGGGGAACTCAAATACTTTCTTGGTATTGAGATTTGTCGCTCACCGGAAGGACTCTTCCTCTCACAACGCAAGTATACTCTTGACTTGTTAGAGGAGACTGGCAAGCTTGGTGTGTCTCCGGTTGCTACGCCCCTTGATGAAGATTACCAGCTCAAGCGAAAGGGGGAGAGCTTACGGGCAATGGAAGGCCGACCTAAGGAACCAATGGACGAGCCATTCTTAGACGTCACACGCTATCGCCGGCTTGTAGGTAAGCTGATATACCTTACTATCACACGACCTGACATATCTTATGCTGTGAATCAGGTTAGCCAACATATGAAGGCACCAAGCAAGTACCAATGGAGTCAAGTCGAGAGGATCCTAAGCTATCTCAAGGGCAGTCCGGGTCAAGGTATTTGGATGGGCAAGAATGACAACACCGAAATCGTTGGCTATTGTGATGCGGATTACAATGGCGACACGCTGGATAGGAGATCCACCACTGGGTACTGCACGTTTGTTGGAGGCAACTTGGTTACATGGAGGTCTAAGAAACAAAAGGTGGTTTCATGCTCTAGCGCCGAGGCCGAGTATAGAGCTATGAGGAAGCTCACTAACGAGATGACATGGCTGAAGGGCCTACTCAAGGATTTAGGCATCGAGACAAAGCAGCCCATGACCATGCACTGCGACAATGAAGCGGCCATCCACATTGCCACAAACTCAGTCTTTCATGAGAGGACCAAGCACATAGAAAGCGATTGCCACAAGGTGAGAGAGAAGATTGAAGAAGGAGTGGTGTTACCATGCCACACAAGGAGTCAAGATCAGCTAGCTGACATCTTCACCAAGTCTGCAAGCTCCAAGGTTTGTGATCACATCTATAGCAAACTTGGACTTGTAGACATTACACGGCCATGATCAAGCTTCTCTAATCCGTGGACAGCACACTCTTTTTCCCTCGACTTGGTTTTGTCCCATGAGGTTTTCTAAGTCAAGGTTTTTAATGAGGTGCTGCTTCACGGGTTCCAAGCTTAGCCATTTCATTAGGCTAAGCTTGAGGGGGAGTATTGATCAAAAGAATAAGCCTAAGGCAGCCATGGCCGTCCGTACGAGTATTGAATATGGGCTGTCCGTACAAGTGTGGTGAAATGGCCGAGTCTTCTAGTGATAAGGAATGGAGAGGAGGCCTGCTCATCCTAAGCCCATTAGAAGACTCTAGAATTCCCAAGATAGCCGTTGGAGGGAAAGCGCAAGTGGAGCAAGAAGAGTCACGGGTGATGTTTGGTTTAAGGAGACTAAGACGGGTCGCTATCAACCTTGGGATTAGTCTCTTCTCTCTTCCTGTCCCTATCACTTAGCTGTGCGGTTTGTAAAGGGTGTAGCCCTAGAGTTTCTCATGATATAAATAGGCATTAGCCTACATTGTAACGGATATTCTTATGGAACAATAACCTAATCTTCTCTTCTTCCTCATTCTCTTTGTCTACCGACATCTCTCATCACTCTCTTGATTCTCTTCTTTATTCTACAAAGTCTAACAATTATAAGAGTTTGGTTTGAATTTGGAGTGTTTAGACAACACTTAAACCCGTTTTAATCCAAAACAGTATAAAACCGAGAAGACATTGGTTCGAAGCAGTAAATTTCTTTGTTACTGTTTCTAAGGTCAGAGTGTGTGACAACCCAATGCATTTGAGTAATAGTAAGAGTTCGGGATGAATTTGGATTTTTTAGACAACACTTAAACCCGTTTTTTCCCAAAATAGGCTTAAACCGAGAAAATAGGCTAAAACCGACAGAAACATTGATTTGAAGCAGTAAACAACTACGTTACTCTTTCTAGGGTCAAAATATGTAACAATCCAATGCATTTGACTAATTGTAAGAGTTCGGGTTGAATTTGGAGTGTTTAGACAACACTTAAACCCGTTTTATCCCAAACAGGCTAAAACCAAGAAAACAGGCTAAAACCGAGAGAAAACATAGATTCGAAGCAGTAAACAGTTATGTCACTCTTTCTAGGGTCACAATATGTAACAATACAATGCATTTTACTAATCATAAGAGTTTGTGTTGAATTTGGAGTGTTTAGACACCACATTTACCCATTTTTCCCAAAAGACGCTAAAACCAAGAAAACATTGATTTGAAGCTGTAAATTGCTTTGTTACTGTTTCTCGGGTTAGAATGTGTGACAACCCAATGCATTTGTGTACTTGTAAGAGTTTGGAATGAATTTGGAGTGTTTAGACAACACTTAAACCCGTTTTATCCCAAAATAGGCTTAAACCGAGAAAACAAGCTAAAACCGAGAGAAACATTGATTTGAAGCAATAAAAAGCTATGTTACTCTTTCTAGGGTAAAAATATGTAACAATACAATGCATTTGACTAATTATAAGAGTTCGGGTTAAATTTGGAGTGTTTAGACTGTAAGTTTGAGAGTAGAGTAATCAAGAGATTATGGAAGAGAGTGAAATCGTGTAAAGAGTGAGGAGAGTGAACGATTGAGAGAGAGAGTGTTGGAGAAAGAGAATAAACTCTTTTCTTACTTCTATTAGTATGATACTTACAAACTATTTAAAGACATATACAAATAGGATATTCTCTTAGGATCCTATGCACACTAATATGAGGAGAAAGCGACATCTCCTTATTCTAACATGTGATCTCCTCTTCTCTCTTACAACTTGCTCCAACGGCTACAAAGGAAGGATCGAGATGAATGGCGACCGTTGGAGGATCTCTTTGGTGGATTGGGCTCATGAAGACTTCTATTTGAGGATGGCCCGTTGGTTGGTCGTACGGACGTCCGTACGGTCGTACGGACAAGTGTGTGTGCCGGTTCATACTCCCCCTCAAGCTTGACTTGGGGAACTAGTCAAGCTTGACAACATAGGCACCCACCTCATTAAAAACCTTAGTATAGAAAAACCTCTTGGGAAAACTATACTTAAGGGAAAAAGAGTGTAGGCGCCAAAACAAAGCAAGTCATGGCCGAGTGAGGTTTAGGAGGCCAAGCTTAGGATGGATGTATTCACACACTTGGGGGCTCGCAGCTTTAGTCAGGACGTCTGCAAGTTGTTCTTTGCTTTCGGTATGGCAAGGTAAGACAACTCCAAGCTTGATTTGTTCTCGGACCTTATGGCAATCCACTTCAATGTGCTTGGTCCGCTCATGGAACACTGAATTGGTTGCTATATGAATGGCTGCTTCGTTATCACAGTGCATGGTGATCGGCTTTGTTGATTCTATTCCAAGATCCTTGAGTAACATCTTCAGCCACATTAGCTCCGTCGTTAGCTTCCTCATAGCTCTATACTCGGATTCGGCACTTGAGAGTGAGACGACCTTTTGCTTCTTGCTCTTCCATGTGACCAGGTTCCCTCCAAGGAACGTGCAATAGCCTGTGGTTGAGCGTCGGTCCCCACGATCTCCGGCATAGTCAGCGTCGCAGTAGCCTACCAACTCAGTGCTCTTGTTGCGTCCCATCCATATGCCTTGGCCGGGTGAGCCCTTGATGTACTTGAGGATCCGTGTCAGCATGTTCCAATGGTGCACGGTGGGGTTCTTCATATGCTGGCTTACCTGGTTCACGGCAAAGCAAATGTCAGGCCGTGTGATAGTCAAATAAATGAGCTTACCGACTAGCCGCCGGTAGAGGCTAACGTCCTCGAATGGAGCGGTGTCAAGCTCCCCCTGTCCTCCATCCTTGTAATTCTCTTCTAGGGGCGTTGTTACTGCCTTAGCTCCTAGTTTTCCTGTTTCACTCAATAAGTCTAGTGCATACTTTCTTTGAGACAACAATAACCCTTCATTTGATCTATAAACTTCTATTCCAAGAAAGTATTTCAACTCTCCAAGATCTTTAATATCAAAAACTGATTTCAAGAATGTTTTAGAGTCTTGAATACCTACCGAGTCACTTCCAGTGATGATGATATCATCAACATACACTAGAATGACTACTATACCTTTGGCGCTTGGTAAGGTGAACAAGGTGTGGTCAGCTTCGGATTTGCGAAAGCCTTTGTCAAGGAGTGTGGTGCTAAGCTTGTGATACCAAGCCCTTGGTGACTGCTTCAAGCCATAGATAGCTTTGTTGAGTTTCAAGACCTTTCCCGGACCAATAGTATCCTCCAAACCCGGTGGTGGTCGCATATACACTTCATCCTCCAGTTCTCCTTGCAAGAAGGCGTTCTTCACGTCCATTTGCCAAAGTTCCCAGTCGAGGTTGGTGGCGAGAGAGAGTACAACTCGAACCGTGTGAAGCTTAGCCACCGGAGCAAACGTATCAAGATAGTCCTCCCCATACGTTTGCGTGAACCCTCGTGCGACTAGGCGGGCTTTGTGGCGTTCAATCTCCCCATTGCTCTTATATTTGATTGTGAAGATATACCGAGAGGTGACAGCCTTCTTGCCCTTGGGTAAGTCAGCCTCGTCCCATGTATGATTTTGCACCATGGCCGTATTCTCGGCATCCACTGCATCTCTCCATACTTTGTGCTGCTTAGCCTCATCATAGGTCTTGGGGATCCAATCCTCATCAATATGGCCAAGAAACACTTGATGCTCTATCGGAAAATGAGCCAAGGTGCACACGGCCTGAATCGGATGAGCAACGGCCATGTTGTTGTAGTACACACGGGTGTTCTTCCAATGAGCCAACGGATACCTAATACGTTGGCTGCGCCGAAGAGGAACTATAGCCCCAGCTTCGGAGTTGGCTCGTCCTGGAGTAATGATCTCCTCAAGCTGTTCAGCCGTCTCCTCGGTTGTTTCGGCCGTGTTGTCCGCGAGTGACTCGGGTGCTTCCTCATGCTGCTCAGTATGGTCATCGGCATGTGTAGCAGGCTCAGGCTCAGTAAATGGCTCAGGTTGCTCTGGTGATGCTGGTCTGGCTGACTCGGTAGTGATCCGATCGTTTTCAAGACCTAGTCGCTCAAGGATTACTCGGAGGTTGCGCGTCCGATCAGATGGTGAATCAGAGAGGTTACGGAGCTCATCCCAATTCTTCTCATCGTAAAAACCTTGTGTCTCCATGAACTTGACATCACGAGATACTAGAACCCTCCTTGTTGTAGGTTCATAGCACTTATACCCCTTTTGTGTGGTAGAGTAGCCAAGAAACATAGCCTTTGTACTCTTTGCATCAAGCTTGTCTCTTAGCTCACCTGGTCGCAACACATAGCACACACAACCAAACACTCGTAAGTGATCAAATGTAGGTTTGTCATTCGTTAATACCTCAAATGGAGACACATCCTTTAGGATCTTTGTTGGTGTGCGGTTAATAAGATAACAAGCGGCTAGCACAGCATCTCCCCAAAACCTCTTTGGAACCCTTGTGTGAAACATCATAGACCTTGCTACTTCCATGAGATGCCTATTCTTTCTCTCAGCCACTCCATTTTGTTGTGGTGTGTAAGGACAGCTAGTTTGATGAAGAATTCCATGTTTGGCTAGATATTGCTTAAAGGCATGGCTTGTGTACTCTCCACCATTATCTGATCTCAAAATTTTAATCTTGGCATGAAAGTGGTTAGTGACATAATTTTGAAAATTAGTAAAGGCCTCAAGGACTCTATCCTTAGAGGGAAGTAAAGTTATCCAAGTATATTTTGATTTTTCATCAATAAAAGTCACAAAATACTTTTGATTATCTCTAGATAAGCAAGGAGATGTCCAAACATCAGAATGAATTAAATCAAAACATTTTTCATAAATAGTAATAGATTTAGGAAAAACAGCCTTGCAATGTTTACCAAGAATACAAGCCTCACACTCATCATTTTGAAAAGAAACATTAGGAAATATTAAAGATAAAGCTCTTGTGTGAGGGTGTCCTAGCCTAGCATGTAAAATAGAATCACTAGGTTTCATAATAACCGAATTAAAACAAGATGCATTAGAAGATAAGTTCAAGTCCTCAAGCACATAGAGGTCATCCTTGGATCCTCCTTGACCAAGAACCTTACTTGTCTCAATATCCTGAAAATGAACATTGTTAGGACCAAATATAGCATAACAATTTAAATCAGTAGTGGCTCTCTTAACTGATAGCAAGTTAGAAGTAAAGTTTGGCATATAAAATGCCTTAGTCTCCTTATCAAATAGTTTCAAGTTTCCAATGCCTTTAACTGGTACTTTCTCACCATTTGCTATTATCACATTACCATTAGCAGGTTTAATATCACTAATTAGCCTAGAATCACTAATCATGTGATGGGATGCACCAGAATCAACTATGAGGGGTTTAATTTTGTTTGAGGCAAGAAACGCCTTACCGGTGGCCTCTTTGATGGCTTTGATGAGCGCATCAAGGTCGGACCGCCTTACCAGCTCGGACGATGCTGCAGCAAGAGCAGTTCCACTGGTCACTTGTTGAGGTTGCTCAGAGATTGATGACTCCCCCATGGCTACTGCTTGATGAGCTCTCGGTGGTCCTCCGCGGTTTGGTCGTCCACCTCGGATGGTACCCGGCGGTGGTGCTAGATGAGGGTGTAGAATCCAGCAGCGGCTCTTGAAGTGACCAAGCTTCTTACAATGCTCACAAAATGGCGGGTTGTTCTTGTCCTCCGGCTTGTAGTAGCCCTTGTTTGCTGATGCCGTCTCAGCTTTGTTAGCGGTCACAAGTTCTCCCTTGCCGCCAAACAATCCCATGGAGCCATGCTCCTTTTGAATTTGGTTACAGACATCATCAAGGCTAGGGAGCTTGTCCGACCGTAGAATATGCTTGATAAGGTCATTGTAGGAGGGGTTCAAGGTCAAGAGAAGGCCGAACACCTTATCTTGTTCACGCCTCTCATTCAGAATGGCCGGATCTATAGTCACCGGCCGGAGCATCTCTAGTTCAGCCCAAAGGGACCTAAACTTCCCAAAGTGCTTGGTGAACTCCATGTCTTCTTGTTTGAGGTTGTTGATGGCCCTCTTAATCTCAAAAATTCGGTTTACATTTGTAACATTCCCAAAAACATTCTTGAGAGTGTCCCACAAGTCTTTTGCTGTCTCGCAATAAGAGTAAGCTTCAAGTATAGGTGCATCTAGGGAGTTTTGAATGATAGCTAGGACTCCCTGATCTTCTTGAAACCACTTGTTCTTCTCATCGACAAGATCCTTGCCGTCTTTGGTGGTCTCGCCACTAGGAGCTTCGCTCGTCTCAACATGGGACCAAAGTCCTCGGCCGCATAGGGCTGTCTTTGTGGTTCTAGCCCACAGTAAGTAATTCTCTCCCTTGAGAGTAACTGGAACAATGAGAGTTTTGGTAGTTTCCATGGAAAAAGATGAAGAGACCGTTGGTTAAAGCTATTGTCCAACGGTTAAAGAAAGAAGATTCAAGAACAAGAAATTTCAAGAACAAGAAAGAGAATGCGGAAGGGAGTGATGGAGATTTGAGGCAAGAACAGAATCAAATCTGCTCTGATACCATGTAAGTTTGAGAGTAGAGTAATCAAGAGATTATGGAAGAGAGTGAAATCGTGTAAAGAGTGAGGAGAGTGAACGATTGAGAGAGAGAGTGTTGGAGAAAGAGAATAAACTCTTTTCTTACTTCTATTAGTATGATACTTACAAACTATTTAAAGACATATACAAATAGGATATTCTCTTAGGATCCTATGCACACTAATATGAGGAGAAAGCGACATCTCCTTATTCTAACATGTGATCTCCTCTTCTCTCTTACAACTTGCTCCAACGGCTACAAAGGAAGGATCGAGATGAATGGCGACCGTTGGAGGATCTCTTTGGTGGATTGGGCTCATGAAGACTTCTATTTGAGGATGGCCCGTTGGTTGGTCGTACGGACGTCCGTACGGTCGTACGGACAAGTGTGTGTGCCGGTTCATATAGACAACAGTTAAACCCGTTTTCTCCCAAAACAGGCTAAAACCGAGAAAACAGGCTAAAACCGAGAGAAAACATAGATTTGAAGCAGTAAAAAGCTATGTCACTCTTTCTAGGGTGAAAATATGTATCAATCCAGTGCATTTGACTAATTATAAGAGTTTGGGTTGAATTTTGAGTGTTCAGACAACACTTTTACCCATTTTTCCCAAAACAGGCTAAAACCGAGAAAACATTGATTCGAAGCAGTAAATTGCTTTGTTACTGTTTCTAAGGTCAGAATGTTAGAATTGCGGAAATGATCTAAGTAGAGTTGAGAGACTAAACAAGAAAAGAGAATGATGAATCGAAAAAGACTTAATTAGTGTATTTCATATGTTTGTTACATAACTATATATAGAGGGACATTGACTATGTAGCCGTTGGTGATACAAAAGGAAGGAGAGAGTTCATAGTACAATCGGCCTTAATGATGAAAGTGACATCTCCTTCCCTTGGTCGACTCGCTTCCACTTGCTCCCAAGGTAGACATGTGACTTCCTAGATATTTTGCTCTCCTCTCTTCTAGATCCTTCTTTCCATGGGCTTCAATATTGATCAAGGCCTTCTCTTCTTATTTATCAAACCGAACCATGGCCTAAACGCCTAAGCCGTACGGACGCTGGTACGGACATTCGTACGGACGTGCGTACGGCCGGTCTTGTTCTCAAGCTCTAGATCAATACAGAATGTGTGACAACCCAATGCATTTGACTAATTGTAAGAGTTCGGGATGAATTTGGAGTGTTTAGACAACACTTAAACCCGTTTTATCCCAAAATAGGCTTAAACCGAGAAAACAGGCTAAAACCGAGAGAAACATTGATTTGAAGCAGTAAACAACTATGTTACTCTTTCTAGGGTCAAAATATGTAACAATCCAATGCATTTGACTAATTATAAGAGTTTGCATTGAATTTGGAGTTTTAGACAACACTTAAACCCGTTTTATCCCAAAACAAGCTAAAACCGAGAAAACAGGCTAAAACCGAGAGAAAACATAGATTCGAAGCAGTAAACAGCTATGTTACTCTTTCTAGGGTCAAAATAAGTAACAATACAATGCATTTTACTAATTATAAGAGTTTGGGCTGAATTTGGAGTGTTTAGACACCACTTTTACCCATTTTTTACCCAAAACAGGCTATAACCGAGAAACATTGATTCGAAGCTGTAAATTGATTTGTTAGTGTTTCTAGGGTCAGATGTGTGACAACCCAATGCATTTGACTAATTGTAAGATTTCGGGATGAATTTGGAGTGTTTAAACAACAGTTAAACCCGTTTTATCCCAAAATAGGCTTAACCCGAGAAACCGGCTAAAACCGAGAGAAACATTGATTTGAAGCAATAAACAGCTATGTTACTCTTTCTAGGGTCAAAATATGTAACAATCCAATGCATTTGACTAATTATAAGAGTTTGGGTTGAATTTGGAGTGTTTAGACAACACTTAAACCCGTTTTATCCCAAAACAGGCTAAAACCGAGAGAAAACATAGATTCGAAGCAGTAAACAGATATGTTACTCTTTCTAGGGTCAAAATTTGTAACAATACAATGCATTTTACTAATTATAACAGTTTGGGTTGAATTTGGAGTGTTTAGACACCACTTTTACCCATTTTTTGCCTAAAACAGGCTAAAACCGAGAAAACATTGATTCGAAGCTGTAAATTGATTTGTTACTGTTTATAGGGTCAAAATGTGTGACAACCCAATGCAATTGTGTACTTGTAAGAGTTTGGGATGAATTTGGAGTGTTTAGACAACACTTAAACCCGTTTTATCCCAAAATAGGCTTAAACCGAGAAAACAAGCTAAAACCGAGAGAAACATTGATTTGAAGCAATAAAAAGCTATGTTAGTCTTTCTAGGGTAAAAATATGTAACAATACAATGTAAGTTTTAAATTAGAGAGATTTGAGAGTAACTAAGAATAGAGATCGGATAGAGAAGGGAAGAGAGTAGGCGCATGGAGAGAATTGGAGAAAGAGATATTTTCTCTTCTTACTTCATTTAGAACATAGTTACAACCTTATTATAGCCATATACAAAAGAATATTCTCCTAAGATACTATACACAATTACAAATGGAGATAGTGACATCTCCTTAACTAAACATGTGATCTCCCTTTGACTCGTCCAACGGCTCACATGGGGAAGGTTCTCGAATTCTTATGACCGTTGGAGGCTCTTATTGATGGACCGGACTTGACATTCGTTGGTTGTACGGACGGCCCACTCCGTTGGTTGTACGGACGTCCGTACGACCGTACGGACGGTGATGTGCCATTTCATACTCCCCCTCAAGCTTGACTAAGGCCATTGATCAAGCTTGAACAAATGGGCACCCACCTCATTAAAAACCTGAGTATAGAAAACCTCTTGGGAAAAACTATACACAAGGGAAAAAGAGTGTAGGTGCCGAGATGGAATCTTACGGCCGAGTGAGGTCTATGAGGCCGAGCTTCGAGTGAATGTGTTCACACACTTGTGGACTTGCTGCTTTGGTGAGAATGTCAGCTAGTTGATCTTTGCTTTCGGTATGACACGGTAGGACGACACCAAGCTTGATTTGTTCTCGAACTTTATGGCAATCCACTTCAATATGTTTGGTTCTCTCATGAAACACTGAATTGGTTGCTATATGGATAGCGGCTTCATTATCACAATGCATTGTGATAGGCTTTGTTGATTCAATTCCAAGATCCTTGAGGAGAGCCTTCAACCACATCAGTTCCGTTGTTAGTTTCCTCATGGCTCTGTATTCGGACTCCGCACTTGAAAGTGATACGACCTTTTGCTTCTTACTCTTCCAAGTGACCAAGTTACCACCAAGGAACGTGCAGTAGCCTGTAGTTGAGCGGCGGTCTTCTCGATCTCCAGCATAGTCAGCATCGCAATAGCCTACTAGTTCGGTGTCCTTGTTGCGCCCCATCCAAATACCTTGTCCCGGCGAGCCTTTGATGTACTTGAGGATTCTTGTCACCATGTTCCAATGGTGAAGCGTTGGGTTCTTCATATGCTGGCTAGCCTGGTTCACAGCAAAGCAAATATCAGGTCGTGTGATGGTTAAGTAGATAAGCTTACCTACTAGGCGCCGGTAGAGGCTAACGTCCTTGAACGGAGCCGTATCCAGCTCCCCCTGTCCTCCGGCCTTGTAGTTCTCTTCAAGGGGTGTGAGCACCGCTTTTGATCCTAATTTTCCTGTTTCACTTAAAAGATCAAGAGCATACTTTCTTTGTGATAAGAATAAACCCTCATTAGACCTATATACTTCTATCCCAAGAAAATACTTAAGTTCTCCAAGATCCTTAATGTCAAAGACCGATTTAAGAAAGTCTTTAGTATCTTTAATGCCTACCTTGTCACTTCCAGTTATGATGATATCATCAACATATACTAGAATGACTACAATACCTTTGTCACTTGATAGTGTGAAGAGGGTATGATCAGCCTCTGATTTGTGGAAGCCTTTCCCAAGTAATGTGGTGCTTAGTTTGTGGTACCATGCTCTTGGTGACTGTTTCAGGCCATAAATAGCCTTGTTGAGTTTAAAGACTTTTCCCGGACCGATGGTGTCTTCTAAGCCGGGTGGTGGTCGCATGTAAACTTCATCTTCAAGCTCGCCTTGTAAGAACGCATTCTTGACGTCCATTTGCCAGAGTTCCCAGTCCAAGTTAGTGGCCAATGAGAGAACAACTCGAACCGTGTGAAGTTTGGCCACCGGAGCAAACGTATCAAGATAATCCTCCCCGTACGTTTGCGTGAACCCGCGGGCGACAAGGCGGGCCTTATGGCGTTCTATCTCCCCGTCACTCCTATACTTAATGGTAAAAATCCACCGTGAAGTGACGGCCTTCTTCCCTTTTGGTAAGTCAGATTCATCCCATGTATGATTGTTCTCCATGGCCGTTGTCTCCGCATGTACCGCGTCACGCCATACTTGATGGTCTTTAGCCTCATCGTACGTTTGGGGAACCCAATTCTTGTCAAGTTGGCCAAGAAAGACTTGATGGTCCATAGGGAAATGTGCTAGAGAACATACGGCCTGAATCGGGTGCACGACGGCCATGTTGTTGTAGTACACTCGAGTGTTCGTCCAGTTGTTGGGGTGAAACTTGATGCGCTGACTTCGTCGGAGAGGAACGATAGGCCCAGCATCGGACTCAGCACTGACTGGAACTTCCGGTTCCGTGAACGGTACTGTGTCCGTGTCCGTGTTTGTGTCCGTGTCCATGGTACCGTGACCGTGTCCGTGTCCGTGTCCGTGTCCGTGTCCGTGACCGTGTCCGTGTCCGTGGCCATGTCCGTGTCCGTGTCCGTGTCCGTGTCCGTGTCCGTGTCCATGTCCGTGTCCGTGTCCGTGTCCGTGTCCGTGTCCGGAGTCCGCAGTACCATGATCTTCCATAGATGTTTCTGGTGCATTTGGCTCGACAGGAACAGGATCAGTAGATGGGACAGAAGGTTCAGTTGGCTCGGCAGGATCATTGGCGGCCCTATCGTTTTCAATGCCTAGCCGCTCAAGGATGACACGTAGGTTCCGCGTCCGATCCGATGTGGTGGTTGATAGGTTACGTAGTTCATCCCAGTTTGGCTCGTCATAGAATCCTTTTGTCTCCACAAACTTGACATCACGAGATATGAGAACTCTCCTTGTCTCCGGATCATAGCACTTATAGCCCTTTTGTGTTGTGGAGTAGCCGATAAACATGCTCTTAACACTCTTGGCATCGAGTTTGTCTCGTAGTTCACCTGGTCGCAACACATAACAAACACAACCAAACACCCTTAGATGATCAAATGTAGGTTTAGCCTTGTTTAATACCTCAAATGGGGATACGTCATTAAGGATCTTCGTTGGTGTGCGATTAATAAGGTAACAGGCCGCAAGGACAGCATCACCCCAAAAGCGCTTTGGAACCCTTGTATGGAACATCATAGACCTTGAAACCTCCATGAGATGCCTATTCTTCCTCTCAGCCACTCCATTTTGTTGTGGTGTGTATGGGCAACTAGTTTGGTGAAGAATTCCATGTTTGGCTAGATGTTGTTTAAAGGCATGACTTGTGTACTCTCCACCATTATCTGATCTCAAAATTTTAATCTTTGCATGATAGTGGTTAGTAACATAATTTTGGAAATTAGTAAAGGCCTCAAGAACTCTATCCTTAGAAGGGAGTAAGGTCAACCAAGTATATTTCGATTTTTCATCAATAAAAATAACAAAATACTTTTGATTTTCTCTAGAAAGGCAAGGAGATGTCCAAACATCAGAATGGACTAAATCAAAACAGTTTTCATACATAGTAATAGATTTAGGAAAAACAGCTTTGCAATGTTTACCAAGAATACAAGCCTCACATTCATCATTTTTAAAAGAAATATTAGGAAACATCAAGGTTAAGGCTCTAGTGTGAGGATGTCCTAATCTAGCATGAAGAATAGAGTCATTAGGTTTAACAACAACCGATTTAAAACAGGATGCAGAAGTAGAAGATAGATTCAAGTCCTCAAGCACATAGAGATCATCCTTAGAACCTCCTTGTCCAAGAACTTTACTTGTTTCAATATCCTGAAAATGAACCTTGTTAGGACTAAATATTGCATAACAATTCAAATCAGTGGTAGCTCTCTTAACGGATAGTAAATTTGATGTGAAAGTTGGCATATAAAAGGCCTTAGTTACTTTGTCAAACAATTTCAAATTTCCTACACCTTTAACCGGTACCTTCTCGCCATTAGCTATAACAACATTACCCTTTGCTGGTGTAATATCACTTATTAATCTAGAATCACTAATCATGTGATGAGATGCACCAGAATCAACAATAAGAGGTTTAGTCTTGTTTAGGGCGAGAAAAGATTTACCGGAGGCCTCCTTGAGGGCTTTGATGAGCGCATCAAGGTCGGACTTCCTCACCAGCTCGGAGGACGCCGTGAGTGCAGTAGCTTGTTGGGCTGGTTCGGTTGTTGTTTCTCCCACTACAGCGGCTTGATGGGCTCTTGATGGTCCTCCACGGTTTGGCCCTCCACGGCGAAGGTGTGGGTGAAGAATCCAGTAGCGGCTCTTGAAGTGACCCACTTTCTTACAATGTTCACATACTGGTGGATTCTTGTCGTCCGGTTTGTAGTATCCTCGGTTAGCCGATGCCATTTCCACCTTGTTGGCAGTTATTAACTCCCCTTTTCCTCCGAATAGCCCTATGGAACCATGTTCCTTTTGAATTTGGTTACATACGTCGTCTAGGCTAGGAAGCTTGTCAGATCGTAGGATATGCTTGATAAGGTCGTTGTAGGAGGGGTTCAACGTCAAGAGTAAGCCGAACACTTTATCTTGTTCACGCCTTTCGTTCAAGATGGCTGGATCTACGGTCGCCGGCCGGAGCATCTCTAGTTCAGCCCAAAGTGACCTAAACTTTCCAAAATGTTTAGTGAACTCCATGTCTTCTTGGTTGAGATTGTTGATGGCTCTCTTAATCTCGAAGATCCGGTTCACGTTAGTAACATTTCCAAAGACATTCTTAAGAGTGTCCCATAAGTCCTTTGCAGTTTCGCAATAGGAGTAAGCTTCAAGGATGGGGGCATCTAGGGAGTTTTGAATGATGGCTAGGACTCCTTGGTCTTCTTGAAACCACTTGTTCCTTTCATCTGCGACAAGATCCTTGTCGT
Source organism: Camelina sativa (assembly GCF_030686135.1). Lineage (NCBI taxonomy): Eukaryota > Viridiplantae > Streptophyta > Magnoliopsida > Brassicales > Brassicaceae > Camelina > Camelina sativa. Next base: position 21,675,904 of record NC_141880.1, on the reverse strand, counting down.
CTTTGGTGGCCTCGCCACTTGGAGCCTCACTCGCTTCAACATGGGACCAAAGTCCTCGGCCGCATAGGGCTGTCTTCGTGGTTCTAGCCCACAGTAAGTAGTTCTCTCCCTTGAGAGTAACCGGAACAATCATAGTTTTGGTGTTTTCCATGATGAACTCGGTGGTTTAGGTGTTTACCCAACGGTTAAAAGAAATTTTGGGAACAAAGAGATTTGAAAGCACAAGATAGAGAGAATGCGGAAGATTGTGATGGAGATGAAGTCAAAGAACAGGAACAATCTGCTCTGATACCATGTAAGTTTTAAATTAGAGAGATTTGAGAGTAACTAAGAATAGAGATCGGATAGAGAAGGGAAGAGAGTAGGCGCATGGAGAGAATTGGAGAAAGAGATATTTTCTCTTCTTACTTCATTTAGAACATAGTTACAACCTTATTATAGCCATATACAAAAGAATATTCTCCTAAGATACTATACACAATTACAAATGGAGATAGTGACATCTCCTTAACTAAACATGTGATCTCCCTTTGACTCTCCACTTGTGCAACTCGTCCAACGGCTCACATGGGGAAGGTTCTCGAATTCTTATGACCGTTGGAGGCTCTTATTGATGGACCGGACTTGACATTCGTTGGTTGTACGGACGGCCCACTCCGTTGGTTGTACGGACGTCCGTACGACCGTACGGACGGTGATGTGCCATTTCATATACAATGCATTTGACTAATTATAAGAGTTCGGGTTAAATTTGGAGTGTTTAGACAACACTTAAACCCGTTTTCTCCCAAAACAGGCTAAAACCGAGAAAACAGGCTAAAACCGAGAAAACAGGCTAAAACCGAGAGAAAACATAGATTCGAAGCAGTAAATTGCTTTGTTACTCTTTCTAGGGTGAAAATATGTAACAATACAATGCATTTTACTAATTATAAGAGTTTGGTTTGAATTTAGAGTGTTTAGACAACACTTAAACCCGTTTTAATCCAAAACAGTATAAAACCGAGAAAACAGGCTAAAACCGAGAGAAAACATAGATTTGAAGGAGTAAACAGGTATGTTACTCTTTCTAGGGTCAAAATATGTAACAATACAATGCATTTTACTAATTATAAGAGTTTGGGTTGTATTTGGAGTGTTTAGACACCACTTTTACCCATTTTTTGTCCAAAACAGGCTAAAACCGAGAAAACATTGGTTCGAAGCAGTAAATTTCTTTGTTACTGTTTCTAAGGTCAGAGTGTGTGACAACCCAATGCATTTGAGTAATAGTAAGAGTTCGGGATGAATTTGGAGTGTTTAGACAACACTTAAACCCGTTTTTTCCCAAAATAGGCTTAAACCGAGAAAACAGGCTAAAACCGACAGAAACATTGATTTGAAGCAGTAAACAACTACGTTACTCTTTCTAGGGCCTTCAACCTCGCCACTTCTTCTCCTTGAGATAGTGAGCGAGCTCCACACAATCTTCAATGCTGAAACTGAAACCAAAAATCAATGGAACAGATTCTAAACAAGAGATTGTTAGAGATTAGAGAATAGAGAATATAGAGTATTACTGAAAATAAAATAGAATTTAGAGAATAAGTAACCAGAGAATTAGTGAATTAAAGAGAATAATGGCGGAAGTATAAGAGAATGGTGAGTAGAATAGAGAATTTGCTCAAGAGTTCTTATGGACAGAGATTAACTCTGTTTTCTTGAGTTGAAAGAAGCTTTGACAGCCAAGAACATCCAAGAAGACAATCTCTTTTGGTGCTTTAATGGCTGAAACACAATGGACCTTATGGAAAATTAGTTTCTCCAAAGGTTTAACAACAAAACTCCTTGTAGAATCACTTAAACAAGTGTTCTTCAAGAGATTAAGGCTTTAGATCCACGAAGATAACATATAGAAGATGTTTTTCGTGGTCCCAAGCAAAGAAGAAACAACAAAAACCTTTGGAACAGCCTATTGTCCAACGGTTAAAAGAATGCATCTTGGACCAACTTGAATCTATTTGACCAAGCGGGCTCTACATGCTAAAATAAAGTCTCTCTCTTCCTCAAACTCGAACCTGGACACACCATATGACCAGAAACAAAGCTTTCTCAACCTTGAGAAGAAGAAGAAGTGATTTAGTAATTAAACTTTAAAGGAAATTTAACAAAAGCAAAATTAAACCTTTAAAGGAAAATTAACTAAATCTTAAGAGAATCCTAGGAAAAATCCTAAGGATTTCGTGGCTCTATACAAGCCTAAAAACACGTGAATCCTTACCAAGAACAAGAACAATTTGCTCCTTGGTTCATCACCACCTCAATTTAAACCCAAGCTTTTACCCAATCGGTGAAGCCTAAGGATGAGGTTTTAAAATCGATTTCTTTCACACACTTGGTCTATGAACTCTACAAAGACCCAAGACCAAGCTTACTCAACATTGAGCTGCTAGAGAATCGATTTAACAACAAAAGCAAAATTAAAGTTTTTAAAGAAACTAAGCTGAGCGATTTAACACCTAGGCTAGGATTAAAACTTTAATTAAGCTAACTCCTAAGAGAACCAACTTGAGAACGAGTTTGAGTCACCAAGAACAGAGCCTGCTCTGATACCATGTTGGGATTTATGAGACAAAGCTCACAAGAGAGGGTAGACAAACACTTGGTGAATGAATCCCCCTTTTCCCACAACAAACTAACTCATTCTCAAGGGGGAAGGAGAGGTCATCAACTTGTGATGAACTCCCCACAAACAACCTAAATAGACCCCAAATACTAGATAGTAAATCGGATCTATGAAGGAGCAAACAGCCTAGTTTGAGACTAATCCTTGTTAAAGTATCACAACACTTAAGAGTTTGTGTACTTAGGTAGAAGGGATTTAGAATCAGTAAGCTAGGGAATAACAAGTAAATAAAGAAGAGTTTAGGTGAGATTTGAGAAGAGAATAGGCTGCCTTAAGGGCAGCCCCTAAACCGCTAACCCTAAACACTCTACATTTGTGATATGAACAAGAACACCATGTAGAGAGGAAAATCGGATTTCTCTTCTATTGAATAATCTTTTTGTTATATATTACAAAATGAGAGATTACAATGCTTAATATAGGAGAACAAATGTATATGGCCGTTTGAGATAAATGAGAGGTGAGAGTGACATATAGCCGTTGGTGCACAAGTGGGTGTATGGTGAAAGGGACAGCTCCTTCCCTTGGTTGTCTCATTCTTCACCAACCAAGGTCTCACATGCTTCCTTCCTTCCCTTCTTTTCCCTTTGTGAGACATTTAACTTCTTCTTGGGCCTCTTCTTCTTATAAGGCCTTTACTTCACAATTCTTCTCACATTGCTCTTATGGCCTTGCTGACCACTCTCATTGTTCTCACGGCCCATATGGCCTTACTGGCCACTCTTATTGTGCTCACGGCCTTACTGGCCGCTCCCACACCACTCATGGCCTTACCGGCCACACTTCTTGTACTAGCAGCCTTACCGGCCACTCTCTTCTTCCTTGTGCAGCTCGGCCTCACCGGCCTCACTCTCTCTTCTCCTTCATATATACTAATACTCCCCCGCACGTTTGATCTGCAGGGCACCATGGGGACCAAAGATCAAGCGTGGACACGTGAGGACTACCTCATTAAAAACCTTAACAAAGAAAACCACTTGGGAGAAAACTTTGTTAAGTAAAAAGAGTGTAGTCTCCACGTTCCTTGATGTCGCAATGATCTTGGTTTGTCAAGAACCAGCTCTCTTCTCTTTAAGCCTTTGAACCGCTACACTTCCTTAGCCCTCCTTGCCTTTAGCACATTCCTTATGATCTCCATCCTTGTTCCTTTAGAATTCCTTTGAGGCTCTCATAGTCTCCTTTACCCTTAAACAAGTGATAAAGAAGAAAAGAATAAGTGTTTGCTATGAGGAATATCAAAGAAAAATTCTAAAAGTGTGACAATTTAAGAAGAATCATATTAAAGACTAAAGACTAGTAATGAAGCTAAGGTAATGAATTTATGAATTAAAATAGAGAAGGGTTTAGAGCACAGCCTTTATGGTGTTTTGATGGATAGGAAGGAGAGAGTTGATCACAGTTGCGGTTTGGAATTCCTCCTTGAGACCGCTCCTCTAACCATGGTTTTAAACCCGGTCAGTTTTATTTGTCAGACTGACACATGCCCACTGAATCGGACATAACTTTCGAACGGCTGCTCGGATTGGTATGATTCCACTTCCACTGGCAAGATGACTCTGTGGTCTCGAACTTTAATGAAGAACGCGGAAGCCGAATCGCAGTGGAAGGGTTTCGTCCGAGTCGATCTTTGAGACGCTTCGGCTGAGCTTTAAGTAAAGACTTTTGCTTGTGGCCGAGCAGAATCTGTGAGGTACGGTCTGAAGTCACTTGATCTCCCCCGTAACCTTTACTTGATGATGGGCTGAAACCTCATCACCTCAGTTGAAGCCTTGTGCATCACCGTTCTTGTGCACATCCAATCAACAGTTGAAACCTTGTGCATCACCTTTCCTAAAGACCATTGTGCACATCCGATCAACAACTTGGCACTAACACACATGCTCTTGGACTGATTCATCACCTTCCACCAGCTTAACAAAGACTTGGTGGCCCTTGGTTCTAACTCCAGGCATTGTGCTGCGCTCTTACATGGCTATCTTGTAGCCTTCAACCTCGCCACTTCTTCTCCTTGAGATAGTGAGCGAGCTCCACACAATCTTCAATGCTGAAACTGAAACCAAAAATCAATGGAACAGATTCTAAACAAGAGATTGTTAGAGATTAGAGAATAGAGAATATAGAGTATTACTGAAAATAAAATAGAATTTAGAGAATAAGTAACCAGAGAATTAGTGAATTAAAGAGAATAATGGCGGAAGTATAAGAGAATGGTGAGTAGAATAGAGAATTTGCTCAAGAGTTCTTATGGACAGAGATTAACTCTGTTTTCTTGAGTTGAAAGAAGCTTTGACAGCCAAGAACATCCAAGAAGACAATCTCTTTTGGTGCTTTAATGGCTGAAACACAATGGACCTTATGGAAAATTAGTTTCTCCAAAGGTTTAACAACAAAACTCCTTGTAGAATCACTTAAACAAGTGTTCTTCAAGAGATTAAGGCTTTAGATCCACGAAGATAACATATAGAAGATGTTTTTCGTGGTCCCAAGCAAAGAAGAAACAACAAAAACCTTTGGAACAGCCTATTGTCCAACGGTTAAAAGAATGCATCTTGGACCAACTTGAATCTATTTGACCAAGCGGGCTCTACATGCTAAAATAAAGTCTCTCTCTTCCTCAAACTCGAACCTGGACACACCATATGACCAGAAACAAAGCTTTCTCAACCTTGAGAAGAAGAAGAAGTGATTTAGTAATTAAACTTTAAAGGAAATTTAACAAAAGCAAAATTAAACCTTTAAAGGAAAATTAACTAAATCTTAAGAGAATCCTAGGAAAAATCCTAAGGATTTCGTGGCTCTATACAAGCCTAAAAACACGTGAATCCTTACCAAGAACAAGAACAATTTGCTCCTTGGTTCATCACCACCTCAATTTAAACCCAAGCTTTTACCCAATCGGTGAAGCCTAAGGATGAGGTTTTAAAATCGATTTCTTTCACACACTTGGTCTATGAACTCTACAAAGACCCAAGACCAAGCTTACTCAACATTGAGCTGCTAGAGAATCGATTTAACAACAAAAGCAAAATTAAAGTTTTTAAAGAAACTAAGCTGAGCGATTTAACACCTAGGCTAGGATTAAAACTTTAATTAAGCTAACTCCTAAGAGAACCAACTTGAGAACGAGTTTGAGTCACCAAGAACAGAGCCTGCTCTGATACCATGTTGGGATTTATGAGACAAAGCTCACAAGAGAGGGTAGACAAACACTTGGTGAATGAATCCCCCTTTTCCCACAACAAACTAACTCATTCTCAAGGGGGAAGGAGAGGTCATCAACTTGTGATGAACTCCCCACAAACAACCTAAATAGACCCCAAATACTAGATAGTAAATCGGATCTATGAAGGAGCAAACAGCCTAGTTTGAGACTAATCCTTGTTAAAGTATCACAACACTTAAGAGTTTGTGTACTTAGGTAGAAGGGATTTAGAATCAGTAAGCTAGGGAATAACAAGTAAATAAAGAAGAGTTTAGGTGAGATTTGAGAAGAGAATAGGCTGCCTTAAGGGCAGCCCCTAAACCGCTAACCCTAAACACTCTACATTTGTGATATGAACAAGAACACCATGTAGAGAGGAAAATCGGATTTCTCTTCTATTGAATAATCTTTTTGTTATATATTACAAAATGAGAGATTACAATGCTTAATATAGGAGAACAAATGTATATGGCCGTTTGAGATAAATGAGAGGTGAGAGTGACATATAGCCGTTGGTGCACAAGTGGGTGTATGGTGAAAGGGACAGCTCCTTCCCTTGGTTGTCTCATTCTTCACCAACCAAGGTCTCACATGCTTCCTTCCTTCCCTTCTTTTCCCTTTGTGAGACATTTAACTTCTTCTTGGGCCTCTTCTTCTTATAAGGCCTTTACTTCACAATTCTTCTCACATTGCTCTTATGGCCTTGCTGACCACTCTCATTGTTCTCACGGCCCATATGGCCTTACTGGCCACTCTTATTGTGCTCACGGCCTTACTGGCCGCTCCCACACCACTCATGGCCTTACCGGCCACACTTCTTGTACTAGCAGCCTTACCGGCCACTCTCTTCTTCCTTGTGCAGCTCGGCCTCACCGGCCTCACTCTCTCTTCTCCTTCATATATACTAATACTTTTACCCATTTTTTGCCCAAAATAGGTTAAAACCGAGAAAACATTGATTTAAAGCTGTAAATTGATTTGTTACTGTTTCTAGGGTCAGAGTGTGTGACAACCCAATGCATTTAACTAATTGTAAGAGTTCGAGATGAATTTGGAGTGTTTAGACAACACTTAAACCCGTTTTATCCCAAAATAGGCTTTAACCGAGAAAACAGGCTAAAACCGAGAGAAACATTGATTTGAAGCAATAAACAGCTATGTTAATCTTTCTAGGGTCAAAATATGTAACAATAAAATGCATTGGACTAATTATAAGAGTTCGGGTTAAATTTGGAGTGTTTAGACAACATTTAAACCCGTTTTATCCCAAAACAGGCTAAAACTGAGAAAACAGGCTAAAACCGAGAGAAAACATAGTTTCGAAGCAGTAAACAGCTAGATCACTCTTCCTAGGGTCAAAATTAGTAACAATACAATGCATTTGACTAATTACAAGAGTTTGGGTTGAATTTGGAGTGTTTAGACACCACTTTTACCCTTTTTTCCCAAAAGAGGCTAAAACCGAGAAAACATTAACTCGAAGCAGTAAATTAATTTGTTACTGTTTCTAGGGTCAGAATGTGTGACAGTCCAATGCAATTGACTAATTGTAAGAGTTCGGGATGAATTTGGAGTGTTTAGACAACACTTAAACACCTTTTATCCCAAAATAGGCTTAACCCGAGAATACAGGCTAAAACAGAGAGAAACATTGATTTAAAGCAGTAAACAGCTATGTTACTCTTTCTAGGGTTAAAATATGTAACAATCTAATGCATTTGACTAATTATAAGAGTTCGGGTTAAATTTGGAGTGTTTAGACAACACTTAAACCCGTTTTATCCCAAAACAGGCTAAAACCGATATAACATGCTAAAACCAAGAGAAAACATAGTTTCAAAGCAGTAAACAGCTAGTTCACTCTTTCTAGGGTCAAAATATGTAATAATACAATGCATTTTACTAATTATAAGAGTTTGGGTTGAATTTGGAGTGTTTAGACACCACTTTTACCCTTTTTTCCCAAAACAGGCTAAAACCGAGAAAACATTGTTTCGAAGCAGTAAATTGACTTAATTAGTGTATTTCATATGTTTGTTACATAACTATATATAGAGGGACATTGACTATGTAGCCGTTGGTGATACAAAAGGAAGGAGAGAGTTCATAGTACAATCGGCCTTAATGATGAAAGTGACATCTCCTTCCCTTGGTCGACTCGCTTCCACTTGCTCCCAAGGTAGACATGTGACTTCCTAGATATTTTGCTCTCCTCTCTTCTAGATCCTTCTTTCCATGGGCTTCAATATTGATCAAGGCCTTCTCTTCTTATTTATCAAACTGAACCATGGCCTAAACGCCTAAGCCGTACGGACGCTGGTACGGACATTCGTACGGACGTGCGTACGGCCGGTCTTGTTCTCAAGCTCTAGATCAATACAGAATGTGTGACAACCCAATGCATTTGACTAATTGTAAGATTTCGGGATGAATTTGGAGTGTTTAAACAACAGTTAAACCCGTTTTATCCCAAAATAGGCTTAAACCAAGAAACCGGCTAAAACCGAGAGAAACATTGATTTGAAGCAATAAAAAGCTATGTTACTCTTTCTAGGGTAAAAATATGTAACAATACAATGCATTTGACTAATTATAAGAGTTCGGGTTAAATTTGGAGTGTTTAGACAACACTTAAACCCGTTTTCTCCCAAAACAGGCTAAAACCGAGAGAAAACAGGCTAAAACCGAGAGAAAACATAGATTCGAAGCAATAAACAGCTATGTTACTCTTTCTAGGGTAAAAATATGTAACAATACAATGCATTTGACTAATTATAAGAGTTCGGGTTAAATTTGGAGTGTTTAGACAACACTTAAACCCGTTTTCTCCCAAAACAGGCTAAAACCGAGAAAATAGGCTAAAACCGAGAGAAAACATAGATTTGAAGCAGTAAACAGATATGTCACTCTTTCTAGGGTAAAAATATGTATCAATCCAATGCATTTGACTAATTATAAGAGTTTGGGTTGAATTTTGAGTGTTCAGACACTACTTTTACCCATTTTTCCCAAAACAGGCTAAAACCGAGAGAAACATTGATTTGAAGCAATAAACAGCTATGTTACTCTTTCTAGGGTCAAAATATGTAACAATCCAATGCATTTGACTAATTATAAGAGTTTGGGTTGAATTTGGAGTGTTTAGACAACATTTAAACCCGTTTTATCCCAAAACAGGCTAAAACCGAGAGAAAACATAGATTCGAAGCAGTAAACAGATATGTTACTCTTTCTAGGGTCAAAATTTGTAACAATACAATGCATTTTACTAATTATAACAGTTTGGGTTGAATTTGGAGTGTTTAGACACCACTTTTACCCATTTTTTGCCCAAAACAGGCTAAAACCGAGAAAACATTGATTCGAAGCTGTAAATTAATTTGTTACTGTTTCTAGAGTCAGGATGTGTGACAACCCCATGCAATTGACTAATTGTAAGAGTTCGGGATGAATTTGGAGTGTTTAGACAACACTTAAAGCCCTTTTATCCAAAAATAGGCTTAAACCGAGAAAACAGGCTAAAACGGAGAGAAACATTGATTTGAAGCAGTAAACAGCTATGTTACTCTTTCTAGGGTAAAAATATGTAACAATACAATGCATTTGACTAATTATAAGAGTTCGGGTTAAATTTGGAGTGTTTAGACAATACTTAAACCCGTTTTCTCCCAAAACAGGCTAAAACCGAGAAAACAGGCTAAAACCGAGAGAAAACATAGATTTGAAGCAGTAAATTGCTTTGTTACTCTTTCTAGGGTCAAAATATGTAACAATACAATGCATTTTACTAATTATAAAAGTTTGGTTTGAATTTGGAGTGTTTAGACAACACTTAAACCCGTTTTAATCCAAAACAGGCTAAAACCGAGAAAACAGGCTAAAACCGAGAGAAAACATAGATTTGAAGCAGTAAACAGCTATGTTACTCTTTCTAGGGTCAAAATTTGTAACAATACAATGCACTTTACTAATTATAAGAGTTTTGGTTGTATTTGGAGTGTTTAGACACCACTTTTACCCATTTTTTGCCCAAAATAGGTTAAAACCGAGAAAACATTGATTTAAAGCTGTAAATTGATTTGTTACTGTTTCTAGGGTCAGAGTGTGTGACAACCCAATGCATTTAACTAATTGTAAGAGTTCGAGATGAATTTGGAGTGTTTAGACAACACTTAAACCCGTTTTATCCCAAAATAGGCTTTAACCGAGAAAACAGGCTAAAACCGAGAGAAACATTGATTTGAAGCAATAAACAGCTATGTTAATCTTTCTAGGGTCAAAATATGTAACAATAAAATGCATTGGACTAATTATAAGAGTTCGGGTTAAATTTGGAGTGTTTAGACAACATTTAAACCCGTTTTATCCCAAAACAGGCTAAAACCGAGAAAACAGGCTAAAACCGAGAGAAAACATAGTTTCGAAGCAGTAAACAGCTAGGTCACTCTTCCTAGGGTCAAAATTAGTAACAATACAATGCATTTGACTAATTACAAGAGTTTGGGTTGAATTTGGAGTGTTTAGACACCACTTTTACCCTTTTTTCCCAAAAGAGGCTAAAACCGAGAAAACATTAATTCGAAGCAGTAAATTAATTTGTTACTGTTTCTAGGGTCAGAATGTGTGACAGTCCAATGCAATTGACTAATTGTAAGAGTTCGGGATGAATTTGGAGTGTTTAGACAACACTTAAACACCTTTTATCCCAAAATAGGCTTAACCCGAGAATACAGGCTAAAACAGAGAGAAACATTGATTTAAAGCAGTAAACAGCTATGTTACTCTTTCTAGGGTTAAAATATGTAACAATCTAATGCATTTGACTAATTATAAGAGTTCGGGTTAAATTTGGAGTGTTTAGACAACACTTAAACCCGTTTTATCCCAAAACAGGCTAAAACCGATATAACATGCTAAAACCAAGAGAAAACATAGTTTCAAAGCAGTAAACAGCTAGTTCACTCTTTCTAGGGTCAAAATATGTAATAATACAATGCATTTTACTAATTATAAGAGTTTGGGTTGAATTTGGAGTGTTTAGACACCACTTTTACCCGTTTTTCCCAAAACAGGCTAAAACCGAGAAAACATTGATTCGAAGCAGTAAATTGATTTGTTACTGTTTCTAGGGTCAGAATGTGCGACAACCCAATGCAATTGACTAATTATAAGAGTTCGGGATGAATTTGGAGTGTTTAGACAACACTTAAACCCCTTTATCCCAAAATAGGTTTACACCGAGAAAACAGGCTAAAACGGAGAGAAACATTGATTTAAAGCAGTAAACAGCTATGTTACTCTTTCTAGGGTAAAAATATGTAACAACCCAATGCATTTGACTAATTATAAGAGTTTGGGTTGAATTTGGAGTGTTTAGACACCACTTTGATCCTTTTTTCCCAAAACAGGCTAAAACCGAGAAAACATTGGTTTAAAGCTGTAAATTGATTTGTTACTGTTTCTAGGGTCAGAATGTGTGACAACCTAATGCATTTAACTAATTGTAAGAGTTCGAGATGAATTTGGAGTGTTTAGACAACACTTAAACCCGTTTTATCCCAAAATAGGCTTAAACCGAGAAAACAGGCTAAAACCGAGAGAAACATTGATTTGAAGCAATAAACAGCTATGTTAATCTTTCTAGGGTCAAAATATGTAACAATAAAATGCATTGGACTAATTATAAGAGTTCGGGTTAAATTTGGAGTGTTTAGACAACACTTAAACCCGTTTTATCCCAAAACAGGCTAAAACCGAGAAAACAGGCTAAAACCGAGAGAAAACATAGTTTCGAAGCAGTAAACAGCTAGGTCACTCTTCCTAGGGTCAAAATTAGTAACAATACAATGCATTTGACTAATTACAAGAGTTTGGGTTGAATTTGGAGTGTTTAGACACCTTTTTTACCCTTTTTTCCCAAAACAGGCTAAAACCGAGAAAACATTGATTCGAAGCAGTAAATTGATTTGTTACTGTTTCTATGGTCAGAATTTGCGACAACCCAATGCAATTGACTAATTATAAGAGTTCGGGATGAATTTGGAGTGTTTAGACAACACTTAAACCCCTTTATCCCAAAATAGGTTTACACCGAGAAAACAGGCTAAAACGGAGAGAAACATTGATTTAAAGCAGTAAACAGCTATGTTACTCTTTCTAGGGTCAAAATATGTAACAATCCAATGCATTTGACTAATTATAAGAGTTCGGGTTAAATTTGGAGTGTTTAGACAACACTTAAACCCGTTTTATCCCAAAACAGGCTAAAACCGATATAACATTTTAAAACCAAGAGAAAACATAGTTTCAAAGCAGTAAACAGCTAGTTCACTCTTTCTAGGGTCAAAATATGTAACAAAATACAATGCATTTTACTAATTACAAGAGTTTGGGTTGAATTTGGAGTGTTTAGACACCACTTTTACCCTTTTTCCCAAAACAGGCTAAAACCGAGAAAACATTGATTCGAAGCAGTAAATTGATTTGTTACTGTTTCTAGGGTCAGAATGTGCCACAACCCAATGCAATTGACTAATTATAAGAGTTCGGGATGAATTTGGAGTGTTTAGACAACACTTAAACCCCTTTATCCCAAAATAGGTTTACACCGAGAAAACAGGCTAAAACGGAGAGAAACATTGATTTAAAGCAGTAAACAGCTATGTTACTCTTTCTAGGGTAAAAATATGTAACAACCCAATGCATTTGACTAATTATAAGAGTTTGGGTTGAATTTGGAGTGTTTAGACACCACTTAAACCCCTTTTATCCCAAAATAGGCTTAACCCGAGAATACAGGCTAAAACAGAGAGAAACATTGATTTAAAGCAGTAAACAGCTATGTTACTCTTTCTAGGGTCAAAATATGTAACAATCCAATGCATTTGACTAATTATAAGAGTTCGGGTTAAATTTGGAGTGTTTAGACAACACTTAAACCCGTTTTATCCCAAAACAGGCTAAAACCGATATAACATGCTAAAACCAAGAGAAAACATAATTTCAAAGCAGTAAACAGCTAGTTCACTCTTTCTAGGGTCAAAATATGTAACAATACAATGCATTTTACTAATTACAAGAGTTTGGGTTGAATTTGGAGTGTTTAGACACCTTTTTTACCCTTTTTTCCCAAAACAGGCTAAAACCGAGAAAACATTGATTCGAAGCAGTAAATTGATTTGTTACTGTTTCTAGGTTCAGAATTTGCGACAACCCAATGCAATTGACTAATTATAAGAGTTCGGGATGAATTTGGATTGTTTAGACAACACTTAAACCCCTTTATCCCAAAATAGGTTTACACCGAGAAAACAGGCTAAAACAGAGAGAAACATTGATTTAAAGCAGTAAACAGCTATGTTACTCTTTCTACGGTAAAAATATGTAACAATCCAATGCATTTGACTAATTATAAGAGTTTGGGTTGAATTTGGAGTGTTTAGACACCACTTTGATCCTTTTTTCCCAAAACAGGCTAAAACCGAGAAAACATTGGTTTGAAGCAGTAAATTGCTTTGTTACTGTTTCTAAGGTCATAATGTGTGACAACCAAATGCATTTGACTAATTGTAAGAGTTCGGAATGAATTGGGAGTGTTTAGACAACACTTAAACCCGTTTTATCCCAAAATAGGCTTAAACCAAGAAAACAGGCTAAAACCGAGAGAAACATTGATTGGAAGCAATAAACAGCTATGTTACTCTTTCTAGTGTCGAAATATGTAACAATCCAATGCATTTGACTAATTATAAGAGTTTGGGTTAAATTTGGAGTGTTTAGACAACACTTAAACCCGTTTTATCCCAAAACATGCTAAACCGAGAAAACAGGCTAAAACCGAGAGAAAACATAGATTCGAAGCAGTAAATTGCTTTGTTACTCTTTCTAGGGTCAAAATATGTAACAATACAATGCATTTTACTAATTATAAGAGTTTGGGTTGAATTTGGAGTGTTTAGACAACACTTAAACCCGTTTTAATCCAAAACAGGCTAAAACCGAGAAAACAGGCTAAAACCGAGAGAAAACATAGATTTGAAGCAGTAAACAGCTATGTTACTCTTTCTAGGGTCAAAATTTGTAACAATACAATGCACTTTACTAATTATAAGAGTTTTGGTTGTATTTGGAGTGTTTAGACACCACTTTTACCCATTTTTTGCCCAAAATAGGCTAAAACCGAGAAAACATTGATTTAAAGCTGTAAATTGATTTGTTACTGTTTCTAGGGTCAGAATGTGTGACAACCCAATGCATTTAACTAATTGTAAGAGTTCGAGATGAATTTGGAGTGTTTAGACAACACTTAAACCCGTTTTATCCCAAAATAGGCTTAAACCGAGAAAACAGGCTAAAACCGAGAGAAACATTGATTTGAAGCAATAAACAGCTATGTTAATCTTTCTAGGGTCAAAATATGTAACAATAAAATGCATTGGACTAATTATAAGAGTTCGGGTTAAATTTGGAGTGTTTAGACAACACTTAAACCCGTTTTATCCCAAAACAGGCTAAAACCGAGAAAACAGGCTAAAACCGAGAGAAAACATAGTTTCGAAGCAGTAAACAGCTAGGTCACTCTTCCTAGGTTCAAAATTAGTAACAATACAATGCATTTGACTAATTACAAGAGTTTGGGTTGAATTTGGAGTGTTTAGACACCTTTTTTACCCTTTTTTCCCAAAACAGGCTAAAACCGAGAAAACATTGATTCGAAGCAGTAAATTGATTTGTTACTGTTTCTAGGGTCAGAATTTGCGACAACCCAATGCAATTGACTAATTATAAGAGTTCGGGATGAATTTGGAGTGTTTAGACAACACTTAAACCCCTTTTATCCCAAAATAGGCTTAACCCGAGAATACAGGCTAAAACAGAGAGAAACATTGATTTAAAGCAGTAAACAGCTATGTTACTCTTTCTAGGGTCAAAATATGTAACAATCCAATGCATTTGACTAATTATAAGAGTTCGGGTTAAATTTGGAGTGTTTAGACAACACTTAAACCCGTTTTATCCCAAAACAGGCTAAAACCGATATAACATTTTAAAACCAAGAGAAAACATAGTTTCAAAGCAGTAAACAGCTAGTTCACTCTTTCTAGGGTCAAAATATGTAACAATACAATGCATTTTACTAATTACAAGAGTTTGGGTTGAATTTGGAGTGTTTAGACACCTTTTTTACCCTTTTTTCCCAAAACAGGCGAAAACCGAGAAAACATTGATTCGAAGCAGTAAATTGATTTGTTACTGTTTCTAGGGTCAGAATGTGCCACAACCCAATGCAATTGACTAATTATAAGAGTTCGGGATGAATTTGGAGTGTTTAGACAACACTTAAACCCCTTTATCCCAAAATAGGTTTACACCGAGAAAACAGGCTAAAACGGAGAGAAACATTGATTTAAAGCAGTAAACAGCTATGTTACTGTTGAAATAAGCGGAAGACTTAGAGAGATTTGAGAGGTTTAGAATGAAGAAGAATAGTTGGTGGCGAATAGTATGAAAGAGAGTGATAATAGATTAGAATTAGGTAGAATATCCCAAATACAACACATGACAAAGGTTTAAATAGGGAGGCAGCTAGGGCGACCACATGACCTAAAATAGAAACAAAAGAAATCGACAATTAGGAGAGAGAGGGGGTAGGTGATCGGTGATAGCGACTTGTCCTAGTCTTCCACTCTTGTCCACTTGCGCTTTCTCCCTAACGGCTACACAAGGGATTCTCGATCCTTCTCATGGGCTGAAGGTAAGCAGGCCTCCTCACTATCCTCACACATAGATGACTCGGCCTTAGTGCTTCACTCGGCCTTATTGCTTGCACGTACGGACGGTACGGACTGTACGGACGCCGTAGGCTTATTCTTGATCAATACTCCCCCTCAAGCTTAGCCTGATGAAATGGCTAAGCTTGGAACCCGTGAAGCAGCACCTCATTAAAAAAAACCTTGACTTAGAAAACCTCATGGGACAAAACTAAGCCAAGGGAAAAAGAGTGTGCTGTCCACGGATTAGGAAAGTTGATCACGGCCGTGTGATGTCTACAAGTCCAAGTTTGCTATGAATATAATCACAAACCTTGGGACTTGCAGATTTGGTGAAGATGTCGGCTAGCTGGTCTTGACTCCTTGTGTGGCATGGTAGAACCGCTCCCTCTTCGATCCTCTCCCTAACCTTGTGGCAGTCGCTCTCAATGTGCTTGGTCCGTTCATGGAAGACTGAGTTAGTGGCTATGTGGATCGCTGCCTCATTGTCACAATGCATTGTCATCGGCTGTCTTGTTTCAATACCGAGATCCTTAAGTAGACCTTTCAACCATGTCATCTCATTAGTTAGCTTCCTCATAGCTCGGTACTCAGCCTCGGCACTTGAACATGACACCACCTTTTGCTTCTTAGACCTCCATGTAACTAGGTTTCCTCCAACAAAGGTGCAATATCCAGTAGTTGACCGCCTATCCAATGTGTCTCCATTATAGTCCGCATCACAATAACCCACGATCTCAGTGTTGCCGTTTTTACCCATCCAAATGCCTTGACCAGGGCTGCCCTTGAGATAGCTCAAAATCCTCTCCACTTGACTCCATTGATACTTGCTTGGAGCTTGCATGTGCTGACTCACCTGATTCACAGCATAAGAGATATCAGGTCGTGTGATAGTTAAATAGATCAACTTACCTACAAGCCGTCGGTAGCGTGTGACGTCCGGGAACGGCTCGTCCAATGGTTCGCGTGGTTTGCCTTCCTTCGCCCGAATGCTCTCCCCCTTTCGCTTGAGCTGGTAATCTTCATCCAGTGGTGTAGTAGCTGGAACCGTACCAAGTTTGCCTGTCTCAGCAAGCAAGTCAAGAGCATACTTGCGTTGTGAGAGGAAGATACCCTCCGGGGAACGGCAGATTTCGATGCCGAGGAAGTATTTGAGCTCTCCGAGGTCCTTAATGTCAAAGGCAGACTTGAGAGAGTCTTTAATGGCAACAATGCCGGCCTTGTCATCGCCAGTCACGATGATGTCATCGACATAAACCAGCACCACAACCAGGCCAAGTGATGTCTTGAGAGTGAAAAGAGTGTGGTCAGCCTCCGATCGTCTAAAGCCATTCGCCTTAAGAGTGGAGCTGAGCTTATGGTACCAGGCGCGTGGTGACTGTTTGAGGCCATAGATGGCCTTGCGTAACCGTAAGACCTTCCCGGGAGCAACAATGTCCTCAAGGCCAGGCGGAGGAGTCATGTACACTTCTTCATCTAGCTCGCCTTGGAGGAACGCGTTCTTCACATCCATTTGCCATAAGTCCCAAGAAAGGTTCACGGCCACCGATAGCACTACTCGCACGGTATGCAATTTGGCCACGGGAGCAAACGTTGCCGTGTAGTCATCTCCATAGGTTTGAGTGAACCCTCGGGCCACCAGTCGTGCCTTATGCCTTTCAATCTCTCCCGTGCTCAAGAACTTGATGGTGAATACCCACTTTGAACTTACGGCCTTCTTCCCTTTGGGGAGGTCAGCCTCATCCCATGTGTGATTTCTGATCATTGCACCAGCTTCATCCTCCACAGCATCTACCCATACCTTATGTTCTTTGGCCTCCTCGTACGTTTGGGGAACCCAGTGTTCATCAACTTGGCCGAAGAAGGCTTGGTGCTCGGTCGGAAGCAGCTCGAGCGAACATACGGCGTGGATAGGATGTGCGACGGCTTGACTGTTGTAGTAGACCCTCTTATCTTTCCATGTAGAGGGGTGAGACCGGACACGCGTGCTTCGTCGTGGAGCTGGTTGAGCTGGCGGCACTGATTGGCTGGACTGAGTGACATCTTCGATGACCGGTTCAGCATCAGGTCGTGTCTCGGTCAGGCTTGAGTTTGGCTCGGGCATCTCATGTGCCTCGGTCATGCTCTGGTTTGGCTTGGGCATCTCATGGTCCGGGGATATTATCTCGGGCATAGCACCTTCCGGCTCGAGCGTATGGTCAATGGAGCTCGGGTTGGGTTCTGGCTGAGGAAGGGCTGTGGCCGTAGGCGGATTTCCGAGATGGTCAAGGAGAAACTTAAGGCTGGAGGCTCTATCATTTGGTGATGATGAAAGATCCTTCAAGCTGTTCCAGTCTTTGTTATCAAAATAACCCACATTTTCCAAGAACCGAACATCTCTTGATACATACAGCCGGCTTGTCTTTGGGTCAAAACACTTGTATCCCTTTTGAGTAGTGGAGTAGCCGATGAACATACACCTTATGCTTTTGGGATCGAGCTTACTCCGCTGTTCTCCTGGCACAAGTACAAAAGAAACACACCCAAAGACCCGTAAGTGCTCTAGAGATGGTTTAAATCCATTCAATACCTCAAATGGCGATAGGTCATTAAGGACTTTGGTTGGTGTCCGATTGATCAAGTAGCATGCTGTCATCACAGCATCACCCCAATATCGCCTTGTAACGTGTGAATGGAACATCATCGACCGTGCCACCTCCATTAGATGTCGATTCTTCCTCTCGGCCACACCATTTTGTTGGGGCGTATAGGGACAACTCGTTTGGTGTAGTATGCCGTGTTTTGCTAGGTGTTCTCTGAATTTGTGACTTGTATACTCTCCACCATTGTCTGATCTAAGTACCTTAATTTTAGCATTGAAATGATTAGTAACATAATTTTGAAAGTTTATAAAAGCATCAAACACTCTATCCTTTGAAGGCAACAAAGTAATCCATGTGTACTTAGATTTTTCATCAATAAAAGTCACAAAATATTTGTTATTATCTCTAGAAAGGCATGGTGAAGTCCACACATCCGAGTGCACTAAATCAAAACAATGCTCATAAATAGTTTTAGACTTGGGAAAAATAGATTTGCAATGTTTACCAAGAATACAAGACTCACACATTGAACTATCAAAAGAAACACTTGGTAACATTAAAGCAAGGGCACGAGAATGAGGATGGCCTAATCTAGCATGCCACACACTATCCAAATTAACAACAAAACAAGATTTAGTAGATAAACTTGGCGAGGTTTTCTCTAGGACATAGAGATCTCCACTCCCTTGTCCCTCTCCAAGAACTTTTCCAGTCTCAATATCCTGAAAATGAACACTATTAGGACCAAAGATTGCATAACAATTCAAATCATTAGTGGTTCTCTTAACCGATAGAAGATTAGATGTGAAGGTAGGCATAAAGAAAGCTTTTGTGGTTTTATCAAATAGTTTCAAGTCCCCTATTCCTTTCACTGGTATTTGTTCTCCATTTGCAATTATAACATTTCCTAAAGCCGGTTTTATATTGTCAATTAGACTAGGATTACTAATCATGTGGTGAGAAGCACCCGAGTCTATGACAAGAGATTTACTAGGCTTAGAGGTAAAGAAAGAGATACCAGACTCCTTGAGTGAGGCAATGGAACGGATGAGCGCCTCAAGGTCTGATTTCCTAACCACTTCTCCATAGGCTGCGGTCATGGCTGCCTCATCTCCTTGCTTTGACGGCCCGGCTCCCTTGTCGCTAACCGCTTCCTTTGAGAGGTTTGCTTTGAACTTGGCCGGTTTGAGATGAGGGTGGAGGACCCAGCACTTGTCTTTCAGGTGACCCCGCCTCTTGCAGTGGTCGCATATCCACACCTTCCTCTCCTCTTGCTTGTACACTCCTTTATTAGCCGTAGCAAGCTCCCCCTTACCGCTAAACAAGTCAAGAGAACCTTGCTCTCTTTGGATTTGTGAACAAATGTTTTCAAAAGAGGGAAGTTTCTCTGCCCTGAGGATGTGCTTCAAGAGATCGTTGAAGGATGGGTTTAAAGTAAGAAGGAGACCAAAGATCTTGTCTTGCTCCTTTCTTTCAGTCAACACACTCGGATCGAGTGTACTCGGCCGCAACATGTCAAGCTCGGACCATAAAGCTCGAAACTTGCCAAGATGTTTAGTGAACTCCACATCATCTTGGTTAAGCTCATTTATGGCCTTCTTGACCTCAAAGACCCGAGTCAAGTTGGAGATATTGCCATAGACACCTTTAAGTGTCTCCCACAACTCCTTGGCCGTCTCGCAATATGAGTAGGCCTCAAGGATTGGTGTGTCAAGAGAGTTTTGGAGAACAGATAGGACAACTTGGTCTTCTTGGAACCACTTGGCCTTCCTCTCGCTCTCTTCTTCTACTTCCTCCTCGGAAGCGCCTTCATCTTCTCCTTTGAGGTTTTGTTTTGGAGCATAGTCACTCTCGACATGACTCCAAAGACCACGACCTCCAAGGGCAGTTCTTGTGGTTCTAGTCCACAGCAAGTAGTTTGTTCCTTTGAGAACAACCGGCATGACAATGGGTTTGGCGTTTTCCATGGTTTAACCGCTATGGACCGATGGACAAAGCTTTTACCCGGAGAATAAAGAGAAATAAGACTGAGAATCGAGTGAACAAGAATGAAGAATGGAAGAATAGAAGAGATAGGTTATCAAGAACGACAACCTAGCTCTGATACCATGTTGAAATAAGCGGAAGACTTAGAGAGATTTGAGAGGTTTAGAATGAAGAAGAATAGTTGGTGGCGAATAGTATGAAAGAGAGTGATAATAGATTAGAATTAGGTAGAATATCCCAAATACAACACATGACAAAGGTTTAAATAGGGAGGCAGCTAGGGCGACCACATGACCTAAAATAGAAACAAAAGAAATCGACAATTAGGAGAGAGAGGGGGTAGGTGATCGGTGATAGCGACTTGTCCTAGTCTTCCACTCTTGTCCACTTGCGCTTTCTCCCTAACGGCTACACAAGGGATTCTCGATCCTTCTCATGGGCTGAAGGTAAGCAGGCCTCCTCACTATCCTCACACATAGATGACTCGGCCTTAGTGCTTCACTCGGCCTTATTGCTTGCACGTACGGACGGTACGGACTGTACGGACGCCGTAGGCTTATTCTTGATCAATAGTTACTCTTTCTAGGGTAAAAATATGTAACAACCCAATGCATTTGACTAATTATAAGAGTTTGGGTTGAATTTGGAGTGTTTAGACACCACTTTGATCCTTTTTTCCCAAAACAGGCTAAAACCGAGAAAACATTGGTTTGAAGCAGTAAATTGCTTTGTTACTGTTTCTAAGGTCAGAATGTGTGACAACCAAATGCATTTGACTAATTGTAAGAGTTCGGGATGAATTGGGAGTGTTTAGACAACACTTAAACCCGTTTTATCCCAAAATAGGCTTAAACCAAGAAAACAGGCTAAAACCGAGAGAAACATTGATTTGAAGCAATAAACAGCTATGTTACTCTTTCTTGTGTCAAAATATGTAACAATCCAATGCATTTGACTAATTATAAGAGTTTGGGTTAAATTTGGAGTGTTTAGACAACACTTAAACCTGTTTTATCCCAAAACATGCTAAACCGAGAAAACAGGCTAAAACCGAGAGAAAACATAGATTCGAAGCAGTAAATTGCTTTGTTACTCTTTCTAGGGTCAAAATATGTAACAATACAATGCATTTTACTAATTATAAGAGTTTGGGTTGAATTTGGAGTGTTTAGACAACACTTAAACCCGTTTTAATCCAAAACAGGCTAAAACCGAGAAAACAGGCTAAAACCGAGAGAAAACATAGTTTCGAAGCAGTAAACAGCTAGGTCACTCTTCCTAGGGTCAAAATTAGTAACAATACAATGCATTTGACTAATTACAAGAGTTTGGGTTGAATTTGGAGTGTTTAGACACCACTTTTACCCTTTTTTCCCAAAAGAGGCTAAAACCGAGAAAACATTGATTCGAAGCAGTAAATTAATTTGTTACTGTTTCTAGGGTCAGAATGTGTGACAGTCCAATGCAATTGACTAATTGTAAGAGTTCGGGATGAACTTGGAGTGTTTAGCCAACACTTAAACCCGTTTTATCCCAAAATAGCCTTAAACCGAGAAAACAGGCTAAAACCGAGAGAAACATTGATTTGAAGCAATAAACAGCTATGTTAATCTTTCTAGGGTCAAAATATGTAACAATAAAATGCATTGGACTAATTATAAGAGTTCGGGTTAAATTTGGAGTGTTTAGACAACACTTAAACCCGTTTTATCCCAAAACAGGCTAAAACCGAGAAAACAGGCTAAAACCGAGAGAAAACATAGTTTCGAAGCAGTAAACAGCTAGGTCACTCTTCCTAGGTTCAAAATTAGTAACAATACAATGCATTTGACTAATTACAAGAGTTTGGGTTGAATTTGGAGTGTTTAGACACCTTTTTTACCCTTTTTTCCCAAAACAGGCTAAAACCGAGAAAACATTGATTCGAAGCAGTAAATTGATTTGTTACTGTTTCTAGGGTCAGAATTTGCGACAACCCAATGCAATTGACTAATTATAAGAGTTCGGGATGAATTTGGAGTGTTTAGACAACACTTAAACCCCTTTTATCCCAAAATAGGCTTAACCCGAGAATACAGGCTAAAACAGAGAGAAACATTGATTTAAAGCAGTAAACAGCTATGTTACTCTTTCTAGGGTCAAAATATGTAACAATCCAATGCATTTGACTAATTATAAGAGTTCGGGTTAAATTTGGAGTGTTTAGACAACACTTAAACCCGTTTTATCCCAAAACAGGCTAAAACCGATATAACATTTTAAAACCAAGAGAAAACATAGTTTCAAAGCAGTAAACAGCTAGTTCACTCTTTCTAGGGTCAAAATATGTAACAATACAATGCATTTTACTAATTACAAGAGTTTGGGTTGAATTTGGAGTGTTTAGACACCTTTTTTACCCTTTTTTCCCAAAACAGGCGAAAACCGAGAAAACATTGATTCGAAGCAGTAAATTGATTTGTTACTGTTTCTAGGGTCAGAATGTGCCACAACCCAATGCAATTGACTAATTATAAGAGTTCGGGATGAATTTGGAGTGTTTAGACAACACTTAAACCCCTTTATCCCAAAATAGGTTTACACCGAGAAAACAGGCTAAAACGGAGAGAAACATTGATTTAAAGCAGTAAACAGCTATGTTACTCTTTCTAGGGTAAAAATATGTAACAACCCAATGCATTTGACTAATTATAAGAGTTTGGGTTGAATTTGGAGTGTTTAGACACCACTTTGATCCTTTTTTCCCAAAACAGGCTAAAACCGAGAAAACATTGGTTTGAAGCAGTAAATTGCTTTGTTACTGTTTCTAAGGTCAGAATGTGTGACAACCAAATGCATTTGACTAATTGTAAGAGTTCGGGATGAATTGGGAGTGTTTAGACAACACTTAAACCTGTTTTATCCCAAAATAGGCTTAAACCAAGAAAACAGGCTAAAACCGAGAGAAACATTGATTTGAAGCAATAAACAGCTATGTTACTCTTTCTTGTGTCAAAATATGTAACAATCCAATGCATTTGACTAATTATAAGAGTTTGGGTTAAATTTGGAGTGTTTAGACAACACTTAAACCTGTTTTATCCCAAAACATGCTAAACCGAGAAAACAGGCTAAAACCGAGAGAAAACATAGATTCGAAGCAGTAAATTGCTTTGTTACTCTTTCTAGGGTCAAAATATGTAACAATACAATGCATTTTACTAATTATAAGAGTTTGGGTTGAATTTGGAGTGTTTAGACAACACTTAAACCCGTTTTAATCCAAAACAGGCTAAAACCGAGAAAACAGGCTAAAACCGAGAGAAAACATAGTTTCGAAGCAGTAAACAGCTAGGTCACTCTTCCTAGGGTCAAAATTAGTAACAATACAATGCATTTGACTAATTACAAGAGTTTGGGTTGAATTTGGAGTGTTTAGACACCACTTTTACCCTTTTTTCCCAAAAGAGGCTAAAACCGAGAAAACATTGATTCGAAGCAGTAAATTAATTTGTTACTGTTTCTAGGGTCAGAATGTGTGACAGTCCAATGCAATTGACTAATTGTAAGAGTTCGGGATGAACTTGGAGTGTTTAGACAACACTTAAACCCGTTTTATCCCAAAATAGCCTTAAACCGAGAAAACAGGCTAAAACCGAGAGAAACATTGATTTGAAGCAATAAACAGCTATGTTAATCTTTCTAGGGTCAAAATATGTAACAATAAAATGCATTGGACTAATTATAAGAGTTCGGGTTAAATTTGGAGTGTTTAGACAACACTTAAACCCGTTTTATCCCAAAACAGGCTAAAACCGATATAACATGCTAAAACCAAGAGAAAACATAGTTTCAAAGCAGTAAACAGCTAGTTCACTCTTTCTAGGGTCAAAATATGTAACAATACAATGCATTTTACTAATTACAAGAGTTTGGGTTGAATTTGGAGTGTTTAGACACCACTTTTACCCTTTTTTCCCAAAACAGGCTAAAACCGAGAAAATGTAAGTTTGAGAGTAGAGTAATCAAGAGATTATGGAAGAGAGTGAAATCGTGTAAAGAGTGAGGAGAGTGAACGATTGAGAGAGAGAGTGTTGGAGAAAGAGAATAAACTCTTTTCTTACTTCTATTAGTATGATACTTACAAACTATTTAAAGACATATACAAATAGGATATTCTCTTAGGATCCTATGCACACTAATATGAGGAGAAAGCGACATCTCCTTATTCTAACATGTGATCTCCTCTTCTCTCTTACAACTTGCTCCAACGGCTACAAAGGAAGGATCGAGATGAATGGCGACCGTTGGAGGATCTCTTTGGTGGATTGGGCTCATGAAGACTTCTATTTGAGGATGGCCCGTTGGTTGGTCGTACGGACGTCCGTACGGTCGTACGGACAAGTGTGTGTGCCGGTTCATACTCCCCCTCAAGCTTGACTTGGGGAACTAGTCAAGCTTGACAACATAGGCACCCACCTCATTAAAAACCTTAGTATAGAAAAACCTCTTGGGAAAACTATACTTAAGGGAAAAAGAGTGTAGGCGCCAAAACAAAGCAAGTCATGGCCGAGTGAGGTTTAGGAGGCCAAGCTTAGGATGGATGTATTCACACACTTGGGGGCTCGCAGCTTTAGTCAGGACGTCTGCAAGTTGTTCTTTGCTTTCGGTATGGCAAGGTAAGACAACTCCAAGCTTGATTTGTTCTCGGACCTTATGGCAATCCACTTCAATGTGCTTGGTCCGCTCATGGAACACTGAATTGGTTGCTATATGAATGGCTGCTTCGTTATCACAGTGCATGGTGATCGGCTTTGTTGATTCTATTCCAAGATCCTTGAGTAACATCTTCAGCCACATTAGCTCCGTCGTTAGCTTCCTCATAGCTCTATACTCGGATTCGGCACTTGAGAGTGAGACGACCTTTTGCTTCTTGCTCTTCCATGTGACCAGGTTCCCTCCAAGGAACGTGCAATAGCCTGTGGTTGAGCGTCGGTCCCCACGATCTCCGGCATAGTCAGCGTCGCAGTAGCCTACCAACTCAGTGCTCTTGTTGCGTCCCATCCATATGCCTTGGCCGGGTGAGCCCTTGATGTACTTGAGGATCCGTGTCAGCATGTTCCAATGGTGCACGGTGGGGTTCTTCATATGCTGGCTTACCTGGTTCACGGCAAAGCAAATGTCAGGCCGTGTGATAGTCAAATAAATGAGCTTACCGACTAGCCGCCGGTAGAGGCTAACGTCCTCGAATGGAGCGGTGTCAAGCTCCCCCTGTCCTCCATCCTTGTAATTCTCTTCTAGGGGCGTTGTTACTGCCTTAGCTCCTAGTTTTCCTGTTTCACTCAATAAGTCTAGTGCATACTTTCTTTGAGACAACAATAACCCTTCATTTGATCTATAAACTTCTATTCCAAGAAAGTATTTCAACTCTCCAAGATCTTTAATATCAAAAACTGATTTCAAGAATGTTTTAGAGTCTTGAATACCTACCGAGTCACTTCCAGTGATGATGATATCATCAACATACACTAGAATGACTACTATACCTTTGGCGCTTGGTAAGGTGAACAAGGTGTGGTCAGCTTCGGATTTGCGAAAGCCTTTGTCAAGGAGTGTGGTGCTAAGCTTGTGATACCAAGCCCTTGGTGACTGCTTCAAGCCATAGATAGCTTTGTTGAGTTTCAAGACCTTTCCCGGACCAATAGTATCCTCCAAACCCGGTGGTGGTCGCATATACACTTCATCCTCCAGTTCTCCTTGCAAGAAGGCGTTCTTCACGTCCATTTGCCAAAGTTCCCAGTCGAGGTTGGTGGCGAGAGAGAGTACAACTCGAACCGTGTGAAGCTTAGCCACCGGAGCAAACGTATCAAGATAGTCCTCCCCATACGTTTGCGTGAACCCTCGTGCGACTAGGCGGGCTTTGTGGCGTTCAATCTCCCCATTGCTCTTATATTTGATTGTGAAGATATACCGAGAGGTGACAGCCTTCTTGCCCTTGGGTAAGTCAGCCTCGTCCCATGTATGATTTTGCACCATGGCCGTATTCTCGGCATCCACTGCATCTCTCCATACTTTGTGCTGCTTAGCCTCATCATAGGTCTTGGGGATCCAATCCTCATCAATATGGCCAAGAAACACTTGATGCTCTATCGGAAAATGAGCCAAGGTGCACACGGCCTGAATCGGATGAGCAACGGCCATGTTGTTGTAGTACACACGGGTGTTCTTCCAATGAGCCAACGGATACCTAATACGTTGGCTGCGCCGAAGAGGAACTATAGCCCCAGCTTCGGAGTTGGCTCGTCCTGGAGTAATGATCTCCTCAAGCTGTTCAGCCGTCTCCTCGGTTGTTTCGGCCGTGTTGTCCGCGAGTGACTCGGGTGCTTCCTCATGCTGCTCAGTATGGTCATCGGCATGTGTAGCAGGCTCAGGCTCAGTAAATGGCTCAGGTTGCTCTGGTGATGCTGGTCTGGCTGACTCGGTAGTGATCCGATCGTTTTCAAGACCTAGTCGCTCAAGGATTACTCGGAGGTTGCGCGTCCGATCAGATGGTGAATCAGAGAGGTTACGGAGCTCATCCCAATTCTTCTCATCGTAAAAACCTTGTGTCTCCATGAACTTGACATCACGAGATACTAGAACCCTCCTTGTTGTAGGTTCATAGCACTTATACCCCTTTTGTGTGGTAGAGTAGCCAAGAAACATAGCCTTTGTACTCTTTGCATCAAGCTTGTCTCTTAGCTCACCTGGTCGCAACACATAGCACACACAACCAAACACTCGTAAGTGATCAAATGTAGGTTTGTCATTCGTTAATACCTCAAATGGAGACACATCCTTTAGGATCTTTGTTGGTGTGCGGTTAATAAGATAACAAGCGGCTAGCACAGCATCTCCCCAAAACCTCTTTGGAACCCTTGTGTGAAACATCATAGACCTTGCTACTTCCATGAGATGCCTATTCTTTCTCTCAGCCACTCCATTTTGTTGTGGTGTGTAAGGACAGCTAGTTTGATGAAGAATTCCATGTTTGGCTAGATATTGCTTAAAGGCATGGCATGTGTACTCTCCACCATTATCTGATCTCAAAATTTTAATCTTGGCATGAAAGTGGTTAGTGACATAATTTTGAAAATTAGTAAAGGCCTCAAGGACTCTATCCTTAGAGGGAAGTAAAGTTATCCAAGTATATTTTGATTTTTCATCAATAAAAGTCACAAAATACTTTTGATTATCTCTAGATAAGCAAGGAGATGTCCAAACATCAGAATGAATTAAATCAAAACATTTTTCATAAATAGTAATAGATTTAGGAAAAACAGCCTTGCAATGTTTACCAAGAATACAAGCCTCACACTCATCATTTTGAAAAGAAACATTAGGAAATATTAAAGATAAAGCTCTTGTGTGAGGGTGTCCTAGCCTAGCATGTAAAATAGAATCACTAGGTTTCATAATAACCGAATTAAAACAAGATGCATTAGAAGATAAGTTCAAGTCCTCAAGCACATAGAGGTCATCCTTGGATCCTCCTTGACCAAGAACCTTACTTGTCTCAATATCCTGAAAATGAACATTGTTAGGACCAAATATAGCATAACAATTTAAATCAGTAGTGGCTCTCTTAACTGATAGCAAGTTAGAAGTAAAGTTTGGCATATAAAATGCCTTAGTCTCCTTATCAAATAGTTTCAAGTTTCCAATGCCTTTAACTGGTACTTTCTCACCATTTGCTATTATCACATTACCATTAGCAGGTTTAATATCACTAATTAGCCTAGAATCACTAATCATGTGATGGGATGCACCAGAATCAACTATGAGGGGTTTAATTTTGTTTGAGGCAAGAAACGCCTTACCGGTGGCCTCTTTGATGGCTTTGATGAGCGCATCAAGGTCGGACCGCCTTACCAGCTCGGACGATGCTGCAGCAAGAGCAGTTCCACTGGTCACTTGTTGAGGTTGCTCAGAGATTGATGACTCCCCCATGGCTACTGCTTGATGAGCTCTCGGTGGTCCTCCGCGGTTTGGTCGTCCACCTCGGATGGTACCCGGCGGTGGTGCTAGATGAGGGTGTAGAATCCAGCAGCGGCTCTTGAAGTGACCAAGCTTCTTACAATGCTCACAAAATGGCGGGTTGTTCTTGTCCTCCGGCTTGTAGTAGCCCTTGTTTGCTGATGCCGTCTCAGCTTTGTTAGCGGTCACAAGTTCTCCCTTGCCGCCAAACAATCCCATGGAGCCATGCTCCTTTTGAATTTGGTTACAGACATCATCAAGGCTAGGGAGCTTGTCCGACCGTAGAATATGCTTGATAAGGTCATTGTAGGAGGGGTTCAAGGTCAAGAGAAGGCCGAACACCTTATCTTGTTCACGCCTCTCATTCAGAATGGCCGGATCTATAGTCACCGGCCGGAGCATCTCTAGTTCAGCCCAAAGGGACCTAAACTTCCCAAAGTGCTTGGTGAACTCCATGTCTTCTTGGTTGAGGTTGTTGATGGCCCTCTTAATCTCAAAAATTCGGTTTACATTTGTAACATTCCCAAAAACATTCTTGAGAGTGTCCCACAAGTCTTTTGCTGTCTCGCAATAAGAGTAAGCTTCAAGTATAGGTGCATCTAGGGAGTTTTGAATGATAGCTAGGACTCCCTGATCTTCTTGAAACCACTTGTTCTTCTCATCGACAAGATCCTTGCCGTCTTTGGTGGTCTCGCCACTAGGAGCTTCGCTCGTCTCAACATGGGACCAAAGTCCTCGGCCGCATAGGGCTGTCTTTGTGGTTCTAGCCCACAGTAAGTAATTCTCTCCCTTGAGAGTAACTGGAACAATGAGAGTTTTGGTAGTTTCCATGGAAAAAGATGAAGAGACCGTTGGTTAAAGCTATTGTCCAACGGTTAAAGAAAGAAGATTCAAGAACAAGAAATTTCAAGAACAAGAAAGAGAATGCGGAAGGGAGTGATGGAGATTTGAGGCAAGAACAGAATCAAATCTGCTCTGATACCATGTAAGTTTGAGAGTAGAGTAATCAAGAGATTATGGAAGAGAGTGAAATCGTGTAAAGAGTGAGGAGAGTGAACGATTGAGAGAGAGAGTGTTGGAGAAAGAGAATAAACTCTTTTCTTACTTCTATTAGTATGATACTTACAAACTATTTAAAGACATATACAAATAGGATATTCTCTTAGGATCCTATGCACACTAATATGAGGAGAAAGCGACATCTCCTTATTCTAACATGTGATCTCCTCTTCTCTCTTACAACTTGCTCCAACGGCTACAAAGGAAGGATCGAGATGAATGGCGACCGTTGGAGGATCTCTTTGGTGGATTGGGCTCATGAAGACTTCTATTTGAGGATGGCCCGTTGGTTGGTCGTACGGACGTCCGTACGGTCGTACGGACAAGTGTGTGTGCCGGTTCATAGAAAACATTGATTCGAAGCAGTAAATTAATTTGTTACTGTTTCTAGGGTCAGAATGTGCGACAACCCAATGCAATTGACTAATTATAAGAGTTCGGGATGAATTTGGAGTGTTTAGACAACACTTAAACCCCTTTATCCCAAAATAGGTTTACACCGAGAAAACAGGCTAAAACGGAGAGAAACATTGATTTAAAGCAGTAAACAGCTATGTTACTCTTTCTAGGGTAAAAATATGTAACAACCCAATGCATTTGACTAATTATAAGAGTTTGGGTTGAATTTGGAGTGTTTAGACACCACTTTGATCCTTTTTTCCCAAAACAGGCTAAAACCGAGAAAACATTGGTTTGAAGCAGTAAATTGCTTTGTTACTGTTTCTAAGGTCAGAATGTGTGACAACCAAATGCATTTGACTAATTGTAAGAGTTCGGGATGAATTTGGAGTGTTTACTATTGATCAAGAGAATAAGCCTAAGGCAGCCATGGCCGTCCGTACAATTATGGGGCCGTCCGTACAACCAAGCAATAAGGCCGAGTCATGTAAGTGTGTAAAGACAATGAGGAGGCCTGCTCTCCTTAGGCCCATGAGAAGGATCTAGAATGTCGCTTGTAGCCGTTAGAGAGGAGGAACAAGTGGAGTCACGGGTTATGTTGTGTTTAAGGAGACTAGGACGGGTCACTATCACCGTTGGGATTAGTTCTATCTCTCTCCTTGTCCCTATCACTTATACGATCGGTTGGTAGAGGGTGTAGCCCTAATTTTCCCTTGATATATATAGGCTTTAGCCTACATTGTAATATGAATTCTTATGGAACAATAACCTAATCTTTTCTTCTTCCTCATTCTCTTTGTCTACCGATATCTCTCATCAATCTCTTGATTCTCTTCTTTATTCTACAAAGTCTTACATGGTATCAGAGCAAGTTCTTCGATTCTCTACAGTCTAATCTCATTCTCCTACTCATTTCTACACTCTAGTCTCCTTATCTTCGTTTCTTCTTACTCGCATCTCTTTTATTCTCCGGGTAAAAGCTTTACCCATCGGTCCATAGAAATCCGACCATGGAAAACGCCAAGCCCATTGTTTCACCGGTTGTCCTAAAGGGGACAAACTACTTGCTGTGGACAAGAACCACAAGAACCGCCCTTGGAGGTCGTGGCCTTTGGAGTCATGTCGAGTCCGACTATGTCCCAAAGAAAAACCCCAAAGGAGAGGACGCTTCCGAGGCGGAAGCGGAGGAAGAGAGCGAGAGGAAGGCCAAATGGTTCCAAGAAGACCAAGTTGTCCTATCTGTTCTCCAAAACTCTCTGGACACGCCTATCCTTGAGGCCTACTCATATTGCGAGACGGCCAAGGAACTGTGGGAAACACTTAAAGGCGTGTATGGTAATGTCTCTAACATGACTAGAGTCTTTGAGGTCAAGAAGGCCATAAATGATCTTAACCAAGATGATGTGGAGTTCACTAAGCATCTTGGTAAGTTCCGTGCACTATGGTCCGAGCTTGACATGTTGCGGCCAAGTACACTTGAGGCAAGTGTGCTAAACGAAAGAAAGGAGCAAGACAAAGTCTTCGGACTCCTACTTACCTTGAACCCGTCCTTCAACGACCTCTTGAAGCACATCCTAAGGGCAGAGAAGCTCCCCTCCTTTGAAGATATTTGCTCCCAAATTCAGAAAGAGCAAGGATCCCTTGATTTGTTTAGCGGTAAGGGGGAGCTTGCTTCGGCCAACAAAGGAATGTACAAGCAAGAGGAGAGGAAGTTGTTGGTGTGCGACCACTGCAAGAAGCGGGGTCATCTGAAAGACAAGTGCTGGGTTCTCCATCCTCATCTCAAGCCGGCCAAGTTCAAAGCCAACCTCTCAAAGGAAGCGGTTAGCGATAAAGGAGCCGGATCATCAAAGCAGGGAGATGAGGTGGCCATGACCGCAGCCTACGGAGATGTGGTGAGGAAGTCAGACCTTGAGGCTCTCATCCGCTCCATTGCTTCACTCAAGGAGTCTGGTATCTCTTTCTTTACTTCTAGGCCTAGCAAATCGCTTGTTATTGACTCGGGAGCCTCACATCATATGATTAGTAACCCTAGTTTAATTGACAACATAAAACCGGCCTTAGGAAATGTTGTTATTGCAAATGGAGAACAAATACCAGTAAAGGGAATAGGGGACTTGAAACTATTTGATAAAACCTCAAAAGCTTTCTTTATGCCTACCTTTACCTCCAATTTACTATCGGTTAAGAGGACCACAAATGATTTGAATTGTTATGCAATCTTTGGTCCTAACAATGTTTATTTTCAGGATATTGAGACTGGAAAGGTTCTTGGAGAAGGGCAAGGGAGTGGAGATCTCTATGTCCTAGAGAAAACCGATCCAAATTTATCCTCTACTAAGTCTTGTTTTGTTGTTGATTCGAATATGGTGTGGCATGCTAGGCTAGGCCACCCACATTCACGTGCTTTAGGGTTGATGTTTCCTAATATTTCTTTTGATAATTCTACTTGTGAACCTTGTATTCTTGGAAAACATTGCAAGTCTATCTTTCCTAAGTCAACTACTATTTATGAGAATTGTTTTGATTTAGTTCACTCAGATGTTTGGACATCACCATGCCTATCTAGAGATAATAACAAGTATTTTGTGACTTTTATTGATGAAAAATCAAAATACACTTGGATTACCTTGTTGCCATCTAAAGATAGAGTATTTGATGCCTTTATCAATTTTCAAAATTATGTGACTAATCACTTCAATGCTAAACTTAAGGTACTTAGGTCTGATAATGGGGGGGAATACACAAGTTGCAAGTTCAAAGAACATCTCTCCAAGCATGGCATTCTTCATCAAACTAGTTGTCCCTACACGCCACAACAAAATGGTGTGGCCGAGAGGAAGAACCGGCACCTCATGGAAGTGGCGCGGGCAATCATGTTCCATTCGAGTGTTCCTAAACGATATTGGGGTGATGCCGTGATGACTGCATGCTACCTAATCAACCGAACACCAACTAGAGTTCTTCATGACTTATCTCCATTTGAAGTACTAAACAAATTTAAACCATCTCTTGATCACTTACGAGTTTTCGGCTGTATTTGTTTTGTGTTAGTACCAGGAGAACAAAGGAGTAAGCTGGATGCCAAAAGTACAAAGTGTATGTTCATTGGCTACTCCACCACACAAAAGGGGTACAAATGTTATGATCCGGCCACAAGTCGACTATATGTCTCTCGAGATGTCCGGTTTCTAGAACATGTGGGCTACCATGACAAGAGGGATTGGAACAGCCTTAAAGATCTCTCTCACTCACCTAATGACCGAGCTTCGAGTCTACGGTTCCTTCTTGATCACCTTGGTAACCCATCTCCACCAACGGGTGCCGTGCGGCCAACACTAAGTCAAATTTCTACCGATGGTGGGTCTGACCAAGGAGATGCAAATGACAATGGTTCAGCCCAAGATGGTGAATCTCTCGAGTCTGGCCTACCCATAACCGGTGTTCTCGTCCCTGGCCCTACAACGGACACGCATGCTCCGGCGGCGGCCTCTACCGAGGAAAACACGGAGACGGCTCCTACGGACGGT
Organism: Camelina sativa; assembly: GCF_030686135.1. Taxonomy (NCBI): domain Eukaryota; kingdom Viridiplantae; phylum Streptophyta; class Magnoliopsida; order Brassicales; family Brassicaceae; genus Camelina; species Camelina sativa. The sequence continues at coordinate 21,642,716 of NC_141880.1, read as the reverse complement.
ACGTCCACCGTGTTGCCTAGCGTGGATCCACTTCCGGCACCAGTCCTGCGTCGGAGCACCAGACCTCGATCGGATCCCTCCACTTGGAAGAACAAGCGTGTCTATTACAACAGCCAAGCTGTCGCTCATCCCATTCAGTCCGTTTGTTCCCTTGAGCTGTTACCTGCTGATCACCAAGCTTTCTTCGGCCAAGTGGACGCCAATTGGATCCCGCAGACATATGATGAAGCCAAGGAACATCAAGGTTGGTTAGATGCGGTCAAGGATGAAACTGGCGCCATGATCCGGAATCATACGTGGGACGAATCGGATCTTCCTCAAGGCAAGCGGGCAGTTAGCTCCAAATGGGTGTTTACCATAAAGTATTTGAGCAATGGTGACATTGAACGGCATAAAGCCAGGTTAGTGGCCCGTGGCTTCACCCAAACCTATGGCGCGGACTACACGGACACCTTTGCACCCGTGGCCAAGCTCCATACGGTTCGGGTTGTGCTGTCTCTTGCTGTCAACCTCTCATGGGACTTATGGCAGATGGATGTGAAGAACGCCTTCCTTCAAGGTGAACTTGATGAAGAAGTGTACATGACGCCTCCTCCCGGCCTTGAAGACATGGTTACACCCGGAAAAGTCTTGAGGCTACGTAAGGCCATCTATGGCCTTAAGCAGTCCCCACGAGCGTGGTACCACAAACTAAGCTCCACTCTCAAGACTGATGGTTTTACGCGATCGGAGGCTGATCATACTCTCTTCACGCGTCGCACCTCTATTGGTTGGGTGGTGGTGCTCATATACGTCAACGACATCATCGTGACTGGTGATGATAAGGCGGCCATTCAGGACACCAAGGACTCTCTCAAGTCGGTATTTGACATCAAGGACCTTGGGGAACTCAAATACTTTCTTGGTATTGAGATTTGTCGCTCACCGGAAGGACTCTTCCTCTCACAACGCAAGTATACTCTTGACTTGTTAGAGGAGACTGGCAAGCTTGGTGTGTCTCCGGTTGCTACGCCCCTTGATGAAGATTACCAGCTCAAGCGAAAGGGGGAGAGCTTACGGGCAAAAGAAGGCCGACCTAAGGAACCAATGGACGAGCCATTCTTAGACGTCACACGCTACCGCCGGCTTGTAGGTAAGCTGATATACCTTACTATCACACGACCTGACATATCCTATGCTGTGAATCAGGTTAGCCAACATATGAAGGCACCAAGCAAGTACCAATGGAGTCAAGTCGAAAGGATCCTAAGCTATCTCAAGGGCAGTCCGGGTCAAGGTATTTGGATGGGCAAGAATGACAACACCGAAATCGTTGGCTATTGTGATGCGGATTACAATGGCGACACGCTGGATAGGAGATCCACCACTGGGTACTGCACGTTTGTTGGAGGCAACTTGGTTACATGGAGGTCTAAGAAACAAAAGGTGGTTTCATGCTCTAGCGCCGAGGCCGAGTATAGAGCTATGAGGAAGCTCACTAACGAGATGACATGGCTGAAGGGCCTACTCAAGGACTTAGGCATCGAGACAAAGCAGCCCATGACCATGCACTGCGACAATGAAGCGGCTATCCACATTGCCACAAACTCAGTCTTTCATGAGAGGACCAAGCACATAGAAAGCGATTGCCACAAGGTGAGAGAGAAGATTGAAGAAGGAGTGGTGTTACCATGCCACACAAGGAGTCAAGATCAGCTAGCTGACATCTTCACCAAGTCTGCAAGCTCCAAGGTTTGTGATCACATCTACAGCAAACTTGGACTTGTAGACATTACACGGCCATGATCAAGCTTCCCTAATCCGTGGACAGCACACTCTTTTTCCCTTGACTTGGTTTTGTCCCATGAGGTTTTCTAAGTCAAGGTTTTTAATGAGGTGCTGCTTCACGGGTTCCAAGCTTAGCCATTTCACTCGGCTAAGCTTGAGGGGGAGTATTGATCAAGAGAATAAGCCTAAGGCAGCCATGGCCGTCCGTACAATTATGGGGCCGTCCGTACAACCAAGCAATAAGGCCGAGTCATGTAAGTGTGTAAAGACAATGAGGAGGCCTGCTCTCCTTAGGCCCATGAGAAGGATCTAGAATGTCGCTTGTAGCCGTTAGAGAGGAGGAACAAGTGGAGTCACGGGTTATGTTGTGTTTAAGGAGACTAGGACGGGTCACTATCACCGTTGGGATTAGTTCTATCTCTCTCCTTGTCCCTATCACTTATACGATCGGTTGGTAGAGGGTGTAGCCCTAATTTTCCCTTGATATATATAGGCTTTAGCCTACATTGTAATATGAATTCTTATGGAACAATAACCTAATCTTTTCTTCTTCCTCATTCTCTTTGTCTACCGATATCTCTCATCAATCTCTTGATTCTCTTCTTTATTCTACAAAGTCTTACATTTACACAACACTTAAACCCGTTTTATCCCAAAATAGGCTTAAACCAAGAAAACAGGCTAAAACCGAGAGAAACATTGATTTGAAGCAATAAACAGCTATGTTACTCTTTCTAGTGTCAAAATATGTAACAATCCAATGCATTTGACTAATTATAAGAGTTTGGGTTAAATTTGGAGTGTTTAGACAACACTTGAACCCGTTTTATCCCAAAACATGCTAAACCGAGAAAACAGGCTAAAACCGAGAGAAAACATAGATTCGAAGCAGTAAATTGCTTTGTTACTCTTTCTAGGGTCAAAATATGTAACAATACAATGCATTTTACTAATTATAAGAGTTTGGGTTGAATTTGGAGTGTTTAGACAACACTTAAACCCGTTTTATCCCAAAACAGGCTAAAACCGAGAGAAAACATAGTTTCGAAGCAGTAAACAGCTAGGTTACTCTTCCTAGGGTCAAAATTAGTAACAATACAATGCATTTGACTAATTACAAGAGTTTGGGTTGAATTTGGAGTGTTTAGACACCACTTTTACCCTTTTTTCCCAAAAGAGGCTAAAACCGAGAAAACATTGATTCGAAGCAGTAAATTAATTTGTTACTGTTTCTAGGGTCAGAATGTGTGACAGTCCAATGCAATTGACTAATTGTAAGAGTTCGGGATGAATTTGGAGTGTTTAGACAACACTTAAACCCCTTTTATCCCAAAATAGGCTTAACCCGAGAATACAGGCTAAAACAGAGAGAAACATTGATTTAAAGCAGTAAACAGCTATGTTACTCTTTCTAGGGTCAAAATATGTAACAATCCAATGCATTTGACTAATTATAAGAGTTCGGGTTAAATTTGGAGTGTTTAGACAACACTTAAACCCGTTTTATCCCAAAACAGGCTAAAACCGATATAACATGCTAAAACCAAGAGAAAACATAATTTCAAAGCAGTAAACAGCTAGTTCACTCTTTCTAGGGTCAAAATATGTAACAATACAATGCATTTTACTAATTACAAGAGTTTGGGTTGAATTTGGAGTGTTTAGACACCTTTTTTACCCTTTTTTCCCAAAACAGGCTAAAACCGAGAAAACATTGATTCGAAGCAGTAAATTGATTTGTTACTGTTTCTAGGTTCAGAATTTGCGACAACCCAATGCAATTGACTAATTATAAGAGTTCGGGATGAATTTGGATTGTTTAAACAACACTTAAACCCCTTTATCCCAAAATAGGTTTACACCGAGAAAACAGGCTAAAACGGAGAGAAACATTGATTTAAAGCAGTAAACAGCTATGTTACTCTTTCTAGGGTAAAAATATGTAACAATCCAATGCATTTGACTAATTATAAGAGTTTGGGTTGAATTTGGAGTGTTTAGACACCACTTTGATCCTTTTTTCCCAAAACAGGCTAAAACCGAGAAAACATTGGTTTGAAGCAGTAAATTGCTTTGTTACTGTTTCTAAGGTCATAATGTGTGACAACCAAATGCATTTGACTAATTGTAAGAGTTCGGAATGAATTGGGAGTGTTTAGACAACACTTAAACCCGTTTTATCCCAAAATAGGCTTAAACCAAGAAAACAGGCTAAAACCGAGAGAAACATTGATTGGAAGCAATAAACAGCTTTGTTACTCTTTCTAGTGTCGAAATATGTAACAATCCAATGCATTTGACTAATTATAAGAGTTTGGGTTAAATTTGGAGTGTTTAGACAACACTTAAACCCGTTTTATCCCAAAACATGCTAAACCGAGAAAACAGGCTAAAACCGAGAGAAAACATAGATTCGAAGCAGTAAATTGCTTTGTTACTCTTTCTAGGGTCAAAATATGTAACAATACAATGCATTTTACTAATTATAAGAGTTTGGGTTGAATTTGGAGTGTTTAGACAACACTTATATTAGAATGTAAGGAAGAGAAGAGAGAAGAGGCCGGTAAGGCCGAACCATAGAAGAAGAAGAGAAGTGGCCGGTGAGGCTGCCAACACAAGAAGAACGGCCGGTAAGGCCGTGTGCACCAAGAAGAGTGGCCGTGAGGCCATGAATGGCATGAGAACGGCCAGTTAGGCCGTGAATACAATGAGTAAGGCCATGTGGGCTGAATGAAGAATAAGAGAAGGCCATAAGTGCAATGAGAAGGGCAAAGGCCTTATAAGAAGAAGAAGCCCAAGAGGAAGTCTCACAAAGGAAAGAAGGAAGGAATGAGGCCGAGTGTGAGTGATGAGAAGAAGGAAGACTCGGCCCACCATGTGATCAAGAAGCTGCCAAAGGAAGAAGATGCCAAAGGAAGAAGGAAGGAAGTCGCTTTCAAGGAGGAAGAACCTAACGGTCACAAGAAAAGAATCACATGTGCAAGGAAGGGAAGGATGTCACTATCACCTTCACCAAATCGAGAGAATGTCCCTATCAACACTCTCTTCCTCTCTCTAACGGTCATAAGCATTGTATTCCCTATATTAAGTTGTAATTCACTTCAATGTAAAAATAACAAAAGATTATTCAATAGAAGAGAAATCCGATTTTCCTCTCTACATGGTGTTCTTGTTCATATCACAAATGTAGAGTGTTTAGGGTTAGCGGTTTAGGGGCTGCCCTTAAGGCAGCCTATTCTCTTCTCAAATCTCACCTAAACTCTTCTTTATTTACTTGTTATTCCCTAGCTTACTGATTCTAAATCCCTTCTACCTAAGTACACAAACTCTTAAGTGTTGTGATACTTTAACAAGGATTAGTCTCAAACTAGGCTGTTTGCTCCTTCATAGATCCGATTTACTATCTAGTATTTGGGGTCTATTTAGGTTGTTTGTGGGGAGTTCATCACAAGTTGATGACCTCTCCTTCCCCCTTGAGAATGAGTTAGTTTGTTGTGGGAAAAGGGGGATTCATTCACCAAGTGTTTGTCTACCCTCTCTTGTGAGCTTTGTCTCATAAATCCCAACATGGTATCAGAGCAGGCTCTGTTCTTGGTGACTCAAACTCGTTCTCAAGTTGGTTTTCTTAGGAGTTAGCTTAGTTAAAGTTTTAGACTTTGCTTAGGTGTTAAATCGCTTAGCTTAGTTTCTTTAAAGCTTTAATTTTGCTTTTGTTGATTAAATCGATTCTCTAGCAGCTCATTGTTGAGTAAGCTTGGTCTCTTGTCTTGTTAGAATTTGTAGACCAAGTGTGTGGAAAGAAATCGATTTTACAAGCCCCATCCTTAAGCTTTACCGATTTGGTAATAGCTTTGTTTATTTTGGGATGTGTGGGAAGTGATGAACCATTGAGCAAATTGTGTTGTTCATGGTGAGGATTCACGGTTCTTGTGTGCTTGTATGAGCCACGAAATTCTTAGGATTTAGCTCTCTTAGGATTTAGTTAATTTTCCTCTAAAGGTTTAATTTTGCTTTTGTTAAATTTCCTTTAAAGGCTTAATTACTAAATCGCTACTTCTTCTTCTCAATGTTGAGAAAGCTTTGTTTCTGGCCCTATGGTGTGTCCAGATTCAAGCTTGAAGAAGAGAGAGATCTTAATTTTCGCATCTCATGTCCGCTTGGTCAACTAGACTAAAGCTGTTCAAAGATGCATTCTTTTAACCGTTGGACAATAGGTTGTTCCAAAGGCTTTTGTTGTTTCTTCTTTGCTTGGGACCACGAAAAACATCTTCTATATGTTATTTTCGTGGATCTAAAGCCTTAAGATCTTGGAGAACACTTTGTTTAAGTGATTCTACCATGAGTTAGGTCCAAACCGTTGGAGAAATTAATTTTCCAAACGGTCCATGTGTTTCAGCCATTAAAGCACCAAAGTCTTGTTGAATGTTGGATGCTCTTGGCTGTCAAAGCTTCTGCAAACTCAAGAAAACAGAGTATAACTCTGTCCATAAGAACTCTTGAGCAAATTCTCTATTCTACTCTCCACTCACCTTATACTTCCGCCCATATACTCTACTATACTCTATACTCTTGGTTACTAATTCTCTGGTTACTTATTCTCTAAATTCTATTTTATTTTCAGTAATATTCTATATTCTCTATTCTCTAATCTCTAACAATCTCTTGTTTAGAATCTGTTCCATTGAATTTGGTTTCAGCTTCAGCCTTGAAGATTGTGTGGAGCTCGCCTACTATCTCAAGAAGAAGAAGTGGCGAGGTTGAAGGCTACAAGATAGCCATGAGGAGAGCGCAGCACAATGCCTGGAGTTAGAACCAAGGGCCACCAAGTCTTTGTTAAGCTGGTGGAAGGTGATGAATCAGTCCAAGAGCATGTGTGTTAGTGCCAAGTTGTTGATCGGATGTGCACAATGGTCTTTAAGAAAGGTGATGCACAAGGTTTCAACTGTTGATTGGATGTGCACAAGAACGGTGATGCACAAGGCTTCAACTGAGGTGATGAGGTTTCAGCCCATCATCAAGTAAAGGTTACGGGGGAGATCAAGTGACTTCAGACCGTACCTCACAGATTCTGCTCGGCCACAAGCAAAAGTCTTTACTTAAAGCTCAGCCGAAGCGTCTCAAAGATCGACTCGGACGAAACCCTTCCACTGCGATTCGGCTTCCGCGTTATTCATTAAAGTTCGAGACCACAGAGTCATCTTGCCAGTGGAAGTGGAATCATACCAATCCGAGCAGCCGTTCGAAAGTTATGTCCGATTCGGTGGGCATGTGTCAGTCTGACAAATAAAACTGACCGGGTTTAAAACCATGGTTAGAGGAGCGGTCTCAAGGAGGAATTCCAAACCGCAACTGTGATCAACTCTCTCCTTCCTATCCATCAAAACACCATAAAGGCTGTGCTCTAAACCCTTCTCTATTTTAATTCATAAATTCATTACCTTAGCTTCATTACTAGTCTTTACTCTTTAATATGATTCTTCTTAAATTGTCACACTTTTAGAAATTTTCTTTGATATTCCTCATAGCAAACACTTATTCTTTTCTTCTTTATCACTTGTTTAAGGATAAAGGAGACTATGAGAGCCTCAAAGAAACTCTAAAGGCGCAAGGATGGAGATCATAAGGAATGTGCTAAAGGCAAGGTGGGCTAAGGAGTAGGAGCGGTTCAAATCATGAAGAGAAGGGAGCTAGTTCTTTGCAAACCAAGGTCAAGGGACATGATGGATAGTGGAGTCTATACTCTTTTTCCCTTAACAAAGTTTTATCCCAAGAGGTTTTCTTTGTTGAGGTTTTTTTAATGAGGTAGATGACACTAGTCCACCCTTGATCTTTGGTCCCCACGGTGCCCTGCAGATCAAGCGTGCGGGGGAGTATTAGAATGTAAGGAAGAGAAGAGAGAAGAGGCCGGTAAGGCCGAACCATAGAAGAAGAAGAGAAGTGGCCGGTGAGGCTGCCAACACAAGAAGAACGGCCGGTAAGGCCGTGTGCACCAAGAAGAGTGGCCGTGAGGCCATGAATGGCATGAGAACGGCCAGTTAGGCCGTGAATACAATGAGTAAGGCCATGTGGGCTGAATGAAGAATAAGAGAAGGCCATAAGTGCAATGAGAAGGGCAAAGGCCTTATAAGAAGAAGAAGCCCAAGAGGAAGTCTCACAAAGGAAAGAAGGAAGGAATGAGGCCGAGTGTGAGTGATGAGAAGAAGGAAGACTCGGCCCACCATGTGATCAAGAAGCTGCCAAAGGAAGAAGATGCCAAAGGAAGAAGGAAGGAAGTCGCTTTCAAGGAGGAAGAACCTAACGGTCACAAGAAAAGAATCACATGTGCAAGGAAGGGAAGGATGTCACTATCACCTTCACCAAATCGAGAGAATGTCCCTATCAACACTCTCTTCCTCTCTCTAACGGTCATAAGCATTGTATTCCCTATATTAAGTCTCACAAAGGAAAGAAGGAAGGAATGAGGCCGAGTGTGAGTGATGAGAAGAAGGAAGACTCGGCCCACCATGTGATCAAGAAGCTGCCAAAGGAAGAAGATGCCAAAGGAAGAAGGAAGGAAGTCGCTTTCAAGGAGGAAGAACCTAACGGTCACAAGAAAAGAATCACATGTGCAAGGAAGGGAAGGATGTCACTATCACCTTCACCAAATCGAGAGAATGTCCCTATCAACACTCTCTTCCTCTCTCTAACGGTCATAAGCATTGTATTCCCTATATTAAGTTGTAATTCACTTCAATGTAAAAATAACAAAAGATTATTCAATAGAAGAGAAATCCGATTTTCCTCTCTACATGGTGTTCTTGTTCATATCACAAATGTAGAGTGTTTAGGGTTAGCGGTTTAGGGGCTGCCCTTAAGGCAGCCTATTCTCTTCTCAAATCTCACCTAAACTCTTCTTTATTTACTTGTTATTCCCTAGCTTACTGATTCTAAATCCCTTCTACCTAAGTACACAAACTCTTAAGTGTTGTGATACTTTAACAAGGATTAGTCTCAAACTAGGCTGTTTGCTCCTTCATAGATCCGATTTACTATCTAGTATTTGGGGTCTATTTAGGTTGTTTGTGGGGAGTTCATCACAAGTTGATGACCTCTCCTTCCCCCTTGAGAATGAGTTAGTTTGTTGTGGGAAAAGGGGGATTCATTCACCAAGTGTTTGTCTACCCTCTCTTGTGAGCTTTGTCTCATAAATCCCAACAACTTAAACCCGTTTTAATCCAAAACAGGCTAAAACCGAGAAAACAGGCTAAAACCGAGAGAAAACATAGATTTGAAGCAGTAAACAGCTATGTTACTCTTTCTAGGGTCAAAATTTGTAACAATACAATGCACTTTACTAATTATAAGAGTTTTGGTTGTATTTGGAGTGTTTAGACACCACTTTTACCCATTTTTTGCCCAAAATAGGCTAAAACCGAGAAAACATTGATTTAAAGCTGTAAATTGATTTGTTACTGTTTCTAGGGTCAGAATGTGTGACAACCCAATGCATTTAACTAATTGTAAGAGTTCGAGATGAATTTGGAGTGTTTAGACAACACTTAAACCCGTTTTATCCCAAAATAGGCTTAAACCGAGAAAACAGGCTAAAACCGAGAGAAACATTGATTTGAAGCAATAAACAGCTATGTTAATCTTTCTAGGGTCAAAATATGTAACAATAAAATGCATTGGACTAATTATAAGAGTTCGGGTTAAATTTGGAGTGTTTAGACAACACTTAAACCCGTTTTATCCCAAAACAGGCTAAAACCGAGAAAACAGGCTAAAACCGAGAGAAAACATAGTTTCGAAGCAGTAAACAGCTAGGTCACTCTTCCTAGGGTCAAAATTATTAGTATATAAGAAGGAGAAGAGAGAGGGAGGCCGGTGAGGCCGAGCTGCACAAGGAAGAAGAGAGTAGCCGGTAAGGCTGCTAGTACAAGAAGTGTGGCCGGTAAGGCCATGAGTGGTGTGGGAGCGGCCAGTAAGGCCGTGAGCACAATAAGAGTGGCCAGTAAGGCCATATGGGCCGTGAGAACAATGAGAGTGGTCAGCAAGGCCATAAGAGCAATGTGAGAAGAATTGTGAAGTAAAGGCCTTATAAGAAGAAGAGGCCCAAGAAGAAGTTAAATGTCTCACAAAGGGAAAAGAAGGGAAGGAAGGAAGCATGTGAGACCTTGGTTGGTGAAGAATGAGACAACCAAGGGAAGGAGCTGTCCCTTTCACCATACACCCACTTGTGCACCAACGGCTATATGTCACTCTCACCTCTCATTTATCTCAAACGGCCATATACATTTGTTCTCCTATATTAAGCATTGTAATCTCTCATTTTGTATAACAATCACAATATTATCTAATAGAAGAGAAACCGTTTTCCCTCTCTACTTGTGTTCTTGTTCATATCAACAATGTAGAGTGTTTAGGAGATTAGCGGTTAGAGGCTGCCCTTAAGGCAGCCTATTCTCTTCTCAAATCCACCTAAACTCTTCTTATTTACTGCTTTACTTAGCCTAGATTACTGATTCTTAATCCTCCTTCTCCTAAGTATACAAACTCTAAGTGTTGTGATACTAGAAGAGGATAAGTCTCAAACTAGTGCTTCTCCTAGTTAGGATCCGCTTACTCTCTAGTATTTGGGTTCTATCTAGCTGTTCTATGGGGAGTTCATCACAAGTTGATGTTCTCTCCTCCCCCTTGAGAATGAGTTAGTTTGTTGTGGGTAAAGGGGGATTCATTCACCAAGTGTTTGTCTACCCTCTCTTATGAGCTTTGTCTCATAAATCCCAACAAAAATTAGTAACAATACAATGCATTTGACTAATTACAAGAGTTTGGGTTGAATTTGGAGTGTTTAGACACCTTTTTTACCCTTTTTTCCCAAAACAGGCTAAAACCGAGAAAACATTGATTCGAAGCAGTAAATTGATTTGTTACTGTTTCTAGGGTCAGAATTTGCGACAACCCAATGCAATTGACTAATTATAAGAGTTCGGGATGAATTTGGAGTGTTTAGACAACACTTAAACCCCTTTTATCCCAAAATAGGCTTAACCCGAGAATACAGGCTAAAACAGAGAGAAACATTGATTTAAAGCAGTAAACAGCTATGTTACTCTTTCTAGGGTCAAAATATGTAACAATCCAATGCATTTGACTAATTATAAGAGTTCGGGTTAAATTTGGAGTGTTTAGACAACACTTAAACCCGTTTTATCCCAAAACAGGCTAAAACCGATATAACATTTTAAAACCAAGAGAAAACATAGTTTCAAAGCAGTAAACAGCTAGTTCACTCTTTCTAGGGTCAAAATATGTAACAATACAATGCATTTTACTAATTACAAGAGTTTGGGTTGAATTTGGAGTGTTTAGACACCACTTTTACCCTTTTTTCCCAAAACAGGCTAAAACCGAGAAAACATTGATTCGAAGCAGTAAATTGATTTGTTACTGTTTCTAGGGTCAGAATGTGCCACAACCCAATGCAATTGACTAATTATAAGAGTTCGGGATGAATTTGGAGTGTTTAGAAAACACTTAAACCCCTTTATCCCAAAATAGGTTTACACCGAGAAAACAGGCTAAAACGGAGAGAAACATTGATTTAAAGCAGTAAACAGCTATGTTACTCTTTCTAGGGTAAAAATATGTAACAACCCAATGCATTTGACTAATTATAAGAGTTTGGGTTGAATTTGGAGTGTTTAGACACCACTTTGATCCTTTTTTCCCAAAACAGGCTAAAACCGAGAAAACATTGGTTTGAAGCAGTAAATTGCTTTGTTACTGTTTCTAAGGTCAGAATGTGTGACAACCAAATGCATTTGACTAATTGTAAGAGTTCGGGATGAATTGGGAGTGTTTAGACAACACTTAAACCCGTTTTATCCCAAAATAGGCTTAAACCAAGAAAACAGGCTAAAACCGAGAGAAACATTGATTTGAAGCAATAAACAGCTATGTTACTCTTTCTAGTGTCAAAATATGTAACAATCCAATGCATTTGACTAATTATAAGAGTTTGGGTTAAATTTGGAGTGTTTAGACAACACTTAAACCTGTTTTATCCCAAAACATGCTAAACCGAGAAAACAGGCTAAAACCGAGAGAAAACATAGATTCGAAGCAGTAAATTGCTTTGTTACTCTTTCTAGGGTCAAAATATGTAACAATACAATGCATTTTACTAATTATAAGAGTTTGGGTTGAATTTGGAGTGTGTAGACAACACTTAAACCCGTTTTAATCCAAAACAGGCTAAAACCGAGAAAACAGGCTAAAACCGAGAGAAAACATAGTTTCGAAGCAGTAAACAGCTAGGTCACTCTTCCTAGGGTCAAAATTAGTAACAATACAATGCATTTGACTAATTACAAGAGTTTGGGTTGAATTTGGAGTGTTTAGACACCACTTTTACCCTTTTTTCCCAAAAGAGGCTAAAACCGAGAAAACATTGATTCGAAGCAGTAAATTAATTTGTTACTGTTTCTAGGGTCAGAATGTGTGACAGTCCAATGCAATTGACTAATTGTAAGAGTTCGGGATGAACTTGGAGTGTTTAGACAACACTTAAACCCGTTTTATCCCAAAATAGGCTTAAACCGAGAAAACAGGCTAAAACCGAGAGAAACATTGATTTAAAGCAATAAACAGCTATGTTAATCTTTCTGTTGGGATTTATGAGACAAAGCTCACAAGAGAGGGTAGACAAACACTTGGTGAATGAATCCCCCTTTACCCACAACAAACTAACTCATTCTCAAGGGGGAGGAGAGAACATCAACTTGTGATGAACTCCCCATAAACAACTAGATAGAACCCAAGTACTAGAGAGTAAGCGGATCCTAACTAGGAGAAGCACTAGTTTGAGACTTATCCTCTTCTAGTATCACAACACTTAGAGTTTGTATACTTAGGAGAAGGAGGATTAAGAATCAGTAATCTAGGCTAAGTAAAGCAGTAAATAAGAAGAGTTTAGGTGGATTTGAGAAGAGAATAGGCTGCCTTAAGGGCAGCCTCTAACCGCTAATCTCCTAAACACTCTACATTGTTGATATGAACAAGAACACAAGTAGAGAGGGGAAATCGGATTCTCTTCTATTAGATAATATTGTGTTGTGATACATATGAGATAAATTACACCTTAATATAGAGAATACAAAATGCACATGACCGTTAGACACAAATGAGAGATGAAAGGGACATATGGCCGTTGGTGCACAAGTGGGTGTATGGTGAAAGGGACAGCTCCTTCCCTTGGTTGTCTCATTCTTCACCAACCAAGGTCTCACATGCTTCCTTCCTTCCCTTCTTTTCCCTTTGTGAGACATTTAACTTCTTCTTGGGCCTCTTCTTCTTATAAGGCCTTTACTTCACAATTCTTCTCACATTGCACCTATGGCCTTGCTAACCACTCTCATTGTGCTCACGGCCCACATGGCCTTATTGGCCACTCTTATTGTGCTCACGGCCTTACTGGCCGCTCCCACACCACTCATGGCCTTACCGGCCACACTTCTTGTACTAGCAGCCTTACCGGCCACTCTCTTCTTCCTTGTGCAGCTCGGCCTCACCGGCCTCACTCTCTCTTCTCCTTCATATATACTAATACTCCCCCGCACGTTTGATCTGCAGGGCACCATGGGGACCAAAGATCAAGCGTGGACACGTGAGGACTACCTCATTAAAAACCTTAACAAAGAAAACCACTTGGGAGAAAACTTTGTTAAGTAAAAAGAGTGTAGTCTCCACGTTCCTTGATGTCGCAATGATCTTGGTTTGTCAAGAACCAGCTCTCTTCTCTTTAAGCCTTTGAACCGCTACACTTCCTTAGCCCTCCTTGCCTTTAGCACATTCCTTATGATCTCCATCCTTGTTCCTTTAGAATTCCTTTGAGGCTCTCATAGTCTCCTTTACCCTTAAACAAGTGATAAAGAAGAAAAGAATAAGTGTTTGCTATGAGGAATATCAAAGAAAAATTCTAAAAGTGTGACAATTTAAGAAGAATCATATTAAAGACTAAAGACTAGTAATGAAGCTAAGGTAATGAATTTATGAATTAAAATAGAGAAGGGTTTAGAGCACAGCCTTTATGGTGTTTTGATGGATAGGAAGGAGAGAGTTGATCACTGATGCGGTTTGGAATTCCTCCTTGAGACCGCTCCTCTAACCATGGTTTTAAACCCGGTCAGTTTTATTTGTCAGACTGACACATGCCCACTGAATCGGACATAACTTTCGAACGGCTGCTCGGATTGGTATGATTCCACTTCCACTGGCAAGATGACTCTGTGGTCTCGAACTTTAATGAAGAACGCGGAAGCCGAATCGCAGTGGAAGGGTTTCGTCCGAGTCGATCTTTGAGACGCTTCGGCTGAGCTTTAAGTAAAGACTTTTGCTTGTGGCCGAGCAGAATCTGTGAGGTACGGTCTGAAGTCACTTGATAGTTGATCTCCCCCGTAACCTTTACTTGATGATGGGCTGAAACCTCATCACCTCAGTTGAAACCTTGTGCATCACCGTTCTTGTGCACATCCGATCAACAGTTGAAACCTTGTGCATCACCTTTCTTAAAGACCATTGTGCACATCCGATCAACAACTTGGCACTAACACACATGCTCTTGGACTGATTCATCACCTTCCACCAGCTTAACAAAGACTTGGTGGCCCTTGGTTCTAACTCCAGGCATTGTGCTGCGCTCTTACATGGCTATCTTGTAGCCTTCAACCTCGCCACTTCTTCTCCTTGAGATAGTGAGCGAGCTCCACACAATCTTCAATGCTGAAACTGAAACCAAAAATCAATGGAACAGATTCTAAACAAGAGATTGTTAGAGATTAGAGTATAGAGAATAATACTGAAATTAAATAGAGAATTTAGAGAATTAATAAGAGTATATATGGAGAATAGAAAGTGAGAGTATAAGGGAGAGTATTGGCGGTAGTATAAGATGAATGGAGAGTAGAATAGAGAATCTGCTCAAGAATTCTTATGGACAGAGTTTAACTCTGTTTTCTTGAGTTGAAAGAAGCTTTGACAGCCAAGAACATCCAAGAAGACAATCTCTTTTGGTGCTTTAATGGCTGAAACACAATGGACCTTATGGAAAATTAGTTTCTCCAAAGGTTTAACAACAAAACTCCTTGTAGAATCACTTAAACAAGTGTTCTTCAAGAGATTAAGGCTTTAGATCCACGAAGATAACATATAGAAGATGTTTTTCGTGGTCCCAAGCAAAGAAGAAACAACAAAAGCCTTTGGAACAGCCTATTGTCCAACGGTTAAAAGAATGCATCTTGGACCAACTTGAATCTATTTGACCAAGCGGGCTCTACATGCTAAAATAAAGTCTCTCTCTTCCTCAAACTCGAACCTGGACACACCATATGACCAGAAACAAAGCTTTCTCAACCTTGAGAAGAAGAAGAAGTGATTTAGTAATTAAACTTTAAAGGAAATTTAACAAAAGCAAAATTAAACCTTTAAAGGAAAATTAACTAAATCTTAAGAGAATCCTAGGAAAAATCCTAAGGATTTCGTGGCTCTATACAAGCCTAAAAACACGTGAATCCTTACCAAGAACAAGAACAATTTGCTCCTTGGTTCATCACCACCTCAATTTAAACCCAAGCTTTTACCCAATCGGTGAAGCCTAAGGATGAGGTTTTAAAATCGATTTCTTTCACACACTTGGTCTATGAACTCTACAAAGACCCAAGACCAAGCTTACTCAACATTGAGCTGCTAGAGAATCGATTTAACAACAAAAGCAAAATTAAAGTTTTAAAGAAACTAAGCTAAGCGATTTAACACCTAGGCTAGGATTAAAACTTTAATTAAGCTAACTCCTAAGAGAACCAACTTGAGAACGAGTTTGAGTCACCAAGAACAGAGCCTGCTCTGATACCATGTTGGGATTTATGAGACAAAGCTCACAAGAGAGGGTAGACAAACACTTGGTGAATGAATCCCCCTTTACCCACAACAAACTAACTCATTCTCAAGGGGGAGGAGAGAACATCAACTTGTGATGAACTCCCCATAAACAACTAGATAGAACCCAAATACTAGAGAGTAAGCGGATCCTAACTAGGAGAAGCACTAGTTTGAGACTTATCCTCTTCTAGTATCACAACACTTAGAGTTTGTATACTTAGGAGAAGGAGGATTAAGAATCAGTAATCTAGGCTAAGTAAAGCAGTAAATAAGAAGAGTTTAGGTGGATTTGAGAAGAGAATAGGCTGCCTTAAGGGCAGCCTCTAACCGCTAATCTCCTAAACACTCTACATTGTTGATATGAACAAGAACACAAGTAGAGAGGGGAAATCGGATTCTCTTCTATTAGATAATATTGTGTTGTGATACATATGAGATAAATTACACCTTAATATAGAGAATACAAAATGCACATGACCGTTAGACACAAATGAGAGATGAAAGGGACATATGGCCGTTGGTGCACAAGTGGGTGTATGGTGAAAGGGACAGCTCCTTCCCTTGGTTGTCTCATTCTTCACCAACCAAGGTCTCACATGCTTCCTTCCTTCCCTTCTTTTCCCTTTGTGAGACATTTAACTTCTTCTTGGGCCTCTTCTTCTTATAAGGCCTTTACTTCACAATTCTTCTCACATTGCACCTATGGCCTTGCTAACCACTCTCATTGTGCTCACGGCCCACATGGCCTTATTGGCCACTCTTATTGTGCTCACGGCCTTACTGGCCGCTCCCACACCACTCATGGCCTTACCGGCCACACTTCTTGTACTAGCAGCCTTACCGGCCACTCTCTTCTTCCTTGTGCAGCTCGGCCTCACCGGCCTCACTCTCTCTTCTCCTTCATATATACTAATACTTTCTAGGGTCAAAATATGTAACAATAAAATGCATTGGACTAATTATAAGAGTTCGGGTTAAATTTGGAGTGTTTAGACAACACTTAAACCTGTTTTATCCCAAAACAGGCTAAAACCGAGAAAACAGGCTAAAAACGAGAGAAAACATAGTTTCAAAGCAGTAAACAGCTAGGTCACTCTTCCTAGGGTCAAAATTAGTAACAATACAATGCATTTGACTAATTACAAGAGTTTGGGTTGAATTTGGAGTGTTTAGACACCACTTTTACCCTTTTTTCCCAAAAGAGGCTAAAACCGAGAAAACATTGATTCGAAGCAGTAAATTAATTTGTTACTGTTTCTAGGGTCAGAATGTGCGACAACCCAATGCAATTGACTAATTATAAGAGTTCGGGATGAATTTGGAGTGTTTAGACAACACTTAAACCCCTTTATCCCAAAATAGGTTTACACCGAGAAAACAGGCTAAAACGGAGAGAAACATTGATTTAAAGCAGTAAACAGCTATGTTACTCTTTCTAGGGTAAAAATATGTAGCAACCCAATGCATTTGACTAATTATAAGAGTTTGGGTTGAATTTGGAGTGTTTAGACAACACTTAAACCCGTTTTATCCCAAAATAGGCTTAAACCAAGAAAACAGGCTAAAACCGAGAGAAACATTGATTTGAAGCAATAAACAGCTATGTTACTCTTTCTAGTGTCAAAATATGTAACAATCCAATGCATTTGACTAATTATAAGAGTTTGGGTTAAATTTGGAGTGTTTAGACAACACTTAAACCTGTTTTATCCCAAAACATGCTAAACCGAGAAAACAGGCTAAAACCGAGAGAAAACATAGATTCGAAGCAGTAAATTGCTTTGTTACTCTTTCTAGGGTCAAAATATGTAACAATACAATGCATTTTACTAATTATAAGAGTTTGGGTTGAATTTGGAGTGTTTAGACAACACTTAAACCCGTTTTAATCCAAAACAGGCTAAAACCGAGAAAACAGGCTAAAACTGAGAGAAAACATAGTTTCGAAGCAGTAAACAGCTAGGTCACTCTTCCTAGGGTCAAAATTAGTAACAATACAATGCATTTGACTAATTACAAGAGTTTGGGTTGAATTTGCAGTGTTTAGACACCACTTTTACCCTTTTTTCCCAAAAGAGGCTAAAACCGAGAAAACATTGATTCAAAGCAGTAAATTAATTTGTTACTGTTTGTAGGGTCAGAATGTGTGACAGTCCAATGCAATTGACTAATTGTAAGAGTTCGGGATGAATTTGGAGTGTTTAGACAACACTTAAACCCCTTTTATCCCAAAATAGGCTTAACCCGAGAATACAGGCTAAAACAGAGAGAAACATTGATTTAAAGCAGTAAACAGGTATGTTACTCTTTCTAGGGTCAAAATATGTAACAATCCAATGCATTTGACTAATTATAAGAGTTCGGGTTGAATTTGGAGTGTTTAGACACCACTTTGATCCTTTTTTCCCAAAACAGGCTAAAACCGAGAAAACATTGGTTTGAAGCAGTAAATTGCTTTGTTACTGTTTCTAAGGTCAGAATTATTAGAATGTACCAAGGAGGAGAGAGGAGAGGCCGGTAAGGCCGAGCCTTGGAAGAAGAGAAGAAAGGCCGGAAAGGCCATGTAAAGGCCGGTAAGGCCATGTCCGTGTCCGTGAGCGACCATGTACCGTGTCCGGTACCATGTACCGTGTCCGTGAACGGACCCATGTCCGGTGAGCGGCCAGTTAGGCCGTGAACACATTGAAGAGAAGGCCCGTCCGTACAGGCCCGTCCGTACAGGCCCGTCCGTACAGGCCCGTCCGTACAGGCCCGTCCGTACAGGCCCGTCCGTACAGGCCCGTCCGTACGATGAAGAGAAGGCCCGTCCGTACAATGAGGAGAAGGCCCGTCCGTACGGTCGTGCTCTTAGGGCTGCTCTCGGTCCATGTGATGGAAAGGCCGAAGTTTGAGTGGCTTAGGAGAAGGAAAACGAGGCCTTACAAGAGAGAGAGGCCCATCTCACAAGGAAAAGGAAGGAAGAAGGAAAATGAAGGAAGGGAGATTCACGTGTGCTTTTGGTTAGGTGAAGGAAGAGAGAAGTCGCTCTCTTCTTCCTCTACTCGAGACAAACGGCTACAAGTCACTTTCATACCTTCCCCTTCTCTCTTTGTGTCTAACGGTCATATGACCTTGTTTTTCCTATATTAAGATGTAATCTCTCATATGTAAAACAATCACAATATTATCTAATAGAAGAGAAACCGTTTTCCCTCTCTACTTGTGTTCTTGTTCATATCAACAATGTAGAGTGTTTAGGAGATTAGCGGTTAGAGGCTGCCCTTAAGGCAGCCTATTCTCTTCTCAAATCCACCTAAACTCTTCTTATTTACTGCTTTACTTAGCCTAGATTACTGATTCTTAATCCTCCTTCTCCTAAGTATACAAACTCTAAGTGTTGTGATACTAGAAGAGGATAAGTCTCAAACTAGTGCTTCTCCTTGATAGGATCCGCTTACTCTCTAGTATTTGGGTTCTATCTAGCTGTTCTATGGGGAGTTCATCACAAGTTGATGTTCTCTCCTCCCCCTTGAGAATGAGTTAGTTTGTTGTGGGTAAAGGGGGATTCATTCACCAAGTGTTTGTCTACCCTCTCTTGTGAGCTTTGTCTCATAAATCCCAACATGGTATCAGAGCAGGTTCTGCTCTTGGTGATTCAAACTCGTTCTCAATTCAATTCATCTTTGGATTCGCTAAGTTAAAGTTTTTAAATTTCGCTTAAGTGTTAATTCGCTTAGCTTAGTTCTTTAAAGCTTTAATTTTGGCTTTTGTCGTTAAATCGATTCTCTAAACAGCTCAATGTTGAGTAAGCTTGGTCTCTTGTCTTGTTAGAATTTGTAGACCAAGTGAGTGAAGAGAAATCGAGTTTAAAAGCCCCATCCTTAAGCTTTACCGATTTGGTAATAGCTTTGTTTAATTTGGGATGGTGGGGAAGTGATGAACCATTGAGCAACTTGTTTTGTTCATGGTGAGGATTCACGGTTCTTGTGTGCTTGTATGAGCCACGAAATTCTTAGGATTTTCTTAGGATTCTCTTAGGATTTAGTTAATTTTCCTTTAAAGGTTTAATTTTGCTTTAGTTAATTTTCCTTTAAAGGTTTTAGTTGCTAAATCGCTTCTTCTTCATCTCAATGTTGAGAAAGCTTTGTTTCTGGCCATATGGTGTGTCCAAATTCGAGCTTGAGGAAGAGAGAGACTTTATTTTAGCATGTATGGCCCGCTTGGTCAAATAGATTCAAGGTGGTCCAAGATGCATTCTTTTAACCAATGGACAAAAGGTTGTTCCAAAGGTGGTTCTTCCTTTTATTTTGATTTTTGACCATGGAAAGCATCTTCTATATGCTAATTCGTGGTTCTTGAAGGCTTTTAATCTTGGAGAACACTTTGTTTAAGTGATGCTACCATGAGATATGCCTAAACCTTTGGAGAAACTAATTTTCCATAAGGTCCATGTGTTTCAGCCATTAAAGCACCAAAAGAGATTGTCTTCTTGGTTGTTCTTGGCTGTCAAAGCTTCTGCAAACTCAAGAAAACAGAGTCTAACTCTGTCCATAGGAACTCTTGAGCTCTATTCTACTCTCCATTCATCTTATACTACCGCCAATACTCTCCCTTATACTCTCACTTTCTATTCTCCATATATACTCTTATTAATTCTCTAAATTCTCTATTTAATTTCAGTCTATACTCTATACTCTAATCTCTCACAATCTCTTGTTTAGAAACTGTCCCATTGAGTTTTGGTTTCAGTTTCAACCTTGAAGATATGTGGAGCTCGCTGGCTATCTCTAGAAGAAGTGGCGAGGTTGAAGGCTACAAGATAGCCATGAGGAGAGCGCAGCACAATGCCTGGAGTTAGAACCAAGGGCCACCAAGTCTTTGTTAAGCTGGTGGAAGGTGATGAATCAGTCCAAGAGCATGTGTGTTAGTGCCAAGTTGTTGATCGGATGTGCACAATGGTCTTTAGGAAAGGTGATGCACAAGGTTTCAACTGTTGATTGGATGTGCACAAGAACGGTGATGCACAAGGCTTCAACTGAGGTGATGAGGTTTCAGCCCATCATCAAGTAAAGGTTACGGGGGAGATCAAGTGACTTCAGACCGTACCTCACAGATTCTGCTCGGCCACAACAAAAGTCTTTACTTAAAGCTCAGCCGAAGCGTCTCAAAGATCGACTCGGACGAAACCCTTCCACTGCGATTCGGCTTCCGCGTTCTTCATTAAAGTTCGAGACCATAGAGTCATCTTGCCAGTGGAAGTGGAATCATACCAATCCGAGCAGCCGTTCGAAAGTTATGTCCGATTCAGTGGGCATATGTCAGTCTGACGATAAAACTGGCCGGGTTTAAAAACCATGGTTAGAGAAGCGGTCTCAAGGAGGAATTCCAAACCACATCAGTGATCAACTCTCTCCTTCCTATCCATCAAAACACCATAAAGGCTGTGCTCTAAACTCTACTCTATTTAAATTTCTTAAATTCATTACCTTAGCTTCATTACTAGTCTTTACTCTTTAATATGTTCTCTTAAATTGTCACACTTTTAGAAATTTTCTTTGATATTCCTCATAGCAAACACTTATTCTTTTCTTCTTTATCACTTGTTTAAGGGGTAAAGGAGACTATGAGAGCCTCAAAGAAATTCTAAAGGCGCAAGGATGGAGATCATAAGGAATGTGCTAAAGGCAAGGTGGGCTAAGGAGTAGGAGCGGTTCAAATCATGAAGAGAAGGGAGCTAGTTCTTTGCAAACCAAGGTCAAGGGACATCATGGATAGTGGAGTCTATACTCTTTTTCCCTTAACAAAGTTTTATCCCAAGAGGTTTTCTTTGTTGAGGTTTTTAATGAGGTAGATGACACTAGTCCACCCTTGATCTTTGGTCCCCATGGTGTCCCACCGATCAAGCGTGCGGGGGAGTATTAGAATGTACCAAGGAGGAGAGAGGAGAGGCCGGTAAGGCCGAGCCTTGGAAGAAGAGAAGAAAGGCCGGAAAGGCCATGTAAAGGCCGGTAAGGCCATGTCCGTGTCCGTGAGCGACCATGTACCGTGTCCGGTACCATGTACCGTGTCCGTGAACGGACCCATGTCCGGTGAGCGGCCAGTTAGGCCGTGAACACATTGAAGAGAAGGCCCGTCCGTACAGGCCCGTCCGTACAGGCCCGTCCGTACAGGCCCGTCCGTACAGGCCCGTCCGTACAGGCCCGTCCGTACGATGAAGAGAAGGCCCGTCCGTACAATGAGGAGAAGGCCCGTCCGTACGGTCGTGCTCTTAGGGCTGCTCTCGGTCCATGTGATGGAAAGGCCGAAGTTTGAGTGGCTTAGGAGAAGGAAAACGAGGCCTTACAAGAGAGAGAGGCCCATCTCACAAGGAAAAGGAAGGAAGAAGGAAAAGGAAGGAAGGGAGATTCACGTGTGCTTTTGGTTAGGTGAAGGAAGAGAGAAGTCGCTCTCTTCTTCCTCTACTCGAGACAAACGGCTACAAGTCACTTTCATACCTTCCCCTTCTCTCTTTGTGTCTAACGGTCATATGACCTTGTTTTTCCTATATTAAGATGTAATCTCTCATATGTAAAACAATCACAATATTATCTAATAGAAGAGAAACCGTTTTCCCTCTCTACTTGTGTTCTTGTTCATATCAACAATGTAGAGTGTTTAGGAGATTAGCGGTTAGAGGCTGCCCTTAAGGCAGCCTATTCTCTTCTCAAATCCACCTAAACTCTTCTTATTTACTGCTTTACTTAGCCTAGATTACTGATTCTTAATCCTCCTTCTCCTAAGTATACAAACTCTAAGTGTTGTGATACTAGAAGAGGATAAGTCTCAAACTAGTGCTTCTCCTTGATAGGATCCGCTTACTCTCTAGTATTTGGGTTCTATCTAGCTGTTCTATGGGGAGTTCATCACAAGTTGATGTTCTCTCCTCCCCCTTGAGAATGAGTTAGTTTGTTGTGGGTAAAGGGGGATTCATTCACCAAGTGTTTGTCTACCCTCTCTTGTGAGCTTTGTCTCATAAATCCCAACAAGAATGTGTGACAACCAAATGCATTTGACTAATTGTAAGAGTTCGGGATGAATTGGGAGTGTTTAGACAACACTTAAACCCGTTTTATCCCAAAATAGGCTTAAACCAAGAAAACAGGCTAAAACCGAGAGAAACATTGATTTGAAGCAATAAACAGCTATGTTACTCTTTCTAGTGTCAAAATATGTAAAAATCCAATGCATTTGACTAATTATAAGAGTTTGGGTTAAATTTGGAGTGTTTAGACAACACTTAAACCCGTTTTATCCCAAAACATGCTAAACTGAGAAAACAGGCTAAAACCGAGAGAAAACATAGATTCGAAGCAGTAAATTGCTTTGTTACTCTTTCTAGGGTCAAAATATGTAACAATACAATGCATTTTACTAATTATAAGAGTTTGGGTTGAATTTGGAGTGTTTAGACAACACTTAAACCCGTTTTAATCCAAAACAGGCTAAAACCGAGAAAACAGGCTAAAACCGAGAGAAAACATAGATTTGAAGCAGTAAACAGCTATGTTACTCTTTCTAAGGTCAAAATTTGTAACAATACAATGCACTTTACTAATTATAAGAGTTTTGGTTGTATTTGGAGTGTTTAGACACCACTTTTACCCATTTTTTGCCCAAAATAGGCTAAAACCGAGAAAACATTGATTTAAAGCTGTAAATTGATTTGTTACTATTTCTAGGGTCAGAGTGTGTGACAACCCAATGCATTTAACTAATTGTAAGAGTTCGAGATGAATTTGGAGTGTTTAGACAACACTTAAACCCGTTTTATCCCAAAATAGGCTTAAACCGAGAAAACAGGCTAAAACCGAGAGAAACATTGATTTGAAGCAATAAACAGCTATGTTAATCTTTCTAGGGTCAAAATATGTAACAATAAAATGCATTGGACTAATTATAAGAGTTCGGGTTAAATTTGGAGTGTTTAGACAACACTTAAACCCGTTTTATCCCAAAACAGGCTAAAACCGAGAAAACAGGCTAAAAACGAGAGAAAACATAGTTTCAAAGCAGTAAACAGCTAGGTCACTCTTCCTAGGGTCAAAATTAGTAACAATACAATGCATTTGACTAATTACAAGAGTTTGGGTTGAATTTGGAGTGTTTAGACACCACTTTTACCCTTTATCCCAAAATAGGTTTACACCGAGAAAACAGGCTAAAACGGAGAGAAACATTGATTTAAAGCAGTAAACAGCTATGTTACTCTTTCTAGGGTAAAAATATGTAACAACCCAATGCATTTGACTAATTATAAGAGTTTGGGTTGAATTTGGAGTGTTTAGACACCACTTTGATCCTTTTTTCCCAAAACAGGCTAAAACCGAGAAAACATTGGTTGGAAGCAGTAAATTGCTTTGTTACTGTTTCTAAGGTCAGAATGTGTGACAACCAAATGCATTTGACTAATTGTAAGAGTTCGGGATGAATTGGGAGTGTTTAGACAACACTTAAACCCGTTTTATCCCAAAATAGGCTTAAACCAAGAAAACAGGCTAAAACCGAGAGAAACATTGATTTGAAGCAATAAACAGCTATGTTACTCTTTCTAGTGTCAAAATATGTAACAATCCAATGCATTTGACTAATTATAAGAGTTTGGGTTAAATTTGGAGTGTTTAGACAACACTTAAACCCGTTTTATCCCAAAACATGCTAAACCGAGAAAACAGGCTAAAACCGAGAGAAAACATAGACTCGAAGCAGTAAATTGCTTCGTTACTCTTTCTAGGGTCAAAATATGTAACAATACAATGCATTTTACTAATTATAAGAGTTTGGGTTGAATTTGGAGTGTTTAGACAACACTTAAACCCGTTTTAATCCAAAACAGGCTAAAACCGAGAAAACAGGCTAAAACCGAGAGAAAACATAGTTTCGAAGCAGTAAACAGCTAGGTCACTCTTCCTAGGGTCAAAATTAGTAACAATACAATGCATTTGACTAATTACAAGAGTTTGGGTTGAATTTGGAGTGTTTAGACACCACTTTTACCCTTTTTTCCCAAAAGAGGCTAAAACCGAGAAAACATTGATTCGAAGCAGTAAATTAATTTGTTACTGTTTCTAGGGTCAGAATGGGTGACAGTCCAATGCAATTGACTAATTGTAAGAGTTCGGGATGAATTTGGAGTGTTTAGACAACACTTAAACCCCTTTGATCCCAAAATAGGCTTAAACCGAGAATACAGGCTAAAACAGAGAGAAACATTGATTTAAAGCAGTAAACAGCTATGTTACTCTTTCTAGGGTCAAAATATGTAACAATCCAATGCAATTGACTAATTATAAGAGTTTGGGTTAAATTTGGAGTGTTTAGACAACACTTAAACCCGTTTTATCCCAAAACATGCTAAACCGAGAAAACAGGCTAAAACCGAGAGAAAACATAGATTCGAAGCAGTAAATTGCTTTGTTACTCTTTCTAGGGTCAAAATATGTAACAATACAATGCATTTTACTAATTATAAGAGTTTGGGTTGAATTTGGAGTGTTTAGACAACACTTAAACCCGTTTTAATCCAAAACAGGCTAAAACCGAGAAAACAGGCTAAAACCGAGAGAAAACATAGATTTGAAGCAGTAAACAGCTATGTTACTCTTTCTAGGGTCAAAATTTGTAACAATACAATGCACTTTACTAATTATAAGAGTTTTGGTTGTATTTGGAGTGTTTAGATACCACTTTTACCCATTTTTTGCCCAAAATAGGCTAAAACCGAGAAAACATTGATTCGAAGCAGTAAATTGCTTTGTTACTGTTTCTAAGGTCAGAATGTGTGACAACCAAATGCATTTGACTAATTGTAAGAGTTTGGGATGTATTTGGAGTGTTTAGACAACACCTAAACCCGTTTTATCCCAAAATAGGCTTAAACCGAGAAAACAGGCTAAAACCGAGAGAAACATTGATTTGAAGCAATAAACAGCTATGTTAATCTTTCTAGGGTCAAAATATGTAACAATAAAATGCATTGGACTAATTATAAGAGTTCGGGTTAAATTTGGAGTGTTAAGACAACACTTAAACCCGTTTTATCCCAAAACAGGCTAAAACCGAGAAAACAGGCTAAAACCGAGAGAAAACATAGTTTCGAAGCAGTAAACAGCTAGGTCACTCTTCCTAGGGTCAAAATTAGTAACAATACAATGCATTTGACTAATAACAAGAGTTTGGGTTGAATTTGGAGTGTTTAGACACCACTTTTACCCTTTTTTCCCAAAAGAGGCTAAAACCGAGAAAACATTGATTCGAAGCAGTATATTAATTTGTTACTGTTTCTAGGGTCAGAATGTGTGACAGTCCAATGCAATTGACTAATTGTAAGAGTTCGGGATGAATTTGGAGTGTTTAGACAACACTTAAACCCCTTTTATCCCAAAATAGGCTTAACCCGAGAATACAGGCTAAAACAGAGAGAAACATTGATTTAAAGCAGTAAACAGCTATGTTACTCTTTCTAGGGTCAAAATATGTAACAATCCAATGCATTTGACTAATTATAAGAGTTCGGGTTAAATTTGGAGTGTTTAGACAACACTTAAACCCGTTTTATCCCAAAACAGGCTAAAACCGATATAACATGCTAAAACCAAGAGAAAACATAGTTTCAAAGCAGTAAACAGCTAGTTCACTCTTTCTAGGGTCAAAATATGTAACAATACAATGCATTTTACTAATTACAAGAGTTTGGGTTGAATTTGGAGTGTTTAGACACCACTTTTACCCTTTTTCCCAAAAGAGGCTAAAACCGAGAAAACATTGATTCGAAGCAGTAAATTAATTTGTTACTGTTTCTAGGGTCAGAATGTGTGACAGTCCAATGCAATTGACTAATTGTAAGAGTTCGGGATGAATTTGGAGTGTTTAGACAACACTTAAACCCCTTTTATCCCAAAATAGGCTTAACCCGAGAATACAGGCTAAAACAGAGAGAAACATTGATTTAAAGCAGTAAACAGCTATGTTACTCTTTCTAGGGTCAAAATATGTAACAATCCAATGCATTTGACTAATTATAAGAGTTCGGGTTAAATTTGGAGTGTTTAGACAACACTTAAACCCGTTTTATCCCAAAACAGGCTAAAACCAAGAGAAAACATAGTTTCAAAGCAGTAAACAGCTAGTTCACTCTTTCTAGGGTCAAAATATGTAACAATACAATGCATTTTACTAATTACAAGAGTTTGGGTTGAATTTGGAGTGTTTAGACACCACTTTTATCCTTTTTTCCCAAAACAGGCTAAAACCGAGAAAACATTGATTCGAAGCAGAAAATTGATTTGTTACTGTTTCTAGGGTCAGAATGTGCGACAACCCAACGCAATTGACTAATTATAAGAGTTCGGGATGAATTTGGAGTGTTTAGACAACACTTAAACCCCTTTATCCTAAAATAGGTTTACACCGAGAAAACAGGCTAAAAACGAGAGAAACATTGATTTAAAGCAGTAAACAGCTATGTTACTCTTTCTAGGGTAAAAATATGTAACAACCCAATGCATTTGACTAATTATAAGAGTTTGGGTTGAATTTGGAGTGTTTAGACACCACCATGATGTCCCTTGACCCTAGGCTAGGTTTCTCTCGGTTTTAGCCTGTTTTCTCGGTTTAAGCCTATTTTGGGATAAAACGGGTTTAAGTGTTGTCTAAACACTCCAAATTCATCTCGAACTCTTACAATTAGTTAAATGCATTGGGTTGTCACACACTCTGACCCTAGAAATAGTAACAAATCAATTTACAGCTTTAAATCAATGTTTTCTCGGTTTTAGCCTATTTTGGGCAAAAAATGGGTAAAAGTGGTGTCTAAACACTCCAAATACAACCAAAACTCTTATAATTAGTAAAGTGCATTGTATTGTTACAAATTTTGACCTTAGAAAGAGTAACATAGCTGTTTACTGCTTCAAATCTATGTTTTCTCTCGGTTTTAGCCTGTTTTCTCGGTTTTAGCCTGTTTTGGATTAAAACGGGTTTAAGTGTTGTCTAAACACTCCAAATTCAACCCAAACTCTTATAATTAGTAAAATGCATTGTATTGTTACATATTTTGACCCTAGAAAGAGTAACAAAGCAATTTACTGCTTCGAATCTATGTTTTCTCTCGGTTTTAGCCTGTTTTCTCAGTTTAGCATGTTTTGGGATAAAACGGGTTTAAGTGTTGTCTAAACACTCCAAATTTAACCCAAACTCTTATAATTAGTCAAATGCATTGGATTTTTACATATTTTGACACTAGAAAGAGTAACATAGCTGTTTATTGCTTCAAATCAATGTTTCTCTCGGTTTTAGCCTGTTTTCTTGGTTTAAGCCTATTTTGGGATAAAACGGGTTTAAGTGTTGTCTAAACACTCCCAATTCATCCCGAACTCTTACAATTAGTCAAATGCATTTGGTTGTCACACATTCTTGTTGGGATTTATGAGACAAAGCTCACAAGAGAGGGTAGACAAACACTTGGTGAATGAATCCCCCTTTACCCACAACAAACTAACTCATTCTCAAGGGGGAGGAGAGAACATCAACTTGTGATGAACTCCCCATAGAACAGCTAGATAGAACCCAAATACTAGAGAGTAAGCGGATCCTATCAAGGAGAAGCACTAGTTTGAGACTTATCCTCTTCTAGTATCACAACACTTAGAGTTTGTATACTTAGGAGAAGGAGGATTAAGAATCAGTAATCTAGGCTAAGTAAAGCAGTAAATAAGAAGAGTTTAGGTGGATTTGAGAAGAGAATAGGCTGCCTTAAGGGCAGCCTCTAACCGCTAATCTCCTAAACACTCTACATTGTTGATATGAACAAGAACACAAGTAGAGAGGGAAAACGGTTTCTCTTCTATTAGATAATATTGTGATTGTTTTACATATGAGAGATTACATCTTAATATAGGAAAAACAAGGTCATATGACCGTTAGACACAAAGAGAGAAGGGGAAGGTATGAAAGTGACTTGTAGCCGTTTGTCTCGAGTAGAGGAAGAAGAGAGCGACTTCTCTCTTCCTTCACCTAACCAAAAGCACACGTGAATCTCCCTTCCTTCCTTTTCCTTCTTCCTTCCTTTTCCTTGTGAGATGGGCCTCTCTCTCTTGTAAGGCCTCGTTTTCCTTCTCCTAAGCCACTCAAACTTCGGCCTTTCCATCACATGGACCGAGAGCAGCCCTAAGAGCACGACCGTACGGACGGGCCTTCTCTTCATTGTACGGACGGGCCTTCTCTTCATCGTACGGACGGGCCTGTACGGACGGGCCTGTACGGACGGGCCTGTACGGACGGGCCTGTACGGACGGGCCTGTACGGACGGGCCTTCTCTTCAATGTGTTCACGGCCTAACTGGCCGCTCACCGGACATGGGTCCGTTCACGGACACGGTACATGGTACCGGACACGGTACATGGTCGCTCACGGACACGGACATGGCCTTACCGGCCTTTACATGGCCTTTCCGGCCTTTCTTCTCTTCTTCCAAGGCTCGGCCTTACCGGCCTCTCCTCTCTCCTCCTTGGTACATTCTAATACTCCCCCGCACGCTTGATCGGTGGGACACCATGGGGACCAAAGATCAAGGGTGGACTAGTGTCATCTACCTCATTAAAAACCTCAACAAAGAAAACCTCTTGGGATAAAACTTTGTTAAGGGAAAAAGAGTATAGACTCCACTATCCATGATGTCCCTTGACCTTGGTTTGCAAAGAACTAGCTCCCTTCTCTTCATGATTTGAACCGCTCCTACTCCTTAGCCCACCTTGCCTTTAGCACATTCCTTATGATCTCCATCCTTGCGCCTTTAGAATTTCTTTGAGGCTCTCATAGTCTCCTTTACCCCTTAAACAAGTGATAAAGAAGAAAAGAATAAGTGTTTGCTATGAGGAATATCAAAGAAAATTTCTAAAAGTGTGACAATTTAAGAGAACATATTAAAGAGTAAAGACTAGTAATGAAGCTAAGGTAATGAATTTAAGAAATTTAAATAGAGTAGAGTTTAGAGCACAGCCTTTATGGTGTTTTGATGGATAGGAAGGAGAGAGTTGATCACTGATGTGGTTTGGAATTCCTCCTTGAGACCGCTTCTCTAACCATGGTTTTTAAACCCGGCCAGTTTTATCGTCAGACTGACATATGCCCACTGAATCGGACATAACTTTCGAACGGCTGCTCGGATTGGTATGATTCCACTTCCACTGGCAAGATGACTCTGTGGTCTCGAACTTTAATGAAGAACGCGGAAGCCGAATCGCAGTGGAAGGGTTTCGTCCGAGTCGATCTTTGAGACGCTTCGGCTGAGCTTTAAGTAAAGACTTTTGCTTGTGGCCGAGCAGAATCTGTGAGGTACGGTCTGAAGTCACTTGATCTCCCCCGTAACCTTTACTTGATGATGGGCTGAAACCTCATCACCTCA
Source organism: Camelina sativa (assembly GCF_030686135.1). NCBI lineage: Eukaryota > Viridiplantae > Streptophyta > Magnoliopsida > Brassicales > Brassicaceae > Camelina > Camelina sativa. The sequence continues at coordinate 21,612,610 of NC_141880.1, read as the reverse complement.
GTTGAAGCCTTGTGCATCACCGTTCTTGTGCACATCCAATCAACAGTTGAAACCTTGTGCATCACCTTTCCTAAAGACCATTGTGCACATCCGATCAACAACTTGGCACTAACACACATGCTCTTGGACTGATTCATCACCTTCCACCAGCTTAACAAAGACTTGGTGGCCCTTGGTTCTAACTCCAGGCATTGTGCTGCGCTCTCCTCATGGCTATCTTGTAGCCTTCAACCTCGCCACTTCTTCTAGAGATAGCCAGCGAGCTCCACATATCTTCAAGGTTGAAACTGAAACCAAAACTCAATGGGACAGTTTCTAAACAAGAGATTGTGAGAGATTAGAGTATAGAGTATAGACTGAAAATAAATAGAGAATTTAGAGAATTAATAAGAGTATAAATAGAGAATTAGTAACCAAGTATAAGTAACCAAGAGAATAAAGTATAAGAGAGTATAAGAGAGAATATGGGCGATAGTATAAGGTGAATGGAGAGTAGAATAGAGCTCAAGAGTTCCTATGGACAGAGTTAGACTCTGTTTTCTTGAGTTTGCAGAAGCTTTGACAGCCAAGAACAACCAAGAAGACAATCTCTTTTGGTGCTTTAATGGCTGAAACACATGGACCTTATGGAAAATTAGTTTCTCCAAAGGTTTAGGCATATCTCATGGTAGCATCACTTAAACAAAGTGTTCTCCAAGATTAAAAGCCTTCAAGAACCACGAATTAGCATATAGAAGATGCTTTCCATGGTCAAAAATCAAAATAAAAGGAAGAACCACCTTTGGAACAACCTTTTGTCCATTGGTTAAAAGAATGCATCTTGGACCAACTTGAATCTATTTGACCAAGCGGGCTCTACATGCTAAAATAAAGTCTCTCTCTTCCTCAAACTCGAACCTGGACACACCATATGACCAGAAACAAAGCTTTCTCAACCTTGAGAAGAAGAAGAAGTGATTTAGTAATTAAACTTTAAAGGAAATTTAACAAAAGCAAAATTAAACCTTTAAAGGAAAATTAACTAAATCTTAAGAGAATCCTAGGAAAAATCCTAAGGATTTCGTGGCTCTATACAAGCCTAAAAACACGTGAATCCTTACCAAGAACAAGAACAATTTGCTCCTTGGTTCATCACCACCTCAATTTAAACCCAAGCTTTTACCCAATCGGTGAAGCCTAAGGATGAGGTTTTAAAATCGATTTCTTTCACACACTTGGTCTATGAACTCTACAAAGACCCAAGACCAAGCTTACTCAACATTGAGCTGCTAGAGAATCGATTTAACAACAAAAGCAAAATTAAAGTTTTAAAGAAACTAAGCTAAGCGATTTAACACCTAGGCTAGGATTAAAACTTTAATTAAGCTAACTCCTAAGAGAACCAACTTGAGAACGAGTTTGAGTCACCAAGAACAGAGCCTGCTCTGATACCATGTTGGGATTTATGAGACAAAGCTCACAAGAGAGGGTAGACAAACACTTGGTGAATGAATCCCCCTTTACCCACAACAAACTAACTCATTCTCAAGGGGGAGGAGAGAACATCAACTTGTGATGAACTCCCCATAGAACAGCTAGATAGAACCCAAATACTAGAGAGTAAGCGGATCCTAACTAGGAGAAGCACTAGTTTGAGACTTATCCTCTTCTAGTATCACAACACTTAGAGTTTGTATACTTAGGAGAAGGAGGATTAAGAATCAGTAATCTAGGCTAAGTAAAGCAGTAAATAAGAAGAGTTTAGGTGGATTTGAGAAGAGAATAGGCTGCCTTAAGGGCAGCCTCTAACCGCTAATCTCCTAAACACTCTACATTGTTGATATGAACAAGAACACAAGTAGAGAGGGAAAACGGTTTCTCTTCTATTAGATAATATTGTGATTGTTTTACATATGAGAGATTACATCTTAATATAGGAAAAACAAGGTCATATGACCGTTAGACACAAAGAGAGAAGGGGAAGGTATGAAAGTGACTTGTAGCCGTTTGTCTCGAGTAGAGGAAGAAGAGAGCGACTTCTCTCTTCCTTCACCTAACCAAAAGCACACGTGAATCTCCCTTCCTTCCTTTTCCTTCTTCCTTCCTTTTCCTTGTGAGATGGGCCTCTCTCTCTTGTAAGGCCTCGTTTTCCTTCTCCTAAGCCACTCAAACTTCGGCCTTTCCATCACATGGACCGAGAGCAGCCCTAAGAGCACGACCGTACGGACGGGCCTTCTCTTCATTGTACGGACGGGCCTTCTCTTCATCGTACGGACGGGCCTGTACGGACGGGCCTGTACGGACGGGCCTGTACGGACGGGCCTGTACGGACGGGCCTTCTCTTCAATGTGTTCACGGCCTAACTGGCCGCTCACCGGACATGGGTCCGTTCACGGACACGGTACATGGTACCGGACACGGTACATGGTCGCTCACGGACACGGACATGGCCTTACCGGCCTTTACATGGCCTTTCCGGCCTTTCTTCTCTTCTTCCAAGGCTCGGCCTTACCGGCCTCTCCTCTCTCCTCCTTGGTACATTCTAATAACAGCTATGTTACTCTTTCTAGTGTCAAAATATGTAACAATCCAATGCATTTGACTAATTATAAGAGTTTGGGTTAAATTTGGAGTGTTTAGACAACACTTAAACCTGTTTTATCCCAAAACATGCTAAACCGAGAAAACAGGCTAAAACCGAGAGAAAACATAGATTCGAAGCAGTAAATTGCTTTGTTACTCTTTCTAGGGTCAAAATATGTAACAATACAATGCATTTTACTAATTATAAGAGTTTGGGTTGAATTTGGAGTGTTTAGACAACACTTAAACCCGTTTTAATCCAAAACAGGCTAAAACCGAGAAAACAGGCTAAAACCGAGAGAAAACATAGATTTGAAGCAGTAAACAGCTATGTTACTCTTTCTAGGGTCAAAATTTGTAACAATACAATGCACTTTACTAATTATAAGAGTTTTGGTTGTATTTGGAGTGTTTAGATACCACTTTTACCCATTTTTTGCCCAAAATAGGCTAAAACCGAGAAAACATTGATTCGAAGCAGTAAATTGCTTTGTTACTGTTTCTAAGGTCAGAATGTGTGACAACCAAATGCATTTGACTAATTGTAAGAGTTTGGGATGTATTTGGAGTGTTTAGACAACACCTAAACCCGTTTTATCCCAAAATAGGCTTAAACCGAGAAAACAGGCTAAAACCGAGAGAAACATTGATTTGAAGCAATAAACAGCTATGTTAATCTTTCTAGGGTCAAAATATGTAACAATAAAATGCATTGGACTAATTATAAGAGTTCGGGTTAAATTTGGAGTGTTAAGACAACACTTAAACCCGTTTTATCCCAAAACAGGCTAAAACCGAGAAAACAGGCTAAAACCGAGAGAAAACATAGTTTCGAAGCAGTAAACAGCTAGGTCACTCTTCCTAGGGTCAAAATTAGTAACAATACAATGCATTTGACTAATAACAAGAGTTTGGGTTGAATTTGGAGTGTTTAGACACCACTTTTACCCTTTTTTCCCAAAAGAGGCTAAAACCGAGAAAACATTGATTCGAAGCAGTATATTAATTTGTTACTGTTTCTAGGGTCAGAATGTGTGACAGTCCAATGCAATTGACTAATTGTAAGAGTTCGGGATGAATTTGGAGTGTTTAGACAACACTTAAACCCCTTTTATCCCAAAATAGGCTTAACCCGAGAATACAGGCTAAAACAGAGAGAAACATTGATTTAAAGCAGTAAACAGCTATGTTACTCTTTCTAGGGTCAAAATATGTAACAATCCAATGCATTTGACTAATTATAAGAGTTCGGGTTAAATTTGGAGTGTTTAGACAACACTTAAACCCGTTTTATCCCAAAACAGGCTAAAACCGATATAACATGCTAAAACCAAGAGAAAACATAGTTTCAAAGCAGTAAACAGCTAGTTCACTCTTTCTAGGGTCAAAATATGTAACAATACAATGCATTTTACTAATTACAAGAGTTTGGGTTGAATTTGGAGTGTTTAGACACCACTTTTACCCTTTTTCCCAAAAGAGGCTAAAACCGAGAAAACATTGATTCGAAGCAGTAAATTAATTTGTTACTGTTTCTAGGGTCAGAATGTGTGACAGTCCAATGCAATTGACTAATTGTAAGAGTTCGGGATGAATTTGGAGTGTTTAGACAACACTTAAACCCCTTTTATCCCAAAATAGGCTTAACCCGAGAATACAGGCTAAAACAGAGAGAAACATTGATTTAAAGCAGTAAACAGCTATGTTACTCTTTCTAGGGTCAAAATATGTAACAATCCAATGCATTTGACTAATTATAAGAGTTCGGGTTAAATTTGGTGTGTTTAGACAACACTTAAACCCGTTTTATCCCAAAACAGGCTAAAACCAAGAGAAAACATAGTTTCAAAGCAGTAAACAGCTAGTTCACTCTTTCTAGGGTCAAAATATGTAACAATACAATGCATTTTACTAATTACAAGAGTTTGGGTTGAATTTGGAGTGTTTAGACACCACTTTTATCCTTTTTTCCCAAAACAGGCTAAAACCGAGAAAACATTGATTCGAAGCAGAAAATTGATTTGTTACTGTTTCTAGGGTCAGAATGTGCGACAACCCAACGCAATTGACTAATTATAAGAGTTCGGGATGAATTTGGAGTGTTTAGACAACACTTAAACCCCTTTATCCCAAAATAGGTTTACACCGAGAAAACAGGCTAAAAACGAGAGAAACATTGATTTAAAGCAGTAAACAGCTATGTTACTCTTTCTAGGGTAAAAATATGTAACAACCCAATGCATTTGACTAATTATAAGAGTTTGGGTTGAATTTGGAGTGTTTAGACACCACTTTGATCCTTTTTTCCCAAAACAGGCTAAAACCGAGAAAACATTGGTTTGAAGCAGTAAATTGCTTTGTTACTGTTTCTAAGGTCAGAATGTGTGACAACCAAATGCATTTGACTAATTGTAAGAGTTCGGGATGAATTGGGAGTGTTTAGACAACACTTAAACCCGTTTTATCCCAAAATAGGCTTAAACCAAGAAAACAGGCTAAAACCGAGAGAAACATTGATTTGAAGCAATAAACAGCTATGTTACTCTTTCTAGTGTCAAAATATGTAACAATCCAATGCATTTGACTAATTATAAGAGTTTGGGTTAAATTTGGAGTGTTTAGACAACACTTAAACCCGTTTTATCCCAAAACAGGCTAAAACCGATATAACATGCTAAAACCAAGAGAAAACATAGTTTCAAAGCAGTAAACAGCTAGTTCACTCTTTCTAGGGTCAAACTATGTAACAATACAATGCATTTTACTAATTACAAGAGTTTGGGTTGAATTTGGAGTGTTTAGACACCTTTTTTACCCTTTTTCCCAAAACAGGCTAAAACCGAGAAAACATTGATTCGAAGCAGTAAATTCATTTGTTACTGTTTCTAGGGTCAGAATGTGCGACAACCCAATGCAATTGACTAATTATAAGAGTTCGGGATGAATTTGGAGTGTTTAGACAACACTTAAACCCCTTTATCCCAAAATAGGTTTACACCGAGAAAACAGGCTAAAACGGAGAGAAACATTGATTTAAAGCAGTAAACAGCTATGTTACTCTTTCTAGGGTAAAAATATGTAGCAACCCAATGCATTTGACTAATTATAAGAGTTTGGGTTGAATTTGGAGTGTTTAGACAACACTTAAACCCGTTTTATCCCAAAATAGGCTTAAACCAAGAAAACAGGCTAAAACCGAGAGAAACATTGATTTGAAGCAATAAACAGCTATGTTACTCTTTCTAGTGTCAAAATATGTAACAATCCAATGCATTTGACTAATTATAAGAGTTTGGGTTAAATTTGGAGTGTTTAGACAACACTTAAACCTGTTTTATCCCAAAACATGCTAAACCGAGAAAACAGGCTAAAACCGAGAGAAAACATAGATTCGAAGCAGTAAATTGCTTTGTTACTCTTTCTAGGGTCAAAATATGTAACAATACAATGCATTTTACTAATTATAAGAGTTTGGGTTGAATTTGGAGTGTTTAGACAACACTTAAACCCGTTTTAATCCAAAACAGGCTAAAACCGAGAAAACAGGCTAAAACCGAGAGAAAACATAGTTTCGAAGCAGTAAACAGCTAGGTCACTCTTCCTAGGGTCAAAATTAGTAACAATACAATGCATTTGACTAATTACAAGAGTTTGGGTTGAATTTGCAGTGTTTAGACACCACTTTTACCCTTTTTTCCCAAAAGAGGCTAAAACCGAGAAAACATTGATTCAAAGCAGTAAATTAATTTGTTACTGTTTCTAGGGTCAGAATGTGTGACAGTCCAATGCAATTGACTAATTGTAAGAGTTCGGGATGAATTTGGAGTGTTTAGACAACACTTAAACCCCTTTTATCCCAAAATAGGCTTAACCCGAGAATACAGGCTAAAACAGAGAGAAACATTGATTTAAAGCAGTAAACAGGTATGTTACTCTTTCTAGGGTCAAAATATGTAACAATCCAATGCATTTGACTAATTATAAGAGTTCGGGTTGAATTTGGAGTGTTTAGACACCACTTTGATCCTTTTTTCCCAAAACAGGCTAAAACCGAGAAAACATTGGTTTGAAGCAGTAAATTGCTTTGTTACTGTTTCTAAGGTCAGAATGTGTGACAACCAAATGCATTTGACTAATTGTAAGAGTTCGGGATGAATTGGGAGTGTTTAGACAACACTTAAACCCGTTTTATCCCAAAATAGGCTTAAACCAAGAAAACAGGCTAAAACCGAGAGAAACATTGATTTGAAGCAATAAACAGCTATGTTACTCTTTCTAGTGTCAAAATATGTAAAAATCCAATGCATTTGACTAATTATAAGAGTTTGGGTTAAATTTGGAGTGTTTAGACAACACTTAAACCCGTTTTATCCCAAAACATGCTAAACCGAGAAAACAGGCTAAAACCGAGAGAAAACATAGATTCGAAGCAGTAAATTGCTTTGTTACTCTTTCTAGGGTCAAAATATGTAACAATACAATGCATTTTACTAATTATAAGAGTTTGGGTTGAATTTGGAGTGTTTAGACAACACTTAAACCTGTTTTAATCCAAAACAGGCTAAAACCGAGAAAACAGGCTAAAACCGAGAGAAAACATAGTTTCGAAGCAGTAAACAGCTAGGTCACTCTTCCTAGGGTCAAAATTAGTAACAATACAATGCATTTGACTAATTACAAGAGTTTGGGTTGAATTTGGAGTGTTTAGACACCACTTTTACCCTTTTTCCCAAAAGAGGCTAAAACCGAGAAAACATTGATTCGAAGCAGTAAATTAATTTGTTACTGTTTCTAGGGTCAGAATGTGTGACAGTCCAATGCAATTGACTAATTGTAAGAGTTCGGGATGAATTTGGAGTGTTTAGACAACACTTAAACCCCTTTTATCCCAAAATAGGCTTAACCCGAGAATACAGGCTAAAACAGAGAGAAACGTTGATTTAAAGCAGTAAACAGCTATGTTACTCTTTCTAGGGTCAAAATATGTAACAATCCAATGCATTTGACTAATTATAAGAGTTCGGGTTGAATTTGGAGTGTTTAGACACCACTTTGATCCTTTTTTCCCAAAACAGGCTAAAACCGAGAAAACATTGGTTTGAAGCAGTAAATTGCTTTGTTACTGTTTCTAAGGTCAGAATGTGTGCCAACCAAATGCATTTGACTAATTGTAAGAGTTCGGGATGAATTGGGCGTGTTTAGACAACACTTAAACCCGTTTTATCCCAAAATAGGCTTAAACCAAGAAAACAGGCTAAATCCGAGAGAAACATTGATTTGAAGCAATAAATATTAGAATGTACCAAGGAGGAGAGAGGAGAGGCCGGTAAGGCCGAGCCTTGGAAGAAGAGAAGAAAGGCCGGAAAGGCCATGTAAAGGCCGGTAAGGCCATGTCCGTGTCCGTGAGCGACCATGTACCGTGTCCGGTACCATGTACCGTGTCCGTGAACGGACCCATGTCCGGTGAGCGGCCAGTTAGGCCGTGAACACATTGAAGAGAAGGCCCGTCCGTACAGGCCCGTCCGTACAGGCCCGTCCGTACGATGAAGAGAAGGCCCGTCCGTACAATGAAGAGAAGGCCCGTCCGTACGGTCTCGGCCCTTAGGCCTGCGCTCGGTCCAGTAGATAGAGAGGCCGAGTTTGAGAGGAGGAAAGCGAGGCCCTACAAGAGAGAGAGGCTTATGGGAAGATCACATGTGCCCTTGGTTGGTGAAGGAAGGAAAGGTCACTCTCACCAACACCAAATCGAGAATGTCACTTTCATCACTCTCTTCTTCTCTCCAACGGTCATATGGCATTTGTATCTCTATATTAAGCTTTGTATACACTCTCATATGTAACAACAACAACAAAAAACAACACAACATTATTCAATAGAAGAGAAATCCGATTTCCTCTCTACATGGTGTTCTTGTTCATATCACAAATGTAGAGTGTTTAGGGTTAGCGGTTTAGGGGCTGCCCTTAAGGCAGCCTATTCTCTTCTCAAATCTCACCTAAACTCTTCTTTATTTACTTGTTATTCCCTAGCTTACTGATTCTAAATCCTTTCTACCTAAGTACACAAACTCTTAAGTGTTGTGATACTTTAACAAGGATTAGTCTCAAACTAGGCTGTTTGCTCCTTCATAGATCCGATTTACTATCTAGTATTTGGGGTCTATTTAGGTTGTTTGTGGGGAGTTCATCACAAGTTGATGACCTCTCCTTCCCCCTTGAGAATGAGTTAGTTTGTTGTGGGTATAAGAAGATTCAATCCTTGGGAGTTGTCTCTCCTTTGTCAAGAGCTCTCTCTCTTGAAATCCCAACATGGTATCAGAGCAGGATCTGTTCTTGGTGATTCAAACTCGTTCTCAAGTTAAATCTCTTAGGAGATAGCTTAGTTAAAGTTTTAAACTTAGCTTAGGTGTTAATTCGCTTAGCTTAGTTCTTTAAAGCTTTAACTTTGCTTTTGTTGTTAAAAACGATTCTCTTACAGCTCAATGTTGAGTAAGCTTGGTCTCTTATCTTGTTAGAATTTGTAGACCAAGTGAGTGAAGAGAAATCGAGTTTAAAAGCCTCATCCTTATGCTTTACCGATTTGGTAATAGTTTTGTCTAAATGGGGAAGTGATGAACCGATGAACAAATTATGTTGTTCAGGGTGAGGATTCACGGTTCTTGTGTGCTTATATGTGCCACAGGATCCTCTTTGGATTTTGCTTTAGATGCTAAATCGCTTCTTCTTCATCTCAAGGTTGAGAAAGCTTTGTTTCTGGTCATATGGTGTGTCCAGATTCACGCTTGAGGAAGAGAGAGATCTTGTTTTTCGCATATATGGTATGCTTGGTCAAATAGATTAAAGCTGGTCCAAGGATGCATTCTTTTAACCGATGGACAATAGGGTGTTCCAAAGGCCTTTTGTTTCTTCTTTGCTTGGGACCACGAAAAACATCTCCTATATGTTATTTTCGTGGATCTAAAGCCTTAAGATCTTGGAGAACACTTTGTTTAAGTGATTCTACCATGAAATTTGTCTAAACCGTTGGAGAAATTAATTTTCCAAACGATCCATGTGTTTCAGCCATTAAAACACCAAAAGAGATTGTCTTGTTGGTTGTTCTTGGCTGTCAAAGATGTCTCAAACTCAAGAAAACAGAGTATAACTCTGTCCATTGGAACTCTTGAGCCCAATTCTACTCTACACTCATCTTATACTACCCCCCCATACTCTCTTATACTCTTGGTTACTTATTCTCTATTCTCCATTTACACTCTACACTCTACACTCTATACTCTAATCTCTAACAATCTCTTGTTTAGAATCTGTTCCATTGAATTTGGTTTCAGTTTCAACCTTGAAGATTGTGTGGAGCTCACTTGCTATCTCAAGAAGAAATGGCGAGGTTGAAGGCTACAAAGAAGCCATGAGAAGGCGCAGCACAATGCCTGGAGTTAGAACCAAGGGCCACCAAGTCTTTGTTAAGCTGGTGGAAGGTGATGAATCAGCCCAAGAGCATGTGTGTTAGCGCCAAGTAGTTGATCGGATGTGCACCAGACTTTGAGGAAGGTCAAGCACAAGGTTTCAAGGAAAATGATGAGATGTCAGCTCATCATCAAGTCAAGGGTACGGGGGAGATAGACATTATACTCACCGCCCCTCACATTCTCTGTTCTCGGCAACAAGCAAATCTCTGCCGAGACGTCTCAAAGATCGACTCGGACGAAACCCTTCCACTGCGATTCAGCTTCCGCGTTCTTCACCAAAGTTCTAGACCACAGAGTTATCTTGCCAGTGGAAGTGAAATCATACCATTCCGAGTAGCCGATCAAAAGTTATGCCCGATTCAGTGGGCATATATCAGTCAGTAGCGGTCTCAAGAAGAGAGGTCAAAACCGCAACAATGATCAACACTCTCTCCCTCCTATTCATAAAAACACCAAAAGGCTGTGCTCTAAACCCTACTCTCTTTAAATTCCTAATTATTTTTAGTTCCATTGCTAGTCTTTACACTTCCATATGATTTTTCTTAAATTGTCACACTTATAGAAATTGTCTTTGATATTCCTCATAGCATACACTTACACTTTTCTTCTTTATCACTTGTTTAAAGGGTAAAGGAGACTATGAGAGCCTCAAAGAAATTCTAAAGGTGCAAGGATGGAGATCATAAGGAAGGTGCCAAAGGCAAGGTGGGCTAAGGAGAAGTAGCGGTTCAAATAATGAAGAGAAGAGAGCTGGTTCTTTTTAAACCAAGGTCAAGGGACATCATGGATAGTGGAGGCTATACTCTTTTTCCCTTTAACAAAGTTTTATCCCAAGAGGTTTTCTTTGTTGAGGTTTTTAATGAGGTAGACTACACTACTCCACCCTTGATCTTTGGTCCCCATGGTGTCCCACCGATCAAGCGTGCGGGGGAGTATTAGAATGTACCAAGGAGGAGAGAGGAGAGGCCGGTAAGGCCGAGCCTTGGAAGAAGAGAAGAAAGGCCGGAAAGGCCATATAAAGGCCGGTAAGGCCATGTCCGTGTCCGTGAGCGACCATGTACCGTGTCCGGTACCATGTACCGTGTCCGTGAACGGACCCATGTCCGGTGAGCGGCCAGTTAGGCCGTGAACACATTGAAGAGAAGGCCCGTCCGTACAGGCCCGTCCGTACAGGCCCGTCCGTACGATGAAGAGAAGGCCCGTCCGTACAATGAAGAGAAGGCCCGTCCGTACGGTCTCGGCCCTTAGGCCTGCGCTCGGTCCAGTAGATAGAGAGGCCGAGTTTGAGAGGAGGAAAGCGAGGCCCTACAAGAGAGAGAGGCTTATGGGAAGATCACATGTGCCCTTGGTTGGTGAAGGAAGGAAAGGTCACTCTCACCAACACCAAATCGAGAATGTCACTTTCATCACTCTCTTCTTCTCTCCAACGGTCATATGGCATTTGTATCTCTATATTAAGCTTTGTATACACTCTCATATGTAACAACAACAACAAAAAACAACACAACATTATTCAATAGAAGAGAAATCCGATTTCCTCTCTACATGGTGTTCTTGTTCATATCACAAATGTAGAGTGTTTAGGGTTAGCGGTTTAGGGGCTGCCCTTAAGGCAGCCTATTCTCTTCTCAAATCTCACCTAAACTCTTCTTTATTTACTTGTTATTCCCTAGCTTACTGATTCTAAATCCTTTCTACCTAAGTACACAAACTCTTAAGTGTTGTGATACTTTAACAAGGATTAGTCTCAAACTAGGCTGTTTGCTCCTTCATAGATCCGATTTACTATCTAGTATTTGGGGTCTATTTAGGTTGTTTGTGGGGAGTTCATCACAAGTTGATGACCTCTCCTTCCCCCTTGAGAATGAGTTAGTTTGTTGTGGGTATAAGAAGATTCAATCCTTGGGAGTTGTCTCTCCTTTGTCAAGAGCTCTCTCTCTTGAAATCCCAACATGGTATCAGAGCAGGATCTGTTCTTGGTGATTCAAACTCGTTCTCAAGTTAAATCTCTTAGGAGATAGCTTAGTTAAAGTTTTAAACTTAGCTTAGGTGTTAATTCGCTTAGCTTAGTTCTTTAAAGCTTTAACTTTGCTTTTGTTGTTAAAAACGATTCTCTTACAGCTCAATGTTGAGTAAGCTTGGTCTCTTATCTTGTTAGAATTTGTAGACCAAGTGAGTGAAGAGAAATCGAGTTTAAAAGCCTCATCCTTATGCTTTACCGATTTGGTAATAGTTTTGTCTAAATGGGGAAGTGATGAACCGATGAACAAATTATGTTGTTCAGGGTGAGGATTCACGGTTCTTGTGTGCTTATATGTGCCACAGGATCCTCTTTGGATTTTGCTTTAGATGCTAAATCGCTTCTTCTTCATCTCAAGGTTGAGAAAGCTTTGTTTCTGGTCATATGGTGTGTCCAGATTCACGCTTGAGGAAGAGAGAGATCTTGTTTTTCGCATATATGGTATGCTTGGTCAAATAGATTAAAGCTGGTCCAAGGATGCATTCTTTTAACCGATGGACAATAGGGTGTTCCAAAGGCCTTTTGTTTCTTCTTTGCTTGGGACCACGAAAAACATCTCCTATATGTTATTTTCGTGGATCTAAAGCCTTAAGATCTTGGAGAACACTTTGTTTAAGTGATTCTACCATGAAATTTGTCTAAACCGTTGGAGAAATTAATTTTCCAAACGATCCATGTGTTTCAGCCATTAAAACACCAAAAGAGATTGTCTTGTTGGTTGTTCTTGGCTGTCAAAGATGTCTCAAACTCAAGAAAACAGAGTATAACTCTGTCCATTGGAACTCTTGAGCCCAATTCTACTCTACACTCATCTTATACTACCCCCCCATACTCTCTTATACTCTTGGTTACTTATTCTCTATTCTCCATTTACACTCTACACTCTACACTCTATACTCTAATCTCTAACAATCTCTTGTTTAGAATCTGTTCCATTGAATTTGGTTTCAGTTTCAACCTTGAAGATTGTGTGGAGCTCACTTGCTATCTCAAGAAGAAATGGCGAGGTTGAAGGCTACAAAGAAGCCATGAGAAGGCGCAGCACAATGCCTGGAGTTAGAACCAAGGGCCACCAAGTCTTTGTTAAGCTGGTGGAAGGTGATGAATCAGCCCAAGAGCATGTGTGTTAGCGCCAAGTAGTTGATCGGATGTGCACCAGACTTTGAGGAAGGTCAAGCACAAGGTTTCAAGGAAAATGATGAGATGTCAGCTCATCATCAAGTCAAGGGTACGGGGGAGATAGACATTATACTCACCGCCCCTCACATTCTCTGTTCTCGGCAACAAGCAAATCTCTGCCGAGACGTCTCAAAGATCGACTCGGACGAAACCCTTCCACTGCGATTCAGCTTCCGCGTTCTTCACCAAAGTTCTAGACCACAGAGTTATCTTGCCAGTGGAAGTGAAATCATACCATTCCGAGTAGCCGATCAAAAGTTATGCCCGATTCAGTGGGCATATATCAGTCAGTAGCGGTCTCAAGAAGAGAGGTCAAAACCGCAACAATGATCAACACTCTCTCCCTCCTATTCATAAAAACACCAAAAGGCTGTGCTCTAAACCCTACTCTCTTTAAATTCCTAATTATTTTTAGTTCCATTGCTAGTCTTTACACTTCCATATGATTTTTCTTAAATTGTCACACTTATAGAAATTGTCTTTGATATTCCTCATAGCATACACTTACACTTTTCTTCTTTATCACTTGTTTAAAGGGTAAAGGAGACTATGAGAGCCTCAAAGAAATTCTAAAGGTGCAAGGATGGAGATCATAAGGAAGGTGCCAAAGGCAAGGTGGGCTAAGGAGAAGTAGCGGTTCAAATAATGAAGAGAAGAGAGCTGGTTCTTTTTAAACCAAGGTCAAGGGACATCATGGATAGTGGAGGCTATACTCTTTTTCCCTTTAACAAAGTTTTATCCCAAGAGGTTTTCTTTGTTGAGGTTTTTAATGAGGTAGACTACACTACTCCACCCTTGATCTTTGGTCCCCATGGTGTCCCACCGATCAAGCGTGCGGGGGAGTATTAGAATGTACCAAGGAGGAGAGAGGAGAGGCCGGTAAGGCTGAGCCTTGGAAGAAGAGAAGAAAGGCCGGAAAGGCCATGTAAAGGCCGGTAAGGCCATGTCCGTGTCCGTGAGCGACCATGTACCGTGTCCGGTACCATGTACCGTGTCCGTGAACGGACCCATGTCCGGTGAGCGGCCAGTTAGGCCGTGAACACATTGAAGAGAAGGCCCGTCCGTACAGGCCCGTCCGTACAGGCCCGTCCGTACAGGCCCGTCCGTACGATGAAGAGAAGGCCCGTCCGTACAATGAAGAGAAGGCCCGTCCGTACGGTCTCGGCCCTTAGGCCTGCGCTCGGTCCAGTAGATAGAGAGGCCGAGTTTGAGAGGAGGAAAGCGAGGCCCTACAAGAGAGAGAGGCTTATGGGAAGATCACATGTGCCCTTGGTTGGTGAAGGAAGGAAAGGTCACTCTCACCAACACCAAATCGAGAATGTCACTTTCATCACTCTCTTCTTCTCTCCAACGGTCATATGGCATTTGTATCTCTATATTAAGCTTTGTATACACTCTCATATGTAACAACAACAACAAAAAACAACACAACATTATTCAATAGAAGAGAAATCCGATTTTCCTCTCTACATGGTGTTCTTGTTCATATCACAAATGTAGAGTGTTTAGGGTTAGCGGTTTAGGGGCTGCCCTTAAGGCAGCCTATTCTCTTCTCAAATCTCACCTAAACTCTTCTTTATTTACTTGTTATTCCCTAGCTTACTGATTCTAAATCCTTTCTACCTAAGTACACAAACTCTTAAGTGTTGTGATACTTTAACAAGGATTAGTCTCAAACTAGGCTGTTTGCTCCTTCATAGATCCGATTTACTATCTAGTATTTGGGGTCTATTTAGGTTGTTTGTGGGGAGTTCATCACAAGTTGATGACCTCTCCTTCCCCCTTGAGAATGAGTTAGTTTGTTGTGGGTATAAGAAGATTCAATCCTTGGGAGTTGTCTCTCCTTTGTCAAGAGCTCTCTCTCTTGAAATCCCAACAATAAACAGCTATGTTACTCTTTCTAGTGTCAAAATATGTAACAATCCAATGCATTTGACTAATTATAAGAGTTTGGATTAAATTTGGAGTGTTTAGACAACACTTAAACCCGTTTTATCCCACAACATGCTAAACCGAGAAAACAGGCTAAAACCGAGAGAAAACATAGATGCGAAGCAGTAAATTGCTTTGTTATTCTTTCTAGGGTCAAAATATGTAACAATACAACGCATTTTACTAATTATAAGAGTTTGGGTTGAATTTGGAGTGTTTAGACAACACTTAAACCCGTTTTAATCCAAAACAGGCTAAAACCGAGAAAACAGGCTAAAACCGAGAGAAAACATAGATTTGAAGCAGTAAACAGCTATGTTACTCTTTCTAGGGTCAAAATTTGTAACAATACAATGCACTTTACTAATTATAAGAGTTTTGGTTGTATTTGGAGTGTTTAGACACCACTTTTACCCATTTTTTGCCCAAAATAGGCTAAAACCGAGAAAACATTGATTTAAAGCTGTAAATTGATTTGTTACTGTTTCTAGGGTCAGAGTGTGTGACAACCCAATGCATTTAACTAATTGTAAGAGTTCGAGATGAATTTGGAGTGTTTAGACAACACTTAAACCCGTTTTATCCCAAAATAGGCTTAAACCGAGAAAACAGGCTAAAACCGAGAGAAACATTGATTTGAAGCAATAAACAGCTATGTTAATCTTTCTAGGGTCAAAATATGTAACAATAAAATGCATTGGACTAATTATAAGAGTTCGGATTAAATTTGGAGTGTTTAGACAACACTTAAACCCGTTTTATCCCAAAACAGGCTAAAACCGAGAAAACAGGCTAAAACCGAGAAAACAGGCTAAAACCGAGAGAAAACATAGTTTCGAAGCAGTAAACAGCTAGGTCACTCTTCCTAGGGTCAAAATTAGTAACAATACAATGCATTTGACTAATTACAAGAGTTTGGGTTGAATTTGGAGTGTTTAGACACCACTTTTACCCTTTTTTCCCAAAAGAGGCTAAAACCGAGAAAACATTGATTCGAAGCAGTAAATTAATTTCTTACTGTTTCTAGGGTCAGAATGTGTGACAGTCCAATGCAATTGACTAATTGTAAGAGTTCGGGATGAATTTGGAGTGTTTAGACAACACTTAAACCCCTTTTATCCCAAAATAGGCTTAACCCGAGAATACAGGCTAAAACAGAGAGAAACATTGATTTAAAGCAGTAAACAGCTATGTTACTCTTTCTAGGGTCAAAATATGTAACAATCCAATGCATTTGACTAATTATAAGAGTTCGGGTTAAATTTGGAGTGTTTAGACAACACTTAAACCCGTTTTATCCCAAAACAGGCTAAAACCGATATAACATGCTAAAACCAAGAGAAAACATAGTTTCAAAGCAGTTAACAGCTAGTTCACTCTTTCTAGGGTCAAAATATGTAACAATACAATGCATTTTACTAATTACAAGAGTTTGGGTTGAATTTGGAGTGTTTAGACAACACTTAAACCCCTTTATCCCAAAATAGGTTTACACCGAGAAAACAGGCTAAAAAGGAGAGAAACATTGATTTAAAGCAGTAAACAGCTATGTTACTCTTTCTAGGGTAAAAATATGTAACAACCCAATGCATTTGACTAATTATAAGAGTTCGGGTTGAATTTGGAGTGTTTAGACACCACTTTGATCCTTTTTTCCCAAAACAGGCTAAAACCGAGAAAACATTGGTTTGAAGCAGTAAATTGCTTTGTTACTGTTTCTAAGGTCAGAATGTGTGACAACCAAATGCATTTGACTAATTGTAAGAGTTCGGGATGAATTGGGAGTGTTTAGACAACACTTAAACCCGTTTTATCCCAAAATAGGCTTAAACCAAGAAAACAGGCTAAAACCGAGAGAAACATTGATTTGAAGCAATAAACAGCTATGTTACTCTTTCTAGTGTCAAAATATGTAACAATCCAATGCATTTGACTAATTATAAGAGTTTGGGTTAAATTTGGAGTGTTTAGACAACACTTAAACCCGTTTTATCCCACAACATGCTAAACCGAGAAAACAGGCTAAAACCGAGAGAAAACATAGATGCGAAGCAGTAAATTGCTTTGTTATTCTTTCTAGGGTCAAAATATGTAACAATACAATGCATTTTACTAATTATAAGAGTTTGGGTTGAATTTGGAGTGTTTAGACAACACTTAAACCCGTTTTAATCTAAAACAGGCTAAAACCGAGAAAAAAGGCTAAAACCGAGAGAAAACATAGATTTGAAGCAGTAAACAGCTATGTTACTCTTTCTAGGGTCAAAATTTGTAACAATACAATGCACTTTACTAATTATAAGAGTTTTGGTTGTATTTGGAGTGTTTAGACACCACTTTTACCCATTTTTTGCCCAAAATAGGCTAAAACCCAGAAAACATTGATTTAAAGCTGTAAATTGATTTGTTACTGTTTCTAGGGTCAGAGTGTGTGACAACCCAATGCATTTAATTAATTGTAAGAGTTCGAGATGAATTTGGAGTGTTTAGACAACACTTAAACCCGTTTTATCCCAAAATAGGCTTAAACCGAGAAAACAGGCTAAAACCGAGAGAAACTTTGATTTGAAGCAATAAACAGCTTTGTTAATCTTTTTAGGGTCAAAATATGTAACAATAAAATGCATTGGACTAATTATAAGAGTTCGGGTTAAATTTGGAGTGTTTAGACAACACTTAAACCCGTTTTATCCCAAAACAGGCTAAAACCGAGAAAACAGGTTAAAAACGAGAGAAAACATAGTTTCAAAGCAGTAAACAGCTAGGTCACTCTTCCTAGGGTCAAAATTAGTAACAATACAATGCATTTGACTAATTACAAGAGTTTGGGTTGAATTTGGAGTGTTTAGACACCACTTTTACCCTTTTTTCCCAAAAGAGGCTAAAACCGAGAAAACATTGATTCGAAGCAGTAAATTAATTTGTTACTGTTTCTAGGGTCAGAATGTGTGACAGTCCAATGCAATTGACTAATTGTAAGAGTTCGGGATGAATTTGGAGTGTTTAGACAACACTTAAACCCCTTTTATCCCAAAATAGGCTTAACCCGAGAATACAGGCTAAAACAGAGAGAAACATTGATTTAAAGCAGTAAACAGCTATGTTACTCTTTCTAGGGTCAAAATATGTAACAATCCAATGCATTTGACTAATTATAAGAGTTCGGGTTAAATTTGGAGTGTTTAGACAACACTTAAACCCGTTTTATCCCAAAACAGGCTAAAACCGATATAACATGCTAAAACCAAGAGAAAACATAGTTTCAAAGCAGTAAACAGCTAGTTCACTCTTTCTAGGGTCAAAATATGTAACAATACAATGCATTTTACTAATTACAAGAGTTTGGGTTGAATTTGGAGTGTTTAGACACCACTTTTACCCTTTTTTCCCAAAACAGGCTAAAACCGAGAAAACATTGATTCGAAGCAGTAAATTGATTTGTTACTGTTTCTAGGGTCAGAATGTGCGACAACCCAATGCAATTGACTAATTATAAGAGTTCGGGATGAATTTGGAGTGTTTAAACAACACTTAAACCCCTTTATCCCAAAATAGGTTTACACCGAGAAAACAGGCTAAAAAGGAGAGAAACATTGATTTAAAGCAGTAAACAGCTATGTTACTCTTTCTAGGGTAAAAATATGTAACAACCCAATGCATTTGACTAATTATAAGAGTTTGGGTTGAATTTGGAGTGTTTAGACACCACTTTGATCCTTTTTTCCCAAAACAGGCTAAAACCGAGAAAACATTGGTTTGAAGCAGTAAATTGCTTTGTTACTGTTTCTAAGGTCAGAATGTGTGACAACCAAATGCATTTGACTAATTGTAAGAGTTCGGGATGAATTGGGAGTGTTTAGACAACACTTAAACCCGTTTTATCCCAAAATAGGCTTAAACCAAGAAAACAGGCTAAAACCGAGAGAAACATTGATTTGAAGCAATAAACAGCTATGTTACTCTTTCTAGTGTCAAAATATGTAACAATCCAATGCATTTGACTAATTATAAGAGTTTGGGTTAAATTTGGAGTGTTTAGACAACACTTAAACCCGTTTTATCCCAAAACATGCTAAACCAAGAAAACAGGCTAAAACCGAGAGAAAACATAGATTCGAAGCAGTAAATTGCTTTGTTACTCTTTCTAGGGTCAAAATATGTAACAATACAATGCATTTTACTAATTATAAGAGTTTGGGTTGAATTTGGAGTGTTTAGACAACACTTAAAGCCGTTTTAATCCAAAACAGGCTAAAACCGAGAAAACAGGCTAAAACCGAGAGAAAACATAGTTTCGAAGCAGTAAACAGCTAGGTCACTCTTCCTAGGGTCAAAATTAGTAACAATACAATGCATTTGACTAATTACAAGAGTTTGGGTTGAATTTGGAGTGTTTAGACACCACTTTTACCCTTTTTTCCCAAAAGAGGCTAAAACCGAGAAAACATTGATTCGAAGCAGTAAATTAATTTGTTACTGTTTCTAGGGTCAGAATGTGTGACAGTCCAATGCAATTGACTAATTGTAAGAGTTCGGGATGAATTTGGAGTGTTTAGACAACACTTAAACCCCTTTTATCCCAAAATAGGCTTAACCCGAGAATACAGGCCAAAACAGAGAGAAACATTGATTTAAAGCAGTAAACAGCTATGTTACTCTTTCTAGGGTCAAAATATGTAACAATCCAATGCATTTGACTAATTATAAGAGTTCGGGTTGAATTTGGAGTGTTTAGACACCACTTTGATCCTTTTTTCCCAAAACAGGCTAAAACCGAGAAAACAATGGTTTGAAGCAGTAAATTGCTTTGTTACTGTTTCTAAGGTCAGAATGTGTGACAACCAAATGCATTTGACTAATTGTAAGAGTTTGGGATGAATTGGGAGTGTTTAGACAACACTTAAACCCGTTTTATCCCAAAATAGGCTTAAACCAAGAAAACAGGCTAAAACCGAGAGAAACATTGATTTGAAGCAATAAACAGCTATGTTACTCTTTCTAGTGTCAAAATATGTAACAATCCAATGCATTTGACTAATTATAAGAGTTTGGGTTAAATTTGGAGTGTTTAGACAACACTTAAACCCGTTTTATCCCACAACATGCTAAACCGAGAAAACAGGCTAAAACCGAGAGAAAACATAGATTCGAAGCAGTAAATTGCTTTGTTATTCTTTCTAGGGTCAAAATATGTAACAATACAATGCATTTTACTAATTATAAGAGTTTGGGTTGAATTTGGAGTGTTTAGACAACACTTAAACCCGTTTTAATCCAAAACAGGCTAAAACCGAGAAAACAGGCTAAAACCGAGAGAAAACATAGATTTGAAGCAGTAAACAGCTATGTTACTCTTTCTAGGGTCAAAATTTGTAACAATACAATGCACTTTACTAATTATAAGAGTTTTGGTTGTATTTGGAGTGTTTAGACACCACTTTTACCCATTTTTTGCCCAAAATAGGCTAAAACCGAGAAAACATTGATTTAAAGCTGTAAATTGATTTGTTACTGTTTCTAGGGTCAGAGTGTGTGACAACCCAATGCATTTAACTAATTGTAAGAGTTCGAGATGAATTTGGAGTGTTTAGACAACACTTAAACCCGTTTTATCCCAAAATAGGCTTAAACCGAGAAAACAGGCTAAAACCGAGAGAAACATTGATTTGAAGCAATAAACAGCTTTGTTAATCTTTTTAGGGTCAAAATATGTAACAATAAAATGCATTGGACTAATTATAAGAGTTCGGGTTAAATTTGGAGTGTTTAGACAACACTTAAACCCGTTTTATCCCAAAACAGGCTAAAACCGAGAAAACAGGCTAAAAACGAGAGAAAACATAGTTTCAAAGCAGTAAACAGCTAGGTCACTCTTCCTAGGGTCAAAATTAGTAACAATACAATGCATTTGACTAATTACAAGAGTTTGGGTTGAATTTGGAGTGTTTAGACACCACTTTTACCCTTTTTTCCCAAAAGAGGCTAAAACCGAGAAAACATTGATTCGAAGCAGTAAATTAATTTGTTACTGTTTCTAGGGTCAGAATGTGTGACAGTCCAATGCAATTGACTAATTGTAAGAGTTCGGGATGAATTTGGAGTGTTTAGACAACACTTAAACCCCTTTTATCCCAAAATAGGCTTAACCCGAGAATACAGGCTAAAGCAGAGAGAAACATTGATTTAAAGCAGTAAACAGCTATTTTACTCTTTCTAGGGTCAAAATATGTAGCAATCCAATGCATTTGACTAATTATAAGAGTTCGGGTTAAATTTGGAGTGTTTAGACAACACTTAAACCCATTTTATCCCAAAACAGGCTAAAACCGATATAACATGCTAAAACCAAGAGAAAACATAGTTTCAAAGCAGTAAACAGCTAGTTCACTCTTTCTAGGGTCAAAATATGTAACAATACAATGCATTTTACTAATTACAAGAGTTTGGGTTGAATTTGGAGTGTTTAGACACCACTTTTACCCTTTTTTCCCAAAACAGGCTAAAACCGAGAAAACATTGATTCGAAGCAGTAAATTGATTTGTTACTGTTTCTAGGGTCAGAATGTGCGACAACCCAATGCAATTGACTAATTATAAGAGTTCGGGATGAATTTGGAGTGTTTAGACAACACTTAAACCCCTTTATCCCAAAATAGGTTTACACCGAGAAAACAGGCTAAAAAGGAGAGAAACATTGATTTAAAGCAGTAAACAGCTATGTTACTCTTTATAGGGTAAAAATATGTAACAACCCAATGCATTTGACTAATTATAAGAGTTTGGGTTGAATTTGGAGTGTTTAGACACCACTTTGATCCTTTTTTCCCAAAACAGGCCAAAACCGAGAAAACATTGGTTTGAAGCAGTAAATTGCTTTGTTACTGTTTCTAAGGTCAGAATGTAAGAGTTCGGGATGAATTGGGAGTGTTTAGACAACACTTAAACCCGTTTTATCCCAAAATAGGCTTAAACCAAGAAAACAGGCTAAAACTGAGAGAAACATTGATTTGAAGCAATAAACAGCTATGTTACTCTTTCTAGTGTCAAAATATGTAACAATCCAATGCATTTGACTAATTATAAGAGTTTGGGTTAAATTTGGAGTGTTTAGACAACACTTAAACCCGTTTTATCCCAAAACATGCTAAACCAAGAAAACAGGCTAAAACCGAGAGAAAACATAGATTCGAAGCAGTAAATTGCTTTGTTACTCTTTCTAGGGTCAAAATATGTAACAATACAATGCATTTTACTAATTATAAGAGTTTGGGTTGAATTTGGAGTGTTTAGACAACACTTAAAGCCGTTTTAATCCAAAACAGGCTAAAACCGAGAAAACAGGCTAAAACCGAGAGAAAACATAGTTTCGAAGCAGTAAACAGCTAGGTCACTCTTCCTAGGGTCAAAATTAGTAACAATACAATGCATTTGACTAATTACAAGAGTTTGGGTTGAATTTGGAGTGTTTAGACACCACTTTTACCCTTTTTTCCCAAAAGAGGCTAAAACCGAGAAAACATTGATTCGAAGCAGTAAATTAATTTGTTACTGTTTCTAGGGTCAGAATGTGTGACAGTCCAATGCAATTGACTAATTGTAAGAGTTCGGGATGAATTTGGAGTGTTTAGACAACACTTAAACCCCTTTTATCCCAAAATAGGCTTAACCCGAGAATACAGGCCAAAACAGAGAGAAACATTGATTTAAAGCAGTAAACAGCTATGTTACTCTTTCTAGGGTCAAAATATGTAACAATCCAATGCATTTGACTAATTATAAGAGTTCGGGTTGAATTTGGAGTGTTTAGACACCACTTTGATCCTTTTTTCCCAAAACAGGCTAAAACCGAGAAAACAATGGTTTGAAGCAGTAAATTGCTTTGTTACTGTTTCTAAGGTCAGAATGTGTGACAACCAAATGCATTTGACTAATTGTAAGAGTTTGGGATGAATTGGGAGTGTTTAGACAACACTTAAACCCGTTTTATCCCAAAATAGGCTTAAACCAAGAAAACAGGCTAAAACCGAGAGAAACATTGATTTGAAGCAATAAACAGCTATGTTACTCTTTCTAGTGTCAAAATATGTAACAATCCAATGCATTTGACTAATTATAAGAGTTTGGGTTAAATTTGGAGTGTTTAGACAACACTTAAACCCGTTTTATCCCACAACATGCTAAACCGAGAAAACAGGCTAAAACCGAGAGAAAACATAGATTCGAAGCAGTAAATTGCTTTGTTATTCTTTCTAGGGTCAAAATATGTAACAATACAATGCATTTTACTAATTATAAGAGTTTGGGTTGAATTTGGAGTGTTTAGACAACACTTAAACCCGTTTTAATCCAAAACAGGCTAAAACCGAGAAAACAGGCTAAAACCGAGAGAAAACATAGATTTGAAGCAGTAAACAGCTATGTTACTCTTTCTAGGGTCAAAATTTGTAACAATACAATGCACTTTACTAATTATAAGAGTTTTGGTTGTATTTGGAGTGTTTAGACACCACTTTTACCCATTTTTTGCCCAAAATAGGCTAAAACCGAGAAAACATTGATTTAAAGCTGTAAATTGATTTGTTACTGTTTCTAGGGTCAGAGTGTGTGACAACCCAATGCATTTAACTAATTGTAAGAGTTCGAGATGAATTTGGAGTGTTTAGACAACACTTAAACCCGTTTTATCCCAAAATAGGCTTAAACCGAGAAAACAGGCTAAAACCGAGAGAAACATTGATTTGAAGCAATAAACAGCTTTGTTAATCTTTTTAGGGTCAAAATATGTAACAATAAAATGCATTGGACTAATTATAAGAGTTCGGGTTAAATTTGGAGTGTTTAGACAACACTTAAACCCGTTTTATCCCAAAACAGGCTAAAACCGAGAAAACAGGCTAAAAACGAGAGAAAACATAGTTTCAAAGCAGTAAACAGCTAGGTCACTCTTCCTAGGGTCAAAATTAGTAACAATACAATGCATTTGACTAATTACAAGAGTTTGGGTTGAATTTGGAGTGTTTAGACACCACTTTTACCCTTTTTTCCCAAAAGAGGCTAAAACCGAGAAAACATTGATTCGAAGCAGTAAATTAATTTGTTACTGTTTCTAGGGTCAGAATGTGTGACAGTCCAATGCAATTGACTAATTGTAAGAGTTCGGGATGAATTTGGAGTGTTTAGACAACACTTAAACCCCTTTTATCCCAAAATAGGCTTAACCCGAGAATACAGGCTAAAGCAGAGAGAAACATTGATTTAAAGCAGTAAACAGCTATTTTACTCTTTCTAGGGTCAAAATATGTAGCAATCCAATGCATTTGACTAATTATAAGAGTTCGGGTTAAATTTGGAGTGTTTAGACAACACTTAAACCCATTTTATCCCAAAACAGGCTAAAACCGATATAACATGCTAAAACCAAGAGAAAACATAGTTTCAAAGCAGTAAACAGCTAGTTCACTCTTTCTAGGGTCAAAATATGTAACAATACAATGCATTTTACTAATTACAAGAGTTTGGGTTGAATTTGGAGTGTTTAGACACCACTTTTACCCTTTTTTCCCAAAACAGGCTAAAACCGAGAAAACATTGATTCGAAGCAGTAAATTGATTTGTTACTGTTTCTAGGGTCAGAATGTGCGACAACCCAATGCAATTGACTAATTATAAGAGTTCGGGATGAATTTGGAGTGTTTAGACAACACTTAAACCCCTTTATCCCAAAATAGGTTTACACCGAGAAAACAGGCTAAAAAGGAGAGAAACATTGATTTAAAGCAGTAAACAGCTATGTTACTCTTTATAGGGTAAAAATATGTAACAACCCAATGCATTTGACTAATTATAAGAGTTTGGGTTGAATTTGGAGTGTTTAGACACCACTTTGATCCTTTTTTCCCAAAACAGGCCAAAACCGAGAAAACATTGGTTTGAAGCAGTAAATTGCTTTGTTACTGTTTCTAAGGTCAGAATGTAAGAGTTCGGGATGAATTGGGAGTGTTTAGACAACACTTAAACCCGTTTTATCCCAAAATAGGCTTAAACCAAGAAAACAGGCTAAAACTGAGAGAAACATTGATTTGAAGCAATAAACAGCTATGTTACTCTTTCTAGTGTCAAAATATGTAACAATCCAATGCATTTGACTAATTATAAGAGTTTGGGTTAAATTTGGAGTGTTTAGACAACACTTAAACCCGTTTTATCCCAAAACATGCTAAACCAAGAAAACAGGCTAAAACCGAGAGAAAACATAGATTCGAAGCAGTAAATTGCTTTGTTACTCTTTCTAGGGTCAAAATATGTAACAATACAATGCATTTTACTAATTATAAGAGTTTGGGTTGAATTTGGAGTGTTTAGACAACACTTAAACCCGTTTTAATCCAAAACAGGCTAAAACCGAGAAAACAGGCTAAAACCGAGAGAAAACATAGTTTCGAAGCAGTAAACAGCTAGGTCACTCTTCCTAGGGTCAAAATTAGTAACAATACAATGCATTTGACTAATTACAAGAGTTTGGGTTGAATTTGGAGTGTTTAGACACCACTTTTACCCTTTTTCCCAAAAGAGGCTAAAACCGAGAAAACATTGATTCGAAGCAGTAAATTAATTTGTTACTGTTTCTAGGGTCAGAATGTGTGACAGTCTAATGCAATTGACTAATTGTAAGAGTTCGGGATGAATTTGGAGTGTTTAGACAACACTTAAACCCGTTTTATCCCA
This sequence comes from Camelina sativa, assembly GCF_030686135.1. NCBI lineage: Eukaryota > Viridiplantae > Streptophyta > Magnoliopsida > Brassicales > Brassicaceae > Camelina > Camelina sativa. The sequence goes on along the minus strand of NC_141880.1, from coordinate 21,586,726 downwards.
AAATAGGCTTAACCCGAGAATACAGGCTAAAACAGAGAGAAACATTGATTTAAAGCAGTAAACAGCTATGTTACTCTTTCTAGGGTCAAAATATGTAACAATCCAATGCATTTGACTAATTATAAGAGTTCGGGTTGAATTTGGAGTGTTTAGACACCACTTTGATCCTTTTTTCCCAAAACAGGCTAAAACCGAGAAAACAATGGTTTGAAGCAGTAAATTGCTTTGTTACTGTTTCTAAGGTAAGAATGTGTGACAACCAAATGCATTTGACTAATTGTAAGAGTTTGGGATGAATTGGGAGTGTTTAGACAACACTTAAACCCGTTTTATCCCAAAATAGGCTTAAACCAAGAAAACAGGCTAAAACCGAGAGAAACATTGATTTGAAGCAATAAACAGCTATGTTACTCTTTCTAGTGTCAAAATATGTAACAATCCAATGCATTTGACTAATTATAAGAGTTTGGGTTAAATTTGGAGTGTTTAGACAACACTTATATTAGAATGTACCAAGGAGGAGAGAGGAGAGGCCGGTAAGGCCGAGCCTTGGAAGAAGAGAAGAAAGGCCGGAAAGGCCATGTAAAGGCCGGTAAGGCCATGTCCGTGTCCGTGAGCGACCATGTACCGTGTCCGGTACCATGTACCGTGTCCGTGAACGGACCCATGTCCGGTGAGCGGCCAGTTAGGCCGTGAACACATTGAAGAGAAGGCCCGTCCGTACAGGCCCGTCCGTACGATGAAGAGAAGGCCCGTCCGTACAATGAAGAGAAGGCCCGTCCGTACGGTCTCGGCCCTTAGGCCTGCGCTCGGTCCAGTAGATAGAGAGGCCGAGTTTGAGAGGAGGAAAGCGAGGCCCTACAAGAGAGAGAGGCTTATGGGAAGATCACATGTGCCCTTGGTTGGTGAAGGAAGGAAAGCTCTCTCTCTTGAAATCCCAACATGGTATCAGAGCCGGTAAGGCCGAGCCTTGGAAGAAGAGAAGAAAGGCCGGAAAGGCCATGTAAAGGCCGGTAAGGCCATGTCCGTGTCCGTGAGCGACCATGTACCGTGTCCGGTACCATGTACCGTGTCCGTGAACGGACCCATGTCCGGTGAGCGGCCAGTTAGGCCGTGAACACATTGAAGAGAAGGCCCGTCCGTACAGGCCCGTCCGTACAGGCCCGTCCGTACGATGAAGAGAAGGCCCGTCCGTACAATGAAGAGAAGGCCCGTCCGTACGGTCTCGGCCCTTAGGCCTGCGCTCGGTCCAGTAGATAGAGAGGCCGAGTTTGAGAGGAGGAAAGCGAGGCCCTACAAGAGAGAGAGGCTTATGGGAAGATCACATGTGCCCTTGGTTGGTGAAGGAAGGAAAGGTCACTCTCACCAACACCAAATCGAGAATGTCACTTTCATCACTCTCTTCTTCTCTCCAACGGTCATATGGCATTTGTATCTCTATATTAAGCTTTGTATACACTCTCATATGTAACAACAACAACAAAAAACAACACAACATTATTCAATAGAAGAGAAATCCGATTTTCCTCTCTACATGGTGTTCTTGTTCATATCACAAATGTAGAGTGTTTAGGGTTAGCGGTTTAGGGGCTGCCCTTAAGGCAGCCTATTCTCTTCTCAAATCTCACCTAAACTCTTCTTTATTTACTTGTTATTCCCTAGCTTACTGATTCTAAATCCTTTCTACCTAAGTACACAAACTCTTAAGTGTTGTGATACTTTAACAAGGATTAGTCTCAAACTAGGCTGTTTGCTCCTTCATAGATCCGATTTACTATCTAGTATTTGGGGTCTATTTAGGTTGTTTGTGGGGAGTTCATCACAAGTTGATGACCTCTCCTTCCCCCTTGAGAATGAGTTAGTTTGTTGTGGGTATAAGAAGATTCAATCCTTGGGAGTTGTCTCTCCTTTGTCAAGAGCTCTCTCTCTTGAAATCCCAACATGGTATCAGAGCAGGATCTGTTCTTGGTGATTCAAACTCGTTCTCAAGTTAAATCTCTTAGGAGATAGCTTAGTTAAAGTTTTAAACTTAGCTTAGGTGTTAATTCGCTTAGCTTAGTTCTTTAAAGCTTTAACTTTGCTTTTGTTGTTAAAAACGATTCTCTTACAGCTCAATGTTGAGTAAGCTTGGTCTCTTATCTTGTTAGAATTTGTAGACCAAGTGAGTGAAGAGAAATCGAGTTTAAAAGCCTCATCCTTATGCTTTACCGATTTGGTAATAGTTTTGTCTAAATGGGGAAGTGATGAACCGATGAACAAATTATGTTGTTCAGGGTGAGGATTCACGGTTCTTGTGTGCTTATATGTGCCACAGGATCCTCTTTGGATTTGGCTTTAGATGCTAAAGCTTAGTTCCTTGTAAAGGTTTAATTTTGCTTTAGATGCTAAATCGCTTCTTCTTCATCTCAAGGTTGAGAAAGCTTTGTTTCTGGTCATATGGTGTGTCCAGATTCACGCTTGAGGAAGAGAGAGATCTTGTTTTTCGCATATATGGTATGCTTGGTCAAATAGATTAAAGCTGGTCCAAGGATGCATTCTTTTAACCGATGGACAATAGGGTGTTCCAAAGGCCTTTTGTTTCTTCTTTGCTTGGGACCACGAAAAACATCTCCTATATGTTATTTTCGTGGATCTAAAGCCTTAAGATCTTGGAGAACACTTTGTTTAAGTGATTCTACCATGAAATTTGTCTAAACCGTTGGAGAAATTAATTTTCCAAACGATCCATGTGTTTCAGCCATTAAAACACCAAAAGAGATTGTCTTGTTGGTTGTTCTTGGCTGTCAAAGATGTCTCAAACTCAAGAAAACAGAGTATAACTCTGTCCATTGGAACTCTTGAGCCCAATTCTACTCTACACTCATCTTATACTACCCCCCCATACTCTCTTATACTCTTGGTTACTTATTCTCTATTCTCCATTTACACTCTACACTCTACACTCTATACTCTAATCTCTAACAATCTCTTGTTTAGAATCTGTTCCATTGAATTTGGTTTCAGTTTCAACCTTGAAGATTGTGTGGAGCTCACTTGCTATCTCAAGAAGAAATGGCGAGGTTGAAGGCTACAAAGAAGCCATGAGAAGGCGCAGCACAATGCCTGGAGTTAGAACCAAGGGCCACCAAGTCTTTGTTAAGCTGGTGGAAGGTGATGAATCAGCCCAAGAGCATGTGTGTTAGCGCCAAGTAGTTGATCGGATGTGCACCAGACTTTGAGGAAGGTCAAGCACAAGGTTTCAAGGAAAATGATGAGATGTCAGCTCATCATCAAGTCAAGGGTACGGGGGAGATAGACATTATACTCACCGCCCCTCACATTCTCTGTTCTCGGCAACAAGCAAATCTCTGCCGAGACGTCTCAAAGATCGACTCGGACGAAACCCTTCCACTGCGATTCAGCTTCCGCGTTCTTCACCAAAGTTCTAGACCACAGAGTTATCTTGCCAGTGGAAGTGAAATCATACCATTCCGAGTAGCCGATCAAAAGTTATGCCCGATTCAGTGGGCATATATCAGTCAGTAGCGGTCTCAAGAAGAGAGGTCAAAACCGCAACAATGATCAACACTCTCTCCCTCCTATTCATAAAAACACCAAAAGGCTGTGCTCTAAACCCTACTCTCTTTAAATTCCTAATTATTTTTAGTTCCATTGCTAGTCTTTACACTTCCATATGATTTTTCTTAAATTGTCACACTTATAGAAATTGTCTTTGATATTCCTCATAGCATACACTTACACTTTTCTTCTTTATCACTTGTTTAAAGGGTAAAGGAGACTATGAGAGCCTCAAAGAAATTCTAAAGGTGCAAGGATGGAGATCATAAGGAAGGTGCCAAAGGCAAGGTGGGCTAAGGAGAAGTAGCGGTTCAAATAATGAAGAAAAGAGAGCTGGTTCTTTTTAAACCAAGGTCAAGGGACATCATGGATAGTGGAGGCTATACTCTTTTTCCCTTTAACAAAGTGTTATCCCAAGAGGTTTTCTTTGTTGAGGTTTTTAATGAGGTAGACTACACTACTCCACCCTTGATCTTTGGTCCCCATGGTGTCCCACCGATCAAGCGTGCGGGGGAGTATTAGAATGTACCAAGGAGGAGAGAGGAGAGGCCGGTAAGGCCGAGCCTTGGAAGAAGAGAAGAAAGGCCGGAAAGGCCATGTAAAGGCCGGTAAGGCCATGTCCGTGTCCGTGAGCGACCATGTACCGTGTCCGGTACCATGTACCGTGTCCGTGAACGGACCCATGTCCGGTGAGCGGCCAGTTAGGCCGTGAACACATTGAAGAGAAGGCCCGTCCGTACAGGCCCGTCCGTACAGGCCCGTCCGTACAGGCCCGTCCGTACGATGAAGAGAAGGCCCGTCCGTACAATGAAGAGAAGGCCCGTCCGTACGGTCTCGGCCCTTAGGCCTGCGCTCGGTCCTGTAGATAGAGAGGCCGAGTTTGAGAGGAGGAAAGCGAGGCCCTACAAGAGAGAGAGGCTTATGGGAAGATCACATGTGCCCTTGGTTGGTGAAGGAAGGAAAGGTCACTCTCACCAACACCAAATCGAGAATGTCACTTTCATCACTCTCTTCTTCTCTCCAACGGTCATATGGCATTTGTATCTCTATATTAAGCTTTGTATACACTCTCATATGTAACAACAACAACAAAAAACAACACAACATTATTCAATAGAAGAGAAATCCGATTTTCCTCTCTACATGGTGTTCTTGTTCATATCACAAATGTAGAGTGTTTAGGGTTAGCGGTTTAGGGGCTGCCCTTAAGGCAGCCTATTCTCTTCTCAAATCTCACCTAAACTCTTCTTTATTTACTTGTTATTCCCTAGCTTACTGATTCTAAATCCTTTCTACCTAAGTACACAAACTCTTAAGTGTTGTGATACTTTAACAAGGATTAGTCACAAACTAGGCTGTTTGCTCCTTCATAGATCCGATTTACTATCTAGTATTTGGGGTCTATTTAGGTTGTTTGTGGGGAGTTCATCACAAGTTGATGACCTCTCCTTCCCCCTTGAGAATGAGTTAGTTTGTTGTGGGTATAAGAAGATTCAATCCTTGGGAGTTGTCTCTCCTTTGTCAAGAGCTCTCTCTCTTGAAATCCCAACAACTTAAACCCGTTTTATCTCACAACATGCTAAACCGAGAAAACAGGCTAAAACCGAGAGAAAACATAGATTCGAAGCAGTAAATTGCTTTGTTATTCTTTCTAGGGTCAAAATATGTAACAATACAATGCATTTTACTAATTATAAGAGTTTGGGTTGAATTTGGAGTGTTTAGACAACACTTAAACCCGTTTTAATCCAAAACAGGCTAAAACCGAGAAAACAGGCTAAAACCGAGAGAAAACATAGATTTGAAGCAGTAAACAGCTATGTTACTCTTTCTAGGGTCAAAATTTGTAACAATACAATGCACTTTACTAATTATAAGAGTTTTGGTTGTATTTGGAGTGTTTAGACACCACTTTTACCCATTTTTTGCCCAAAATAGGCTAAAACCGAGAAAACATTGATTTAAAGCTGTAAATTGATTTGTTACTGTTTCTAGGGTCAGAGTGTGTGACAACCCAATGCATTTAACTAATTGTAAGAGTTCGAGATGAATTTGGAGTGTTTAGACAACACTTAAACCCGTTTTATCCCAAAACATGCTAAACCGAGAAAACAGGCTAAAACCGAGAGAAAACATAGATTCGAAGCAGTAAATTGCTTTGTTACTCTTTCTAGGGTCAAAATATGTAACAATACAATGCATTTTACTAATTATAAGAGTTTGGGTTGAATTTGGAGTTTTTAGACAATACTTAAACCCGTTTTAATCCAAAACAGGCTAAAACCGAGAAAACAGGCTAAAACCGAGAGAAAACATAGTTTCGAAGCAGTAAACAGCTAGGTCACTCTTCCTAGGGTCAAAATTAGTAACAATACAATGCATTTGACTAATTACAAGAGTTTGGGTTGAATTTGGAGTGTTTAGACACCACTTTTACCCTTTTTTCCCAAAAGAGGCTAAAACCGAGAAAACATTGATTCGAAGCAGTAAATTAATTTGTTACTGTTTCTAGGGTCAGAATGTGTGACAGTCCAATGCAATTGACTAATTGTAAGAGTTCGGGATGAATTTGGAGTGTTTAGACAACACTTAAACCCCTTTTATCCCAAAATAGGCTTAACCCAAGAATACAGGCTAAAACAGAGAGAAACATTGATTTAAAGCAGTAAACAGCTATGTTACTCTTTCTAGGGTCAAAATATGTAACAATCCAATGCATTTGACTAATTATAAGAGTTCGGGTTAAATTTGGAGTGTTTAGACAACACTTAAACCCGTTTTATCCCAAAACAGGCTAAAACCGATATAACATGCTAAAACCAAGAGAAAACATAGTTTCAAAGCAGTAAACAGCTAGTTCACTCTTTCTAGGGTCAAAATATGTAACAATACAATGCATTTTACTAATTACAAGAGTTTGGGTTGAATTTGGAGTGTTTAGACACCACTTTTACCCTTTTTTCCCAAAACAGGCTAAAACCGAGAAAACATTGATTCGAAGCAGTAAATTGATTTGTTACTGTTTCTAGGGTCAGAATGTGCGACAACCCAATGCAATTGACTAATTATAAGAGTTCGGGATGAATTTGGAGTGTTTAGACAACACTTAAACCCCTTTATCCCAAAATAGGTTTACACCGAGAAAACAGGCTAAAAAGAAGAGAAACATTGATTTAAAGCAGTAAACAGCTATGTTACTCTTTCTAGGGTAAAAATATGTAACAACCCAATGCATTTGACTAATTATAAGAGTTTGGGTTGAATTTGGAGTGTTTAGACACCACTTTGATCCTTTTTTCCCAAAACAGGCTAAAACCGAGAAAACATTGGTTTGAAGCAGTAAATTGCTTTGTTACTGTTTCTAAGGTCAGAATGTGTGACAACCAAATGCATTTGACTAATTGTAAGAGTTCGGGATGAATTGGGAGTGTTTAGACAACACTTAAACCCGTTTTATCCCAAAATAGGCTTAAACCAAGAAAACAGGCTAAAACCGAGAGAAACATTGATTTGAAGCAATAAACAGCTATGTTACTCTTTCTAGGGTAAAAATATGTAACAACCCAATGCATTTGACTAATTATAAGAGTTTGGGTTGAATTTGGAGTGTTTAGACACCACTTTGATCCTTTTTTCCCAAAACAGGCTAAAACCGAGAAAACATTGGTTTGAAGCAGTAAATTGCTTTGTTACTGTTTCTAAGGTCAGAATGTGTGACAACCAAATGCATTTGACTAATTGTAAGAGTTCGGGATGAATTGGGAGTGTTTAGACAACACTTAAACCCGTTTTATCCCAAAATAGGCTTAAACCAAGAAAACAGGCTAAAACCGAGAGAAACATTGATTTGAAGCAATAAACAGCTATGTTACTCTTTCTAGTGTCAAAATATGTAACAATCCAATGCATTTGACTAATTATAAGAGTTTGGGTTAAATTTGGAGTGTTTAGACAACACTTAAACCCGTTTTATCCCAAAACATGCTAAACCAAGAAAACAGGCTAAAACCGAGAGAAAACATAGATTCGAAGCAGTAAATTGCTTTGTTACTCTTTCTAGGGTCAAAATATGTAACAATACAATGCATTTTACTAATTACAAGAGTTTGGGTTGAATTTGGAGTGTTTAGACAACACTTAAACCCGTTTTAATCCAAAACAGGCTAAAACCGAGAAAACAGGCTAAAACCGAGAGAAAACATAGTTTCGAAGCAGTAAACAGCTAGGTCACTCTTCCTAGGGTCAAAATTAGTAACAATACAATGCATTTGACTAATTACAAGAGTTTGGGTTGAATTTGGAGTGTTTAGACACCACTTTTACCCTTTTTTCCCAAAAGAGGCTAAAACCAAGAAAACATTGATTCGAAGCAGTAAATTAATTTGTTACTGTTTCTAGGGTCAGAATGTGTGACAGTCCAATGCAATTGACTAATTGTAAGAGTTCGGGATGAATTTGGAGTGTTTAGACAACACTTAAACCCCTTTTATCCCAAAATAGGCTTAACCCGAGAATAAAGGCTAAAACAGAGAGAAACATTGATTTAAAGCAGTAAACAGCTATGTTACTCTTTCTAGGGTCAAAATATGTAACAATCCAATGCATTTGACTAATTATAAGAGTTCGGGTTGAATTTGGAGTGTTTAGACACCACTTTGATCCTTTTTTCCCAAAACAGGCTAAAACCGAGAAAACAATGGTTTGAAGCAGTAAATTGCTTTGTTACTGTTTCTAAGGTCAGAATGTGTGACAACCAAATGCATTTGACTAATTGTAAGAGTTTGGGATCAATTGGGAGTGTTTAGACAATACTTAAACCCGTTTTATCCCAAAATAGGCTTAAACCAAGAAAACAGGCTAAAACCGAGAGAAACATTGATTTGAAGCAATAAACAGCTATGTTACTCTTTCTAGTGTCAAAATATGTAACAATCCAATGCATTTGACTAATTATAAGAGTTTGGGTTAAATTTGGAGTGTTTAGACAACACTTAAACCCTTTTTATCCCACAACATGCTAAACCGAGAAAACAGGCTAAAACCGAGAGAAAACATAGATTCGAAGCAGTAAATTGCTTTGTTATTCTTTCTAGGGTCAAAATATGTAACAATACAATGCATTTTACTAAAGAGTTTGGGTTGAATTTGGAGTGTTTAGACAACACTTAAACCCGTTTTAATCCAAAACAGGCTAAAACCGAGAGAAACATTGATTATAGCAGTAAACAGCTATGTTACTCTTTCTGGGGAATATATGTAACAGTCCAATGCATTTGATTAATTATAAGGGTCTGGGTTTAATTTGGAGTGTTTAGACAACACTTAAACCCGTTTTATCCCAAAACAGGCTAAAACCGAGAGAAAACATAGATTTGAAGCAGTAAACAGCTATGTTACTCTTTCTAGGGTCAAAATTTGTAACAATACAATTCACTTTACTAATTATAAGAGTTTTGGTTGTATTTGGAGTGTTTAGACACCACTTTTACCCATTTTTTGCCCAAAATAGGCTAAAACCGAGAAAACATTGATTTAAAGCTGTAAATTGATTTGTTACTGTTTCTAGGGTCAGAGTGTGTGACAACCCAATGCATTTAACTAATTGTAAGAGTTCGAGATGAATTTGGAGTGTTTAGACAACACTTAAACCCGTTTTATCCCAAAATAGGCTTAAACCGAGAAAACAGGCTAAAACCGAGAGAAACATTGATTTGAAGCAATAAACAGCTTTGTTAATCTTTTTAGGGTCAAAATATGTAACAATAAAATGCATTGGACTAATTATAAGAGTTCGGGTTAAATTTGGAGTGTTTAGACAACACTTAAACCCGTTGTTGGGATTTATGAGACAAAGCTCACAAGAGAGGGTAGACAAACACTTGGTGAATGAATCCCCCTTTACCCACAACAAACTAACTCATTCTCAAGGGGGAGGAGAGAACATCAACTTGTGATGAACTCCCCATAAACAAGCTAGATAGAACCCAAATACTAGAGAGTAAGCGGATCCTAACTAGGAGAAGCACTAGTTTGAGACTTATCCTCTTCTAGTATCACAACACTTAGAGTTTGTGTACTTAGGAGAAGGAGGATTAAGAATCAGTAATCTAGGCTAAGTAAAGCAGTAAATAAGAAGAGTTTAGGTGGATTTGAGAAGAGAATAGGCTGCCTTAAGGGCAGCCCCTAACCGCTAATCCTAAACTCTCTACATTGTTAATATGAAACAAGAACACAAGTATAGAGAGGAAATCGGTTTCTCTTCTATTGAATAATATTGTGTTGTGTTACATTGAAGTGAATTACAACTTAATATAGGGAATACAATGCTTATGACCGTTAGAGAGAGGAAGAGAGTGTTGATAGGGACATTCTCTCGATTTGGTGAAGGTGATAGTGACATCCTTCCCTTCCTTGCACATGTGATTCTTTTCTTGTGACCGTTAGGTTCTTCCTCCTTGAAAGCGACTTCCTTCCTTCTTCCTTTGGCATCTTCTTCCTTTGGCAGCTTCTTGATCACATGGTGGGCCGAGTCTTCCTTCTTCTCATCACTCACACTCGGCCTCATTCCTTCCTTCTTTCCTTTGTGAGACTTCCTCTTGGGCTTCTTCTTCTTATAAGGCCTTTGCCCTTCTCATTGCACTTATGGCCTTCTCTTATTCTTCATTCAGCCCACATGGCCTTACTCATTGTATTCACTGCCTAACTGGCCGTTCTCATGCCATTCATGGCCTCACGGCCACTCTTCTTGGTGCACACGGCCTTACCGGCCGTTCTTCTTGTGTTGGCAGCCTCACCGGCCACTTCTCTTCTTCTTCTATGGTTCGGCCTTACCGGCCTCTTCTCTCTTCTCTTCCTTACATTCTAATACTCCCCCGCACGCTTGATCGGTGGGACACCATGGGGACCAAAGATCAAGGGTGGAGTAGTGTAGTCTACCTCATTAAAAACCTCAACAAAGAAAACCTCTTGGGATAAAACTTTGTTAAAGGGAAAAAGAGTGTAGCCTCCACTATCCATGATGTCCCCTGACCTTGGTTTAAAAAGAACCAGCTCTCTTCTCTTCATTATTTGAACCGCTACACTCCTTAGCCCTTCTTGCCTTTAGCACATTCCTTATGATCTCCATCCTTGTTCCTTTAGAATTCCTTTGAGGCTCTCATAGTCTCCTTTACCCTTAAATAAGTGATAAAGAAGAAAAGAATAAGTGTTTGCTATGAGGAATATCAAAGAAAAATTCTAAAAGTGTGACAATTTAAGAAGAATCATATTAAAGACTAAAGACTAGTAATGAAGCTAAGGTAATGAATTTATGAATTAAAATAGAGAAGGGTTTAGAGCACAGCCTTTATGGTGTTTTGATGGATAGGAAGGAGAGAGTTGATCACTGATGCGGTTTGGAATTCCTCCTTGAGACCGCTTCTCTAACCATGGTTTTAAACCCGGCTAGCTTTATCCGTCAGACTGACATATGCCCACTGAATCGGGCATAACTTTTGAACGGCTGCTCGGATTGGTATGATTCCACTTCCACTGGCAAGATGACTCCATGGTCTCGAACTTTGTTGAAGAACGCGGAAGCTGAATCGCAGTGGAAGGGTTTCGTCCGAGTCGATCTTTGAGACGCTTCGGCTGAGCTTTAAGTAAAGACTTTTGCTTGTGGCCGAGCAGAATCTGTGAGGTACGGTCTGAAGTCACTTGATCTCCCCCGTAACCTTTACTTGATGATGGGCTGAAACCTCATCACCTCAGTTGAAGCCTTGTGCATCACCGTTCTTGTGCACATCCAATCAACAGTTGAAACCTTGTGCATCACCTTTCCTAAAGACCATTGTGCACATCCGATCAACAACTTGGCACTAACACACATGCTCTTGGACTGATTCATCACCTTCCACCAGCTTAACAAAGACTTGGTGGCCCTTGGTTCTAACTCTAGGCATTGTGCTGCGCTCTTACATGGCTATCTTGTAGCCTTCAACCTCGCCACTTCTTCTCCTTGAGATAGTGAGCGAGCTCCACACAATCTTCAATGCTGAAACTGAAACCAAAAATCAATGGAACAGATTCTAAACAAGAGATTGTTAGAGATTAGAGAATAGAGAATATAGAATATTACTGAAAATAAAATAGAATTTAGAGAATAAGTAACCAGAGAATTAGTAACCAAGAGTATAGAGTATAGTAGAGTATATGGGCGGAAGTATAAGGTGAGTGGAGAGTAGAATAGAGAATTTGCTCAAGAGTTCTTATGGACAGAGTTATACTCTGTTTTCTTGAGTTTGCAGAAGCTTTGACAGCCAAGAGCATCCAACATTCAACAAGACTTTGGTGCTTTAATGGCTGAAACACATGGACCGTTTGGAAAATTAATTTCTCCAACGGTTTGGACCTAACTCATGGTAGAATCACTTAAACAAAGTGTTCTCCAAGATCTTAAGGCTTTAGATCCACGAAAATAACATATAGGAGATGTTTTTCGTGGTCCCAAGCAAAGAAGAAACAAAAAAGGCCTTTGGAACACCCTATTGTCCATCGGTTAAAAGAATGCATCCTTGGACCAGCTTTAATCTATTTGACCAAGCATACCATATATGCGAAAAACAAGATCTCTCTCTTCCTCAAGCGTGAATCTGGACACACCATATGACCAGAAACAAAGCTTTCTCAACCTTGAGATGAAGAAGAAGCGATTTAGCATCTAAAGCAAAATTAAACCTTTACAAGGAACTAAGCTTTAGCATCTAAAGCCAAATCCAAAGAGGATCCTGTGGCACATATAAGCACACAAGAACCGTGAATCCTTACCCTGAACAACATAATTTGTTCATCGGTTCATCACTTCCCCATTTAGACAAAACTATTACCAAATCGGTAAAGCATAAGGATGAGGCTTTTAAACTCGATTTCTCTTCACTCACTTGGTCTACAAATTCTAACAAGATAAGAGACCAAGCTTACTCAACATTGAGCTGTAAGAGAATCGTTTTTAACAACAAAAGCAAAGTTAAAGCTTTAAAGAACTAAGCTAAGCGAATTAACACCTAAGCTAAGTTTAAAACTTTAACTAAGCTATCTCCTAAGAGATTTAACTTGAGAACGAGTTTGAATCACCAAGAACAGAACCTTGCTCTGATACCATGTTGGGATTTATGAGACAAAGCTCACAAGAGAGGGTAGACAAACACTTGGTGAATGAATCCCCCTTTACCCACAACAAACTAACCCATTCTCAAGGGGGAGGAGAGAACATCAACTTGTGATGAACTCCCCATAAAGCAGCTAGATAGAACCCAAATACTAGAGAGTAAGCGGATCCTACCTAGGAGAAGCACTAGTTTGAGACTATCCCCTTCTAGTATCACAACACTTAGAGTTTGTGTACTTAGGAGAAGGAGGATTAGAATCAGTAATCTAGGCTAAGTAAAGCAGTAAATAAAGAAGAGTTTAGGTGGGTTTGAGAAGAGAATTAGGCTGCCATAAGGGCAGCCCCTAACCGCTAATCACCTAAACAATCTACATTGTGAATATGAACAAGAACACAAGTAGAGAGGGGAAATCGGATTCTCTTCTATTGAATAATATTGTTATATGTTACATATGAGAGTGTATACAAAGCTTAATATAGAGATACAAATGCCATATGACCGTTGGAGAGAAGAAGAGAGTGATGAAAGTGACATTCTCGATTTGGTGTTGGTGAGAGTGACCTTTCCTTCCTTCACCAACCAAGGGCACATGTGATCTTCCCATAAGCCTCTCTCTCTTGTAGGGCCTCGCTTTCCTCCTCTCAAACTCGGCCTCTCTATCTACTGGACCGAGCGCAGGCCTAAGGGCCGAGACTGTACGGACGGGCCTTCTCTTCATTGTACGGACGGGCCTTCTCTTCATCGTACGGACGGGCCTGTACGGACGGGCCTGTACGGACGGGCCTTCTCTTCATCGTGTTCACGGCCTAACTGGCCGCTCACCGGACATGGGTCCGTTCACGGACACGGTACATGGTACCGGACACGGTACATGGTCGCTCACGGACACGGACATGGCCTTACCGGCCTTTACATGGCCTTTCCGGCCTTTCTTCTCTTCTTCCAAGGCTCGGCCTTACCGGCCTCTCCTCTCTCCTCCTTGGTACATTCTAATACTCCCCCGCACGCTTGATCGGTGGGACACCATGGGGACCAAAGATCAAGGGTGGACTAGTGTCATCTACCTCATTAAAAACCTCAACAAAGAAAACCTCTTGGGATAAAACTTTGTTAAGGGAAAAAGAGTATAGACTCCACTATCCATGATGTCCCCTGACCTTGGTTTGCAAAGAACTAGCTCCCTTCTCTTCATGAATTGAACCGCTCCTACTCCTTAGCCCACCTTGCCTTTAGCACATTCCTTATGATCTCCATCCTTGCGCCTTTAGAATTTCTTTGAGGCTCTCATAGTCTCCTTTACCCCTTAAACAAGTGATAAAGAAGAAAAGAATAAGTGTTTGCTATGAGGAATATCAAAGAAAATTTCTAAAAATGTGACAATTTAAGAGAACATATTAAAGAGTAAAGACTAGTAATGAAGCTAAGGTAATGAATTTAAGAAATTTAAATAGAGTAGAGTTTAGAGCACAGCCTTTATGGTGTTTTGATGGATAGGAAGGAGAGAGTTGATCACTGATGCGGTTTGGAATTCCTCCTTGAGACCGCTTCTCTAACCATGGTTTTAAACCCGGCTAGCTTTATTCGTCAGACTGACATATGCCCACTGAATCGGGCATAACTTTCGAACGGCTGCTCGGATTGGTATGATTCCACTTCCACTGGCAAGATGACTCCATGGTCTAGAACTTTTGTGAAGAACGCGGAAGCTGAATCGCAGTGGAAGGGTTTCGTCCGAGTCGATCTTTGAGACGCTTCGGCTGAGCTTTAAGTAAAGACTTTTGCTTGTGGCCGAGCAGAATCTGTGAGGTACGGTCTGAAGTCACTTGATCTCCCCCGTAACCTTTACTTGATGATGGGCTGAAACCTCATCACCTCAGTTGAAGCCTTGTGCATCACCGTTCTTGTGCACATCCAATCAACAGTTGAAACCTTGTGCATCACCTTTCCTAAAGACCATTGTGCACATCCGATCAACAACTTGGCACTAACACACATGCTCTTGGACTGATTCATCACCTTCCACCAGCTTAACAAAGACTTGGTGGCCCTTGGTTCTAACTCTAGGCATTGTGCTGCGCTCTTACATGGCTATCTTGTAGCCTTCAACCTCGCCACTTCTTCTCCTTGAGATAGTGAGCGAGCTCCACACAATCTTCAATGCTGAAACTGAAACCAAAAATCAATGGAACAGATTCTAAACAAGAGATTGTTAGAGATTAGAGAATAGAGAATATAGAATATTACTGAAAATAAAATAGAATTTAGAGAATAAGTAACCAGAGAATTAGTAACCAAGAGTATAGAGTATAGTAGAGTATATGGGCGGAAGTATAAGGTGAGTGGAGAGTAGAATAGAGAATTTGCTCAAGAGTTCTTATGGACAGAGTTATACTCTGTTTTCTTGAGTTTGCAGAAGCTTTGACAGCCAAGAGCATCCAACATTCAACAAGACTTTGGTGCTTTAATGGCTGAAACACATGGACCGTTTGGAAAATTAATTTCTCCAACGGTTTGGACCTAACTCATGGTAGAATCACTTAAACAAAGTGTTCTCCAAGATCTTAAGGCTTTAGATCCACGAAAATAACATATAGGAGATGTTTTTCGTGGTCCCAAGCAAAGAAGAAACAAAAAAGGCCTTTGGAACACCCTATTGTCCATCGGTTAAAAGAATGCATCCTTGGACCAGCTTTAATCTATTTGACCAAGCATACCATATATGCGAAAAACAAGATCTCTCTCTTCCTCAAGCGTGAATCTGGACACACCATATGACCAGAAACAAAGCTTTCTCAACCTTGAGATGAAGAAGAAGCGATTTAGCATCTAAAGCAAAATTAAACCTTTACAAGGAACTAAGCTTTAGCATCTAAAGCCAAATCCAAAGAGGATCCTGTGGCACATATAAGCACACAAGAACCGTGAATCCTTACCCTGAACAACATAATTTGTTCATCGGTTCATCACTTCCCCATTTAGACAAAACTATTACCAAATCGGTAAAGCATAAGGATGAGGCTTTTAAACTCGATTTCTCTTCACTCACTTGGTCTACAAATTCTAACAAGATAAGAGACCAAGCTTACTCAACATTGAGCTGTAAGAGAATCGTTTTTAACAACAAAAGCAAAGTTAAAGCTTTAAAGAACTAAGCTAAGCGAATTAACACCTAAGCTAAGTTTAAAACTTTAACTAAGCTATCTCCTAAGAGATTTAACTTGAGAACGAGTTTGAATCACCAAGAACAGAACCTTGCTCTGATACCATGTTGGGATTTATGAGACAAAGCTCACAAGAGAGGGTAGACAAACACTTGGTGAATGAATCCCCCTTTACCCACAACAAACTAACCCATTCTCAAGGGGGAGGAGAGAACATCAACTTGTGATGAACTCCCCATAAAGCAGCTAGATAGAACCCAAATACTAGAGAGTAAGCGGATCCTACCTAGGAGAAGCACTAGTTTGAGACTATCCCCTTCTAGTATCACAACACTTAGAGTTTGTGTACTTAGGAGAAGGAGGATTAGAATCAGTAATCTAGGCTAAGTAAAGCAGTAAATAAAGAAGAGTTTAGGTGGGTTTGAGAAGAGAATTAGGCTGCCATAAGGGCAGCCCCTAACCGCTAATCACCTAAACAATCTACATTGTGAATATGAACAAGAACACAAGTAGAGAGGGGAAATCGGATTCTCTTCTATTGAATAATATTGTTATATGTTACATATGAGAGTGTATACAAAGCTTAATATAGAGATACAAATGCCATATGACCGTTGGAGAGAAGAAGAGAGTGATGAAAGTGACATTCTCGATTTGGTGTTGGTGAGAGTGACCTTTCCTTCCTTCACCAACCAAGGGCACATGTGATCTTCCCATAAGCCTCTCTCTCTTGTAGGGCCTCGCTTTCCTCCTCTCAAACTCGGCCTCTCTATCTACTGGACCGAGCGCAGGCCTAAGGGCCGAGACTGTACGGACGGGCCTTCTCTTCATTGTACGGACGGGCCTTCTCTTCATCGTACGGACGGGCCTGTACGGACGGGCCTGTACGGACGGGCCTTCTCTTCATCGTGTTCACGGCCTAACTGGCCGCTCACCGGACATGGGTCCGTTCACGGACACGGTACATGGTACCGGACACGGTACATGGTCGCTCACGGACACGGACATGGCCTTACCGGCCTTTACATGGCCTTTCCGGCCTTTCTTCTCTTCTTCCAAGGCTCGGCCTTACCGGCCTCTCCTCTCTCCTCCTTGGTACATTCTAATACTCCCCCGCACGCTTGATCGGTGGGACACCATGGGGACCAAAGATCAAGGGTGGACTAGTGTCATCTACCTCATTAAAAACCTCAACAAAGAAAACCTCTTGGGATAAAACTTTGTTAAGGGAAAAAGAGTATAGACTCCACTATCCATGATGTCCCCTGACCTTGGTTTGCAAAGAACTAGCTCCCTTCTCTTCATGAATTGAACCGCTCCTACTCCTTAGCCCACCTTGCCTTTAGCACATTCCTTATGATCTCCATCCTTGCGCCTTTAGAATTTCTTTGAGGCTCTCATAGTCTCCTTTACCCCTTAAACAAGTGATAAAGAAGAAAAGAATAAGTGTTTGCTATGAGGAATATCAAAGAAAATTTCTAAAAATGTGACAATTTAAGAGAACATATTAAAGAGTAAAGACTAGTAATGAAGCTAAGGTAATGAATTTAAGAAATTTAAATAGAGTAGAGTTTAGAGCACAGCCTTTATGGTGTTTTGATGGATAGGAAGGAGAGAGTTGATCACTGATGCGGTTTGGAATTCCTCCTTGAGACCGCTTCTCTAACCATGGTTTTAAACCCGGCTAGCTTTATTCGTCAGACTGACATATGCCCACTGAATCGGGCATAACTTTCGAACGGCTGCTCGGATTGGTATGATTCCACTTCCACTGGCAAGATGACTCCATGGTCTAGAACTTTTGTGAAGAACGCGGAAGCTGAATCGCAGTGGAAGGGTTTCGTCCGAGTCGATCTTTGAGACGCTTCGGCTGAGCTTTAAGTAAAGACTTTTGCTTGTGGCCGAGCAGAATCTGTGAGGTACGGTCTGAAGTCACTTGATCTCCCCCGTAACCTTTACTTGATGATGGGCTGAAACCTCATCACCTCAGTTGAAGCCTTGTGCATCACCGTTCTTGTGCACATCCAATCAACAGTTGAAACCTTGTGCATCACCTTTCCTAAAGACCATTGTGCACATCCGATCAACAACTTGGCACTAACACACATGCTCTTGGACTGATTCATCACCTTCCACCAGCTTAACAAAGACTTGGTGGCCCTTGGTTCTAACTCCAGGCATTGTGCTGCGCTCTTACATGGCTATCTTGTAGCCTTCAACCTCGCCACTTCTTCTCCTTGAGATAGTGAGCGAGCTCCACACAATCTTCAATGCTGAAACTGAAACCAAAAATCAATGGAACAGATTCTAAACAAGAGATTGTTAGAGATTAGAGAATAGAGAATATAGAATATTACTGAAAATAAAATAGAATTTAGAGAATAAGTAACCAGAGAAT
This sequence comes from Camelina sativa, assembly GCF_030686135.1. Classification (NCBI taxonomy): domain Eukaryota; kingdom Viridiplantae; phylum Streptophyta; class Magnoliopsida; order Brassicales; family Brassicaceae; genus Camelina; species Camelina sativa. The sequence continues at coordinate 21,568,463 of NC_141880.1, read as the reverse complement.
TAGTAACCAAGAGTATAGAGTATAGTAGAGTATATGGGCGGAAGTATAAGGTGAGTGGAGAGTAGAATAGAGAATTTGCTCAAGAGTTCTTATGGACAGAGTTATACTCTGTTTTCTTGAGTTTGCAGAAGCTTTGACAGCCAAGAGCATCCAACATTCAACAAGACTTTGGTGCTTTAATGGCTGAAACACATGGACCGTTTGGAAAATTAATTTCTCCAACGGTTTGGACCTAACTCATGGTAGAATCACTTAAACAAAGTGTTCTCCAAGATCTTAAGGCTTTAGATCCACGAAAATAACATATAGGAGATGTTTTTCGTGGTCCCAAGCAAAGAAGAAACAAAAAAAGGCCTTTGGAACACCCTATTGTCCATCGGTTAAAAGAATGCATCCTTGGACCAGCTTTAATCTATTTGACCAAGCATACCATATATGCGAAAAACAAGATCTCTCTCTTCCTCAAGCGTGAATCTGGACACACCATATGACCAGAAACAAAGCTTTCTCAACCTTGAGATGAAGAAGAAGCGATTTAGCATCTAAAGCAAAATTAAACCTTTACAAGGAACTAAGCTTTAGCATCTAAAGCCAAATCCAAAGAGGATCCTGTGGCACATATAAGCACACAAGAACCGTGAATCCTTACCCTGAACAACATAATTTGTTCATCGGTTCATCACTTCCCCATTTAGACAAAACTATTACCAAATCGGTAAAGCATAAGGATGAGGCTTTTAAACTCGATTTCTCTTCACTCACTTGGTCTACAAATTCTAACAAGATAAGAGACCAAGCTTACTCAACATTGAGCTGTAAGAGAATCGTTTTTAACAACAAAAGCAAAGTTAAAGCTTTAAAGAACTAAGCTAAGCGAATTAACACCTAAGCTAAGTTTAAAACTTTAACTAAGCTATCTCCTAAGAGATTTAACTTGAGAACGAGTTTGAATCACCAAGAACAGAACCTTGCTCTGATACCATGTTGGGATTTATGAGACAAAGCTCACAAGAGAGGGTAGACAAACACTTGGTGAATGAATCCCCCTTTACCCACAACAAACTAACCCATTCTCAAGGGGGAGGAGAGAACATCAACTTGTGATGAACTCCCCATAAAGCAGCTAGATAGAACCCAAATACTAGAGAGTAAGCGGATCCTACCTAGGAGAAGCACTAGTTTGAGACTATCCCCTTCTAGTATCACAACACTTAGAGTTTGTGTACTTAGGAGAAGGAGGATTAGAATCAGTAATCTAGGCTAAGTAAAGCAGTAAATAAAGAAGAGTTTAGGTGGGTTTGAGAAGAGAATTAGGCTGCCATAAGGGCAGCCCCTAACCGCTAATCACCTAAACAATCTACATTGTGAATATGAACAAGAACACAAGTAGAGAGGGGAAATCGGATTCTCTTCTATTGAATAATATTGTTATATGTTACATATGAGAGTGTATACAAAGCTTAATATAGAGATACAAATGCCATATGACCGTTGGAGAGAAGAAGAGAGTGATGAAAGTGACATTCTCGATTTGGTGTTGGTGAGAGTGACCTTTCCTTCCTTCACCAACCAAGGGCACATGTGATCTTCCCATAAGCCTCTCTCTCTTGTAGGGCCTCGCTTTCCTCCTCTCAAACTCGGCCTCTCTATCTACTGGACCGAGCGCAGGCCTAAGGGCCGAGACTGTACGGACGGGCCTTCTCTTCATTGTACGGACGGGCCTTCTCTTCATCGTACGGACGGGCCTGTACGGACGGGCCTGTACGGACGGGCCTTCTCTTCATCGTGTTCACGGCCTAACTGGCCGCTCACCGGACATGGGTCCGTTCACGGACACGGTACATGGTACCGGACACGGTACATGGTCGCTCACGGACACGGACATGGCCTTACCGGCCTTTACATAGCCTTTCCGGCCTTTCTTCTCTTCTTCCAAGGCTCGGCCTTACCGGCCTCTCCTCTCTCCTCCTTGGTACATTCTAATAATTCGAAGCAGTAAATTAATTTGTTACTGTTTCTAGGGTCAGAATGTGTGACAGTCCAATGCAATTGACTAATTGTAAGAGTTCGGGATGAATTTGGAGTGTTTAGACAACACTTAAACTCCTTTTATCCCAAAATAGGCTTAACCCGAGAATACAGGCTAAAACAGAGAGAAACATTGATTTAAAGCAGTAAACAGCTATGTTACTCTTTCTAGGGTCAAAATATGTAACAATCCAATGCATTTGACTAATTATAAGAGTTCGGGTTAAATTTGGAGTGTTTAGACAACACTTAAACCTGTTTTATCCCAAAACAGGCTAAAACCGATATAACATGCTAAAACCAAGAGAAAACATAGTTTCAAAGCAGTAAACAGCTAGTTCACTCTTTCTAGGGTCAAAATATGTAACAATACAATGCATTTTACTAATTACAAGAGTTTGGGTTGAATTTGGAGTGTTTAGACACCACTTTTACCCTTTTTTCCCAAAACAGGCTAAAACCGAGAAAACATTGATTCGAAGCAGTAAATTGATTTGTTACTGTTTCTAGGGTCAGAATGTGCGACAACCCAATGCAATTGACTAATTATAAGAGTTCGGGATGAATTTGGAGTGTTTAGACAACACTTAAACCCCTTTATCCCAAAATAGGTTTACACCGAGAAAACAGGCTAAAACGGAGAGAAACATTGATTTAAAGCAGTAAACATCTATGTTACTCTTTCTAGGGTAAAAATATGTAACAACCCAATGCATTTGACTAATTATAAGAGTTTGGGTTGAATTTGGAGTGTTTAGACACCACTTTGATCCTTTTTTCCCAAAACAGGCTAAAACCGAGAAAACATTGGTTTGAAGCAGTAAATTGCTTTGTTACTGTTTCTAAGGTCAGAATGTGTGACAACCAAATGCATTTGACTAATTGTAAGAGTTCGGGATGAATTGGGAGTGTTTAGACAACACTTAAACCCGTTTTATCCCAAAATAGGCTTAAACCAAGAAAACAGGCTAAAACCGAGAGAAACATTGATTTGAAGCAATAAACAGCTATGTTACTCTTTCTAGTGTCAAAATATGTAACAATCCAATGCATTTGACTAATTATAAGAGTTTGGGTTAAATTTGGAGTGTTTAGACAACACTTAAACCCGTTTTATCCCAAAACATGCTAAACCAAGAAAACAGGCTAAAACCGAGAGAAAACATAGATTCGAAGCAGTAAATTGCTTTGTTACTCTTTCTAGGGTCAAAATATGTAACAATACAATGCATTTTACTAATTATAAGAGTTTGGGTTGAATTTGGAGTGTTTAGACAACACTTAAACCCGTTTTAATCCAAAACAGGCTAAAACCGAGAAAACAGGCTAAAACCGAGAGAAAACATAGTTTCGAAGCAGTAAACAGCTAGGTCACTCTTCCTAGGGTCAAAATTAGTAACAATACAATGCATTTGACTAATTACAAGAGTTTGGGTTGAATTTGGAGTGTTTAGACACCACTTTGATCCTTTTTTCCCAAAACAGGCTAAAACCGAGAAAACATTGGTTTGAAGCAGTAAATTGCTTTGTTACTGTTTCTAAGGTCAGAATGTGTGACAACCAAATGCATTTGACTAATTGTAAGAGTTCGGGATGAATTGGGAGTGTTTAGACAACACTTAAACCCGTTTTATCCCAAAATAGGCTTAAACCAAGAAAACAGGCTAAAACCGAGAGAAACATTGATTTGAAGCAATAAACAGCTATGTTACTCTTTCTAGTGTCAAAATATGTAACAATCCAATGCATTTGACTAATTATAAGAGTTTGGGTTAAATTTGGAGTGTTTAGACAACACTTAAACCCGTTTTATCCCACAACATGCTAAACCGAGAAAACAGGCTAAAACCGAGAGAAAACATAGATTCGAAGCAGTAAATTGCTTTGTTATTCTTTCTAGGGTCAAAATATGTAACAATACAATGCATTTTACTAATTATAAGAGTTTGGGTTGAATTTGGAGTGTTTAGACAACACTTAAACCCGTTTTAATCCAAAACAGGCTAAAACCGAGAAAACAGGCTAAAACCGAGAGAAAACATAGATTTGAAGCAGTAAACAGCTATGTTACTCTTTCTAGGGTCAAAATTTGTAACAATACAATGCACTTTACTAATTATAAGAGTTTTGGTTGTATTTGGAGTGTTTAGACACCACTTTTACCCATTTTTTGCCCAAAATAGGCTAAAACCGAGAAAACATTGATTTAAAGCTGTAAATTGATTTGTTACTGTTTCTAGGGTCAGAGTGTGTGACAACCCAATGCATTTAACTAATTGTAAGAGTTCGAGATGAATTTGGAGTGTTTAGACAACACTTAAACCCGTTTTATCCCAAAATAGGCTTAAACCGAGAAAACAGGCTAAAACCGAGAGAAACATTGACTTGAAGCAATAAACAGCTTTGTTAATCTTTTTAGGATCAAAATATGTAACAATAAAATGCATTGGACTAATTATAAGAGTTCGGGTTAAATTTGGAGTGTTTAGACAACACTTAAACCCGTTTTATCCCAAAACAGGCTAAAACCGAGAAAACAGGCTAAAAACGAGAGAAAACATAGTTTCAAAGCAGTAAACAGCTAGGTCACTCTTCCTAGGGTCAAAATTAGTAACAATACAATGCATTTTACTAATTACAAGAGTTTGGGTTGAATTTGGAGTGTTTAGACACCACTTTTACCCTTTTTCCCAAAACAGGCTAAAACCGAGAAAACATTGATTCGAAGCAGTAAATTGATTTGTTACTGTTTCTAGGGTCAGAATGTGCGACAACCCAATGCAATTGACTAATTACAAGAGTTTGGGTTGAATTTGGAGTGTTTAGACACCACTTTTACCCTTTTTCCCAAAACAGGCTAAAACCGAGAAAACATTGATTCGAAGCAGTAAATTGATTTGTTACTGTTTCTAGGGTCAGAATGTGCGACAACCCAATGCAATTGACTAATTATAAGAGTTCGGGATGAATTTGGAGTGTTTAGACAACACTTAAACCCCTTTATCCCAAAATAGGTTTACACCGAGAAAACAGGCTAAAAAGGAGAGAAACATTGATTTAAAGAAGTAAACAGCTATGTTACTCTGTCTAGGGTAAAAATATGTAACAACCCAATGCATTTGACTAATTATAAGAGTTTGGGTTGAATTTGGAGTGTTTAGACACCACTTTGATCCTTTTTTCCCAAAACAGGCTAAAACCGAGAAAACATTGGTTTGAAGCAGTAAATTGCTTTGTTACTGTTTCTAAGGTCAGAATGTGTGACAACCAAATGCATTTGACTAATTGTAAGAGTTCGGGATGAATTGGGAGTGTTTAGACAACACTTAAACCCGTTTTATCCCAAAATAGGCTTAAACCAAGAAAACAGGCTAAAACCGAGAGAAACATTGATTTGAAGCAATAAACAGCTATGTTACTCTTTCTAGTGTCAAAATATGTAACAATCCAATGCATTTGACTAATTATAAGAGTTTGGGTTAAATTTGGAGTGTTTAGACAACACTTAAACCCGTTTTATCCCAAAACATGCTAAACCAAGAAAACAGGCTAAAACCGAGAGAAAACATAGATTCGAAGCAGTAAATTGCTTTGTTACTCTTTCTAGGGTCAAAATATGTAACAATACAATGCATTTTACTAATTATAAGAGTTTGGGTTGAATTTGGAGTGTTTAGACAACACTTAAACCCGTTTTAATCCAAAACAGGCTAAAACCGAGAAAACAGGCTAAAACCGAGAGAAAACATAGTTTCGAAGCAGTAAACAGCTAGGTCACTCTTCCTAGGGTCAAAATTAGTAACAATACAATGCATTTGACTAATTACAAGAGTTTGGGTTGAATTTGGAGTGTTTAGACACCACTTTTACCCTTTTTTCCCAAAAGAGGCTAAAACCGAGAAAACATTGATTCGAAGCAGTAAATTAATTTGTTACTGTTTCTAGGGTCAGAATGTGTGACAGTCCAATGCAATTGACTAATTGTAAGAGTTCGGGATGAATTTGGAGTGTTTAGACAACACTTAAACCCCTTTTATCCCAAAATAGGCTTAACCCGAGAATACAGGCTAAAACAGAGAGAAACATTGATTTAAAGCAGTAAACAGCTATGTTACTCTTTCTAGGGTCAAAATATGTAACAATCCAATGCATTTGACTAATTATAAGAGTTCGGGTTGAATTTGGAGTGTTTAGACACCACTTTGATCCTTTTTTCCCAAAACAGGCTAAAACCGAGAAAACAGGCTAAAAACGAGAGAAAACATAGTTTCAAAGCAGTAAACAGCTAGGTCACTCTTCCTAGGGTCAAAATTAGTAACAATACAATGCATTTGACTAATTACAAGAGTTTGGGTTGAATTTGGAGTGTTTAGACACCACTTTTACCCTTTTTCCCAAAAGAGGCTAAAACCGAGAAAACATTGATTCGAAGCAGTAAATTAATTTGTTACTGTTTCTAGGGTCAGAATGTGTGACAGTCCAATGCAATTGACTAATTGTAAGAGTTCGGGATGAATTTGGAGTGTTTAGACAACACATAAACCCGTTTTATCCCAAAATAGGCTTAACCCGAGAATACAGGCTAAAACAGAGAGAAACATTGATTTAAAGCAGTAAACAGCTATGTTACTCTTTCTAGGGTAAAAATATGTAACAACCCAATGCATTTGACTAATTATAAGAGTTTGGGTTGAATTTGGAGTGTTTAGACACCACTTTGATCCTTTTTTCCCAAAACAGGCTAAAACCGAGAAAACATTGATTCGAAGCAGTAAATTGATTTGTTACTGTTTCTAGGGTCAGAATGTGCCACAACCCAATGCAATTGACTAATTATAAGAGTTCGGGATGAATTTGGAGTGTTTAGACAACACTTAAACCCCTTTATCCCAAAATAGGTTTACACCGAGAAAATAGGCTAAAACGGAGAGAAACATTGATTTAAAGCAGTAAACAGCTATGTTACTCTTTCTAGGGTAAAAATATGTAACAACCCAATGCATTTGACTAATTATAAGAGTTTGGGTTGAATTTGGAGTGTTTAGACACCACTTTGATCCTTTTTTCCCAAAACAGGCTAAAACCGAGAAAACATTGGTTTGAAGCAGTAAATTGCTTTGTTACTGTTTCTAAGGTCAGAATGTGTGACAACCAAATGCATTTGACTAATTGTAAGAGTTTGGGATGAATTGGGAGTGTTTAGACAACACTTAAACCCGTTTTATCCCAAAATAGGCTTAAACCAAGAAAACAGGCTAAAACCGAGAGAAACATTGATTTGAAGCAATAAACAGCTATGTTACTCTTTCTAGTGTCAAAATATGTAACAATCCAATGCATTTGACTAATTATAAGAGTTTGGGTTAAATTTGGAGTGTTTAGACAACACTTAAACCCGTTTTATCCCACAACATGCTAAACCGAGAAAACAGGCTAAAACCGAGAGAAAACATAGATTCGAAGCAGTAAATTGCTTTGTTATTCTTTCTAGGGTCAAAATATGTAACAATACAATGCATTTTACTAATTATAAGAGTTTGGGTTGAATTTGGAGTGTTTAGACAACACTTAAACCCGTTTTAATCCAAAACAGGCTAAAACCGAGAAAACAGGCTAAAACCGAGAGAAAACATAGATTTGAAGCAGTAAACAGCTATGTTACTCTTTCTAGGGTCAAAATTTGTAACAATACAATGCACTTTACTAATTATAAGAGTTTTGGTTGTATTTGGAGTGTTTAGACACCACTTTTACCCATTTTTTGCCCAAAATAGGCTAAAACCGAGAAAACATTGATTTAAAGCTGTAAATTGATTTGTTACTGTTTCTAGGGTCAGAGTGTGTGACAACCCAATGCATTTAACTAATTGTAAGAGTTCGAGATGAATTTGGAGTGTTTAGACAACACTTAAACCCGTTTTATCCCAAAATAGGCTTAAACCGAGAAAACAGGCTAAAACCGAGAGAAACATTGATTTGAAGCAATAAACAGCTTTGTTAATCTTTTTAGGGTCAAAATATGTAACAATAAAATGCATTGGACTAATTATAAGAGTTCGGGTTAAATTTGGAGTGTTTAGACAACACTTAAACCCGTTTTATCCCAAAACAGGCTAAAACCGAGAAAACAGGCTAAAAACGAGAGAAAACATAGTTTCAAAGCAGTAAACAGCTAGGTCACTCTTCCTAGGGTCAAAATTAGTAACAATACAATGCATTTGACTAATTACAAGAGTTTGGGTTGAATTTGGAGTGTTTAGACACCACTTTTACCCTTTTTTCCCAAAAGAGGCTAAAACCGAGAAAACATTGATTCGAAGCAGTAAATTAATTTGTTACTGTTTCTAGGGTCAGAATGTGTGACAGTCCAATGCAATTGACTAATTGTAAGAGTTCGGGATGAATTTGGAGTGTTTAGACAACACTTAAACCCCTTTTATCCCAAAATAGGCTTAACCCGAGAATACAGGCTAAAACAGAGAGAAACATTGATTTAAAGCAGTAAACAGCTATGTTACTCTTTCTAGGGTCAAAATATGTAACAATCCAATGCATTTGACTAATTATAAGAGTTCGGGTTAAATTTGGAGTGTTTAGACAACACTTAAACCCGTTTTATCCCAAAACAGGCTAAAACCGATATAACATGCTAAAACCAAGAGAAAACATAGTTTCAAAGCAGTAAACAGCTAGTTCACTCTTTCTAGGGTCAAAATATGTAACAATACAATGCATTTTACTAATTACAAGAGTTTGGGTTGAATTTGGAGTGTTTAGACACCACTTTTACCCTTTTTCCCAAAACAGGCTAAAACCGAGAAAACATTGATTCGAAGCAGTAAATTGATTTGTTACTGTTTCTAGGGTCAGAATGTGCGACAACCCAATGCAATTGACTAATTATAAGAGTTCGGGATGAATTTGGAGTGTTTAGACAACACTTAAACCCCTTTATCCCAAAATAGGTTTACACCGAGAAAACAGGCTAAAAAGGAGAGAAACATTGATTTAAAGAAGTAAACAGCTATGTTACTCTGTCTAGGGTAAAAATATGTAACAACCCAATGCATTTGACTAATTATAAGAGTTTGGGTTGAATTTGGAGTGTTTAGACACCACTTTGATCCTTTTTTCCCAAAACAGGCTAAAACCGAGAAAACATTGGTTTGAAGCAGTAAATTGCTTTGTTACTGTTTCTAAGGTCAGAATGTGTGACAACCAAATGCATTTGACTAATTGTAAGAGTTCGGGATGAATTGGGAGTGTTTAGACAACACTTAAACCCGTTTTATCCCAAAATAGGCTTAAACCAAGAAAACAGGCTAAAACCGAGAGAAACATTGATTTGAAGCAATAAACAGCTATGTTACTCTTTCTAGTGTCAAAATATGTAACAATCCAATGCATTTGACTAATTATAAGAGTTTGGGTTAAATTTGGAGTGTTTAGACAACACTTAAACCCGTTTTATCCCAAAACATGCTAAACCAAGAAAACAGGCTAAAACCGAGAGAAAACATAGATTCGAAGCAGTAAATTGCTTTGTTACTCTTTCTAGGGTCAAAATATGTAACAATACAATGCATTTTACTAATTATAAGAGTTTGGGTTGAATTTGGAGTGTTTAGACAACACTTAAACCCGTTTTAATCCAAAACAGGCTAAAACCGAGAAAACAGGCTAAAACCGAGAGAAAACATAGTTTCGAAGCAGTAAACAGCTAGGTCACTCTTCCTAGGGTCAAAATTAGTAACAATACAATGCATTTGACTAATTACAAGAGTTTGGGTTGAATTTGGAGTGTTTAGACACCACTTTTACCCTTTTTTCCCAAAAGAGGCTAAAACCGAGAAAACATTGATTCGAAGCAGTAAATTAATTTGTTACTGTTTCTAGGGTCAGAATGTGTGACAGTCCAATGCAATTGACTAATTGTAAGAGTTCGGGATGAATTTGGAGTGTTTAGACAACACTTAAACCCCTTTTATCCCAAAATAGGCTTAACCCGAGAATACAGGCTAAAACAGAGAGAAACATTGATTTAAAGCAGTAAACAGCTATGTTACTCTTTCTAGGGTCAAAATATGTAACAATCCAATGCATTTGACTAATTATAAGAGTTCGGGTTGAATTTGGAGTGTTTAGACACCACTTTGATCCTTTTTTCCCAAAACAGGCTAAAACCGAGAAAACAGGCTAAAAACGAGAGAAAACATAGTTTCAAAGCAGTAAACAGCTAGGTCACTCTTCCTAGGGTCAAAATTAGTAACAATACAATGCATTTGACTAATTACAAGAGTTTGGGTTGAATTTGGAGTGTTTAGACACCACTTTTACCCTTTTTTCCCAAAAGAGGCTAAAACCGAGAAAACATTGATTCGAAGCAGTAAATTAATTTGTTACTGTTTCTAGGGTCAGAATGTGTGACAGTCCAATGCAATTGACTAATTGTAAGAGTTCGGGATGAATTTGGAGTGTTTAGACAACACATAAACCCGTTTTATCCCAAAATAGGCTTAACCCGAGAATAAAGGCTAAAACAGAGAGAAACATTGATTTAAAGCAGTAAACAGCTATGTTACTCTTTCTAGGGTAACAATATGTAACAACCCAATGCATTTGACTAATTATAAGAGTTTGGGTTGAATTTGGAGTGTTTAGACACCACTTTGATCCTTTTTTCCCAAAACAGGCTAAAACCGAGAAAACATTGATTCGAAGCAGTAAATTGATTTGTTACTGTTTCTAGGGTCAGAATGTGCCACAACCCAATGCAATTGACTAATTATAAGAGTTCGGGATGAATTTGGAGTGTTTAGACAACACTTAAACCCCTTTATCCCAAAATAGGTTTACACCGAGAAAACAGGCTAAAACGGAGAGAAACATTGATTTAAAGCAGTAAACAGCTATGTTACTCTTTCTAGGGTAAAAATATGTAACAACCCAATGCATTTGACTAATTATAAGAGTTTGGGTTGAATTTGGAGTGTTTAGACACCACTTTGATCCTTTTTTCCCAAAACAGGCTAAAACCGAGAAAACATTGGTTTGAAGCAGTAAATTGCTTTGTTACTGTTTCTAAGGTCAGAATGTGTGACAACCAAATGCATTTGACTAATTGTAAGAGTTTGGGATGAATTGGGAGTGTTTAGACAACACTTAAACCCGTTTTATCCCAAAATAGGCTTAAACCAAGAAAACAGGCTAAAACCGAGAGAAACATTGATTTGAAGCAATAAACAGCTATGTTACTCTTTCTAGTGTCAAAATATGTAACAATCCAATGCATTTGACTAATTATAAGAGTTTGGGTTAAATTTGGAGTGTTTAGACAACACTTAAACCCGTTTTATCCCACAACATGCTAAACCGAGAAAACAGGCTAAAACCGAGAGAAAACATAGATTCGAAGCAGTAAATTGCTTTGTTATTCTTTCTAGGGTCAAAATATGTAACAATACAATGCATTTTACTAATTATAAGAGTTTGGGTTGAATTTGGAGTGTTTAGACAACACTTAAACCCGTTTTAATCCAAAACAGGCTAAAACCGAGAAAACAGGCTAAAACCGAGAGAAAACATAGATTTGAAGCAGTAAACAGCTATGTTACTCTTTCTAGGGTCAAAATTTGTAACAATACAATGCACTTTACTAATTATAAGAGTTTTGGTTGTATTTGGAGTGTTTAGACACCACTTTTACCCATTTTTTGCCCAAAATAGGCTAAAACCGAGAAAACATTGATTTAAAGCTGTAAATTGATTTGTTACTGTTTCTAGGGTCAGAGTGTGTGACAACCCAATGCATTTAACTAATTGTAAGAGTTCGAGATGAATTTGGAGTGTTTAGACAACACTTAAACCCGTTTTATCCCAAAATAGGCTTAAACCGAGAAAACAGGCTAAAACCGAGAGAAACATTGATTTGAAGCAATAAACAGCTTTGTTAATCTTTTTAGGGTCAAAATATGTAACAATAAAATGCATTGGACTAATTATAAGAGTTCGGGTTAAATTTGGAGTGTTTAGACAACACTTAAACCCGTTTTATCCCAAAACAGGCTAAAACCGAGAAAATGTAAGTTTGAGAGTAGAGTAATCAAGAGATTATGGAAGAGAGTGAAATCGTGTAAAGAGTGAGGAGAGTGAACGATTGAGAGAGAGAGTGTTGGAGAAAGAGAATAAACTCTTTTCTTGCTTGAATTAGAACATACTTACAAACCATATATAGAGCTATACAAAGAGGATATTCTTTCCTAGGGTTCTATGTGCACATTAATGAGAGATAGCGACATCTCCTTATTCCTACATGTGACTAAACCTTTGACTTCCCACTTGCAAGTTGCCTAACGGCTATAATAGAAGGATCTCGATGAAGGGAGATCGTTGGGAGCTCTCCTTAGTGGATTGGGCTTATGAGATACGAGATGGCTTGGTCAGCCCATAGGTTGTCGATCGTACGGACGTCCGTACGGTTGTACGGACGGTGGTGGCCAAGGTGGTGTGCCAAACTCATACTCCCCCTCAAGCTTGACTTAGATGATCAGGCAAGCTTGACAGTCGAGGCACCCACCTCATTAAAAAAACCTTAGTATAGAAAACCTCATGGGAAAAACTATACATAAGGGAAAAAGAGTGTAGGTGCCTTGTGAAAGACTCATGGCCGAGTGAGGTCTATAAGGCCGAGCTTCGAGTGAATATATTCGCACACTTGGGGACTTGCAGCTTTGGTGAGGATGTCAGCGAGTTGTTCCTTGCTCTCGGTGTGACATGGTAGGACAACTCCAAGCTTGATTTGCTCTCGCACCTTATGACAGTCCACCTCAATATGTTTGGTCCTCTCATGAAACACTGAATTGGTTGCTATGTGAATGGCAGCTTCATTGTCACAATGCATGGTGATAGGACTTGTGATTTCCACTCCTAAATCCTTGAGGAGTGCTTTGAGCCACATTAGTTCAGTTGTGAGTTTGCGCATGGCCCTATACTCGGATTCGGCACTTGAAAGCGATACGACCTTTTGTTTCTTGCTCTTCCATGTGATCAGGTTGCCTCCAAGGAATGTGCAATAGCCAGTTGTGGAGCGACGGTCTCCACGGTCTCCAGCATAGTCAGCGTCGCAATATCCTACCAACTCGGTGTTCTTGTTGCGGCCCATCCAAATGCCTTGTCCCGGTGAGCCCTTGATGTATTTAAGGATTCGGTCGACCATGTTCCAATGATGGACAGTTGGATTGTTCATGTGCTGGCTCACCTGGTTCACAGCAAAGCAAATATCAGGCCGTGTTATAGTTAAATAGATTAACTTACCTACTAGGCGCCGGTAGCGACCAACGTCCTTGTATGGTGCCTGCTCAAGCTCCCCCTGTCCTCCGGCCTTGTAGTTCTCTTCAAGAGGTGATGCCACTGCCTTTGAACCTAATTTTCCTGTCTCATTTAACAAGTCAAGAGCATATTTTCTTTGTGATAGAAATAAACCTTCCTTTGATCTACATATTTCTATCCCAAGAAAATATTTCAACTCTCCAAGGTCCTTAATATCAAAGACTGATTTCAAGAAGGTTTTAGTGTTTTGAATACCTACCGAGTCACTCCCAGTGATGATGATATCATCAACATACACTAGGATGACTACTATACCTTTGGTGCTTGGTGAGGTAAATAGTGTGTGATCAGCCTCGGATTTGCGAAAGCCTTTGTCAAGGAGGATTGTGCTCAGCTTGTGGTACCACGCCCTTGGCGACTGCTTTAGTCCATAGATGGCTTTGTTGAGCTTGAGAACCTTCCCCGGACCAATGGTGTCTTCTAGGCCCGGTGGTGGCCGCATATACACTTCATCTTCGAGCTCGCCTTGTAGGAAGGCGTTCTTCACATCCATTTGCCATAGCTCCCAATCAAGATTTGTGGCAAGAGAGAGAACCACTCGAACAGTGTGAAGTTTGGCCACCGGAGCAAACGTATCAAGATAGTCCTCCCCATACGTTTGCGTGAATCCCCGGGCTACAAGGCGTGCCTTATACCGTTCTATCTCCCCATTGCTCTTATATTTGATTGTGAAGATATACCGAGATGTGACAGCCTTCTTGCCCTTGGGTAAGTCAGCCTCGTCCCATGTGTGATTTTGCACCATGGCCGTATTCTCGGCGTCCACCGCATCTCTCCATACCTTGTGCTGCTTAGCCTCATCATAGGTCTTGGGGATCCAATGCTCATCAATATGGCCAAGAAACACTTGATGCTCTATCGGAAAATGAGCTAAGGTGCACACGGCCTGAATCGGATGAGCAACGGCCATGTTGTTGTAGTACACACGGGTGTTCTTCCAATGACTAGGAGGATACTTGATACGTTGGCTGCGCCTAAGAGGAACTACAGCCCCAGCTTCGGAGTTGGCCCGTCCCGGAGTTATGATTTCCTCAAGCTGTTCGGCCGACTCCTCGGTTGTTTCGGCCGTGATGTCCGCGGGTGACTCCTCAGGCTGCTCAGTATGGTCATCGGCATGTATATCAGGATCAGGCTCAGTGAATGGCTCAGATTGTTCTGGTGATGTTGGTCTGGCTGACTCGGTAGAGATCCTATCATTTTCAAGACCTAGCCGCTCAAGAATTACTCGGAGGTTGCGCGTCCGATCAGATGGAGAGTCGGAGAGATTACGGAGCTCATCCCAATTCTTCTCGTCATAAAAGCCGTGTGTCTCCATGAACTTGACATCACGAGATACTAGAATTCTCCTTGTTGTAGGTTCATAGCACTTATACCCCTTTTGTGTAGTAGAATAGCCAAGAAACATAGCCTTTGTACTCTTTGCATCAAGCTTGTCTCTTAGCTCACCTGGTCGCAAAACATAGCACACACAACCAAACACTCGTAAGTGATCAAATGTAGGTTTGTCATTAGTTAATACCTCAAATGGAGACACATCCTTTAGAATTTTTGTTGGTGTGCGGTTAATAAGATAACAAGCGGCTAGCACAGCATCTCCCCAAAACCTCTTTGGAACCCTTGTGTGAAACATCATAGACCTTGCTACCTCCATCAGATGCCTATTCTTCCTCTCAGCCACTCCATTTTGTTGTGGTGTGTAAGGACAACTAGTTTGGTGAAGAATTCCATGTTTGGCTAGATATTGCTTAAAGGCATGGCTTGTGTACTCTCCACCATTATCTGATCTCAAAATTTTAATCTTGGCATGAAAGTGGTTAGTGACATAATTTTGAAAATTAGTAAAGGCCTCAAGAACTCTATCCTTAGAGGGAAGCAAAGTTATCCAAGTATATTTTGATTTTTCATCAATAAAAGTCACAAAATATTTTTGATTATCTCTAGATAAGCAAGGAGATGTCCAAACATCAGAATGAATTAAATCAAAACATTTTTCATAAATAGTAATAGATTTAGGAAAAACAGCCTTGCAATGTTTACCAAGAATACAAGCCTCACACTCATCATTTTGAAAAGAAACATTAGGAAATATTAAAGATAAAGCTCTTGTGTGAGGGTGTCCTAGCCTAGCATGTAAAATAGAATCACTAGGTTTCATAATAACTGAATTAAAACAAGATACATTAGAAGATAAGTTCAAGTCCTCAAGCACATAGAGGTCATCCTTGGATCCTCCTTGACCAAGAACCTTACTTGTCTCAATATCCTGAAAATGAACATTGTTAGGACCAAATATAGCATAACAATTTAAATCAGTAGTGGCTCTCTTAACTGATAGCAAGTTAGAAGTAAAGTTTGGCATATAAAATGCCTTAGTCTCCTTATCAAATAGTTTCAAGTTCCCAATGCCTTTAACTGGTACTTTCTCACCATTTGCTATTATCACATTACCATTAGCAGGTTTAATATCACTAATTAGCCTAGAATCACTAATCATGTGATGGGATGCACCAGAATCAACTATGAGGGGTTTAATTTTGTTTGAGGCAAGAAACGCCTTACCGGTGGCCTCTTTGATGGCTTTGATGAGCGCATCAAGGTCGGACCGCCTTACCAGCTCGGACGATGCTGCAGCAAGAGCAGTTCCACTGGTCACTTGTTGAGGTTGCTCAGAGATTGATGACCCCCCCATGGCTACTGCTTGATGAGCTCTCGGTGGTCCTCCGCGGTTTGGTCGTCCACCTCGGATGGTACCCGGCGGTGGTGCTAGATGAGGGTGTAGAATCCAGCAGCGGCTCTTGAAGTGACCAAGCTTCTTACAATGCTCACAAAATGGCGGGTTGTTCTTGTCCTCCGGCTTGTAGTAGCCCTTGTTTGCTGATGCCGTCTCAGCTTTGTTAGCGGTCACAAGTTCTCCCTTGCCGCCAAACAATCCCATGGAGCCATGCTCCTTTTGAATTTGGTTACAGACATCATCAAGGCTAGGGAGCTTGTCCGACCGTAGAATATGCTTGATAAGGTCATTGTAGGAGGGGTTCAAGGTCAAGAGAAGGCCGAACACCTTATCTTGTTCACGCCTCTCATTCAGAATGGCCGGATCTATAGTCGCCGGCCGGAGCATCTCTAGTTCAGCCCAAAGGGACCTAAACTTCCCAAAGTGCTTGGTGAACTCCATGTCTTCTTGGTTGAGGTTGTTGATGGCCCTCTTAATCTCAAAAATTCGGTTTACATTTGTAACATTCCCAAAAACATTCTTGAGAGTGTCCCACAAGTCTTTTGCTGTCTCGCAATAAGAGTAAGCTTCAAGTATAGGTGCATCTAGGGAGTTTTGAATGATAGCTAGGACTCCCTGATCTTCTTGAAACCACTTGTTCTTCTCATCGACAAGATCCTTGCCGTCTTTGGTGGTCTCGCCACTAGGAGCTTCGCTCGTCTCAACATGGGACCAAAGTCCTCGGCCGCATAGGGCTGTCTTTGTGGTTCTAGCCCACAGTAAGTAATTCTCTCCCTTGAGAGTAACTGGAACAATGAGAGTTTTGGTAGTTTCCATGGAAAAAGATGAAGAGACCGTTGGTTAAAGCTATTGTCCAACGGTTAAAGAAAGAAGATTCAAGAACAAGAAATTTCAAGAACAAGAAAGAGAATGCGGAAGGGAGTGATGGAGATTTGAGGCAAGAACAGAATCAAACCTGGCTCTGATACCATGTAAGTTTGAGAGTAGAGTAATCAAGAGATTATGGAAGAGAGTGAAATCGTGTAAAGAGTGAGGAGAGTGAACGATTGAGAGAGAGAGTGTTGGAGAAAGAGAATAAACTCTTTTCTTGCTTGAATTAGAACATACTTACAAACCATATATAGAGCTATACAAAGAGGATATTCTTTCCTAGGGTTCTATGTGCACATTAATGAGAGATAGCGACATCTCCTTATTCCTACATGTGACTAAACCTTTGACTTCCCACTTGCAAGTTGCCTAACGGCTATAATAGAAGGATCTCGATGAAGGGAGATCGTTGGGAGCTCTCCTTAGTGGATTGGGCTTATGAGATACGAGATGGCTTGGTCAGCCCATAGGTTGTCGATCGTACGGACGTCCGTACGGTTGTACGGACGGTGGTGGCCAAGGTGGTGTGCCAAACTCATAGAAAACAGGCTAAAAACGAGAGAAAACATAGTTTCAAAGCAGTAAACAGCTAGGTCACTCTTCCTAGGGTCAAAATTAGTAACAATACAATGCATTTGACTAATTACAAGAGTTTGGGTTGAATTTGGAGTGTTTAGACACCACTTTTACCCTTTTTTCCCAAAAGAGGCTAAAACCGAGAAAACATTGATTCGAAGCAGTAAATTAATTTGTTACTGTTTCTAGGGTCAGAATGTGTGACAGTCCAATGCAATTGACTAATTGTAAGAGTTCGGGATGAATTTGGAGTGTTTAGACAACACTTAAACCCCTTTTATCCCAAAATAGGCTTAACCCGAGAATACAGGCTAAAACAGAGAGAAACATTGATTTAAAGCAGTAAACAGCTATGTTACTCTTTCTAGGGTCAAAATATGTAACAATCCAATGCATTTGACTAATTATAAGAGTTCGGGTTAAATTTGGAGTGTTTAGACAACACTTAAACCCGTTTTATCCCAAAACAGGCTAAAACCGATATAACATGCTAAAACCAAGAGAAAACATAGTTTCAAAGCAGTAAACAGCTAGTTCACTCTTTCTAGGGTCAAAATATGTAACAATACAATGCATTTTACTAATTACAAGAGTTTGGGTTGAATTTGGAGTGTTTAGACACCACTTTTACCCTTTTTCCCAAAACAGGCTAAAACCGAGAAAACATTGATTCGAAGCAGTAAATTGATTTGTTACTGTTTCTAGGGTCAGAATGTGCGACAACCCAATGCAATTGACTAATTATAAGAGTTCGGGATGAATTTGGAGTGTTTAGACAACACTTAAACCCCTTTATCCCAAAATAGGTTTACACCGAGAAAACAGGCTAAAAAGGAGAGAAACATTGATTTAAAGCAGTAAACAGCTATGTTACTCTTTCTAGGGTAAAAATATGTAACAACCCAATGCATTTGACTAATTATAAGAGTTTGGGTTGAATTTGGAGTGTTTAGACACCACTTTGATCCTTTTTTCCCAAAACAGGCTAAAACCGAGAAAACATTGGTTTGAAGCAGTAAATTGCTTTGTTACTGTTTCTAAGGTCAGAATGTGTGACAACCAAATGCATTTGACTAATTGTAAGAGTTCGGGATGAATTGGGAGTGTTTAGACAACACTTAAACCCGTTTTATCCCAAAATAGGCTTAAACCAAGAAAACAGGCTAAAACCGAGAGAAACATTGATTTGAAGCAATAAACAGCTATGTTACTCTTTCTAGTGTCAAAATATGTAACAATCCAATGCATTTGACTAATTATAAGAGTTTGGGTTAAATTTGGAGTGTTTAGACAACACTTAAACCCGTTTTATCCCAAAACATGCTAAACCAAGAAAACAGGCTAAAACCGAGAGAAAACATAGATTCGAAGCAGTAAATTGCTTTGTTACTCTTTCTAGGGTCAAAATATGTAACAATACAATGCATTTTACTAATTATAAGAGTTTGGGTTGAATTTGGAGTGTTTAGACAACACTTAAACCCGTTTTAATCCAAAACAGGCTAAAACCGAGAAAACAGGCTAAAACCGAGAGAAAACATAGTTTCGAAGCAGTAAACAGCTAGGTCACTCTTCCTAGGGTCAAAATTAGTAACAATACAATGCATTTGACTAATTACAAGAGTTTGGGTTGAATTTGGAGTGTTTAGACACCACTTTTACCCTTTTTTCCCAAAAGAGGCTAAAACCGAGAAAACATTGATTCGAAGCAGTAAATTAATTTGTTACTGTTTCTAGGGTCAGAATGTGTGACAGTCCAATGCAATTGACTAATTGTAAGAGTTCGGGATGAATTTGGAGTGTTTAGACAACACTTAAACCCCTTTTATCCCAAAATAGGCTTAACCCGAGAATACAGGCTAAAACAGAGAGAAACATTGATTTAAAGCAGTAAACAGCTATGTTACTCTTTCTAGGGTCAAAATATGTAACAATCCAATGCATTTGAATAATTATAAGAGTTCGGGTTAAATTTGGAGTGTTCAAAATATGTAACAATACAATGCATATTACTAATTACAAGAGTTTGGGTTGAATTTGGAGTGTTTAGACACCACTTTTACCCTTTTTTCCCAAAACAGGCTAAAACCGAGAAAACATTGATTCGAAGCAGTAAATTGATTTGTTACTGTTTCTAGGGTCAGAATGTGCGACAACCCAATGCAATTGACTAATTATAAGAGTTCGGGATGAATTTGGAGTGTTTAGACAACACTTAAACCCCTTTATCCCAAAATAGGTTTACACCGAGAAAACAGGCTAAAACGGAGAGAAACATTGATTTAAAGCAGTAAATATTGATCAAAAGAATAAGCCTAAGGCAGCCATGGCCGTCCGTACGAGTATTGAATATGGGCTGTCCGTACAAGTGTGGTGAAATGGCCGAGTCTTCTAGTGATAAGGAATGGAGAGGAGGCCTGCTCATCCTAAGCCCATTAGAAGACTCTAGAATTCCCAAGATAGCCGTTGGAGGGAAAGCGCAAGTGGAGCAAGAAGAGTCACGGGTGATGTTTGGTTTAAGGAGACTAAGACGGGTCGCTATCAACCTTGGGATTAGTCTCTTCTCTCTTCCTGTCCCTATCACTTAGCTGTGCGGTTTGTAAAGGGTGTAGCCCTAGAGTTTCTCATGATATAAATAGGCATTAGCCTACATTGTAACGGAGATTCTTATGGAACAATAACCTAATCTTCTCTTCTTCCTCATTCTCTTTGTCTACCGACATCTCTCATCACTCTCTTGATTCTCTTCTTTATTCTACAAAGTCTAACATGGTATCAGAGCAAGTTCTTCGATTCTCTACAGTCTAATCTCATTCTCCTACTCAGTTCTACACTCTAGTCTCCTTATCTTCGTTTCTTCTCACTCGCATCTCTTTTATTCTCCGGGTAAAAGCTTTACCCATCGGTCCATAGAAATCCGACCATGGAAAACACCAAGCCCATTGTTTCACCGGTTGTCCTAAAGGGGACAAACTACTTGCTGTGGACAAGAACCACAAGAACCGCCCTTGGAGGTCGTGGCCTTTGGAGTCATGTCGAGTCCGACTATGTCCCAAAGAAAAACCCCAAAGGAGAGGACGCTTCCGAGGCGGAAGCGGAGGAAGAGAGCGAGAGGAAGGCCAAATGGTTCCAAGAAGACCAAGTTGTCCTATCTGTTCTCCAAAACTCTCTGGACACGCCTATCCTTGAGGCCTACTCATATTGCGAGACGGCCAAGGAACTGTGGGAAACACTTAAAGGCGTGTATGGTAATGTCTCTAACATGACTAGAGTCTTTGAGGTCAAGAAGGCCATAAATGATCTTAACCAAGATGATGTGGAGTTCACTAAGCATCTTGGTAAGTTCCGTGCACTATGGTCCGAGCTTGACATGTTGCGGCCAAGTACACTTGAGGCAAGTGTGCTAAACGAACGAAAGGAGCAAGACAAAGTCTTCGGACTCCTACTTACCTTGAACCCGTCCTTCAACGATCTCTTGAAGCACATCCTAAGGGCCGAGAAGCTCCCCTCCTTTGAAGATATTTGCTCCCAAATTCAGAAAGAGCAAGGATCCCTTGATTTGTTTAGCGGTAAGGGGGAGCTTGCTTCGGCCAACAAAGGAACGTACAAGCAAGAGGAGAGGAAGTGGTTGGTGTGCGACCACTGCAAGAAGCGGGGTCATCTGAAAGACAAGTGCTGGGTTCTCCATCCTCACCTCAAGCCGGCCAAGTTCAAAGCCAACCTCTCAAAGGAAGCGGTTAGCGATAAAGGAGCCGGATCATCAAAGCAGGGAGATGAGGTGGCCATGACCGCAGCCTACGGAGATGTGGTGAGGAAGTCAGACCTTGAGGCTCTCATCCGCTCCATTGCTTCACTCAAGGAGTCTGGTATCTCTTTCTTTACTTCTAGGCCTAGCAAATCGCTTGTTATTGACTCGGGAGCCTCACATCATATGATTAGTAACCCTAGTTTAATTGACAACATAAAACCGGCCTTAGGAAATGTTGTTATTGCAAATGGAGAACAAATACCAGTAAAGGGAATAGGGGACTTGAAACTATTTGATAAAACCTCAAAAGCTTTCTTTATGCCTACCTTTACCTCCAATTTACTATCGGTTAAGAGGGCCACAAATGATTTGAACTGTTATGCAATCTTTGGTCCTAACAATGTTTATTTTCAGGATATTGAGACTGGAAAGGTTCTTGGAGAAGGGCAAGGGAGTGGAGATCTCTATGTCCTAGAGAAAACCGATCCAAATTTATCCTCTACTAAGTCTTGTTTTGTTGTTGATTCGAATATGGTGTGGCATGCTAGGCTAGGCCACCCACATTCACGTGCTTTAGGGTTGATGTTTCCTAATATTTCTTTTGATAATTCTACTTGTGAACCTTGTATTCTTGGAAAACATTGCAAGTCTATCTTTCCTAAGTCAACTACTATTTATGAGGATTGTTTTGATTTAGTTCACTCAGATGTTTGGACATCACCATGCCTATCTAGAGATAATAACAAGTATTTTGTGACCTTTATTGATGAAAAATCAAAATACACTTGGATTACCTTGTTGCCATCTAAAGATAGAGTATTTGATGCCTTTATCAATTTTCAAAACTATGTGACTAATCACTTCAATGCTAAACTTAAGGTACTTAGGTCTGATAATGGGGGGGAATACACAAGTTGCAAGTTCAAAGAACATCTCTCCAAGCATGGCATTCTCCATCAAACTAGTTGTCCCTACACGCCACAACAAAATGGTGTGGCCGAGAGGAAGAACCGGCACCTCATGGAAGTGGCGCGGGCAATCATGTTCCATTCGAGTGTTCCTAAACGATATTGGGGTGATGCCGTGATGACTGCATGCTACCTAATCAACCGAACACCAACTAGAGTTCTTCATGACTTATCTCCATTTGAAGTACTAAACAAATTTAAACCATCTCTTGATCACTTACGAGTTTTCGGCTGTGTTTGTTTTGTGTTAGTACCAGGAGAACAAAGGAGTAAGCTGGATGCCAAAAGTACAAAGTGTATGTTCATTGGCTACTCCACCACACAAAAGGGGTACAAATGTTATGATCCGGCCACAAGTCGACTATATGTCTCTCGAGATGTCCGGTTTCTAGAACATGTGGGCTACCATGACAAGAGGGATTGGAACAGCCTTAAAGATCTCGCTCACTCACCTAATGACCGAGCTTCGAGTCTACGGTTCCTTCTTGATCACCTTGGCAACCCATCTCCACCAACGGGTGCCGTGCGGCCAACACTAAGTCAAATTTCTATCGATGGTGGGTCTGACCAAGGAGATGCAAATGACAATGGTTCAGCCCAAGATGGTGAATCTCTCGAGTCTGGCCTACCCATAACCGGCGTTCCCGTCCCTGGCCCTACAACGGACACGCATGCTCCGGCGGCGGCCTCTACCGAGGAAAACACGGAGACGGCTCCTACGGACGGTACGTCCACCGTGTTGCCTAGCGTGGATCCACTTCCGGCACCAGTCCTGCGTCGGAGCACCAGACCTCGGTCGGATCCCTCCACTTGGAAGAACAAGCGTGTCTATTACAATAGCCAAGCTGTCGCTCATCCCATTCAGTCCGTTTGTTCCCTTGAGCTGTTACCTGCGGATCACCAAGCTTTCTTCGGCCAAGTGGACGCCAATTGGATCCCGCAGACATATGATGAAGCCAAGGCACATCAAGTTTGGTTAGATGCGGTCAAGGATGAAACTGGCGCCATGATCCGGAATCATACGTGGGACGAATCGGATCTTCCTCAAGGCAAGCGGGCAGTTAGCTCCAAATGGGTGTTTACCATAAAATATTTGAGCAATGGTGACATTGAACGGCATAAAGCCAGGTTAGTGGCCCGTGGCTTCACCCAAACCTATGGCGCGGACTACACGGACACCTTTGCACCCGTGGCCAAGCTCCATACGGTTCGGGTTGTGCTGTCACTTGCTGTCAACCTCTCATGGGACTTATGGCAGATGGATGTGAAGAACGCCTTCCTTCAAGGTGAACTTGATGAAGAAGTGTACATGACGCCTCCTCCCGGCCTTGAAGACATGGTTACACCCGGAAAAGTCTTGAGGCTACGTAAGGCCATCTATGGCCTTAAGCAGTCCCCACGAGCGTGGTACCACAAACTAAGCGCCACTCTCAAGACTGATGGTTTTACGCGATCGGAGGCTGATCATACTCTCTTCACGCGTCGCACCTCTATTGGTTGGGTGGTGGTGCTCATATACGTCGACGACATCATCGTGACTGGTGATGATAAGGCGGCCATTCAGGACACCAAGGACTCTCTCAAGTCGGTATTTGACATCAAGGACCTTGGGGAACTCAAATACTTTCTTGGTATTGAGATTTGTCGCTCACCGGAAGGACTCTTCCTCTCACAACGCAAGTATACTCTTGACTTGTTAGAGGAGACTGGCAAGCTTGGTGTGTCTCCGGTTGCTACGCCCCTTGATGAAGATTACCAGCTCAAGCGAAAGGGGGAGAGCTTACGGGCAATGGAAGGCCGACCTAAGGAACCAATGGACGAGCCATTCTTAGACGTCACACGCTATCGCCGGCTTGTAGGTAAGCTGATATACCTTACTATCACACGACCTGACATATCTTATGCTGTGAATCAGGTTAGCCAACATATGAAGGCACCAAGCAAGTACCAATGGAGTCAAGTCGAGAGGATCCTAAGCTATCTCAAGGGCAGTCCGGGTCAAGGTATTTGGATGGGCAAGAATGACAACACCGAAATCGTTGGCTATTGTGATGCGGATTACAATGGCGACACGCTGGATAGGAGATCCACCACTGGGTACTGCACGTTTGTTGGAGGCAACTTGGTTACATGGAGGTCTAAGAAACAAAAGGTGGTTTCATGCTCTAGCGCCGAGGCCGAGTATAGAGCTATGAGGAAGCTCACTAACGAGATGACATGGCTGAAGGGCCTACTCAAGGATTTAGGCATCGAGACAAAGCAGCCCATGACCATGCACTGCGACAATGAAGCGGCCATCCACATTGCCACAAACTCAGTCTTTCATGAGAGGACCAAGCACATAGAAAGCGATTGCCACAAGGTGAGAGAGAAGATTGAAGAAGGAGTGGTGTTACCATGCCACACAAGGAGTCAAGATCAGCTAGCTGACATCTTCACCAAGTCTGCAAGCTCCAAGGTTTGTGATCACATCTATAGCAAACTTGGACTTGTAGACATTACACGGCCATGATCAAGCTTCTCTAATCCGTGGACAGCACACTCTTTTTCCCTCGACTTGGTTTTGTCCCATGAGGTTTTCTAAGTCAAGGTTTTTAATGAGGTGCTGCTTCACGGGTTCCAAGCTTAGCCATTTCATTAGGCTAAGCTTGAGGGGGAGTATTGATCAAAAGAATAAGCCTAAGGCAGCCATGGCCGTCCGTACGAGTATTGAATATGGGCTGTCCGTACAAGTGTGGTGAAATGGCCGAGTCTTCTAGTGATAAGGAATGGAGAGGAGGCCTGCTCATCCTAAGCCCATTAGAAGACTCTAGAATTCCCAAGATAGCCGTTGGAGGGAAAGCGCAAGTGGAGCAAGAAGAGTCACGGGTGATGTTTGGTTTAAGGAGACTAAGACGGGTCGCTATCAACCTTGGGATTAGTCTCTTCTCTCTTCCTGTCCCTATCACTTAGCTGTGCGGTTTGTAAAGGGTGTAGCCCTAGAGTTTCTCATGATATAAATAGGCATTAGCCTACATTGTAACGGAGATTCTTATGGAACAATAACCTAATCTTCTCTTCTTCCTCATTCTCTTTGTCTACCGACATCTCTCATCACTCTCTTGATTCTCTTCTTTATTCTACAAAGTCTAACAGTAAACATCTATGTTACTCTTTCTAGGGTAAAAATATGTAACAACCCAATGCATTTGACTAATTATAAGAGTTTGGGTTGAATTTGGAGTGTTTAGACACCACTTTGATCCTTTTTTCCCAAAACAGGCTAAAACCGAGAAAACATTGGTTTGAAGCAGTAAATTGCTTTGTTACTGTTTCTAAGGTCAGAATGTGTGACAACCAAATGCATTTGACTAATTGTAAGAGTTCGGGATGAATTGGGAGTGTTTAGACAACACTTAAACCCGTTTTATCCCAAAATAGGCTTAAACCAAGAAAACAGGCTAAAACCGAGAGAAACATTGATTTGAAGCAATAAACAGCTATGTTACTCTTTCTAGTGTCAAAATATGTAACAATCCAATGCATTTGACTAATTATAAGAGTTTGGGTTAAATTTGGAGTGTTTAGACAACACTTAAACCCGTTTTATCCCACAACATGCTAAACCGAGAAAACAGGCTAAAACCGAGAGAAAACATAGATTCGAAGCAGTAAATTGCTTTGTTATTCTTTCTAGGGTCAAAATATGTAACAATACAATGCATTTTACTAATTATAAGAGTTTGGGTTGAATTTGGAGTGTTTAGACAACACTTAAACCCGTTTTAATCCAAAACAGGCTAAAACCAAGAAAACAGGCTAAAACCGAGAGAAAACATAGATTTGAAGCAGTAAACAACTATGTTACTCTTTCTAGGGTCAAAATTTGTAACAATACAATGCACTTTACTAATTATAAGAGTTTTGGTTGTATTTGGAGTGTTTAGACACCACTTTTACCCATTTTTTGCCCAAAATAGGCTAAAACCGAGAAAACATTGATTTAAAGCTGTAAATTGATTTGTTACTGTTTCTAGGGTCAGAGTGTGTGACAACCCAATGCATTTAACTAATTGTAAGAGTTCGAGATGAATTTGGAGTGTTTAGACAACACTTAAACCCCTTTTATCCCAAAATAGGCTTAACCCGAGAATACATGCTAAAACAGAGAGAAACATTGATTTAAAGCAGTAAACAGCTATGTTACTCTTTCTAGGGTCAAAATATGTAACAATCCAATGCATTTGACTAATTATAAGAGTTCGGGTTGAATTTGGAGTGTTTAGACACCACTTTGATCCTTTTTTCCCAAAACAGGCTAAAACCAAGAAAACAGGCTAAAAACGAGAGAAAACATAGTTTCAAAGCAGTAAACAGCTAGGTCACTCTTCCTAGGGTCAAAATTAGTAACAATACAATGCATTTGACTAATTACAAGAGTTTGGGTTGAATTTGGAGTGTTTAGACACCACTTTTACCCTTTTTTCCCAAAAGAGGCTAAAACCGAGAAAACATTGATTCGAAGCAGTAAATTAATTTGTTACTGTTTCTAGGGTCAGAATGTGTGACAGTCCAATGCAATTGACTAATTGTAAGAGTTCGGGATGAATTTGGAGTGTTTAGACAACACTTAAACCCGTTTTATCCCAAAATAGGCTTAACCCGAGAATACAGGCTAAAACAGAGAGAAACATTGATTTAAAGCAGTAAACAGCTATGTTACTCTTTCTAGGGTCAAAATATGTAACAATCCAATGCATTTGACTAATTATAAGAGTTCCGGTTAAATTTGGAGTGTTTAGACAACACTTAAACCCGTTTTATCCCAAAACAGGCTAAAACCGATATAACATGCTAAAACCAAGAGAAAACATAGTTTCAAAGCAGTAAACAGCTAGTTCACTCTTTCTAGGGTCAAAATATGTAACAATACAATGCATTTTACTAATTACAAGAGTTTGGGTTGAATTTGGAGTGTTTAGACACCACTTTTACCCTTTTTTCCCAAAACAGGCTAAAACCGAGAAAACATTGATTCGAAGCAGTAAATTGATTTGTTACTGTTTCTAGGGTCAGAATGTGCGACAACCCAATGCAATTGACTAATTATAAGAGTTCGGGATGAATTTGGAGTGTTTAGACAACACTTAAACCCCTTTATCCCAAAATAGGTTTACACCGAGAAAACAGGCTAAAACGGAGAGAAACATTGATTTAA
Organism: Camelina sativa; assembly: GCF_030686135.1. Taxonomy (NCBI): domain Eukaryota; kingdom Viridiplantae; phylum Streptophyta; class Magnoliopsida; order Brassicales; family Brassicaceae; genus Camelina; species Camelina sativa. The sequence continues at coordinate 21,540,957 of NC_141880.1, read as the reverse complement.
AGCAGTAAACAGCTATGTTACTCTTTCTAGGGTAAAAATATGTAACAACCCAATGCATTTGACTAATTATAAGAGTTTGGGTTGAATTTGGAGTGTTTAGACACCACTTTGATCCTTTTTTCCCAAAACAGGCTAAAACCGAGAAAACATTGATTCGAAGCAGTAAATTGATTTGTTACTGTTTCTAGGGTCAGAATGTGCCACAACCCAATGCAATTGACTAATTATAAGAGTTCGGGATGAATTTGGAGTGTTTAGACAACACTTAAACCCCTTTATCCCAAAATAGGTTTACACCGAGAAAACAGGCTAAAACGGAGAGAAACATTGATTTAAAGCAGTAAACAGCTATGTTACTCTTTCTAGGGTAAAAATATGTAACAATCCAATGCATTTGACTAATTATAAGAGTTCGGGTTGAATTTGGAGTGTTTAGACACCACTTTGATCCTTTTTTCCCAAAACAGGCTAAAACCGAGAAAACAATGGTTTGAAGCAGTAAATTGCTTTGTTACTGTTTCTAAGGTCAGAATGTGTGACAACCAAATGCATTTGACTAATTGTAAGAGTTTGGGATGAATTGGGAGTGTTTAGACAATACTTAAACCCGTTTTATCCCAAAATAGGCTTAAACCAAGAAAACAGGCTAAAACCGAGAGAAACATTGATTTGAAGCAATATGTAAGTTTGAGAGTAGAGTAATCAAGAGATTATGGAAGAGAGTGAAATCGTGTAAAGAGTGAGGAGAGTGAACGATTGAGAGAGAGAGTGTTGGAGAAAGAGAATGAACTCTTTTCTTTCTTGAATTAGAACATACTTACAAACCATATATAGAGCTATACAAAGAGGATATTCTTTCCTAGGGTTCTATGTGCACATTAATGAGAGATAGCGACATCTCCTTATTCCTACATGTGACTAAACCTTTGACTTCCCACTTGCAAGTTGCCTAACGGCTATAATAGAAGGATCTCGATGAAGGGAGATCGTTGGGAGCTCTCCTTAGTGGATTGCGCTTATGAGATACGAGATGGCTTGGTCAGCCCATAGGTTGTCGATCGTACGGACGTCCGTACGGTTGTACGGACGGTGGTGGCCAAGGTGGTGTGCCAAACTCATACTCCCCCTCAAGCTTGACTTAGATGATCAGGCAAGCTTGACAGTAGAGGCACCCACCTCATTAAAAAAACCTTAGTATAGAAAACCTCATGGGAAAAACTATACATAAGGGAAAAAGAGTGTAGGTGCCTTGTGAAAGACTCATGGCCGAGTGAGGTCTATAAGGCCGAGCTTCGAGTGAATATATTCGCACACTTGGGGACTTGCAGCTTTGGTGAGGATGTCAGCGAGTTGTTCCTTGCTCTCGGTGTGACATGGTAGGACAACTCCAAGCTTGATTTGCTCTCGCACCTTATGACAGTCCACCTCAATATGTTTGGTCCTCTCATGAAACACTGAATTGGTTGCTATGTGAATGGCAGCTTCATTGTCACAATGCATGGTGATAGGACTTGTGATTTCCACTCCTAAATCCTTGAGGAGTGCTTTGAGCCACATTAGTTCAGTTGTGAGTTTGCGCATGGCCCTATACTCGGATTCGGCACTTGAAAGCGATACGACCTTTTGTTTCTTGCTCTTCCATGTGATCAGGTTGCCTCCAAGGAATGTGCAATAGCCAGTTGTGGAGCGACGGTCTCCACGGTCTCCAGCATAGTCAGCGTCGCAATATCCTACCAACTCGGTGTTCTTGTTGCGGCCCATCCAAATGCCTTGTCCCGGTGAGCCCTTGATGTATTTAAGGATTCGGTCGACCATGTTCCAATGATGGACAGTTGGATTGTTCATGTGCTGGCTCACCTGGTTCACAGCAAAGCAAATATCAGGCCGTGTTATAGTTAAATAGATTAACTTACCTACTAGGCGCCGGTAGCGACCAACGTCCTTGTATGGTGCCTGCTCAAGCTCCCCCTGTCCTCCGGCCTTGTAGTTCTCTTCAAGAGGTGATGCCACTGCCTTTGAACCTAATTTTCCTGTCTCATTTAACAAGTCAAGAGCATATTTTCTTTGTGATAGAAATAAACCTTCCTTTGATCTACATATTTCTATCCCAAGAAAATATTTCAACTCTCCAAGGTCCTTAATATCAAAGACTGATTTCAAGAAGGTTTTAGTGTTTTGAATACCTACCGAGTCACTCCCAGTGATGATGATATCATCAACATACACTAGGATGACTACTATACCTTTGGTGCTTGGTGAGGTAAATAGTGTGTGATCAGCCTCGGATTTGCGAAAGCCTTTGTCAAGGAGGATTGTGCTCAGCTTGTGGTACCACGCCCTTGGCGACTGCTTTAGTCCATAGATGGCTTTGTTGAGCTTGAGAACCTTCCCCGGACCAATGGTGTCTTCTAGGCCCGGTGGTGGCCGCATATACACTTCATCTTCGAGCTCGCCTTGTAGGAAGGCGTTCTTCACATCCATTTGCCATAGCTCCCAATCAAGATTTGTGGCAAGAGAGAGAACCACTCGAACAGTGTGAAGTTTGGCCACCGGAGCAAACGTATCAAGATAGTCCTCCCCATACGTTTGCGTGAATCCCCGGGCTACAAGGCGTGCCTTATACCGTTCTATCTCCCCATTGCTCTTATATTTGATTGTGAAGATATACCGAGATGTGACAGCCTTCTTGCCCTTGGGTAAGTCAGCCTCGTCCCATGTGTGATTTTGCACCATGGCCGTATTCTCGGCGTCCACCGCATCTCTCCATACCTTGTGCTGCTTAGCCTCATCATAGGTCTTGGGGATCCAATGCTCATCAATATGGCCAAGAAACACTTGATGCTCTATCGGAAAATGAGCTAAGGTGCACACGGCCTGAATCGGATGAGCAACGGCCATGTTGTTGTAGTACACACGGGTGTTCCTCCAATGACTAGGAGGATACTTGATACGTTGGCTGCGCCTAAGAGGAACTACAGCCCCAGCTTCGGAGTTGGCCCGTCCCGGAGTTATGATTTCCTCAAGCTGTTCGGCCGACTCCTCGGTTGTTTCGGCCGTGATGTCCGCGGGTGACTCCTCAGGCTGCTCAGTATGGTCATCGGCATGTATATCAGGATCAGGCTCAGTGAATGGCTCAGATTGTTCTGGTGATGTTGGTCTGGCTGACTCGGTAGAGATCCTATCATTTTCAAGACCTAGCCGCTCAAGAATTACTCGGAGGTTGCGCGTCCGATCAGATGGAGAGTCGGAGAGATTACGGAGCTCATCCCAATTCTTCTCGTCATAAAAGCCGTGTGTCTCCATGAACTTGACATCACGAGATACTAGAATTCTCCTTGTTGTAGGTTCATAGCACTTATACCCCTTTTGTGTAGTAGAATAGCCAAGAAACATAGCCTTTGTACTCTTTGCATCAAGCTTGTCTCTTAGCTCACCTGGTCGCAAAACATAGCACACACAACCAAACACTCGTAAGTGATCAAATGTAGGTTTGTCATTAGTTAATACCTCAAATGGAGACACATCCTTTAGAATTTTTGTTGGTGTGCGGTTAATAAGATAACAAGCGGCTAGCACAGCATCTCCCCAAAACCTCTTTGGAACCCTTGTGTGAAACATCATAGACCTTGCTACCTCCATCAGATGCCTATTCTTCCTCTCAGCCACTCCATTTTGTTGTGGGGTGTAAGGACAACTAGTTTGGTGAAGAATTCCATGTTTGGCTAGATATTGCTTAAAGGCATGGCTTGTGTACTCTCCACCATTATCTGATCTCAAAATTTTAATCTTGGCATGAAAGTGGTTAGTGACATAATTTTGAAAATTAGTAAAGGCCTCAAGAACTCTATCCTTAGAGGGAAGCAAAGTTATCCAAGTATATTTTGATTTTTCATCAATAAAAGTCACAAAATATTTTTGATTATCTCTAGATAAGCAAGGAGATGTCCAAACATCAGAATGAATTAAATCAAAACATTTTTCATAAATAGTAATAGATTTAGGAAAAACAGCCTTGCAATGTTTACCAAGAATACAAGCCTCACACTCATCATTTTGAAAAGAAACATTAGGAAATATTAAAGATAAAGCTCTTGTGTGAGGGTGTCCTAGCCTAGCATGTAAAATAGAATCACTAGGTTTCATAATAACTGAATTAAAACAAGATACATTAGAAGATAAGTTCAAGTCCTCAAGCACATAGAGGTCATCCTTGGATCCTCCTTGACCAAGAACCTTACTTGTCTCAATATCCTGAAAATGAACATTGTTAGGACCAAATATAGCATAACAATTTAAATCAGTAGTGGCTCTCTTAACTGATAGCAAGTTAGAAGTAAAGTTTGGCATATAAAATGCCTTAGTCTCCTTATCAAATAGTTTCAAGTTCCCAATGCCTTTAACTGGTACTTTCTCACCATTTGCTATTATCACATTACCATTAGCAGGTTTAATATCACTAATTAGCCTAGAATCACTAATCATGTGATGGGATGCACCAGAATCAACTATGAGGGGTTTAATTTTGTTTGAGGCAAGAAACGCCTTACCGGTGGCCTCTTTGATGGCTTGGATGAGCGCATCAAGGTCGGACCGCCTTACCAGCTCGGACGATGCTGCAGCAAGAGCAGTTCCACTGGTCACTTGTTGAGGTTGCTCAGAGATTGATGACCCCCCCATGGCTACTGCTTGATGAGCTCTCGGTGGTCCTCCGCGGTTTGGTCGTCCACCTCGGATGGTACCCGGCGGTGGTGCTAGATGAGGGTGTAGAATCCAGCAGCGGCTCTTGAAGTGACCAAGCTTCTTACAATGCTCACAAAATGGCGGGTTGTTCTTGTCCTCCGGCTTGTAGTAGCCCTTGTTTGCTGATGCCGTCTCAGCTTTGTTAGCGGTCACAAGTTCTCCCTTGCCGCCAAACAATCCCATGGAGCCATGCTCCTTTTGAATTTGGTTACAGACATCATCAAGGCTAGGGAGCTTGTCCGACCGTAGAATATGCTTGATAAGGTCATTGTAGGAGGGGTTCAAGGTCAAGAGAAGGCCGAACACCTTATCTTGTTCACGCCTCTCATTCAGAATGGCCGGATCTATAGTCGCCGGCCGGAGCATCTCTAGTTCAGCCCAAAGGGACCTAAACTTCCCAAAGTGCTTGGTGAACTCCATGTCTTCTTGGTTGAGGTTGTTGATGGCCCTCTTAATCTCAAAAATTCGGTTTACATTTGTAACATTCCCAAAAACATTCTTGAGAGTGTCCCACAAGTCTTTTGCTGTCTCGCAATAAGAGTAAGCTTCAAGTATAGGTGCATCTAGGGAGTTTTGAATGATAGCTAGGACTCCCTGATCTTCTTGAAACCACTTGTTCTTCTCATCGACAAGATCCTTGCCGTCTTTGGTGGTCTCGCCACTAGGAGCTTCGCTCGTCTCAACATGGGACCAAAGTCCTCGGCCGCATAGGGCTGTCTTTGTGGTTCTAGCCCACAGTAAGTAATTCTCTCCCTTGAGAGTAACTGGAACAATGAGAGTTTTGGTAGTTTCCATGGAAAAAGATGAAGAGACCGTTGGTTAAAGCTATTGTCCAACGGTTAAAGAAAGAAGATTCAAGAACAAGAAATTTCAAGAACAAGAAAGAGAATGCGGAAGGGAGTGATGGAGATTTGAGGCAAGAACAGAATCAAATCTGCTCTGATACCATGTAAGTTTGAGAGTAGAGTAATCAAGAGATTATGGAAGAGAGTGAAATCGTGTAAAGAGTGAGGAGAGTGAACGATTGAGAGAGAGAGTGTTGGAGAAAGAGAATGAACTCTTTTCTTTCTTGAATTAGAACATACTTACAAACCATATATAGAGCTATACAAAGAGGATATTCTTTCCTAGGGTTCTATGTGCACATTAATGAGAGATAGCGACATCTCCTTATTCCTACATGTGACTAAACCTTTGACTTCCCACTTGCAAGTTGCCTAACGGCTATAATAGAAGGATCTCGATGAAGGGAGATCGTTGGGAGCTCTCCTTAGTGGATTGGGCTTATGAGATACGAGATGGCTTGGTCAGCCCATAGGTTGTCGATCGTACGGACGTCCGTACGGTTGTACGGACGGTGGTGGCCAAGGTGGTGTGCCAAACTCATACAATAAACAGCTATGTTACTCTTTCTAGTGTCAAAATATGTAACAATCCAATGCATTTGACTAATTATAAGAGTTTGGGTTAAATTTGGAGTGTTTAGACAACACTTAAACCCGTTTTATCCCACAACATGCTAAACCGAGAAAACTGGCTAAAACCGAGAGAAAACATAGATTCGAAGCAGTAAATTGCTTTGTTATTCTTTCTAGGGTCAAAATATGTAACAATACAATGCATTTTACTAATTATAAGAGTTTGGGTTGAATTTGGAGTGTTTAGACAACACTTAAACCCGTTTTAATCCAAAACAGGCTAAAACCGAGAAAACAGGCTAAAACCGAGAGAAAACATAGATTTGAAGCAGTAAACAGCTATGTTACTCTTTCTAGGGTCAAAATTTGTAACAATACAATGCACTTTACTAATTATAAGAGTTTTGGTTGTATTTGGAGTGTTTAGACACCACTTTTACCCATTTTTTTGCCCAAAATAGGCTAAAACCGAGAAAACATTGATTTAAAGCTGTAAATTGATTTGTTACTGTTTCTAGGGTCAGAGTGTGTGACAACCCAATGCATTTAACTAATTGTAAGAGTTCGAGATGAATTTGGAGTGTTTAGACAACACTTAAACCCCTTTTATACCAAAATAGGCTTAACCCGAGAATACAGGCTAAAACAGAGAGAAACATTGATTTAAAGCAGTAAACAGCTATGTTACTCTTTCTAGGGTCAAAATATGTAACAATCCAATGCATTTGACTAATTATAAGAGTTCGGGTTGAATTTGGAGTGTTTAGACACCACTTTGATCCTTTTTTCCCAAAACAGGCTAAAACCGAGAAAACAGGCTAAAAACGAGAGAAAACATAGTTTCAAAGCAGTAAACAGCTAGGTCACTCTTCCTAGGGTCAAAATTAGTAACAATACAATGCATTTGACTAATTACAAGAGTTTGGGTTGAATTTGGAGTGTTTAGACACCACTTTTACCCTTTTTTCCCAAAAGAGGCTAAAACCGAGAAAACATTGATTCGAAGCAGTAAATTAATTTGTTACTGTTTCTAGGGTCAGAATGTGTGACAGTCCAATGCAATTGACTAATTGTAAGAGTTCGGGATGAATTTGGAGTGTTTAGACAACACATAAACCCGTTTTATCCCAAAATAGGCTTAACCCGAGAATACAGGCTAAAACAGAGAGAAACATTGATTTAAAGCAGTAAACAGCTATGTTACTCTTTCTAGGGTCAAAATATGTAACAATCCAATGCATTTGACTAATTATAAGAGTTCGGGTTGAATTTGGAGTGTTTAGACACCACTTTGATCCTTTTTTCCCAAAACAGGCTAAAACCGAGAAAACAATGGTTTGAAGCAGTAAATTGCTTTGTTACTGTTTCTAAGGTCAGAATGTGTGACAACCAAATGCATTTGACTAATTGTAAGAGTTTGGGATGAATTGGGAGTGTTTAGACAATACTTAAACCCGTTTTATCCCAAAATAGGCTTAAACCAAGAAAACAGGCTAAAACCGAGAGAAACATTGATTTGAAGCAATAAACAGCTATGTTACTCTTTCTAGTGTCAAAATATGTAACAATCCAATGCATTTGACTAATTATAAGAGTTTGGGTTAAATTTGGAGTGTTTAGACAACACTTAAACCCGTTTTATCCCACAACATGCTAAACCGAGAAAACTGGCTAAAACCGAGAGAAAACATAGATTCGAAGCAGTAAATTGCTTTGTTATTCTTTCTAGGGTCAAAATATGTAACAATACAATGCATTTTACTAATTATAAGAGTTTGGGTTGAATTTGGAGTGTTTAGACAACACTTAAACCCGTTTTAATCCAAAACAGGCTAAAACCGAGAAAACAGGCTAAAACCGAGAGAAAACATAGATTTGAAGCAGTAAACAGCTATGTTACTCTTTCTAGGGTCAAAATTTGTAACAATACAATGCACTTTACTAATTATAAGAGTTTTGGTTGTATTTGGAGTGTTTAGACACCACTTTTACCCATTTTTTGCCCAAAATAGGCTAAAACCGAGAAAACATTGATTTAAAGCTGTAAATTGATTTGTTACTGTTTCTAGGGTCAGAGTGTGTGACAACCCAATGCATTTAACTAATTGTAAGAGTTCGAGATGAATTTGGAGTGTTTAGACAACACTTAAACCCGTTTTATCCCAAAATAGGCTTAAACCGAGAAAACAGGCTAAAACCGAGAGAAACATTGATTTGAAGCAATAAACAGCTTTGTTAATCTTTTTAGGGTCAAAATATGTAACAATAAAATGCATTGGACTAATTATAAGAGTTCGGGTTAAATTTGGAGTGTTTAGACAACACTTAAACCTGTTTTATCCCAAAACAGGCTAAAACCGAGAAAACAGGCTAAAAACGAGAGAAAACATAGTTTCAAAGCAGTAAACAGCTAGGTCACTCTTCCTAGGGTCAAAATTAGTAACAATACAATGCATTTGACTAATTACAAGAGTTTGGGTTGAATTTGGAGTGTTTAGACACCACTTTTACCCTTTTTTCCCAAAAGAGGCTAAAACCGAGAAAACATTGATTCAAAGCAGTAAATTAATTTGTTACTGTTTCTAGGGTCAGAATGTGTGACAGTCCAATGCAATTGACTAATTGTAAGAGTTCGGGATGAATTTGGAGTGTTTAGACAACACTTAAACCCCTTTTATCCCAAAATAGGCTTAACCCGAGAATACAGGCTAAAACAGAGAGAAACATTGATTTAAAGCAGTAAACAGCTATGTTACTCTTTCTAGGGTCAAAATATGTAACAATCCAATGCATTTGACTAATTATAAGAGTTCGGGTTAAATTTGGAGTGTTTAGACAACACTTAAACCCGTTTTATCCCAAAACAGGCTAAAACCGATATAACATGCTAAAACCAAGAGAAAACATAGTTTCAAAGCAGTAAACAGCTAGTTCACTCTTTCTAGGGTCAAAATATGTAACAATACAATGCATTTTACTAATTACAAGAGTTTGGGTTGAATTTGGAGTGTTTAGACACCACTTTTACCCTTTTTCCCAAAACAGGCTAAAACCGAGAAAACATTGATTCGAAGCAGTAAATTGATTTGTTACTGTTTCTAGGGTCAGAATGTGCGACAACCCAATGCAATTGACTAATTATAAGAGTTCGGGATGAATTTGGAGTGTTTAGACAACACTTAAACCCCTTTATCCCAAAATAGGTTTACACCGAGAAAACAGGCTAAAAAGGAGAGAAACATTGATTTAAAGCAGTAAACAGCTATGTTACTCTTTCTAGGGTAAAAATGTAACAACCCAATGCATTTGACTAATTATAAGAGTTTGGGTTGAATTTGGAGTGTTTAGACACCACTTTGATCCTTTTTTCCCAAAACAGGCTAAAACCGAGAAAACATTGGTTTGAAGCAGTAAATTGCTTTGTTACTGTTTCTAAGGTCAGAATGTGTGACAACCAAATGCATTTGACTAATTGTAAGAGTTCGGGATGAATTGGGAGTGTTTAGACAACACTTAAACCCGTTTTATCCCAAAATAGGCTTAAACCAAGAAAACAGGCTAAAACCGAGAGAAACATTGATTTGAAGCAATAAACAGCTATGTTACTCTTTCTAGTGTCAAAATATGTAACAATCCAATGCATTTGACTAATTATAAGAGTTTGGGTTAAATTTGGAGTGTTTAGACAACACTTAAACCCGTTTTATCCCAAAACATGCTAAACCAAGAAAACAGGCTAAAACCGAGAGAAAACATAGATTCGAAGCAGTAAATTGCTTTGTTACTCTTTCTAGGGTCAAAATATGTAACAATACAATGCATTTTACTAATTATAAGAGTTTGGGTTGAATTTGGAGTGTTTAGACAACACTTAAACCCGTTTTAATCCAAAACAGGCTAAAACCGAGAAAACAGGCTAAAACCGAGAGAAAACATAGTTTCGAAGCAGTAAACAGCTAGGTCACTCTTCCTAGGGTCAAAATTAGTAACAATACAATGCATTTGACTAATTACAAGAGTTTGGGTTGAATTTGGAGTGTTTAGACACCACTTTTACCCTTTTTTCCCAAAAGAGGCTAAAACCGAGAAAACATTGATTCGAAGCAGTAAATTAATTTGTTACTGTTTCTGGGGTCAGAATGTGTGACAGTCCAATGCAATTGACTAATTGTAAGAGTTCGGGATGAATTTGGAGTGTTTAGACAACACTTAAACCCCTTTTATCCCAAAATAGGCTTAACCCGAGAATACAGGCTAAAACAGAGAGAAACATTGATTTAAAGCAGTAAACAGCTATGTTACTCTTTCTAGGGCCAAAATATGTAACAATCCAATGCATTTGACTAATTATAAGAGTTCGGGTTGAATTTGGAGTGTTTAGACACCACTTTGATCCTTTTTTCCCAAAACAGGCTAAAACCGAGAAAACAATGGTTTGAAGCAGTAAATTGCTTTGTTACTGTTTCTAAGGTCAGAATGTGTGACAACCAAATGCATTTGACTAATTGTAAGAGTTCGGGATGAATTGGGAGTGTTTAGACAACACTTAAACCCGTTTTATCCCAAAATAGGCTTAAACCAAGAAAACAGGCTAAAACCGAGAGAAACATTGATTTGAAGCAATAAACAGCTATGTTACTCTTTCTAGTGTCAAAATATGTAACAATCCAATGCATTTGACTAATTATAAGAGTTTGGGTTAAATTTGGAGTGTTTAGACAACACTTAAACCCGTTTTATCCCAAAACATGCTAAACCAAGAAAACAGGCTAAAACCGAGAGAAAACATAGATTCGAAGCAGTAAATTGCTTTGTTACTCTTTCTAGGGTCAAAATATGTAACAATACAATGCATTTTACTAATTATAAGAGTTTGGGTTGAATTTGGAGTGTTTAGACAACACTTAAACCCGTTTTAATCCAAAACAGGCTAAAACCGAGAAAACAGGCTAAAACCGAGAGAAAACATAGTTTCGAAGCAGTAAACAGCTAGGTCACTCTTCCTAGGGTCAAAATTAGTAACAATACAATGCATTTGACTAATTACAAGAGTTTGGGTTGAATTTGGAGTGTTTAGACACCACTTTTACCCTTTTTTCCCAAAAGAGGCTAAAACCGAGAAAACATTGATTCGAAGCAGTAAATTAATTTGTTACTGTTTCTGGGGTCAGAATGTGTGACAGTCCAATGCAATTGACTAATTGTAAGAGTTCGGGATGAATTTGGAGTGTTTAGACAACACTTAAACCCCTTTTATCCCAAAATAGGCTTAACCCGAGAATACAGGCTAAAACAGAGAGAAACATTGATTTAAAGCAGTAAACAGCTATGTTACTCTTTCTAGGGCCAAAATATGTAACAATCCAATGCATTTGACTAATTATAAGAGTTCGGGTTGAATTTGGAGTGTTTAGACACCACTTTGATCCTTTTTTCCCAAAACAGGCTAAAACCGAGAAAACAATGGTTTGAAGCAGTAAATTGCTTTGTTACTGTTTCTAAGGTCAGAATGTGTGACAACCAAATGCATTTGACTAATTGTAAGAGTTCGGGATGAATTGGGAGTGTTTAGACAACACTTAAACCCGTTTTATCCCAAAATAGGCTTAAACCAAGAAAACAGGCTAAAACCGAGAGAAACATTGATTTGAAGCAATAAATATTAGAATGTACCAAGGAGGAGAGAGGAGAGGCCGGTAAGGCCGAGCCTTGGAAGAAGAGAAGAAAGGCCGGAAAGGCCATGTAAAGGCCGGTAAGGCCATGTCCGTGTCCGTGAGCGACCATGTACCGTGTCCGGTACCATGTACCGTGTCCGTGAACGGACCCATGTCCGGTGAGCGGCCAGTTAGGCCGTGAACACATTGAAGAGAAGGCCCGTCCGTACAGGCCCGTCCGTACAGGCCCGTCCGTACAGGCCCGTCCGTACGATGAAGAGAAGGCCCGTCCGTACAATGAAGAGAAGGCCCGTCCGTATGGTCTCGGCCCTTAGGCCTGCGCTCGGTCCAGTAGATAGAGAGGCCGAGTTTGAGAGGAGGAAAGCGAGGCCCTACAAGAGAGAGAGGCTTATGGGAAGATCACATGTGCCCTTGGTTGGTGAAGGAAGGAAAGGTCACTCTCACCAACACCAAATCGAGAATGTCACTTTCATCACTCTCTTCTTCTCTCCAACGGTCATATGGCATTTGTATCTCTATATTAAGCTTTGTATACACTCTCATATGTAACAACAACAACAAAAAAACAACACAACATTATTCAATAGAAGAGAAATCCGATTTTCCTCTCTACATGGTGTTCTTGTTCATATCACAAATGTAGAGTGTTTAGGGTTAGCGGTTTAGGGGCTGCCCTTAAGGCAGCCTATTCTCTTCTCAAATCTCACCTAAACTCTTCTTTATTTACTTGTTATTCCCTAGCTTACTGATTCTAAATCCTTTCTACCTAAGTACACAAACTCTTAAGTGTTGTGATACTTTAACAAGGATTAGTCTCAAACTAGGCTGTTTGCTCCTTCATAGATCCGATTTACTATCTAGTATTTGGGGTCTATTTAGGTTGTTTGTGGGGAGTTCATCACAAGTTGATGACCTCTCCTTCCCCCTTGAGAATGAGTTAGTTTGTTGTGGGTATAAGAAGATTCAATCCTTGGGAGTTGTCTCTCCTTTGTCAAGAGCTCTCTCTCTTGAAATCCCAACATGGTTTCAGAGCAGGATCTGTTCTTGGTGATTCAAACTCGTTCTCAAGTTAAATCTCTTAGGAGATAGCTTAGTTAAAGTTTTAAACTTAGCTTAGGTGTTAATTCGCTTAGCTTAGTTCTTTAAAGCTTTAACTTTGCTTTTGTTGTTAAAAACGATTCTCTTACAGCTCAATGTTGAGTAAGCTTGGTCTCTTATCTTGTTAGAATTTGTAGACCAAGTGAGTGAAGAGAAATCGAGTTTAAAAGCCTCATCCTTATGCTTTACCGATTTGGTAATAGTTTTGTCTAAATGGGGAAGTGATGAACCGATGAACAAATTATGTTGTTCAGGGTGAGGATTCACGGTTCTTGTGTGCTTATATGTGCCACAGGATCCTCTTTGGATTTGGCTTTAGATGCTAAAGCTTAGTTCCTTGTAAAGGTTTAATTTTGCTTTAGATGCTAAATCGCTTCTTCTTCATCTCAAGGTTGAGAAAGCTTTGTTTCTGGTCATATGGTGTGTCCAGATTCACGCTTGAGGAAGAGAGAGATCTTGTTTTTCGCATATATGGTATGCTTGGTCAAATAGATTAAAGCTGGTCCAAGGATGCATTCTTTTAACCGATGGACAATAGGGTGTTCCAAAGGCCTTTTGTTTCTTCTTTGCTTGGGACCACGAAAAACATCTCCTATATGTTATTTTCGTGGATCTAAAGCCTTAAGATCTTGGAGAACACTTTGTTTAAGTGATTCTACCATGAAATTTGTCTAAACCGTTGGAGAAATTAATTTTCCAAACGATCCATGTGTTTCAGCCATTAAAACACCAAAAGAGATTGTCTTGTTGGTTGTTCTTGGCTGTCAAAGATGTCTCAAACTCAAGAAAACAGAGTATAACTCTGTCCATTGGAACTCTTGAGCCCAATTCTACTCTACACTCATCTTATACTACCCCCCCATACTCTCTTATACTCTTGGTTACTTATTCTCTATTCTCCATTTACACTCTACACTCTACACTCTATACTCTAATCTCTAACAATCTCTTGTTTAGAATCTGTTCCATTGAATTTGGTTTCAGTTTCAACCTTGAAGATTGTGTGGAGCTCACTTGCTATCTCAAGAAGAAATGGCGAGGTTGAAGGCTACAAAGAAGCCATGAGAAGGCGCAGCACAATGCCTGGAGTTAGAACCAAGGGCCACCAAGTCTTTGTTAAGCTGGTGGAAGGTGATGAATCAGCCCAAGAGCATGTGTGTTAGCGCCAAGTAGTTGATCGGATGTGCACCAGACTTTGAGGAAGGTCAAGCACAAGGTTTCAAGGAAAATGATGAGATGTCAGCTCATCATCAAGTCAAGGGTACGGGGGAGATAGACATTATACTCACCGCCCCTCACATTCTCTGTTCTCGGCAACAAGCAAATCTCTGCCGAGACGTCTCAAAGATCGACTCGGACGAAACCCTTCCACTGCGATTCAGCTTCCGCGTTCTTCACCAAAGTTCTAGACCACAGAGTTATCTTGCCAGTGGAAGTGAAATCATACCATTCCGAGTAGCCGATCAAAAGTTATGCCCGATTCAGTGGGCATATATCAGTCAGTAGCGGTCTCAAGAAGAGAGGTCAAAACCGCAACAATGATCAACACTCTCTCCCTCCTATTCATAAAAACACCAAAAGGCTGTGCTCTAAACCCTACTCTCTTTAAATTCCTAATTATTTTTAGTTCCATTGCTAGTCTTTACACTTCCATATGATTTTTCTTAAATTGTCACACTTATAGAAATTGTCTTTGATATTCCTCATAGCATACACTTACACTTTTCTTCTTTATCACTTGTTTAAAGGGTAAAGGAGACTATGAGAGCCTCAAAGAAATTCTAAAGGTGCAAGGATGGAGATCATAAGGAAGGTGCCAAAGGCAAGGTGGGCTAAGGAGAAGTAGCGGTTCAAATAATGAAGAGAAGAGAGCTGGTTCTTTTTAAACCAAGGTCAAGGGACATCATGGATAGTGGAGGCTATACTCTTTTTCCCTTTAACAAAGTTTTATCCCAAGAGGTTTTCTTTGTTGAGGTTTTTAATGAGGTAGACTACACTACTCCACCCTTGATCTTTGGTCCCCATGGTGTCCCACCGATCAAGCGTGCGGGGGAGTATTAGAATGTACCAAGGAGGAGAGAGGAGAGGCCGGTAAGGCCGAGCCTTGGAAGAAGAGAAGAAAGGCCGGAAAGGCCATGTAAAGGCCGGTAAGGCCATGTCCGTGTCCGTGAGCGACCATGTACCGTGTCCGGTACCATGTACCGTGTCCGGTACCATGTACCGTGTCCGTGAACGGACCCATGTCCGGTGAGCGGCCAGTTAGGCCGTGAACACATTGAAGAGAAGGCCCGTCCGTACAGGCCCGTCCGTACAGGCCCGTCCGTACAATGAAGAGAAGGCCCGTCCGTACGGTCTCGGCCCTTAGGCCTGCGCTCGGTCCAGTAGATAGAGAGGCCGAGTTTGAGAGGAGGAAAGCGAGGCCCTACAAGAGAGAGAGGCTTATGGGAAGATCACATGTGCCCTTGGTTGGTGAAGGAAGGAAAGGTCACTCTCACCAACACCAAATCGAGAATGTCACTTTCATCACTCTCTTCTTCTCTCCAACGGTCATATGGCATTTGTATCTCTATATTAAGCTTTGTATACACTCTCATATGTAACAACAACAACAAAAAACAACACAACATTATTCAATAGAAGAGAAATCCGATTTTCCTCTCTACATGGTGTTCTTGTTCATATCACAAATGTAGAGTGTTTAGGGTTAGCGGTTTAGGGGCTGCCCTTAAGGCAGCCTATTCTCTTCTCAAATCTCACCTAAACTCTTCTTTATTTACTTGTTATTCCCTAGCTTACTGATTCTAAATCCTTTCTACCTAAGTACACAAACTCTTAAGTGTTGTGATACTTTAACAAGGATTAGTCTCAAACTAGGCTGTTTGCTCCTTCATAGATCCGATTTACTATCTAGTATTTGGGGTCTATTTAGGTTGTTTGTGGGGAGTTCATCACAAGTTGATGACCTCTCCTTCCCCCTTGAGAATGAGTTAGTTTGTTGTGGGTATAAGAAGATTCAATCCTTGGGAGTTGTCTCTCCTTTGTCAAGAGCTCTCTCTCTTGAAATCCCAACAATAAACAGCTATGTTACTCTTTCTAGTGTCAAAATATGTAACAATCCAATGCAATTGACTAATTGTAAGAGTTCGGGATGAATTTGGAGTGTTTAGACAACACTTAAACTCCTTTTATCCCAAAATAGGCTTAACCCGAGAATACAGGCTAAAACAGAGAGAAACATTGATTTAAAGCAGTAAACAGCTATGTTACTCTTTCTAGGGTCAAAATATGTAACAATCCAATGCATTTGACTAATTATAAGAGTTCGGGTTAAATTTGGAGTGTTTAGACAACACTTAAACCCGTTTTAATCCAAAACAGGCTAAAACCGAGAAAACAGGCTAAAACCGAGAGAAAACATAGTTTCGAAGCAGTAAACAGCTAGTTCACTCTTTCTAGGGTCAAAATATGTAACAATACAATGCATTTTACTAATTACAAGAGTTTGGGTTGAATTTGGAGTGTTTAGACACCACTTTTACCCTTTTTTCCCAAAACAGGCTAAAACCGAGAAAACATTGATTCGAAGCAGTAAATTGATTTGTTACTGTTTCTAGGGTCAGAATGTGCGACAACCCAATGCAATTGACTAATTATAAGAGTTCGGGATGAATTTGGAGTGTTTAGACAACACTTAAACCCCTTTATCCCAAAATAGGTTTACACCAAGAAAACAGGCTAAAAAGGAGAGAAACATTGATTTAAAGCAGTAAACAGCTATGTTACTCTTTCTAGGGTAAAAATATGTAACAACCCAATGCATTTGACTAATTATAAGAGTTTGGGTTGAATTTGGAGTGTTTAGACACCACTTTGATCCTTTTTTCCCAAAACAGGCTAAAACCGAGAAAACATTGGTTTGAAGCAGTAAATTGCTTTGTTACTGTTTCTAAGGTCAGAATGTGTGACAACCAAATGCATTTGACTAATTGTAAGAGTCCGGGATGAATTGGGAGTGTTTAGACAACACTTAAACCCGTTTTATCCCAAAATAGGCTTAAACCAAGAAAACAGGCTAAAACCGAGAGAAACATTGATTTGAAGCAATAAACAGCTATGTTACTCTTTCTAGTGTCAAAATATGTAACAATCCAATGCATTTGACTAATTATAAGAGTTTGGGTTAAATTTGGAGTGTTTAGACAACACTTAAACCCGTTTTATCCCACAACATGCTAAACCGAGAAAACAGGCTAAAACCGAGAGAAAACATAGATTCGAAGCAGTAAATTGCTTTGTTATTCTTTCTAGGGTCAAAATATGTAACAATACAATGCATTTTACTAATTATAAGAGTTTGGGTTGAATTTGGAGTGTTTAGACAACACTTAAACCCGTTTTAATCCAAAACAGGCTAAAACCGAGAAAACAGGCTAAAACCGAGAGAAAACATAGATTTGAAGCAGTAAACAGCTATGTTACTCTTTCTAGGGTCAAAATTTGTAACAATACAATGCACTTTACTAATTATAAGAGTTTTGGTTGTATTTGGAGTGTTTAGACACCACTTTTACCCATTTTTTGCCCAAAATAGGCTAAAACCGAGAAAACATTGATTTAAAGCTGTAAATTGATTTGTTACTGTTTCTAGGGTCAGAGTGTGTGACAACCCAATGCATTTAACTAATTGTAAGAGTTCGAGATGAATTTGGAGTGTTTAGACAACACTTAAACCCGTTTTATCCCAAAATAGGCTTAAACCGAGAAAACAGGCTAAAACCGAGAGAAACATTGATTTGAAGCAATAAACAGCTATGTTAATCTTTCTAGGGTCAAAATATGTAACAATAAAATGCATTGGACTAATTATAAGAGTTCCGGTTAAATTTGGAGTGTTTAGACAACACTTAAACCCGTTTTATCCCAAAACAGGCTAAAACCGAGAAAACAGGCTAAAACCGAGAGAAAACATAGTTTCGAAGCAGTAAACAGCTAGATCACTCTTCCTAGGGTCAAAATTAGTAACAATACAATGCATTTGACTAATTACAAGAGTTTGGGTTGAATTTGGAGTGTTTAGACACCACTTTTACCCTTTTTTCCCAAAAGAGGCTAAAACTGAGAAAACATTGATTCGAAGCAGTAAATTAATTTGTTACTGTTTCTAGGGTCAGAATGTGTGACAGTCCAATGCAATTGACTAATTGTAAGAGTTCGGGATGAATTTGGAGTGTTTAGACAACACTTAAACTCCTTTTATCCCAAAATAGGCTTAACCCGAGAATACAGGCTAAAACAGAGAGAAACATTGATTTAAAGCAGTAAACAGCTATGTTACTCTTTCTAGGGTCAAAATATGTAACAATCCAATGCATTTGACTAATTATAAGAGTTCGGGTTAAATTTGGAGTGTTTAGACAACACTTAAACCCGTTTTATCCCAAAACAGGCTAAAACCGATATAACATGCTAAAACCAAGAGAAAACATAGTTTCAAAGCAGTAAACAGCTAGTTCACTCTTTCTAGGGTCAAAATATGTAACAATACAATGCATTTTACTAATTACAAGAGTTTGGGTTGAATTTGGAGTGTTTAGACACCACTTTTACCCTTTTTTCCCAAAACAGGCTAAAACCGAGAAAACATTGATTCGAAGCAGTAAATTGATTTGTTACTGTTTCTAGGGTCAGAATGTGCGACAACCCAATGCAATTGACTAATTAAAAGAGTTCGGGATGAATTTGGAGTGTTTAGACAACACTTAAACCCCTTTATCCCAAAATAGGTTTACACCAAGAAAACAGGCTAAAACGGAGAGAAACATTGATTTAAAGCAGTAAACAGCTATGTTACTCTTTCTAGGGTCAAAATATGTAACAATCCAATGCATTTGACTAATTATAAGAGTTCGGGTTAAATTTGGAGTGTTTAGACAACACTTAAACCCGTTTTATCCCAAAACAGGCTAAAACCGATATAACATTTTAAAACCAAGAGAAAACATAGTTTCAAAGCAGTAAACAGCTAGTTCACTCTTTCTAGGGTCAAAATATGTAACAATACAATGCATTTGACTAATTATAAGAGTTTGGGTTGAATTTGGAGTGTTTAGACACCACTTTGATCCTTTTTTCCCAAAACAGGCTAAAACCGAGAAAACATTGGTTTGAAGCAGTAAATTGCTTTGTTACTGTTTCTAAGGTCAGAATGTGTGACAACCAAATGCATTTGACTAATTGTAAGAGTTCGGGATGAATTGGGAGTGTTTAGACAACACTTAAACCCGTTTTATCCCAAAATAGGCTTAAACCAAGAAAACAGGCTAAAACCGAGAGAAACATTGATTTGAAGCAATAAACAGCTATGTTACTCTTTCTAGTGTCAAAATATGTAACAATCCAATGCATTTGACTAATTATAAGAGTTTGGGTTAAATTTGGAGTGTTTAGACAACACTTGAACCCGTTTTATCCCAAAACATGCTAAACCGAGAAAACAGGCTAAAACCGAGAGAAAACATAGATTCGAAGCAGTAAATTGCTTTGTTACTCTTTCTAGGGTCAAAATATGTAACAATACAATGCATTTTACTAATTATAAGAGTTTGGGTTGAATTTGGAGTGTTTAGACAACACTTAAACCCGTTTTAATCCAAAACAGGCTAAAACCGAGAAAACAGGCTAAAACCGAGAGAAAACATAGATTGGAAGCAGTAAACAGCTATGTTAATCTTTCTAGGGTCAAAATTTGTAACAATACAATGCACTTTACTAATTATAAGAGTTTTGGTTGTATTTGGAGTGTTTAGACACCACTTTTACCCATTTTTTGCCCAAAATAGGCTAAAACCGATAAAACATTGATTTAAAGCTGTAAATTGATTTGTTACTGTTTCTAGGGTCAGAGTGTGTGACAACCCAATGCATTTAACTAATTGTAAGAGTTCGAGATGAATTTGGAGTGTTTAGACAACACTTAAACCCGTTTTATCCCAAAATAGGCTTAAACCGAGAAAACAGGCTAAAACCGAGAGAAACATTGATTTGAAGCAATAAACAGCTATGTTAATCTTTCTAGGGTCAAAATATGTAACAATAAAATGCATTGGACTAATTATAAGAGTTCGGGTTAAATTTGGAGTGTTTAGACAACACTGAAACCCGTTTTATCCCAAAACAGGCTAAAACCGAGAAAACAGGCTAAAACCGAGAGAAAACATAGTTTCGAAGCAATAAACAGCTAGGTCACTCTTCCTAGGGTCAAAATTAGTAACAATACAATGCATTTGACTAATTACAAGAGTTTGGGTTGAATTTGGAGTGTTTAGACACCACTTTTACCCTTTTTTCCCAAAAGAGGCTAAAACCGAGAAAACATTGATTCGAAGCAGTAAATTAATTTGTTACTGTTTCTAGGGTCAGAATGTGTGACAGTCCAATGCAATTGACTAATTGTAAGAGTTCGGGATGAATTTGTTGGGATTTCAAGAGAGAGAGCTCTTGACAAAGGAGAGACAACTCCCAAGGATTGAATCTTCTTATACCCACAACAAACTAACTCATTCTCAAGGGGGAAGGAGAGGTCATCAACTTGTGATGAACTCCCCACAAACAACCTAAATAGACCCCAAATACTAGATAGTAAATCGGATCTATGAAGGAGCAAACAGCCTAGTTTGAGACTAATCCTTGTTAAAGTATCACAACACTTAAGAGTTTGTGTACTTAGGTAGAAAGGATTTAGAATCAGTAAGCTAGGGAATAACAAGTAAATAAAGAAGAGTTTAGGTGAGATTTGAGAAGAGAATAGGCTGCCTTAAGGGCAGCCCCTAAACCGCTAACCCTAAACACTCTACATTTGTGATATGAACAAGAACACCATGTAGAGAGGAAAATCGGATTTCTCTTCTATTGAATAATGTTGTGTTGTTTTTTATTGTTGTTGTTACATATGAGAGTGTATACAAAGCTTAATATAGAGATACAAATGCCATATGACCGTTGGAGAGAAGAAGAGAGTGATGAAAGTGACATTCTCGATTTGGTGTTGGTGAGAGTGACCTTTCCTTCCTTCACCAACCAAGGGCACATGTGATCTTCCCATAAGCCTCTCTCTCTTGTAGGGCCTCGCTTTCCTCCTCTCAAACTCGGCCTCTCTATCTACTGGACCGAGCGCAGGCCTAAGGGCCGAGACCGTACGGACGGGCCTTCTCTTCATTGTACGGACGGGCCTTCTCTTCATCGTACGGACGGGCCTGTACGGACGGGCCTGTACGGACGGGCCTGTACGGACGGGCCTTCTCTTCAATGTGTTCACGGCCTAACTGGCCGCTCACCGGACATGGGTCCGTTCACGGACACGGTACATGGTACCGGACACGGTACATGGTCGCTCACGGACACGGACATGGCCTTACCGGCCTTTACATGGCCTTTCCGGCCTTTCTTCTCTTCTTCCAAGGCTCGGCCTTACCGGCCTCTCCTCTCTCCTCCTTGGTACATTCTAATACTCCCCCGCACGCTTGATCGGTGGGACACCATGGGGACCAAAGATCAAGGGTGGAGTAGTGTAGTCTACCTCATTAAAAACCTCAACAAAGAAAACCTCTTGGGATAAAACTTTGTTAAAGGGAAAAAGAGTATAGCCTCCACTATCCATGATGTCCCTTGACCTTGGTTTAAAAAGAACCAGCTCTCTTCTCTTCATTATTTGAACCGCTACTTCTCCTTAGCCCACCTTGCCTTTGGCACCTTCCTTATGATCTCCATCCTTGCACCTTTAGAATTTCTTTGAGGCTCTCATAGTCTCCTTTACCCTTTAAACAAGTGATAAAGAAGAAAAGTGTAAGTGTATGCTATGAGGAATATCAAAGACAATTTCTATAAGTGTGACAATTTAAGAAAAATCATATGGAAGTGTAAAGACTAGCAATGGAACTAAAAATAATTAGGAATTTAAAGAGAGTAGGGTTTAGAGCACAGCCTTTTGGTGTTTTTATGAATAGGAGGGAGAGAGTGTTGATCATTGTTGCGGTTTTGACCTCTCTTCTTGAGACCGCTACTGACTGATATATGCCCACTGAATCGGGCATAACTTTTGATCGGCTACTCGGAATGGTATGATTTCACTTCCACTGGCAAGATAACTCTGTGGTCTAGAACTTTGGTGAAGAACGCGGAAGCTGAATCGCAGTGGAAGGGTTTCGTCCGAGTCGATCTTTGAGACGTCTCGGCAGAGATTTGCTTGTTGCCGAGAACAGAGAATGTGAGGGGCGGTGAGTATAATGTCTATCTCCCCCGTACCCTTGACTTGATGATGAGCTGACATCTCATCATTTTCCTTGAAACCTTGTGCTTGACCTTCCTCAAAGTCTGGTGCACATCCGATCAACTACTTGGCGCTAACACACATGCTCTTGGGCTGATTCATCACCTTCCACCAGCTTAACAAAGACTTGGTGGCCCTTGGTTCTAACTCCAGGCATTGTGCTGCGCCTTCTCATGGCTTCTTTGTAGCCTTCAACCTCGCCATTTCTTCTTGAGATAGCAAGTGAGCTCCACACAATCTTCAAGGTTGAAACTGAAACCAAATTCAATGGAACAGATTCTAAACAAGAGATTGTTAGAGATTAGAGTATAGAGTGTAGAGTGTAGAGTGTAAATGGAGAATAGAGAATAAGTAACCAAGAGTATAAGAGAGTATGGGGGGGTAGTATAAGATGAGTGTAGAGTAGAATTGGGCTCAAGAGTTCCAATGGACAGAGTTATACTCTGTTTTCTTGAGTTTGAGACATCTTTGACAGCCAAGAACAACCAACAAGACAATCTCTTTTGGTGTTTTAATGGCTGAAACACATGGATCGTTTGGAAAATTAATTTCTCCAACGGTTTAGACAAATTTCATGGTAGAATCACTTAAACAAAGTGTTCTCCAAGATCTTAAGGCTTTAGATCCACGAAAATAACATATAGGAGATGTTTTTCGTGGTCCCAAGCAAAGAAGAAACAAAAGGCCTTTGGAACACCCTATTGTCCATCGGTTAAAAGAATGCATCCTTGGACCAGCTTTAATCTATTTGACCAAGCATACCATATATGCGAAAAACAAGATCTCTCTCTTCCTCAAGCGTGAATCTGGACACACCATATGACCAGAAACAAAGCTTTCTCAACCTTGAGATGAAGAAGAAGCGATTTAGCATCTAAAGCAAAATTAAACCTTTACAAGGAACTAAGCTTTAGCATCTAAAGCCAAATCCAAAGAGGATCCTGTGGCACATATAAGCACACAAGAACCGTGAATCCTCACCCTGAACAACATAATTTGTTCATCGGTTCATCACTTCCCCATTTAGACAAAACTATTACCAAATCGGTAAAGCATAAGGATGAGGCTTTTAAACTCGATTTCTCTTCACTCACTTGGTCTACAAATTCTAACAAGATAAGAGACCAAGCTTACTCAACATTGAGCTGTAAGAGAATCGTTTTTAACAACAAAAGCAAAGTTAAAGCTTTAAAGAACTAAGCTAAGCGAATTAACACCTAAGCTAAGTTTAAAACTTTAACTAAGCTATCTCCTAAGAGATTTAACTTGAGAACGAGTTTGAATCACCAAGAACAGATCCTGCTCTGATACCATGTTGGGATTTCAAGAGAGAGAGCTCTTGACAAAGGAGAGACAACTCCCAAGGATTGAATCTTCTTATACCCACAACAAACTAACTCATTCTCAAGGGGGAAGGAGAGGTCATCAACTTGTGATGAACTCCCCACAAACAACCTAAATAGACCCCAAATACTAGATAGTAAATCGGATCTATGAAGGAGCAAACAGCCTAGTTTGAGACTAATCCTTGTTAAAGTATCACAACACTTAAGAGTTTGTGTACTTAGGTAGAA
The DNA here is from genome assembly GCF_030686135.1 of Camelina sativa. Lineage (NCBI taxonomy): Eukaryota > Viridiplantae > Streptophyta > Magnoliopsida > Brassicales > Brassicaceae > Camelina > Camelina sativa. The sequence continues at coordinate 21,517,127 of NC_141880.1, read as the reverse complement.
AGGATTTAGAATCAGTAAGCTAGGGAATAACAAGTAAATAAAGAAGAGTTTAGGTGAGATTTGAGAAGAGAATAGGCTGCCTTAAGGGCAGCCCCTAAACCGCTAACCCTAAACACTCTACATTTGTGATATGAACAAGAACACCATGTAGAGAGGAAAATCGGATTTCTCTTCTATTGAATAATGTTGTGTTGTTTTTTTGTTGTTGTTGTTACATATGAGAGTGTATACAAAGCTTAATATAGAGATACAAATGCCATATGACCGTTGGAGAGAAGAAGAGAGTGATGAAAGTGACATTCTCGATTTGGTGTTGGTGAGAGTGACCTTTCCTTCCTTCACCAACCAAGGGCACATGTGATCTTCCCATAAGCCTCTCTCTCTTGTAGGGCCTCGCTTTCCTCCTCTCAAACTCGGCCTCTCTATCTACTGGACCGAGCGCAGGCCTAAGGGCCGAGACCGTACGGACGGGCCTTCTCTTCATTGTACGGACGGGCCTTCTCTTCATCGTACGGACGGGCCTGTACGGACGGGCCTGTACGGACGGGCCTTCTCTTCAATGTGTTCACGGCCTAACTGGCCGCTCACCGGACATGGGTCCGTTCACGGACACGGTACATGGTACCGGACACGGTACATGGTCGCTCACGGACACGGACATGGCCTTACCGGCCTTTACATGGCCTTTCCGGCCTTTCTTCTCTTCTTCCAAGGCTCGGCCTTACCGGCCTCTCCTCTCTCCTCCTTGGTACATTCTAATAGAATTTGGAGTGTGTAGACAACACTTAAACCCCTTTTAATCCAAAATAGGCTTAACCCGAGAATACAGGCTAAAACAGAGAGAAACATTGATTTAAAGCAGTAAACAGCTATGTTACTCTTTCTAGGGTCAAAATATGTAACAATCCAATGCATTTGACTAATTATAAGAGTTCGGGTTAAATTTGGAGTGTTTAGACAACACTTAAACCCGTTTTATCCCAAAACAGGCTAAAACCGATATAACATGCTAAAACCAAGAGAAAACATAGTTTCAAAGCAGTAAACAGCTAGTTCACTCTTTCTAGGGTCAAAATATGTAACAATACAATGCATTTTACTAATTACAAGAGTTTGGGTTGAATTTGGAGTGTTTAGACACCACTTTTACCCTTTTTTCCCAAAACAGGCTAAAACCGAGAAAACATTGATTCGAAGCAGTAAATTGATTTGTTACTGTTTCTAGGGTAAAAATATGTAACAACCCAATGCATTTGACTAATTACAAGAGTTTGGGTTGAATTTGGAGTGTTTAGACACCACTTTTACCCTTTTTCCCCAAAAGAGGCTAAAACCGAGAAAACATTGATTCGAAGCAGTAAATTAATTTGTTACTGTTTCTAGGGTCAGAATGTGTGACAGTCCAATGCAATTGACTAATTGTAAGAGTTCGGGATGAATTGGGAGTGTTTAGACAACACTTAAACCCGTTTTATCCCAAAATAGGCTTAAACCAAGAAAACAGGCTAAAACCGAGAGAAACATTGATTTGAAGCAATAAACAGCTATGTTACTCTTTCTAGTGTCAAAATATGTAACAATCCAATGCATTTGACTAATTATAAGAGTTTGGGTTAAATTTGGAGTGTTTAGACAACACTTGAACCCGTTTTATCCCAAAACATGCTAAACCGAGAAAACAGGCTAAAACCGAGAGAAAACATAGATTCGAAGCAGTAAATTGCTTTGTTACTCTTTCTAGGGTCAAAATATGTAACAATACAATGAATTTTACTAATTATAAGAGTTTGGGTTGAATTTGGAGTGTTTATACAACACTTAAACCCGTTTTAATCCAAAACAGGCTAAAGCCGAGAAAACAGGCTAAAACCGAGAGAAAACATAGTTTCGAAGCAGTAAACAGCTAGGTCACTCTTCCTGGGGTCAAAATTAGTAACAATACAATGCATTTGACTAATTACAAGAGTTTGGGTTGAATTTGGAGTGTTTAGACACCACTTTTACCCTTTTTTCCCAAAAGAGGCTAAAACCGAGAAAACATTGATTCGAAGCAGTAAATTAATTTGTTACTGTTTCTAGGGTCTGAATGTGTGACAGTCCAATGCAATTGACTAATTGTAAGAGTTCGGGATGAATTGGGAGTGTTTAGACAACACTTAAACCCGTTTTATCCCAAAATAGGCTTAAACCAAGAAAACAGGCTAAAACCGAGAGAAACATTGATTTGAAGCAATAAACAGCTATGTTACTCTTTCTAGTGTCAAAATATGTAACAATCCAATGCATTTGACTAATTATAAGAGTTTGGGTTAAATTTGGAGTGTTTAGACAACACTTGAACCCGTTTTATCCCAAAACATGCTAAACCGAGAAAACAGGCTAAAACCGAGAGAAAACATAGATTCGAAGCAGTAAATTGCTTTGTTACTCTTTCTAGGGTCAAAATATGTAACAATACAATGAATTTTACTAATTATAAGAGTTTGGGTTGAATTTGGAGTGTTTATACAACACTTAAACCCGTTTTAATCCAAAACAGGCTAAAGCCGAGAAAACAGGCTAAAACCGAGAGAAAACATAGTTTCGAAGCAGTAAACAGCTAGGTCACTCTTCCTGGGGTCAAAATTAGTAACAATACAATGCATTTGACTAATTACAAGAGTTTGGGTTGAATTTGGAGTGTTTAGACACCACTTTTACCCTTTTTTCCCAAAAGAGGCTAAAACCGAGAAAACATTGATTCGAAGCAGTAAATTAATTTGTTACTGTTTCTAGGGTCTGAATGTGTGACAGTTCAATGCAATTGACTAATTGTAAGAGTTCGGGATGAATTTGGAGTGTTTAGACAACACTTAAACCCCTTTTATCCCAAAATAGGCTTAACCCGAGAATACAGGCTAAAACAGAGAGAAACATTGATTTAAAGCAGTAAACAGCTATGTTACTCTTTCTAGGGTCAAAATATGTAACAATCCAATGCATTTGATGTAAGTTTGAGAGTAGAGTAATCAAGAGATTATGGAAGAGAGTGAAATCGTGTAAAGAGTGAGGAGAGTGAACGATTGAGAGAGAGAGTGTTGGAGAAAGAGAATGAACTCTTTTCTTGCTTGAATTAGAACATACTTACAAACCATATATAGAGCTATACAAAGAGGATATTCTTTCCTAGGGTTCTATGTGCACATTAATGAGAGATAGCGACATCTCCTTATTCCTACATGTGACTAAACCTTTGACTTCCCACTTGCAAGTTGCCTAACGGCTATAATAGAAGGATCTCGATGAAGGGAGATCGTTGGGAGCTCTCCTTAGTGGATTGGGCTTATGAGATACGAGATGGCTTGGTCAGCCCATAGGTTGTCGATCGTACGGACGTCCGTACGGTTGTACGGACGGTGGTGGCCAAGGTGGTGTGCCAAACTCATACTCCCCCTCAAGCTTGACTTAGATGATCAGGCAAGCTTGACAGTAGAGGCACCCACCTCATTAAAAAAACCTTAGTATAGAAAACCTCATGGGAAAAACTATACATAAGGGAAAAAGAGTGTAGGTGCCTTGTGAAAGACTCATGGCCGAGTGAGGTCTATAAGGCCGAGCTTCGAGTGAATATATTCGCACACTTGGGGACTTGCAGCTTTGGTGAGGATGTCAGCGAGTTGTTCCTTGCTCTCGGTGTGACATGGTAGGACAACTCCAAGCTTGATTTGCTCTCGCACCTTATGACAGTCCACCTCAATATGTTTGGTCCTCTCATGAAACACTGAATTGGTTGCTATGTGAATGGCAGCTTCATTGTCACAATGCATGGTGATAGGACTTGTGATTTCCACTCCTAAATCCTTGAGGAGTGCTTTGAGCCACATTAGTTCAGTTGTGAGTTTGCGCATGGCCCTATACTCGGATTCGGCACTTGAAAGCGATACGACCTTTTGTTTCTTGCTCTTCCATGTGATCAGGTTGCCTCCAAGGAATGTGCAATAGCCAGTTGTGGAGCGACGGTCTCCACGGTCTCCAGCATAGTCAGCGTCGCAATATCCTACCAACTCGGTGTTCTTGTTGCGGCCCATCCAAATGCCTTGTCCCGGTGAGCCCTTGATGTATTTAAGGATTCGGTCGACCATGTTCCAATGATGGACAGTTGGATTGTTCATGTGCTGGCTCACCTGGTTCACAGCAAAGCAAATATCAGGCCGTGTTATAGTTAAATAGATTAACTTACCTACTAGGCGCCGGTAGCGACCAACGTCCTTGTATGGTGCCTGCTCAAGCTCCCCCTGTCCTCCGGCCTTGTAGTTCTCTTCAAGAGGTGATGCCACTGCCTTTGAACCTAATTTTCCTGTCTCATTTAACAAGTCAAGAGCATATTTTCTTTGTGATAGAAATAAACCTTCCTTTGATCTACATATTTCTATCCCAAGAAAATATTTCAACTCTCCAAGGTCCTTAATATCAAAGACTGATTTCAAGAAGGTTTTAGTGTTTTGAATACCTACCGAGTCACTCCCAGTGATGATGATATCATCAACATACACTAGGATGACTACTATACCTTTGGTGCTTGGTGAGGTAAATAGTGTGTGATCAGCCTCGGATTTGCGAAAGCCTTTGTCAAGGAGGATTGTGCTCAGCTTGTGGTACCACGCCCTTGGCGACTGCTTTAGTCCATAGATGGCTTTGTTGAGCTTGAGAACCTTCCCCGGACCAATGGTGTCTTCTAGGCCCGGTGGTGGCCGCATATACACTTCATCTTCGAGCTCGCCTTGTAGGAAGGCGTTCTTCACATCCATTTGCCATAGCTCCCAATCAAGATTTGTGGCAAGAGAGAGAACCACTCGAACAGTGTGAAGTTTGGCCACCGGAGCAAACGTATCAAGATAGTCCTCCCCATACGTTTGCGTGAATCCCCGGGCTACAAGGCGTGCCTTATACCGTTCTATCTCCCCATTGCTCTTATATTTGATTGTGAAGATATACCGAGATGTGACAGCCTTCTTGCCCTTGGGTAAGTCAGCCTCGTCCCATGTGTGATTTTGCACCATGGCCGTATTCTCGGCGTCCACCGCATCTCTCCATACCTTGTGCTGCTTAGCCTCATCATAGGTCTTGGGGATCCAATGCTCATCAATATGGCCAAGAAACACTTGATGCTCTATCGGAAAATGAGCTAAGGTGCACACGGCCTGAATCGGATGAGCAACGGCCATGTTGTTGTAGTACACACGGGTGTTCCTCCAATGACTAGGAGGATACTTGATACGTTGGCTGCGCCTAAGAGGAACTACAGCCCCAGCTTCGGAGTTGGCCCGTCCCGGAGTTATGATTTCCTCAAGCTGTTCGGCCGACTCCTCGGTTGTTTCGGCCGTGATGTCCGCGGGTGACTCCTCAGGCTGCTCAGTATGGTCATCGGCATGTATATCAGGATCAGGCTCAGTGAATGGCTCAGATTGTTCTGGTGATGTTGGTCTGGCTGACTCGGTAGAGATCCTATCATTTTCAAGACCTAGCCGCTCAAGAATTACTCGGAGGTTGCGCGTCCGATCAGATGGAGAGTCGGAGAGATTACGGAGCTCATCCCAATTCTTCTCGTCATAAAAGCCGTGTGTCTCCATGAACTTGACATCACGAGATACTAGAATTCTCCTTGTTGTAGGTTCATAGCACTTATACCCCTTTTGTGTAGTAGAATAGCCAAGAAACATAGCCTTTGTACTCTTTGCATCAAGCTTGTCTCTTAGCTCACCTGGTCGCAAAACATAGCACACACAACCAAACACTCGTAAGTGATCAAATGTAGGTTTGTCATTAGTTAATACCTCAAATGGAGACACATCCTTTAGAATTTTTGTTGGTGTGCGGTTAATAAGATAACAAGCGGCTAGCACAGCATCTCCCCAAAACCTCTTTGGAACCCTTGTGTGAAACATCATAGACCTTGCTACCTCCATCAGATGCCTATTCTTCCTCTCAGCCACTCCATTTTGTTGTGGGGTGTAAGGACAACTAGTTTGGTGAAGAATTCCATGTTTGGCTAGATATTGCTTAAAGGCATGGCTTGTGTACTCTCCACCATTATCTGATCTCAAAATTTTAATCTTGGCATGAAAGTGGTTAGTGACATAATTTTGAAAATTAGTAAAGGCCTCAAGAACTCTATCCTTAGAGGGAAGCAAAGTTATCCAAGTATATTTTGATTTTTCATCAATAAAAGTCACAAAATATTTTTGATTATCTCTAGATAAGCAAGGAGATGTCCAAACATCAGAATGAATTAAATCAAAACATTTTTCATAAATAGTAATAGATTTAGGAAAAACAGCCTTGCAATGTTTACCAAGAATACAAGCCTCACACTCATCATTTTGAAAAGAAACATTAGGAAATATTAAAGATAAAGCTCTTGTGTGAGGGTGTCCTAGCCTAGCATGTAAAATAGAATCACTAGGTTTCATAATAACTGAATTAAAACAAGATACATTAGAAGATAAGTTCAAGTCCTCAAGCACATAGAGGTCATCCTTGGATCCTCCTTGACCAAGAACCTTACTTGTCTCAATATCCTGAAAATGAACATTGTTAGGACCAAATATAGCATAACAATTTAAATCAGTAGTGGCTCTCTTAACTGATAGCAAGTTAGAAGTAAAGTTTGGCATATAAAATGCCTTAGTCTCCTTATCAAATAGTTTCAAGTTCCCAATGCCTTTAACTGGTACTTTCTCACCATTTGCTATTATCACATTACCATTAGCAGGTTTAATATCACTAATTAGCCTAGAATCACTAATCATGTGATGGGATGCACCAGAATCAACTATGAGGGGTTTAATTTTGTTTGAGGCAAGAAACGCCTTACCGGTGGCCTCTTTGATGGCTTGGATGAGCGCATCAAGGTCGGACCGCCTTACCAGCTCGGACGATGCTGCAGCAAGAGCAGTTCCACTGGTCACTTGTTGAGGTTGCTCAGAGATTGATGACCCCCCCATGGCTACTGCTTGATGAGCTCTCGGTGGTCCTCCGCGGTTTGGTCGTCCACCTCGGATGGTACCCGGCGGTGGTGCTAGATGAGGGTGTAGAATCCAGCAGCGGCTCTTGAAGTGACCAAGCTTCTTACAATGCTCACAAAATGGCGGGTTGTTCTTGTCCTCCGGCTTGTAGTAGCCCTTGTTTGCTGATGCCGTCTCAGCTTTGTTAGCGGTCACAAGTTCTCCCTTGCCGCCAAACAATCCCATGGAGCCATGCTCCTTTTGAATTTGGTTACAGACATCATCAAGGCTAGGGAGCTTGTCCGACCGTAGAATATGCTTGATAAGGTCATTGTAGGAGGGGTTCAAGGTCAAGAGAAGGCCGAACACCTTATCTTGTTCACGCCTCTCATTCAGAATGGCCGGATCTATAGTCGCCGGCCGGAGCATCTCTAGTTCAGCCCAAAGGGACCTAAACTTCCCAAAGTGCTTGGTGAACTCCATGTCTTCTTGGTTGAGGTTGTTGATGGCCCTCTTAATCTCAAAAATTCGGTTTACATTTGTAACATTCCCAAAAACATTCTTGAGAGTGTCCCACAAGTCTTTTGCTGTCTCGCAATAAGAGTAAGCTTCAAGTATAGGTGCATCTAGGGAGTTTTGAATGATAGCTAGGACTCCCTGATCTTCTTGAAACCACTTGTTCTTCTCATCGACAAGATCCTTGCCGTCTTTGGTGGTCTCGCCACTAGGAGCTTCGCTCGTCTCAACATGGGACCAAAGTCCTCGGCCGCATAGGGCTGTCTTTGTGGTTCTAGCCCACAGTAAGTAATTCTCTCCCTTGAGAGTAACTGGAACAATGAGAGTTTTGGTAGTTTCCATGGAAAAAGATGAAGAGACCGTTGGTTAAAGCTATTGTCCAACGGTTAAAGAAAGAAGATTCAAGAACAAGAAATTTCAAGAACAAGAAAGAGAATGCGGAAGGGAGTGATGGAGATTTGAGGCAAGAACAGAATCAAATCTGCTCTGATACCATGTAAGTTTGAGAGTAGAGTAATCAAGAGATTATGGAAGAGAGTGAAATCGTGTAAAGAGTGAGGAGAGTGAACGATTGAGAGAGAGAGTGTTGGAGAAAGAGAATGAACTCTTTTCTTGCTTGAATTAGAACATACTTACAAACCATATATAGAGCTATACAAAGAGGATATTCTTTCCTAGGGTTCTATGTGCACATTAATGAGAGATAGCGACATCTCCTTATTCCTACATGTGACTAAACCTTTGACTTCCCACTTGCAAGTTGCCTAACGGCTATAATAGAAGGATCTCGATGAAGGGAGATCGTTGGGAGCTCTCCTTAGTGGATTGGGCTTATGAGATACGAGATGGCTTGGTCAGCCCATAGGTTGTCGATCGTACGGACGTCCGTACGGTTGTACGGACGGTGGTGGCCAAGGTGGTGTGCCAAACTCATATTTGACTAATTATAAGAGTTCGGGTTAAATTTGGAGTGTTTAGACAACAATTAAACCCGTTTTATCCCAAAACAGGCTAAAACCGATATAACATGCTAAAACCAAGAGAAAACATAGTTTCAAAGCAGTAAACAGCTAGTTCACTCTTTCTAGGGTCAAAATATGTAACAATACAATGCATTTTACTAATTAGAAGAGTTTTGGTTGTTCACACTTTTTTACCCTTTTTTCCCAAAACAGGCTAAAACCGAGAAAACATTGATTCGAAGCAGTAAATTGATTTGTTACTGTTTCTAGGGTCAGAATGTGCGACAACCCAATGCAATTGACTAATTATAATAGTTCGGGATGAATTTGGAGTGTTTAGACAACACTTAAACCCCTTTATCCCAAAATAGGTTTACACCGAGAAAACAGGCCAAAACGGAGAGAAACATTGATTTAAAGCAGTAAACAGCTATGTTACTCTTTCTAGGGTAAAAATATGTAACAACCCAATGCATTTGACTAATTATAAGAGTTTGGGTTGAATTTGGAGTGTTTAGACACCACTTTGATCCTTTTTTCCCAAAACAGGCTAAAACCGAGAAAACATTGGTTTGAAGCAGTAAATTGCTTTGTTACTGTTTCTAAGGTCAGAATGTGTGACAACCAAATGCATTTGACTAATTGTAAGAGTTCGGGATGAATTGGGAGTGTTTAGACAACACTTAAACCCGTTTTATCCCAAAATAGGCTTAAACCAAGAAAACAGGCTAAAACCGAGAGAAACATTGATTTGAAGCAATAAACAGCTATGTTACTCTTTCTAGTGTCAAAATATGTAACAATCCAATGCATTTGACTAATTATAAGAGTTTTGGTTAAATTTGGAGTGTTTAGACAACACTTGAACCCGTTTTATCCCAAAACATGCTAAACCGAGAAAACAGGCTAAAACCGAGAGAAAACATAGATTTGAAGCAGTAAATTGCTTTGTTACTCTTTCTAGGGTCAAAATATGTAACAATACAATGCATTTTACTAATTATAAGAGTTTGGGTTGAATTTGGAGTGTTTAGACAACACTTAAACCCGTTTTAATCCAAAACAGGCTAAAACCGAGAAAACAGGCTAAAACCGAGAGAAAACATAGATTTGAAGCAGTAAACAGCTATGTTACTCTTTCTAGGGTCAAAATTTGTAACAATACAATGCACTTTACTAATTATAAGAGTTTTGGTTGTATTTGGAGTGTTTAGACACCACTTTTACCCATTTTTTGCCCAAAATAGGCTAAAACCGATAAAACATTGATTTAAAGCTGTAAATTGATTTGTTACTGTTTCTAGGGTCAGAGTGTGTGACAACCCAATGCATTTAACTAATTGTAAGAGTTCGAGATGAATTTGGAGTGTTTAGACAACACTTAAACCCGTTTTATCCCAAAATAGGCTTAAACCGAGAAAACAGGCTAAAACCGAGAGAAACATTGATTTGAAGCAATAAACAGCTATGTTAATCTTTCTAGGGTCAAAATATGTAACAATAAAATGCATTGGACTAATTATAAGAGTTCGGGTTAAATTTGGAGTGTTTAGACAACACTTAAACCCGTTTTATCCCAAAACAGGCTAAAACCGAGAAAACAGGCTAAAACCGAGAGAAAACATAGTTTCGAAGCAATAAACAGCTAGGTCACTCTTCCTAGGGTCAAAATTAGTAACAATACAATGCATTTGACTAATTACAAGAGTTTGGGTTGAATTTGGAGTGTTTAGACACCACTTTTACCCTTTTTCCCCAAAAGAGGCTAAAACCGAGAAAACATTGATTCGAAGCAGTAAATTAATTTGTTACTGTTTCTAGGGTCAGAATGTGTGACAGTCCAATGCAATTGACTAATTGTAAGAGTTCGGGATGAATTGGGAGTGTTTAGACAACACTTAAACCCGTTTTATCCGAAAACAGGCTAAAACCGAGAAAACAGGCTAAAACCAAGAGAAAACATAGTTTCGAAGCAGTAAACAGCTAGGTCACTCTTCCTAGGGTCAAAATTAGTAACAATACAATGCATTTGACTAATTACAAGAGTTTGGGTTGAATTTGGAGTGTTTAGACACCACTTTTACCCTTTTTCCCCAAAAGAGGCTAAAACCGAGAAAACATTGATTCGAAGCAGTAAATTAATTTGTTACTGTTTCTAGGGTCAGAATGTGTGACAGTCCAATGCAATTGACTAATTGTAAGAGTTCGGGATGAATTGGGAGTGTTTAGACAACACTTAAACCCGTTTTATCCCAAAATAGGCTTAAACCAAGAAAACAGGCTAAAACCGAGAGAAACATTGATTTGAAGCAATAAACAGCTATGTTACTCTTTCTAGTGTCAAAGTATGTAACAATCCAATGCATTTGACTAATTATAAGAGTTTGGGTTAAATTTGGAGTGTTTAGACAACACTTGAACCCGTTTTATCCCAAAACATGCTAAACCGAGAAAACAGGCTAAAACCGAGAGAAAACATAGATTCGAAGCAGTAAATTGCTTTGTTACTCTTTCTAGGGTCAAAATATGTAACAATACAATGCATTTTACTAATTATAAGAGTTTGGGTTGAATTTGGAGTGTTTAGACAACACTTAAACCCGTTTTAATCCAAAACAGGCTAAAACCGAGAAAATAGGCTAAAACCGAGAGAAAACATAGATTTGAAGCAGTAAACAGCTATGTTACTCTTTCTAGGGTCAAAAGTTGTAACAATACAATGCACTTTACTAATTATAAGAGTTTTGGTTGTATTTGGAGTGTTTAGACACCACTTTTACCCATTTTTTGCCCAAAATAGGCTAAAACCGAGAAAACATTGATTCGAAGCAGTAAATTGCTTTGTTACTATTTCTAAGGCCAGAATGTGTGACAACCAAATGCATTTGACTAATTGTAAGAGTTTGGGATGAATTTGGAGTGTTTAGACAACACCTAAACCCGTTTTATCCCAAAATAGGCTTAAACCGAGAAAACAGGCTAAAACCGAGAGAAACATTGATTTGAAGCAATAAACAGCTATGTTAATCTTTCTAGGGTCAAAATATGTAACAATAAAATGCATTGGACTAATTATAAGAGTTCGGGTTAAATTTGGAGTGTTTAGACAACACTTAAACCCGTTTTATCCCAAAACAGGCTAAAACCGAGAAAACAGGCTAAAACCGAGAGAAAACATAGTTTCGAAGCAGTAAACAGCTAGGTCACTCTTCCTAGGGTCAAAATTAGTAACAATACAATGCATTTGACTAATTACAAGAGTTTGGGTTGAATTTGGAGTGTTTAGACACCACTTTTACCCTTTTTCCCCAAAAGAGGCTAAAACCGAGAAAACATTGATTCGAAGCAGTAAATTAATTTGTTACTGTTTCTAGGGTCAGAATGTGTGACAGTCCAATGCAATTGACTAATTGTAAGAGTTCGGGATGAATTTGGAGTGTTTAGACAACACTTAAACCCCTTTTATCCCAAAATATGCTTAACCCGAGAATACAGGCTAAAACAGAGAGAAACATTGATTTAAAGCAGTAAACAGCTATGTTACTCTTTCTAGGGTCAAAATATGTAACAATCCAATGCATTTGACTAATTATAAGAGTTCGGGTTAAATTTGGAGTGTTTAGACAACACTTAAACCCGTTTTATCCTAAAACAGGCTAAAACCGATATAACATGCTAAAACCAAGAGAAAACATAGTTTCAAAGCAGTAAACAGCTAGTTCACTCTTTCTAGGGTCAAAATATGTAACAATACAATGGACTTTACTAATTATAAGATTTTTGGTTGTATTTGGAGTGTTTAGACACCACTTTTACCCATTTTTTGCCCAAAATAGGCTAAAACCGAGAAAACATTGATTCGAAGCAGTAAATTGCTTTGTTACTGTTTCTAAGGTCAGAATGTGTGACAACCAAATGCATTTGACTAATTGTAAGAGTTTGGGATGAATTTGGAGTGTTTAGACAACACCTAAACCCGTTTTATCCCAAAATAGGCTTAAACCGAGAAAACAGGCTAAAACCGAGAGAAACATTGATTTGAAGCAATAAACAGCTATGTTAATCTTTCTAGGGTCAAAATATGTAACAATAAAATGCATTGGACTAATTATAAGAGTTCGGGTTAAATTTGGAGTGTTTAGACAACACTTAAACCCGTTTTATCCCAAAACAGGCTAAAACCGAGAAAACAGGCTAAAACCGAGAGAAAACATAGTTTCGAAGCAGTAAACAGCTAGGTCACTCTTCCTAGGGTCAAAATTAGTAACAATACAATGCATTTGACTAATTACAAGAGTTTGGGTTGAATTTGGAGTGTTTAGACACCACTTTTACCCTTTTTCCCCAAAAGAGGCTAAAACCGAGAAAACATTGATTCGAAGCAGTAAATTAATTTGTTACTGTTTCTAGGGTCAGAATGTGTGACAGTCCAATGCAATTGACTAATTGTAAGAGTTCGGGATGAATTTGGAGTGTTTAGACAACACTTAAACCCCTTTTATCCCAAAATAGGCTTAACCCGAGAATACAGGCTAAAACAGAGAGAAACATTGATTTAAAGCAGTAAACAGCTATGTTACTCTTTCTAGGGTCAAAATATGTAACAATCCAATGCATTTGACTAATTATAAGAGTTCGGGTTAAATTTGGAGTGTTTAGACAACACTTAAACCCGTTTTATCCCAAAACAGGCTAAAACCGATATAACATGCTAAAACCAAGAGAAAACATAGTTTCAAAGCAGTAAACAGCTAGTTCACTCTTTCTAGGGTCAAAATATGTAACAATACAATGGACTTTACTAATTATAAGATTTTTGGTTGTATTTGGAGTGTTTAGACACCACTTTTACCCATTTTTTGCCCAAAATAGGCTAAAACCGAGAAAAGATTGATTCGAAGCTGTAAATTGATTTGTTACTGTTTCTAGGGTCAGAGTGTGTGACAACCCAATGCATTTAACTAATTGTAAGAATTCGAGATGAATTTGGAGTGTTTAGACAACACTTAAACCCGTTTTATCCCAAAATAGGCTTAAACCGAGAATACAGGCTAAAACAGAGAGAAACATTGATTTGAAGCAATAAACAGCTATGTTAATCTTTGTAGGGTCAAAATATGTAACAATCCAATGCATTTGACTAATTATAAGAGTTCGGGTTAAATTTGGAGTGTTTAGACAACACTTAAACCCGTTTTATCCCAAAACAGGCTAAAACCGAGAAAACAGGCTAAAACCGAGAGAAAACATAGTTTCGAAGCAGTAAACAGCTAGGTCACTCTTCCTAGGGTCAAAATTAGTAACAATACAATGCATTTTACTAATTACAAGAGTTTGGGTTGAATTTGGAGTGTTTAGACACCACTTTTACCCTTTTTCCCAAAACAGGCTAAAACCGAGAAAACATTGATTCGAAGCAGTAAATTAATTTGTTACTGTTTCTAGGGTCAGAATGTGTGACAGTCCAATGCAATTGACTAATTGTAAGAGTTCGGGATGAATTTGGAGTGTTTAGACAACACTTAAACCCCTTTTATCCCAAAATAGGCTTAACCCGAGAATACAGGCTAAAACAGAGAGAAACATTGATTTCAAGCAGTAAACAGCTATGTTACTCTTTCTAGTGTCAAAATATGTAACAATCCAATGCATTTGACTAATTATAAGAGTTTGGGTTAAATTTGGAGTGTTTAGACAACACTTAAACCCGTTTTATCCCAAAATAGGCTTAAACCAAGAAAACAGGCTAAAACCGAGAGAAACATTGATTTGAAGCAATAAACAGCTATGTTACTCTTTCTAGTGTCAAAATATGTAACAATAAAATGCATTGGACTAATTATAAGAGTTCGGGTTAAATTTGGAGTGTTTAGACAACACTTAAACCCGTTTTATCCCAAAACAGGCTAAAACCGAGAAAACAGGCTAAAACCGAGAGAAAACATAGTTTCGAAGCAGTAAACAGCTAGGTCACTCTTCCTAGGGTCAAAATTAGTAACAATACAATGCATTTGACTAATTACAAGAGTTTGGGTTGAATTTGGAGTGTTTAGACACCACTTTTACCCTTTTTCCCCAAAAGAGGCTAAAACCGAGAAAACATTGATTCGAAGCAGTAAATTAATTTGTTACTGTTTCTAGGGTCAGAATGTGTGACAGTCCAATGCAATTGACTAATTGTAAGAGTTCGGGATGAATTTGGAGTGTTTAGACAACACTTAAACCCCTTTTATCCCAAAATAGGCTTAACCCGAGAATACAGGCTAAAACAGAGAGAAACATTGATTTCAAGCAGTAAACAGCTATGTTACTCTTTCTAGTGTCAAAATATGTAACAATCCAATGCATTTGACTAATTATAAGAGTTTGGGTTATATTTGGAGTGTTTAGACAACACTTAAACCCGTTTTATCCCAAAATAGGCTTAAACCAAGAAAACAGGCTAAAACCGAGAGAAACATTGATTTGAAGCAATAAACAGCTATGTTACTCTTTCTAGTGTCAAAATATGTAACAATAAAATGCATTGGACTAATTATAAGAGTTCGGGTTAAATTTGGAGTGTTTAGACAACACTTAAACCCGTTTTATCCCAAAACAGGCTAAAACCGAGAAAACAGGCTAAAACCGAGAGAAAACATAGTTTTGAAGCAGTAAACAGCTAGGTCACTCTTCCTAGGGTCAAAATTAGTAACAATACAATGCATTTGACTAATTACAAGAGTTTGGGTTGAATTTGGAGTGTTTAGACACCACTTTTACCCTTTTTTCCCAAAACAGGCTAAAACCGAGAAAACATTGATTCGAAGCAGTAAATTAATTTGTTACTGTTTCTAGGGTCAGAATGTGTGACAGTCCAATGCAATTGACTAATTGTAAGAGTTCGGGATGAATTTGGAGTGTTTAGACAACACTTAAACCCCTTTTATCCCAAAATAGGCTTAACCCGAGAATACAGGCTAAAACAGAGAGAAACATTGATTTAAAGCAGTAAACAGCTATGTTACTCTTTCTAGTGTCAAAATATGTAACAATCCAATGCATTTGACTAATTATAAGAGTTTGGGTTAAATTTGGAGTGTTTAGACAACACTTAAACCCGTTTTATCCCAAAACATGCTAAACCGAGAAAACAGGCTAAAACCGAGACAAAACATAGATTCGAAGCAGTAAATTGCTTTGTTACTCTTTCTAGGGTCAAAATATGTAACAATCCAATGCATTTGACTAATTATAAGAGTTTGGGTTGAATTTGGAGTGTTTAGACAACACTTAAACCCGTTTTAATCCAAAACAGGCTAAAACCGAGAGAAAACATAGATTTGAAGCAGTAAACAGCTATGTTACTCTTTCTAGGGTCAAAATTTGTAACAATACAATGCACTTTACTAATTATAAGAGTTTTGGTTGTAGTTGGAGTGTTTAGACACCACTTTTACCCATTTTTTGCCCAAAATAGGCTAAAACCGAGAAAACATTGATTTAAAGCTGTAAATTGATTTGTTACTGTTTCTAGGGTCAGAGTGTGTGACAACCCAATGCATTTAACTAATTGTAAGAGTTCGAGATGAATTTGGAGTGTTTAGACAACACTTAAACCCGTTTTATCCCAAAATAGGCTTAAACCGAGAAAACAGGCTAAAACCGAGAGAAACATTGATTTGAAGCAAGAAACAGCTATGTTAATCTTTCTAGGGTCAAAATATGTAACAATAAAATGCATTGGACTAATTATAAGAGTTCGGGTTAAATTTGGAGTGTTTAGACAACACTTAAACCCGTTTTATCCCAAAACAGGCTAAAACCGAGAAAACAGGCTAACACCGAGAGAAAACATAGTTTCGAAGCAGTAAACAGCTAGGTCACTCTTCCTAGGGTCAAAATTAGTAACAATACAATGCATTTGACTAATTACAAGAGTTTGGGTTGAATTTGGAGTGTTTAGACACCACCTTTACCCTTTTTTCCCAAAAGAGGCTAAAACCGAGAAAACATTGATTCGAAGCAGTAAATTAATTTGTTACTGTTTCTAGGGTCAGAATGTGTGACAGTCCAATGCAATTGACTAATTGTAAGAGTTCGGGATGAATTTGGAGTGTTTAGACAACACTTAAACCCCTTTTATCCCAAAATAGGCTTACACCGAGAATACAGGCTAAAACAGAGAGAAACATTGATTTAAAGCAGTAAACAGCTATGTTACTCTTTCTAGGGTAAAAATATGTAACAACCCAATGCATTTGACTAATTATAAGAGTTTGGGTTGAATTTGGAGTGTTTAGACACCACTTTGATCCTTTTTTCCCAAAACAGGCTAAAACCGAGAAAACATTGGTTTGAAGCAGTAAATTGCTTTGTTACTGTTTCTAAGGTCAGAATGTGTGACAACCAAATGCATTTGACTAATTGTAAGAGTTCGGGATGAATTGGGAGTGTTTAGACAACACTTAAACCCGTTTTATCCCAAAATAGGCTTAAACCAAGAAAACAGGCTAAAACCGAGAGAAACATTGATTTGAAGCAATAAACAGCTATGTTACTCTTTCTAGTGTCAAAATATGTAACAATCCAATGCATTTGACTAATTATAAGAGTTTGGGTTAAATTTGGAGTGTTTAGACAACACTTAAACCCGTTTTATCCCAAAACATGCTAAACCGAGAAAACAGGCTAAAACCGAGAGAAAACATAGATTCGAAGCAGTAAATTGCTTTGTTACTCTTTCTAGGGTCAAAATATGTAACAATACAATGCATTTTACTAATTATAAGAGTTTGGGTTGAATTTGGAGTGTTTAGACAACACTTAAACCCGTTTTAATCCAAAACAGGCTAAAACCGAGAAAACAGGCTAAAACAGAGAGAAAACATAGATTTGAAGCAGTAAACAGCTATGTTACTCTTTCTAGGGTCAAAATTTGTAACAATACAATGCACTTTACTAATTATAAGAGTTTTGGTTGTATTTGGAGTGTTTAGACACCACTTTTACCCATTTTTTGCCCAAAATAGGCTAAAACCGAGAAAACATTGATTCGAAGCTGTAAATTGATTTGTTACTGTTTCTAGGGTCAGAGTATGTGACAACCCAATGCATTTAACTAATTGTAAGAGTTCGAGATGAATTTGGAGTGTTTAGACAACACTTAAACCCGTTTTATCCCAAAATAGGCTTAAACCGAGAATACAGGCTAAAACAGAGAGAAACATTGATTTGAAGCAATAAACAGCTATGTTAATCTTTCTAGGGTCAAAATATGTAACAATCCAATGCATTTGACTAATTGTAAGAGTTCGGGTTAAATTTGGAGTGTTTAGACAACACTTAAACCCGTTTTATCCCAAAACAGGCTAAAACCGAGAAAACAGGCTAAAACCGAGAGAAAACATAGTTTCGAAGCAGTAAACAGCTAGGTCACTCTTCCTAGGGTCAAAATTAGTAACAATACAATGCATTTGACTAATTACAAGAGTTTGGGTTGAATTTGGAGTGTTTAGACACCACTTTTACCCTTTTTTCCCAAAACAGGCTAAAACCGAGAAAACATTGATTCGAAGCAGTAAATTAATTTGTTACTGTTTCTAGGGTCAGAATGTGTGACAGTCCAATGCAATTGACTAATTGTAAGAGTTCGGGATGAATTTGGAGTGTTTAGACAACACTTAAACCCCTTTTATCCCAAAATAGGCTTACACCGAGAATACAGGCTAAAACAGAGAGAAACATTGATTTAAAGCAGTAAACAGCTATGTTACTCTTTCTAGGGTAAAAATATGTAACAACCCAATGCATTTGACTAATTATAAGAGTTAGGGTTGAATTTGGAGTGTTTAGACACCACTTTGATCCTTTTTTCCCAAAACAGGCTAAAACCGAGAAAACATTGGTTTGAAGCAGTAAATTGCTTTGTTACTGTTTCTAAGGTCAGAATGTGTGACAACCAAATGCATTTGACTAATTGTAAGAGTTCGGGATGAATTGGGAGTGTTTAGACAACACTTAAACCCGTTTTATCCCAAAATAGGCTTAAACCAAGAAAACAGGCTAAAACCGAGAGAAACATTGATTTGAAGCAATAAACAGCTATGTTACTCTTTCTAGTGTCAAAATATGTAACAATCCAATGCATTTGACTAATTATAAGAGTTTGGGTTAAATTTGGAGTGTTTAGACAACACTTAAACCCGTTTTATCCCAAAACATGCTAAACCGAGAAAACAGGCTAAAACCGAGAGAAAACATAGATTCGAAGCAGTAAATTGCTTTGTTACTCTTTCTAGGGTCAAAATATGTAACAATACAATGCATTTTACTAATTATAAGAGTTTGGGTTGAATTTGGAGTGTTTAGACAACACTTAAACCCGTTTTAATCCAAAACAGGCTAAAACCGAGAAAACAGGCTAAAACAGAGAGAAAACATAGATTTGAAGCAGTAAACAGCTATGTTACTCTTTCTAGGGTCAAAATTTGTAACAATACAATGCACTTTACTAATTATAAGAGTTTTGGTTGTATTTGGAGTGTTTAGACACCACTTTTACCCATTTTTCGCCCAAAATAGGCTAAAACCGAGAAAACATTGATTCGAAGCTGTAAATTGATTTGTTACTGTTTCTAGGGTCAGAGTATGTGACAACCCAATGCATTTAACTAATTGTAAGAGTTCGAGATGAATTTGGAGTGTTTAGACAACACTTAAACCCGTTTTATCCCAAAATAGGCTTAAACCGAGAATACAGGCTAAAACAGAGAGAAACATTGATTTGAAGCAATAAACAGCTATGTTAATCTTTCTAGGGTCAAAATATGTAACAATCCAATGCATTTGACTAATTGTAAGAGTTCGGGTTAAATTTGGAGTGTTTAGACAACACTTAAACCCGTTTTATCCCAAAACAGGCTAAAACCGAGAAAACAGGCTAAAACCGAGAGAAAACATAGTTTCGAAGCAGTAAACAGCTAGGTCACTCTTCCTAGGGTCAAAATTAGTAACAATACAATGCATTTGACTAATTACAAGAGTTTGGGTTGAATTTGGAGTGTTTAGACACCACTTTTACCCTTTTTTCCCAAAACAGGCTAAAACCGAGAAAACATTGATTCGAAGCAGTAAATTAATTTGTTACTGTTTCTAGGGTCAGAATGTGTGACAGTCCAATGCAATTGACTAATTGTAAGAGTTCGGGATGAATTTGGAGTGTTTAGACAACACTTAAACCCCTTTTATCCCAAAATAGGCTTAACCCGAGAATACAGGCTAAAACAGAGAGAAACATTGATTTAAAGCAGTAAACAGCTATGTTACTCTTTCTAGTGTCAAAATATGTAACAATCCAATGCATTTGACTAATTATAAGAGTTTGGGTTAAATTTGGAGTGTTTAGACAACACTTAAACCCGTTTTATCCCAAAACATGCTAAACCGAGAAAACAGGCTAAAACCGAGACAAAACATAGATTCGAAGCAGTAAATTGCTTTGTTACTCTTTCTAGGGTCAAAATATGTAACAATCCAATGCATTTGACTAATTATAAGAGTTTGGGTTGAATTTGGAGTGTTTAGACAACACTTAAACCCGTTTTAATCCAAAACAGGCTAAAACCGAGAGAAAACATAGATTTGAAGCAGTAAACAGCTATGTTACTCTTTCTAGGGTCAAAATTTGTAACAATACAATGCACTTTACTAATTATAAGAGTTTTGGTTGTAGTTGGAGTGTTTAGACACCACTTTTACCCATTTTTTGCCCAAAATAGGCTAAAACCGAGAAAACATTGATTTAAAGCTGTAAATTGATTTGTTACTGTTTCTAGGGTCAGAGTGTGTGACAACCCAATGCATTTAACTAATTGTAAGAGTTCGAGATGAATTTGGAGTGTTTAGACAACACTTAAACCCGTTTTATCCCAAAATAGGCTTAAACCGAGAAAACAGGCTAAAACCGAGAGAAACATTGATTTGAAGCAATAAACAGCTATGTTAATCTTTCTAGGGTCAAAATATGTAACAATAAAATGCATTGGACTAATTATAAGAGTTCGGGTTAAATTTGGAGTGTTTAGACAACACTTAAACCCGTTTTATCCCAAAACAGGCTAAAACCGAGAAAACAGGCTAACACCGAGAGAAAACATAGTTTCGAAGCAGTAAACAGCTAGGTCACTCTTCCTAGGGTCAAAATTAGTAACAATACAATGCATTTGACTAATTACAAGAGTTTGGGTTGAATTTGGAGTGTTTAGACACCACCTTTACCCTTTTTCCCAAAAGAGGCTAACACCGAGAAAACATTGATTCGAAGCAGTAAATTAATTTGTTACTGTTTCTAGGGTCAGAATGTGTGACAGTCCAATGCAATTGACTAATTGTAAGAGTTCGGGATGAATTTGGAGTGTTTAGACAACACTTAAACCCCTTTTATCCCAAAATAGGCTTACACCGAGAATACAGGCTAAAACAGAGAGAAACATTGATTTAAAGCAGTAAACAGCTATGTTACTCTTTCTAGGGTAAAAATATGTAACAACCCAATGCATTTGACTAATTATAAGAGTTAGGGTTGAATTTGGAGTGTTTAGACACCACTTTGATCCTTTTTTCCCAAAACAGGCTAAAACCGAGAAAACATTGGTTTGAAGCAGTAAATTGCTTTGTTACTGTTTCTGTTGGGATTTCAAGAGAGATGGCTCTTGACAAAGGAGAGACAACTCCCAAGGATTGAATCTCCTTATACCCACAACAAACTAGCTCATTCTCAAGGGGGAAGGAGAGGACATCAACTTGTGATGAACTCCCCACAAACAACCTCAATAGACCCCAAATACTAGATATAAATCGGATCTATGAGGAACAAACAGCCTAGTTTGAGACTTATCCTCTTCTAGTATCACAACACTCAAGTTTGTGTACTTAGGAGAAAGAGGATTAAGAATCAGTAATCTAGGCTATATAAAACAGTAAATAAGGAAGATTTTAGGTGGATTTGAGAAGAGAATAGGCTGCCTTAAGGGCAGCCCCTAAATCGTTTACCCTAATCTCTCTACATTGGTGACATGAACAAGAACACAAGGTAGAGAGAGGAAAAATCGTTTCTCTTCTTTTTATTCAATATTGTTGTTGTGTTGTTACATATGAGAGTGTATACAATGTAATATATGAGTACAAAGTGTTATATGACCGTTAGAGAGAGAAGAAGGGAGATAGGGACATAAAGTGGTCTTCTCTTGAGCAAGACAATGGTGAAAGGGACAGCTCCTTCCTTCACCAACCAAAGGCCACGTGATTCTTCCTTCCCTTCCTTCCTTGTGCGCTTTTCCCTTCTTCTTCTTCCCATTGGCCTCTCTTTTCTTCTCTTCTTCCCATGGGCCTCTCTCTCTTGTAAGGCCTTGTTTTCCTTCTCTCAAACTCGGCCTTTCTCTTGTGAGGCCCCTTGGACCAAGCGCAGGCCGTACGGACGTAACAGGCCGAGACCGTACGGACGGGCCTGTACGGACGGGCCTGTACGGACGGGCCTGTACGGACGGACCTGTACGGACGGGCATCTTCATGGGCCTTCTCTTCCTGGTGTTCACGGCCTACCTGGCCGCTCACCGGACATGGGTCCGTTCACGGACACGGTACATGGTACCGGACACGGTACATGGCCTGACCGGCCTTTACATGGCCTTTCCGGCCTTTCTTCTCTTCTTCCAAGGCTCGGCCTTACCGGCCTCTCCTCTCTCCTCCTTGGTACATTCTAATACTCCCCCGCACGCTTGATCGGCGGGACACCATGGGGACCAAAGATCAAGAGTGGAGTAGTGTAGTCTACCTCATTAAAAAAACCTCAACAAAGAAAACCTCTTGGGATAAAACTTTGTTAGAGGGAAAAAGAGTATAGCCTTCACTATCCATGATGTCCCTTGACCTTGGTTTATAAGGAACTAGCTCTCTTCTCTTCATGACTTGAACCGCTACTTCTCCTTAGCCCACCTTGCCTTTGGCACCTTCCTTATGATCTCCATCCTTGCACCTTTAGAATTTCTTTGAGGCTCTCATAGTCTCCTTTACCCTTTAAACAAGTGATAAAGAAGAAAAGTGTAAGTGTATGCTATGAGGAATATCAAAGTAAATTTCTATAAGTGTGACAATTTAAGAAAAATCATATGGAAGTGTAAAGACTGTAAGTTTAGAAACGAGAGAGTGTAGAGATCGAGTGAGTTTGAGAGTGTTCGCACGAGAGAGTAGAAGAGAGTATGGAAGTGTAAGAGAGAGAGTATAGAAGAAGAATCAAACTTCTTACTTGAAAAAGAACCTAGATACATCCTAATTATAGACAAAGTAAGCAGCATATTCCTATGGGATCCTATACACGCTTTACATGACTGAAAGTGACATCCTTCCTTCTTAACATAACATGTGACTTGTGAGTTGAAATATCTTCCCACTTGCACACAAACTCCAACGGTCGGTAGGAGAAGGATCTAGAGACTTGGTTGTCTCATACAAGCCTTAGAAGACTTCAAGTGGGCTTCTACACGAGATGGTATGGTTGGCCCGATGAGAGAGAACGGTCGTTGACTTGTACGGACGTTGACTTGTACGGACATGGTGATCAAGATCCCAAATTATACTCCCCCTCAAGCTTTAGTCATTGGACCCTATGACATAAGCTTGAACCATTGATCACCTACCTCATTAAAAACCTTAGTATATAAAACCACTTGGGAAAAATTATACTTAAGGGAAAAAGAGCGTAGGATCTCAAGGTTTGGTGAGGTCCATGAGTCCTAGCCGAGGGTGAATGTATTCGCACACTTGTGGGCTGGCCGCCTTTGTGAAAATGTCGGCTAGTTGCTCTTTGCTGTCTGTATGACATGGGAGTGTGACGCCTAGCTGAATCTGCTCTCGCACCTTGTGGCAATCGACCTCTATGTGTTTTGTTCTCTCGTGAAACACGGAATTGGTGGCTATGTGGATGGCTGCTTCGTTATCACAATGCATAGTGATAGGCTTTGATGATTCAACTCCAAGATCCTTCAATAGTGCCTTAAGCCACATGAGCTCGGTTGTTAACTTCCTCATGGCTCTATACTCGGACTCCGCACTAGATAACGAGACAACCTTTTGTTTCTTGCTCTTCCATGTGACTAAGTTTCCTCCCAAGAACGTGCAGTATCCGGTGGTTGAGCGACGATCCCCATGGTCTCCGGCGTAATCAGCGTCACAATATCCTATCAACTCGGTGCTCTTGTTCCTTCCCATCCATATGCCTTGTCCCGGAGCTCCCTTGATGTACTTAAGGATTCGGTTCACCATGTTCCAGTGGTGTCTAGTTGGGTTTTGCATGTGTTGGCTTACCTGGTTCACAGCAAAACAAAGATCAGGCCTAGTGATAGTTAAATATATGAGCTTACCCACCAGACGCCTATATCGCGTGACATCTTCGAATGGAGGCTCCCCCTTTCCGGCTGTCTTGTAGTTTTCTTCAAGAGGTGTGGTCACTGCTTTTGATCCAAGTTTTCCTGCTTCACTTAAGAGGTCAAGAGCATACTTTCTTTGTGATAAAAACAATCCTTCATCAGACCTATACACTTCTATACCAAGAAAATACTTAAGTTCTCCAAGGTCTTTAATATCAAAAACTGACTTAAGAAACTCTTTAGCTTCTTGAATACCTACCTTGTCACTTCCAGATATGATGATATCATCAACATATACTAGAATGACCACTATACCTTTGTCACTTGGTAGTGTGAAGAGAGTATGATCCGATTCTGATTTGCGAAAACCTTTCCCAAGTAAGGTTGTGCTCAACTTGTGGTACCATGCTCTAGGCGATTGTTTAAGGCCATATATTGCCTTGTTGAGCTTCAGCACCTTTCCCGGGCCTATGGTGTCCTCTAGACCAGGCGGTGGCCGCATGTAGACCTCATCTTCAAGTTCTCCTTGCAAGAACGCATTCTTCACATCCATTTGCCATAGATCCCAATCCAAGTTTGTGGCCAAGGAGAGAACAACTCGAACTGTGTGTAATTTGGCCACCGGAGCAAACGTATCTTTGTAATCCTCCCCATACGTTTGCGTAAAACCACGAGCTACAAGTCTGGCCTTGTAGCGTTCAATCTCCCCATTGCTCTTATACTTGATAGTGAAGATATACCGAGACGTCACAGCCTTCTTGCCCTTGGGTAAGTCTGATTCGTCCCATGTGTGATTTTGCACCATGGCCGTGTTCTCGGCATCAACTGCGTCTCGCCACACCTTGTGGTCCTTGGCCTCATCATATGTCTTGGGAACCCAATGCTGGTCAATTTGGCCAAGGAACACTTGATGTTCCATCGGAAAGTGTGCCAGCGTGCATACAGCTTGAATTGGGTGTGCGACGACCATGTTGTTGTAGTACACTCTAGTGTTCTTCCAGTTAGATGGGGGAAACTTGAGACGTTGGCTACGTCGAAGAGGAACTATAGTTCCCGCCTCTGAGTTAGCTCTGCCTAGTGTAATAATTTCTTCAAGCTGCTCAGCCGGTTCCTCGGATGGCACATCATTGTTGTCTCCGGGTAGTTCGGTCGAATCCGTGGGCAACTCAGTTTCGTCGTTGGTATGAGAAGTGGGTGGATCAAGGTCGGGCTCAGGGAATGGCTCAGGTTGTTCTGGTGATGCTTGACTGGCCGGCGCGTTGGTGATCCGATCATTCTCAATACCTAGCCTCTCAAGGATCACCCGGAGGTTGCGTGTCCGATCGGAAGAAGAGGTCGAGAGATTGCGAAGTTCATCCCAGTTCTTCTCATCATAAAATCCTTGTGACTCCACAAACTTGACATCACGAGACACAAGAACTCTTCTTGTCTCCGAGTCATAGCACTTATATCCTTTTTGAGTTGTAGAATAGCCGATAAACATTGCCTTAGTACTCTTAGCATCAAGCTTGTCTCTTAGTTCACCTGGTCGCAACACATAGCAAACACAACCAAATACTCGTAAATGATCAAAGTTAGGCTTTTCATTGTTCAATACCTCAAATGGAGACAAGTCGTTGAGTATTTTTGTTGGTGTGCGGTTGATAAGATAACAAGCTGTGAGCACGGCATCTCCCCAAAAGCGTTTTGGAACTCTTGTATGGAACATCATGGACCTTGCTACCTCCATGAGATGCCTATTCTTCCTTTCAGCCACCCCATTTTGTTGTGGTGTGTATGGACAGCTAGTTTGATGAAGAATTCCATGTTCGGCTAGATATTGCTTAAAGGCATGGCTTGTGTATTCTCCACCATTATCTGATCTCAAAATTTTAATCTTGGCATGATAGTGGTTAGTGACATAATTTTGAAAGCTAGTAAAAGCTTCAAGAACTCTATCCTTAGAAGGAAGCAAAGTTATCCAAGTATATTTTGATTTTTCATCAATAAAAGTCACAAAATACTTTTGATTTTCTCTAGATAAGCAAGGGGATGTCCAAACATCAGAATGAACCAAATCAAAACATTTTTCATAAATAGTAATAGATTTAGGAAAAACAGCCTTGCAATGTTTACCAAGAATACAAGCCTCACACCCATCATTTTGAAAAGAAATATTAGGGAACATTAAAGCTAAAGCTCTAGTGTGAGGATGTCCTAGCCTAGCATGTAAAATAGAATCACTAGGTTTAACAACAACCGAATTAAAACAAGAAGCAGATAAATTCAAGTCCTCAAGCATATAGAGATCACCCTTGGAACCTCCTTGACCAAGGACCTTACTTGTCTCAATATCCTGAAAATGAACCTTGTTAGGACCAAATATTGCATAACAATTCAAATCAGTAGTGGCTCTCTTAACTGATAGCAAGTTGGAAGTAAAATTTGGCATATAGAACGCTTTAGTATCTTTATCAAATAATTTCAAGTTTCCAATGCCTTTAACTGGCACTTTCTCACCATTTGCTATCACAACATTACCACTAGCCGGTTTAATATCACTCATTAACCTAGAATCACTAATCATGTGGTGAGAAGCACCGGAATCAACTATGAGCGGTTTAGTTTGATTCAAGGCAAGATAAGAGTTACCGGAATTTTCTTTGAGTGCCTTAATGAGCGCATCAAGATCAGACTTCCTCACGAGGTCCGACGAGGCAGCCAGGGCAGTTCCATTCATATCCGGAGCTCGAGGGTTCAGTTCAGCAACCAATGGCTCCACACTCGCTCGATGAGCTCTTGGTGCTCCACGGTGGTTCATTGGTCGGTTTACTCGGAGGTGTGGGTGGAGAATCCAACACTCATTCTTGAAATGGCCCGGCTTCTTGCAGTGGTGACACACTGGTTCTTTCTTGTTATCTCCTCGATAGTAGCCCTTGTTTGCGGTCGCTACATCAGCTTGGTTGGCGGTTACAAGCTCCCCCTTGTTACCAAACAACCCCATGGAACCATGCTCCTTTTGAATCTGACTACACACTTCCTCCAGGCTGGGAAGCTTGTCCGACCTCAAGATATGCTTGATAAGATCGTTGTAAGATGGATTCAGCGTAAGGAGGAGGCCGAACACCTTGTCTTGTTCACGCCTCTCATTCAAGATTGTCGGATCAAGAGTCGCTGGCCTAAGCATCTCAAGCTCAGCCCAAAGGGACCTAAACTTCCCAAAGTGTTTGGTGAACTCCATGTCTTCTTGGCTTAGGTTGTTGATGGCTCTCTTGATCTCAAAGACTCGGCTTAAATTGGTAGTGTTACCAAAGACGTTTTGCAAGGTATCCCATAGATCCTTGGCCGTTTCACAATACGAGTAGGCCTCGAGTATTGGAGCATCGAGAGAGTTTTGTATGATGGCGAGAACACTTTGGTCTTCTTGAAACCACTTTTCTTCACCACTTGTGGCCACAACTTTGCCGTCTTCAGTCGGCTCGCCCTTCGGAGCTTCACTTGTTGTCACATGGGTCCAAAGCCCTCGGCCACATAGCGCCGTCTTTGTGGTCCTTGCCCACAACAAATAGTTCTCTCCTTTGAGAGTAACTGGAACAACCAAGGTTTTGGTGCTTTCCATGGAGTTTTGTCCAATGGTCAATAAGTTTACCCAACGGTTAAAGAAAAACTCAAGAGATTGAGTGAACGAGTTGCGGAAGAAAGTAGAGTGAATGAAGAGTTTAACGAGAGGAACCACAAGGCTCTGATACCATGTAAGTTTAGAAACGAGAGAGTGTAGAGATCGAGTGAGTTTGAGAGTGTTCGCACGAGAGAGTAGAAGAGAGTATGGAAGTGTAAGAGAGAGAGTATAGAAGAAGAATCAAACTTCTTACTTGAAAAAGAACCTAGATACATCCTAATTATAGACAAAGTAAGCAGCATATTCCTATGGGATCCTATACACGCTTTACATGACTGAAAGTGACATCCTTCCTTCTTAACATAACATGTGACTTGTGAGTTGAAATATCTTCCCACTTGCACACAAACTCCAACGGTCGGTAGGAGAAGGATCTAGAGACTTGGTTGTCTCATACAAGCCTTAGAAGACTTCAAGTGGGCTTCTACACGAGATGGTATGGTTGGCCCGATGAGAGAGAACGGTCGTTGACTTGTACGGACGTTGACTTGTACGGACATGGTGATCAAGATCCCAAATTATAAAGACTAGCAATGGAACTAAAAATAATTAGGAATTTAAATAGAGTAGGGTTTAGAGCACAGCCTTTTGGTGTTTTGATGAATAGGAAGGAGAGAGGCTGATCATTGATGCGGTTTGGACCTCTCTTCTTGAGACCGCTACAGACTGATATACGCCCACTGAATCGGGCATAACTTTTGATCGGTTGCTCGGATTGGTATGATTTCACTTTCACTGGCAAGATGACTCTCTGGTCTCGAACTTTGGTGAAGAACGCGGAAGCTGAATCGCAGTGGAAGGGTTTCGTCCGAGTCGATCTTTGAGACGTCTCGGCAAGGACTTGCTTGTTGCCGAGAGTTTGGAACAGGGAATGTGAGGGGCGGCGAGTTTAAGTATAACGTCTATCTCCCCCGTACCATTGACTTGATGATGAGCTGACATCTCATCATTTTCCTTGAAACCTTGTGCTTGACCTCCCTTAAAGTCTTGTGCACATCCGATCAGCACCTTGGCACTAATACACATGTCCTTGGGCTGATTCATCACCTTCCACCAGCTCTCTCCACTAGAACTTCCTCCATAGCTTTATCTCTCTCGGTCAGCCTTAAATAGACCACCTCGCTCAAAAGAGTCTTCTGCTCTCCTCGGATGAGTCTAACCGCCGGAGTTTAATACCCAAAGCTTTATCTCTCTCGGTCAGCTTAATAGGTTACCTCGCTCAAAAGAGTCTTCTGCTCTCCTCGGGTAAACCTGACCGCCGGAGTTTATTACTATGGTGGTGAAACGTGTGGTCTAAGAAGCTTGATGGCCATTGGTTCTAACTCCAAGCATTGTGCTGCGCCTTCTCATGGCTTCTTTGTAGCCTTCAACCTCGCCACTTCTTCTTGAGATAGCAAGTGAGCTCCACACAATCTTCAAGTTTGAAACTGAAACCAAAATTTAATGGGACAGATTCTAAACAAGAGATTGTTAGGGGTTAGAGTATAGAGTGTAGAGTAGAGTATAGAGTGTAAATGGAGAATAAGTAACCAAAGAGAGTATAATAGAGTATATATATAAGAGAATGGGGGGTAGTATAAGATGGATGGAGTGTAGAATTGGACTCAAGAGTTCCAATGGACAGAGTTATACTCTGTTTTCTTGAGTTTGAGACAACTTTGACAGCCAAGAACAACCAACAAGACAATCTCTTTTGGTGCTTTAGTGGCTGAAACACATGGACCGATTGGAAAATTAATCTCTCCAACGGTTTAGACAAATTTCATGGTAGAATCACTTAAACAAAGTGTTCTCCAAGATCTTAAGGCTTTAGATCCACGAAAATAACATAAAGAAGATGCTTTTCGTGGTCACAAGCAAACAAGAAACAAAAGAGCCTTTGGAACACCCTATTGTCCATCGGTTAAAACAAAGCATTCTTGGACCAGCTTTAATCTCTTTGACCAAGCAGACCATATATGCGAAAAACAAGGTCTCTCTCTTCCTCAAGCGTGAATCCTAACCATGAACAAAACCGATTTGCTCATTAGTTCATCACTACCTCATTTTGTACCCAACTTTCACCAAATCGGTAAAGCTTAAGAATGAGGCTTTTAAAGCTTAAGGATGGGGCTGTAAAATCGATTTCTCTTTACACACTTGGTCTACAAGTTCTAACAAGACAAGAGACCAAGCTTACTCAACATTGAGCTGTTAGAGAATCGTTTTTAACAACAAAAGCAAAGTTAAAGCTTTAAAGAACAAGGCTAAGCGAATTAACACTTAAGCAAAGTTTAAAACTTTCACTAAGCTATCTCCTAAGAGATTTAAACCTTGAGAACGAGTTTGAATCACCAAGAACAGAACCGGCTCTGATACCATGTTGGGATTTCAAGAGAGATGGCTCTTGACAAAGGAGAGACAACTCCCAAGGATTGAATCTCCTTATACCCACAACAAACTAGCTCATTCTCAAGGGGGAAGGAGAGGACATCAACTTGTGATGAACTCCCCACAAACAACCTCAATAGACCCCAAATACTAGATATAAATCGGATCTATGAGGAACAAACAGCCTAGTTTGAGACTTATCCTCTTCTAGTATCACAACACTCAAGTTTGTGTACTTAGGAGAAAGAGGATTAAGAATCAGTAATCTAGGCTATATAAAACAGTAAATAAGGAAGATTTTAGGTGGATTTGAGAAGAGAATAGGCTGCCTTAAGGGCAGCCCCTAAATCGTTTACCCTAATCTCTCTACATTGGTGACATGAACAAGAACACAAGGTAGAGAGAGGAAAAATCGTTTCTCTTCTTTTTATTCAATATTGTTGTTGTGTTGTTACATATGAGAGTGTATACAATGTAATATATGAGTACAAAGTGTTATATGACCGTTAGAGAGAGAAGAAGGGAGATAGGGACATAAAGTGGTCTTCTCTTGAGCAAGACAATGGTGAAAGGGACAGCTCCTTCCTTCACCAACCAAAGGCCACGTGATTCTTCCTTCCCTTCCTTCCTTGTGCGCTTTTCCCTTCTTCTTCTTCCCATTGGCCTCTCTTTTCTTCTCTTCTTCCCATGGGCCTCTCTCTCTTGTAAGGCCTTGTTTTCCTTCTCTCAAACTCGGCCTTTCTCTTGTGAGGCCCCTTGGACCAAGCGCAGGCCGTACGGACGTAACAGGCCGAGACCGTACGGACGGGCCTGTACGGACGGGCCTGTACGGACGGGCCTGTACGGACGGACCTGTACGGACGGGCATCTTCATGGGCCTTCTCTTCCTGGTGTTCACGGCCTACCTGGCCGCTCACCGGACATGGGTCCGTTCACGGACACGGTACATGGTACCGGACACGGTACATGGCCTGACCGGCCTTTACATGGCCTTTCCGGCCTTTCTTCTCTTCTTCCAAGGCTCGGCCTTACCGGCCTCTCCTCTCTCCTCCTTGGTACATTCTAATAGTTTCTAAGGTCAGAATGTGTGACAACCAAATGCATTTGACTAATTGTAAGAGTTCGGGATGAATTGGGAGTGTTTAGACAACACTTAAACCCGTTTTATCCCAAAATAGGCTTAAACCAAGAAAACAGGCTAAAACCGAGAGAAACATTGATTTGAAGCAATAAACAGCTATGTTACTCTTTCTAGTGTCAAAATATGTAACAATCCAATGCATTTGACTAATTATAAGAGTTTGGGTTAAATTTGGAGTGTTTAGACAACACTTAAACCCGTTTTATCCCAAAACATGCTAAACCGAGAAAACAGGCTAAAACCGAGAGAAAACATAGATTCGAAGCAGTAAATTGCTTTGTTACTCTTTCTAGGGTCAAAATATGTAACAATACAATGCATTTTACTAATTATAAGAGTTTGGGTTGAATTTGGAGTGTTTAGACAACACTTAAACCCGTTTTAATCCAAAACAGGCTAAAACTGAGAAAACAGGCTAAAACCGAGAGAAAACATAGATTTGAAGCAGTAAACAGCTATGTTACTCTTTCTAGGGTCAAAATTTGTAACAATACAATGCACTTTACTAATTATAAGAGTTTTGGTTGTATTTGGAGTGTTTAGACACCACTTTTACCCATTTTTTGCCCAAAATAGGCTAAAACCGAGAAAACATTGATTCGAAGCTGTAAATTGATTTGTTACTGTTTCTAGGGTCAGAGTATGTGACAACCCAATGCATTTAACTAATTGTAAGAGTTTGAGATGAATTTGGAGTGTTTAGACAACACTTAAACCCGTTTTATCCCAAAATAGGCTTAAACCGAGAATACAGGCTAAAACAGAGAGAAACATTGATTTGAAGCAATAAACAGCTATGTTAATCTTTCTAGGGTCAAAATATGTAACAATCCAATGCATTTGACTAATTATAAGAGTTCGGGTTAAATTTGGAGTGTTTAGACAACACTTAAACCCGTTTTATCCCAAAACAGGCTAAAACCGAGAAAACAGGCTAAAACCGAGAGAAAACATAGTTTCGAAGCAGTAAACAGCTAGGTCACTCTTCCTAGGGTCAAAATTAGTAACAATACAATGCATTTGACTAATTACAAGAGTTTGGGTTGAATTTGGAGTGTTTAGACACCACTTTTACCCTTTTTTCCCAAAACAGGCTAAAACCGAGAAAACATTGATTCGAAGCAGTAAATTAATTTGTTACTGTTTCTAGGGTCAGAATGTGTGACAGTCCAATGCAATTGACTAATTGTAAGAGTTCGGGATGAATTTGGAGTGTTTAGACAACACTTAAACCCCTTTTATCCCAAAATAGGCTTAACCCGAGAATACAGGCTAAAACAGAGAGAAACATTGATTTAAAGCAGTAAACAGCTATGTTACTCTTTCTAGTGTCAAAATATGTAACAATCCAATGCATTTGACTAATTATAAGAGTTTGGGTTAAATTTGGAGTGTTTAGACAACACTTAAACCCGTTTTATCCCAAAACATGCTAAACCGAGAAAACAGGCTAAAACCGAGACAAAACATAGATTCGAAGCAGTAAATTGCTTTGTTACTCTTTCTAGGGTCAAAATATGTAACAATCCAATGCATTTGACTAATTATAAGAGTTTGGGTTGAATTTGGAGTGTTTAGACAACACTTAAACCCGTTTTAATCCAAAACAGGCTAAAACCGAGAGAAAACATAGATTTGAAGCAGTAAACAGCTATGTTACTCTTTCTAGGGTCAAAATTTGTAACAATACAATGCACTTTACTAATTATAAGAGTTTTGGTTGTAGTTGGAGTGTTTAGACACCACTTTTACCCATTTTTTGCCCAAAATAGGCTAAAACCGAGAAAACATTGATTTAAAGCTGTAAATTGATTTGTTACTGTTTCTAGGGTCAGAGTGTGTGACAACCCAATGCATTTAACTAATTGTAAGAGTTCGAGATGAATTTGGAGTGTTTAGACAACACTTAAACCCGTTTTATCCCAAAATAGGCTTAAACCGAGAAAACAGGCTAAAACCGAGAGAAACATTGATTTGAAGCAATAAACAGCTATGTTAATCTTTCTAGGGTCAAAATATGTAACAATAAAATGCATTGGACTAATTATAAGAGTTCGGGTTAAATTTGGAGTGTTTAGACAACACTTAAACCCGTTTTATCCCAAAACAGGCTAAAACCGAGAAAACAGGCTAACACCGAGAGAAAACATAGTTTCGAAGCAGTAAACAGCTAGGTCACTCTTCCTAGGGTCAAAATTAGTAACAATACAATGCATTTGACTAATTACAAGAGTTTGGGTTGAATTTGGAGTGTTTAGACACCACCTTTACCCTTTTTCCCAAAAGAGGCTAACACCGAGAAAACATTGATTCGAAGCAGTAAATTAATTTGTTACTGTTTCTAGGGTCAGAATGTGTGACAGTCCAATGCAATTGACTAATTGTAAGAGTTCGGGATGAATTTGGAGTGTTTAGACAACACTTAAACCCCTTTTATCCCAAAATAGGCTTACACCGAGAATACAGGCTAAAACAGAGAGAAACATTGATTTAAAGCAGTAAACAGCTATGTTACTCTTTCTAGGGTAAAAATATGTAACAACCCAATGCATTTGACTAATTATAAGAGTTAGGGTTGAATTTGGAGTGTTTAGACACCACTTTGATCCTTTTTTCCCAAAACAGGCTAAAACCGAGAAAACATTGGTTTGAAGCAGTAAATTGCTTTGTTACTGTTTCTAAGGTCAGAATGTGTGACAACCAAATGCATTTGACTAATTGTAAGAGTTCGGGATGAATTGGGAGTGTTTAGACAACACTTAAACCCGTTTTATCCCAAAATAGGCTTAAACCAAGAAAACAGGCTAAAACCGAGAGAAACATTGATTTGAAGCAATAAACAGCTATGTTACTCTTTCTAGTGTCAAAATATGTAACAATCCAATGCATTTGACTAATTATAAGAGTTTGGGTTAAATTTGGAGTGTTTAGACAACACTTAAACCCGTTTTATCCCAAAACATGCTAAACCGAGAAAACAGGCTAAAACCGAGAGAAAACATAGATTCGAAGCAGTAAATTGCTTTGTTACTCTTTCTAGGGTCAAAATATGTAACAATACAATGCATTTTACTAATTATAAGAGTTTGGGTTGAATTTGGAGTGTTTAGACAACACTTAAACCCGTTTTAATCCAAAACAGGCTAAAACCGAGAAAACAGGCTAAAACAGAGAGAAAACATAGATTTGAAGCAGTAAACAGCTATGTTACTCTTTCTAGGGTCAAAATTTGTAACAATACAATGCACTTTACTAATTATAAGAGTTTTGGTTGTATTTGGAGTGTTTAGACACCACTTTTACCCATTTTTCGCCCAAAATAGGCTAAAACCGAGAAAACATTGATTCGAAGCTGTAAATTGATTTGTTACTGTTTCTAGGGTCAGAGTATGTGACAACCCAATGCATTTAACTAATTGTAAGAGTTCGAGATGAATTTGGAGTGTTTAGACAACACTTAAACCCGTTTTATCCCAAAATAGGCTTAAACCGAGAATACAGGCTAAAACAGAGAGAAACATTGATTTGAAGCAATAAACAGCTATGTTAATCTTTCTAGGGTCAAAATATGTAACAATCCAATGCATTTGACTAATTGTAAGAGTTCGGGTTAAATTTGGAGTGTTTAGACAACACTTAAACCCGTTTTATCCCAAAACAGGCTAAAACCGAGAAAACAGGCTAAAACCGAGAGAAAACATAGTTTCGAAGCAGTAAACAGCTAGGTCACTCTTCCTAGGGTCAAAATTAGTAACAATACAATGCATTTGACTAATTACAAGAGTTTGGGTTGAATTTGGAGTGTTTAGACACCACTTTTACCCTTTTTTCCCAAAACAGGCTAAAACCGAGAAAACATTGATTCGAAGCAGTAAATTAATTTGTTACTGTTTCTAGGGTCAGAATGTGTGACAGTCCAATGCAATTGACTAATTGTAAGAGTTCGGGATGAATTTGGAGTGTTTAGACAACACTTAAACCCCTTTTATCCCAAAATAGGCTTAACCCGAGAATACAGGCTAAAACAGAGAGAAACATTGATTTAAAGCAGTAAACAGCTATGTTACTCTTTCTAGTGTCAAAATATGTAACAATCCAATGCATTTGACTAATTATAAGAGTTTGGGTTAAATTTGGAGTGTTTAGACAACACT
Source organism: Camelina sativa (assembly GCF_030686135.1). Lineage (NCBI taxonomy): Eukaryota > Viridiplantae > Streptophyta > Magnoliopsida > Brassicales > Brassicaceae > Camelina > Camelina sativa. The sequence continues at coordinate 21,481,939 of NC_141880.1, read as the reverse complement.
TAAACCCGTTTTATCCCAAAACATGCTAAACCGAGAAAACAGGCTAAAACCGAGACAAAACATAGATTCGAAGCAGTAAATTGCTTTGTTACTCTTTCTAGGGTCAAAATATGTAACAATCCAATGCATTTGACTAATTATAAGAGTTTGGGTTGAATTTGGAGTGTTTAGACAACACTTAAACCCGTTTTAATCCAAAACAGGCTAAAACCGAGAGAAAACATAGATTTGAAGCAGTAAACAGCTATGTTACTCTTTCTAGGGTCAAAATTTGTAACAATACAATGCACTTTACTAATTATAAGAGTTTTGGTTGTATTTGGAGTGTTTAGACACCACTTTTACCCATTTTTTGCCCAAAATAGGCTAAAACCGAGAAAACATTGATTTAAAGCTGTAAATTGATTTGTTACTGTTTCTAGGGTCAGAGTGTGTGACAACCCAATGCATTTAACTAATTGTAAGAGTTCGAGATGAATTTGGAGTGTTTAGACAACACTTAAACCCGTTTTATCCCAAAATAGGCTTAAACCGAGAAAACAGGCTAAAACCGAGAGAAACATTGATTTGAAGCAATAAACAGCTATGTTAATCTTTCTAGGGTCAAAATATGTAACAATAAAATGCATTGGACTAATTATAAGAGTTCGGGTTAAATTTGGAGTGTTTAGACAACACTTAAACCCGTTTTATCCCAAAACAGGCTAAAACCGAGAAAACAGGCTAACACCGAGAGAAAACATAGTTTCGAAGCAGTAAACAGCTAGGTCACTCTTCCTAGGGTCAAAATTAGTAACAATACAATGCATTTGACTAATTACAAGAGTTTGGGTTGAATTTGGAGTGTTTAGACACCACCTTTACCCTTTTTTCCCAAAAGAGGCTAACACCGAGAAAACATTGATTCGAAGCAGTAAATTAATTTGTTACTGTTTCTAGGGTCAGAATGTGTGACAGTCCAATGCAATTGACTAATTGTAAGAGTTCGGGATGAATTTGGAGTGTTTAGACAACACTTAAACCCCTTTTATCCCAAAATAGGCTTAAACCGAGAATACAGGCTAAAACAGAGAGAAACATTGATTTGAAGCAATAAACAGCTATGTTAATCTTTCTAGGGTCAAAATATGTAACAATCCAATGCATTTGACTAATTGTAAGAGTTCGGGTTAAATTTGGAGTGTTTAGACACCACTTTGATCCTTTTTTCCCAAAACAGGCTAAAACCGAGAAAACATTGGTTTGAAGCAGTAAATTGCTTTGTTACTGTTTCTAAGGTCAGAATGTGTGACAACCAAATGCATTTGACTAATTGTAAGAGTTCGGGATGAATTGGGAGTGTTTAGACAACACTTAAACCCGTTTTATCCCAAAATAGGCTTAAACCAAGAAAACAGGCTAAAACCGAGAGAAACATTGATTTGAAGCAATAAACAGCTATGTTACTCTTTCTAGTGTCAAAATATGTAACAATCCAATGCATTTGACTAATTATAAGAGTTTGGGTTAAATTTGGAGTGTTTAGACAACACTTAAACCCGTTTTATCCCAAAACATGCTAAACCGAGAAAACAGGCTAAAACCGAGAGAAAACATAGATTCGAAGCAGTAAATTGCTTTGTTACTCTTTCTAGGGTCAAAATATGTAACAATCCAATGCATTTGACTAATTATAAGAGTTCGGGTTAAATTTGGAGTGTTTAGACAACACTTAAACCCGTTTTATCCCAAAACAGGCTAAAACCGAGAAAACAGGCTAAAACCGAGAGAAAACATAGTTTCGAAGCAGTAAACAGCTAGGTCACTCTTCCTAGGGTCAAAATTAGTAACAATACAATGCATTTTACTAATTACAAGAGTTTGGGTTGAATTTGGAGTGTTTAGACACCACTTTTACCCTTTTTCCCAAAACAGGCTAAAACCGAGAAAACATTGATTCGAAGCAGTAAATTAATTTGTTACTGTTTCTAGGGTCACAATGTGTGACAGTCCAATGCAATTGACTAATTGTAAGAGTTCGGGATGAATTTGGAGTGTTTAGACAACACTTAAACCCCTTTTATCCCAAAATAGGCTTAACCCGAGAATACAGGCTAAAACAGAGAGAAACATTGATTTAAAGCAGTAAACAGCTATGTTACTCTTTCTAGTGTCAAAATATGTAACAATCCAATGCATTTGACTAATTATAAGAGTTTGGGTTAAATTTGGAGTGTTTAGACAACACTTAAACCCGTTTTATCCCAAAACATGCTAAACCGAGAAAACAGGCTAAAACCGAGAGAAAACATAGATTCGAAGCAGTAAATTGCTTTGTTACTCTTTCTAGGGTCAAATATGTAACAATCCAATGCATTTGACTAATTATAAGAGTTTGGGTTGAATTTGGAGTGTTTAGACAACACTTAAACCCGTTTTAATCCAAAACAGGCTAAAACCGAGAGAAAACATAGATTTGAAGCAGTAAACAGCTATGTTACTCTTTCTAGGGTCAAAATTTGTAACAATACAATGCACTTTACTAATTATAAGAGTTTTGGTTGTATTTGGAGTGTTTAGACACCACTTTTACCCATTTTTTGCCCAAAATAGGCTAAAACCGAGAAAACATTGATTTAAAGCTGTAAATTGATTTGTTACTGTTTCTAGGGTCCGAGTGTGTGACAACCCAATGCATTTAACTAATTGTAAGAGTTCGAGATGAATTTGGAGTGTTTAGACAACACTTAAACCCGTTTTATCCCAAAATAGGCTTAAACCGAGAAAACAGGCTAAAACCGAGAGAAACATTGATTTGAAGCAATAAACAGCTATGTTAATCTTTCTAGGGTCAAAATATGTAACAATAAAATGCATTGGACTAATTATAAGAGTTCGGGTTAAATTTGGAGTGTTTAGACAACACTTAAACCCGTTTTGATCCAAAACAGGCTAAAACCAAGAAAACAGGCTAAAACCGAGAGAAAACATAGTTTCGAAGCAGTAAACAGCTAGGTCACTCTTCCTAGGGTCAAAATTAGTAACAATACAATGCATTTGACTAATTACAAGAGTTTGGGTTGAATTTGGTATTATAATATAAGAAGGAAATGAGAGAGAGGCCGGTAAGGCTGATGTGCAAAGTTAGGGTCAAGCTTGAAGATGTGCAAAGTTAGGGTCAAGTTATCAAGACCAGAGCTTGTGCAAAATCCGGGTGTGCAAAGTTCGGGTCAAACTATCAAGCTCAAGATGGCACAATCGACTACAAAACACTAAAGAAGAATGTGCGAAGTTCGGGTCAATATTGAAGATGATTATGTGCAAAACAAGGGTCACACTCCTAAGGTGATAAAGATGTGCAAACCTAGGGCCAATGAGAGAAGTGAAGAAGGTCCCTAGGTTCAAATATGGTTTAGGCGGCAAAAAGGTGTCACATGTGTGTTTAGAAGAAAGCAACTTGCAAGGAGGACCACATGTGAGTCAAAAGAGACGTTAGGAGCTGTCCTTTTCACTCCTTGGGCGCTCAAACTCGTCCCTCTCTCCTCATGTCACTTTCACTTTATTTGTAAAGGGCAAAACCCTAGACTTTCCACTCAATATAATGTAGCAGCCACCCTCATTTGTATGTGACGAAAATATATCAATAAGAAGTGTTCTTTCTCTTATCTCTCTCTCTCTTACCTTGTGTTTAATCAATAAACACAATGTAGACTTGGAAGAGGAATCGATTTAGAGGCTGCCCTTAAGGCAGCCTAATCACTTCTTCAATCACCTTAAACTCTTCTTTATTTACTTCTTATTCTCTAGCTTAATGATTCTAAATCCTCTTTATCTAATGTACACAAACTCTAAGGTTTGTGATACTTTAACAAGGATTAGTCTCAAAAACTAGATCTTTCCCTTCCTCAAGCTTGGATTTGGGCATACCAACAAGACCAAGAACACAAGCTTGCAACAACAAGATGTGAAAGAAAAGATCTTTAAGACAATAACGAAAAATAGCAAACATTAGAAATGAGTTGTTAAGGAACCAAGAGAGCAACTAGGCTCTGATACCATGTTGGGATTTATGAGACAAAGCTCATAAGAGAGAGTAGACAAACACTTGGTGAATGAATCTCCCTTTATCCACACAAAGGGAACTCGTTCTCAAGAGGAAGAGACCATCAACATGTGATGGAATCCACACAAAGAACCAACAATATATCCAAATATACTAGAGAGTAAATCGGATCTATGAAGGAGAAACAATCTAGTTTGAGACTAATCCTTGTTAAAGTATCACAAACCTTAGAGTTTGTGTACATTAGATAAAGAGGATTTAGAATCATTAAGCTAGAGAATAAGAAGTAAATAAAGAAGAGTTTAAGGTGATTGAAGAAGTGATTAGGCTGCCTTAAGGGCAGCCTCTAAATCGATTCCTCTTCCAAGTCTTACCTTGTGTTTAATCAATAAACACAATGTAGACTTGGAAGAGGAATCGATTTAGAGGCTGCCCTTAAGGCAGCCTAATCACTTCTTCAATCACCTTAAACTCTTCTTTATTTACTTCTTATTCTCTAGCTTAATGATTCTAAATCCTCTTTATCTAATGTACACAAACTCTAAGGTTTGTGATACTTTAACAAGGATTAGTCTCAAACTAGATTGTTTCTCCTTCATAGATCCGATTTACTCTCTAGTATATTTGGATATATTGTTGGTTCTTTGTGTGGATTCCATCACATGTTGATGGTCTCTTCCTCTTGAGAACGAGTTCCCTTTGTGTGGATAAAGGGAGATTCATTCACCAAGTGTTTGTCTACTCTCTCTTATGAGCTTTGTCTCATAAATCCCAACATGGTATCAGAGCCTAGTTGCTCTGTTGGTTCCTTAACAACTCATTTCTAATGTTTGCTATTTTTCGTTATTGTCTTAAAGATCTTTTCTTTCACATCTTGTTGTTGCAAGCTTGTGTTCTTGGTCTTGTTGGTATGCCCAAATCCAAGCTTGAGGAAGGGAAAGATCTAGTTTTTGCATCACCATTTAGCTTAGTCAAATAGATTAAAGCTTGTTCTAAAGATGCATCTTTGTAACCAATGGACAAATGGTTGTTCCATAGGTTCATTTATTTTTAATTTGCAGTTGACCACGAAAATCAACTTCAATATGATATTTTGTGAGTCTTGTTCAGTTAAAACCATCGAAAATCACTTGTTCATGTGTTATTTCGTGGGTTAAGTTGCTCAAGACATGTGTTTTATGTCTTTACCGTTGGATAAACTAATTGTCCAAATGGTCAATAAGTTTCAGCCATTAAAGCACCAAATTCTCAATGACTATTGGATGCTCTTGGTTGTTAAAGCTTCCGCAAAACTCAAGAAAACAGAGCAAAACTCTGTCCATTTGAACTCTTGAGAATATACTCTACTCTTGGTTACTCCTGGTTACTCTACTCTTGGTTACTCTACTCTTGGTTACTAAATCTTTTACTCTTGGTTACTTTTAATCTGGTTACTTATGCTCTTTGGTTACTTATACTATATTCTCTAATCTCTCACAATCTCTTGTTTAGAATCTGTCCCATTGTATTTGGTTTCAGTTTCAATCTTGAAGATTGTGTTGAGCTCGCTTGCTATCTCAAGAAGAAGTGGCGAGGTTTAAGGCTACAAGAAAGCCACAAGAAGGCGCAGCACAATGCCTGGAGTTAGAACCAAGGGCCATCAAGTCTTCGTTAAGCTGGTGGAAGGTGATGAATCAGCTCAAAAGCATGTGTGTTGGTGCCAAGTTATTGATCGGATGTGCACAAGACTTTAAGGAAGGTCATGCACAAGGTTTCAAGTGAAATGATGAGGTTTCAGCCCATCATCAAGTAAAGGTTGCGGGGGAGATCAACATTCAAATGACTTCACCGCACCTCACAAAACCTGGTTTCAAATTCTCGGCCACAAGCAAAAGCTTTGCCGAAGCGTCTCAAAGATTGATTCGTACGAAGGTTTTCCACTGAGATTCAGCTTCCGCGTTCTGCATAAGAGTTACAGAAACGTGAGTCCTCTTTCCAGTGGAAGTGAAATCAGCTTCATACGAGCTACCGATCAAAAGTTATTCCCGATTCAGTGGACATATATCATTCTGACGCGATTTAGAAGCACCTACATTGAATACGTCATTCCACCAAAGACACTAAAAGGCTGTGCTCTAAACTCTACTCTATTTAAATTCATTATCTTAGCTCCATTACTAGTCTTTACTCTTTAATATGTTCTCTCAAATTGTCACATTTTCTTTAAAATTTTCTTTGATATTCCTCATAGCATACACTTATACTTTCTTCTTTATCACTTGTTAAAGGGTAAAAGAGACTATGAGAGCCTCAAAGAGATTCGAAAAGTGCAAGATTGGAGATCATAAGAAGTGTGTTAAAGGCAAGACGGGCTAAGGAAGTGTAGCTGTTCAAAGACCTGAAGAGAAGAGAGCTGGTTCTTTACAAACCAAGATCATTGCGACATCAAGGACAGTGAAGGCTATACTCTTTTTCCCTTAACAAAGTTTTATCCCAAGTGGTTTTCTTTGTTAAGGTTTTTTTAATGAGGTAGTTGACACGAGTCCACGCTTGATCTTTGGTCCTCATGGTGTCCCGACGATCAAGCGTGCGGGGGAGTATTATAATATAAGAAGGAAATGAGAGAGAGGCCGGTAAGGCTGATGTGCAAAGTTAGGGTCAAGCTTGAAGATGTGCAAAGTTAGGGTCAAGTTATCAAGACCAGAGCTTGTGCAAAATCCGGGTGTGCAAAGTTCGGGTCAAACTATCAAGCTCAAGATGGCACAATCGACTACAAAACACTAAAGAAGAATGTGCGAAGTTCGGGTCAATATTGAAGATGATTATGTGCAAAACAAGGGTCACACTCCTAAGGTGATAAAGATGTGCAAACCTAGGGCCAATGAGAGAAGTGAAGAAGGTCCCTAGGTTCAAATATGGTTTAGGCGGCAAAAAGGTGTCACATGTGTGTTTAGAAGAAAGCAACTTGCAAGGAGGACCACATGTGAGTCAAAAGAGACGTTAGGAGCTGTCCTTTTCACTCCTTGGGCGCTCAAACTCGTCCCTCTCTCCTCATGTCACTTTCACTTTATTTGTAAAGGGCAAAACCCTAGACTTTCCACTCAATATAATGTAGCAGCCACCCTCATTTGTATGTGACGAAAATATATCAATAAGAAGTGTTCTTTCTCTTATCTCTCTCTCTCTTACCTTGTGTTTAATCAATAAACACAATGTAGACTTGGAAGAGGAATCGATTTAGAGGCTGCCCTTAAGGCAGCCTAATCACTTCTTCAATCACCTTAAACTCTTCTTTATTTACTTCTTATTCTCTAGCTTAATGATTCTAAATCCTCTTTATCTAATGTACACAAACTCTAAGGTTTGTGATACTTTAACAAGGATTAGTCTCAAACTAGATTGTTTCTCCTTCATAGATCCGATTTACTCTCTAGTATATTTGGATATATTGTTGGTTCTTTGTGTGGATTCCATCACATGTTGATGGTCTCTTCCTCTTGAGAACGAGTTCCCTTTGTGTGGATAAAGGGAGATTCATTCACCAAGTGTTTGTCTACTCTCTCTTATGAGCTTTGTCTCATAAATCCCAACATTTGGAGTGTTTAGACACCACTTTTACCCTTTTTTCCCAAAACAGGCTAAAACCAAGAAAACATTGATTCGAAGCAGTAAATTAATTTGTTACTGTTTCTAGGGTCAGAATGTGTGACAGTCCAATGCAATTGACTAATTGTAAGAGTTCGGGTTAAATTTGGAGAGTTTAGACAACACTTAAACCCGTTTTATCCCAAAACAGGCTAAAACCGAGAAAACAGGCTAAAACCGAGAGAAAACATAGTTTCGAAGCAGTAAACAGCTAGGTCACTCTTCCTAGGGTCAAAATTAGTAACAATACAATGCATTTGACTAATTACAAGAGTTTGGGTTGAATTTGGAGTGTTTAGACACCACTTTTACCCTTTTTTCCCAAAAGAGGCTAAAACCGAGAAAACATTGATTCGAAGCAGTAAATTAATTTGTTACTGTTTCTAGGGTCAGAATGTGTGCCAGTCCAACGCAATTGACTAATTGTAAGAGTTCGGGATGAATTTGGAGTGTTTAGACAACACTTAAACCCCTTTTATCCCAAAATAGGCTTAACCCGAGAATACAGGCTAAAACAGAGAGAAACATTGATTTAAAGCAGTAAACAGCTATGTTACTCTTTCTAGGGTCAAAATATGTAACAATCCAATGCATTTGACTAATTATAAGAGTTTGGGTTAAATTTGGAGTGTTTAGACAACACTTAAACCCGTTTTATCCCAAAACATGCTAAACCGAGAAAACAGGCTAAAACCGAGAGAAAACATAGATTCGAAGCAGTAAATTGCTTTGTTACTCTTTCTAGGGTCAAAATATGTAACAATACAATGCATTTTACTAATTATAAGAGTTTGGGTTGAATTTGGAGTGTTTAGACAACACTTAAACCCGTTTTAATCCAAAACAGGCTAAAACCGAGAAAACAGGCTAAAATCGAGAGAAAACATAGATTTGAAGCAGTAAACAGCTATGTTACTCTTTCTAGGGTCAAAATTTGTAACAATACAATGCACTTTACTAATTATAAGAGTTTTGGTTGTATTTGGAGTGTTTAGACACCACTTTTACCCATTTTTTGCCCAAAATAGGCTAAAACCGAGAAAACATTGATTTAAAGCTGTAAATTGATTTGTTACTGTTTCTAGGGTCAGAGTGTGTGACAACGCAATGTATTTAACTAATTGTAGGAGTTCAAGATGAATTTGGAGTGTTTAGACAACACTTAAACCCGTTTTATCCCAAAATAGGCTTAAACCGAGAAAACAGGCTAAAACCGAGAGAAACATTGATTTGAAGCAATAAACAGCTATGTTAATCTTTCTAGGGTCAAAATATGTAACAATAAAATGCATTGGACTAATTATAAGAGTTCGGGTTAAATTTGGAGTGTTTAGACAACACTTAAACCCGTTTTATCCCAAAACAGGCTAAAACCGAAAAAACAGGCTAAAACCGAGAGAAAACATAGTTTCGAAGCAGTAAACAGCTAGGTCACTCTTCCTAGGGTCAAAATTAGTAACAATACAATGCATTTGACTAATTACAAGAGTTTGGGTTGAATTTGGAGTGTTTAGACACCACTTTTACCCTTTTTTCCCAAAAGAGGCTAAAACCGAGAAAACATTGATTCGAAGCAGTAAATTAATTTGTTACTGTTTCTAGGGTCAGAATGTGTGCCAGTCCAATGCAATTGACTAATTGTAAGAGTTCGGGATGAATTTGGAGTGTTTAGACAACACTTAAACCCCTTTTATCCCAAAATAGGCTTAACCCGAGAATACAGGCTAAAACAGAGAGAAACATTGATTTAAAGCAGTAAACAGCTATGTTACTCTTTCTAGGGTCAAAATATGTAACAATCCAATGCATTTGACTAATTATAAGAGTTCGGGTTAAATTTGGAGTGTTTAGACAACACTTAAACCCGTTTTATCCCAAAACAGGCTAAAACCGATATAACATGCTAAAACCAAGAGAAAACATAGTTTCAAAGCAGTAAACAGCTAGTTCACTCTTTCTAGGGTCAAAATATGTAACAATACAATGCATTTAACTAATTACAAGAGTTTGGGTTGAATTTGGAGTGTTTAGACACCACTTTTACCCTTTTTTCCCAAAACAGGCTAAAACCGAGAAAACATTGATTCGAAGCAGTAAATTGATTTGTTACTGTTTCTAGGGTCAGAATGTGCGCCAGTCCAACGCAATTGACTAATTGTAAGAGTTCGGGATGAATTTGGAGTGTTTAGACAACACTTAAACCCCTTTTATCCCAAAATAGGCTTAACCCGAGAATACAGGCTAAACAGAGAGAAACATTGATTTAAAGCAGTAAACAGCTATGTTACTCTTTCTAGGGTCAAAATATGTAACAATCCAATGTATTTGACTAATTATAAGAGTTTGGGTTAAATTTGGAGTGTTTAGACAACACTTAAACCCGTTTTATCCCAAAACATGCTAAACCGAGAAAACAGGCTAAAACCGAGAGAAAACATAGATTCGAAGCAGTAAATTGCTTTGTTACTCTTTCTAGGGTCAAAATATGTAACAATACAATGCATTTTACTAATTATAAGAGTTTGGGTTGAATTTGGAGTGTTTAGACAACACTTAAACCCGTTTTAATCCAAAACAGGCTAAAACCGAGAAAACAGGCTAAAACCGAGAGAAAACATAGATTTGAAGCAGTAAACAGCTATGTTACTCTTTCTAGGGTCAAAATTTGTAACAATACAATGCACTTTACTAATTATAAGAGTTTTGGTTGTATTTGGAGTGTTTAGACACCACTTTTACCCATTTTTTGCCCAAAATAGGCTAAAACCGAGAAAACATTGATTTAAAGCTGTAAATTGATTTGTTACTGTTTCTAGGGTCAGAGTGTGTGACAACGCAATGTATTTAACTAATTGTAGGAGTTCGAGATGAATTTGGAGTGTTTAGACAACACTTAAACCCGTTTTATCCCAAAATAGGCTTAAACCGAGAAAACAGGCTAAAACCGAGAGAAACATTGATTTGAAGCAATAAACAGCTATGTTAATCTTTCTAGGGTCAAAATATGTAACAATAAAATGCATTGGACTAATTATAAGAGTTCGGGTTAAATTTGGAGTGTTTAGACAACACTTAAACCCGTTTTATCCCAAAACAGGCTAAAACCGAAAAAACAGGCTAAAACCGAGAGAAAACATAGTTTCGAAGCAGTAAACAGCTAGGTCACTCTTCCTAGGGTCAAAATTAGTAACAATACAATGCATTTGACTAATTACAAGAGTTTAGGTTGAATTTGGAGTGTTTAGACACCACTTTTACCCTTTTTTCCCAAAAGAGGCTAAAACCGAGAAAACATTGATTCGAAGCAGTAAATTAATTTGTTACTGTTTCTAGGGTCAGAATGTGTGCCAGTCCAATGCAATTGACTAATTGTAAGAGTTCGGGATGAATTTGGAGTGTTTAGACAACACTTAAACCCCTTTTATCCCAAAATAGGCTTAACCCGAGAATACAGGCTAAAACAGAGAGAAACATTGATTTAAAGCAGTAAACAGCTATGTTACTCTTTCTAGGGTCAAAATATGTAACAATCCAATGCATTTGACTAATTATAAGAGTTCGGGTTAAATTTGGAGTGTTTAGACAACACTTAAACCCGTTTTATCCCAAAACAGGCTAAAACCGATATAACATGCTAAAACCAAGAGAAAACATAGTTTCAAAGCAGTAAACAGCTAGTTCACTCTTTCTAGGGTCAAAATATGTAACAATACAATGCATTTAACTAATTACAAGAGTTTGGGTTGAATTTGGAGTGTTTAGACACCACTTTTACCCTTTTTTCCCAAAACAGGCTAAAACCGAGAAAACATTGATTCGAAGCAGTAAATTGATTTGTTACTGTTTCTGTTGGGATTTCAAGAGAGATGGCTCTTGACAAAGGAGAGACAACTCCCAAGGATTGAATCTCCTTATACCCACAACAAACTAGCTCATTCTCAAGGGGGAAGGAGAGGACATCAACTTGTGATGAACTCCCCACAAACAACCTCAATAGACCCCAAATACTAGATATAAATCGGATCTATGAGGAACAAACAGCCTAGTTTGAGACTTATCCTCTTCTAGTATCACAACACTCAAGTTTGTGTACTTAGGAGAAAGAGGATTAAGAATCAGTAATCTAGGCTATATAAAACAGTAAATAAGGAAGATTTTAGGTGGATTTGAGAAGAGAATAGGCTGCCTTAAGGGCAGCCCCTAAATCGTTTACCCTAATCTCTCTACATTGGTGACATGAACAAGAACACAAGGTAGAGAGAGGAAAAATCGTTTCTCTTCTTTTATTCAATATTGTTGTTGTGTTGTTGCATATGAGAGTGTATACAATGTAATATATGAGTACAAAATGTTATATGACCGTTAGAGAGAGAAGAAGGGAGATAGGGACATAAAGTGGTCTTCTCTTGGGCAAGACAATGGTGAAAGGGACAGCTCCTTCCTTCACCAACCAAAGGCCACGTGATTCTTCCTTCCCTTCCTTCCTTGTGCGCTTTTCCCTTCTTCTTCTTCCCATTGGCCTCTCTTTTCTTCTCTTCTTCCCATGGGCCTCTCTCTCTTGTAAGGCCTTGTTTTCCTTCTCTCAAACTCGGCCTTTCTCTTGTGAGGCCCCTTGGACCAAGCGCAGGCCGTACGGACGTAACAGGCCGAGACCGTACGGACGGGCCTGTACGGACGGGCCTGTACGGACGGGCCTGTACGGACGGACCTGTACGGACGGGCCTGTACGGACGGACCTGTACGGACGGGCATCTTCATGGGCCTTCTCTTCCTGGTGTTCACGGCCTACCTGGCCGCTCACCGGACATGGGTCCGTTCACGGACACGGTACATGGTACCGGACACGGTACATGGCCTGACCGGCCTTTACATGGCCTTTCCGGCCTTTCTTCTCTTCTTCCAAGGCTCGGCCTTACCGGCCTCCCCTCTCTCCTCCTTGGTACATTCTAATACTCCCCCGCACGCTTGATCGGCGGGACACCATGGGGACCAAAGATCAAGAGTGGAGTAGTGTAGTCTACCTCATTAAAAACCTCAACAAAGAAAACCTCTTGGGATAAAACTTTGTTAGAGGGAAAAAGAGTATAGCCTTCACTATCCATGATGTCCCTTGACCTTGGTTTATAAGGAACTAGCTCTCTTCTCTTCATGACTTGAACCGCTACTTCTCCTTAGCCCACCTTGCCTTTGGCACCTTCCTTATGATCTCCATCCTTGCACCTTTAGAATTTCTTTGAGGCTCTCATAGTCTCCTTTACCCTTTAAACAAGTGATAAAGAAGAAAAGTGTAAGTGTATGCTATGAGGAATATCAAAGTAAATTTCTATAAGTGTGACAATTTAAGAAAAATCATATGGAAGTGTAAAGACTAGCAATGGAACTAAAAATAATTAGGAATTTAAATAGAGTAGGGTTTAGAGCACAGCCTTTTGGTGTTTTGATGAATAGGAAGGAGAGAGGCTGATCATTGATGCGGTTTGGACCTCTCTTCTTGAGACCGCTACAGACTGATATACGCCCACTGAATCGGGCATAACTTTTGATCGGTTGCTCGGATTGGTATGATTTCACTTTCACTGGCAAGATGACTCTCTGGTCTCGAACTTTGGTGAAGAACGCGGAAGCTGAATCGCAGTGGAAGGGTTTCGTCCGAGTCGATCTTTGAGACGTCTCGGCAAGGACTTGCTTGTTGCCGAGAGTTTGGAACAGGGAATGTGAGGGGCGGCGAGTTTAAGTATAACGTCTATCTCCCCCGTACCATTGACTTGATGATGAGCTGACATCTCATCATTTTCCTTGAAACCTTGTGCTTGACCTCCCTTAAAGTCTTGTGCACATCCGATCAGCACCTTGGCACTAATACACATGTCCTTGGGCTGATTCATCACCTTCCACCAGCTCTCTCCACTAGAACTTCCTCCATAGCTTTATCTCTCTCGGTCAGCCTTAAATAGACCACCTCGCTCAAAAGAGTCTTCTGCTCTCCTCGGATGAGTCTAACCGCCGGAGTTTAATACCCAAAGCTTTATCTCTCTCGGTCAGCTTAATAGGTTACCTCGCTCAAAAGAGTCTTCTGCTCTCCTCGGGTAAACCTGACCGCCGGAGTTTATTACTATGGTGGTGAAACGTGTGGTCTAAGAAGCTTGATGGCCATTGGTTCTAACTCCAAGCATTGTGCTGCGCCTTCTCATGGCTTCTTTGTAGCCTTCAACCTCGCCACTTCTTCTTGAGATAGCAAGTGAGCTCCACACAATCTTCAAGTTTGAAACTGAAACCAAAATTTAATGGGACAGATTCTAAACAAGAGATTGTTAGGGGTTAGAGTATAGAGTGTAGAGTTGGACTCAAGAGTTCCAATGGACAGAGTTATACTCTGTTTTCTTGAGTTTGAGACAACTTTGACAGCCAAGAACAACCAACAAGACAATCTCTTTTGGTGCTTTAGTGGCTGAAACACATGGACCGATTGGAAAATTAATCTCTCCAACGGTTTAGACAAATTTCATGGTAGAATCACTTAAACAAAGTGTTCTCCAAGATCTTAAGGCTTTAGATCCACGAAAATAACATAAAGAAGATGCTTTTCGTGGTCACAAGCAAACAAGAAACAAAAGAGCCTTTGGAACACCCTATTGTCCATCGGTTAAAACAAAGCATTCTTGGACCAGCTTTAATCTCTTTGACCAAGCAGACCATATATGCGAAAAACAAGGTCTCTCTCTTCCTCAAGCGTGAATCCTAACCATGAACAAAACCGATTTGCTCATTAGTTCATCACTACCTCATTTTGTACCCAACTTTCACCAAATCGGTAAAGCTTAAGAATGAGGCTTTTAAAGCTTAAGGATGGGGCTGTAAAATCGATTTCTCTTTACACACTTGGTCTACAAGTTCTAACAAGACAAGAGACCAAGCTTACTCAACATTGAGCTGTTAGAGAATCGTTTTTAACAACAAAAGCAAAGTTAAAGCTTTAAAGAACAAGGCTAAGCGAATTAACACTTAAGCAAAGTTTAAAACTTTCACTAAGCTATCTCCTAAGAGATTTAAACCTTGAGAACGAGTTTGAATCACCAAGAACAGAACCGGCTCTGATACCATGTTGGGATTTCAAGAGAGATGGCTCTTGACAAAGGAGAGACAACTCCCAAGGATTGAATCTCCTTATACCCACAACAAACTAGCTCATTCTCAAGGGGGAAGGAGAGGACATCAACTTGTGATGAACTCCCCACAAACAACCTCAATAGACCCCAAATACTAGATATAAATCGGATCTATGAGGAACAAACAGCCTAGTTTGAGACTTATCCTCTTCTAGTATCACAACACTCAAGTTTGTGTACTTAGGAGAAAGAGGATTAAGAATCAGTAATCTAGGCTATATAAAACAGTAAATAAGGAAGATTTTAGGTGGATTTGAGAAGAGAATAGGCTGCCTTAAGGGCAGCCCCTAAATCGTTTACCCTAATCTCTCTACATTGGTGACATGAACAAGAACACAAGGTAGAGAGAGGAAAAATCGTTTCTCTTCTTTTATTCAATATTGTTGTTGTGTTGTTGCATATGAGAGTGTATACAATGTAATATATGAGTACAAAATGTTATATGACCGTTAGAGAGAGAAGAAGGGAGATAGGGACATAAAGTGGTCTTCTCTTGGGCAAGACAATGGTGAAAGGGACAGCTCCTTCCTTCACCAACCAAAGGCCACGTGATTCTTCCTTCCCTTCCTTCCTTGTGCGCTTTTCCCTTCTTCTTCTTCCCATTGGCCTCTCTTTTCTTCTCTTCTTCCCATGGGCCTCTCTCTCTTGTAAGGCCTTGTTTTCCTTCTCTCAAACTCGGCCTTTCTCTTGTGAGGCCCCTTGGACCAAGCGCAGGCCGTACGGACGTAACAGGCCGAGACCGTACGGACGGGCCTGTACGGACGGGCCTGTACGGACGGGCCTGTACGGACGGACCTGTACGGACGGGCCTGTACGGACGGACCTGTACGGACGGGCATCTTCATGGGCCTTCTCTTCCTGGTGTTCACGGCCTACCTGGCCGCTCACCGGACATGGGTCCGTTCACGGACACGGTACATGGTACCGGACACGGTACATGGCCTGACCGGCCTTTACATGGCCTTTCCGGCCTTTCTTCTCTTCTTCCAAGGCTCGGCCTTACCGGCCTCCCCTCTCTCCTCCTTGGTACATTCTAATAGTTTCTAGGGTCAGAATGTGCGCCAGTCCAACGCAATTGACTAATTGTAAGAGTTCGGGATGAATTTGGAGTTTTTAGACAACACTTAAACCCCTTTTATCCCAAAATAGGCTTAACCCGAGAATACAGGCTAAACAGAGAGAAACATTGATTTAAAGCAGTAAACAGCTATGTTACTCTTTCTAGGGTCAAAATATGTAACAATCCAATGCATTTGACTAATTATAAGAGTTTGGGTTAAATTTGGAGTGTTTAGACAACACTTAAACCCGTTTTATCCCAAAACATGCTAAACCGAGAAAACAGGCTAAAACCGAGAGAAAACATAGATTCGAAGCAGTAAATTGCTTTGTTACTCTTTCTAGGGTCAAAATATGTAACAATACAATGCATTTTACTAATTATAAGAGTTTGGGTTGAATTTGGAGTGTTTAGACAACACTTAAACCCGTTTTAATCCAAAACAGGCTAAAACCGAGAAAACAGGCTAAAACCGAGAGAAAACATAGATTTGAAGCAGTAAACAGCTATGTTACTCTTTCTAGGGTCAAAATTTGTAACAATACAATGCACTTTACTAATTATAAGAGTTTTGGTTGTATTTGGAGTGTTTAGACACCACTTTTACCCATTTTTTGCCCAAAATAGGCTAAAACCGAGAAAACATTGATTTAAAGCTGTAAATTGATTTGTTACTGTTTCTAGGGTCAAAGTGTGTGACAACGCAATGTATTTAACTAATTGTAGGAGTTCGAGATGAATTTGGAGTGTTTAGACAACACTTAAACCCGTTTTATCCCAAAATAGGCTTAAACCGAGAAAACAGGCTAAAACCGAGAGAAACATTGATTTGAAGCAATAAACAGCTATGTTAATCTTTCTAGGGTCAAAATATGTAACAATAAAATGCATTGGACTAATTATAAGAGTTCGGGTTAAATTTGGAGTGTTTAGACAACACTTAAACCCGTTTTATCCCAAAACAGGCTAAAACCGAAAAAACAGGCTAAAACCGAGAGAAAACATAGTTTCGAAGCAGTAAACAGCTAGGTCACTCTTCCTAGGGTCAAAATTAGTAACAATACAATGCATTTGACTAATTACAAGAGTTTGGGTTGAATTTGGAGTGTTTAGACACCACTTTTACCCTTTTTTCCCAAAAGAGGCTAAAACCGAGAAAACATTGATTCGAAGCAGTAAATTAATTTGTTACTGTTTCTAGGGTCAGAATGTGTGCCAGTCCAATGCAATTGACTAATTGTAAGAGTTCGGGATGAATTTGGAGTGTTTAGACAACACTTAAACCCCTTTTATCCCAAAATAGGCTTAACCCGAGAATACAGGCTAAAACAGAGAGAAACATTGATTTAAAGCAGTAAACAGCTATGTTACTCTTTCTAGGGTCAAAATATGTAACAATCCAATGCATTTGACTAATTATAAGAGTTCGGGTTAAATTTGGAGTGTTTAGACAACACTTAAACCCGTTTTATCCCAAAACAGGCTAAAACCGATATAACATGCTAAAACCAAGAGAAAACATAGTTTCAAAGCAGTAAACAGCTAGTTCACTCTTTCTAGGGTCAAAATATGTAACAATACAATGCATTTAACTAATTACAAGAGTTTGGGTTGAATTTGGAGTGTTTAGACACCACTTTTACCCTTTTTTCCCAAAACAGGCTAAAACCGAGAAAACATTGATTCGAAGCAGTAAATTGATTTGTTACTGTTTCTAGGGTCAGAATGTGCGCCAGTCCAACGCAATTGACTAATTGTAAGAGTTCGGGATGAATTTGGAGTGTTTAGACAACACTTAAACCCCTATTTATCCCAAAATAGGCTTAACCCGAGAATACAGGCTAAACAGAGAGAAACATTGATTTAAAGCAGTAAACAGCTATGTTACTCTTTCTAGGGTCAAAATATGTAACAATACAATGCACTTTACTAATTATAAGAGTTTTGGTTCTATTTGGAGTGTTTAGACACCACTTTTACCCATTTTTTGCCCAAAATAGGCTAAAACCGAGAAAACATTGATTTAAAGCTGTAAATGGATTTGTTACTGTTTCTAGGGTCAGAGTGTGTGACAACCCAATGCATTTAACTAATTGTAAGAGTTCGAGATGAATTTGGAGTGTTTAGACAACACTTAAACCCGTTTTATCCCAAAATAGGCTTAAACCGAGAAAACAGGCTAAAACCGAGAGAAACATTGATTTGAAGCAATAAACAGCTATGTTAATCTTTCTAAGGTGAAAATATGTAACAATAAAATGCATTGGACTAATTATAAGAGTTCGGGTTAAATTTGGAGTGTTTAGACAACAATTAAACCCGTTTTATCCCAAAACAGGCTAAAACCGAGAAAACAGGCTAAAACCGAGAGAAAACATATTTCGAAGCAGTAAACAGCTAGGTCACTCTTCCTAGGGTCAAAATTAGTAACAATACAATGCATTTGACTAATTACAAGAGTTTGGGTTGAATTTGGAGTGTTTATACACCACTTTTACCCTTTTTTCCCAAAAGAGGCTAAAACCGAGAAAACATTGATTCGAAGCAGTAAATTAATTTGTTACTGTTTCTAGGGTCAGAATGTGTGACAGTCCAATGCAATTGACTAATTGTAAGAGTTCGGGATGAATTTGGAGTGTTTAGACAACACTTAAACCCCTTTTATCCCAAAATAGGCTTAACCCGAGAATACAGGCTAAAACAGAGAGAAACATTGATTTAAAGCAGTAAACAGCTATGTTACTCTTTCTAGGGTCAAAATATGTAACAATCCAATGCATTTGACTAATTATAAGAGTTCGGGTTAAATTTGGAGTGTTTAGACAACACTTAAACCCGTTTTATCCCAAAACAGGCTAAAACCGATATAACATGCTAAAACCAAGAGAAAACATAGTTTCAAAGCAGTAAACAGCTAGTTCACTCTTTCTAGGGTCAAAATATGTAACAATACAATGCATTTTACTAATTACAAGAGTTTGGGTTGAATTTGGAGTGTTTAGACACCTTTTTTACCCTTTTTTCCCAAAACAGGCTAAAACCAAGAAAACATTGATTCGAAGCAGTAAATTCATTTGTAACTGTTTCTAGGGTCAGAATGTGCGACAACCCAATGCAATTGACTAATTATAAGAGTTCGGGATGAATTTGGAGTGTTTAGACAACACTTAAACCCCTTTATCCCAAAATAGGTTTACACCGAGAAAACAGGCTAAAACGGAGAGAAACATTGATTTAAAGCAGTAAACAGCTATGTTACTCTTTCTAGGGTAAAAATATGTAACAACCCAATGCATTTGACTAATTATAAGAGTTTGGGTTGAATTTGGAGTGTTTAGACACCACTTTGATCCTTTTTTCCCAAAACAGGCTAAAACCGAGAAAACATTGATTCGAAGCAGTAAATTGATTTGTTACTGTTTCTAAGGTCAGAATGTGCGACAACCCAATGCAATTGACTAATTGTAAGAGTTCGGGATGAATTGGGAGTGTTTAGACAACACTTAAACCCGTTTTATCCCAAAATAGGGTTAACCCGAGAATACAGGCTAAAACAGAGAGAAACATTGATTTAAAGCAGTAAACAGCTATGTTACTCTTTCTAGTGTCAAAATATGTAACAATCCAATGCATTTGACTAATTATAAGAGTTTGGGTTAAATTTGGAGTGTTTAGACAATACTTAAACCCGTTTTATCCCAAAACATGCTAAACCGAGAAAACAGGCTAAAACCGAGAGAAAACATAGATTCGAAGCAGTAAATTGCTTTGTTACTCTTTCTAGGGTCAAAATATGTAACAATCCAATGCATTTTATGTAAGTTTAGAAACGAGAGAGTGTAGAGATCGAGTGAGTTTGAGAGTGTTCGCACGAGAGAGTAGAAGAGAGTATGGAAGTGTAAGAGAGAGAGTATAGAAGAAGAATCAAACTTCTTACTTGAAAAAGAACCTAGATACATCCTAATTATAGACAAAGTAAGCAGCATATTCCTATGGGATCCTATACACGCTTTACATGACTGAAAGTGACATCCTTCCTTCTTAACATAACATGTGACTTGTGAGTTGAAATATCTTCCCACTTGCACACAAACTCCAACGGTCGGTAGGAGAAGGATCTAGAGACTTGGTTGTCTCATACAAGCCTTAGAAGACTTCAAGTGGGCTTCTACACGAGATGGTATGGTTGGCCCGATGAGAGAGAACGGTCGTTGACTTGTACGGACGTTGACTTGTACGGACATGGTGATCAAGATCCCAAATTATACTCCCCCTCAAGCTTTAGTCATTGGACCCTATGACATAAGCTTGAACCATTGATCACCTACCTCATTAAAAACCTTAGTATATAAAACCACTTGGGAAAAATTATACTTAAGGGAAAAAGAGCGTAGGATCTCAAGGTTTGGTGAGGTCCATGAGTCCTAGCCGAGGGTGAATGTATTCGCACACTTGTGGGCTGGCCGCCTTTGTGAAAATGTCGGCTAGTTGCTCTTTGCTGTCTGTATGACATGGGAGTGTGACGCCTAGCTGAATCTGCTCTCGCACCTTGTGGCAATCGACCTCTATGTGTTTTGTTCTCTCGTGAAACACGGAATTGGTGGCTATGTGGATGGCTGCTTCGTTATCACAATGCATAGTGATAGGCTTTGATGATTCAACTCCAAGATCCTTCAATAGTGCCTTAAGCCACATGAGCTCGGTTGTTAACTTCCTCATGGCTCTATACTCGGACTCCGCACTAGATAACGAGACAACCTTTTGTTTCTTGCTCTTCCATGTGACTAAGTTTCCTCCCAAGAACGTGCAGTATCCGGTGGTTGAGCGACGATCCCCATGGTCTCCGGCGTAATCAGCGTCACAATATCCTATCAACTCGGTGCTCTTGTTCCTTCCCATCCATATGCCTTGTCCCGGAGCTCCCTTGATGTACTTAAGGATTCGGTTCACCATGTTCCAGTGGTGTCTAGTTGGGTTTTGCATGTGTTGGCTTACCTGGTTCACAGCAAAACAAAGATCAGGCCTAGTGATAGTTAAATATATGAGCTTACCCACCAGACGCCTATATCGCGTGACATCTTCGAATGGAGGCTCCCCCTTTCCGGCTGTCTTGTAGTTTTCTTCAAGAGGTGTGGTCACTGCTTTTGATCCAAGTTTTCCTGCTTCACTTAAGAGGTCAAGAGCATACTTTCTTTGTGATAAAAACAATCCTTCATCAGACCTATACACTTCTATACCAAGAAAATACTTAAGTTCTCCAAGGTCTTTAATATCAAAAACTGACTTAAGAAACTCTTTAGCTTCTTGAATACCTACCTTGTCACTTCCAGATATGATGATATCATCAACATATACTAGAATGACCACTATACCTTTGTCACTTGGTAGTGTGAAGAGAGTATGATCCGATTCTGATTTGCGAAAACCTTTCCCAAGTAAGGTTGTGCTCAACTTGTGGTACCATGCTCTAGGCGATTGTTTAAGGCCATATATTGCCTTGTTGAGCTTCAGCACCTTTCCCGGGCCTATGGTGTCCTCTAGACCAGGCGGTGGCCGCATGTAGACCTCATCTTCAAGTTCTCCTTGCAAGAACGCATTCTTCACATCCATTTGCCATAGATCCCAATCCAAGTTTGTGGCCAAGGAGAGAACAACTCGAACTGTGTGTAATTTGGCCACCGGAGCAAACGTATCTTTGTAATCCTCCCCATACGTTTGCGTAAAACCACGAGCTACAAGTCTGGCCTTGTAGCGTTCAATCTCCCCATTGCTCTTATACTTGATAGTGAAGATATACCGAGACGTCACAGCCTTCTTGCCCTTGGGTAAGTCTGATTCGTCCCATGTGTGATTTTGCACCATGGCCGTGTTCTCGGCATCAACTGCGTCTCGCCACACCTTGTGGTCCTTGGCCTCATCATATGTCTTGGGAACCCAATGCTGGTCAATTTGGCCAAGGAACACTTGATGTTCCATCGGAAAGTGTGCCAGCGTGCATACAGCTTGAATTGGGTGTGCGACGACCATGTTGTTGTAGTACACTCTAGTGTTCTTCCAGTTAGATGGGGGAAACTTGAGACGTTGGCTACGTCGAAGAGGAACTATAGTTCCCGCCTCTGAGTTAGCTCTGCCTAGTGTAATAATTTCTTCAAGCTGCTCAGCCGGTTCCTCGGATGGCACATCATTGTTGTCTCCGGGTAGTTCGGTCGAATCCGTGGGCAACTCAGTTTCGTCGTTGGTATGAGAAGTGGGTGGATCAAGGTCGGGCTCAGGGAATGGCTCAGGTTGTTCTGGTGATGCTTGACTGGCCGGCGCGTTGGTGATCCGATCATTCTCAATACCTAGCCTCTCAAGGATCACCCGGAGGTTGCGTGTCCGATCGGAAGAAGAGGTCGAGAGATTGCGAAGTTCATCCCAGTTCTTCTCATCATAAAATCCTTGTGACTCCACAAACTTGACATCACGAGACACAAGAACTCTTCTTGTCTCCGAGTCATAGCACTTATATCCTTTTTGAGTTGTAGAATAGCCGATAAACATTGCCTTAGTACTCTTAGCATCAAGCTTGTCTCTTAGTTCACCTGGTCGCAACACATAGCAAACACAACCAAATACTCGTAAATGATCAAAGTTAGGCTTTTCATTGTTCAATACCTCAAATGGAGACAAGTCGTTGAGTATTTTTGTTGGTGTGCGGTTGATAAGATAACAAGCTGTGAGCACGGCATCTCCCCAAAAGCGTTTTGGAACTCTTGTATGGAACATCATGGACCTTGCTACCTCCATGAGATGCCTATTCTTCCTTTCAGCCACCCCATTTTGTTGTGGTGTGTATGGACAGCTAGTTTGATGAAGAATTCCATGTTCGGCTAGATATTGCTTAAAGGCATGGCTTGTGTATTCTCCACCATTATCTGATCTCAAAATTTTAATCTTGGCATGATAGTGGTTAGTGACATAATTTTGAAAGCTAGTAAAAGCTTCAAGAACTCTATCCTTAGAAGGAAGCAAAGTTATCCAAGTATATTTTGATTTTTCATCAATAAAAGTCACAAAATACTTTTGATTTTCTCTAGATAAGCAAGGGGATGTCCAAACATCAGAATGAACCAAATCAAAACATTTTTCATAAATAGTAATAGATTTAGGAAAAACAGCCTTGCAATGTTTACCAAGAATACAAGCCTCACACCCATCATTTTGAAAAGAAATATTAGGGAACATTAAAGCTAAAGCTCTAGTGTGAGGATGTCCTAGCCTAGCATGTAAAATAGAATCACTAGGTTTAACAACAACCGAATTAAAACAAGAAGCAGATAAATTCAAGTCCTCAAGCATATAGAGATCACCCTTGGAACCTCCTTGACCAAGGACCTTACTTGTCTCAATATCCTGAAAATGAACCTTGTTAGGACCAAATATTGCATAACAATTCAAATCAGTAGTGGCTCTCTTAACTGATAGCAAGTTGGAAGTAAAATTTGGCATATAGAACGCTTTAGTATCTTTATCAAATAATTTCAAGTTTCCAATGCCTTTAACTGGCACTTTCTCACCATTTGCTATCACAACATTACCACTAGCCGGTTTAATATCACTCATTAACCTAGAATCACTAATCATGTGGTGAGAAGCACCGGAATCAACTATGAGCGGTTTAGTTTGATTCAAGGCAAGATAAGAGTTACCGGAATTTTCTTTGAGTGCCTTAATGAGCGCATCAAGATCAGACTTCCTCACGAGGTCCGACGAGGCAGCCAGGGCAGTTCCATTCATATCCGGAGCTCGAGGGTTCAGTTCAGCAACCAATGGCTCCACACTCGCTCGATGAGCTCTTGGTGCTCCACGGTGGTTCATTGGTCGGTTTACTCGGAGGTGTGGGTGGAGAATCCAACACTCATTCTTGAAATGGCCCGGCTTCTTGCAGTGGTGACACACTGGTTCTTTCTTGTTATCTCCTCGATAGTAGCCCTTGTTTGCGGTCGCTACATCAGCTTGGTTGGCGGTTACAAGCTCCCCCTTGTTACCAAACAACCCCATGGAACCATGCTCCTTTTGAATCTGACTACACACTTCCTCCAGGCTGGGAAGCTTGTCCGACCTCAAGATATGCTTGATAAGATCGTTGTAAGATGGATTCAGCGTAAGGAGGAGGCCGAACACCTTGTCTTGTTCACGCCTCTCATTCAAGATTGTCGGATCAAGAGTCGCTGGCCTAAGCATCTCAAGCTCAGCCCAAAGGGACCTAAACTTCCCAAAGTGTTTGGTGAACTCCATGTCTTCTTGGCTTAGGTTGTTGATGGCTCTCTTGATCTCAAAGACTCGGCTTAAATTGGTAGTGTTACCAAAGACGTTTTGCAAGGTATCCCATAGATCCTTGGCCGTTTCACAATACGAGTAGGCCTCGAGTATTGGAGCATCGAGAGAGTTTTGTATGATGGCGAGAACACTTTGGTCTTCTTGAAACCACTTTTCTTCACCACTTGTGGCCACAACTTTGCCGTCTTCAGTCGGCTCGCCCTTCGGAGCTTCACTTGTTGTCACATGGGTCCAAAGCCCTCGGCCACATAGCGCCGTCTTTGTGGTCCTTGCCCACAACAAATAGTTCTCTCCTTTGAGAGTAACTGGAACAACCAAGGTTTTGGTGCTTTCCATGGAGTTTTGTCCAATGGTCAATAAGTTTACCCAACGGTTAAAGAAAAACTCAAGAGATTGAGTGAACGAGTTGCGGAAGAAAGTAGAGTGAATGAAGAGTTTAACGAGAGGAACCACAAGGCTCTGATACCATGTAAGTTTAGAAACGAGAGAGTGTAGAGATCGAGTGAGTTTGAGAGTGTTCGCACGAGAGAGTAGAAGAGAGTATGGAAGTGTAAGAGAGAGAGTATAGAAGAAGAATCAAACTTCTTACTTGAAAAAGAACCTAGATACATCCTAATTATAGACAAAGTAAGCAGCATATTCCTATGGGATCCTATACACGCTTTACATGACTGAAAGTGACATCCTTCCTTCTTAACATAACATGTGACTTGTGAGTTGAAATATCTTCCCACTTGCACACAAACTCCAACGGTCGGTAGGAGAAGGATCTAGAGACTTGGTTGTCTCATACAAGCCTTAGAAGACTTCAAGTGGGCTTCTACACGAGATGGTATGGTTGGCCCGATGAGAGAGAACGGTCGTTGACTTGTACGGACGTTGACTTGTACGGACATGGTGATCAAGATCCCAAATTATATTTTACTAATTATAAGAGTTTGGGTTGAATTTGGAGTGTTTAGACAACACTTAAACCCGTTTTAATCCAAAACAGGCTAAAACCGAGAAAACAGGCTAAAACCAAGAGAAAACATAGTTTCGAAGCAGTAAACAGCTAGGTCACTCTTCCTAGGGTCAAAATTAGTAACAATACAATACATTTGACTAATTACAAGAGTTTGGGTTGAATTTGGAGTGTTTAGACACCACTTTTACCCTTTTTCCCAAAAGAGGCTAAAACCGAGAAAACATTGATTCGAAGCAGTAAATTGATTTGTTACTGTTTCTAGGGTCAGAATGTGTGACAACCCAATGCAATTGACTAATTATAAGAGTTCGGGATGAATTTGGAGTGTTTAGACAACACTTAAACCCCTTTATCCCAAAATAGGTTTACACCGAGAAAACAGGCTAAAACGGAGAGAAACATTGATTTAAAGCAGTAAACAGCTATGTTACTCTTTCTAGGGTAAAAATATGTAACAACCCAATGCATTTGACTAACTATAAGAGTTTGGGTTGAATTTGGAGTGTTTAGACACCACTTTGATCCTTTTTTCCCAAAACAGGCTAAAACCGAGAAAACATTGGTTTGAAGCAGTAAATTGCTTTGTTACTATTTCTAAGGTCAGAATGTGTGACAACCAAATGCATTTGACTAATTGTAAGAGTTCGGGATGAATTGGGAGTGTTTAGTCAACACTTAAACCCGTTTTATCCCAAAATAGGCTTAAACCAAGAAAACAGGCTAAAACCGAGAGAAACATTGATTTGAAGCAATAAACAGCTATGTTACTCTTTCTAGTGTCAAAATATGTAACAATCCAATGCATTTGACTAATTATAAGAGTTTGGGTTAAATTTGGAGTGTTTAGACAACACTTAAACCCGTTTTATCCCAAAACATGCTAAACCGAGAAAACAGGCTAAAACCGAGAGAAAACATAGATTCGAAGCAGTAAATTGCTTTGTTACTCTTTCTAGGGTCAAAATATGTAACAATCCAATGCATTTTACTAATTATAAGAGTTTGGGTTGAATTTGGAGTGTTTAGACAACACTTAAACCCGTTTTAATCCAAAACAGGCTAAAACCGAGAAAACAGGCTAAAACCAAGAGAAAACATAGTTTCGAAGCAGTAAACAGCTAGGTCACTCTTCCTAGGGTCAAATTAGTAACAATACAATACATTTGACTAATTACAAGAGTTTGGGTTGAATTTGGAGTGTTTAGACACCACTTTTACCCTTTTTCCCAAAAGAGGCTAAAACCGAGAAAACATTGATTCGAAGCAGTAAATTGATTTGTTACTGTTTCTAGGGTCAGAATGTGTGACAACCCAATGCAATTGACTAATTATAAGAGTTCGGGATGAATTTGGAGTGTTTAGACAACACTTAAACCCCTTTATCCCAAAATAGGTTTACACCGAGAAAACAGGCTAAAACGGAGAGAAACATTGATTTAAAGCAGTAAACAGCTATGTTACTCTTTCTAGGGTAAAAATATGTAACAACCCAATGCATTTGACTAACTATAAGAGTTTGGGTTGAATTTGGAGTGTTTAGACACCACTTTGATCCTTTTTTCCCAAAACAGGCTAAAACCGAGAAAACATTGGTTTGAAGCAGTAAATTGCTTTGTTACTGTTTCTAAGGTCAGAATGTGTGACAACCAAATGCATTTGACTAATTGTAAGAGTTCGGGATGAATTGGGAGTGTTTAGACAACACTTAAACCCGTTTTATCCCAAAATAGGCTTAAACCAAGAAAACAGGCTAAAACCGAGAGAAACATTGATTTGAAGCAATAAACAGCTATGTTACTCTTTCTAGTGTCAAAATATGTAACAATCCAATGCATTTGACTAATTATAAGAGTTTGGGTTAAATTTGGAGTGTTTAGACAACACTTAAACCCGTTTTATCCCAAAACATGCTAAACCGAGAAAACAGGCTAAAACCGAGAGAAAACATAGATTCGAAGCAGTAAATTGCTTTGTTACTCTTTCTAGGGTCAAAATATGTAACAATACAATGCATTTTACTAATTATAAGAGTTTGGGTTGAATTTGGAGTGTTTAGACAACACTTAAACCCGTTTTAATCCAAAACAGGCTAAAACCGAGAGAAAACATAGATTTGAAGCAGTAAACAGCTATGTTACTCTTTCTAGGGTCAAAATTTGTAACGATACAATGCACTTTACTAATTATAAGAGTTTTGGTTGTATTTGGAGTGTTTAGACACCACTTTTACCCATTTTTTGCCCAACATAGGCTAAAACCGAGAAAACATTGATTTAAAGCTGTAAATTGATTTGTTACTGTTTCTAGGGTCAGAGTATTGATCAAGAGAATAAGCCTAAGGCAGCCATGGCCGTCCGTACAATTATGGGGCCGTCCGTACAACCAAGCAATAAGGCCGAGTCATGTAAGTGTGTAAAGACAATGAGGAGGCCTGCTCTCCTTAGGCCCATGAGAAGGATCTAGAATGTCGCTTGTAGCCGTTAGAGAGGAGGAACAAGTGGAGTCACGGGTTATGTTGTGTTTAAGGAGACTAGGACGGGTCACTATCACCGTTGGGATTAGTTCTATCTCTCTCCTTGTCCCTATCACTTATACGATCGGTTGGTAGAGGGTGTAGCCCTAATTTTCCCTTGATATATATAGGCTTTAGCCTACATTGTAATATGTATTCTTATGGAACAATAACCTAATCTTTTCTTCTTCCTCATTCTCTTTGTCTACCGATATCTCTCATCAATCTCTTGATTCTCTTCTTTATTCTACAAAGTCTTACATGGTATCAGAGCAAGTTCTTCGATTCTCTACAGTCTAATCTCATTCTCCTACTCATTTCTACACTCTAGTCTCCTTATCTTCGTTTCTTCTTACTCGCATCTCTTTTATTCTCCGGGTAAAAGCTTTACCCATCGGTCCATAGAAATCCGACCATGGAAAACGCCAAGCCCATTGTTTCACCGGTTGTCCTAAAGGGGACAAACTACTTGCTGTGGACAAGAACCACAAGAACCGCCCTTGGAGGTCGTGGCCTTTGGAGTCATGTCGAGTCCGACTATGTCCCAAAGAAAAACCCCAAAGGAGAGGACGCTTCCGAGGCGGAAGCGGAGGAAGAGAGCGAGAGGAAGGCCAAATGGTTCCAAGAAGACCAAGTTGTCCTATCTGTTCTCCAAAACTCTCTGGACACGCCTATCCTTGAGGCCTACTCATATTGCGAGACGGCCAAGGAACTGTGGGAAACACTTAAAGGCGTGTATGGTAATGTCTCTAACATGACTAGAGTCTTTGAGGTCAAGAAGGCCATAAATGATCTTAACCAAGATGATGTGGATTTCACTAAGCATCTTGGTAAGTTCCGTGCACTATGGTCCGAGCTTGACATGTTGCGGCCAAGTACACTTGAGGCAAGTGTGCTAAACGAAAGAAAGGAGCAAGACAAAGTCTTCGGACTCCTACTTACCTTGAACCCGTCCTTCAACGACCTCTTGAAGCACATCCTAAGGGCAGAGAAGCTCCCCTCCTTTGAAGATATTTGCTCCCAAATTCAGAAAGAGCAAGGATCCCTTGATTTGTTTAGCGGTAAGGGGGAGCTTGCTTCGGCCAACAAAGGAATGTACAAGCAAGAGGAGAGGAAGTTGTTGGTGTGCGACCACTGCAAGAAGCGGGGTCATCTGAAAGACAAGTGCTGGGTTCTCCATCCTCATCTCAAGCCGGCCAAGTTCAAAGCCAACCTCTCAAAGGAAGCGGTTAGCGATAAAGGAGCCGGATCATCAAAGCAGGGAGATGAGGTGGCCATGACCGCAGCCTACGGAGATGTGGTGAGGAAGTCAGACCTTGAGGCTCTCATCCGCTCCATTGCTTCACTCAAGGAGTCTGGTATCTCTTTCTTTACTTCTAGGCCTAGCAAATCGCTTGTTATTGACTCGGGAGCCTCACATCATATGATTAGTAACCCTAGTTTAATTGACAACATAAAACCGGCCTTAGGAAATGTTGTTATTGCAAATGGAGAACAAATACCAGTAAAGGGAATAGGGGACTTGAAACTATTTGATAAAACCTCAAAAGCTTTCTTTATGCCTACCTTTACCTCCAATTTACTATCGGTTAAGAGGGCCACAAATGATTTGAATTGTTATGCAATCTTTGGTCCTAACAATGTTTATTTTCAGGATATTGAGACTGGAAAGGTTCTTGGAGAAGGGCAAGGGAGTGGAGATCTCTATGTCCTAGAGAAAACCGATCCAAATTTATCCTCTACTAAGTCTTGTTTTGTTGTTGATTCGAATATGGTGTGGCATGCTAGGCTAGGCCACCCACATTCACGTGCTTTAGGGTTGATGTTTCCTAATATTTCTTTTGATAATTCTACTTGTGAACCTTGTATTCTTGGAAAACATTGCAAGTCTATCTTTCCTAAGTCAACTACTATTTATGAGAATTGTTTTGATTTAGTTCACTCAGATGTTTGGACATCACCATGCCTATCTAGAGATAATAACAAGTATTTTGTGACTTTTATTGATGAAAAATCAAAATACACTTGGATTACCTTGTTGCCATCTAAAGATAGAGTATTTGATGCCTTTATCAATTTTCAAAATTATGTGACTAATCACTTCAATGCTAAACTTAAGGTACTTAGGTCTGATAATGGGGGGGGGAATACACAAGTTGCAAGTTCAAAGAACATCTCTCCAAGCATGGCATTCTCCATCAAACTAGTTGTCCCTACACGCCACAACAAAATGGTGTGGCCGAGAGGAAGAACCGGCACCTCATGGAAGTGGCGCGGGCAATCATGTTCCATTCGAGTGTTCCTAAACGATATTGGGGTGATGCCGTGATGACTGCATGCTACCTAATCAACCGAACACCAACTAGAGTTCTTCATGACTTATCTCCATTTGAAGTACTAAACAAATTTAAACCATCTCTTGATCACTTACGAGTTTTCGGCTGTGTTTGTTTTGTGTTAGTACCAGGAGAACAAAGGAGTAAGCTGGATGCCAAAAGTACAAAGTGTATGTTCATTGGCTACTCCACCACACAAAAGGGGTACAAATGTTATGATCCGGCCACAAGTCGACTATATGTCTCTCGAGATGTCCGGTTTCTAGAACATGTGGGCTACCATGACAAGAGGGATTGGAACAGCCTTAAAGATCTCTCTCACTCACCTAATGACCGAGCTTCGAGTCTATGGTTCCTTCTTGATCACCTTGGCAACCCATCTCCACCAACGGGTGCCGTGCGGCCAACACTAAGTCAAATTTCTACCGATGGTGGGTCTGACCAAGGAGATGCAAATGACAATGGTTCAGCCCAAGATGGTGAATCTCTCGAGTCTGGCCTACCCATAACCGGTGTTCCCGTCCCTGGCCCTACAACGGACACGCATGCTCCGGCGGCGGCCTCTACCGAGGAAAACACGGAGACGGCTCCTACGGACGGTACGTCCACCGTGTTGCCTAGCGTGGATCCACTTCCGGCACCAGTCCTGCGTCGGAGCACCAGACCTCGATCGGATCCCTCCACTTGGAAGAACAAGCGTGTCTATTACAACAGCCAAGCTGTCGCTCATCCCATTCAGTCCGTTTGTTCCCTTGAGCTGTTACCTGCTGATCACCAAGCTTTCTTCGGCCAAGTGGACGCCAATTGGATCCCGCAGACATATGATGAAGCCAAGGAACATCAAGTTTGGTTAGATGCTTTCAAGGATGAAACTGGCGCCATGATCCGGAATCATACGTGGGACGAATCGGATCTTCCTCAAGGCAAGCGGGCAGTTAGCTCCAAATGGGTGTTTACCATAAAGTATTTGAGCAATGGTGACATTGAACGGCATAAAGCCAGGTTAGTGGCCCGTGGCTTCACCCAAACCTATGGCGCGGACTACACGGACACCTTTGCACCCGTGGCCAAGCTCCATACGGTTCGGGTTGTGCTGCCTCTTGCTGTCAACCTCTCATGGGACTTATGGCAGATGGATGTGAAGAACGCCTTCCTTCAAGGTGAACTTGATGAAGAAGTGTACATGACGCCTCCTCCCGGCCTTGAAGACATGGTTACACCCGGAAAAGTCTTGAGGCTACGTAAGGCCATCTATGGCCTTAAGCAGTCCCCACGAGCGTGGTACCACAAACTAAGCTCCACTCTCAAGACTGATGGTTTTACGCGATCGGAGGCTGATCATACTCTCTTCACGCGTCGCACCTCTATTGGTTGGGTGGTGGTGCTCATATACGTCGACGACATCATCGTGACTGGTGATGATAAGGCGGCCATTCAGGACACCAAGGACTCTCTCAAGTCGGTATTTGACATCAAGGACCTTGGGGAACTCAAATACTTTCTTGGTATTGAGATTTGTCGCTCACCGGAAGGACTCTTCCTCTCACAACGCAAGTATACTCTTGACTTGTTAGAGGAGACTGGCAAGCTTGGTGTGTCTCCGGTTGCTACGCCCCTTGATGAAGATTACCAGCTCAAGCGAAAGGGGGAGAGCTTACGGGCAAAAGAAGGCCGACCTAAGGAACCAATGGACGAGCCATTCTTAGACGTCACACGCTACCGCCGGCTTGTAGGTAAGCTGATATACCTTACTATCACACGACCTGACATATCCTATGCTGTGAATCAGGTTAGCCAACATATGAAGGCACCAAGCAAGTACCAATGGAGTCAAGTCGAAAGGATCCTAAGCTATCTCAAGGGCAGTCCGGGTCAAGGTATTTGGATGGGCAAGAATGACAACACCGAAATCGTTGGCTATTGTGATGCGGATTACAATGGCGACACGCTGGATAGGAGATCCACCACTGGGTACTGCACGTTTGTTGGAGGCAACTTGGTTACATGGAGGTCTAAGAAACAAAAGGTGGTTTCATGCTCTAGCGCCGAGGCCGAGTATAGAGCTATGAGGAAGCTCACTAACGAGATGACATGGCTGAAGGGCCTACTCAAGGACTTAGGCATCGAGACAAAGCAGCCCATGACCATGCACTGCGACAATGAAGCGGCTATCCACATTGCCACAAACTCAGTCTTTCATGAGAGGACCAAGCACATAGAAAGCGATTGCCACAAGGTGAGAGAGAAGATTGAAGAAGGAGTGGTGTTACCATGCCACACAAGGAGTCAAGATCAGCTAGCTGACATCTTCACCAAGTCTGCAAGCTCCAAGGTTTGTGATCACATCTACAGCAAACTTGGACTTGTAGACATTACACGGCCATGATCAAGCTTCCCTAATCCGTGGACAGCACACTCTTTTTCCCTTGACTTGGTTTTGTCCCATGAGGTTTTCTAAGTCAAGGTTTTTAATGAGGTGCTGCTTCACGGGTTCCAAGCTTAGCCATTTCACTCGGCTAAGCTTGAGGGGGAGTATTGATCAAGAGAATAAGCCTAAGGCAGCCATGGCCGTCCGTACAATTATGGGGCCGTCCGTACAACCAAGCAATAAGGCCGAGTCATGTAAGTGTGTAAAGACAATGAGGAGGCCTGCTCTCCTTAGGCCCATGAGAAGGATCTAGAATGTCGCTTGTAGCCGTTAGAGAGGAGGAACAAGTGGAGTCACGGGTTATGTTGTGTTTAAGGAGACTAGGACGGGTCACTATCACCGTTGGGATTAGTTCTATCTCTCTCCTTGTCCCTATCACTTATACGATCGGTTGGTAGAGGGTGTAGCCCTAATTTTCCCTTGATATATATAGGCTTTAGCCTACATTGTAATATGTATTCTTATGGAACAATAACCTAATCTTTTCTTCTTCCTCATTCTCTTTGTCTACCGATATCTCTCATCAATCTCTTGATTCTCTTCTTTATTCTACAAAGTCTTACATGGTATCAGAGCAAGTTCTTCGATTCTCTACAGTCTAATCTCATTCTCCTACTCATTTCTACACTCTAGTCTCCTTATCTTCGTTTCTTCTTACTCGCATCTCTTTTATTCTCCGGGTAAAAGCTTTACCCATCGGTCCATAGAAATCCGACCATGGAAAACGCCAAGCCCATTGTTTCACCGGTTGTCCTAAAGGGGACAAACTACTTGCTGTGGACAAGAACCACAAGAACCGCCCTTGGAGGTCGTGGCCTTTGGAGTCATGTCGAGTCCGACTATGTCCCAAAGAAAAACCCCAAAGGAGAGGACGCTTCCGAGGCGGAAGCGGAGGAAGAGAGCGAGAGGAAGGCCAAATGGTTCCAAGAAGACCAAGTTGTCCTATCTGTTCTCCAAAACTCTCTGGACACGCCTATCCTTGAGGGTCAAAATATGTAACAATACAATGCATTTTACTAATTATAAGAGTTTGGGTTGAATTTGGAGTGTTTAGACAACACTTAAACCCGTTTTAATCCAAAACAGGCTAAAACCGAGAGAAAACATAGATTTGAAGCAGTAAACAGCTATGTTACTCTTTCTAGGGTCAAAATTTGTAACAATACAATGTATAAGTGATAGGGTTGTATTTGGAGTGTTTAGACACCACTTTTACCCATTTTTTGCCCAACATAGGCTAAAACCGAGAAAACATTGATTCGAAGCAGTAAATTGCTTTGTTACTATTTCTAAGGCCAGAATGTGTGACAACCAAATGCATTTGACTAATTGTAAGAGTTTGGGATGAATTTGGAGTGTTTAGACAACACCTAAACCCGTTTTATCCCAAAATAGGCTTAAACCGAGAAAACAGGCTAAAACCGAGAGAAACATTGATTTGAAGCAATAAACAGCTATGTTAATCTTTCTAGGGTCAAAATATGTAACAATAAAATGCATTGGACTAATTATAAGAGTTCGGGTTAAATTTGGAGTGTTTAGACAACACTTAAACCCGTTTTATCCCAAAACAGGCTAAAACCGAGAAAACAGGCTAAAACCGAGAGAAAACATAGTTTCGAAGCAGTAAACAGCTAGGTCACTCTTCGTAGGGTCAAAATTAGTAACAATACAATGCATTTGACTAATTACAAGAGTTTGGGTTGAATTTGGAGTGTTTAGACACCAGTTTTACCCTTTTTTCCCAAAAGAGGCTAAAACCGAGAAAACATTGATTCGAAGCAGTAAATTAATTTGTTACTGTTTCTAGGGTCAGAATGTGTGCCAGTCCAATGCAATTGACTAATTGTAAGAGTTCGGGATGAATTTGGAGTGTTTAGACAACACTTAAACCCCTTTTATCCCAAAATAGGCTTAACCCGAGAATACAGGCTAAAACAGAGAGAAACATTGATTTAAAGCAGTAAACAGCTATGTTACTCTTTCTAGGGTCAAAATATGTAACAATCCAATGCATTTGACTAATTATAAGAGTTCGGGTTAAATTTGGAGTGTTTAGACAACACTTAAATTCGTTTTATCCCAAAACAGGCTAAAACCGATATAACATGCTAAAACCAAGAGAAAACATAGTTTCAAAGCAGTAAACAGCTAGTTCACTCTTTCTAGGGTCAAAATCTGTAACAATACAATGCATTTTACTAATTACAAGAGTTTGGGTTGAATTTGGAGTGTTTAGACACCTTTTTTACCCTTTTTTCCCAAAACAGGCTAAAACCGAGAAAACATTGACTCGAAGCAGTAAATTGATTTGTTACTGTTTCTAGGGTTAGAATGTGCGACAACCCAATGCAATTGACTAATTATAAGAGTTCGGGATGAATTTGGAGTGTTTAGACAACACTTAAACCCCTTTATCCCAAAATAGGTTTACACCGAGAAAACAGGCTAAAACGGAGAGAAACATTGATTTAAAGCAGTAAACAGCTATGTTACTCTTTCTAGGGTAAAAATATGTAACAACCCAATGCATTTGACTAATTATAAGAGTTTGGGTTGAATTTGGAGTGTTTAGACACCACTTTGATCCTTTTTTCCCAAAACAGGCTAAAACCGAGAAAACATTGATTCGAAGCAGTAAATTGATTTGTTACTGTTTCTAGGATCATAATGTGCGATAACCCAATGCAATTGACTAATTATAAGAGTTCGGGATGAATTTGGAGTGTTTAGACAACACTTAAACCCCTTTTATCCCAAAATAGGCTTAACCCGAGAATACAGGCTAAAACAGAGAGAAACATTGATTTAAAGCAGTAAACAGCTATGTTACTCTTTCTAGTGTCAAAATACGTAACAAGCCAATGCATTTGACTAATTATAAGAGTTTGGGTTAAATTTGGAGTGTTTAGACAACACTTAAACCCGTTTTATCCCAAAACATGCTAAACCGAGAAAACAGGCTAAAACCGAGAGAAAACATAGATTCAAAGCAGTAAATTGCTTTGTTACTCTTTCTAGGGTCAAAATATGTAACAATCCAATGCATTTTACTAATTATAAGAGTTTGGGTTGAATTTGGAGTGTTTAGACAACACTTAAACCCGTTTTAATCCAAAACAGGCTAAAACCGAGAAAACAGGCTAAAACCGAGAGAAAACATAGTTTCGAAGCAGTAAACAGCTAGGTCACTCTTCCTAGGGTCAAAATTAGTAACAATACAATACATTTGACTAATTACAAGAGTTTGGGTTGAATTTGGAGTGTTTAGACACCACTTTTACCCTTTTTCCCAAAAGAGGCTAAAACCGAGAAAACATTGATTCGAAGCAGTAAATTAATTTGTTACTGTTTCTAGGGTCAGAATGTGTGACAGTCCAATGCAATTGACTAATTGTAAGAGTTCGGGATGAATTTGGAGTGTTTAGACAACACTTAAACCCCTTTTATCCCAAAATAGGCTTAACCCGAGAATACAGGCTAAAACAGAGAGAAACATTGATTTAAAGCAGTAAACAGCTATGTTACTCTTTCTAGGGTCAAAATATGTAACAATCCAATGCATTTGACTAATTATAAGAGTTCGGGTTAAATTTGGAGTGTTTAGACAACACTTAAACCCGTTTTATCCCAAAACAGGCTAAAACCGATATAACATGCTAAAACCAAGAGAAAACATAGTTTCAAAGCAGTAAACAGCTAGTTCACTCTTTCTAGGGTCAAAATATGTAACAATACAATGCATTTTACTAATTACAAGAGTTTGGGTTGAATTTGGAGTGTTTAGACACCTTTTTTACCCTTTTTCCCAAAACAGGCTAAAACCGAGAAAACATTGATTCGAAGCAGTAAATTCATTTGTTACTGTTTCTAGGGTCAGAATGTGCGACAACCCAATGCAATTGACTAATTATAAGAGTTCGGGATGAAT
Source organism: Camelina sativa (assembly GCF_030686135.1). NCBI lineage: Eukaryota > Viridiplantae > Streptophyta > Magnoliopsida > Brassicales > Brassicaceae > Camelina > Camelina sativa. The sequence continues at coordinate 21,445,554 of NC_141880.1, read as the reverse complement.
TTGGAGTGTTTAGACAACACTTAAACCCCTTTATCCCAAAATAGGTTTACACCGAGAAAACAGGCTAAAACGGAGAGAAACATTGATTTAAAGCAGTAAACAGCTATGTTACTCTTTCTAGGGTAAAAATATGTAACAACCCAATGCATTTGACTAATTATAAGAGTTTGGGTTGAATTTGGAGTGTTTAGACACCACTTTGATCCTTTTTTCCCAAAACAGGCTAAAACCGAGAAAACATTGATTCGAAGCAGTAAATTGATTTGTTACTGTTTCTAGGGTCAGAATGTGCGACAACCCAATGCAATTGACTAATTATAAGAGTTCGGGATGAATTTGGAGTGTTTAGACAACACTTAAACCCCTTTTATCCCAAAATAGGCTTAACCCGAGAATACAGGCTAAAACAGAGAGAAACATTGATTTAAAGCAGTAAACAGCTATGTTACTCTTTCTAGTGTCAAAATATGTAACAATCCAATGCATTTGACTAATTATAAGAGTTTGGGTTAAATTTGGAGTGTTTAGACAACACTTAAACCTGTTTTATCCCAAAACATGCTAAACCGAGAAAACAGGCTAAAACCGAGAGAAAACATAGATTCGAAGCAGTAAATTGCTTTGTTACTCTTTCTAGGGTCAAAATATGTAACAATCCAATGCATTTTACTAATTATAAGAGTTTGGGTTGAATTTGGAGTGTTTAGACAACACTTAAACCCGTTTTAATCCAAAACAGGCTAAAACCGAGAAAACAGGCTAAAACCGAGAGAAAACATAGTTTCGAAGCAGTAAACAGCTAGGTCACTCTTCCTAGGGTCAAAATTAGTAACAATACAATACATTTGACTAATTACAAGAGTTTGGGTTGAATTTGGAGTGTTTAGACACCACTTTTACCCTTTTTCCCAAAAGAGGCTAAAACCGAGAAAACATTGATTCGAAGCAGTAAATTAATTTGTTACTGTTTCTAGGGTCAGAATGTGTGACAGTCCAATGCAATTGACTAATTGTAAGAGTTCGGGATGAATTTGGAGTGTTTAGACAACACTTAAACCCCTTTTATCCCAAAATAGGCTTAACCCGAGAATACAGGCTAAAACAGAGAGAAACATTGATTTAAAGCAGTAAACAGCTATGTTACTCTTTCTAGGGTCAAAATATGTAACAATCCAATGCATTTGACTAATTATAAGAGTTCGGGTTAAATTTGGAGTGTTTAGACAACACTTAAACCCATTTTATCCCAAAACAGGCTAAAACCGATATAACATGCTAAAACCAAGAGAAAACATAGTTTCAAAGCAGTAAACAGCTAGTTCACTCTTTCTAGGGTCAAAATATGTAACAATACAATGCATTTTACTATTTACAAGAGTTTGGGTTGAATTTGGAGTGTTTAGACACCACTTTTACCCTTTTTCCCAAAACAGGCTAAAACCGAGAAAACATTGATTCGAAGCAGTAAATATGAAATGGCACATCACCGTCCGTACGGTCGTACGGTCGTCCGTACAACCAACGGAGTGGGCCGTCCGTACAACCAACGAATGTCAAGTCCGGTCCATCAATAAGAGCCTCCAACGGTCATAAGAATTCGAGAACCTTCCCCATGTGAGCCGTTGGACGAGTTGCGCAAGTGGAGAGTCAAAGGGAGATCACATGTTTAGTTAAGGAGATGTCACTATCTCCATTTGTAATTGTGTATAGTATCTTAGGAGAATATTCTTTTGTATATGGCTATAATAAGGTTGTAACTATGTTCTAAATGAAGTAAGAAGAGAAAATATCTCTTTCTCCAATTCTCTCCATGCGCCTACTCTCTTCCCTTCTCTATCCGATCTCTATTCTTAGTTACTCTCAAATCTCTCTAATTTAAAACTTACATGGTATCAGAGCAGATTGTTCCTGTTCTTTGACTTCATCTCCATCACAATCTTCCGCATTCTCTCTATCTTGTGCTTTCAAATCTCTTTGTTCCCAAAATTTCTTTTAACCGTTGGGTAAACACCTAAACCACCGAGTTCATCATGGAAAACACCAAAACTATGATTGTTCCGGTTACTCTCAAGGGAGAGAACTACTTACTGTGGGCTAGAACCACGAAGACAGCCCTATGCGGCCGAGGACTTTGGTCCCATGTTGAAGCGAGTGAGGCTCCAAGTGGCGAGGCCACCAAAGACGACAAGGATCTTGTCGCAGATGAAAGGAACAAGTGGTTTCAAGAAGACCAAGGAGTCCTAGCCATCATTCAAAACTCCCTAGATGCCCCCATCCTTGAAGCTTACTCCTATTGCGAAACTGCAAAGGACTTATGGGACACTCTTAAGAATGTCTTTGGAAATGTTACTAACGTGAACCGGATCTTCGAGATTAAGAGAGCCATCAACAATCTCAACCAAGAAGACATGGAGTTCACTAAACATTTTGGAAAGTTTAGGTCACTTTGGGCTGAACTAGAGATGCTCCGGCCGGCGACCGTAGATCCAGCCATCTTGAACGAAAGGCGTGAACAAGATAAAGTGTTCGGCTTACTCTTGACGTTGAACCCCTCCTACAACGACCTTATCAAGCATATCCTACGATCTGACAAGCTTCCTAGCCTAGACGACGTATGTAACCAAATTCAAAAGGAACATGGTTCCATAGGGCTATTCGGAGGAAAAGGGGAGTTAATAACTGCCAACAAGGTGGAAATGGCATCGGCTAACCGAGGATACTACAAACCGGACGACAAGAATCCACCAGTATGTGAACATTGTAAGAAAGTGGGTCACTTCAAGAGCCGCTGCTGGATTCTTCACCCACACCTTCGCCGTGGAGGGCCAAACCGTGGAGGACCATCAAGAGCCCATCAAGCCGCTGTAGTGGGAGAAACAACAACCGAACCAGCCCAACAAGCTACTGCACTCACGGCGTCCTCCGAGCTGGTGAGGAAGTCCGACCTTGATGCGCTCATCAAAGCCCTCAAGGAGGCCTCCGGTAAATCTTTTCTCGCCCTAAACAAGACTAAACCTCTTATTGTTGATTCTGGTGCATCTCATCACATGATTAGTGATTCTAGATTAATAAGTGATATTACACCGGCAAAGGGTAATGTTGTTATAGCTAATGGCGAGAAGGTACCGGTTAAAGGTGTAGGAAATTTGAAATTGTTTGACAAAGTAACTAAGGCCTTTTATATGCCAACTTTCACATCAAATTTACTATCCGTTAAGAGAGCTACCACTGATTTGAATTGTTATGCAATATTTAGTCCTAACAAGGTTCATTTTCAGGATATTGAAACAAGTAAAGTTCTTGGACAAGGAGGTTCTAAGGATGATCTCTATGTGCTTGAGGACTTGAATCTATCTTCTACTTCTGCATCCTGTTTTAAATCGGTTGTTGTTAAACCTAATGACTCTATTCTTCATGCTAGATTAGGACATCCTCACACTAGAGCCTTAACCTTGATGTTTCCTAATATTTCTTTTAAAAATGATGAATGTGAGGCTTGTATTCTTGGTAAACATTGCAAAGCTGTTTTTCCTAAATCTATTACTATGTATGAAAACTGTTTTGATTTAGTCCATTCTGATGTTTGGACATCTCCTTGCCTTTCTAGAGAAAATCAAAAGTATTTTGTTATTTTTATTGATGAAAAATCGAAATATACTTGGTTGACCTTACTCCCTTCTAAGGATAGAGTTCTTGAGGCCTTTACTAATTTCCAAAATTATGTTACTAACCACTATCATGCAAAGATTAAAATTTTGAGATCAGATAATGGTGGAGAGTACACAAGTCATGCCTTTAAACAACATCTAGCCAAACATGGAATTCTTCACCAAACTAGTTGCCCATACACACCACAACAAAATGGAGTGGCTGAGAGGAAGAATAGGCATCTCATGGAGGTTGCAAGGTCTATGATGTTCCATACAAGGGTTCCAAAGCGCTTTTGGGGTGATGCTGTCCTTGCGGCCTGTTACCTTATTAATCGCACACCAACGAAGATCCTTAATGACGTATCCCCATTTGAGGTATTAAACAAGGCTAAACCTACATTTGATCATCTAAGGGTGTTTGGTTGTGTTTGTTATGTGTTGCGACCAGGTGAACTACGAGACAAACTCGATGCCAAGAGTGTTAAGAGCATGTTTATCGGCTACTCCACAACACAAAAGGGCTATAAGTGCTATGATCCGGAGACAAGGAGAGTTCTCATATCTCGTGATGTCAAGTTTGTGGAGACAAAAGGATTCTATGATGAGCCAAACTGGGATGAACTACGTAACCTATCAACCACCACATCGGATCGGACGCGGAACCTACGTGTCATCCTTGAGCGGCTAGGCATTGAAAACGATAGGGCCGCCAATGATCCTGCCGAGCCAACTGAACCTTCTGTCCCATCTACTGATCCTGTTCCTGTCGAGCCAAATGCACCAGAAACATCTATGGAAGATCATGGTACTGCGGACTCCGGACACGGACACGGACACGGACACGGACATGGACACGGACACGGATACGGACACGGACACGGACATGGCCACGGACACGGACACGGTCACGGACACGGACACGGACACGGACACGGACACGGTCACAGTACCATGGACACGGACACAAACACGGACACGGACACAATACCGTTCACGGAACCGGAAGTTCCAGTCAGTGCTGAGTCCGATGCTGGGCCTATCGTTCCTCTCCGACGAAGTCAGCGCATCAAGTTTCACCCCAACAACTGGACGAACACTCGAGTGTACTACAACAACATGGCCGTCGCGCACCCGATTGAGGCCGTATGTTCTCTAGCACATTTCCCTATGGACCATCAAGTCTTTCTTGGCCAACTTGACAAGAATTGGGTTCCCCAAACGTACGATGAGGCTAAAGACCATCAAGTATGGCGTGACGCGGTACATGCGGAGACAACGGCCATGGAGAACAATCATACATGGGATGAATCTGACTTACCAAAAGGGAAGAAGGCCGTCACTTCACGGTGGATTTTTACCATTAAGTATAGGAGTGACGGGGAGATAGAACGCCATAAGGCCCGCCTTGTCGCCCGCGGGTTCACGCAAACGTACGGGGAGGATTATCTTGATACGTTTGCTCCGGTGGCCAAACTTCACACGGTTTGAGTTGTTCTCTCATTGGCCACTAACTTGGACTGGGAACTCTGGCAAATGGACGTCAAGAATGCGTTCTTACAAGGCGAGCTTGAAGATGAAGTTTACATGCGACCACCACCCGGCTTAGAAGACACCATCGGTCCGGGAAAAGTCTTTAAACTCAACAAGGCTATTTATGGCCTGAAACAGTCACCAAGAGCATGGTACCACAAACTAAGCACCACATTACTTGGGAAAGGCTTCCACAAATCAGAGGCTGATCATACCCTCTTCACACTATCAAGTGACAAAGGTATTGTAGTCATTCTAGTATATGTTGATGATATCATCATAACTGGAAGTGACAAGGTAGGCATTAAAGATACTAAAGACTTTCTTAAATCGGTCTTTGACATTAAGGATCTTGGAGAACTTAAGTATTTTCTTGGGATAGAAGTATATAGGTCTAATGAGGGTTTATTCTTATCACAAAGAAAGTATGCTCTTGATCTTTTAAGTGAAACAGGAAAATTAGGATCAAAAGCGGTGCTCACACCCCTTGAAGAGAACTACAAGGCCGGAGGACAGGGGGAGCTGGATACGGCTCCGTTCAAGGACGTTAGCCTCTACCGGCGCCTAGTAGGTAAGCTTATCTACTTAACCATCACACGACCTGATATTTGCTTTGCTGTGAACCAGGCTAGCCAGCATATGAAGAACCCAACGCTTCACCATTGGAACATGGTGACAAGAATCCTCAAGTACATCAAAGGCTCGCCGGGACAAGGTATTTGGATGGGGCGCAACAAGGACACCGAACTAGTAGGCTATTGCGATGCTGACTATGCTGGAGATCGAGAAGACCGCCGCTCAACTACAGGCTACTGCACGTTCCTTGGTGGTAACTTGGTCACTTGGAAGAGTAAGAAGCAAAAGGTCGTATCACTTTCAAGTGCGGAGTCCGAATACAGAGCCATGAGGAAACTAACAACGGAACTGATGTGGTTGAAGGCTCTCCTCAAGGATCTTGGAATTGAATCAACAAAGCCTATCACAATGCATTGTGATAATGAAGCCGCTATCCATATAGCAACCAATTCAGTGTTTCATGAGAGAACCAAACATATTGAAGTGGATTGCCATAAAGTTCGAGAACAAATCAAGCTTGGTGTCGTCCTACCGTGTCATACCGAAAGCAAAGATCAACTAGCTGACATTCTCACCAAAGCAGCAAGTCCACAAGTGTGTGAACACATTCACTCGAAGCTCGGCCTCATAGACCTCACTCGGCCGTAAGATTCCATCTCGGCACCTACACTCTTTTTCCCTTGTGTATAGTTTTTCCCAAGAGGTTTTCTATACTCAGGTTTTTAATGAGGTGGGTGCCCATTTGTTCAAGCTTGATCAATGGCCTTAGTCAAGCTTGAGGGGGAGTATGAAATGGCACATCACCGTCCGTACGGTCGTACGGACGTCCGTACAACCAACGGAGTGGGCCGTCCGTACAACCAACGAATGTCAAGTCCGGTCCATCAATAAGAGCCTCCAACGGTCATAAGAATTCGAGAACCTTCCCCATGTGAGCCGTTGGACGAGTTGCGCAAGTGGAGAGTCAAAGGGAGATCACATGTTTAGTTAAGGAGATGTCACTATCTCCATTTGTAATTGTGTATAGTATCTTAGGAGAATATTCTTTTGTATATGGCTATAATAACGTTGTAACTATGTTCTAAATGAAGTAAGAAGAGAAAATATCTCTTTCTCCAATTCTCTCCATGCGCCTACTCTCTTCCCTTCTCTATCCGATCTCTATTCTTAGTTACTCTCAAATCTCTCTAATTTAAAACTTACAGTAAATTGATTTGTTACTGTTTCTAGGGTCAGAATGTGCAACAACCCAATGCAATTGACTAATTATAAGAGTTCGGGATGAATTTGGAGTGTTTAGACAACACTTAAACCCCTTTATCCCAAAATAGGTTTACACCGAGAAAACAGGCTAAAACGGAGAGAAACATTGATTTAAAGCAGTAAACAGCTATGTTACTCTTTCTAGGGTAAAAATATGTAACAACCCAATGCATTTGACTAATTATAAGAGTTTGGGTTGAATTTGGAGTGTTTAGACACCACTTTGATCCTTTTTTCCCAAAACAGGCTAAAACCGAGAAAACATTGGTTTGAAGCAGTAAATTGCTTTGTTACTGTTTCTAAGGTCAGAATGTGTGACAACCAAATGCATTTGACTAATTGTAAGAGTTCGGGATGAATTGGGAGTGTTTAGACAACACTTAAACCCGTTTTATCCCAAAATAGGCTTAAACCAAGAAAACAGGCTAAAACCGAGAGAAACATTGATTTGAAGCAATAAACAGCTATGTTACTCTTTCTAGTGTCAAAATATGTAACAATCCAATGCATTTGACTAATTATAAGAGTTTGGGTTAAATTTGGAGTGTTTAGACAACACTTAAACCCGTTTTATCCCAAAACATGCTAAACCGAGAAAACAGGCTAAAACCGAGAGAAAACATAGATTCGAAGCAGTAAATTGCTTTGTTACTCTTTCTAGGGTCAAAATATGTAACAATCCAATGCATTTTACTAATTATAAGAGTTTGGGTTGAATTTGGAGTGTTTAGACAACACTTAAACCCGTTTTAATCCAAAACAGGCTAAAACCGAGAAAACAGGCTAAAACCGAGATAAAACATAGTTTCGAAGCAGTAAACAGCTAGGTCACTCTTCCTAGGGTCAAAATTAGTAACAATACAATACATTTGACTAATTACAAGAGTTTGGGTTGAATTTGGAGTGTTTAGACACCACTTTTACCCTTTTTCCCAAAAGAGGCTAAAACCGAGAAAACATTGATTCGAAGCAGTAAATTAATTTGTTACTGTTTCTAGGGTCAGAATGTGTGACAGTCCAATGCAATTGACTAATTGTAAGAGTTCGGGATGAATTTGGAGTGTTTAGACAACACTTAAACCCCTTTTATCCCAAAATAGGCTTAACCCGAGAATACAGGCTAAAACAGAGAGAAACATTGATTTAAAGCAGTAAACAGCTATGTTACTCTTTCTAGGGTCAAAATATGTAACAATCCAATGCATTTGACTAATTATAAGAGTTCGGGTTAAATTTGGAGTGTTTAGACAACACTTAAACCCGTTTTATCCCAAAACAGGCTAAAACCGATATAACATGCTAAAACCAAGAGAAAACATAGTTTCAAAGCAGTAAACAGCTAGTTCACTCTTTCTAGGGTCAAAATATGTAACAATACAATGCATTTTACTAATTACAAGAGTTTGGGTTGAATTTGGAGTGTTTAGACACCTTTTTTACCCTTTTTCCCAAAACAGGCTAAAACCGAGAAAACATTGATTCGAAGCAGTAAATTCATTTGTTACTGTTTCTAGGGTCAGAATGTGCGACAACCCAATGCAATTGACTAATTATAAGAGTTCGGGATGAATTTGGAGTGTTTAGACAACACTTAAACCCCTTTATCCCAAAATAGGTTTACACCGAGAAAACAGGCTAAAACGGAGAGAAACATTGATTTAAAGCAGTAAACAGCTATGTTACTCTTTCTAGGGTAAAAATATGTAACAACCCAATGCATTTGACTAATTATAAGAGTTTGGGTTGAATTTGGAGTGTTTAGACACCACTTTGATCCTTTTTTCCCAAAACAGGCTAAAACCGAGAAAACATTGATTTGAAGCAGTAAATTGATTTGTTACTGTTTCTAGGGTCAGAATGTGCGACAACCCAATGCAATTGACTAGTTATAAGAGTTCGGGATGAATTTGGAGTGTTTAGACAACACTTAAACCCCTTTTATCCCAAAATAGGCTTAACCCGAGAATACAGGCTAAAACAGAGAGAAACATTGATTTAAAGCAGTAAACAGCTATGTTACTCTTTCTAGTGTCAAAATATGTAACAATCCAATGCATTTGACTAATTATAAGAGTTTGGGTTAAATTTGGAGTGTTTAGACAACACTTAAACCCGTTTTATCCCAAAACATGCTAAACCGAGAAAACAGGCTAAAACCGAGAGAAAACATAGATTCGAAGCAGTAAATTGCTTTGTTACTCTTTCTAGGGTCAAAATATGTAACAATCCAATGCATTTTACTAATTATAAGAGTTTGGGTTGAATTTGGAGTGTTTAGACAACACTTAAACCCGTTTTAATCCAAAACAGGCTAAAACCGAGAAAACAGGCTAAAACCGAGATAAAACATAGTTTCGAAGCAGTAAACAGCTAGGTCACTCTTCCTAGGGTCAAAATTAGTAACAATACAATACATTTGACTAATTACAAGAGTTTGGGTTGAATTTGGAGTGTTTAGACACCACTTTTACCCTTTTTCCCAAAAGAGGCTAAAACCGAGAAAACATTGATTCGAAGCAGTAAATTAATTTGTTACTGTTTCTAGGGTCAGAATGTGTGACAGTCCAATGCAATTGACTAATTGTAAGAGTTCGGGATGAATTTGGAGTGTTTAGACAACACTTAAACCCCTTTTATCCCAAAATAGGCTTAACCCGAGAATACAGGCTAAAACAGAGAGAAACATTGATTTAAAGCAGTAAACAGCTATGTTACTCTTTCTAGGGTCAAAATATGTAACAATCCAATGCATTTGACTAATTATAAGAGTTCGGGTTAAATTTGGAGTGTTTAGACAACACTTAAACCCGTTTTATCCCAAAACAGGCTAAAACCGATATAACATGCTAAAACCAAGAGAAAACATAGTTTCAAAGCAGTAAACAGCTAGTTCACTCTTTCTAGGGTCAAAATATGTAACAATACAATGCATTTTACTAATTACAAGAGTTTGGGTTGAATTTGGAGTGTTTAGACACCTTTTTTACCCTTTTTCCCAAAACAGGCTAAAACCGAGAAAACATTGATTCGAAGCAGTAAATTCATTTGTTACTGTTTCTAGGGTCAGAATGTGCGATAACCCAATGCAATTGACTAATTATAAGAGTTCGGGATGAATTTGGAGTGTTTAGACAACACTTAAACCCCTTTATCCCAAAATAGGTTTACACCGAGAAAACAGGCTAAAACGGAGAGAAACATTGATTTAAAGCAGTAAACAGCTATGTTACTCTTTCTAGGGTAAAAATATGTAACAACCCAATGCATTTGACTAATTATAAGAGTTTGGGTTGAATTTGGAGTGTTTAGACACCACTTTGATCCTTTTTTCCCAAAACAGGCTAAAACCGAGAAAACATTGATTTGAAGCAGTAAATTGATTTGTTACTGTTTCTAGGGTCAGAATGTGCGACAACTGTAAGTTTAGAAACGAGAGAGTGTAGAGATCGAGTGAGTTTGAGAGTGTTCGCACGAGAGAGTAGAAGAGAGTATGGAAGTGTAAGAGAGAGAGTATAGAAGAAGAATCAAACTTCTTACTTGAAAAAGAACCTAGATACATCCTAATTATAGACAAAGTAAGCAGCATATTCCTATGGGATCCTATACACGCTTTACATGACTGAAAGTGACATCCTTCCTTCTTAACATAACATGTGACTTGTGAGTTGAAATATCTTCCCACTTGCACACAAACTCCAACGGTCGGTAGGAGAAGGATCTAGAGACTTGGTTGTCTCATACAAGCCTTAGAAGACTTCAAGTGGGCTTCTACACGAGATGGTATGGTTGGCCCGATGAGAGAGAACGGTCGTTGACTTGTACGGACGTTGACTTGTACGGACATGGTGATCAAGATCCCAAATTATACTCCCCCTCAAGCTTTAGTCATTGGACCCTATGACATAAGCTTGAACCATTGATCACCTACCTCATTAAAAACCTTAGTATATAAAACCACTTGGGAAAAATTATACTTAAGGGAAAAAGAGCGTAGGATCTCAAGGTTTGGTGAGGTCCATGAGTCCTAGCCGAGGGTGAATGTATTCGCACACTTGTGGGCTGGCCGCCTTTGTGAAAATGTCGGCTAGTTGCTCTTTGCTGTCTGTATGACATGGGAGTGTGACGCCTAGCTGAATCTGCTCTCGCACCTTGTGGCAATCGACCTCTATGTGTTTTGTTCTCTCGTGAAACACGGAATTGGTGGCTATGTGGATGGCTGCTTCGTTATCACAATGCATAGTGATAGGCTTTGATGATTCAACTCCAAGATCCTTCAATAGTGCCTTAAGCCACATGAGCTCGGTTGTTAACTTCCTCATGGCTCTATACTCGGACTCCGCACTAGATAACGAGACAACCTTTTGTTTCTTGCTCTTCCATGTGACTAAGTTTCCTCCCAAGAACGTGCAGTATCCGGTGGTTGAGCGACGATCCCCATGGTCTCCGGCGTAATCAGCGTCACAATATCCTATCAACTCGGTGCTCTTGTTCCTTCCCATCCATATGCCTTGTCCCGGAGCTCCCTTGATGTACTTAAGGATTCGGTTCACCATGTTCCAGTGGTGTCTAGTTGGGTTTTGCATGTGTTGGCTTACCTGGTTCACAGCAAAACAAAGATCAGGCCTAGTGATAGTTAAATATATGAGCTTACCCACCAGACGCCTATATCGCGTGACATCTTCGAATGGAGGCTCCCCCTTTCCGGCTGTCTTGTAGTTTTCTTCAAGAGGTGTGGTCACTGCTTTTGATCCAAGTTTTCCTGCTTCACTTAAGAGGTCAAGAGCATACTTTCTTTGTGATAAAAACAATCCTTCATCAGACCTATACACTTCTATACCAAGAAAATACTTAAGTTCTCCAAGGTCTTTAATATCAAAAACTGACTTAAGAAACTCTTTAGCTTCTTGAATACCTACCTTGTCACTTCCAGATATGATGATATCATCAACATATACTAGAATGACCACTATACCTTTGTCACTTGGTAGTGTGAAGAGAGTATGATCCGATTCTGATTTGCGAAAACCTTTCCCAAGTAAGGTTGTGCTCAACTTGTGGTACCATGCTCTAGGCGATTGTTTAAGGCCATATATTGCCTTGTTGAGCTTCAGCACCTTTCCCGGGCCTATGGTGTCCTCTAGACCAGGCGGTGGCCGCATGTAGACCTCATCTTCAAGTTCTCCTTGCAAGAACGCATTCTTCACATCCATTTGCCATAGATCCCAATCCAAGTTTGTGGCCAAGGAGAGAACAACTCGAACTGTGTGTAATTTGGCCACCGGAGCAAACGTATCTTTGTAATCCTCCCCATACGTTTGCGTAAAACCACGAGCTACAAGTCTGGCCTTGTAGCGTTCAATCTCCCCATTGCTCTTATACTTGATAGTGAAGATATACCGAGACGTCACAGCCTTCTTGCCCTTGGGTAAGTCTGATTCGTCCCATGTGTGATTTTGCACCATGGCCGTGTTCTCGGCATCAACTGCGTCTCGCCACACCTTGTGGTCCTTGGCCTCATCATATGTCTTGGGAACCCAATGCTGGTCAATTTGGCCAAGGAACACTTGATGTTCCATCGGAAAGTGTGCCAGCGTGCATACAGCTTGAATTGGGTGTGCGACGACCATGTTGTTGTAGTACACTCTAGTGTTCTTCCAGTTAGATGGGGGAAACTTGAGACGTTGGCTACGTCGAAGAGGAACTATAGTTCCCGCCTCTGAGTTAGCTCTGCCTAGTGTAATAATTTCTTCAAGCTGCTCAGCCGGTTCCTCGGATGGCACATCATTGTTGTCTCCGGGTAGTTCGGTCGAATCCGTGGGCAACTCAGTTTCGTCGTTGGTATGAGAAGTGGGTGGATCAAGGTCGGGCTCAGGGAATGGCTCAGGTTGTTCTGGTGATGCTTGACTGGCCGGCGCGTTGGTGATCCGATCATTCTCAATACCTAGCCTCTCAAGGATCACCCGGAGGTTGCGTGTCCGATCGGAAGAAGAGGTCGAGAGATTGCGAAGTTCATCCCAGTTCTTCTCATCATAAAATCCTTGTGACTCCACAAACTTGACATCACGAGACACAAGAACTCTTCTTGTCTCCGAGTCATAGCACTTATATCCTTTTTGAGTTGTAGAATAGCCGATAAACATTGCCTTAGTACTCTTAGCATCAAGCTTGTCTCTTAGTTCACCTGGTCGCAACACATAGCAAACACAACCAAATACTCGTAAATGATCAAAGTTAGGCTTTTCATTGTTCAATACCTCAAATGGAGACAAGTCGTTGAGTATTTTTGTTGGTGTGCGGTTGATAAGATAACAAGCTGTGAGCACGGCATCTCCCCAAAAGCGTTTTGGAACTCTTGTATGGAACATCATGGACCTTGCTACCTCCATGAGATGCCTATTCTTCCTTTCAGCCACCCCATTTTGTTGTGGTGTGTATGGACAGCTAGTTTGATGAAGAATTCCATGTTCGGCTAGATATTGCTTAAAGGCATGGCTTGTGTATTCTCCACCATTATCTGATCTCAAAATTTTAATCTTGGCATGATAGTGGTTAGTGACATAATTTTGAAAGCTAGTAAAAGCTTCAAGAACTCTATCCTTAGAAGGAAGCAAAGTTATCCAAGTATATTTTGATTTTTCATCAATAAAAGTCACAAAATACTTTTGATTTTCTCTAGATAAGCAAGGGGATGTCCAAACATCAGAATGAACCAAATCAAAACATTTTTCATAAATAGTAATAGATTTAGGAAAAACAGCCTTGCAATGTTTACCAAGAATACAAGCCTCACACCCATCATTTTGAAAAGAAATATTAGGGAACATTAAAGCTAAAGCTCTAGTGTGAGGATGTCCTAGCCTAGCATGTAAAATAGAATCACTAGGTTTAACAACAACCGAATTAAAACAAGAAGCAGATAAATTCAAGTCCTCAAGCATATAGAGATCACCCTTGGAACCTCCTTGACCAAGGACCTTACTTGTCTCAATATCCTGAAAATGAACCTTGTTAGGACCAAATATTGCATAACAATTCAAATCAGTAGTGGCTCTCTTAACTGATAGCAAGTTGGAAGTAAAATTTGGCATATAGAACGCTTTAGTATCTTTATCAAATAATTTCAAGTTTCCAATGCCTTTAACTGGCACTTTCTCACCATTTGCTATCACAACATTACCACTAGCCGGTTTAATATCACTCATTAACCTAGAATCACTAATCATGTGGTGAGAAGCACCGGAATCAACTATGAGCGGTTTAGTTTGATTCAAGGCAAGATAAGAGTTACCGGAATTTTCTTTGAGTGCCTTAATGAGCGCATCAAGATCAGACTTCCTCACGAGGTCCGACGAGGCAGCCAGGGCAGTTCCATTCATATCCGGAGCTCGAGGGTTCAGTTCAGCAACCAATGGCTCCACACTCGCTCGATGAGCTCTTGGTGCTCCACGGTGGTTCATTGGTCGGTTTACTCGGAGGTGTGGGTGGAGAATCCAACACTCATTCTTGAAATGGCCCGGCTTCTTGCAGTGGTGACACACTGGTTCTTTCTTGTTATCTCCTCGATAGTAGCCCTTGTTTGCGGTCGCTACATCAGCTTGGTTGGCGGTTACAAGCTCCCCCTTGTTACCAAACAACCCCATGGAACCATGCTCCTTTTGAATCTGACTACACACTTCCTCCAGGCTGGGAAGCTTGTCCGACCTCAAGATATGCTTGATAAGATCGTTGTAAGATGGATTCAGCGTAAGGAGGAGGCCGAACACCTTGTCTTGTTCACGCCTCTCATTCAAGATTGTCGGATCAAGAGTCGCTGGCCTAAGCATCTCAAGCTCAGCCCAAAGGGACCTAAACTTCCCAAAGTGTTTGGTGAACTCCATGTCTTCTTGGCTTAGGTTGTTGATGGCTCTCTTGATCTCAAAGACTCGGCTTAAATTGGTAGTGTTACCAAAGACGTTTTGCAAGGTATCCCATAGATCCTTGGCCGTTTCACAATACGAGTAGGCCTCGAGTATTGGAGCATCGAGAGAGTTTTGTATGATGGCGAGAACACTTTGGTCTTCTTGAAACCACTTTTCTTCACCACTTGTGGCCACAACTTTGCCGTCTTCAGTCGGCTCGCCCTTCGGAGCTTCACTTGTTGTCACATGGGTCCAAAGCCCTCGGCCACATAGCGCCGTCTTTGTGGTCCTTGCCCACAACAAATAGTTCTCTCCTTTGAGAGTAACTGGAACAACCAAGGTTTTGGTGCTTTCCATGGAGTTTTGTCCAATGGTCAATAAGTTTACCCAACGGTTAAAGAAAAACTCAAGAGATTGAGTGAACGAGTTGCGGAAGAAAGTAGAGTGAATGAAGAGTTTAACGAGAGGAACCACAAGGCTCTGATACCATGTAAGTTTAGAAACGAGAGAGTGTAGAGATCGAGTGAGTTTGAGAGTGTTCGCACGAGAGAGTAGAAGAGAGTATGGAAGTGTAAGAGAGAGAGTATAGAAGAAGAATCAAACTTCTTACTTGAAAAAGAACCTAGATACATCCTAATTATAGACAAAGTAAGCAGCATATTCCTATGGGATCCTATACACGCTTTACATGACTGAAAGTGACATCCTTCCTTCTTAACATAACATGTGACTTGTGAGTTGAAATATCTTCCCACTTGCACACAAACTCCAACGGTCGGTAGGAGAAGGATCTAGAGACTTGGTTGTCTCATACAAGCCTTAGAAGACTTCAAGTGGGCTTCTACACGAGATGGTATGGTTGGCCCGATGAGAGAGAACGGTCGTTGACTTGTACGGACGTTGACTTGTACGGACATGGTGATCAAGATCCCAAATTATAACAACCCAATGCAATTGACTAGTTATAAGAGTTCGGGATGAATTTGGAGTGTTTAGACAACACTTAAACCCCTTTTATCCCAAAATAGGCTTAACCCGAGAATACAGGCTAAAACAGAGAGAAACATTGATTTAAAGCAGTAAACAGCTATGTTACTCTTTCTAGTGTCAAAATATGTAACAATCCAATGCATTTGACTAATTATAAGAGTTTGGGTTAAATTTGGAGTGTTTAGACAACACTTAAACCCGTTTTATCCCAAAACATGCTAAACCGAGAAAACAGGCTAAAACCGAGAGAAAACATAGATTCGAAGCAGTAAATTGCTTTGTTACTCTTTCTAGGGTCAAAATATGTAACAATCCAATGCATTTTACTAATTATAAGAGTTTGGGTTGAATTTGGTGTGTTTAGACAACACTTAAACCCGTTTTAATCCAAAACAGGCTAAAACCGAGAAAACAGGCTAAAACCGAGAGAAAACATAGTTTCGAAGCAGTAAACAGCTAGGTCACTCTTCCTAGGGTCAAAATTAGTAACAATACAATACATTTGACTAATTACAAGAGTTTGGGTTGAATTTGGAGTGTTTAGACACCACTTTTACCCTTTTTCCCAAAAGAGGCTAAAACCGAGAAAACATTGATTCGAAGCAGTAAATTAATTTGTTACTGTTTCTAGGGTCAGAATGTGTGACAGTCCAATGCAATTGACTAATTGTAAGAGTTCGGGATGAATTTGGAGTGTTTAGACAACACTTAAACCCCTTTTATCCCAAAATAGGCTTAACCCGAGAATACAGGCTAAAACAGAGAGAAACATTGATTTAAAGCAGTAAACAGCTATGTTACTCTTTCTAGGGTCAAAATATGTAACAATCCAATGCATTTGACTAATTATAAGAGTTTGGGTTAAATTTGGAGTGTTTAGACAACACTTAAACCCGTTTTATCCCAAAACAGGCTAAAACCGATATAACATGCTAAAACCAAGAGAAAACATAGTTTCAAAGCAGTAAACAGCTAGTTCACTCTTTCTAGGGTCAAAATATGTAACAATACAATGCATTTTACTAATTACAAGAGTTTGGGTTGAATTTGGAGTGTTTAGACACCTTTTTTACCCTTTTTCCCAAAACAGGCTAAAACCGAGAAAACATTGATTCGAAGCAGTAAATTCATTTGTTACTGTTTCTAGGGTCAGAATGTGCGACAACCCAATGCAATTGACTAATTATAAGAGTTCGGGATGAATTTGGATTGTTTAGACAACACTTAAACCCCTTTATCCCAAAATAGGTTTACACCGAGAAAACAGGCTAAAACGGAGAGAAACATTGATTTAAAGCAGTAAACAGCTATGTTACTCTTTCTAGGGTAAAAATATGTAACAACCCAATGCATTTGACTAATTATAAGAGTTTGGGTTGAATTTGGAGTGTTTAGACACCACTTTGATCCTTTTTTCCCAAAACAGGCTAAAACCGAGAAAACATTGATTTGAAGCAGTAAATTGATTTGTTACTGTTTCTAGGGTCAGAATGTGCGACAACCCAATGCAATTGACTAATTATAAGAGTTCGGGATGAATTTGAAGTGTTTAGACAACACTTAAACCCCTTTTATCCCAAAATAGGCTTAACCCGAGAATACAGGCTAAAACAGAGAGAAACATTGATTTAAAGCAGTAAACAGCTATGTTACTCTTTCTAGTGTCAAAATATGTAACAATCCAATGCATTTGACTAATTATAAGAGTTTGGGTTAAATTTGGAGTGTTTAGACAACACTTAAACCCGTTTTATCCCAAAACATGCTAAACCGAGAAAACAGGCTAAAACCGAGAGAAAACATAGATTCGAAGCAGTAAATTGCTTTGTTACTCTTTCTAGGGTCAAAATATGTAACAATCCAATGCATTTTACTAATTATAAGAGTTTGGGTTGAATTTGGAGTGTTTAGACAACACTTAAACCCGTTTTAATCCAAAACAGGCTAAAACCGAGAAAACAGGCTAAAACCGAGAGAAAACATAGTTTCGAAGCAGTAAACAGCTAGGTCACTCTTCCTAGGGTCAAAATTAGTAACAATACAATACATTTGACTAATTACAAGAGTTTGGGTTGAATTTGGAGTGTTTAGACACCACTTTTACCCTTTTTCCCAAAAGAGGCTAAAACCGAGAAAACATTGATTCGAAGCAGTAAATTAATTTGTTACTGTTTCTAGGGTCAGAATGTGTGACAGTCCAATGCAATTGACTAATTGTAAGAGTTCGGGATGAATTTGGAGTGTTTAGACAACACTTAAACCCCTTTTATCCCAAAATAGGCTTAACCCGAGAATACAGGCTAAAACAGAGAGAAACATTGATTTAAAGCAGTAAACAGCTATGTTACTCTTTCTAGGGTCAAAATATGTAACAATCCAATGCATTTGACTAATTATAAGAGTTCGGGTTAAATTTGGAGTGTTTAGACAACACTTAAACCCATTTTATCCCAAAACAGGCTAAAACCGATATAACATGCTAAAACCAAGAGAAAACATAGTTTCAAAGCAGTAAACAGCTAGTTCACTCTTTCTAGGGTCAAAATATGTAACAATACAATGCATTTTACTATTTACAAGAGTTTGGGTTGAATTTGGAGTGTTTAGACACCACTTTTACCCTTTTTTCCCAAAACAGGCTAAAACCGAGAAAACATTGATTCGAAGTAGTAAATTGATTTGTTACTGTTTCTAGGGTCAGAATGTGCAACAACCCAATGCAATTGACTAATTATAAGAGTTCGGGATGAATTTGGAGTGTTTAGACAACACTTAAACCCCTTTATCCCAAAATAGGTTTACACCGAGAAAACAGGCTAAAACGGAGAGAAACATTGATTTAAAGCAGTAAACAGCTATGTTACTCTTTCTAGGGTAAAAATATGTAACAACCCAATGCATTTGACTAATTATAAGAGTTTGGGTTGAATTTGGAGTGTTTAGACACCACTTTGATCCTTTTTTCCCAAAACAGGCTAAAACCGAGAAAACATTGGTTTGAAGCAGTAAATTGCTTTGTTACTGTTTCTAAGGTCAGAATGTGTGACAACCAAATGCATTTGACTAATTGTAAGAGTTCGGGATGAATTGGGAGTGTTTAGACAACACTTAAACCCGTTTTATCCCAAAATAGGCTTAAACCAAGAAAACAGGCTAAAACCGAGAGAAACATTGATTTAAAGCAGTAAACAGCTATGTTACTCTTTCTAGTGTCAAAATATGTAACAATCCAATGCATTTGACTAATTATAAGAGTTTGGGTTAAATTTGGAGTGTTTAGACAACACTTAAACCCGTTTTATCCCAAAACATGCTAAACCGAGAAAACAGGCTAAAACCGAGAGAAAACATAGATTCGAAGCAGTAAATTGCTTTGTTACTCTTTCTAGGGTCAAAATATGTAACAATCCAATGCATTTTACTAATTATAAGAGTTTGGGTTGAATTTGGAGTGTTTAGACAACACTTAAACCCGTTTTAATCCAAAACAGGCTAAAACCGAGAAAACAGGCTAAAACCGAGAGAAAACATAGTTTCGAAGCAGTAAACAGCTAGGTCACTCTTCCTAGGGTCAAAATTAGTAACAATACAATACATTTGACTGATTACAAGAGTTTGGGTTGAATTTGGAGTGTTTAGACACCACTTTTACCCTTTTTCCCAAAAGAGGCTAAAACCGAGAAAACATTGATTCGAAGCAGTAAATTAATTTGTTACTGTTTCTAGGGTCAGAATGTGTGACAGTCCAATGCAATTGACTAATTGTAAGAGTTCGGGATGAATTTGGAGTGTTTAGACAACACTTAAACCCCTTTTATCCCAAAATAGGCTTAACCCGAGAATACAGGCTAAAACAGAGAGAAACATTGATTTAAAGCAGTAAACAGCTATGTTACTCTTTCTAGGGTCAAAATATGTAACAATCCAATGCATTTGACTAATTATAAGAGTTCGGGTTAAATTTGGAGTGTTTAGACAACACTTAAACCCATTTTATCCCAAAACAGGCTAAAACCGATATAACATGCTAAAACCAAGAGAAAACATAGTTTCAAAGCAGTAAACAGCTAGTTCACTCTTTCTAGGGTCAAAATATGTAACAATACAATGCATTTTACTATTTACAAGAGTTTGGGTTGAATTTGGAGTGTTTAGACACCACTTTTACCCTTTTTTCCCAAAACAGGCTAAAACCGAGAAAACATTGATTCGAAGTAGTAAATTGATTTGTTACTGTTTCTAGGGTCAGAATGTGCAACAACCCAATGCAATTGACTAATTATAAGAGTTCGGGATGAATTTGGAGTGTTTAGACAACACTTAAACCCCTTTATCCCAAAATAGGTTTACACCGAGAAAACAGGCTAAAACGGAGAGAAACATTGATTTAAAGCAGTAAACAGCTATGTTACTCTTTCTAGGGTAAAAATATGTAACAACCCAATGCATTTGACTAATTATAAGAGTTTGGGTTGAATTTGGAGTGTTTAGACACCACTTTGATCCTTTTTTCCCAAAACAGGCTAAAACCGAGAAAACATTGGTTTGAAGCAGTAAATTGCTTTGTTACTGTTTCTAAGGTCAGAATGTGTGACAACCAAATGCATTTGACTAATTGTAAGAGTTCGGGATGAATTGGGAGTGTTTAGACAACACTTAAACCCGTTTTATCCCAAAATAGGCTTAAACCAAGAAAACAGGCTAAAACCGAGAGAAACATTGATTTGAAGCAATAAACAGCTATGTATTGATCAAGAATAAGCCTACGGCGTCCGTACAGTCCGTACCGTCCGTACGTGCAAGCAATAAGGCCGAGTGAAGCACTAAGGCCGAGTCATCTATGTGTGAGGATAGTGAGGAGGCCTGCTTACCTTCAGCCCATGAGAAGGATCGAGAATCCCTTGTGTAGCCGTTAGGGAGAAAGCGCAAGTGGACAAGAGTGGAAGACTAGGACAAGTCGCTATCACCGATCACCTACCCCCTCTCTCTCCTAATTGTCGATTTCTTTTGTTTCTATTTTAGGTCATGTGGTCGCCCTAGCTGCCTCCCTATTTAAACCTTTGTCATGTGTTGTATTTGGGATATTCTACCTAATTCTAATCTATTATCACTCTCTTTCATACTATTCGCCACCAACTATTCTTCTTCATTCTAAACCTCTCAAATCTCTCTAAGTCTTCCGCTTATTTCAACATGGTATCAGAGCTAGGTTGTCGTTCTTGATAACCTATCTCTTCTATTCTTCCATTCTTCATTCTTGTTCACTCGATTCTCAGTCTTATTTCTCTTTATTCTCCGGGTAAAAGCTTTGTCCATCGGTCCATAGCGGTTAAACCATGGAAAACGCCAAACCCATTGTCATGCCGGTTGTTCTCAAAGGAACAAACTACTTGCTGTGGACTAGAACCACAAGAACTGCCCTTGGAGGTCGTGGTCTTTGGAGTCATGTCGAGAGTGACTATGCTCCAAAACAAAACCTCAAAGGAGAAGATGAAGGCGCTTCCGAGGAGGAAGTAGAAGAAGAGAGCGAGAGGAAGGCCAAGTGGTTCCAAGAAGACCAAGTTGTCCTATCTGTTCTCCAAAACTCTCTTGACACACCAATCCTTGAGGCCTACTCATATTGCGAGACGGCCAAGGAGTTGTGGGAGACACTTAAAGGTGTCTATGGCAATATCTCCAACTTGACTCGGGTCTTTGAGGTCAAGAAGGCCATAAATGAGCTTAACCAAGATGATGTGGAGTTCACTAAACATCTTGGCAAGTTTCGAGCTTTATGGTCCGAGCTTGACATGTTGCGGCCGAGTACACTCGATCCGAGTGTGTTGACTGAAAGAAAGGAGCAAGACAAGATCTTTGGTCTCCTTCTTACTTTAAACCCATCCTTCAACGATCTCTTGAAGCACATCCTCAGGGCAGAGAAACTTCCCTCTTTTGAAAACATTTGTTCACAAATCCAAAGAGAGCAAGGTTCTCTTGACTTGTTTAGCGGTAAGGGGGAGCTTGCTACGGCTAATAAAGGAGTGTACAAGCAAGAGGAGAGGAAGGTGTGGATATGCGACCACTGCAAGAGGCGGGGTCACCTGAAAGACAAGTGCTGGGTCCTCCACCCTCATCTCAAACCGGCCAAGTTCAAAGCAAACCTCTCAAAGGAAGCGGTTAGCGACAAGGGAGCCGGGCCGTCAAAGCAAGGAGATGAGGCAGCCATGACCGCAGCCTATGGAGAAGTGGTTAGGAAATCAGACCTTGAGGCGCTCATCCGTTCCATTGCCTCACTCAAGGAGTCTGGTATCTCTTTCTTTACCTCTAAGCCTAGTAAATCTCTTGTCATAGACTCGGGTGCTTCTCACCACATGATTAGTAATCCTAGTCTAATTGACAATATAAAACCGGCTTTAGGAAATGTTATAATTGCAAATGGAGAACAAATACCAGTGAAAGGAATAGGGGACTTGAAACTATTTGATAAAACCACAAAAGCTTTCTTTATGCCTACCTTCACATCTAATCTTCTATCGGTTAAGAGAACCACTAATGATTTGAATTGTTATGCAATCTTTGGTCCTAATAGTGTTCATTTTCAGGATATTGAGACTGGAAAAGTTCTTGGAGAGGGACAAGGGAGTGGAGATCTCTATGTCCTAGAGAAAACCTCGCCAAGTTTATCTACTAAATCTTGTTTTGTTGTTAATTTGGATAGTGTGTGGCATGCTAGATTAGGCCATCCTCATTCTCGTGCCCTTGCTTTAATGTTACCAAGTGTTTCTTTTGATAGTTCAATGTGTGAGTCTTGTATTCTTGGTAAACATTGCAAATCTATTTTTCCCAAGTCTAAAACTATTTATGAGCATTGTTTTGATTTAGTGCACTCGGATGTGTGGACTTCACCATGCCTTTCTAGAGATAATAACAAATATTTTGTGACTTTTATTGATGAAAAATCTAAGTACACATGGATTACTTTGTTGCCTTCAAAGGATAGAGTGTTTGATGCTTTTATAAACTTTCAAAATTATGTTACTAATCATTTCAATGCTAAAATTAAGGTACTTAGATCAGACAATGGTGGAGAGTATACAAGTCACAAATTCAGAGAACACCTAGCAAAACACGGCATACTACACCAAACGAGTTGTCCCTATACGCCCCAACAAAATGGTGTGGCCGAGAGGAAGAATCGACATCTAATGGAGGTGGCACGGTCGATGATGTTCCATTCACACGTTACAAGGCGATATTGGGGTGATGCTGTGATGACAGCATGCTACTTGATCAATCGGACACCAACCAAAGTCCTTAATGACCTATCGCCATTTGAGGTATTGAATGGATTTAAACCATCTCTAGAGCACTTACGGGTCTTTGGGTGTGTTTCTTTTGTACTTGTGCCAGGAGAACAGCGGAGTAAGCTCGATCCCAAAAGCATAAGGTGTATGTTCATCGGCTACTCCACTACTCAAAAGGGATACAAGTGTTTTGACCCAAAGACAAGCCGGCTGTATGTATCAAGAGATGTTCGGTTCTTGGAAAATGTGGGTTATTTTGATAACAAAGACTGGAACAGCTTGAAGGATCTTTCATCATCACCAAATGATAGAGCCTCCAGCCTTAAGTTTCTCCTTGACCATCTCGGAAATCCGCCTACGGCCACAGCCCTTCCTCAGCCAGAACCCAACCCGAGCTCCATTGACCATACGCTCGAGCCGGAAGGTGCTATGCCCGAGATAATATCCCCGGACCATGAGATGCCCAAGCCAAACCAGAGCATGACCGAGGCACATGAGATGCCCGAGCCAAACTCAAGCCTGACCGAGACACGACCTGATGCTGAACCGGTCATCGAAGATGTCACTCAGTCCAGCCAATCAGTGCCGCCAGCTCAACCAGCTCCACGACGAAGCACGCGTGTCCGGTCTCACCCCTCTACATGGAAAGATAAGAGGGTCTACTACAACAGTCAAGCCGTCGCACATCCTATCCACGCCGTATGTTCGCTCGAGCTGCTTCCGACCGAGCACCAAGCCTTCTTCGGCCAAGTTGATGAACACTGGGTTCCCCAAACGTACGAGGAGGCCAAAGAACATAAGGTATGGGTAGATGCTGTGGAGGATGAAGCTGGTGCAATGATCAGAAATCACACATGGGATGAGGCTGACCTCCCCAAAGGGAAGAAGGCCGTAAGTTCAAAGTGGGTATTCACCATCAAGTTCTTGAGCACGGGAGAGATTGAAAGGCATAAGGCACGACTGGTGGCCCGAGGGTTCACTCAAACCTATGGAGATGACTACACGGCAACGTTTGCTCCCGTGGCCAAATTGCATACCGTGCGAGTAGTGCTATCGGTGGCCGTGAACCTTTCTTGGGACTTATGGCAAATGGATGTGAAGAACGCGTTCCTCCAAGGCGAGCTAGATGAAGAAGTGTACATGACTCCTCCGCCTGGCCTTGAGGACATTGTTGCTCCCGGGAAGGTCTTACGGTTACGCAAGGCCATCTATGGCCTCAAACAGTCACCACGCGCCTGGTACCATAAGCTCAGCTCCACTCTTAAGGCGAATGGCTTTAGACGATCGGAGGCTGACCACACTCTTTTCACTCTCAAGACATCACTTGGCCTGGTTGTGGTGCTGGTTTATGTCGATGACATCATCGTGACTGGCGATGACAAGGCCGGCATTGTTGCCATTAAAGACTCTCTCAAGTCTGCCTTTGACATTAAGGACCTCGGAGAGCTCAAATACTTCCTCGGCATCGAAATCTGCCGTTCCCCGGAGGGTATCTTCCTCTCACAACGCAAGTATGCTCTTGACTTGCTTGCTGAGACAGGCAAACTTGGTACGGTTCCAGCTACTACACCACTGGATGAAGATTACCAGCTCAAGCGAAAGGGGGAGAGCATTCGGGCGAAGGAAGGCAAACCACGCGAACCATTGGACGAGCCGTTCCCGGACGTCACACGCTACCGACGGCTTGTAGGTAAGTTGATCTATTTAACTATCACACGACCTGATATCTCTTATGCTGTGAATCAGGTGAGTCAGCACATGCAAGCTCCAAGCAAGTATCAATGGAGTCAAGTGGAGAGGATTTTGAGCTATCTCAAGGGCAGCCCTGGTCAAGGCATTTGGATGGGTAAAAACGGCAACACTGAGATCGTGGGTTATTGTGATGCGGACTATAATGGAGACACATTGGATAGGCGGTCAACTACTGGATATTGCACCTTTGTTGGAGGAAACCTAGTTACATGGAGGTCTAAGAAGCAAAAGGTGGTGTCATGTTCAAGTGCCGAGGCTGAGTACCGAGCTATGAGGAAGCTAACTAATGAGATGACATGGTTGAAAGGTCTACTTAAGGATCTCGGTATTGAAACAAGACAGCCGATGACAATGCATTGTGACAATGAGGCAGCGATCCACATAGCCACTAACTCAGTCTTCCATGAACGGACCAAGCACATTGAGAGCGACTGCCACAAGGTTAGGGAGAGGATCGAAGAGGGAGCGGTTCTACCATGCCACACAAGGAGTCAAGACCAGCTAGCCGACATCTTCACCAAATCTGCAAGTCCCAAGGTTTGTGATTATATTCATAGCAAACTTGGACTTGTAGACATCACACGGCCGTGATCAACTTTCCTAATCCGTGGACAGCACACTCTTTTTCCCTTGGCTTAGTTTTGTCCCATGAGGTTTTCTAAGTCAAGGTTTTTTTAATGAGGTGCTGCTTCACGGGTTCCAAGCTTAGCCATTTCATCAGGCTAAGCTTGAGGGGGAGTATTGATCAAGAATAAGCCTACGGCGTCCGTACAGTCCGTACCGTCCGTACGTGCAAGCAATAAGGCCGAGTGAAGCACTAAGGCCGAGTCATCTATGTGTGAGGATAGTGAGGAGGCCTGCTTACCTTCAGCCCATGAGAAGGATCGAGAATCCCTTGTGTAGCCGTTAGGGAGAAAGCGCAAGTGGACAAGAGTGGAAGACTAGGACAAGTCGCTATCACCGATCACCTACCCCCTCTCTCTCCTAATTGTCGATTTCTTTTGTTTCTATTTTAGGTCATGTGGTCGCCCTAGCTGCCTCCCTATTTAAACCTTTGTCATGTGTTGTATTTGGGATATTCTACCTAATTCTAATCTATTATCACTCTCTTTCATACTATTCGCCACCAACTATTCTTCTTCATTCTAAACCTCTCAAATCTCTCTAAGTCTTCCGCTTATTTCAACACTATGTTACTCTTTCTAGTGTCAAAATATGTAACAATCCAATGCATTTGACTAATTATAAGAGTTTGGGTTAAATTTGGAGTGTTTAGACAACACTTAAACCCGTTTTATCCCAAAACATGCTAAACCGAGAAAACAGGCTAAAACCGAGAGAAAACATAGATTCGAAGCAGTAAATTGCTTTGTTACTCTTTCTAGGGTCAAAATATGTAACAATCCAACGCATTTTACTAATTATAAGAGTTTGGGTTGAATTTGGAGTGTTTAGACACCTTTTTTACCCTTTTTCCCAAAACAGGCTAAAACCGAGAAAACATTGGTTTGAAGCAGTAAATTGCTTTGTTACTGTTTCTAAGGTCAGAATGTGTGACAACCAAATGCATTTGACTAATTGTAAGAGTTCGGGATGAATTGGGAGTGTTTAGACAACACTTAAACCCGTTTTATCCCAAAATAGGCTTAAACCAAGAAAACAGGCTAAAACCGAGAGAAACATTGATTTGAAGCAATAAACAGCTATGTTACTCTTTCTAGTGTCAAAATATGTAACAATCCAATGCATTTGACTAATTATAAGAGTTTGGGTTAAATTTGGAGTGTTTAGACAACACTTAAACCCGTTTTATCCCAAAACATGCTAAACCGAGAAAACAGGCTAAAACCGAGAGAAAACATAGATTCGAAGCAGTAAATTGCTTTGTTACTCTTTCTAGGGTCAAAATATGTAACAATCCAACGCATTTTACTAATTATAAGAGTTTGGGTTGAATTTGGAGTGTTTAGACAACACTTAAACCCGTTTTAATCCAAAACAGGCTAAAACCGAGAAAACAGGCTAAAACCGAGATAAAACATAGTTTCGAAGCAGTAAACAGCTAGGTCACTCTTCCTAGGGTCAAAATTAGTAACAATACAATACATTTGACTAATTACAAGAGTTTGGGTTGAATTTGGAGTGTTTAGACACCACTTTTACCCTTTTTCCCAAAAGAGGCTAAAACCGAGAAAACATTGATTCGAAGCAGTAAATTAATTTGTTACTGTTTCTAGGGTCAGAATGTGTGACAGTCCAATGCAATTGACTAATTGTAAGAGTTCGGGATGAATTTGGAGTGTTTAGACAACACTTAAACCCCTTTTATCCCAAAATAGGCTTAACCCGAGAATACAGGCTAAAACAGAGAGAAACATTGATTTAAAGCAGTAAACAGCTATGTTACTCTTTCTAGGGTCAAAATATGTAATAATCCAATGCATTTGACTAATTATAAGAGTTCGGGTTAAATTTGGAGTGTTTAGACAACACTTAAACCCGTTTTATCCAAAACAGGCTAAAACCGATATAACATGCTAAAACCAAGAGAAAACATAGTTTCAAAGCAGTAAACAGCTAGTTCACTCTTTCTAGGGTCAAAATATGTAACAATACAATGCATTTTACTAATTACAAGAGTTTGGGTTGAATTTGGAGTGTTTAGACACCTTTTTTACCCTTTTTTCCCAAAACAGGCTAAAACCGAGAAAACATTGATTCGAAGCAGTAAATTCATTTGTTACTGTTTCTAGGGTTAGAATGTGCGGCAACCCAATGCAATTGACTAATTATAAGAGTTCGGGATGAATTTGGAGTGTTTAGACAACACTTAAACCCCTTTATCCCAAAATAGGTTTACACCGAGAAAACAGGCTAAAACAGAGAGAAACATTGATTTAAAGCAGTAAACAGCTATGTTACTCTTTCTAGGGTAAAAATATGTAACAACCCATTTGACTAATTATAAGAGTTTGGGTTGAATTTGGAGTGTTTAGACACCACTTTGATCCTTTTTTCCCAAAACAGGCTAAAACCGAGAAAACATTGATTCGAAGCAGTAAATTGATTTGTTACTGTTTCTAGGGTCAGAATGTGCGACAACCCAATGCAATTGACTAATTATAAGAGTTCGGGATGAATTTGGAGTGTTTAGACAACACTTAAACCCCTTTTATCCCAAAATAGGCTTAACCCGAGAATACAGGCTAAAACAGAGAGAAACATTGATTTAAAGCAGTAAACAGCTATGTTACTCTTTCTAGTGTCAAAATATGTAACAATCCAATGCATTTGACTAATTATAAGAGTTTGGGTTAAATTTGGAGTGTTTAGACAACACTTAAACCCGTTTTATCCCAAAACATGCTAAACCGAGAAAACAGGCTAAAACCGAGAGAAAACATAGATTCGAAGCAGTAAATTGCTTTGTTACTCTTTCTAGGGTCAAAATATGTAACAATCCAATGCATTTTACTAATTATAAGAGTTTGGGTTGAATTTGGAGTGTTTAGACAACACTTAAACCCGTTTTAATCCAAAACAGGCTAAAACCGAGAAAACAGGCTAAAACCGAGAGAAAACATAGTTTCGAAGCAGTAAACAGCTAGGTCACTCTTCCTAGGGTCAAAATTAGTAACAATACAATACATTTGACTAATTACAAGAGTTTGGGTTGAATTTGGAGTGTTTAGACACCACTTTTACCCTTTTTCCCAAAAGAGGCTAAAACCGAGAAAACATTGATTCGAAGCAGTAAATTAATTTGTTACTGTTTCTAGGGTCAGAATGTGTGACAGTCCAATGCAATTGACTAATTGTAAGAGTTCGGGATGAATTTGGAGTGTTTAGACAACACTTAAACCCCTTTTATCCCAAAATAGGCTTAACCCGAGAATACAGGCTAAAACAGAGAGAAACGTTGATTTAAAGCAGTAAACAGCTATGTTACTCTTTCTAGGGTCAAAATATGTAACAATCCAATGCATTTGACTAATTATAAGAGTTCGGGTTAAATTTGGAGTGTTTAGACAACACTTAAACCCGTTTTATCCCAAAACAGGCTAAAACCGATATAACATGCTAAAACCAAGAGAAAACATAGTTTCAAAGCAGTAAACAGCTAGTTCACTCTTTCTAGGGTCAAAATATGTAACAATACAATGCATTTTACTAATTACAAGAGTTTGGGTTGAATTTGGAGTGTTTAGACACCTTTTTTACCCTTTTTTCCCAAAACAGGCTAAAACCGAGAAAACATTGATTCGAAGCAGTAAATTCATTTGTTACTGTTTCTAGGGTTAGAATGTGCGGCAACCCAATGCAATTGACTAATTATAAGAGTTCGGGATGAATTTGGAGTGTTTAGACAACACTTAAACCCCTTTATCCCAAAATAGGTTTACACCGAGAAAACAGGCTAAAACGGAGAGAAACATTGATTTAAAGCAGTAAACAGCTATGTTACTCTTTCTAGGGTAAAAATATGTAACAACCCAATGCATTTGACTAATTATAAGAGTTTGGGTTGAATTTGGAGTGTTTAGACACCACTTTGATCCTTTTTTCCCAAAACAGGCTAAAACCGAGAAAACATTGATTCGAAGCAGTAAATTGATTTGTTACTGTTTCTAGGGTCAGAATGTGCGACAACCCAATGCAATTGACTAATTATAAGAGTTCGGGATGAATTTGGAGTGTTTAAACAACACTTAAACCCCTTTTATCCCAAAATAGGCTTAACCCGAGAATACAGGCTAAAACAGAGAGAAACATTGATTTAAAGCAGTAAACAGCTATGTTACTCTTTCTAGTGTCAAAATATGTAACAATCCAATGCATTTGACTAATTATAAGAGTTTGGGTTAAATTTGGAGTGTTTAGACAACACTTAAACCCGTTTTATCCCAAAACATGCTAAACCGAGAAAACAGGCTAAAACCGAGAGAAAACATAGATTCAAAGCAGTAAATTGCTTTGTTACTCTTTCTAGGGTCAAAATATGTAACAATCCAATGCATTTTACTAATTATAAGAGTTTGGGTTGAATTTGGAGTGTTTAGACAACACTTAAACCCGTTTTAATCCAAAACAGGCTAAAACCGAGAAAACAGGCTAAAACCGAGAGAAAACATAGTTTCGAAGCAGTAAACAGCTAGGTCACTCTTCCTAGGGTCAAAATTAGTAACAATACAATACATTTGACTAATTACAAGAGTTTGGGTTGAATTTGGAGTGTTTAGACACCACTTTTACCCTTTTTCCCAAAAGAGGCTAAAACCGAGAAAACATTGATTCGAAGCAGTAAATTAATTTGTTACTGTTTCTAGGGTCAGAATGTGTGACAGTCCAATGCAATTGACTAATTGTAAGAGTTCGGGATGAATTTGGAGTGTTTAGACAACACTTAAACCCCTTTTATCCCAAAATAGGCTTAACCCGAGAATACAGGCTAAAACAGAGAGAAACGTTGATTTAAAGCAGTAAACAGCTATGTTACTCTTTCTAGGGTCAAAATATGTAACAATCCAATGCATTTGACTAATTATAAGAGTTCGGGTTAAATTTGGAGTGTTTAGACAACACTTAAACCCGTTTTATCCCAAAACAGGCTAAAACCGATATAACATGCTAAAACCAAGAGAAAACATAGTTTCAAAGCAGTAAACAGCTAGTTCACTCTTTCTAGGGTCAAAATATGTAACAATACAATGCATTTTACTAATTACAAGAGTTTGGGTTGAATTTGGAGTGTTTAGACACCTTTTTTACCCTTTTTTCCCAAAACAGGCTAAAACCGAGAAAACATTGATTCGAAGCAGTAAATTCATTTGTTACTGTTTCTAGGGTTAGAATGTGTGGCAACCCAATGCAATTGACTAATTATAAGAGTTCGGGATGAATTTGGAGTGTTTAGACAACACTTAAACCCCTTTATCCCAAAATAGGTTTACACCGAGAAAACAGGCTAAAACGGAGAGAAACATTGATTTAAAGCAGTAAACAGCTATGTTACTCTTTCTAGGGTAAAAATATGTAACAACCCAATGCATTTGACTAATTATAAGAGTTTGGGTTGAATTTGGAGTGTTTAGACACCACTTTGATCCTTTTTTCCCAAAACAGGCTAAAACCGAGAAAACATTGATTCGAAGCAGTAAATTGATTTGTTACTGTTTCTAGGGTCAGAATGTGCGACAACCCAATGCAATTGACTAATTATAAGAGTTCGGGATGAATTTGGAGTGTTTAAACAACACTTAAACCCCTTTTATCCCAAAATAGGC
This sequence comes from Camelina sativa, assembly GCF_030686135.1. Lineage (NCBI taxonomy): Eukaryota > Viridiplantae > Streptophyta > Magnoliopsida > Brassicales > Brassicaceae > Camelina > Camelina sativa. The sequence continues at coordinate 21,414,328 of NC_141880.1, read as the reverse complement.
TTAACCCGAGAATACAGGCTAAAACAGAGAGAAACATTGATTTAAAGCAGTAAACAGCTATGTTACTCTTTCTAGTGTCAAAATATGTAACAATCCAATGCATTTGACTAATTATAAGAGTTTGGGTTAAATTTGGAGTGTTTAGACAACACTTAAACCCGTTTTATCCCAAAACATGCTAAACCGAGAAAACAGGCTAAAACCGAGAGAAAACATAGATTCAAAGCAGTAAATTGCTTTGTTACTCTTTCTAGGGTCAAAATATGTAACAATCCAATGCATTTTACTAATTATAAGAGTTTGGGTTGAATTTGGAGTGTTTAGACAACACTTAAACCCGTTTTAATCCAAAACAGGCTAAAACCGAGAAAACAGGCTAAAACCGAGAGAAAACATAGTTTCGAAGCAGTAAACAGCTAGGTCACTCTTCCTAGGGTCAAAATTAGTAACAATACAATACATTTGACTAATTACAAGAGTTTGGGTTGAATTTGGAGTGTTTAGACACCACTTTTACCCTTTTTCCCAAAAGAGGCTAAAACCGAGAAAACATTGATTCGAAGCAGTAAATTAATTTGTTACTGTTTCTAGGGTCAGAATGTGTGACAGTCCAATGCAATTGACTAATTGTAAGAGTTCGGGATGAATTTGGAGTGTTTAGACAACACTTAAACCCCTTTTATCCCAAAATAGGCTTAACCCGAGAATACAGGCTAAAACAGAGAGAAACATTGATTTAAAGCAGTAAACAGCTATGTTACTCTTTCTAGGGTCAAAATATGTAACAATCCAATGCATTTGACTAATTATGAGAGTTCGGGTTAAATTTGGAGTGTTTAGACAACACTTAAACCCGTTTTATCCCAAAACAGGCTAAAACCGATATAACATGCTAAAACCAAGAGAAAACATTGATTTGAAGCAATAAACAGCTATGTTACTCTTTCTAGTGTCAAAATATGTAACAATCCAATGCATTTTACTAATTATAAGAGTTTGGGTTGAATTTGGAGTGTTTAGACAACACTTAAACCCGTTTTAATCCAAAACAGGCTAAAACCGAGAAAACAGGCTAAAACCGAGATAAAACATAGTTTCGAAGCAGTAAACAGCTAGGTCACTCTTCCTAGGGTCAAAATTAGTAACAATACAATACATTTGACTAATTACAAGAGTTTGGGTTGAATTTGGAGTGTTTAGACACCACTTTTACCCTTTTTCCCAAAAGAGGCTAAAACAGGCTAAAACCGTAATTTTGATTCGAAGCAGTAAATTCATTTGTTACTGTTTCTAGGGTTAGAATGTGCGGCAACCCAATGCAATTGACTAATTATAAGAGTTCGGGATGAATTTTGAGTGTTTAGACAACACTTAAACCCCTTTATCCCAAAATAGGTTTACACCGAGAAAACAGGCTAAAACGGAGAGAAACATTGATTTAAAGCAGTAAACAGCTATGTTACTCTTTCTAGGGTAAAAATATGTAACAACCCAATGCATTTGACTAATTATAAGAGTTTGGGTTGAATTTGGAGTGTTTAGACACCACTTTGATCCTTTTTTCCCAAAACAGGCTAAAACCGAGAAAACATTGATTCGAAGCAGTAAATTGATTTGTTACTGTTTCTAGGGTCAGAATGTGCGACAACCCAATGCAATTGACTAATTATAAGAGTTCGGGATGAATTTGGAGTGTTTAAACAACACTTAAACCCCTTTTATCCCAAAATAGGCTTAACCCGAGAATACAGGCTAAAACAGAGAGAAACATTGATTTAAAGCAGTAAACAGCTATGTTACTCTTTCTGTTGGGATTTATGAGACAAAGCTCACAAGAGAGGGTAGACAAACACTTGGTGAATGAATCCCCCTTTACCCACAACAAACTAACTCATTCTCAAGGGGGAGGAGAGAACATCAACTTGTGATGAACTCCCCATAGAACAGCTAGATAGAACCCAAATACTAGAGAGTAAGCGGATCCTATCAAGGAGAAGCACTAGTTTGAGACTTATCCTCTTCTAGTATCACAACACTTAGAGTTTGTATACTTAGGAGAAGGAGGATTAAGAATCAGTAATCTAGGCTAAGTAAAGCAGTAAATAAGAAGAGTTTAGGTGGATTTGAGAAGAGAATAGGCTGCCTTAAGGGCAGCCTCTAACCGCTAATCTCCTAAACACTCTACATTGTTGATATGAACAAGAACACAAGTAGAGAGGGAAAACGGTTTCTCTTCTATTAGATAATATTGTGATTGTTTTACATATGAGAGATTACATCTTAATATAGGAAAAACAAGGTCATATGACCGTTAGACACAAAGAGAGAAGGGGAAGGTATGAAAGTGACTTGTAGCCGTTTGTCTCGAGTAGAGGAAGAAGAGAGCGACTTCTCTCTTCCTTCACCTAACCAAAAGCACACGTGAATATCCCTCCTTCCTTTTCCTTCTTCCTTCCTTTTCCTTCTTCCTTCCTTTTCCTTGTGAGATGGGCCTCTCTCTCTTGTAAGGCCTCGTTTTCCTTCTCCTAAGCCACTCAAACTTCGGCCTTTCCATCACATGGACCGAGAGCAGCCCTAAGAGCACGACCGTACGGACGGGCCTTCTCTTCATTGTACGGACGGGCCTTCTCTTCATCGTACGGACGGGCCTGTACGGACGGGCCTGTACGGACGGGCCTGTACGGACGGGCCTGTACGGACGGGCCTGTACGGACGGGCCTTCTCTTCAATGTGTTCACGGCCTAACTGGCCGCTCACCGGACATGGGTCCGTTCACGGACACGGTACATGGTACCGGACACGGTACATGGTCGCTCACGGACACGGACATGGCCTTACCGGCCTTTACATGGCCTTTCCGGCCTTTCTTCTCTTCTTCCAAGGCTCGGCCTTACCGGCCTCTCCTCTCTCCTCCTTGGTACATTCTAATACTCCCCCGCACGCTTGATCGGTGGGACACCATGGGGACCAAAGATCAAGGGTGGACTAGTGTCATCTACCTCATTAAAAAACTCAACAAAGAAAACCTCTTGGGATAAAACTTTGTTAAGGGAAAAAGAGTATAGACTCCACTATCCATGATGTCCCTTGACCTTGGTTTGCAAAGAACTAGCTCCCTTCTCTTCATGATTTGAACCGCTCCTACTCCTTAGCCCACCTTGCCTTTAGCACATTCCTTATGATCTCCATCCTTGCGCCTTTAGAATTTCTTTGAGGCTCTCATAGTCTCCTTTACCCCTTAAACAAGTGATAAAGAAGAAAAGAATAAGTGTTTGCTATGAGGAATATCAAAGAAAATTTCTAAAAGTGTGACAATTTAAGAGAACATATTAAAGAGTAAAGACTAGTAATGAAGCTAAGGTAATGAATTTAAGAAATTTAAATAGAGTAGAGTTTAGAGCACAGCCTTTATGGTGTTTTGATGGATAGGAAGGAGAGAGTTGATCACTGATGTGGTTTGGAATTCCTCCTTGAGACCGCTTCTCTAACCATGGTTTTTAAACCCGGCCAGTTTTATCGTCAGACTGACATATGCCCACTGAATCGGACATAACTTTCGAACGGCTGCTCGGATTGGTATGATTCCACTTCCACTGGCAAGATGACTCTGTGGTCTCGAACTTTAATGAAGAACGCGGAAGCCGAATCGCAGTGGAAGGGTTTCGTCCGAGTCGATCTTTGAGACGCTTCGGCTGAGCTTTAAGTAAAGACTTTTGCTTGTGGCCGAGCAGAATCTGTGAGGTACGGTCTGAAGTCACTTGATCTCCCCCGTAACCTTTACTTGATGATGGGCTGAAACCTCATCACCTCAGTTGAAGCCTTGTGCATCACCGTTCTTGTGCACATCCAATCAACAGTTGAAACCTTGTGCATCACCTTTCCTAAAGACCATTGTGCACATCCGATCAACAACTTGGCACTAACACACATGCTCTTGGACTGATTCATCACCTTCCACCAGCTTAACAAAGACTTGGTGGCCCTTGGTTCTAACTCCAGGCATTGTGCTGCGCTCTCCTCATGGCTATCTTGTAGCCTTCAACCTCGCCACTTCTTCTAGAGATAGCCAGCGAGCTCCACATATCTTCAAGGTTGAAACTGAAACCAAAACTCAATGGGACAGTTTCTAAACAAGAGATTGTGAGAGATTAGAGTATAGAGTATAGACTGAAAATAAATAGAGAATTTAGAGAATTAATAAGAGTATAAATAGAGAATTAGTAACCAAGTATAAGTAACCAAGAGAATAAAGTATAAGAGAGTATAAGAGAGAATATGGGCGATAGTATAAGGTGAATGGAGAGTAGAATAGAGCTCAAGAGTTCCTATGGACAGAGTTAGACTCTGTTTTCTTGAGTTTGCAGAAGCTTTGACAGCCAAGAACAACCAAGAAGACAATCTCTTTTGGTGCTTTAATGGCTGAAACACATGGACCTTATGGAAAATTAGTTTCTCCAAAGGTTTAGGCATATCTCATGGTAGCATCACTTAAACAAAGTGTTCTCCAAGATTAAAAGCCTTCAAGAACCACGAATTAGCATATAGAAGATGCTTTCCATGGTCAAAAATCAAAATAAAAGGAAGAACCACCTTTGGAACAACCTTTTGTCCATTGGTTAAAAGAATGCATCTTGGACCACCTTGAATCTATTTGACCAAGCGGGCCATACATGCTAAAATAAAGTCTCTCTCTTCCTCAAGCTCGAATTTGGACACACCATATGGCCAGAAACAAAGCTTTCTCAACATTGAGATGAAGAAGAAGCGATTTAGCAACTAAACCTTTAAAGGAAAATTAACTAAAGCAAAATTAAACCTTTAAAGGAAAATTAACTAAATCCTAAGAGAATCCTAAGAAAATCCTAAGAATTTCGTGGCTCATACAAGCACACAAGAACCGTGAATCCTCACCATGAACAAAACAAGTTGCTCAATGGTTCATCACTTCCCCACCATCCCAAATTAAACAAAGCTATTACCAAATCGGTAAAGCTTAAGGATGGGGCTTTTAAACTCGATTTCTCTTCACTCACTTGGTCTACAAATTCTAACAAGACAAGAGACCAAGCTTACTCAACATTGAGCTGTTTAGAGAATCGATTTAACGACAAAAGCCAAAATTAAAGCTTTAAAGAACTAAGCTAAGCGAATTAACACTTAAGCGAAATTTAAAAACTTTAACTTAGCGAATCCAAAGATGAATTGAATTGAGAACGAGTTTGAATCACCAAGAGCAGAACCTGCTCTGATACCATGTTGGGATTTATGAGACAAAGCTCACAAGAGAGGGTAGACAAACACTTGGTGAATGAATCCCCCTTTACCCACAACAAACTAACTCATTCTCAAGGGGGAGGAGAGAACATCAACTTGTGATGAACTCCCCATAGAACAGCTAGATAGAACCCAAATACTAGAGAGTAAGCGGATCCTATCAAGGAGAAGCACTAGTTTGAGACTTATCCTCTTCTAGTATCACAACACTTAGAGTTTGTATACTTAGGAGAAGGAGGATTAAGAATCAGTAATCTAGGCTAAGTAAAGCAGTAAATAAGAAGAGTTTAGGTGGATTTGAGAAGAGAATAGGCTGCCTTAAGGGCAGCCTCTAACCGCTAATCTCCTAAACACTCTACATTGTTGATATGAACAAGAACACAAGTAGAGAGGGAAAACGGTTTCTCTTCTATTAGATAATATTGTGATTGTTTTACATATGAGAGATTACATCTTAATATAGGAAAAACAAGGTCATATGACCGTTAGACACAAAGAGAGAAGGGGAAGGTATGAAAGTGACTTGTAGCCGTTTGTCTCGAGTAGAGGAAGAAGAGAGCGACTTCTCTCTTCCTTCACCTAACCAAAAGCACACGTGAATCTCCCTTCCTTCCTTTTCCTTCTTCCTTCCTTTTCCTTGTGAGATGGGCCTCTCTCTCTTGTAAGGCCTCGTTTTCCTTCTCCTAAGCCACTCAAACTTCGGCCTTTCCATCACATGGACCGAGAGCAGCCCTAAGAGCACGACCGTACGGACGGGCCTTCTCTTCATTGTACGGACGGGCCTTCTCTTCATCGTACGGACGGGCCTGTACGGACGGGCCTGTACGGACGGGCCTGTACGGACGGGCCTGTACGGACGGGCCTGTACGGACGGGCCTTCTCTTCAATGTGTTCACGGCCTAACTGGCCGCTCACCGGACATGGGTCCGTTCACGGACACGGTACATGGTACCGGACACTGTACATGGTCGCTCACGGACACGGACATGGCCTTACCGGCCTTTACATGGCCTTTCCGGCCTTTCTTCTCTTCTTCCAAGGCTCGGCCTTACCGGCCTCTCCTCTCTCCTCCTTGGTACATTCTAATACTTTCTAGTGTCAAAATATGTAACAATCCAATGCATTTGACTAATTATAAGAGTTTGGGTTAAATTTGGAGTGTTTAGACAACACTTAAACCCGTTTTATCCCAAAACATGCTAAACCGAGAAAACAGGCTAAAACCGAGAGAAAACATAGATTCAAAGCAGTAAATTGCTTTGCTACTCTTTCTAGGGTCAAAATATGTAACAATCCAATGCATTTTACTAATTATAAGAGTTTGGGTTGAATTTGGAGTGTTTAGACACCACTTAAACCCGTTTTAATCCAAAACAGGCTAAAACCGAGAAAACAGGCTAAAACCGAGAGAAAACATAGTTTCGAAGCAGTAAACAGCTAGGTCACTCTTCCTAGGGTCAAAATTAGTAACAATACAATACATTTGACTAATTACAAGAGTTTGGGTTGAATTTGGAGTGTTTAGACACCACTTTTACCCTTTTTCCCAAAAGAGGCTAAAACCGAGAAAACATTGATTCGAAGCAGTAAATTAATTTGTTACTGTTTCTAGGGTCAGAATGTGTGACAGTCCAATGCAATTGACTAATTGTAAGAGTTCGGGATGAATTTGGAGTGTTTAGACAACACTTAAACCCCTTTTATCCCAAAATAGGCTTAACCCGAGAATACAGGCTAAAACAGAGAGAAACATTGATTTAAAGCAGTAAACAGCTATGTTACTCTTTCTAGGGTCAAAATATGTAACAATCCAATGCATTTGACTAATTATGAGAGTTCGGGTTAAATTTGGAGTGTTTAGACAACACTTAAACCCGTTTTATCCCAAAACAGGCTAAAACCGATATAACATGCTAAAACCAAGAGAAAACATAGTTTCAAAGCAGTAAACAGCTAGTTCACTCTTTCTAGGGTCAAAATATGTAACAATACAATGCATTTTACTAATTACAAGAGTTTGGGTTGAATTTGGAGTGTTTAGACACCTTTTTTACCCTTTTTCCCAAAACAGGCTAAAACCGAGAAAACATTGATTCGAAGCAGTAAATTCATTTGTTACTGTTTTTAGGGTCAGAATGTGCGACAACCCAATGCAATTGACTAATTATAAGAGTTCGGGATGAATTTGGAGTGTTTAGACAACACTTAAACCCCTTTATCCCAAAATAGGTTTACACCGAGAAAACAGGCTAAAACGGAGAGAAACATTGATTTAAAGCAGTAAACAGCTATGTTACTCTTTTTAGGGTAAAAATATGTAACAACCCAATGCATTTGACTAATTATAAGAGTTTGGGTTGAATTTGGAGTGTTTAGACACCACTTTGATCCTTTTTTCCCAAAACAGGCTAAAACCGAGAAAACATTGATTCGAAGCAGTAAATTGATTTGTTACTGTTTCTAGGGTCAGAATGTGCGACAACCCAATGCAATTGACTAATTATAAGAGTTCGGGATGAATTTGGAGTGTTTAGACAACACTTAAACCCCTTTTATCCCAAAATAGGCTTAACCCGAGAATACAGGCTAAAACAGAGAGAAACATTGATTTAAAGCAGTAAACAGCTATGTTACTCTTTCTAGGGTCAAAATATGTAACAATCCAATGCATTTGACTAATTATGAGAGTTCGGGTTAAATTTGGAGTGTTTAGACAACACTTAAACCCGTTTTATCCCAAAACAGGCTAAAACCGATATAACATGCTAAAACCAAGAGAAAACATAGTTTCAAAGCAGTAAACAGCTAGTTCACTCTTTCTAGGGTCAAAATATGTAACAATACAATGCATTTTACTAATTACAAGAGTTTGGGTTGAATTTGGAGTGTTTAGACACCTTTTTTACCCTTTTTCCCAAAACAGGCTAAAACCGAGAAAACATTGATTCGAAGCAGTAAATTCATTTGTTACTGTTTCTAGGGTCAGAATGTGCGACAACCCAATGCAATTGACTAATTATAAGAGTTCGGGATGAATTTGGAGTGTTTAGACAACACTTAAACCCCTTTATCCCAAAATAGGTTTACACCGAGAAAACAGGCTAAAACGGAGAGAAACATTGATTTAAAGCAGTAAACAGCTATGTTACTCTTTCTAGGGTAAAAATATGTAACAACCCAATGCATTTGACTAATTATAAGAGTTTGGGTTGAATTTGGAGTGTTTAGACACCACTTTGATCCTTTTTTCCCAAAACAGGCTAAAACCGAGAAAACATTGATTCGAAGCAGTAAATTGATTTGTTACTGTTTCTAGGGTCAGAATGTGCGACAACCCAATGCAATTGACTAATTATAAGAGTTCGGGATGAATTTGGAGTGTTTAGACAACACTTAAACCCCTTTTATCCCAAAATAGGCTTAACCCGAGAATACAGGCTAAAACAGAGAGAAACATTGATTTAAAGCAGTAAACAGCTATGTTACTCTTTCTAGTGTCAAAATATGTAACAATCCAATGCATTTGACTAATTATAAGAGTTTGGGTTAAATTTGGAGTGTTTAGACAACACTTAAACCCGTTTTATCCCAAAACATGCTAAACCGAGAAAACAGGCTAAAACCGAGAGAAAACATAGATTCAAAGCAGTAAATTGCTTTGTTACTCTTTCTAGGGTCAAAATATGTAACAATCCAATGCATTTTACTAATTATAAGAGTTTGGGTTGAATTTGGAGTGTTTAGACAACACTTAAACCCGTTTTAATCCAAAACAGGCTAAAACCGAGAAAACAGGCTAAAACCGAGAGAAAACATAGTTTCGAAGCAGTAAACAGCTAGGTCACTCTTCCTAGGGTCAAAATTAGTAACAATACAATACATTTGACTAATTACAAGAGTTTGGGTTGAATTTAAGTGTTTAGACACCACTTTTACCCTTTTTCCCAAAAGAGGCTAAAACCGAGAAAACATTGATTCGAAGCAGTAAATTAATTTGTTACTGTTTCTAGGGTCAGAATGTGTGACAGTCCAATGCAATTGACTAATTGTAAGAGTTCGGGATGAATTTGGAGTGTTTAGACAACACTTAAACCCCTTTTATCCCAAAATAGGCTTAACCCGAGAATACAGGCTAAAACAGAGAGAAACATTGATTTAAAGCAGTAAACAGCTATGTTACTCTTTCTAGGGTCAAAATATGTAACAATCCAATGCATTTGACTAATTATGAGAGTTCGGGTTAAATTTGGAGTGTTTAGACAACACTTAAACCCGTTTTATCCCAAAACAGGCTAAAACCGATATAACATGCTAAAACCAAGAGAAAACATAGTTTCAAAGCAGTAAACAGCTAGTTCACTCTTTCTAGGGTCAAAATATGTAACAATACAATGCATTTTACTAATTACAAGAGTTTGGGTTGAATTTGGAGTGTTTAGACACCTTTTTTACCCTTTTTCCCAAAACAGGCTAAAACCGAGAAAACATTGATTCGAAGCAGTAAATTCATTTGTTACTGTTTCTAGGGTCAGAATGTGCGACAACCCAATGCAATTGACTAATTATAAGAGTTCGGGATGAATTTGGAGTGTTTAGACAACACTTAAACCCCTTTATCCCAAAATAGGTTTACACCGAGAAAACAGGCTAAAACGGAGAGAAACATTGATTTAAAGCAGTAAACAGCTATGTTACTCTTTTTAGGGTAAAAATATGTAACAACCCAATGCATTTGACTAATTATAAGAGTTTGGGTTGAATTTGGAGTGTTTAGACACCACTTTGATCCTTTTTTCCCAAAACAGGCTAAAACCGAGAAAACATTGATTCGAAGCAGTAAATTGATTTGTTACTGTTTCTAGGGTCAGAATGTGCGACAACCCAATGCAATTGACTAATTATAAGAGTTCGGGATGAATTTGGAGTGTTTAGACAACACTTAAACCCCTTTTATCCCAAAACAGGCTAAAACCGAGAAAACAGGCTAAAACCGAGAGAAAACATAGTTTCGAAGCAGTAAACAGCTAGGTCACTCTTCCTAGGGTCAAAATTAGTAACAATACAATACATTTGACTAATTACAAGAGTTTGGGTTGAATTTAAGTGTTTAGACACCACTTTTACCCTTTTTCCCAAAAGAGGCTAAAACCGAGAAAACATTGATTCGAAGCAGTAAATTAATTTGTTACTGTTTCTAGGGTCAGAATGTGTGACAGTCCAATGCAATTGACTAATTGTAAGAGTTCGGGATGAATTTGGAGTGTTTAGACAACACTTAAACCCCTTTTATCCCAAAATAGGCTTAACCCGAGAATACAGGCTAAAACAGAGAGAAACATTGATTTAAAGCAGTAAACAGCTATGTTACTCTTTCTAGGGTCAAAATATGTAACAATCCAATGCATTTGACTAATTATGAGAGTTCGGGTTAAATTTGGAGTGTTTAGACAACACTTAAACCCGTTTTATCCCAAAACAGGCTAAAACCGATATAACATGCTAAAACCAAGAGAAAACATAGTTTCAAAGCAGTAAACAGCTAGTTCACTCTTTCTAGGGTCTGTAAGACTTTGTAGAATAAAGAAGAGAATCAAGAGATTGATGAGAGATATCGGTAGACAAAGAGAATGAGGAAGAAGAAAAGATTAGGTTATTGTTCCATAAGAATTCATATTACAATGTAGGCTAAAGCCTATATATATCAAGGGAAAATTAGGGCTACACCCTCTACCAACCGATCGTATAAGTGATAGGGACAAGGAGAGAGATAGAACTAATCCCAACGGTGATAGTGACCCGTCCTAGTCTCCTTAAACACAACATAACCCGTGACTCCACTTGTTCCTCCTCTCTAACGGCTACAAGCGACATTCTAGATCCTTCTCATGGGCCTAAGGAGAGCAGGCCTCCTCATTGTCTTTACACACTTACATGACTCGGCCTTATTGCTTGGTTGTACGGACGGCCCCATAATTGTACGGACGGCCATGGCTGCCTTAGGCTTATTCTCTTGATCAATACTCCCCCTCAAGCTTAGCCGAGTGAAATGGCTAAGCTTGGAACCCGTGAAGCAGCACCTCATTAAAAACCTTGACTTAGAAAACCTCATGGGACAAAACCAAGTCAAGGGAAAAAGAGTGTGCTGTCCACGGATTAGGGAAGCTTGATCATGGCCGTGTAATGTCTACAAGTCCAAGTTTGCTGTAGATGTGATCACAAACCTTGGAGCTTGCAGACTTGGTGAAGATGTCAGCTAGCTGATCTTGACTCCTTGTGTGGCATGGTAACACCACTCCTTCTTCAATCTTCTCTCTCACCTTGTGGCAATCGCTTTCTATGTGCTTGGTCCTCTCATGAAAGACTGAGTTTGTGGCAATGTGGATAGCCGCTTCATTGTCGCAGTGCATGGTCATGGGCTGCTTTGTCTCGATGCCTAAGTCCTTGAGTAGGCCCTTCAGCCATGTCATCTCGTTAGTGAGCTTCCTCATAGCTCTATACTCGGCCTCGGCGCTAGAGCATGAAACCACCTTTTGTTTCTTAGACCTCCATGTAACCAAGTTGCCTCCAACAAACGTGCAGTACCCAGTGGTGGATCTCCTATCCAGCGTGTCGCCATTGTAATCCGCATCACAATAGCCAACGATTTCGGTGTTGTCATTCTTGCCCATCCAAATACCTTGACCCGGACTGCCCTTGAGATAGCTTAGGATCCTTTCGACTTGACTCCATTGGTACTTGCTTGGTGCCTTCATATGTTGGCTAACCTGATTCACAGCATAGGATATGTCAGGTCGTGTGATAGTAAGGTATATCAGCTTACCTACAAGCCGGCGGTAGCGTGTGACGTCTAAGAATGGCTCGTCCATTGGTTCCTTAGGTCGGCCTTCTTTTGCCCGTAAGCTCTCCCCCTTTCGCTTGAGCTGGTAATCTTCATCAAGGGGCGTAGCAACCGGAGACACACCAAGCTTGCCAGTCTCCTCTAACAAGTCAAGAGTATACTTGCGTTGTGAGAGGAAGAGTCCTTCCGGTGAGCGACAAATCTCAATACCAAGAAAGTATTTGAGTTCCCCAAGGTCCTTGATGTCAAATACCGACTTGAGAGAGTCCTTGGTGTCCTGAATGGCCGCCTTATCATCACCAGTCACGATGATGTCGTCGACGTATATGAGCACCACCACCCAACCAATAGAGGTGCGACGCGTGAAGAGAGTATGATCAGCCTCCGATCGCGTAAAACCATCAGTCTTGAGAGTGGAGCTTAGTTTGTGGTACCACGCTCGTGGGGACTGCTTAAGGCCATAGATGGCCTTACGTAGCCTCAAGACTTTTCCGGGTGTAACCATGTCTTCAAGGCCGGGAGGAGGCGTCATGTACACTTCTTCATCAAGTTCACCTTGAAGGAAGGCGTTCTTCACATCCATCTGCCATAAGTCCCATGAGAGGTTGACAGCAAGAGACAGCACAACCCGAACCGTATGGAGCTTGGCCACGGGTGCAAAGGTGTCCGTGTAGTCCGCGCCATAGGTTTGGGTGAAGCCACGGGCCACTAACCTGGCTTTATGCCGTTCAATGTCACCATTGCTCAAATACTTTATGGTAAACACCCATTTGGAGCTAACTGCCCGCTTGCCTTGAGGAAGATCCGATTCGTCCCACGTATGATTCCGGATCATGGCGCCAGTTTCATCCTTGACCGCATCTAACCAACCTTGATGTTCCTTGGCTTCATCATATGTCTGCGGGATCCAATTGGCGTCCACTTGGCCGAAGAAAGCTTGGTGATCAGCAGGTAACAGCTCAAGGGAACAAACGGACTGAATGGGATGAGCGACAGCTTGGCTGTTGTAATAGACACGCTTGTTCTTCCAAGTGGAGGGATCCGATCGAGGTCTGGTGCTCCGACGCAGGACTGGTGCCGGAAGTGGATCCACGCTAGGCAACACGGTGGACGTACCGTCCGTAGGAGCCGTCTCCGTGTTTTCCTCGGTAGAGGCCGCCGCCGGAGCATGCGTGTCCGTTGTAGGGCCAGGGACGAGAACACCGGTTATGGGTAGGCCAGACTCGAGAGATTCACCATCTTGGGCTGAACCATTGTCATTTGCATCTCCTTGGTCAGACCCACCATCGGTAGAAATTTGACTTAGTGTTGGCCGCACGGCACCCGTTGGTGGAGATGGGTTACCAAGGTGATCAAGAAGGAACCGTAGACTCGAAGCTCGGTCATTAGGTGAGTGAGAGAGATCTTTAAGGCTGTTCCAATCCCTCTTGTCATGGTAGCCCACATGTTCTAGAAACCGGACATCTCGAGAGACATATAGTCGACTTGTGGCCGGATCATAACATTTGTACCCCTTTTGTGTGGTGGAGTAGCCAATGAACATACACTTTGTACTTTTGGCATCCAGCTTACTCCTTTGTTCTCCTGGTACTAACACAAAACAAATACAGCCGAAAACTCGTAGGTGATCAAGAGATGGTTTAAATTTGTTTAGTACTTCAAATGGAGATAAGTCATGAAGAACTCTAGTTGGTGTTCGGTTGATTAGGTAGCATGCAGTCATCACGGCATCACCCCAATATCGTTTAGGAACACTCGAATGGAACATGATTGCCCGCGCCACTTCCATGAGGTGCCGGTTCTTCCTCTCGGCCACACCATTTTGTTGTGGCGTGTAGGGACAACTAGTTTGATGAAGAATGCCATGCTTGGAGAGATGTTCTTTGAACTTGCAACTTGTGTATTCCCCCCCATTATCAGACCTAAGTACCTTAAGTTTAGCATTGAAGTGATTAGTCACATAATTTTGAAAATTGATAAAGGCATCAAATACTCTATCTTTAGATGGCAACAAGGTAATCCAAGTGTATTTTGATTTTTCATCAATAAAAGTCACAAAATACTTGTTATTATCTCTAGATAGGCATGGTGATGTCCAAACATCTGAGTGAACTAAATCAAAACAATTCTCATAAATAGTAGTTGACTTAGGAAAGATAGACTTGCAATGTTTTCCAAGAATACAAGGTTCACAAGTAGAATTATCAAAAGAAATATTAGGAAACATCAACCCTAAAGCACGTGAATGTGGGTGGCCTAGCCTAGCATGCCACACCATATTCGAATCAACAACAAAACAAGACTTAGTAGAGGATAAATTTGGATCGGTTTTCTCTAGGACATAGAGATCTCCACTCCCTTGCCCTTCTCCAAGAACCTTTCCAGTCTCAATATCCTGAAAATAAACATTGTTAGGACCAAAGATTGCATAACAATTCAAATCATTTGTGGTCCTCTTAACCGATAGTAAATTGGAGGTAAAGGTAGGCATAAAGAAAGCTTTTGAGGTTTTATCAAATAGTTTCAAGTCCCCTATTCCCTTTACTGGTATTTGTTCTCCATTTGCAATAACAACATTTCCTAAGGCCGGTTTTATGTTGTCAATTAAACTAGGGTTACTAATCATATGATGTGAGGCTCCCGAGTCAATAACAAGCGATTTGCTAGGCCTAGAAGTAAAGAAAGAGATACCAGACTCCTTGAGTGAAGCAATGGAGCGGATGAGAGCCTCAAGGTCTGACTTCCTCACCACATCTCCGTAGGCTGCGGTCATGGCCACCTCATCTCCCTGCTTTGATGATCCGGCTCCTTTATCGCTAACCGCTTCCTTTGAGAGGTTGGCTTTGAACTTGGCCGGCTTGAGATGAGGATGGAGAACCCAGCACTTGTCTTTCAGATGACCCCGCTTCTTGCAGTGGTCGCACACCAACAACTTCCTCTCCTCTTGCTTGTACATTCCTTTGTTGGCCGAAGCAAGCTCCCCCTTACCGCTAAACAAATCAAGGGATCCTTGCTCTTTCTGAATTTGGGAGCAAATATCTTCAAAGGAGGGGAGCTTCTCTGCCCTTAGGATGTGCTTCAAGAGGTCGTTGAAGGACGGGTTCAAGGTAAGTAGGAGTCCGAAGACTTTGTCTTGCTCCTTTCTTTCGTTTAGCACACTTGCCTCAAGTGTACTTGGCCGCAACATGTCAAGCTCGGACCATAGTGCACGGAACTTACCAAGATGCTTAGTGAACTCCACATCATCTTGGTTAAGATCATTTATGGCCTTCTTGACCTCAAAGACTCTAGTCATGTTAGAGACATTACCATACACGCCTTTAAGTGTTTCCCACAGTTCCTTGGCCGTCTCGCAATATGAGTAGGCCTCAAGGATAGGCGTGTCCAGAGAGTTTTGGAGAACAGATAGGACAACTTGGTCTTCTTGGAACCATTTGGCCTTCCTCTCGCTCTCTTCCTCCGCTTCCGCCTCGGAAGCGTCCTCTCCTTTGGGGTTTTTCTTTGGGACATAGTCGGACTCGACATGACTCCAAAGGCCACGACCTCCAAGGGCGGTTCTTGTGGTTCTTGTCCACAGCAAGTAGTTTGTCCCCTTTAGGACAACCGGTGAAACAATGGGCTTGGCGTTTTCCATGGTCGGATTTCTATGGACCGATGGGTAAAGCTTTTACCCGGAGAATAAAAGAGATGCGAGTAAGAAGAAACGAAGATAAGGAGACTAGAGTGTAGAAATGAGTAGGAGAATGAGATTAGACTGTAGAGAATCGAAGAACCTGGCTCTGCTACCATGTAAGACTTTGTAGAATAAAGAAGAGAATCAAGAGATTGATGAGAGATATCGGTAGACAAAGAGAATGAGGAAGAAGAAAAGATTAGGTTATTGTTCCATAAGAATTCATATTACAATGTAGGCTAAAGCCTATATATATCAAGGGAAAATTAGGGCTACACCCTCTACCAACCGATCGTATAAGTGATAGGGACAAGGAGAGAGATAGAACTAATCCCAACGGTGATAGTGACCCGTCCTAGTCTCCTTAAACACAACATAACCCGTGACTCCACTTGTTCCTCCTCTCTAACGGCTACAAGCGACATTCTAGATCCTTCTCATGGGCCTAAGGAGAGCAGGCCTCCTCATTGTCTTTACACACTTACATGACTCGGCCTTATTGCTTGGTTGTACGGACGGCCCCATAATTGTACGGACGGCCATGGCTGCCTTAGGCTTATTCTCTTGATCAATAGGGTCAAAATATGTAACAATACAATGCATTTTACTAATTACAAGAGTTTGGGTTGAATTTGGAGTGTTTAGACACCTTTTTTACCCTTTTTCCCAAAACAGGCTAAAACCGAGAAAACATTGATTCGAAGCAGTAAATTCATTTGTTACTGTTTCTAGGGTCAGAATGTGCGACAACCCAATGCAATTGACTAATTATAAGAGTTCGGGATGAATTTGGAGTGTTTAGACAACACTTAAACCCCTTTATCCCAAAATAGGTTTACACCGAGAAAACAGGCTAAAACGGAGAGAAACATTGATTTAAAGCAGTAAACAGCTATGTTACTCTTTTTAGGGTAAAAATATGTAACAACCCAATGCATTTGACTAATTATAAGAGTTTGGGTTGAATTTGGAGTGTTTAGACACCACTTTGATCCTTTTTTCCCAAAACAGGCTAAAACCGAGAAAACATTGATTCGAAGCAGTAAATTGATTTGTTACTGTTTCTAGGGTCAGAATGTGCGACAACCCAATGCAATTGACTAATTATAAGAGTTCGGGATGAATTTGGAGTGTTTAGACAACACTTAAACCCCTTTTATCCCAAAATAGGCTTAACCCGAGAATACAGGCTAAAACAGAGAGAAACATTGATTTAAAGCAGTAAACAGCTATGTTACTCTTTCTAGTGTCAAAATATGTAACAATCCAATGCATTTGACTAATTATAAGAGTTTGGGTTAAATTTGGAGTGTTTAGACAACACTTAAACCCTTTTTATCCCAAAACATGCTAAACCGAGAAAACAGGCTAAAACCGAGAGAAAACATAGATTCAAAGCAGTAAATTGCTTTGTTACTCTTTCTAGGGTCAAAATATGTAACAATCCAATGCATTTTACTAATTATAAGAGTTTGGGTTGAATTTGGAGTGTTTAGACAACACTTAAACCCGTTTTAATCCAAAACAGGCTAAAACCGAGAAAACAGGCTAAAACCGAGAGAAAACATAGTTTCGAAGCAGTAAACAGCTAGGTCACTCTTCCTAGGGTCAAAATTAGTAACAATACAATACATTTGACTAATTACAAGAGTTTGGGTTGAATTTGGAGTGTTTAGACACCACTTTTACCCTTTTTCCCAAAAGAGGCTAAAACCGAGAAAACATTGATTCGAAGCAGTAAATTAATTTGTTACTGTTTCTAGGGTCAGAATGTGTGACAGTCCAATGCAATTGACTAATTGTAAGAGTTCGGGATGAATTTGGAGTGTTTAGACAACACTTAAACCCCTTTTATCCCAAAATAGGCTTAACCCGAGAATACAGGCTAAAACAGAGAGAAACATTGATTTAAATCAGTAAACAGCTATGTTACTCTTTCTAGGGTCAAAATATGTAACAATCCAATGCATTTGACTAATTATAAGAGTTCGGGTTAAATTTGGAGTGTTTAGACAACACTTAAACCCGTTTTATCCCAAAACAGGCTAAAACCGATATAACATGCTAAAACCAAGAGAAAACATAGTTTCAAAACAGTAAACAGCTAGTTCACTCTTTCTAGGGTCAAAATATGTAACAATACAATGCATTTTACTATTTACAAGAGTTTGGGTTGAATTTGGAGTGTTTAGACACCACTTTTACCCTTTTTTCCCAAAACAGGCTAAAACCGAGAAAACATTGATTCGAAGCAGTAAATTGATTTGTTACTGTTTCTAGGGTCAGAATGTGCGACAACCCAATGCAATTGACTAATTATAAGAGTTCGGGATGAATTTGGAGTGTTTAGACAACACTTAAACCCCTTTATCCCAAAATAGGTTTACACCGAGAAAACAGGCTAAAACGGAGAGAAACATTGATTTAAAGCAGTAAACAGCTATGTTACTCTTTCTAGGGTAAAAATATGTAACAACCCAATGCATTTGACTAATTATAAGAGTTTGGGTTGAATTTGGAGTGTTTAGACACCACTTTGATCCTTTTTTCCCAAAACAGGCTAAAACCGAGAAAACATTGGTTTGAAGCAGTAAATTGCTTTGTTACTGTTTCTAAGGTCAGAATGTGTGACAACCAAATGCATTTGACTAATTGTAAGAGTTCGGGATGAATTGGGAGTGTTTAGACAACACTTAAACCCGTTTTATCCCAAAATAGGCTTAAACCAAGAAAACAGGCTAAAACCGAGAGAAACATTGATTTGAAGCAATAAACAGCTATGTTACTCTTTCTAGTGTCAAAATATGTAACAATCCAATGCATTTGACTAATTATAAGAGTTTGGGCTAAATTTGGAGTGTTTAGACAACACTTAAACCCGTTTTATCCCAAAACATGCTAAACCGAGAAAACAGGCTAAAACCGAGAGAAAACATAGATTCGAAGCAGTAAATTGCTTTGTTACTCTTTCTAGGGTCAAAATATGTAACAATCCAATGCATTTTACTAATTATAATAGTTTGGGTTGAATTTGGAGTGTTTAGACAACACTTAAACCCGTTTTAATCCAAAACAGGCTAAAACCGAGAAAACAGGCTAAAACCGAGAGAAAACATAGTTTCGAAGCAGTAAACAGCTAGGTCACTCTTCTTAGGGTCAAAATTAGTAACAATACAATACATTTGACTAATTACAAGAGTTTGGGTTGAATTTGGAGTGTTTAGACACCACTTTTACCCTTTTTCCCAAAAGAGGCTAAAACCGAGAAAACATTGATTCGAAGCAGTAAATTAATTTGTTACTGTTTCTAGGGTCAGAATGTGTGACAGTCCAATGCAATTGACTAATTGTAAGAGTTCGGGATGAATTTGGAGTGTTTAGACAACACTTAAACCCCTTTATGAGTTTGGCACACCACCTTGGCCACCACCGTCCGTACAACCGTACGGACGTCCGTACGATCGACAACCTATGGGCTGACCAAGCCATCTCGTATCTCATAAGCCCAATCCACTAAGGAGAGCTCCCAACGATCTCCCTTCATCGAGATCCTTCTATTATAGCCGTTAGGCAACTTGCAAGTGGGAAGTCAAAGGTTTAGTCACATGTAGGAATAAGGAGATGTCGCTATCTCTCATTAATGTGCACATAGAACCCTAGGAAAGAATATCCTCTTTGTATAGCTCTATATATGGTTTGTAAGTATGTTCTAATTCAAGCAAGAAAAGAGTTCATTCTCTTTCTCCAACACTCTCTCTCTCAATCGTTCACTCTCCTCACTCTTTACACGATTTCACTCTCTTCCATAATCTCTTGATTACTCTACTCTCAAACTTACATGGTATCAGAGCAGATTTGATTCTGTTCTTGCCTCAAATCTCCATCACTCCCTTCCGCATTCTCTTTCTTGTTCTTGAAATTTCTTGTTCTTGAATCTTCTTTCTTTAACCGTTGGACAATAGCTTTAACCAACGGTCTCTTCATCTTTTTCCATGGAAACTACCAAAACTCTCATTGTTCCAGTTACTCTCAAGGGAGAGAATTACTTACTGTGGGCTAGAACCACAAAGACAGCCCTATGCGGCCGAGGACTTTGGTCCCATGTTGAGACGAGCGAAGCTCCTAGTGGCGAGACCACCAAAGACGGCAAGGATCTTGTCGATGAGAAGAACAAGTGGTTTCAAGAAGATCAGGGAGTCCTAGCTATCATTCAAAACTCCCTAGATGCACCTATACTTGAAGCTTACTCTTATTGCGAGACAGCAAAAGACTTGTGGGACACTCTCAAGAATGTTTTTGGGAATGTTACAAATGTAAACCGAATTTTTGAGATTAAGAGGGCCATCAACAACCTCAACCAAGAAGACATGGAGTTCACCAAGCACTTTGGGAAGTTTAGGTCCCTTTGGGCTGAACTAGAGATGCTCCGGCCGGCGACTATAGATCCGGCCATTCTGAATGAGAGGCGTGAACAAGATAAGGTGTTCGGCCTTCTCTTGACCTTGAACCCCTCCTACAATGACCTTATCAAGCATATTCTACGGTCGGACAAGCTCCCTAGCCTTGATGATGTCTGTAACCAAATTCAAAAGGAGCATGGCTCCATGGGATTGTTTGGCGGCAAGGGAGAACTTGTGACCGCTAACAAAGCTGAGACGGCATCAGCAAACAAGGGCTACTACAAGCCGGAGGACAAGAACAACCCGCCATTTTGTGAGCATTGTAAGAAGCTTGGTCACTTCAAGAGCCGCTGCTGGATTCTACACCCTCATCTAGCACCACCGCCGGGTACCATCCGAGGTGGACGACCAAACCGCGGAGGACCACCGAGAGCTCATCAAGCAGTAGCCATGGGGGGGTCATCAATCTCTGAGCAACCTCAACAAGTGACCAGTGGAACTGCTCTTGCTGCAGCATCGTCCGAGCTGGTAAGGCGGTCCGACCTTGATGCGCTCATCCAAGCCATCAAAGAGGCCACCGGTAAGGCGTTTCTTGCCTCAAACAAAATTAAACCCCTCATAGTTGATTCTGGTGCATCCCATCACATGATTAGTGATTCTAGGCTAATTAGTGATATTAAACCTGCTAATGGTAATGTGATAATAGCAAATGGTGAGAAAGTACCAGTTAAAGGCATTGGGAACTTGAAACTATTTGATAAGGAGACTAAGGCATTTTATATGCCAAACTTTACTTCTAACTTGCTATCAGTTAAGAGAGCCACTACTGATTTAAATTGTTATGCTATATTTGGTCCTAACAATGTTCATTTTCAGGATATTGAGACAAGTAAGGTTCTTGGTCAAGGAGGATCCAAGGATGACCTCTATGTGCTTGAGGACTTGAACTTATCTTCTAATGTATCTTGTTTTAATTCAGTTATTATGAAACCTAGTGATTCTATTTTACATGCTAGGCTAGGACACCCTCACACAAGAGCTTTATCTTTAATATTTCCTAATGTTTCTTTTCAAAATGATGAGTGTGAGGCTTGTATTCTTGGTAAACATTGCAAGGCTGTTTTTCCTAAATCTATTACTATTTATGAAAAATGTTTTGATTTAATTCATTCTGATGTTTGGACATCTCCTTGCTTATCTAGAGATAATCAAAAATATTTTGTGACTTTTATTGATGAAAAATCAAAATATACTTGGATAACTTTGCTTCCCTCTAAGGATAGAGTTCTTGAGGCCTTTACTAATTTTCAAAATTATGTCACTAACCACTTTCATGCCAAGATTAAAATTTTGAGATCAGATAATGGTGGAGAGTACACAAGCCATGCCTTTAAGCAATATCTAGCCAAACATGGAATTCTTCACCAAACTAGTTGTCCTTACACCCCACAACAAAATGGAGTGGCTGAGAGGAAGAATAGGCATCTGATGGAGGTAGCAAGGTCTATGATGTTTCACACAAGGGTTCCAAAGAGGTTTTGGGGAGATGCTGTGCTAGCCGCTTGTTATCTTATTAACCGCACACCAACAAAAATTCTAAAGGATGTGTCTCCATTTGAGGTATTAACTAATGACAAACCTACATTTGATCACTTACGAGTGTTTGGTTGTGTGTGCTATGTTTTGCGACCAGGTGAGCTAAGAGACAAGCTTGATGCAAAGAGTACAAAGGCTATGTTTCTTGGCTATTCTACTACACAAAAGGGGTATAAGTGCTATGAACCTACAACAAGGAGAATTCTAGTATCTCGTGATGTCAAGTTCATGGAGACACACGGCTTTTATGACGAGAAGAATTGGGATGAGCTCCGTAATCTCTCCGACTCTCCATCTGATCGGACGCGCAACCTCCGAGTAATTCTTGAGCGGCTAGGTCTTGAAAATGATAGGATCTCTACCGAGTCAGCCAGACCAACATCACCAGAACAATCTGAGCCATTCACTGAGCCTGATCCTGATATACATGCCGATGACCATACTGAGCAGCCTGAGGAGTCACCCGCGGACATCACGGCCGAAACAACCGAGGAGTCGGCCGAACAGCTTGAGGAAATCATAACTCCGGGACGGGCCAACTCCGAAGCTGGGGCTGTAGTTCCTCTTAGGCGCAGCCAACGTATCAAGTATCCTCCTAGTCATTGGAGGAACACCCGTGTGTACTACAACAACATGGCCGTTGCTCATCCGATTCAGGCCGTGTGCACCTTAGCTCATTTTCCGATAGAGCATCAAGTGTTTCTTGGCCATATTGATGAGCATTGGATCCCCAAGACCTATGATGAGGCTAAGCAGCACAAGGTATGGAGAGATGCGGTGGACGCCGAGAATACGGCCATGGTGCAAAATCACACATGGGACGAGGCTGACTTACCCAAGGGCAAGAAGGCTGTCACATCTCGGTATATCTTCACAATCAAATATAAGAGCAATGGGGAGATAGAACGGTATAAGGCACGCCTTGTAGCCCGGGGATTCACGCAAACGTATGGGGAGGACTATCTTGATACGTTTGCTCCGGTGGCCAAACTTCACACTGTTCGAGTGGTTCTCTCTCTTGCCACAAATCTTGATTGGGAGCTATGGCAAATGGATGTGAAGAACGCCTTCCTACAAGGCGAGCTCGAAGATGAAGTGTATATGCGGCCACCACCGGGCCTAGAAGACACCATTGGTCCGGGGAAGGTTCTCAAGCTCAACAAAGCCATCTATGGACTAAAGCAGTCGCCAAGGGCGTGGTACCACAAGCTGAGCACAATCCTCCTTGACAAAGGCTTTCGCAAATCCGAGGCTGATCACACACTATTTACCTCACCAAGCACCAAAGGTATAGTAGTCATCCTAGTGTATGTTGATGATATCATCATCACTGGGAGTGACTCGGTAGGTATTCAAAACACTAAAACCTTCTTGAAATCAGTCTTTGATATTAAGGACCTTGGAGAGTTGAAATATTTTCTTGGGATAGAAATATGTAGATCAAAGGAAGGTTTATTTCTATCACAAAGAAAATATGCTCTTGACTTGTTAAATGAGACAGGAAAATTAGGTTCAAAGGCAGTGGCATCACCTCTTGAAGAGAACTACAAGGCCGGAGGACAGGGGGAGCTTGAGCAGGCACCATACAAGGACGTTGGTCGCTACCGGCGCCTAGTAGGTAAGTTAATCTATTTAACTATAACACGGCCTGATATTTGCTTTGCTGTGAACCAGGTGAGCCAGCACATGAACAATCCAACTGTCCATCATTGGAACATGGTCGACCGAATCCTTAAATACATCAAGGGCTCACCGGGACAAGGCATTTGGATGGGCCGCAACAAGAACACCGAGTTGGTAGGATATTGCGACGCTGACTATGCTGGAGACCGTGGAGACCGTCGCTCCACAACTGGCTATTGCACATTCCTTGGAGGCAACCTGATCACATGGAAGAGCAAGAAACAAAAGGTCGTATCGCTTTCAAGTGCCGAATCCGAGTATAGGGCCATGCGCAAACTCACAACTGAACTAATGTGGCTCAAAGCACTCCTCAAGGATTTAGGAGTGGAAATCACAAGTCCTATCACCATGCATTGTGACAATGAAGCTGCCATTCACATAGCAACCAATTCAGTGTTTCATGAGAGGACCAAACATATTGAGGTGGACTGTCATAAGGTGCGAGAGCAAATCAAGCTTGGAGTTGTCCTACCATGTCACACCGAGAGCAAGGAACAACTCGCTGACATCCTCACCAAAGCTGCAAGTCCCCAAGTGTGCGAATATATTCACTCGAAGCTCGGCCTTATAGACCTCACTCGGCCATGAGTCTTTCACAAGGCACCTACACTCTTTTTCCCTTATGTATAGTTTTTCCCATGAGGTTTTCTATACTAAGGTTTTTTTAATGAGGTGGGTGCCTCTACTGTCAAGCTTGCCTGATCATCTAAGTCAAGCTTGAGGGGGAGTATGAGTTTGGCACACCACCTTGGCCACCACCGTCCGTACAACCGTACGGACGTCCGTACGATCGACAACCTATGGGCTGACCAAGCCATCTCGTATCTCATAAGCCCAATCCACTAAGGAGAGCTCCCAACGATCTCCCTTCATCGAGATCCTTCTATTATAGCCGTTAGGCAACTTGCAAGTGGGAAGTCAAAGGTTTAGTCACATGTAGGAATAAGGAGATGTCGCTATCTCTCATTAATGTGCACATAGAACCCTAGGAAAGAATATCCTCTTTGTATAGCTCTATATATGGTTTGTAAGTATGTTCTAATTCAAGCAAGAAAAGAGTTCATTCTCTTTCTCCAACACTCTCTCTCTCAATCGTTCACTCTCCTCACTCTTTACACGATTTCACTCTCTTCCATAATCTCTTGATTACTCTACTCTCAAACTTACACCCTTTTATCCCAAAATAGGCTTAACCCGAGAATACAGGCTAAAACAGAGAGAAACATTGATTTAAAGCAGTAAACAGCTATGTTACTCTTTCTAGGGTCAAAATATGTAACAATCCAATGCATATGACTAATTATAAGAGTTCGGGTTAAATTTGGAGTGTTTAGACAACACTTAAACCCGTTTTATCCCAAAACAGGCTAAAACCGATATAACATGCTAAAACCAAGAGAAAACATAGTTTCAAAGCAGTAAACAGCTAGTTCACTCTTTCTAGGGTCAAAATATGTAACAATACAATGCATTTTACTAATTACAAGAGTTTGGGTTGAATTTGGAGTGTTTAGACACCTTTTTTACCCTTTTTCCCAAAACAGGCTAAAACCGAGAAAACATTGATTCGAAGCAGTAAATTGATTTGTTACTGTTTCTAGGGTTAGAATGTGCGACAACCCAATGCAATTGACTAATTATAAGAGTTCGGGATGAATTTGGAGTGTTTAGACAACACTTAATATAATTTGGGATCTTGATCACCATGTCCGTACAAGTCAACGACCGTTCTCTCTCATCGGGCCAACCATACCATCTCGTGTAGAAGCCCACTTGAAGTCTTCTAAGGCTTGTATGAGACAACCAAGTCTCTAGATCCTTCTCCTACCGACCGTTGGAGTTTGTGTGCAAGTGGGAAGATATTTCAACTCACAAGTCACATGTTATGTTAAGAAGGAAGGATGTCACTTTCAGTCATGTAAAGCGTGTATAGGATCCCATAGGAATATGCTGTTTACTTTGTCTATAATTAGGATGTATCTAGGTTCTTTTTCAAGTAAGAAGTTTGATTCTTCTTCTATACTCTCTCTCTTACACTTCCATACTCTCTTCTACTCTCTCGTGCGAACACTCTCAAACTCACTCGATCTCTACACTCTCTCGTTTCTAAACTTACATGGTATCAGAGCCTTGTGGTTCCTCTCGTTAAACTCTTCATTCACTCTACTTTCTTCCGCAACTCGTTCATTCAATCTCTTGAGTTTTTCTTTAACCGTTGGGTAAACTTATTGACCATTGGACAAAACTCCATGGAAAGCACCAAAACCTTGGTTGTTCCAGTTACTCTCAAAGGAGAGAACTATTTGTTGTGGGCAAGGACCACAAAGACGGCGCTATGTGGCCGAGGGCTTTGGACCCATGTGACAACAAGTGAAGCTCCGAAGGGCGAGCCGACTGAAGACGGCAAAGTTGTGGCCACAAGTGGTGAAGAAAAGTGGTTTCAAGAAGACCAAAGTGTTCTCGCCATCATACAAAACTCTCTCGATGCTCCAATACTCGAGGCCTACTCGTATTGTGAAACGGCCAAGGATCTATGGGATACCTTGCAAAACGTCTTTGGTAACACTACCAATTTAAGCCGAGTCTTTGAGATCAAGAGAGCCATCAACAACCTAAGCCAAGAAGACATGGAGTTCACCAAACACTTTGGGAAGTTTAGGTCCCTTTGGGCTGAGCTTGAGATGCTTAGGCCAGCGACTCTTGATCCGGCAATCTTGAATGAGAGGCGTGAACAAGACAAGGTGTTCGGCCTCCTCCTTACGCTGAATCCATCTTACAACGATCTTATCAAGCATATCTTGAGGTCGGACAAGCTTCCCAGCCTGGAGGAAGTGTGTAGTCAGATTCAAAAGGAGCATGGTTCCATGGGGTTGTTTGGTAACAAGGGGGAGCTTGTAACCGCCAACCAAGCTGATGTAGCGACCGCAAACAAGGGCTACTATCGAGGAGATAACAAGAAAGAACCAGTGTGTCACCACTGCAAGAAGCCGGGCCATTTCAAGAATGAGTGTTGGATTCTCCACCCACACC
The DNA here is from genome assembly GCF_030686135.1 of Camelina sativa. Classification (NCBI taxonomy): domain Eukaryota; kingdom Viridiplantae; phylum Streptophyta; class Magnoliopsida; order Brassicales; family Brassicaceae; genus Camelina; species Camelina sativa. Next base: position 21,387,834 of record NC_141880.1, on the reverse strand, counting down.
TCCGAGTAAACCGACCAATGAACCACCGTGGAGCACCAAGAGCTCATCGAGCGAGTGTGGAGCCATTGGTTGCTGAACTGAACCCTCGAGCTCCGGATATGAATGGAACTGCCCTGGCTGCCTCGTCGGACCTCGTGAGGAAGTCTGATCTTGATGCGCTCATTAAGGCACTCAAAGAAAATTCCGGTAACTCTTATCTTGCCTTGAATCAAACTAAACCGCTCATAGTTGATTCCGGTGCTTCTCACCACATGATTAGTGATTCTAGGTTAATGAGTGATATTAAACCGGCTAGTGGTAATGTTGTGATAGCAAATGGTGAGAAAGTGCCAGTTAAAGGCATTGGAAACTTGAAATTATTTGATAAAGATACTAAAGCGTTCTATATGCCAAATTTTACTTCCAACTTGCTATCAGTTAAGAGAGCCACTACTGATTTGAATTGTTATGCAATATTTGGTCCTAACAAGGTTCATTTTCAGGATATTGAGACAAGTAAGGTCCTTGGTCAAGGAGGTTCCAAGGGTGATCTCTATATGCTTGAGGACTTGAATTTATCTGCTTCTTGTTTTAATTCGGTTGTTGTTAAACCTAGTGATTCTATTTTACATGCTAGGCTAGGACATCCTCACACTAGAGCTTTAGCTTTAATGTTCCCTAATATTTCTTTTCAAAATGATGGGTGTGAGGCTTGTATTCTTGGTAAACATTGCAAGGCTGTTTTTCCTAAATCTATTACTATTTATGAAAAATGTTTTGATTTGGTTCATTCTGATGTTTGGACATCCCCTTGCTTATCTAGAGAAAATCAAAAGTATTTTGTGACTTTTATTGATGAAAAATCAAAATATACTTGGATAACTTTGCTTCCTTCTAAGGATAGAGTTCTTGAAGCTTTTACTAGCTTTCAAAATTATGTCACTAACCACTATCATGCCAAGATTAAAATTTTGAGATCAGATAATGGTGGAGAATACACAAGCCATGCCTTTAAGCAATATCTAGCCGAACATGGAATTCTTCATCAAACTAGCTGTCCATACACACCACAACAAAATGGGGTGGCTGAAAGGAAGAATAGGCATCTCATGGAGGTAGCAAGGTCCATGATGTTCCATACAAGAGTTCCAAAACGCTTTTGGGGAGATGCCGTGCTCACAGCTTGTTATCTTATCAACCGCACACCAACAAAAATACTCAACGACTTGTCTCCATTTGAGGTATTGAACAATGAAAAGCCTAACTTTGATCATTTACGAGTATTTGGTTGTGTTTGCTATGTGTTGCGACCAGGTGAACTAAGAGACAAGCTTGATGCTAAGAGTACTAAGGCAATGTTTATCGGCTATTCTACAACTCAAAAAGGATATAAGTGCTATGACTCGGAGACAAGAAGAGTTCTTGTGTCTCGTGATGTCAAGTTTGTGGAGTCACAAGGATTTTATGATGAGAAGAACTGGGATGAACTTCGCAATCTCTCGACCTCTTCTTCCGATCGGACACGCAACCTCCGGGTGATCCTTGAGAGGCTAGGTATTGAGAATGATCGGATCACCAACGCGCCGGCCAGTCAAGCATCACCAGAACAACCTGAGCCATTCCCTGAGCCCGACCTTGATCCACCCACTTCTCATACCAACGACGAAACTGAGTTGCCCACGGATTCGACCGAACTACCCGGAGACAACAATGATGTGCCATCCGAGGAACCGGCTGAGCAGCTTGAAGAAATTATTACACTAGGCAGAGCTAGCTCAGAGGCGGGAACTATAGTTCCTCTTCGACGTAGCCAACGTCTCAAGTTTCCCCCATCTAACTGGAAGAACACTAGAGTGTACTACAACAACATGGTCGTCGCACACCCAATTCAAGCTGTATGCACGCTGGCACACTTTCCGATGGAACATCAAGTGTTCCTTGGCCAAATTGACCAGCATTGGGTTCTCAAGACATATGATGAGGCCAAGGACCACAAGGTGTGGCGAGACGCAGTTGATGCCGAGAACACGGCCATGGTGCAAAATCACACATGGGACGAATCAGACTTACCCAAGGGCAAGAAGGCTGTGACGTCTCGGTATATCTTCACTATCAAGTATAAGAGCAATGGGGAGATTGAACGCTACAAGGCCAGACTTGTAGCTCGTGGTTTTACGCAAACGTATGGGGAGGATTACAAAGATACGTTTGCTCCGGTGGCCAAATTACACACAGTTCGAGTTGTTCTCTCCTTGGCCACAAACTTGGATTGGGATCTATGGCAAATGGATGTGAAGAATGCGTTCTTGCAAGGAGAACTTGAAGATGAGGTCTACATGCGGCCACCGCCTGGTCTAGAGGACACCATAGGCCCGGGAAAGGTGCTGAAGCTCAACAAGGCAATATATGGCCTTAAACAATCGCCTAGAGCATGGTACCACAAGTTGAGCACAACCTTACTTGGGAAAGGTTTTCGCAAATCAGAATCGGATCATACTCTCTTCACACTACCAAGTGACAAAGGTATAGTGGTCATTCTAGTATATGTTGATGATATCATCATATCTGGAAGTGACAAGGTAGGTATTCAAGAAGCTAAAGAGTTTCTTAAGTCAGTTTTTGATATTAAAGACCTTGGAGAACTTAAGTATTTTCTTGGTATAGAAGTGTATAGGTCTGATGAAGGATTGTTTTTATCACAAAGAAAGTATGCTCTTGACCTCTTAAGTGAAGCAGGAAAACTTGGATCAAAAGCAGTGACCACACCTCTTGAAGAAAACTACAAGACAGCCGGAAAGGGGGAGCCTCCATTCGAAGATGTCACGCGATATAGGCGTCTAGTGGGTAAGCTCATATATTTAACTATCACTAGGCCGGATCTTTGTTTTGCTGTGAACCAGGTAAGCCAACACATGCAAAACCCAACTAGACACCACTGGAACATGGTGAACCGAATCCTTAAGTACATCAAGGGAGCTCCGGGACAAGGCATATGGATGGGAAGGAACAAGAGCACCGAGTTGATAGGATATTGTGACGCTGATTACGCCGGAGACCATGGGGATCGTCGCTCAACCACCGGATACTGCACGTTCTTGGGAGGAAACTTAGTCACATGGAAGAGCAAGAAACAAAAGGTTGTCTCGTTATCTAGTGCGGAGTCCGAGTATAGAGCCATGAGGAAGTTAACAACCGAGCTCATGTGGCTTAAGGCACTATTGAAGGATCTTGGAGTTGAATCATCAAAGCCTATCACTATGCATTGTGATAACGAAGCAGCCATCCACATAGCCACCAATTCCGTGTTTCACGAGAGAACAAAACACATAGAGGTCGATTGCCACAAGGTGCGAGAGCAGATTCAGCTAGGCGTCACACTCCCATGTCATACAGACAGCAAAGAGCAACTAGCCGACATTTTCACAAAGGCGGCCAGCCCACAAGTGTGCGAATACATTCACCCTCGGCTAGGACTCATGGACCTCACCAAACCTTGAGATCCTACGCTCTTTTTCCCTTAAGTATAATTTTTCCCAAGTGGTTTTATATACTAAGGTTTTTAATGAGGTAGGTGATCAATGGTTCAAGCTTATGTCATAGGGTCCAATGACTAAAGCTTGAGGGGGAGTATAATTTGGGATCTTGATCACCATGTCCGTACAAGTCAACGACCGTTCTCTCTCATCGGGCCAACCATACCATCTCGTGTAGAAGCCCACTTGAAGTCTTCTAAGGCTTGTATGAGACAACCAAGTCTCTAGATCCTTCTCCTACCGACCGTTGGAGTTTGTGTGCAAGTGGGAAGATATTTCAACTCACAAGTCACATGTTATGTTAAGAAGGAAGGATGTCACTTTCAGTCATGTAAAGCGTGTATAGGATCCCATAGGAATATGCTGTTTACTTTGTCTATAATTAGGATGTATCTAGGTTCTTTTTCAAGTAAGAAGTTTGATTCTTCTTCTATACTCTCTCTCTTACACTTCCATACTCTCTTCTACTCTCTCGTGCGAACACTCTCAAACTCACTCGATCTCTACACTCTCTCGTTTCTAAACTTACACTTAAACCCCTTTATCCCAAAATAGGTTTACACCGAGAAAACAGGCTAAAACGGAGAGAAACATTGATTTAAAGCAGTAAACAGCTATGTTACTCTTTCTAGGGTAAAAAAATGTAACAACCCAATGCATTTGACTAATTATAAGAGTTTGGGTTGAATTTGGAGTGTTTAGACACCACTTTGATCCTTTTTTCCCAAAACAGGCTAAAACCGAGAAAACATTGATTCGAAGCAGTAAATTGATTTGTTACTGTTTCTAGGGTCAGAATGTGCGACAACCCAATGCAATTGACTAATTATAAGAGTTCGGGATGAATTTGGAGTGTTTAAACAACACTTAAACCCGTTTTATCCCAAAATAGGCTTAAACCAAGAAAACAGGCTAAAACCGAGAGAAACATAGATTTGAAGCAATAAACAGCTATGTTACTCTTTCTAGTGTCAAAATATGTAACAATCCAATGCATTTGACTAATTATAAGAGTTTGGGTTAAATTTGGAGTGTTTAGACAACACTTAAACCTGTTTTATCCCAAAACAGGCTAAAACCGATATAACATGCTAAAACCAAGAGAAAACATAGTTTCAAAGCAGTAAACAGCTAGTTCACTCTTTCTAGGGTCAAAATATGTAACAATACAATGCATTTTACTAATTACAAGAGTTTGGGTTGAATTTGGAGTGTTTAGACACCTTTTTTACCCTTTTTCCCAAAACAGGCTAAAACCGAGAAAACATTGATTCGAAGCAGTAAATTCATTTGTTACTGTTTCTAGGGTCAGATGTGCGACAACCCAATGCAATTGACTAATTATAAGAGTTCGGGATGAATTTGGAGTGTTTAGACAACACTTAAACCCCTTTATCCCAAAATAGGTTTACACCGAGAAAACAGGCTAAAACGGAGAGAAACATTGATTTAAAGCAGTAAACAGCTATGTTACTCTTTCTAGGGTAAAAATATGTAACAACCCAATGCATTTGACTAATTCTAAGAGTTTGGGTTGAATTTGGAGTGTTTAGACACCACTTTGATCCTTTTTTCCCAAAACAGGCTAAAACCGAGAAAACATTGATTCGAAGCAGTAAATTGATTTGTTACTGTTTCTAGGGTCAGAATGTGCGACAACCCAATGCAATTGACTAATTATAAGAGTTCGGGATGAATTTGGAGTGTTTAGACAACACTTAAACCCCTTTTATCCCAAAATAGGCTTAACCCGAGAATACAGGCTAAAACAGAGAGAAACATTGATTTAAAGCAGTAAACAGCTATGTTACTCTTTCTAGTGTCAAAATATGTAACAATCCAATGCATTTGACTAATTATAAGAGTTTGGGTTAAATTTGGAGTGTTTAGACAACACTTAAACCCGTTTTATCCCAAAACATGCTAAACCGAGAAAACATGCTAAAACCGAGAGAAAACATAGATTCAAAGCAGTAAATTGCTTTGTTACTCTTTCTAGGGTCAAAATATGTAACAATCCAATGCATTTTACTAATTATAAGAGTTTGGGTTGAATTTGGAGTGTTTAGACAACACTTAAACCCGTTTTAATCCAAAACAGGCTAAAACCGAGAAAACAGGCTAAAACCGAGAGAAAACATAGTTTCGAAGCAGTAAACAGCTAGGTCATGTTGGGATTTATGAGACAAAGCTCACAAGAGAGGGTAGACAAACACTTGGTGAATGAATCCCCCTTTACCCACAACAAACTAACTCATTCTCAAGGGGGAGGAGAGAACATCAACTTGTGATGAACTCCCCATAAACAAGCTAGATAGAACCCAAATACTAGAGAGTAAGCGGATCCTAACTAGGAGAAGCACTAGTTTGAGACTTATCCTCTTCTAGTATCACAACACTTAGAGTTTGTGTACTTAGGAGAAGGAGGATTAAGAATCAGTAATCTAGGCTAAGTAAAGCAGTAAATAAGAAGAGTTTAGGTGGATTTGAGAAGAGAATAGGCTGCCTTATGGGCAGCCCCTAACCGCTAATCCTAAACTCTCTACATTGTTAATATGAAACAAGAACACAAGTATAGAGAGGAAATCGGTTTCTCTTCTATTGAATAATAATGTTATATATTACAAAATGAGAGATTACAATGCTTAATATAGGAGAACAAATGTATATGGCCGTTTGAGATAAATGAGAGGTGAGAGTGACATATAGCCGTTGGTGCACAAGTGGGTGTATGGTGAAAGGGACAGCTCCTTCCCTTGGTTGTCTCATTCTTCACCAACCAAGGTCTCACATGCTTCCTTCCTTCCCTTCTTTTCCCTTTGTGAGACATTTAACTTCTTCTTGGGCCTCTTCTTCTTATAAGGCCTTTACTTCACAATTCTTCTCACATTGCTCTTATGGCCTTGCTGACCACTCTCATTGTTCTCACGGCCCATATGGCCTTACTGGCCACTCTTATTGTGCTCACGGCCTTACTGGCCGCTCCCACACCACTCATGGCCTTACCGGCCACACTTCTTGTACTGGCAGCCTTACCGGCTACTCTCTTCTTCCTTGTGCAGCTCGGCCTCACCGGCCTCCCTCTCTCTTCTCCTTCTTATATACTAATACTCCCCCGCACGTTTGATCTGCAGGGCACCATGGGGACCAAAGATCAAACGTGGACACGTGAGGACTACCTCATTAAAAAACCTTAACAAAGAAAACCACTTGGGAGAAAACTTTGTTAAGTAAAAAGAGTGTAGTCTCCACGGTCCTTGATGTCGCATTGATCTTGGTTTGTCAAGAACCAGCTCTCTTTCTCTTTAAGCCTTTGAACCGCTACACTTCCTTAGCCCTCCTTGCCTTTAGCACATTCCTTATGATCTCCATCCTTGTTCCTTTAGAATTCCTTTGAGGCTCTCATAGTCTCCTTTACCCTTAAACAAGTGATAAAGAAGAAAAGAATAAGTGTTTGCTATGAGGAATATCAAAGAAAATTTCTAAAAGTGTGACAATTTAAGAAGAATCATATTAAAGACTAAAGACTAGTAATGAAGCTAAGGTAATGAATTTATGAATTAAAATAGAGAAGAGTTTAGAGCACAGCCTTTATGGTGTTTTGATGGATAGGAGGGAGAGAGTTGATCACTGTTGCGGTTTGGAATTCCTCCTTGAGACCGCTCCTCTAACCATGGTTTTAAACCCGGTCAGTTTTATTTGTCAGACTGACACATGCCCACTGAATCGGACATAACTTTCGAACGGCTGCTCGGATTGGTATGATTCCACTTCCACTGGCAAGATGACTCTGTGGTCTCGAACTTTAATGAATAACGCGGAAGCCGAATCGCAGTGGAAGGGTTTCGTCCGAGTCGATCTTTGAGACGCTTCGGCTGAGCTTTAAGTAAAGACTTTTGCTTGTGGCCGAGCAGAATCTGTGAGGTACGGTCTGAAGTCACTTGATCTCCCCCGTAACCTTTACTTGATGATGGGCTGAAACCTCATCACCTCAGTTGAAGCCTTGTGCATCACCGTTCTTGTGCACATCCAATCAACAGTTGAAACCTTGTGCATCACCTTTCCTAAAGACCATTGTGCACATCCGATCAACAACTTGGCACTAACACACATGCTCTTGGACTGATTCATCACCTTCCACCAGCTTAACAAAGACTTGGTGGCCCTTGGTTCTAACTCCAGGCATTGTGCTGCGCTCTTACATGGCTATCTTGTAGCCTTCAACCTCGCCACTTCTTCTCCTTGAGATAGTGAGCGAGCTCCACACAATCTTCAATGCTGAAACTGAAACCAAAAATCAATGGAACAGATTCTAAACAAGAGATTGTTAGAGATTAGAGTATAGAGAATATTACTGAAATTAAATAGAGAATTTAGAGAATTAATAAGAGTATATATGGAGAATAGAAAGTGAGAGTATAAGGGAGAGTATTGGCGGTAGTATAAGATGAATGGAGAGTAGAATAGAGAATCTGCTCAAGAGTTCTTATGGACAGAGTTTAACTCTGTTTTCTTGAGTTGAACGAAGCTTTGACAGCCAAGAACATCCAAGAAGACAATCTCTTTTGGTGCTTTAATGGCTGAAACACAATGGACCTTATGGAAAATTAGTTTCTCCAAAGGTTTAACAACAAAACTCCTTGTAGAATCACTTAAACAAGTGTTCTTCAAGAGATTAAGGCTTTAGATCCACGAAGATAACATATAGAAGATGTTTTTCGTGGTCCCAAGCAAAGAAGAAACAACAAAAGCCTTTGGAACAGCCTATTGTCCAACGGTTAAAAGAATGCATCTTGGACCAACTTGAATCTATTTGACCAAGCGGGCTCTACATGCTAAAATAAAGTCTCTCTCTTCCTCAAACTCGAACCTGGACACACCATATGACCAGAAACAAAGCTTTCTCAACCTTGAGAAGAAGAAGAAGCGATTTAGTAATTAAGCCTTTAAAGGAAATTTAACAAAAGCAAAATTAAACCTTTAGAGGAAAATTAACTAAATCCTAAGAGAACTAAATCCTAAGAATTTCGTGGCTCATACAAGCACACAAGAACCGTGAATCCTCACCATGAACAACACAATTTGCTCAATGGTTCATCACTTCCCACACATCCCAAAATAAACAAAGCTATTACCAAATCGGTGAAGCTTAAGGATGGGGCTTGTAAAATCGATTTCTTTCCACACACTTGGTCTACAAATTCTAACAAGACAAGAGACCAAGCTTACTCAACAATGAGCTGCTAGAGAATCGATTTAATCAACAAAAGCAAAATTAAAGCTTTAAAGAAACTAAGCTAAGCGATTTAACACCTAAGCAAAGTCTAAAACTTTAACTAAGCTAACTCCTAAGAAAACGACTTTGAGAATGAGTTTAAAACACCAAGAACAGAACCTGCTCTGATACCATGTTGGGATTTATGAGACAAAGCTCACAAGAGAGGGTAGACAAACACTTGGTGAATGAATCCCCCTTTACCCACAACAAACTAACTCATTCTCAAGGGGGAGGAGAGAACATCAACTTGTGATGAACTCCCCATAAACAAGCTAGATAGAACCCAAATACTAGAGAGTAAGCGGATCCTAACTAGGAGAAGCACTAGTTTGAGACTTATCCTCTTCTAGTATCACAACACTTAGAGTTTGTGTACTTAGGAGAAGGAGGATTAAGAATCAGTAATCTAGGCTAAGTAAAGCAGTAAATAAGAAGAGTTTAGGTGGATTTGAGAAGAGAATAGGCTGCCTTAAGGGCAGCCCCTAACCGCTAATCCTAAACTCTCTACATTGTTAATATGAAACAAGAACACAAGTATAGAGAGGAAATCGGTTTCTCTTCTATTGAATAATAATGTTATATATTACAAAATGAGAGATTACAATGCTTAATATAGGAGAACAAATGTATATGGCCGTTTGAGATAAATGAGAGGTGAGAGTGACATATAGCCGTTGGTGCACAAGTGGGTGTATGGTGAAAGGGACAGCTCCTTCCCTTGGTTGTCTCATTCTTCACCAACCAAGGTCTCACATGCTTCCTTCCTTCCCTTCTTTTCCCTTTGTGAGACATTTAACTTCTTCTTGGGCCTCTTCTTCTTATAAGGCCTTTACTTCACAATTCTTCTCACATTGCTCTTATGGCCTTGCTGACCACTCTCATTGTTCTCACGGCCCATATGGCCTTACTGGCCACTCTTATTGTGCTCACGGCCTTACTGGCCGCTCCCACACCACTCATGGCCTTACCGGCCACACTTCTTGTACTGGCAGCCTTACCGGCTACTCTCTTCTTCCTTGTGCAGCTCGGCCTCACCGGCCTCCCTCTCTCTTCTCCTTCTTATATACTAATAGGTCACTCTTCCTAGGGTCAAAATTAGTAACAATACAACACATTTGACTAATTACAAGAGTTTGGGTTGAATTTGGAGTGTTTAGACACCACTTTTACCCTTTTTCCCAAAAGAGGCTAAAACCGAGAAAACATTGATTCGAAGCAGTAAATTAATTTGTTACTGTTTCTAGGGTCAGAATGTGTGACAGTCCAATGCAATTGACTAATTGTAAGAGTTCGGGATGAATTTGGAGTGTTTAGACAACACTTAAACCCCTTTTATCCCAAAATAGGCTTAACCCGAGAATACAAGCTAAAACAGAGAGAAACATTGATTTAAAGCAGTAAACAGCTATGTTACTCTTTCTAGGGTCAAAATATGTAACAATCCAATGCATTTGACTAATTATAAGAGTTCGGGTTAAATTTGGAGTGTTTAGACAACACTTAAACCCGTTTTATCCCAAAACAGGCTAAAACCGATATAACATGCTAAAACCAAGAGAAAACATAGTTTCAAAGCAGTAAACAGCTAGTTCACTCTTTCTAGGGTCAAAATATGTAACAATACAATGCATTTTACTATTTACAAGAGTTTGGGTTGAATTTGGAGTGTTTAGACACCACTTTTACCCTTTTTTCCCAAAACAGGCTAAAACCGAGAAAACATTGATTCGAAGCAGTAAATTGATTTGTTACTGTTTCTAGGGTCAGAATGTGCGACAACCCAATGCAATTGACTAATTATAAGAGTTCGGGATGAATTTGGAGTGTTTAGACAACACTTAATGTTGAAATAAGCGGAAGACTTAGAGAGATTTGAGAGGTTTAGAATGAAGAAGAATAGTTGGTGGCGAATAGTATGAAAGAGAGTGATAATAGATTAGAATTAGGTAGAATATCCCAAATACAACACATGACAAAGGTTTAAATAGGGAGGCAGCTAGGGCGACCACATGACCTAAAATAGAAACAAAAGAAATCGACAATTAGGAGAGAGAGGGGGTAGGTGATCGGTGATAGCGACTTGTCCTAGTCTTCCACTCTTGTCCACTTGCGCTTTCTCCCTAACGGCTACACAAGGGATTCTCGATCCTTCTCATGGGCTGAAGGTAAGCAGGCCTCCTCACTATCCTCACACATAGATGACTCGGCCTTAGTGCTTCACTCGGCCTTATTGCTTGCACGTACGGACGGTACGGACTGTACGGACGCCGTAGGCTTATTCTTGATCAATACTCCCCCTCAAGCTTAGCCTGATGAAATGGCTAAGCTTGGAACCCGTGAAGCAGCACCTCATTAAAAAAACCTTGACTTAGAAAACCTCATGGGACAAAACTAAGCCAAGGGAAAAAGAGTGTGCTGTCCACGGATTAGGAAAGTTGATCACGGCCGTGTGATGTCTACAAGTCCAAGTTTGCTATGAATATAATCACAAACCTTGGGACTTGCAGATTTGGTGAAGATGTCGGCTAGCTGGTCTTGACTCCTTGTGTGGCATGGTAGAACCGCTCCCTCTTCGATCCTCTCCCTAACCTTGTGGCAGTCGCTCTCAATGTGCTTGGTCCGTTCATGGAAGACTGAGTTAGTGGCTATGTGGATCGCTGCCTCATTGTCACAATGCATTGTCATCGGCTGTCTTGTTTCAATACCGAGATCCTTAAGTAGACCTTTCAACCATGTCATCTCATTAGTTAGCTTCCTCATAGCTCGGTACTCAGCCTCGGCACTTGAACATGACACCACCTTTTGCTTCTTAGACCTCCATGTAACTAGGTTTCCTCCAACAAAGGTGCAATATCCAGTAGTTGACCGCCTATCCAATGTGTCTCCATTATAGTCCGCATCACAATAACCCACGATCTCAGTGTTGCCGTTTTTACCCATCCAAATGCCTTGACCAGGGCTGCCCTTGAGATAGCTCAAAATCCTCTCCACTTGACTCCATTGATACTTGCTTGGAGCTTGCATGTGCTGACTCACCTGATTCACAGCATAAGAGATATCAGGTCGTGTGATAGTTAAATAGATCAACTTACCTACAAGCCGTCGGTAGCGTGTGACGTCCGGGAACGGCTCGTCCAATGGTTCGCGTGGTTTGCCTTCCTTCGCCCGAATGCTCTCCCCCTTTCGCTTGAGCTGGTAATCTTCATCCAGTGGTGTAGTAGCTGGAACCGTACCAAGTTTGCCTGTCTCAGCAAGCAAGTCAAGAGCATACTTGCGTTGTGAGAGGAAGATACCCTCCGGGGAACGGCAGATTTCGATGCCGAGGAAGTATTTGAGCTCTCCGAGGTCCTTAATGTCAAAGGCAGACTTGAGAGAGTCTTTAATGGCAACAATGCCGGCCTTGTCATCGCCAGTCACGATGATGTCATCGACATAAACCAGCACCACAACCAGGCCAAGTGATGTCTTGAGAGTGAAAAGAGTGTGGTCAGCCTCCGATCGTCTAAAGCCATTCGCCTTAAGAGTGGAGCTGAGCTTATGGTACCAGGCGCGTGGTGACTGTTTGAGGCCATAGATGGCCTTGCGTAACCGTAAGACCTTCCCGGGAGCAACAATGTCCTCAAGGCCAGGCGGAGGAGTCATGTACACTTCTTCATCTAGCTCGCCTTGGAGGAACGCGTTCTTCACATCCATTTGCCATAAGTCCCAAGAAAGGTTCACGGCCACCGATAGCACTACTCGCACGGTATGCAATTTGGCCACGGGAGCAAACGTTGCCGTGTAGTCATCTCCATAGGTTTGAGTGAACCCTCGGGCCACCAGTCGTGCCTTATGCCTTTCAATCTCTCCCGTGCTCAAGAACTTGATGGTGAATACCCACTTTGAACTTACGGCCTTCTTCCCTTTGGGGAGGTCAGCCTCATCCCATGTGTGATTTCTGATCATTGCACCAGCTTCATCCTCCACAGCATCTACCCATACCTTATGTTCTTTGGCCTCCTCGTACGTTTGGGGAACCCAGTGTTCATCAACTTGGCCGAAGAAGGCTTGGTGCTCGGTCGGAAGCAGCTCGAGCGAACATACGGCGTGGATAGGATGTGCGACGGCTTGACTGTTGTAGTAGACCCTCTTATCTTTCCATGTAGAGGGGTGAGACCGGACACGCGTGCTTCGTCGTGGAGCTGGTTGAGCTGGCGGCACTGATTGGCTGGACTGAGTGACATCTTCGATGACCGGTTCAGCATCAGGTCGTGTCTCGGTCAGGCTTGAGTTTGGCTCGGGCATCTCATGTGCCTCGGTCATGCTCTGGTTTGGCTTGGGCATCTCATGGTCCGGGGATATTATCTCGGGCATAGCACCTTCCGGCTCGAGCGTATGGTCAATGGAGCTCGGGTTGGGTTCTGGCTGAGGAAGGGCTGTGGCCGTAGGCGGATTTCCGAGATGGTCAAGGAGAAACTTAAGGCTGGAGGCTCTATCATTTGGTGATGATGAAAGATCCTTCAAGCTGTTCCAGTCTTTGTTATCAAAATAACCCACATTTTCCAAGAACCGAACATCTCTTGATACATACAGCCGGCTTGTCTTTGGGTCAAAACACTTGTATCCCTTTTGAGTAGTGGAGTAGCCGATGAACATACACCTTATGCTTTTGGGATCGAGCTTACTCCGCTGTTCTCCTGGCACAAGTACAAAAGAAACACACCCAAAGACCCGTAAGTGCTCTAGAGATGGTTTAAATCCATTCAATACCTCAAATGGCGATAGGTCATTAAGGACTTTGGTTGGTGTCCGATTGATCAAGTAGCATGCTGTCATCACAGCATCACCCCAATATCGCCTTGTAACGTGTGAATGGAACATCATCGACCGTGCCACCTCCATTAGATGTCGATTCTTCCTCTCGGCCACACCATTTTGTTGGGGCGTATAGGGACAACTCGTTTGGTGTAGTATGCCGTGTTTTGCTAGGTGTTCTCTGAATTTGTGACTTGTATACTCTCCACCATTGTCTGATCTAAGTACCTTAATTTTAGCATTGAAATGATTAGTAACATAATTTTGAAAGTTTATAAAAGCATCAAACACTCTATCCTTTGAAGGCAACAAAGTAATCCATGTGTACTTAGATTTTTCATCAATAAAAGTCACAAAATATTTGTTATTATCTCTAGAAAGGCATGGTGAAGTCCACACATCCGAGTGCACTAAATCAAAACAATGCTCATAAATAGTTTTAGACTTGGGAAAAATAGATTTGCAATGTTTACCAAGAATACAAGACTCACACATTGAACTATCAAAAGAAACACTTGGTAACATTAAAGCAAGGGCACGAGAATGAGGATGGCCTAATCTAGCATGCCACACACTATCCAAATTAACAACAAAACAAGATTTAGTAGATAAACTTGGCGAGGTTTTCTCTAGGACATAGAGATCTCCACTCCCTTGTCCCTCTCCAAGAACTTTTCCAGTCTCAATATCCTGAAAATGAACACTATTAGGACCAAAGATTGCATAACAATTCAAATCATTAGTGGTTCTCTTAACCGATAGAAGATTAGATGTGAAGGTAGGCATAAAGAAAGCTTTTGTGGTTTTATCAAATAGTTTCAAGTCCCCTATTCCTTTCACTGGTATTTGTTCTCCATTTGCAATTATAACATTTCCTAAAGCCGGTTTTATATTGTCAATTAGACTAGGATTACTAATCATGTGGTGAGAAGCACCCGAGTCTATGACAAGAGATTTACTAGGCTTAGAGGTAAAGAAAGAGATACCAGACTCCTTGAGTGAGGCAATGGAACGGATGAGCGCCTCAAGGTCTGATTTCCTAACCACTTCTCCATAGGCTGCGGTCATGGCTGCCTCATCTCCTTGCTTTGACGGCCCGGCTCCCTTGTCGCTAACCGCTTCCTTTGAGAGGTTTGCTTTGAACTTGGCCGGTTTGAGATGAGGGTGGAGGACCCAGCACTTGTCTTTCAGGTGACCCCGCCTCTTGCAGTGGTCGCATATCCACACCTTCCTCTCCTCTTGCTTGTACACTCCTTTATTAGCCGTAGCAAGCTCCCCCTTACCGCTAAACAAGTCAAGAGAACCTTGCTCTCTTTGGATTTGTGAACAAATGTTTTCAAAAGAGGGAAGTTTCTCTGCCCTGAGGATGTGCTTCAAGAGATCGTTGAAGGATGGGTTTAAAGTAAGAAGGAGACCAAAGATCTTGTCTTGCTCCTTTCTTTCAGTCAACACACTCGGATCGAGTGTACTCGGCCGCAACATGTCAAGCTCGGACCATAAAGCTCGAAACTTGCCAAGATGTTTAGTGAACTCCACATCATCTTGGTTAAGCTCATTTATGGCCTTCTTGACCTCAAAGACCCGAGTCAAGTTGGAGATATTGCCATAGACACCTTTAAGTGTCTCCCACAACTCCTTGGCCGTCTCGCAATATGAGTAGGCCTCAAGGATTGGTGTGTCAAGAGAGTTTTGGAGAACAGATAGGACAACTTGGTCTTCTTGGAACCACTTGGCCTTCCTCTCGCTCTCTTCTTCTACTTCCTCCTCGGAAGCGCCTTCATCTTCTCCTTTGAGGTTTTGTTTTGGAGCATAGTCACTCTCGACATGACTCCAAAGACCACGACCTCCAAGGGCAGTTCTTGTGGTTCTAGTCCACAGCAAGTAGTTTGTTCCTTTGAGAACAACCGGCATGACAATGGGTTTGGCGTTTTCCATGGTTTAACCGCTATGGACCGATGGACAAAGCTTTTACCCGGAGAATAAAGAGAAATAAGACTGAGAATCGAGTGAACAAGAATGAAGAATGGAAGAATAGAAGAGATAGGTTATCAAGAACGACAACCTAGCTCTGATACCATGTTGAAATAAGCGGAAGACTTAGAGAGATTTGAGAGGTTTAGAATGAAGAAGAATAGTTGGTGGCGAATAGTATGAAAGAGAGTGATAATAGATTAGAATTAGGTAGAATATCCCAAATACAACACATGACAAAGGTTTAAATAGGGAGGCAGCTAGGGCGACCACATGACCTAAAATAGAAACAAAAGAAATCGACAATTAGGAGAGAGAGGGGGTAGGTGATCGGTGATAGCGACTTGTCCTAGTCTTCCACTCTTGTCCACTTGCGCTTTCTCCCTAACGGCTACACAAGGGATTCTCGATCCTTCTCATGGGCTGAAGGTAAGCAGGCCTCCTCACTATCCTCACACATAGATGACTCGGCCTTAGTGCTTCACTCGGCCTTATTGCTTGCACGTACGGACGGTACGGACTGTACGGACGCCGTAGGCTTATTCTTGATCAATACTTAAACCCCTTTATCCCAAAATAGGTTTACACCGAGAAAACAGGCTAAAACGGAGAGAAACATTGATTTAAAGCAGTAAACAGCTATGTTACTCTTTCTAGGGTAAAAATATGTAACAACCCAATGCATTTGACTAATTATAAGAGTTTGGGTTGAATTTGGAGTGTTTAGACACCACTTTGATCCTTTTTTCCCAAAACAGGCTAAAACCGAGAAAACATTGGTTTGAAGCAGTAAATTGCTTTGTTACTGTTTCTAAGGTCAGAATGTGTGACAACCAAATGCATTTGACTAATTGTAAGAGTTCGGGATGAATTGGGAGTGTTTAGACAACACTTAAACCCGTTTTATCCCAAAATAGGCTTAAACCAAGAAAACAGGCTAAAACCGAGAGAAACATTAATTTGAAGCAATAAACAGCTATGTTACTCTTTCTAGTGTCAAAATATGTAACAATCCAATGCATTTGACTAATTATAAGAGTTTGGGCTAAATTTGGAGTGTTTAGACAACACTTAAACCCGTTTTATCCCAAAACATGCTAAACCGAGAAAACAGGCTAAAACCGAGAGAAAACATAGATTCGAAGCAGTAAATTGCTTTGTTACTCTTTCTAGGGTCAAAATATGTAACAATCCAATGCATTTTACTAATTATAAGAGTTTGGGTTGAATTTGGAGTGTTTAGACAACACTTAAACCCGTTTTAATCCAAAACAGGCTAAAACCGAGAAAACAGGCTAAAACCGAGAGAAAACATAGTTTCGAAGCAGTAAACAGCTAGGTCACTCTTCCTAGGGTCAAAATTAGTAACAATACAATACATTTGACTAATTACAAGAGTTTGGGTTGAATTTGGAGTGTTTAGACACCACTTTTACCCTTTTTCCCAAAAGAGGCTAAAACCGAGAAAACATTGATTCGAAGCAGTAAATTAATTTGTTACTGTTTCTAGGGTCAGAATGTGTGACAGTCCAATGCAATTGACTAATTGTAAGAGTTCGGGATGAATTTGGAGTGTTTAGACAACACTTAAACCCCTTTTATCCCAAAATAGGCTTAACCCGAGAATACAGGCTAAAACAGAGAGAAACATTGATTTAAAGCAGTAAACAGCTATGTTACTCTTTCTAGGGTCAAAATATGTAACAATCCAATGCATTTGACTAATTATAAGAGTTCGGGTTAAATTTGGAGTGTTTAGACAACACTTAAACCCGTTTTATCCCAAAACAGGCTAAAACCGATATAACATGCTAAAACCAAGAGAAAACATAGTTTCAAAGCAGTAAACAGCTAGTTCACTCTTTCTAGGGTCAAAATATGTAACAATACAATGCATTTTACTATTTACAAGAGTTTGGGTTGAATTTGGAGTGTTTAGACACCACTTTTACCCTTTTTTCCCAAAACAGGCTAAAACCGAGAAAACATTGATTCGAAGCAGTAAATTGATTTGTTACTGTTTCTAGGGTCAGAATGTGCGACAACCCAATGCAATTGACTAATTATAAGAGTTCGGGATGAATTTGGAGTGTTTAGACAACACTTAAACCCCTTTATCCCAAAATAGGTTTACACCGAGAAAACAGGCTAAAACGGAGAGAAACATTGATTTAAAGCAGTAAACAGCTATGTTACTCTTTCTAGGGTAAAAATATGTAACAACCCAATGCATTTGACTAATTATAAGAGTTTGGGTTGAATTTGGCGTGTTTAGACACCACTTTGATCCTTTTTTCCCAAAACAGGCTAAAACCGAGAAAACATTGGTTTGAAGCAGTAAATTGCTTTGTTACTGTTTCTAAGGTCAGAATGTGTGACAACCAAATGCATTTGACTAATTGTAAGAGTTCGGGATGAATTGGGAGTGTTTAGACAACACTTAAACCCGTTTTATCCCAAAATAGGCTTAAACCAAGAAAACAGGCTAAAACCGAGAGAAACATTGATTTGAAGCAATAAACAGCTATGTTACTCTTTCTAGTGTCAAAATATGTAACAATCCAATGCATTTGACTAATTATAAGAGTTTGGGCTAAATTTGGAGTGTTTAGACAACACTTAAACCCGTTTTATCCCAAAACATGCTAAACCGAGAAAACAGGCTAAAACCGAGAGAAAACATAGATTCGAAGCAGTAAATTGCTTTGTTACTCTTTCTAGGGTCAAAATATGTAACAATCCAATGCATTTTACTAATTATAAGAGTTTGGGTTGAATTTGGAGTGTTTAGACAACACTTAAACCCGTTTTAATCCAAAACAGGCTAAAACCGAGAAAACAGGCTAAAACCGAGAGAAAACATAGTTTCGAAGCAGTAAACAGCTAGGTCACTCTTCCTAGGGTCAAAATTAGTAACAATACAATACATTTGACTAATTACAAGAGTTTGGGTTGAATTTGGAGTGTTTAGACACCACTTTTACCCTTTTTCCCAAAAGAGGCTAAAACCGAGAAAACATTGATTCGAAGCAGTAAATTAATTTGTTACTGTTTCTAGGGTCAGAATGTGTGACAGTCCAATGCAATTGACTAATTGTAAGAGTTCGGGATGAATTTGGAGTGTTTAGACAACACTTAAACCCCTTTTATCCCAAAATAGGCTTAACCCGAGAATACAGGCTAAAACAGAGAGAAACATTGATTTAAAGCAGTAAACAGCTATGTTACTCTTTCTAGGGTCAAAATATGTAACAATCCAATGCATATGACTAATTATAAGAGTTCGGGTTAAATTTGGAGTGTTTAGACAACACTTAAACCCGTTTTATCCCAAAACAGGCTAAAACCGATATAACATGCTAAAACCAAGAGAAAACATAGTTTCAAAGCAGTAAACAGCTAGTTCACTCTTTCTAGGGTCAAAATATGTAACAATACAATGCATTTTACTAATTACAAGAGTTTGGGTTGAATTTGGAGTGTTTAGACACCTTTTTTACCCTTTTTTCCCAAAACAGGCTAAAACCGAGAAAACATTGATTCGAAGCAGTAAATTGATTTGTTACTGTTTCTAGGGTTAGAATGTGCGACAACCCAATGCAATTGACTAATTATAAGAGTTCGGGATGAATTTGGAGTGTTTAGACAACACTTAAACCCCTTTATCCCAAAATAGGTTTACACCGAGAAAACAGGCTAAAACGGAGAGAAACATTGATTTAAAGCAGTAAACAGCTATGTTACTCTTTCTAGGGTAAAAATATGTAACAACCCAATGCGTTTGACTAATTATAAGAGTTTGGGTTGAATTTGGAGTGTTTAGACACCACTTTGATCCTTTTTTCCCAAAACAGGCTAAAACCGAGAAAACATTGATTCGAAGCAGTAAATTGATTTGTTACTGTTTCTAGGGTCAGAATGTGCGACAACCCAATGCAATTGACTAATTATAAGAGTTCGGGATGAATTTGGAGTGTTTAAACAACACTTAAACCCGTTTTATCCCAAAATAGGTTTAAACCAAGAAAACAGGCTAAAACCGAGAGAAACATTGATTTGAAGCAATAAACAGCTATGTTACTCTTTCTAGTGTCAAAATATGTAACAATCCAATGCATTTGACTAATTATAAGAGTTTGGGTTAAATTTGGAGTGTTTAGACAACACTTAAACCCGTTTTATCCCAAAACAGGCTAAAACCGATATAACATGCTAAAACCAAGAGAAAACATAGTTTCAAAGCAGTAAACAGCTAGTTCACTCTTTCTAGGGTCAAAATATGTAACAATACAATGCATTTTACTAATTACAAGAGTTTGGGTTGAATTTGGAGTGTTTAGACACCTTTTTTACCCTTTTTCCCAAAACAGGCTAAAACCGAGAAAACATTGATTCGAAGCAGTAAATTCATTTGTTACTGTTTCTAGGGTCAGAATGTGCGACAACCCAATGCAATTGACTAATTATAAGAGTTCGGGATGAATTTGGAGTGTTTAGACAACACTTAAACCCCTTTATCCCAAAATAGGTTTACACCGAGAAAACAGGCTAAAACGGAGAGAAACATTGATTTAAAGCAGTAAACAGCTATGTTACTCTTTCTAGGGTAAAAATATGTAACAACCCAATGCATTTGACTAATTATAAGAGTTTGGGTTGAATTTGGAGTGTTTAGACACCACTTTGATCCTTTTTTCCCAAAACAGGCTAAAACCGAGAAAACATTGATTCGAAGCAGTAAATTGATTTGTTACTGTTTCTAGGGTCAGAATGTGCGACAACCCAATGCAATTGACTAATTATAAGAGTTCGGGATGAATTTGGAGTGTTTAGACAACACTTAAACCCCTTTTATCCCAAAATAGGCTTAACCCGAGAATACAGGCTAAAACAGAGAGAAACATTGATTTAAAGCAGTAAACAGCTATGTTACTCTTTCTAGTGTCAAAATATGTAACAATCCAATGCATTTGACTAATTATAAGAGTTTGGGTTAAATTTGGAGTGTTTAGACAACACTTAAACCCGTTTTATCCCAAAACATGCTAAACCGAGAAAACAGGCTAAAACCGAGAGAAAACATAGATTCAAAGCAGTAAATTGCTTTGTTACTCTTTCTAGGGTCAAAATATGTAACAATCCAATGCATTTTACTAATTATAAGAGTTTGGGTTGAATTTGGAGTGTTTAGACAACACTTAAACCCGTTTTAATCCAAAACAGGCTAAAACCGAGAAAACAGGCTAAAACCGAGAGAAAACATAGTTTCGAAGCAGTAAACAGCTAGGTCACTCTTCCTAGGGTCAAAATTAGTAACAATACAATACATTTGACTAATTACAAGAGTTTGGGTTGAATTTGGAGTGTTTAGACACCACTTTTACCCTTTTTCCCAAAAGAGGCTAAAACCGAGAAAACATTGATTCGAAGCAGTAAATTAATTTGTTACTGTTTCTAGGGTCAGAATGTGTGACAGTCCAATGCAATTGACTAATTGTAAGAGTTCGGGATGAATTTGGAGTGTTTAGACAACACTTAAACCCCTTTTATCCCAAAATAGGCTTAACCCGAGAATACAGG
Source organism: Camelina sativa (assembly GCF_030686135.1). Lineage (NCBI taxonomy): Eukaryota > Viridiplantae > Streptophyta > Magnoliopsida > Brassicales > Brassicaceae > Camelina > Camelina sativa. Next base: position 21,366,699 of record NC_141880.1, on the reverse strand, counting down.
CTAAAACAGAGAGAAACATTGATTTAAAGCAGTAAACAGCTATGTTACTCTTTCTAGGGTCAAAATATGTAACAATCCAATGCATTTGACTAATTATAAGAGTTCGGGTTAAATTTGGAGTGTTTAGACAACACTTAAACCCGTTTTATCCCAAAACAGGCTAAAACCGATATAACATGCTAAAACCAAGAGAAAACATAGTTTCAAAGCAGTAAACAGCTAGTTCACTCTTTCTAGGGTCAAAATATGTAACAATACAATGCATTTTACTATTTACAAGAGTTTGGGTTGAATTTGGAGTGTTTAGACACCACTTTTACCCTTTTTTCCCAAAACAGGCTAAAACCGAGAAAACATTGATTCGAAGCAGTAAATTCATTTGTTACTGTTTCTAGGGTCAGAATGTGCGACAACCCAATGCAATTGACTAATTATAAGAGTTCGGGATGAATTTGGAGTGTTTAGACAACACTTAAACCCCTTTATCCCAAAATAGGTTTACACCGAGAAAACAGGCTAAAACGGAGAGAAACATTGATTTAAAGAGGTAAACAGCTATGTTACTCTTTCTAGGGTAAAAATATGTAACAACCCAATGCATTTGACTAATTATAAGAGTTTGGGTTGAATTTGGCGTGTTTAGACACCACTTTGATCCTTTTTTCCCAAAACAGGCTAAAACCGAGAAAACATTGGTTTGAAGCAGTAAATTGCTTTGTTACTGTTTCTAAGGTCAGAATGTGTGACAACCAAATGCATTTGACTAATTGTAAGAGTTCGGGATGAATTGGGAGTGTTTAGACAACACTTAAACCCGTTTTATCCCAAAATAGGCTTAAACCAAGAAAACAGGCTAAAACCGAGAGAAACATTGATTTGAAGCAATAAACAGCTATGTTACTCTTTCTAGTGTCAAAATATGTAACAATCCAATGCATTTGACTAATTATAAGAGTTTGGGCTAAATTTGGAGTGTTTAGACAACACTTAAACCCGTTTTATCCCAAAACATGCTAAACCGAGAAAACAGGCTAAAACCGAGAGAAAACATAGATTCGAAGCAGTAAATTGCTTTGTTACTCTTTCTAGGGTCAAAATATGTAACAATCCAATGCATTTTACTAATTATAAGAGTTTGGGTTGAATTTGGAGTGTTTAGACAACACTTAAACCCGTTTTAATCCAAAACAGGCTAAAACCGAGAAAACAGGCTAAAACCGAGAGAAAACATAGTTTCGAAGCAGTAAACAGCTAGGTCACTCTTCCTAGGGTCAAAATTAGTAACAATACAATACATTTGACTAATTACAAGAGTTTGGGTTGAATTTGGAGTGTTTAGACACCACTTTTACCCTTTTTCCCAAAAGAGGCTAAAACCGAGAAAACATTGATTCGAAGCAGTAAATTAATTTGTTACTGTTTCTAGGGTCAGAATGTGTGACAGTCCAATGCAATTGACTAATTGTAAGAGTTCGGGATGAATTTGGAGTGTTTAGACAACACTTAAACCCCTTTTATCCCAAAATAGGCTTAACCCGAGAATACAGGCTAAAACAGAGAGAAACATTGATTTAAAGCAGTAAACAGCTATGTTACTCTTTCTAGGGTCAAAATATGTAACAATCCAATGCATATGACTAATTATAAGAGTTCGGGTTAAATTTGGAGTGTTTAGACAACACTTAAACCCGTTTTATCCCAAAACAGGCTAAAACCGATATAACATGCTAAAACCAAGAGAAAACATAGTTTCAAAGCAGTAAACAGCTAGTTCACTCTTTCTAGGGTCAAAATATGTAACAATACAATGCATTTTACTAATTACAAGAGTTTGGGTTGAATTTGGAGTGTTTAGACACCTTTTTTACCCTTTTTTCCAAAAACAGGCTAAAACCGAGAAAACATTGATTCGAAGCAGTAAACAGCTATGTTACTCTTTCTAGGGTAAAAATATGTAACAACCCAATGCATTTGACTAATTATAAGAGTTTGGGTTGAATTTGGAGTGTTTAGACACCACTTTGATCATTTTTTCCCAAAACAGGCTAAAACCGAGAAAACATTGGTTTGAAGCAGTAAATTGCTTTGTTACTGTTTCTAAGGTCAGAATGTGTGACAACCAAATGCATTTGACTAATTGTAAGAGTTCGGGATGAATTGGGAGTGTTTAGACAACACTTAAACCCGTTTTATCCCAAAATAGGCTTAAACCAAGAAAACAGGCTAAAACCGAGAGAAACATTGATTTGAAGCAATAAACAGCTATGTTACTCTTTCTAGTGTCAAAATATGTAACAATCCAATGCATTTGACTAATTATAAGAGTTTGGGTTAAATTTGGAGTGTTTAGACAACACTTAAACCCGTTTTATCCCAAAACATGCTAAACCGAGAAAACAGGCTAAAACCGAGAGAAAACATAGATTCGAAGCAGTAAATTGCTTTGTTACTCTTTCTAGGGTCAAAATATGTAACAATCCAATGCATTTTACTAATTATAAGAGTTTGGGTTGAATTTGGAGTGTTTAGACAACACTTAAACCCGTTTTAATCCAAAACAGGCTAAAACCGAGAAAACAGGCTAAAACCGAGAGAAAACATAGTTTCGAAGCAGTAAACAGCTAGGTCACTCTTCCTAGGGTCAAAATTAGTAACAATACAATACATTTGACTAATTACAAGAGTTTGGGTTGAATTTGGAGTGTTTAGACACCACTTTTACCCTTTTTCCCAAAAGAGGCTAAAACCGAGAAAACATTGATTCGAAGCAGTAAATTAATTTGTTACTGTTTCTAGGGTCAGAATGTGTGACAGTCCAATGCAATTGACTAATTGTAAGAGTTCGGGATGAATTTGGAGTGTTTAGACAACACTTAAACCCCTTTTATCCCAAAATAGGCTTAACCCGAGAATACAGGCTAAAACAGAGAGAAACATTGATTTAAAGCAGTAAACAGCTATGTTACTCTTTCTAGGGTCAAAATATGTAACAATCCAATGCATATGACTAATTATAAGAGTTCGGGTTAAATTTGGAGTGTTTAGACAACACTTAAACCCGTTTTATCCCAAAACAGGCTAAAACCGATATAACATGCTAAAACCAAGAGAAAACATAGTTTCAAAGCAGTAAACAGCTAGTTCACTCTTTCTAGGGTCAAAATATGTAACAATACAATGCATTTTACTAATTACAAGAGTTTGGGTTGAATTTGGAGTGTTTAGACACCTTTTTTACCCTTTTTTCCCAAAACAGGCTAAAACCGAGAAAACATTGATTCGAAGCAGTAAATTCATTTGTTACTGTTTCTAGGGTTAGAATGTGCGACAACCCAATGCAATTGACTAATTATAAGAGTTCGGGATGAATTTGGAGTGTTTAGACAACACTTAAACCCCTTTATCCCAAAATAGGTTTACACCGAGAAAACAGGCTAAAACGGAGAGAAACATTGATTTAAAGCAGTAAACAGCTATGTTACTCTTTCTAGGGTAAAAATATGTAACAACCCAATGCATTTGACTAATTATAAGAGTTTGGGTTGAATTTGGAGTGTTTAGACACCACTTTGATCCTTTTTTCCCAAAACAGGCTAAAACCGAGAAAACATTGATTCGAAGCAGTAAATTGATTTGTTACTGTTTCTAGGGTCAGAATGTGCGACAACCCAATGCAATTGACTAATTATAAGAGTTCGGGATGAATTTGGAGTGTTTAAACAACACTTAAACCCCTTTTATCCCAAAATAGGCTTAACCCGAGAATACAGGCTAAAACAGAGAGAAACATTGATTTAAAGCAGTAAACAGCTATGTTACTCTTTCTAGTGTCAAAATATGTAACAATCCAATGCATTTGACTAATTATAAGAGTTTGGGTTAAATTTGGAGTGTTTAGACAACACTTAAACCCGTTTTATCCCAAAACATGCTAAACCGAGAAAACAGGCTAATATTAGTATATAAGAAGGAGAAGAGAGAGGGAGGCCGGTGAGGCCGAGCTGCACAAGGAAGAAGAGAGTAGCCGGTAAGGCTGCTAGTACAAGAAGTGTGGCCGGTAAGGCCATGAGTGGTGTGGGAGCGGCCAGTAAGGCCGTGAGCACAATAAGAGTGGCCAGTAAGGCCATATGGGCCGTGAGAACAATGAGAGTGGTCAGCAAGGCCATAAGAGCAATGTGAGAAGAATTGTGAAGTAAAGGCCTTATAAGAAGAAGAGGCCCAAGAAGAAGTTAAATGTCTCACAAAGGGAAAAGAAGGGAAGGAAGGAAGCATGTGAGACCTTGGTTGGTGAAGAATGAGACAACCAAGGGAAGGAGCTGTCCCTTTCACCATACACCCACTTGTGCACCAACGGCTATATGTCACTCTCACCTCTCATTTATCTCAAACGGCCATATACATTTGTTCTCCTATATTAAGCATTGTAATCTCTCATTTTGTAATATATTACAACATTATTCAATAGAAGAGAAACCGTTTTCCATCTCTACACTTGTGTTCTTGTTCATATCAACAATGTAGTGTGTGTAGGAGATTAGCGGTTAGAGGCTGCCCTTAAGGCAGCCTATTCTCTTCTCAAACCCACCTAAACTCTTCTTTATTTACTTCTTATTCCCTAGCTTACTGATTCTAAGTTCTTTCTATCTAAGTACACAAACTCTTAAGTGTTGTGATACTTTAACAAGAACTAGTCTCAAACTAGGTTGTTTACTCCTTCATAGATCCTCTTACTGTCTAGTATTTGGGGTCTATTTTAGTGTCTTTATGGGGAGTTCATCACAAGTTGATGACCTCTTCTTCCCCTTGAGATCGAGTTAGTTTGTTGTGGGTAAAGGGGGATTCATTCACCAAGTGTTTGTCTACCCTCTCTTGTGAGCTTTGTCTCATAAATCCCAACATGGTATCAGAGCAGGCTCTGTTCTTGGTGACTCAAACTCGTTCTCAAGTTGGTTCTCTTAGGAGTTAGCTTAATTAAAGTTTTAATCCTAGCCTAGGTGTTAAATCGCTTAGCTTAGTTTCTTTAAAAACTTTAATTTTGCTTTTGTTGTTAAATCGATTCTCTAGCAGCTCAATGTTGAGTAAGCTTGGTCTTGGGTCTTTGTAGAGTTCATAGACCAAGTGTGTGAAAGAAATCGATTTTAAAACCTCATCCTTAGGCTTCACCGATTGGGTAAAAGCTTGGGTTTAAATTGAGGTGGTGATGAACCAAGGAGCAAATTGTTCTTGTTCTTGGTAAGGATTCACGTGTTTTTAGGCTTGTATAGAGCCACGAAATCCTTAGGATTTTTCCTAGGATTCTCTTAAGATTTAGTTAATTTTCCTTTAAAGGTTTAATTTTGCTTTTGTTAAATTTCCTTTAAAGTTTAATTACTAAATCACTTCTTCTTCTTCTCAAGGTTGAGAAAGCTTTGTTTCTGGTCATATGGTGTGTCCAGGTTCGAGTTTGAGGAAGAGAGAGACTTTATTTTAGCATGTAGAGCCCGCTTGGTCAAATAGATTCAAGTTGGTCCAAGATGCATTCTTTTAACCGTTGGACAATAGGCTGTTCCAAAGGCTTTTGTTGTTTCTTCTTTGCTTGGGACCACGAAAAACATCTTCTATATGTTATCTTCGTGGATCTAAAGCCTTAATCTCTTGAAGAACACTTGTTTAAGTGATTCTACAAGGAGTTTTGTTGTTAAACCTTTGGAGAAACTAATTTTCCATAAGGTCCATTGTGTTTCAGCCATTAAAGCACCAAAAGAGATTGTCTTCTTGGATGTTCTTGGCTGTCAAAGCTTCTTTCAACTCAAGAAAACAGAGTTAAACTCTGTCCATAAGAACTCTTGAGCAGATTCTCTATTCTACTCTCCATTCATCTTATACTACCGCCAATACTCTCCCTTATACTCTCACTTTCTATTCTCCATATATACTCTTATTAATTCTCTAAATTCTCTATTTAATTTCAGTAATATTCTCTATACTCTAATCTCTAACAATCTCTTGTTTAGAATCTGTTCCATTGATTTTTGGTTTCAGTTTCAGCATTGAAGATTGTGTGGAGCTCGCTCACTATCTCAAGGAGAAGAAGTGGCGAGGTTGAAGGCTACAAGATAGCCATGTAAGAGCGCAGCACAATGCCTGGAGTTAGAACCAAGGGCCACCAAGTCTTTGTTAAGCTGGTGGAAGGTGATGAATCAGTCCAAGAGCATGTGTGTTAGTGCCAAGTTGTTGATCGGATGTGCACAATGGTCTTTAGGAAAGGTGATGCACAAGGTTTCAACTGTTGATTGGATGTGCACAAGAACGGTGATGCACAAGGCTTCAACTGAGGTGATGAGGTTTCAGCCCATCATCAAGTAAAGGTTACGGGGGAGATCAAGTGACTTCAGACCGTACCTCACAGATTCTGCTCGGCCACAAGCAAAAGTCTTTACTTAAAGCTCAGCCGAAGCGTCTCAAAGATCGACTCGGACGAAACCCTTCCACTGCGATTCGGCTTCCGCGTTATTCATTAAAGTTCGAGACCACAGAGTCATCTTGCCAGTGGAAGTGGAATCATACCAATCCGAGCAGCCGTTCGAAAGTTATGTCCGATTCAGTGGGCATGTGTCAGTCTGACAAATAAAACTGACCGGGTTTAAAACCATGGTTAGAGGAGCGGTCTCAAGGAGGAATTCCAAACCGCAACAGTGATCAACTCTCTCCCTCCTATCCATCAAAACACCATAAAGGCTGTGCTCTAAACTCTTCTCTATTTTAATTCATAAATTCATTACCTTAGCTTCATTACTAGTCTTTAGTCTTTAATATGATTCTTCTTAAATTGTCACACTTTTAGAAATTTTCTTTGATATTCCTCATAGCAAACACTTATTCTTTTCTTCTTTATCACTTGTTTAAGGGTAAAGGAGACTATGAGAGCCTCAAAGGAATTCTAAAGGAACAAGGATGGAGATCATAAGGAATGTGCTAAAGGCAAGGAGGGCTAAGGAAGTGTAGCGGTTCAAAGGCTTAAAGAGAAAGAGAGCTGGTTCTTGACAAACCAAGATCAATGCGACATCAAGGACCGTGGAGACTACACTCTTTTTACTTAACAAAGTTTTCTCCCAAGTGGTTTTCTTTGTTAAGGTTTTTAATGAGGTAGTCCTCACGTGTCCACGCTTGATCTTTGGTCCCCATGGTGCCCTGCAGATCAAACGTGCGGGGGAGTATTAGTATATAAGAAGGAGAAGAGAGAGGGAGGCCGGTGAGGCCGAGCTGCACAAGGAAGAAGAGAGTAGCCGGTAAGGCTGCTAGTACAAGAAGTGTGGCCGGTAAGGCCATGAGTGGTGTGGGAGCGGCCAGTAAGGCCGTGAGCACAATAAGAGTGGCCAGTAAGGCCATATGGGCCGTGAGAACAATGAGAGTGGTCAGCAAGGCCATAAGAGCAATGTGAGAAGAATTGTGAAGTAAAGGCCTTATAAGAAGAAGAGGCCCAAGAAGAAGTTAAATGTCTCACAAAGGGAAAAGAAGGGAAGGAAGGAAGCATGTTATAATTTGGGATCTTGATCACCATGTCCGTACAAGTCAACGTCCGTACAAGTCAACGACCGTTCTCTCTCATCGGGCCAACCATACCATCTCGTGTAGAAGCCCACTTGAAGTCTTCTAAGGCTTGTATGAGACAACCAAGTCTCTAGATCCTTCTCCTACCGACCGTTGGAGTTTGTGTGCAAGTGGGAAGATATTTCAACTCACAAGTCACATGTTATGTTAAGAAGGAAGGATGTCACTTTCAGTCATGTAAAGCGTGTATAGGATCCCATAGGAATATGCTGTTTACTTTGTCTATAATTAGGATGTATCTAGGTTCTTTTTCAAGTAAGAAGTTTGATTCTTCTTCTATACTCTCTCTCTTACACTTCCATACTCTCTTCTACTCTCTCGTGCGAACACTCTCAAACTCACTTGATCTCTACACTCTCTCGTTTCTAAACTTACATGGTATCAGAGCCTTGTGGTTCCTCTCGTTAAACTCTTCATTCACTCTACTTTCTTCCGCAACTCGTTCATTCAATCTCTTGAGTTTTTCTTTAACCGTTGGGTAAACTTATTGACCATTGGACAAAACTCCATGGAAAGCACCAAAACCTTGGTTGTTCCAGTTACTCTCAAAGGAGAGAACTATTTGTTGTGGGCAAGGACCACAAAGACGGCGCTATGTGGCCGAGGGCTTTGGACCCATGTGACAACAAGTGAAGCTCCGAAGGGCGAGCCGACTAAAGACGGCAAAGTTGTGGCCACAAGTGGTGAAGAAAAGTGGTTTCAAGAAGACCAAAGTGTTCTCGCCATCATACAAAACTCTCTCGATGCTCCAATACTCGAGGCCTACTCGTATTGTGAAACGGCCAAGGATCTATGGGATACCTTGCAAAACGTCTTTGGTAACACTACCAATTTAAGCCGAGTCTTTGAGATCAAGAGAGCCATCAACAACCTAAGCCAAGAAGACATGGAGTTCACCAAACACTTTGGGAAGTTTAGGTCCCTTTGGGCTGAGCTTGAGATGCTTAGGCCAGCGACTCTTGATCCGGCAATCTTGAATGAGAGGCGTGAACAAGACAAGGTGTTCGGCCTCCTCCTTACGCTGAATCCATCTTACAACGATCTTATCAAGCATATCTTGAGGTCGGACAAGCTTCCCAGCCTGGAGGAAGTGTGTAGTCAGATTCAAAAGGAGCATGGTTCCATGGGGTTGTTTGGTAACAAGGGGGAGCTTGTAACCGCCAACCAAGCTGATGTAGCGACCGCAAACAAGGGCTACTATCGAGGAGATAACAAGAAAGAACCAGTGTGTCACCACTGCAAGAAGCCGGGCCATTTCAAGAATGAGTGTTGGATTCTCCACCCACACCTCCGAGTAAACCGACCAATGAACCACCGTGGAGCACCAAGAGCTCATCGAGCGAGTGTGGAGCCATTGGTTGCTGAACTGAACCCTCGAGCTCCGGATATGAATGGAACTGCCCTGGCTGCCTCGTCGGACCTCGTGAGGAAGTCTGATCTTGATGCGCTCATTAAGGCACTCAAAGAAAATTCCGGTAACTCTTATCTTGCCTTGAATCAAACTAAACCGCTCATAGTTGATTCCGGTGCTTCTCACCACATGATTAGTGATTCTAGGTTAATGAGTGATATTAAACCGGCTAGTGGTAATGTTGTGATAGCAAATGGTGAGAAAGTGCCAGTTAAAGGCATTGGAAACTTGAAATTATTTGATAAAGATACTAAAGCGTTCTATATGCCAAATTTTACTTCCAACTTGCTATCAGTTAAGAGAGCCACTACTGATTTGAATTGTTATGCAATATTTGGTCCTAACAAGGTTCATTTTCAGGATATTGAGACAAGTAAGGTCCTTGGTCAAGGAGGTTCCAAGGGTGATCTCTATATGCTTGAGGACTTGAATTTATCTGCTTCTTGTTTTAATTCGGTTGTTGTTAAACCTAGTGATTCTATTTTACATGCTAGGCTAGGACATCCTCACACTAGAGCTTTAGCTTTAATGTTCCCTAATATTTCTTTTCAAAATGATGGGTGTGAGGCTTGTATTCTTGGTAAACATTGCAAGGCTGTTTTTCCTAAATCTATTACTATTTATGAAAAATGTTTTGATTTGGTTCATTCTGATGTTTGGACATCCCCTTGCTTATCTAGAGAAAATCAAAAGTATTTTGTGACTTTTATTGATGAAAAATCAAAATATACTTGGATAACTTTGCTTCCTTCTAAGGATAGAGTTCTTGAAGCTTTTACTAGCTTTCAAAATTATGTCACTAACCACTATCATGCCAAGATTAAAATTTTGAGATCAGATAATGGTGGAGAATACACAAGCCATGCCTTTAAGCAATATCTAGCCGAACATGGAATTCTTCATCAAACTAGCTGTCCATACACACCACAACAAAATGGGGTGGCTGAAAGGAAGAATAGGCATCTCATGGAGGTAGCAAGGTCCATGATGTTCCATACAAGAGTTCCAAAACGCTTTTGGGGAGATGCCGTGCTCACAGCTTGTTATCTTATCAACCGCACACCAACAAAAATACTCAACGACTTGTCTCCATTTGAGGTATTGAACAATGAAAAGCCTAACTTTGATCATTTACGAGTATTTGGTTGTGTTTGCTATGTGTTGCGACCAGGTGAACTAAGAGACAAGCTTGATGCTAAGAGTACTAAGGCAATGTTTATCGGCTATTCTACAACTCAAAAAGGATATAAGTGCTATGACTCGGAGACAAGAAGAGTTCTTGTGTCTCGTGATGTCAAGTTTGTGGAGTCACAAGGATTTTATGATGAGAAGAACTGGGATGAACTTCGCAATCTCTCGACCTCTTCTTCCGATCGGACACGCAACCTCCGGGTGATCCTTGAGAGGCTAGGTATTGAGAATGATCGGATCACCAACGCGCCGGCCAGTCAAGCATCACCAGAACAACCTGAGCCATTCCCTGAGCCCGACCTTGATCCACCCACTTCTCATACCAACGACGAAACTGAGTTGCCCACGGATTCGACCGAACTACCCGGAGACAACAATGATGTGCCATCCGAGGAACCGGCTGAGCAGCTTGAAGAAATTATTACACTAGGCAGAGCTAGCTCAGAGGCGGGAACTATAGTTCCTCTTCGACGTAGCCAACGTCTCAAGTTTCCCCCATCTAACTGGAAGAACACTAGAGTGTACTACAACAACATGGTCGTCGCACACCCAATTCAAGCTGTATGCACGCTGGCACACTTTCCGATGGAACATCAAGTGTTCCTTGGCCAAATTGACCAGCATTGGGTTCCCAAGACATATGATGAGGCCAAGGACCACAAGGTGTGGCGAGACGCAGTTGATGCCGAGAACACGGCCATGGTGCAAAATCACACATGGGACGAATCAGACTTACCCAAGGGCAAGAAGGCTGTGACGTCTCGGTATATCTTCACTATCAAGTATAAGAGCAATGGGGAGATTGAACGCTACAAGGCCAGACTTGTAGCTCGTGGTTTTACGCAAACGTATGGGGAGGATTACAAAGATACGTTTGCTCCGGTGGCCAAATTACACACAGTTCGAGTTGTTCTCTCCTTGGCCACAAACTTGGATTGGGATCTATGGCAAATGGATGTGAAGAATGCGTTCTTGCAAGGAGAACTTGAAGATGAGGTCTACATGCGGCCACCGCCTGGTCTAGAGGACACCATAGGCCCGGGAAAGGTGCTGAAGCTCAACAAGGCAATATATGGCCTTAAACAATCGCCTAGAGCATGGTACCACAAGTTGAGCACAACCTTACTTGGGAAAGGTTTTCGCAAATCAGAATCGGATCATACTCTCTTCACACTACCAAGTGACAAAGGTATAGTGGTCATTCTAGTATATGTTGATGATATCATCATATCTGGAAGTGACAAGGTAGGTATTCAAGAAGCTAAAGAGTTTCTTAAGTCAGTTTTTGATATTAAAGACCTTGGAGAACTTAAGTATTTTCTTGGTATAGAAGTGTATAGGTCTGATGAAGGATTGTTTTTATCACAAAGAAAGTATGCTCTTGACCTCTTAAGTGAAGCAGGAAAACTTGGATCAAAAGCAGTGACCACACCTCTTGAAGAAAACTACAAGACAGCCGGAAAGGGGGAGCCTCCATTCGAAGATGTCACGCGATATAGGCGTCTAGTGGGTAAGCTCATATATTTAACTATCACTAGGCCTGATCTTTGTTTTGCTGTGAACCAGGTAAGCCAACACATGCAAAACCCAACTAGACACCACTGGAACATGGTGAACCGAATCCTTAAGTACATCAAGGGAGCTCCGGGACAAGGCATATGGATGGGAAGGAACAAGAGCACCGAGTTGATAGGATATTGTGACGCTGATTACGCCGGAGACCATGGGGATCGTCGCTCAACCACCGGATACTGCACGTTCTTGGGAGGAAACTTAGTCACATGGAAGAGCAAGAAACAAAAGGTTGTCTCGTTATCTAGTGCGGAGTCCGAGTATAGAGCCATGAGGAAGTTAACAACCGAGCTCATGTGGCTTAAGGCACTATTGAAGGATCTTGGAGTTGAATCATCAAAGCCTATCACTATGCATTGTGATAACGAAGCAGCCATCCACATAGCCACCAATTCCGTGTTTCACGAGAGAACAAAACACATAGAGGTCGATTGCCACAAGGTGCGAGAGCAGATTCAGCTAGGCGTCACACTCCCATGTCATACAGACAGCAAAGAGCAACTAGCCGACATTTTCACAAAGGCGGCCAGCCCACAAGTGTGCGAATACATTCACCCTCGGCTAGGACTCATGGACCTCACCAAACCTTGAGATCCTACGCTCTTTTTCCCTTAAGTATAATTTTTCCCAAGTGGTTTTATATACTAAGGTTTTTAATGAGGTAGGTGATCAATGGTTCAAGCTTATGTCATAGGGTCCAATGACTAAAGCTTGAGGGGGAGTATAATTTGGGATCTTGATCACCATGTCCGTACAAGTCAACGTCCGTACAAGTCAACGACCGTTCTCTCTCATCGGGCCAACCATACCATCTCGTGTAGAAGCCCACTTGAAGTCTTCTAAGGCTTGTATGAGACAACCAAGTCTCTAGATCCTTCTCCTACCGACCGTTGGAGTTTGTGTGCAAGTGGGAAGATATTTCAACTCACAAGTCACATGTTATGTTAAGAAGGAAGGATGTCACTTTCAGTCATGTAAAGCGTGTATAGGATCCCATAGGAATATGCTGTTTACTTTGTCTATAATTAGGATGTATCTAGGTTCTTTTTCAAGTAAGAAGTTTGATTCTTCTTCTATACTCTCTCTCTTACACTTCCATACTCTCTTCTACTCTCTCGTGCGAACACTCTCAAACTCACTTGATCTCTACACTCTCTCGTTTCTAAACTTACACATGTGAGACCTTGGTTGGTGAAGAATGAGACAACCAAGGGAAGGAGCTGTCCCTTTCACCATACACCCACTTGTGCACCAACGGCTATATGTCACTCTCACCTCTCATTTATCTCAAACGGCCATATACATTTGTTCTCCTATATTAAGCATTGTAATCTCTCATTTTGTAATATATTACAACATTATTCAATAGAAGAGAAACCGTTTTCCATCTCTACACTTGTGTTCTTGTTCATATCAACAATGTAGTGTGTGTAGGAGATTAGCGGTTAGAGGCTGCCCTTAAGGCAGCCTATTCTCTTCTCAAACCCACCTAAACTCTTCTTTATTTACTTCTTATTCCCTAGCTTACTGATTCTAAGTTCTTTCTATCTAAGTACACAAACTCTTAAGTGTTGTGATACTTTAACAAGAACTAGTCTCAAACTAGGTTGTTTACTCCTTCATAGATCCTCTTACTGTCTAGTATTTGGGGTCTATTTTAGTGTCTTTATGGGGAGTTCATCACAAGTTGATGACCTCTTCTTCCCCTTGAGATCGAGTTAGTTTGTTGTGGGTAAAGGGGGATTCATTCACCAAGTGTTTGTCCACCCTCTCTTGTGAGCTTTGTCTCATAAATCCCAACAGCTAAAACCGAGAGAAAACATAGATTCAAAGCAGTAAATTGCTTTGTTACTCTTTCTAGGGTCAAAATATGTAACAATCCAATGCATTTTACTAATTATAAGAGTTTGGGTTGAATTTGGAGTGTTTAGACAACACTTAAACCCGTTTTAATCCAAAACAGGCTAAAACCGAGAAAACAGGCTAAAACCGAGAGAAAACATAGTTTCGAAGCCGTAAACAGCTAGGTCACTCTTCCTAGGGTCAAAATTAGTAACAATACAATCCATTTGACTAATTACAAGAGTTTGGGTTGAATTTGGAGTGTTTAGACACCACTTTTACCCTTTTTCCCAAAAGAGGCTAAAACCGAGAAAACATTGATTCGAAGCAGTAAATTAATTTGTTACTGTTTCTAGGGTCAGAATGTGTGACAGTCCAATGCAATTGACTAATTGTAAGAGTTCGGGATGAATTTGGAGTGTTTAGACAACACTTAAACCCCTTTTATCCCAAAATAGGCTTAACCCGAGAATACAGGCTAAAACAGAGAGAAACATTGATTTAAAGCAGTAAACAGCTATGTTACTCTTTCTAGGGTCAAAATATGTAACAATCCAATGCATTTGACTAATTATGAGAGTTCGGGTTAAATTTGGAGTGTTTAGACAACACTTAAACCCGTTTTATCCCAAAACAGGCTAAAACCGATATAACATGCTAAAACCAAGAGAAAACATAGTTTCAAAGCAGTAAACAGCTAGTTCACTCTTTCTAGGGTCAAAATATGTAACAATACAATGCATTTTACTAATTACAAGAGTTTGGGTTGAATTTGGAGTGTTTAGACACCTTTTTTACCCTTTTTCCCAAAACAGGCTAAAACCGAGAAAACATTGATTCGAAGCAGTAAATTCATTTGTTACTGTTTCTAGGGTCAGAATGTGCGACAACCCAATGCACTTGACTAATTATAAGAGTTCGGGATGAATTTGGAGTGTTTAGACAACACTTAAACCCCTTTATCCCAAAATAGGTTTACACCGAGAAAACAGGCTAAAACGGAGAGAAACATTGATTTAAAGCAGTAAACAGCTATGTTACTCTTTCTAGGGTAAAAATATGTAACAACCCAATGCATTTGACTAATTATAAGAGTTTGGGTTGAATTTGGAGTGTTTAGACACCACTTTGATCATTTTTTCCCAAAACAGGCTAAAACCGAGAAAACATTGATTCGAAGCAGTAAATTGATTTGTTACTGTTTCTAGGGTCAGAATGTGCGACAACCCAATGCAATTGACTAATTATAAGAGTTCGGGATGAATTTGGTATGAACCGGCACACACACTTGTCCGTACGACCGTACGGACGTCCGTACGACCAACCAACGGGCCATCCTCAAATAGAAGTCTTCATGAGCCCAATCCACCAAAGAGATCCTCCAACGGTCGCCATTCATCTCGATCCTTCCTTTGTAGCCGTTGGAGCAAGTTGTAAGAGAGAAGAGGAGATCACATGTTAGAATAAGGAGATGTCGCTTTCTCCTCATATTAGTGTGCATAGGATCCTAAGAGAATATCCTATTTGTATATGTCTTTAAATAGTTTGTAAGTATCATACTAATAGAAGTAAGAAAAGAGTTTATTCTCTTTCTCCAACACTCTCTCTCTCAATCGTTCACTCTCCTCACTCTTTACACGATTTCACTCTCTTCCATAATCTCTTGATTACTCTACTCTCAAACTTACATGGTATCAGAGCAGATTTGATTCTGTTCTTGCCTCAAATCTCCATCACTCCCTTCCGCATTCTCTTTCTTGTTCTTGAAATTTCTTGTTCTTGAATCTTCTTTCTTTAACCGTTGGACAATAGCTTTAACCAACGGTCTCTTCATCTTTTTCCATGGAAACTACCAAAACTCTCATTGTTCCAGTTACTCTCAAGGGAGAGAATTACTTACTGTGGGCTAGAACCACAAAGACAGCCCTATGCGGCCGAGGACTTTGGTCCCATGTTGAGACGAGCGAAGCTCCTAGTGGCGAGACCACCAAAGACGGCAAGGATCTTGTCGATGAGAAGAACAAGTGGTTTCAAGAAGATCAGGGAGTCCTAGCTATCATTCAAAACTCCCTAGATGCACCTATACTTGAAGCTTACTCTTATTGCGAGACAGCAAAAGACTTGTGGGACACTCTCAAGAATGTTTTTGGGAATGTTACAAATGTAAACCGAATTTTTGAGATTAAGAGGGCCATCAACAACCTCAACCAAGAAGACATGGAGTTCACCAAGCACTTTGGGAAGTTTAGGTCCCTTTGGGCTGAACTAGAGATGCTCCGGCCGGTGACTATAGATCCGGCCATTCTGAATGAGAGGCGTGAACAAGATAAGGTGTTCGGCCTTCTCTTGACCTTGAACCCCTCCTACAATGACCTTATCAAGCATATTCTACGGTCGGACAAGCTCCCTAGCCTTGATGATGTCTGTAACCAAATTCAAAAGGAGCATGGCTCCATGGGATTGTTTGGCGGCAAGGGAGAACTTGTGACCGCTAACAAAGCTGAGACGGCATCAGCAAACAAGGGCTACTACAAGCCGGAGGACAAGAACAACCCGCCATTTTGTGAGCATTGTAAGAAGCTTGGTCACTTCAAGAGCCGCTGCTGGATTCTACACCCTCATCTAGCACCACCGCCGGGTACCATCCGAGGTGGACGACCAAACCGCGGAGGACCACCGAGAGCTCATCAAGCAGTAGCCATGGGGGAGTCATCAATCTCTGAGCAACCTCAACAAGTGACCAGTGGAACTGCTCTTGCTGCAGCATCGTCCGAGCTGGTAAGGCGGTCCGACCTTGATGCGCTCATCAAAGCCATCAAAGAGGCCACCGGTAAGGCGTTTCTTGCCTCAAACAAAATTAAACCCCTCATAGTTGATTCTGGTGCATCCCATCACATGATTAGTGATTCTAGGCTAATTAGTGATATTAAACCTGCTAATGGTAATGTGATAATAGCAAATGGTGAGAAAGTACCAGTTAAAGGCATTGGAAACTTGAAACTATTTGATAAGGAGACTAAGGCATTTTATATGCCAAACTTTACTTCTAACTTGCTATCAGTTAAGAGAGCCACTACTGATTTAAATTGTTATGCTATATTTGGTCCTAACAATGTTCATTTTCAGGATATTGAGACAAGTAAGGTTCTTGGTCAAGGAGGATCCAAGGATGACCTCTATGTGCTTGAGGACTTGAACTTATCTTCTAATGCATCTTGTTTTAATTCGGTTATTATGAAACCTAGTGATTCTATTTTACATGCTAGGCTAGGACACCCTCACACAAGAGCTTTATCTTTAATATTTCCTAATGTTTCTTTTCAAAATGATGAGTGTGAGGCTTGTATTCTTGGTAAACATTGCAAGGCTGTTTTTCCTAAATCTATTACTATTTATGAAAAATGTTTTGATTTAATTCATTCTGATGTTTGGACATCTCCTTGCTTATCTAGAGATAATCAAAAGTATTTTGTGACTTTTATTGATGAAAAATCAAAATATACTTGGATAACTTTACTTCCCTCTAAGGATAGAGTCCTTGAGGCCTTTACTAATTTTCAAAATTATGTCACTAACCACTTTCATGCCAAGATTAAAATTTTGAGATCAGATAATGGTGGAGAGTACACAAGCCATGCCTTTAAGCAATATCTAGCCAAACATGGAATTCTTCATCAAACTAGCTGTCCTTACACACCACAACAAAATGGAGTGGCTGAGAGAAAGAATAGGCATCTCATGGAAGTAGCAAGGTCTATGATGTTTCACACAAGGGTTCCAAAGAGGTTTTGGGGAGATGCTGTGCTAGCCGCTTGTTATCTTATTAACCGCACACCAACAAAGATCCTAAAGGATGTGTCTCCATTTGAGGTATTAACGAATGACAAACCTACATTTGATCACTTACGAGTGTTTGGTTGTGTGTGCTATGTGTTGCGACCAGGTGAGCTAAGAGACAAGCTTGATGCAAAGAGTACAAAGGCTATGTTTCTTGGCTACTCTACCACACAAAAGGGGTATAAGTGCTATGAACCTACAACAAGGAGGGTTCTAGTATCTCGTGATGTCAAGTTCATGGAGACACAAGGTTTTTACGATGAGAAGAATTGGGATGAGCTCCGTAACCTCTCTGATTCACCATCTGATCGGACGCGCAACCTCCGAGTAATCCTTGAGCGACTAGGTCTTGAAAACGATCGGATCACTACCGAGTCAGCCAGACCAGCATCACCAGAGCAACCTGAGCCATTTACTGAGCCTGAGCCTGCTACACATGCCGATGACCATACTGAGCAGCATGAGGAAGCACCCGAGTCACTCGCGGACAACACGGCCGAAACAACCGAGGAGACGGCTGAACAGCTTGAGGAGATCATTACTCCAGGACGAGCCAACTCCGAAGCTGGGGCTATAGTTCCTCTTCGGCGCAGCCAACGTATTAGGTATCCGTTGGCTCATTGGAAGAACACCCGTGTGTACTACAACAACATGGCCGTTGCTCATCCGATTCAGGCCGTGTGCACCTTGGCTCATTTTCCGATAGAGCATCAAGTGTTTCTTGGCCATATTGATGAGGATTGGATCCCCAAGACCTATGATGAGGCTAAGCAGCACAAAGTATGGAGAGATGCAGTGGATGCCGAGAATACGGCCATGGTGCAAAATCATACATGGGACGAGGCTGACTTACCCAAGGGCAAGAAGGCTGTCACCTCTCGGTATATCTTCACAATCAAATATAAGAGCAATGGGGAGATTGAACGCCACAAAGCCCGCCTAGTCGCACGAGGGTTCACGCAAACGTATGGGGAGGACTATCTTGATACGTTTGCTCCGGTGGCTAAGCTTCACACGGTTCGAGTTGTACTCTCTCTCGCCACCAACCTCGACTGGGAACTTTGGCAAATGGACGTGAAGAACGCCTTCTTGCAAGGAGAACTGGAGGATGAAGTGTATATGCGACCACCACCGGGTTTGGAGGATACTATTGGTCCGGGAAAGGTCTTGAAACTCAACAAAGCTATCTATGGCTTGAAGCAGTCACCAAGGGCTTGGTATCACAAGCTTAGCACCACACTCCTTGACAAAGGCTTTCGCAAATCCGAAGCTGACCACACCTTGTTCACCTTACCAAGCGCCAAAGGTATAGTAGTCATTCTAGTGTATGTTGATGATATCATCATCACTGGAAGTGACTCGGTAGGTATTCAAGACTCTAAAACATTCTTGAAATCAGTTTTTGATATTAAAGATCTTGGAGAGTTGAAATACTTTCTTGGAATAGAAGTTTATAGATCAAATGAAGGGTTATTGTTGTCTCAAAGAAAGTATGCACTAGACTTATTGAGTGAAACAGGAAAACTAGGAGCTAAGGCAGTAACAACGCCCCTAGAAGAGAATTACAAGGATGGAGGACAGGGGGAGCTTGACACCGCTCCATTCGAGGACGTTAGCCTCTACCGGCGGCTAGTCGGTAAGCTCATTTATTTGACTATCACACGGCCTGACATTTGCTTTGCCGTGAACCAGGTAAGCCAGCATATGAAGAACCCCACCGTGCACCATTGGAACATGCTGACACGGATCCTCAAGTACATCAAGGGCTCACCCGGCCAAGGCATATGGATGGGACGCAACAAGAGCACTGAGTTGGTAGGCTACTGCGACGCTGACTATGCCGGAGATCGTGGGGACCGACGCTCAACCACAGGCTATTGCACGTTCCTTGGAGGGAACCTGGTCACATGGAAGAGCAAGAAGCAAAAGGTCGTCTCACTCTCAAGTGCCGAATCCGAGTATAGAGCTATGAGGAAGCTAACGACGGAGCTAATGTGGCTGAAGATGTTACTCAAGGATCTTGGAATAGAATCAACAAAGCCGATCACCATGCACTGTGATAACGAAGCAGCCATTCATATAGCAACCAATTCAGTGTTCCATGAGCGGACCAAGCACATTGAAGTGGATTGCCATAAGGTCCGAGAACAAATCAAGCTTGGAGTTGTCTTACCTTGCCATACCGAAAGCAAAGAACAACTTGCAGACGTCCTGACTAAAGCTGCGAGCCCCCAAGTGTGTGAATACATCCATCCTAAGCTTGGCCTCCTAAACCTCACTCGGCCATGACTTGCTTTGTTTTGGCGCCTACACTCTTTTTCCCTTAAGTATAGTTTTCCCAAGAGGTTTTTCTATACTAAGGTTTTTAATGAGGTGGGTGCCTATGTTGTCAAGCTTGACTAGTTCCCCAAGTCAAGCTTGAGGGGGAGTATGAACCGGCACACACACTTGTCCGTACGACCGTACGGACGTCCGTACGACCAACCAACGGGCCATCCTCAAATAGAAGTCTTCATGAGCCCAATCCACCAAAGAGATCCTCCAACGGTCGCCATTCATCTCGATCCTTCCTTTGTAGCCGTTGGAGCAAGTTGTAAGAGAGAAGAGGAGATCACATGTTAGAATAAGGAGATGTCGCTTTCTCCTCATATTAGTGTGCATAGGATCCTAAGAGAATATCCTATTTGTATATGTCTTTAAATAGTTTGTAAGTATCATACTAATAGAAGTAAGAAAAGAGTTTATTCTCTTTCTCCAACACTCTCTCTCTCAATCGTTCACTCTCCTCACTCTTTACACGATTTCACTCTCTTCCATAATCTCTTGATTACTCTACTCTCAAACTTACATTTGGAGTGTTTAGACAACACTTAAACCCCTTTTATCCCAAAATAGGCTTAACCCGAGAATACAGGCTAAAACAGAGAGAAACATTGATTTAAAGCAGTAAACAGCTATGTTACTCTTTCTAGTGTCAAAATATGTAACAATCCAATGCATTTGACTAATTATAAGAGTTTGGGTTAAATTTGGAGTGTTTAGACAACACTTAAACCCGTTTTATCCCAAAACATGCTAAACCGAGAAAACAGGCTAAAACCGAGAGAAAACATAGATTTGAAGCAGTAAATTTCTTTGTTACTCTTTCTAGGGTCAAAATATGTAACAATCCAATGCATTTTACTAATTATAAGAGTTTGGGTTGAATTTGGAGTGTTTAGACAACACTTAAACCCGTTTTAATCCAAAACAGGCTAAAACCGAGAAAACAGGCTAAAACCGAGAGAAAACATAGTTTCGAAGCAGTAAACAGCTAGGTTTCCTAGGGTCAAAATTAGTAACAATACAATACATTTGACTAATTACAAGAGTTTGGGTTGAATTTGGAGTGTTTAGACACCACTTTTACCCTTTTTCCCAAAAGACGCTAAAACCGAGAAAACATTGATTTGAAGCTGTAAATTGATTTGTTACTGTTTCTAGGGTCAGAATGTGTGACAACCCAATGCATTTGTCTACTTGTAAGAGTTTGGGATGAATTTGGAGCGTTTAGACAACACTAAAACCCGTTTTATCCCAAAATAGGCTTAAAATGAGAAAACAGGCTAAAACCGAGAGAAACATTGATTTAAAGCAATAAACATCTATGTTACTCTTTCTAGGGTAAAAATATGTAAGAATACAATGCATTTGACTAATTATAAGAGTTCGGGTTAAATTTGGAGTGTTTAGACACAACGTTTACCCATTTTATCCCAAAACAGGCTAAAACCGATATAACATGCTAAAACCAAGAGAAAACATAGTTTCAAAGCAGTAAACAGCTAGTTCACTCTTTCTAGGGTCAAAATATGTAACAATACAATGCATTTTACTAATTACAAGAGTTTGGGTTGAATTTGGAGTGTTTAGACACCTTTTTTACCCTTTTTTCCCAAAACAGGCTAAAACCGAGAAAACATTGATTCGAAGCAGTAAATTCATTTGTTACTGTTTCTAGGGTCAGAATGTGTGACAACCCAATGCAATTGACTAATTATAAGAGTTCGGGATGAATTTGGAGTGTTTAGACAACACTTAAACCCCTTTATCCCAAAATAGGTTTACACCGAGAAAACAGGCTAAAACGGAGAGAAACATTGATTTAAAACAGTAAACAGCTATGTTACTCTTTCTAGGGTAAAAATATGTAACAACCCAATGCATTTGACTAATTATAAGAGTTTGGGTTGAATTTGGAGTGTTTAGACACCACTTTGATCCTTTTTTCCCAAAACAGGCTAAAACCGAGAAAACATTGATTCGAAGCAGTAAATTGATTTGTTACTGTTTCTAGGGTCAGAATGTGCGACAACCCAATGCAATTGACTAATTATAAGAGTTCGGGATGAATTTGGAGTGTTTAAACAACACTTAAACCCCTTTTATCCCAAAATAGGCTTAACCCGAGAATACAGGCTAAAACAGAGAGAAACATTGATTTAAAGCAGTAAACAGCTATGTTACTCTTTCTAGTGTCAAAATATGTAACAATCCAATGCATTTGACTAATTATAAGAGTTTGGGTTAAATTTGGAGTGTTTAGACAACACTTAAACCCGTTTTATCCCAAAACATGCTAAACCGAGAAAACAGGCTAAAACCGAGAGAAAACATAGATTCAAAGCAGTAAATTGCTTTGTTACTCTTTCTAGGGTCAAAATATGTAACAATCCAATGCATTTTACTAATTATAAGAGTTTGGGTTGAATTTGGAGTGTTTAGACAACACTTAAACCCGTTTTAATCCAAAACAGGCTAAAACCGAGAAAACAGGCTAAAACCGAGAGAAAACATAGTTTCGAAGCCGTAAACAGCTAGGTCACTCTTCCTAGGGTCAAAATTAGTAACAATACAATCCATTTGACTAATTACAAGAGTTTGGGTTGAATTTGGAGTGTTTAGACACCACTTTTACCCTTTTTCCCAAAAGAGGCTAAAACCGAGAAAACATTGATTCGAAGCAGTAAATTAATTTGTTACTGTTTCTAGGGTCAGAATGTGTGACAGTCCAATGCAATTGACTAATTGTAAGAGTTCGGGATGAATTTGGAGTGTTTAGACAACACTTAAACCCCTTTTATCCCAAAATAGGCTTAACCCGAGAATACAGGCTAAAACAGAGAGAAACATTGATTTAAAGCAGTAAACAGCTATGTTACTCTTTCTAGGGTCAAAATATGTAACAATCCAATGCATTTGACTAATTATGAGAGTTCGGGTTAAATTTGGAGTGTTTAGACAACACTTAAACCCGTTTTATCCCAAAACAGGCTAAAACCGATATAACATGCTAAAACCAAGAGAAAACATAGTTTCAAAGCAGTAAACAGCTAGTTCACTCTTTCTAGGGTCAAAATATGTAACAATACAATGCATTTTACTAATTACAAGAGTTTGGGTTGAATTTGGAGTGTTTAGACACCTTTTTTACCCTTTTTCCCAAAACAGGCTAAAACCGAGAAAACATTGATTCGAAGCAGTAAATTCATTTGTTACTGTTTCTAGGGTCAGAATGTGCGACAACCCAATGCAATTGACTAATTATAAGAGTTCGGGATGAATTTGGAGTGTTTAGACAACACTTAAACCCCTTTATCCCAAAATAGGTTTACACCGAGAAAACAGGCTAAAACGGAGAGAAACATTGATTTAAAGCAGTAAACAGCTATGTTACTCTTTCTAGGGTAAAAATATGTAACAACCCAATGCATTTGACTAATTATAAGAGTTTGGGTTGAATTTGGAGTGTTTAGACACCACTTTGATCCTTTTTTCCCAAAACAGGCTAAAACCGAGAAAACATTGATTCGAAGCAGTAAATTGATTTGTTACTGTTTCTAGGGTCAGAATGTGCGACAACCCAATGCAATTGACTAATTATAAGAGTTCGGGATGAATTTGGAGTGTTTAGACAACACTTAAACCCCTTTTATCCCAAAATAGGCTTAACCCGAGAATACAGGCTAAAACAGAGAGAAACATTGATTTAAAGCAGTAAACAGCTATGTTACTCTTTCTAGTGTCAAAATATGTAACAATCCAATGCATTTGACTAATTATAAGAGTTTGGGTTAAATTTGGAGTGTTTAGACAACACTTAAACCCGTTTTATCCCAAAACATGCTAAACCGAGAAAACAGGCTAAAACCGAGAGAAAACATAGATTCGAAGCAGTAAATTTCTTTGTTACTCTTTCTAGGGTCAAAATATGTAACAATCCAATGCATTTTACTAATTATAAGAGTTTGGGTTGAATTTGGAGTGTTTAGACAACACTTAAACCCGTTTTAATCCAAAACAGGCTAAAACCGAGAAAACAGGCTAAAACCGAGAGAAAACATAGTTTCGAAGCAGTAAACAGCTAGGTTTCCTAGGGTCAAAATTAGTAACAATACAATACATTTGACTAATTACAAGAGTTTGGGTTGAATTTGGAGTGTTTAGACACCACTTTTACCCTTTTTCCCAAAAGACGCTAAAACCGAGAAAACATTGATTTGAAGCTGTAAATTGATTTGTTACTGTTTCTAGGGTCAGAATGTGTGACAACCCAATGCATTTGTCTACTTGTAAGAGTTTGGGATGAATTTGGAGCGTTTAGACAACACTAAAACCCGTTTTATCCCAAAATAGGCTTAAAACGAGAAAACAGGCTAAAACCGAGAGAAACATTGATTTAAAGCAATAAACATCTATGTTACTCTTTCTAGGGTAAAAATATGTAAGAATACAATGCATTTGACTAATTATAAGAGTTCGGGTTAAATTTGGAGTGTTTAGACACAACGTTTACCCATTTTATCCCAAAACAGGCTAAAACCGATATAACATGCTAAAACCAAGAGAAAACATAGTTTCAAAGCAGTAAACAGCTAGTTCACTCTTTCTAGGGTCAAAATATGTAACAATACAATGCATTTTACTAATTACAAGAGTTTGGGTTGAATTTGGAGTGTTTAGACACCTTTTTTACCCTTTTTTCCCAAAACAGGCTAAAACCGAGAAAACATTGATTCGAAGCAGTAAATTCATTTGTTACTGTTTCTAGGGTCAGAATGTGTGACAACCCAATGCAATTGACTAATTATAAGAGTTCGGGATGAATTTGGAGTGTTTAGACAACACTTAAACCCCTTTATCCCAAAATAGGTTTACACCGAGAAAACAGGCTAAAACGGAGAGAAACATTGATTTAAAACAGTAAACAGCTATGTTACTCTTTCTAGGGTAAAAATATGTAACAACCCAATGCATTTGACTAATTATAAGAGTTTGGGTTGAATTTGGAGTGTTTAGACACCACTTTGATCCTTTTTTCCCAAAACAGGCTAAAACCGAGAAAACATTGATTCGAAGCAGTAAATTGATTTGTTACTGTTTCTAGGGTCAGAATGTGCGACAACCCAATGCAATTGACTAATTATAAGAGTTCGGGATGAATTTGGAGTGTTTAAACAACACTTAAACCCCTTTTATCCCAAAATAGGCTTAACCCGAGAATACAGGCTAAAACAGAGAGAAACATTGATTTAAAGCAGTAAACAGCTATGTTACTCTTTCTAGTGTCAAAATATGTAACAATCCAATGCATTTGACTAATTATAAGAGTTTGGGTTAAATTTGGAGTGTTTAGACAACACTTAAACCCGTTTTATCCCAAAACATGCTAAACCGAGAAAACAGGCTAAAACCGAGAGAAAACATAGATTCAAAGCAGTAAATTGCTTTGTTACTCTTTCTAGGGTCAAAATATGTAACAATCCAATGCATTTTACTAATTATAAGAGTTTGGGTTGAATTTGGAGTGTTTAGACAACACTTAAACCCGTTTTAATCCAAAACAGGCTAAAACCGAGAAAACAGGCTAAAACCGAGAGAAAACATAGTTTCGAAGCCGTAAACAGCTAGGTCACTCTTCCTAGGGTCAAAATTAGTAACAATACAATCCATTTGACTAATTACAAGAGTTTGGGTTGAATTTGGAGTGTTTAGACACCACTTTTACCCTTTTTCCCAAAAGAGGCTAAAACCGAGAAAACATTGATTCGAAGCAGTAAATTAATTTGTTACTGTTTCTAGGGTCAGAATGTGTGACAGTCCAATGCAATTGACTAATTGTAAGAGTTCGGGATGAATTTGGAGTGTTTAGACAACACTTAAACCCCTTTTATCCCAAAATAGGCTTAACCCGAGAATACAGGCTAAAACAGAGAGAAACATTGATTTAAAGCAGTAAACAGCTATGTTACTCTTTCTAGGGTCAAAATATGTAACAATCCAATGCATTTGACTAATTATGAGAGTTCGGGTTAAATTTGGAGTGTTTAGACAACACTTAAACCCGTTTTATCCCAAAACAGGCTAAAACCGATATAACATGCTAAAACCAAGAGAAAACATAGTTTCAAAGCAGTAAACAGCTAGTTCACTCTTTCTAGGGTCAAAATATGTAACAATACAATGCATTTTACTAATTACAAGAGTTTGGGTTGAATTTGGAGTGTTTAGACACCTTTTTTACCCTTTTTCCCAAAACAGGCTAAAACCGAGAAAACATTGATTCGAAGCAGTAAATTCATTTGTTACTGTTTCTAGGGTCAGAATGTGCGACAACCCAATGCAATTGACTAATTATAAGAGTTCGGGATGAATTTGGAGTGTTTAGACAACACTTAAACCCCTTTATCCCAAAATAGGTTTACACCGAGAAAACAGGCTAAAACGGAGAGAAACATTGATTTAAAGCAGTAAACAGCTATGTTACTCTTTCTAGGGTAAAAATATGTAACAACCCAATGCATTTGACTAATTATAAGAGTTTGGGTTGAATTTGGAGTGTTTAGACACCACTTTGATCCTTTTTTCCCAAAACAGGCTAAAACCGAGAAAACATTGATTCGAAGCAGTAAATTGATTTGTTACTGTTTCTAGGGTCAGAATGTGCGACAACCCAATGCAATTGACTAATTATAAGAGTTCGGGATGAATTTGGAGTGTTTAGACAACACTTAAACCCCTTTTATCCCAAAATAGGCTTAACCCGAGAATACAGGCTAAAACAGAGAGAAACATTGATTTAAAGCAGTAAACAGCTATGTTACTCTTTCTAGTGTCAAAATATGTAACAATCCAATGCATTTGACTAATTATAAGAGTTTGGGTTAAATTTGGAGTGTTTAGACAACACTTAAACCCGTTTTATCCCAAAACATGCTAAACCGAGAAAACAGGCTAAAACCGAGAGAAAACATAGATTCGAAGCAGTAAATTGCTTTGTTACTCTTTCTAGGGTCAAAATATGTAACAATCCAATGCATTTTACTAATTATAAGAGTTTGGGTTGAATTTGGAGTGTTTAGACAACACTTAAACCCGTTTTAATCCAAAACAGGCTAAAACCGAGAAAACAGGCTAAAACCGAGAGAAAACATAGTTTCGAAGCAGTAAACAGCTAGGTCACTCTTCCTAGGGTCAAAATTAGTAACAATACAATACATTTGACTAATTACAAGAGTTTGGGTTGAATTTGGAGTGTTTAGACACCACTTTTACCCTTTTTCCCAAAAGAGGCTAAAACCGAGAAAACATTGATTCGAAGCAGTAAATTAATTTGTTACTGTTTCTAGGGTCAGAATGTGTGACAGTCCAATGCAATTGACTAATTGTAAGAGTTCGGGATGAATTTGGAGTGTTTAGACAACACTTAAACCCCTTTTATCCCAAAATAGGCTTAACCCGAGAATACAGGCTAAAACAGAGAGAAACATTGATTTAAAGCAGTAAACAGCTATGTTACTCTTTCTAGGGTCAAATTATGTAACAATCCAATGCATATGACTAATTATAAGAGTTCGGGTTAAATTTGGAGTGTTTAGACAACACTTAAACCCGTTTTATCCCAAAACAGGCTAAAACCGATATAACATGCTAAAACCAAGAGCAAACATAGTTTCAAAGCAGTAAACAGCTAGTTCACTCTTTCTAGGGTCAAAATATGTAACAATACAATGCATTTTACTAATTACAAGAGTTTGGGTTGAATTTGGAGTGTTTAGACACCTTTTATGAACCGGCACACACACTTGTCCGTACGACCGTACGGACGTCCGTACGACCAACCAACGGGCCATCCTCAAATAGAAGTCTTCATGAGCCCAATCCACCAAAGAGATCCTCCAACGGTCGCCATTCATCTCGATCCTTCCTTTGTAGCCGTTGGAGCAAGTTGTAAGAGAGAAGAGGAGATCACATGTTAGAATAAGGAGATGTCGCTTTCTCCTCATATTAGTGTGCATAGGATCCTAAGAGAATATCCTATTTGTATATGTCTTTAAATAGTTTGTAAGTATCATACTAATAGAAGTAAGAAAAGAGTTTATTCTCTTTCTCCAACACTCTCTCTCTCAATCGTTCACTCTCCTCACTCTTTACACGATTTCACTCTCTTCCATAATCTCTTGATTACTCTACTCTCAAACTTACATGGTATCAGAGCAGATTTGATTCTGTTCTTGCCTCAAATCTCCATCACTCCCTTCCGCATTCTCTTTCTTGTTCTTGAAATTTCTTGTTCTTGAATCTTCTTTCTTTAACCGTTGGACAATAGCTTTAACCAACGGTCTCTTCATCTTTTTCCATGGAAACTACCAAAACTCTCATTGTTCCAGTTACTCTCAAGGGAGAGAATTACTTACTGTGGGCTAGAACCACAAAGACAGCCCTATGCGGCCGAGGACTTTGGTCCCATGTTGAGACGAGCGAAGCTCCTAGTGGCGAGACCACCAAAGACGGCAAGGATCTTGTCGATGAGAAGAACAAGTGGTTTCAAGAAGATCAGGGAGTCCTAGCTATCATTCAAAACTCCCTAGATGCACCTATACTTGAAGCTTACTCTTATTGCGAGACAGCAAAAGACTTGTGGGACACTCTCAAGAATGTTTTTGGGAATGTTACAAATGTAAACCGAATTTTTGAGATTAAGAGGGCCATCAACAACCTCAACCAAGAAGACATGGAGTTCACCAAGCACTTTGGGAAGTTTAGGTCCCTTTGGGCTGAACTAGAGATGCTCCGGCCGGTGACTATAGATCCGGCCATTCTGAATGAGAGGCGTGAACAAGATAAGGTGTTCGGCCTTCTCTTGACCTTGAACCCCTCCTACAATGACCTTATCAAGCATATTCTACGGTCGGACAAGCTCCCTAGCCTTGATGATGTCTGTAACCAAATTCAAAAGGAGCATGGCTCCATGGGATTGTTTGGCGGCAAGGGAGAACTTGTGACCGCTAACAAAGCTGAGACGGCATCAGCAAACAAGGGCTACTACAAGCCGGAGGACAAGAACAACCCGCCATTTTGTGAGCATTGTAAGAAGCTTGGTCACTTCAAGAGCCGCTGCTGGATTCTACACCCTCATCTAGCACCACCGCCGGGTACCATCCGAGGTGGACGACCAAACCGCAGAGGACCACCGAGAGCTCATCAAGCAGTAGCCATGGGGGAGTCATCAATCTCTGAGCAACCTCAACAAGTGACCAGTGGAACTGCTCTTGCTGCAGCATCGTCCGAGCTGGTAAGGCGGTCCGACCTTGATGCGCTCATCAAAGCCATCAAAGAGGCCACCGGTAAGGCGTTTCTTGCCTCAAACAAAATTAAACCCCTCATAGTTGATTCTGGTGCATCCCATCACATGATTAGTGATTCTAGGCTAATTAGTGATATTAAACCTGCTAATGGTAATGTGATAATAGCAAATGGTGAGAAAGTACCAGTTAAAGGCATTGGAAACTTGAAACTATTTGATAAGGAGACTAAGGCATTTTATATGCCAAACTTTACTTCTAACTTGCTATCAGTTAAGAGAGCCACTACTGATTTAAATTGTTATGCTATATTTGGTCCTAACAATGTTCATTTTCAGGATATTGAGACAAGTAAGGTTCTTGGTCAAGGAGGATCCAAGGATGACCTCTATGTGCTTGAGGACTTGAACTTATCTTCTAATGCATCTTGTTTTAATTCGGTTATTATGAAACCTAGTGATTCTATTTTACATGCTAGGCTAGGACACCCTCACACAAGAGCTTTATCTTTAATATTTCCTAATGTTTCTTTTCAAAATGATGAGTGTGAGGCTTGTATTCTTGGTAAACATTGCAAGGCTGTTTTTCCTAAATCTATTACTATTTATGAAAAATGTTTTGATTTAATTCATTCTGATGTTTGGACATCTCCTTGCTTATCTAGAGATAATCAAAAGTATTTTGTGACTTTTATTGATGAAAAATCAAAATATACTTGGATAACTTTACTTCCCTCTAAGGATAGAGTCCTTG
Organism: Camelina sativa; assembly: GCF_030686135.1. Lineage (NCBI taxonomy): Eukaryota > Viridiplantae > Streptophyta > Magnoliopsida > Brassicales > Brassicaceae > Camelina > Camelina sativa. The sequence continues at coordinate 21,336,879 of NC_141880.1, read as the reverse complement.
AGGCCTTTACTAATTTTCAAAATTATGTCACTAACCACTTTCATGCCAAGATTAAAATTTTGAGATCAGATAATGGTGGAGAGTACACAAGCCATGCCTTTAAGCAATATCTAGCCAAACATGGAATTCTTCATCAAACTAGCTGTCCTTACACACCACAACAAAATGGAGTGGCTGAGAGAAAGAATAGGCATCTCATGGAAGTAGCAAGGTCTATGATGTTTCACACAAGGGTTCCAAAGAGGTTTTGGGGAGATGCTGTGCTAGCCGCTTGTTATCTTATTAACCGCACACCAACAAAGATCCTAAAGGATGTGTCTCCATTTGAGGTATTAACGAATGACAAACCTACATTTGATCACTTACGAGTGTTTGGTTGTGTGTGCTATGTGTTGCGACCAGGTGAGCTAAGAGACAAGCTTGATGCAAAGAGTACAAAGGCTATGTTTCTTGGCTACTCTACCACACAAAAGGGGTATAAGTGCTATGAACCTACAACAAGGAGGGTTCTAGTATCTCGTGATGTCAAGTTCATGGAGACACAAGGTTTTTACGATGAGAAGAATTGGGATGAGCTCCGTAACCTCTCTGATTCACCATCTGATCGGACGCGCAACCTCCGAGTAATCCTTGAGCGACTAGGTCTTGAAAACGATCGGATCACTACCGAGTCAGCCAGACCAGCATCACCAGAGCAACCTGAGCCATTTACTGAGCCTGAGCCTGCTACACATGCCGATGACCATACTGAGCAGCATGAGGAAGCACCCGAGTCACTCGCGGACAACACGGCCGAAACAACCGAGGAGACGGCTGAACAGCTTGAGGAGATCATTACTCCAGGACGAGCCAACTCCGAAGCTGGGGCTATAGTTCCTCTTCGGCGCAGCCAACGTATTAGGTATCCGTTGGCTCATTGGAAGAACACCCGTGTGTACTACAACAACATGGCCGTTGCTCATCCGATTCAGGCCGTGTGCACCTTGGCTCATTTTCCGATAGAGCATCAAGTGTTTCTTGGCCATATTGATGAGGATTGGATCCCCAAGACCTATGATGAGGCTAAGCAGCACAAAGTATGGAGAGATGCAGTGGATGCCGAGAATACGGCCATGGTGCAAAATCATACATGGGACGAGGCTGACTTACCCAAGGGCAAGAAGGCTGTCACCTCTCGGTATATCTTCACAATCAAATATAAGAGCAATGGGGAGATTGAACGCCACAAAGCCCGCCTAGTCGCACGAGGGTTCACGCAAACGTATGGGGAGGACTATCTTGATACGTTTGCTCCGGTGGCTAAGCTTCACACGGTTCGAGTTGTACTCTCTCTCGCCACCAACCTCGACTGGGAACTTTGGCAAATGGACGTGAAGAACGCCTTCTTGCAAGGAGAACTGGAGGATGAAGTGTATATGCGACCACCACCGGGTTTGGAGGATACTATTGGTCCGGGAAAGGTCTTGAAACTCAACAAAGCTATCTATGGCTTGAAGCAGTCACCAAGGGCTTGGTATCACAAGCTTAGCACCACACTCCTTGACAAAGGCTTTCGCAAATCCGAAGCTGACCACACCTTGTTCACCTTACCAAGCGCCAAAGGTATAGTAGTCATTCTAGTGTATGTTGATGATATCATCATCACTGGAAGTGACTCGGTAGGTATTCAAGACTCTAAAACATTCTTGAAATCAGTTTTTGATATTAAAGATCTTGGAGAGTTGAAATACTTTCTTGGAATAGAAGTTTATAGATCAAATGAAGGGTTATTGTTGTCTCAAAGAAAGTATGCACTAGACTTATTGAGTGAAACAGGAAAACTAGGAGCTAAGGCAGTAACAACGCCCCTAGAAGAGAATTACAAGGATGGAGGACAGGGGGAGCTTGACACCGCTCCATTCGAGGACGTTAGCCTCTACCGGCGGCTAGTCGGTAAGCTCATTTATTTGACTATCACACGGCCTGACATTTGCTTTGCCGTGAACCAGGTAAGCCAGCATATGAAGAACCCCACCGTGCACCATTGGAACATGCTGACACGGATCCTCAAGTACATCAAGGGCTCACCCGGCCAAGGCATATGGATGGGACGCAACAAGAGCACTGAGTTGGTAGGCTACTGCGACGCTGACTATGCCGGAGATCGTGGGGACCGACGCTCAACCACAGGCTATTGCACGTTCCTTGGAGGGAACCTGGTCACATGGAAGAGCAAGAAGCAAAAGGTCGTCTCACTCTCAAGTGCCGAATCCGAGTATAGAGCTATGAGGAAGCTAACGACGGAGCTAATGTGGCTGAAGATGTTACTCAAGGATCTTGGAATAGAATCAACAAAGCCGATCACCATGCACTGTGATAACGAAGCAGCCATTCATATAGCAACCAATTCAGTGTTCCATGAGCGGACCAAGCACATTGAAGTGGATTGCCATAAGGTCCGAGAACAAATCAAGCTTGGAGTTGTCTTACCTTGCCATACCGAAAGCAAAGAACAACTTGCAGACGTCCTGACTAAAGCTGCGAGCCCCCAAGTGTGTGAATACATCCATCCTAAGCTTGGCCTCCTAAACCTCACTCGGCCATGACTTGCTTTGTTTTGGCGCCTACACTCTTTTTCCCTTAAGTATAGTTTTCCCAAGAGGTTTTTCTATACTAAGGTTTTTAATGAGGTGGGTGCCTATGTTGTCAAGCTTGACTAGTTCCCCAAGTCAAGCTTGAGGGGGAGTATGAACCGGCACACACACTTGTCCGTACGACCGTACGGACGTCCGTACGACCAACCAACGGGCCATCCTCAAATAGAAGTCTTCATGAGCCCAATCCACCAAAGAGATCCTCCAACGGTCGCCATTCATCTCGATCCTTCCTTTGTAGCCGTTGGAGCAAGTTGTAAGAGAGAAGAGGAGATCACATGTTAGAATAAGGAGATGTCGCTTTCTCCTCATATTAGTGTGCATAGGATCCTAAGAGAATATCCTATTTGTATATGTCTTTAAATAGTTTGTAAGTATCATACTAATAGAAGTAAGAAAAGAGTTTATTCTCTTTCTCCAACACTCTCTCTCTCAATCGTTCACTCTCCTCACTCTTTACACGATTTCACTCTCTTCCATAATCTCTTGATTACTCTACTCTCAAACTTACACCTTTTTTACCCTTTTTTCCCAAAACAGGCTAAAACCGAGAAAACATTGATTCGAAGCAGTAAATTCATTTGTTACTGTTTCTAGGGTTAGAATGTGCGACAACCCAATGCAATTGACTAATTATAAGAGTTCGGGATGAATTTGGAGTGTTTAAACAACACTTAAACCCGTTTTATCCCAAAATAGGTTTACACCGAGAAAACAGGCTAAAACGGAGAGAAACATTGATTTAAAGCAGTAAACAGCTATGTTACTCTTTCTAGTGTCAAAATATGAAAACAATCCAATGTATTTGACTAATTATAAGAGTTCGGGTTAAATTTGGAGTGTTTAGACAACACTTAAACCCGTTTTATCCCAAAACAGGCTAAAACCGATAAAACATGCTAAAACCAAGAGAAAACATAGTTTCGAAGCAGTAAACAGCTAGTTCACTCTTTCTAGGGTCAAAATATGTAACAATACAATGCATTTTACTAATTACAAGAGTTTGGGTTGATTTTGGAGTGTTTAGACACGACTTTTACCGTTTTTCCTAAAAAAGGCTAAAACCGAGAAAACATTGATTCGAAGCAGTAAATTGATTTGTTACTATTTCTAGGGTCAGAATGTGTGACAGCCCAATGCAGTTAACTAATTGTAAGAGTTCAGGATGAATTTGGAGTGTTTAGACAACACTTAAACCCCTTTTATCCCAAAATAGGCTTAACCTGAGAAAACAGGCTAAAACGGAGAGAAACATTGATTTAAAGCAGTAAACAGTTATGTTACTCTTTCCAGGGTAAAAATATGTAACAAACCAATGCATTTGACTAATTATAAGAGTTTGGGTTGAATTTGGAGTGTTTAGACACCACTTTGACCCATTTTTCCCAAAACAGGCTAAAACCGAGAAAACATTGGTTTGAAGCAGTAAATTGCTTTGTTACTGTTTCTAAGGTCAGAATGTGTGACAACCCAATGAATTTGACTAATTGTAAGAGTTTGGGATGAATTTGGAGTGTGTTAGACAACACTTAAACCTGTTTTATCCCAAAACAGGCTAAAACCGAGAAAACAGGCTAAAACCGAGAGAAAACATAGTTTCGAAGCAGTAAACAGCTAGGTCACTCTTTCTAGGGTCAAAATATGTAACAATACAACGCATTTTACTAATTACAAGAGTTTGGGTTGAATTTGGAGTGTTTAGACACCACCTTTACCCTTTTTTCCCAAAAGAGGCTAAAACCGAGAAAACAGGCTAAAACCGAGAGAAAACATAGATTCGAAGCAGTAAATTGCTTTGTTACTCTTTCTAGGGTCAAAATATGTAACAATACAATGCATTTTACTAATTATAAGAGTTTGGGTTGAATTTGGAGTGTTTAGACAACATTTAAACCCGTTTTAATCCAAAACAGGCTAAAACCGAGAAAACAGGCTAAAACCGAGAGAAAACATAGATTTGAAGCAGTAAACAGCTATGTTACTCTTTCTAGGGTCAAAATATGTAACAATATAATGCACTTTACTAATTATAAGAGTTTTGGTTGTATTTGGAGTGTTTAGACACCACTTTTACCCATTTTTTGCCAAAATAGGCTAAAACCGAGAAAACATTGATTTAAAGCTGTAAATTGATTTGTTACTGTTTCTAGGGTCAGAGTGTGTGACAACCCAATGCATTTAACTAATTGTAAGAGTTCGAGATGAATTTGGAGTGTTTAGACAACACTTAAACCCGTTTTATCCCAAAATAGGCTTAAACCGAGAAAACAGGCTAAAACCGAGAGAAACATTGATTTGAAGCAATAAACAGCTATGTTAATCTTTCTAAGGTAAAAATATGTAACAATAAAATGCATTGGACTAATTATAAGAGTTCGGGTTAAATTTGGAGTGTTTAGACAACAATTAAACCCGTTTTATCCCAAAACAGGCTAAAACCGAGAAAACAGGCTAAAACCGAGAGAAAACATATTTCGAAGCAGTAAACAGCTAGGTCACTCTTCCTAGGGTCAAAATTAGTAACAATACAATGCATTTGACTAATTACAAGAGTTTGGGTTGAATTTGGAGTGTTTAGACACCACTTTTACCCTTTTTTCCCAAAAGAGTCTAAAACCGAGAAAACATTGATTCGAAGCAGTAAATTCATTTGTTACTGTTTCTAGGGTTTGAATGTGCGACAACCCAATGCAATTGACTAATTATAAGAGTTCGGGATGAATTTGGAGTGTTTAAACAACACTTAAACCCCTTTTATCCCAAAATAGGCTTAACCCGAGAACACAGGCTAAAACAGAGAGAAACATTGATTTAAAGCAGTAAACAGCTATGTTACTCTTTCTAGTGTCAAAATATGTAACAATCCAATGCATTTGACTAATTATAAGAGTTTGGGTTAAATTTGGAGTGTTTAGACAACACTTAAACCCGTTTTATCCCAAAACATGCTAAACCGAGAAAACAGGCTAAAACCGAGAGAAAACATAGATTCAAAGCAGTAAATTGCTTTGTTACTCTTTCTAGGGTCAAAATATGTAACAATCCAATGCATTTTACTAATTATAAGAGTTTGGGTTGAATTTGGAGTGTTTAGACAACACTTAAACCCGTTTTAATCCAAAACAGGCTAAAACCGAGAAAACAGGCTAAAACCGAGAGAAAACATAGTTTCGAAGCAGTAAACAGCTAGGTCACTCTTCCTAGGGTCAAAATTAGTAACAATACAATACATTTGACTAATTACAAGAGTTTGGGTTGAATTTGGAGTGTTTAGACACCACTTTTACCCTTTTTCCCAAAAGAGGCTAAAACCGAGAAAACATTGATTCGAAGCAGTAAATTAATTTGTTACTGTTTCTAGGGTCAGAATGTGTGACAGTCCAATGCAATTGACTAATTGTAAGAGTTCGGGATGAATTTGGAGTGTTTAGACAACACTTAAACCCCTTTTATCCCAAAATAGGCTTAACCCGAGAATACAGGCTAAAACAGAGAGAAACATTGATTTAAAGCAGTAAACAGCTATGTTACTCTTTCTAGGGTCAAAATATGTAACAATCCAATGCATTTGACTAATTATAAGAGTTTGGGTTGAATTTGGAGTGTTTAGACACCACTTTGATCCTTTTTTCCCAAAACAGGCTAAAACCGAGAAAACATTGGTTTGAAGCAGTAAATTGCTTTGTTACTGTTTCTAAGGTCAGAATGTGTGACAACCAAATGCATTTGACTAATTGTAAGAGTTCGGGATGAATTGGGAGTGTTTAGACAACACTTAAACCCGTTTTATCCCAAAATAGGCTTAAACCAAGAAAACAGGCTAAAACCGAGAGAAACATTGATTTGAAGCAATAAACAGCTATGTTACTCTTTCTAGTGTCAAAATATGTAACAATCCAATGCATTTGACTAATTATAAGAGTTTGGGTTGAATTTGGAGTGTTTAGACATCACTTTTACCCATTTTTTGCCCAAAACAGGCTAAAACCGAGAAAACATTGATTTAAAGCTGTAAATTGATTTGTTACTGTTTCTAGGGTCAGAATGTGTGACAACCCAATGTATTTTACTAATTGTAAAATTTCGGGATGAATTTGGTGTGTTTAAACAACACTTAAACCCGTTTTATCCCGAAATAGACTTAAACCGAGAAAACAGGCTAAAACCGCGAGAAACATTGCTTTGAAGCAGTAAACAACTATGTTACTCTTTCTAGGGTCAAAATATGTAACAATCCAATGCATTTGACTAATTATAAGAGTTCGGGTTGAATTTGGAGTGTTTAGACAACACTTAAACCCATTTTATCTCAAACAGGCTAAAACCATGAAAACAGGCTAAAACCAAGAGAAAACATAGATTCAAAGCATTAAAAAGCTATGTCAGTCTTTCTAGGGTCACAATATGTAACTATACAATGCATTTTACTAATTATAAGAGTTTGGGTTGAATTTGGAGTGTTTAGACACCACATTTACCCATTTTTCCCAAAAGAGGCTAAATCCGAGAAAACATTGATTCGAAACAGTAAATTGATTAGTTACTGTTTCTAGGGTCAGAATGTGTGACAGCCAAATGCAATTGATTACTTGTAAGAGTTCGGGATGAATTTGGAGTGTTTAGACAACTCTTAAACCCGTTTTATCCCAAAATAGGGTTAAACCGAGAAAATAGGCTAAAACCGAGAGAAACATTGATTTGAAGCAATAAACAGCTATGTTACTCTTTCTAGGGTAAAAATATGTAACAATAAAATGCATTTGACTAATTATAAGAGTTCGTGTTAAATTTGGAGTGTTTAGACAACACTTAAACCCGTTTTATCCCAAAACAGGCTAAAACCGAGAAAGCAGGCTACAACCGAGAGAAAACATAGTTTCGAAGCAGTAAACAGCTAGGTCACTCTTTCTAGGGTCAAAATATGTAACAATACAATGCATTTTATTAGAATGTACCAAGGAGGAGAGAGGAGAGGCCGGTAAGGCCGAGCCTTGGAAGAAGAGAAGAAAGGCCGGAAAGGCCATGTAAAGGCCGGTAAGGCCATGTCCGTGTCCGTGAGCGACCATGTACCGTGTCCGGTACCATGTACCGTGTCCGTGAACGGACCCATGTCCGGTGAGCGGCCAGTTAGGCCGTGAACACATTGAAGAGAAGGCCCGTCCGTACAGGCCCGTCCGTACAGGCCCGTCCGTACGATGAAGAGAAGGCCCGTCCGTACAATGAAGAGAAGGCCCGTCCGTACGGTCTCGGCCCTTAGGCCTGCGCTCGGTCCAGTAGATAGAGAGGCCGAGTTTGAGAGGAGGAAAGCGAGGCCCTACAAGAGAGAGAGGCTTATGGGAAGATCACATGTGCCCTTGGTTGGTGAAGGAAGGAAAGGTCACTCTCACCAACACCAAATCGAGAATGTCACTTTCATCACTCTCTTCTTCTCTCCAACGGTCATATGGCATTTGTATTTCTATATTAAGCTTTGTATACACTCTCATATGTAACAACAACAACAAAAAACAACACAACATTATTCAATAGAAGAGAAATCCGATTTTCCTCTCTACATGGTGTTCTTGTTCATATCACAAATGTAGAGTGTTTAGGGTTAGCGGTTTAGGGGCTGCCCTTAAGGCAGCCTATTCTCTTCTCAAATCTCACCTAAACTCTTCTTTATTTACTTGTTATTCCCTAGCTTACTGATTCTAAATCCTTTCTACCTAAGTACACAAACTCTTAAGTGTTGTGATACTTTAACAAGGATTAGTCTCAAACTAGGCTGTTTGCTCCTTCATAGATCCGATTTACTATCTAGTATTTGGGGTCTATTTAGGTTGTTTGTGGGGAGTTCATCACAAGTTGATGACCTCTCCTTCCCCCTTGAGAATGAGTTAGTTTGTTGTGGGTATAAGAAGATTCAATCCTTGGGAGTTGTCTCTCCTTTGTCAAGAGCTCTCTCTCTTGAAATCCCAACATGGTATCAGAGCAGGATCTGTTCTTGGTGATTCAAACTCGTTCTCAAGTTAAATCTCTTAGGAGATAGCTTAGTTAAAGTTTTAAACTTAGCTTAGGTGTTAATTCGCTTAGCTTAGTTCTTTAAAGCTTTAACTTTGCTTTTGTTGTTAAAAACGATTCTCTTACAGCTCAATGTTGAGTAAGCTTGGTCTCTTATCTTGTTAGAATTTGTAGACCAAGTGAGTGAAGAGAAATCGAGTTTAAAAGCCTCATCCTTATGCTTTACCGATTTGGTAATAGTTATTAGAATGTAAGGAAGAGAAGAGAGAAGAGGCCGGTAAGGCCGAACCATAGAAGATGAAGAGGAGTGGCCGGTGAGGCTGCCAACACAAGAAGGATGGCCGGTAAGGCCGTGTGCACCAAGAAGAGTGGCTGTGAGGCCATGAGTGGTGTGTGAGCGGCCAGTAAGGCCGTGAGCACAATGAGAGAGGCTGGTAAGGAAGTGTGGGCCGTGTGAGCAAGGAGAGAGGCCAGCAAGGCCATAAGTGCAATATAAGAAGAACAAAGGCCTTATAAGAAGAACAAAGGCCTTATAAGAAGAAGAAGCCCAAGAAGAAGGAAATATCTCACAAGGAAGGGAAGAAGGATCCAATGGCCATAAGGGAAGGAGATCTAACGGTCACAAGGCATGGAAGGGAAGGAAATCACGTGTGGCTTTGGTTGGGAAGCATAGCGAGTCAACCAAAGACAAGGAGCTGTCCCTTTCATCTCTCCTTTGAATCCCTTGTGTGCCTAACGGCTCTATGCCTTTGTTTTCTCTATATTAAGCTGTAATTCTCTCATATGTAACATATCACAATATTATTCAATAGAAGAGAAACCGATTTCCTCTCTATACTTGTGTTCTTGTTTCATATTAACAATGTAGAGAGTTTAGGATTAGCGGTTAGGGGCTGCCCTTAAGGCAGCCTATTCTCTTCTCAAATCCACCTAAACTCTTCTTATTTACTGCTTTACTTAGCCTAGATTACTGATTCTTAATCCTCCTTCTCCTAAGTACACAAACTCTAAGTGTTGTGATACTAGAAGAGGATAAGTCTCAAACTAGTGCTTCTCCTAGTTAGGATCCGCTTACTCTCTAGTATTTGGGTTCTATCTAGCTTGTTTATGGGGAGTTCATCACAAGTTGATGTTCTCTCCTCCCCCTTGAGAATGAGTTAGTTTGTTGTGGGTAAAGGGGGATTCATTCACCAAGTGTTTGTCTACCCTCTCTTGTGAGCTTTGTCTCATAAATCCCAACAATAGTTTTGTCTAAATGGGGAAGTGATGAACCGATGAACAAATTATGTTGTTCAGGGTGAGGATTCACGGTTCTTGTGTGCTTATATGTGCCACAGGATCCTCTTTGGATTTGGCTTTAGATGCTAAAGCTTAGTTCCTTGTAAAGGTTTAATTTTGCTTTAGATGCTAAATCGCTTCTTCTTCATCTCAAGGTTGAGAAAGCTTTGTTTCTGGTCATATGGTGTGTCCAGATTCACGCTTGAGGAAGAGAGAGATCTTGTTTTTCGCATATATGGTATGCTTGGTCAAATAGATTAAAGCTGGTCCAAGGATGCATTCTTTTAACCGATGGACAATAGGGTGTTCCAAAGGCCTTTTGTTTCTTCTTTGCTTGGGACCACGAAAAACATCTCCTATATGTTATTTTCGTGGATCTAAAGCCTTAAGATCTTGGAGAACACTTTGTTTAAGTGATTCTACCATGAAATTTGTCTAAACCGTTGGAGAAATTAATTTTCCAAACGATCCATGTGTTTCAGCCATTAAAACACCAAAAGAGATTGTCTTGTTGGTTGTTCTTGGCTGTCAAAGATGTCTCAAACTCAAGAAAACAGAGTATAACTCTGTCCATTGGAACTCTTGAGCCCAATTCTACTCTACACTCATCTTATACTACCCCCCCATACTCTCTTATACTCTTGGTTACTTATTCTCTATTCTCCATTTACACTCTACACTCTACACTCTATACTCTAATCTCTAACAATCTCTTGTTTAGAATCTGTTCCATTGAATTTGGTTTCAGTTTCAACCTTGAAGATTGTGTGGAGCTCACTTGCTATCTCAAGAAGAAATGGCGAGGTTGAAGGCTACAAAGAAGCCATGAGAAGGCGCAGCACAATGCCTGGAGTTAGAACCAAGGGCCACCAAGTCTTTGTTAAGCTGGTGGAAGGTGATGAATCAGCCCAAGAGCATGTGTGTTAGCGCCAAGTAGTTGATCGGATGTGCACCAGACTTTGAGGAAGGTCAAGCACAAGGTTTCAAGGAAAATGATGAGATTTCAGCTCATCATCAAGTCAAGGGTACGGGGGAGATAGACATTATACTCACCGCCCCTCACATTCTCTGTTCTCGGCAACAAGCAAATCTCTGCCGAGACGTCTCAAAGATCGACTCGGACGAAACCCTTCCACTGCGATTCAGCTTCCGCGTTCTTCACCAAAGTTCTAGACCACAGAGTTATCTTGCCAGTGGAAGTGAAATCATACCATTCCGAGTAGCCGATCAAAAGTTATGCCCGATTCAGTGGGCATATATCAGTCAGTAGCGGTCTCAAGAAGAGAGGTCAAAACCGCAACAATGATCAACACTCTCTCCCTCCTATTCATAAAAACACCAAAAGGCTGTGCTCTAAACCCTACTCTCTTTAAATTCCTAATTATTTTTAGTTCCATTGCTAGTCTTTACACTTCCATATGATTTTTCTTAAATTGTCACACTTATAGAAATTGTCTTTGATATTCCTCATAGCATACACTTACACTTTTCTTCTTTATCACTTGTTTAAAGGGTAAAGGAGACTATGAGAGCCTCAAAGAAATTCTAAAGGTGCAAGGATGGAGATCATAAGGAAGGTGCCAAAGGCAAGGTGGGCTAAGGAGAAGTAGCGGTTCAAATAATGAAGAGAAGAGAGCTGGTTCTTTTTAAACCAAGGTCAAGGGACATCATGGATAGTGGAGGCTATACTCTTTTTCCCTTTAACAAAGTTTTATCCCAAGAGGTTTTCTTTGTTGAGGTTTTTAATGAGGTAGACTACACTACTCCACCCTTGATCTTTGGTCCCCATGGTGTCCCACCGATCAAGCGTGCGGGGGAGTATTAGAATGTACCAAGGAGGAGAAAGGAGAGGCCGGTAAGGCCGAGCCTTGGAAGAAGAGAAGAAAGGCCGGAAAGGCCATGTAAAGGCCGGTAAGGCCATGTCCGTGTCCGTGAGCGACCATGTACCGTGTCCGGTACCATGTACCGTGTCCGTGAACGGACCCATGTCCGGTGAGCGGCCAGTTAGGCCGTGAACACATTGAAGAGAAGGCCCGTCCGTACAGGCCCGTCCGTACAGGCCCGTCCGTACGATGAAGAGAAGGCCCGTCCGTACAATGAAGAGAAGGCCCGTCCGTACGGTCTCGGCCCTTAGGCCTGCGCTCGGTCCAGTAGATAGAGAGGCCGAGTTTGAGAGGAGGAAAGCGAGGCCCTACAAGAGAGAGAGGCTTATGGGAAGATCACATGTGCCCTTGGTTGGTGAAGGAAGGAAAGGTCACTCTCACCAACACCAAATCGAGAATGTCACTTTCATCACTCTCTTCTTCTCTCCAACGGTCATATGGCATTTGTATCTCTATATTAAGCTTTGTATACACTCTCATATGTAACAACAACAACAAAAAACAACACAACATTATTCAATAGAAGAGAAATCCGATTTTCCTCTCTACATGGTGTTCTTGTTCATATCACAAATGTAGAGTGTTTAAGGTTAGCGGTTTAGGGGCTGCCCTTAAGGCAGCCTATTCTCTTCTCAAATCTCACCTAAACTCTTCTTTATTTACTTGTTATTCCCTAGCTTACTGATTCTAAATCCTTTCTACCTAAGTACACAAACTCTTAAGTGTTGTGATACTTTAACAAGGATTAGTCTCAAACTAGGCTGTTTGCTCCTTCATAGATCCGATTTACTATCTAGTATTTGGGGTCTATTTAGGTTGTTTGTGGGGAGTTCATCACAAGTTGATGACCTCTCCTTCCCCCTTGAGAATGAGTTAGTTTGTTGTGGGTATAAGAAGATTCAATCCTTGGGAGTTGTCTCTCCTTTGTCAAGAGCACTCTCTCTTGAAATCCCAACACATTTTACTAATTACAAGAGTTTGGGTTGAATTTGGAGTGTTTAGACACCACTTTTACCCTTTTTTCCCAAAACAGGCTAAAACCGAGAAAACTTTGATTCGAAGCAGTAAATTGATTTGTTACTCTTTCTAGGGTCAGAATGTGTGACAGCCCAATGCAATTGACTAATTGTAAGAGTTTGGGATGAATTTGGAGTGTTTAGACAACACTTAAACCCGTGTTATCCCAAAATAGGCTTAAAATGAGAAAACAGGCTAAAACCAAGAGAAACATTGATTTGAACCAATAAACAGCTATGTTACTCTTTCTAGGGTCAAAATATGAAAACAATCCAATGTATTTGACTAATTATAAGAGTTCGGGTTAAATTTGGAGTGTTTAGACAACACTTAAACCCGTTTTATCCCAAAACAGGCTAAAACCGATAAAACATGCTAAAACCAAGAGAAAACATAGTTTCGAAGCAGTAAACAGCTAGTTCACTCTTTCTAGGGTCAAAATATGTAACAATACAATCCATTTTACTAATTACAAGAGTTTGGGTTGATTTTGGAGTGTTTAGACACGACTTTTACCGTTTTTCCTAAAAAAGGCTAAAACCGAGAAAACATTGATTCGAAGCAGTAAATTGATTTGTTACTATTTCTAGGGTCAGAATGTGTGACAGCCCAATGCAGTTAACTAATTGTAAGAGTTCAGGATGAATTTGGAGTGTTTAGACAACACTTAAACCCCTTTTATCCCAAAATAGGCTTAACCTGAGAAAACAGGCTAAAACGGAGAGAAACATTGATTTAAAGCAGTAAACAGTTATGTTACTCTTTCCAGGGTAAAAATATGTAACAAACCAATGCATTTGACTAATTATAAGAGTTTGGGTTGAATTTGGAGTGTTTAGACACCACTTTGACCCATTTTTCCCAAAACAGGCTAAAACCGAGAAAACATTGGTTTGAAGCAGTAAATTGCTTTGTTACTGTTTCTAAGGTCAGAATGTGTGACAACCCAATGCATTTGACTAATTGTAAGAGTTTGGGATGAATTTGGAGTGTGTTAGACAACACTTAAACCTGTTTTATCCCAAAACAGGCTAAAACCGAGAAAACAGGCTAAAACCGAGAGAAAACATAGTTTCGAAGCAGTAAACAGCTAGGTCACTCTTTCTAGGGTCAAATTATGTAACAATACAACGCATTTTACTAATTACAAGAGTTTGGGTTGAATTTGGAGTGTTTAGACACCACCTTTACCCTTTTTTCCCAAAAGAGGCTAAAACCGAGAAAACAGGCTAAAACCGAGAGAAAACATAGATTCGAAGCAGTAAATTGCTTTGTTACTCTTTCTAGGGTCAAAATATGTAACAATACAATGCATTTTACTAATTATAAGAGTTTGGGTTGAATTTGGAGTGTTTAGACAACATTTAAACCCGTTTTAATCCAAAACAGGCTAAAACCGAGAAAACAGGCTAAAACCGAGAGAAAACATAGATTTGAAGCAGTAAACAGCTATGTTACTCTTTCTAGGGTCAAAATATGTAACAATATAATGCACTTTACTAATTATAAGAGTTTTGGTTGTATTTGGAGTGTTTAGACACCACTTTTACCCATTTTTTGCCCAAAATAGGCTAAAACCGAGAAAACATTGATTTAAAGCTGTAAATTGATTTGTTACTGTTTCTAGGGTCAGAGTGTGTGACAACCCAATGCATTTAACTAATTGTAAGAGTTCGAGATGAATTTGGAGTGTTTAGACAACACTTAAACCCGTTTTATCCCAAAATAGGTTTAAACCGAGAAAACAGGCTAAAACCGAGAGAAACATTGATTTGAAGCAATAAACAGCTATGTTAATCTTTCTAAGGTAAAAATATGTAACAATAAAATGCATTGGACTAATTATAAGAGTTCGGGTTAAATTTGGAGTGTTTAGACAACAATTAAACCCGTTTTATCCCAAAACAGGCTAAAACCGAGAAAACAGGCTAAAACCGAGAGAAAACATATTTCGAAGCAGTAAACAGCTAGGTCACTCTTCCTAGGGTCAAAATTAGTAACAATACAATGCATTTGACTAATTACAAGAGTTTGGGTTGAATTTGGAGTGTTTAGACACCACTTTTACCCTTTTTTCCCAAAAGAGTCTAAAACCGAGAAAACATTGATTCGAAGCAGTAAATTAATTTGTTACTGTTTCTAGGGTCAGAATGTGTGACAGTCCAATGCAATTGACTAATTGTAAGAGTTCGGGATAAATTTGGAGTGTTTAGACAACACTTAAACCCCTTTTGTCCCAAAATAGGCTTAACCCGAGAATACAGGCTAAAACAGAGAGAAACATTGATTTAAAGCAGTAAACAGCTATGTTACTCTTTCTAGGGTCAAAATATGTAACAATCCAATGCATTTGACTAATTATAAGAGTTCGGGTTAAATTTGGAGTGTTTAGACAACACTTAAACCCGTTTTATCCCAAAACAGGCTAAAACCGATATAACATGCTAAAACCAAGAGAAAACATAGTTTCAAAGCAGTAAACAGCTAGTTCACTCTTTCTAGGGTCAAAATACGTAACAATACAATGCATTTTACTAATTACAAGAGTTTGGGTTGAATTTGGAGTGTTTAGACACCTTTTTTACCCTTTTTTCCCAAAACAGGCTAAAACCGAGAAAACATTGATTCGAAGCAGTAAATTCATTTGTTACTGTTTCTAGGGTTAGAATGTGCGACAACCCAATGCAATTGACTAATTATAAGAGTTCGGGATGAATTTGGAGTGTTTAGACAACACTTAAACCCCTTTATCCCAAAATAGGTTTACACCGAGAAAACAGGCTAAAACGGAGAGAAACATTGATTTAAAGCAGTAAACAGCTATGTTACTCTTTCTAGGGTAAAAATATGTAACAACCCAATGCATTTGACTAATTATAAGAGTTTGGGTTGAATTTGGAGTGTTTAGACACCACTTTGATCCTTTTTTCCCAAAACAGGCTAAAACCGAGAAAACATTGATTCGAAGCAGTAAATTGATTTGTTACTGTTTCTAGGGTCAGAATGTGCGACAACCCAATGCAATTGACTAATTATAAGAGTTCGGGATGAATTTGGAGTGTTTAAACAACACTTAAACCCCTTTTATCCCAAAATAGGCTTAACCCGAGAATACAGGCTAAAACAGAGAGAAACATTGATTTAAAGCAGTAAACAGCTATGTTACTCTTTCTAGTGTCAAAATATGTAACAATCCAATGCATTTGACTAATTATAAGAGTTTGGGTTAAATTTGGAGTGTTTAGACAACACTTAAACCCGTTTTATCCCAAAACATGCTAAACCGAGAAAACAGGCTAAAACCGAGAGAAAACATAGATTCAAAGCAGTAAATTGCTTTGTTACTCTTTCTAGGGTCAAAATATGTAACAATCCAATGCATTTTACTAATTATAAGAGTTTGGGTTGAATTTGGAGTGTTTAGACAACACTTAAACCCGTTTTAATCCAAAACAGGCTAAAACCGAGAGAAAACATAGTTTCGAAGCAGTAAACAGCTAGGTCACTCTTCCTAGGGTCAAAATTAGTAACAATACAATACATTTGACTAATTACAAGAGTTTGGGTTGAATTTGGAGTGTTTAGACACCACTTTTACCCTTTTTCCCAAAAGAGGCTAAAACCGAGAAAACATTGATTCGAAGCAGTAAATTAATTTGTTACTGTTTCTAGGGTCAGAATGTGTGACAGTCCAATGCAATTGACTAATTGTAAGAGTTCGGGATGAATTTGGAGTGTTTAGACAACACTTAAACCCCTTTTATCCCAAAATAGGCTTAACCCGAGAATACAGGCTAAAACAGAGAGAAACATTGATTTAAAGCAGTAAACAGCTATGTTACTCTTTCTAGGGTCAAAATATGTAACAATCCAATGCATTTGACTAATTATAAGAGTTTGGGTTGAATTTGGAGTGTTTAGACACCACTTTGATCCTTTTTTCCCAAAACAGGCTAAAACCGAGAAAACATTGGTTTGAAGCAGTAAATTGCTTTGTTACTGTTTCTAAGGTCAGAATGTGTGACAACCAAATGCATTTGACTAATTGTAAGAGTTCGGGATGAATTGGGAGTGTTTAGACAACACTTAAACCCGTTTTATCCCAAAATAGGCTTAAACCAAGAAAACAGGCTAAAACCGAGAGAAACATTGATTTGAAGCAATAAACAGCTATGTTACTCTTTCTAGTGTCAAAATATGTAACAATCCAATGCATTTGACTAATTATAAGAGTTTGGGTTGAATTTGGAGTGTTTAGACATCACTTTTACCCATTTTTTGCCCAAAACAGGCTAAAACCGAGAAAACATTGATTTAAAGCTGTAAATTGATTTGTTACTGTTTCTAGGGTCAGAATGTGTGACAACCCAATGTATTTTACTAATTGTAAAATTTCGGGATGAATTTGGTGTGTTTAATCAACACTTAAACCCGTTTATCCCGAAATAGACTTAAACCGAGAAAACAGGCTAAAACCGCGAGAAACATTGATTTGAAGCAGTAAACAACTATGTTACTCTTTCTAGGGTCAAAATATGTAACAATCCAATGCATTTGACTAATTATAAGAGTTCGGGTTGAATTTGGAGTGTTTAGACAACACTTAAACCCATTTTATCCCAAACAGGCTAAACCCATGAAAACAGGCTAAAACCGAGAGAAAACATAGATTCAAAGCATTAAAAAGCTATGTCAGTCTTTCTAGGGTCACAATATGTAACTATACAATGCATTTTACTAATTATAAGAGTTTGGGTTGAATTTGGAGTGTTTAGACACCACATTTACCCATTTTTCCCAAAACAGGCTAAAACCGAGAAAACTTTGATTCGAAGCAGTAAATTGATTTGTTACTCTTTCTAGGGTCAGAATGTGTGACAGCCCAATGCAATTGACTAATTGTAAGAGTTTGGGATGAATTTGGAGTGTTTAGACAACACTTAAACCCGTGTTATCCCAAAATAGGCTTAAAACGAGAAAACAGGCTAAAACCAAGAGAAACATTGATTTGAAGCAATAAACAGCTATGTTACTCTTTCTAGGGTCAAAATATGAAAACAATCCAATGTATTTGACTAATTATAAGAGTTCGGGTTAAATTTGGAGTGTTTAGACAACACTTAAACCCGTTTTATCCCAAAACAGGCTAAAACCGATAAAACATGCTAAAACCAAGAGAAAACATAGTTTCGAAGCAGTAAACAGCTAGTTCACTCTTTCTAGGGTCAAAATATGTAACAATACAATGCATTTTACTAATTACAAGAGTTTGGGTTGATTTTGGAGTGTTTAGACACGACTTTTACCGTTTTTCCTAAAAAAGGCTAAAACCGAGAAAACATTGATTCGAAGCAGTAAATTGATTTGTTACTATTTCTAGGGTCAGAATGTGTGACAGCCCAATGCAGTTGACTAATTGTAAGAGTTCAGGATGAATTTGGAGTGTTTAGACAACACTTAAACCCCTTTTATCCCAAAATAGGCTTAACCTGAGAAAACAGGCTAAAACGGAGAGAAACATTGATTTAAAGCAGTAAACAGTTATGTTACTCTTTTCAGGGTAAAAATATGTAACAAACCAATGCATTTGACTAATTATAAGAGTTTGGGTTGAATTTGGAGTGTTTAGACACCACTTTGACCCATTTTTCCCAAAACAGGCTAAAACCGAGAAAACATTGGTTTGAAGCAGTAAATTGCTTTGTTACTGTTTCTAAGGTCAGAATGTGTGACAACCCAATGCATTTGACTAATTGTAAGAGTTTGGGATGAATTTGGAGTGTGTTAGACAACACTTAAACCTGTTTTATCCCAAAACAGGCTAAAACCGAGAAAACAGGCTAAAACCGAGAGAAAACATAGTTTCGAAGCAGTAAACAGCTAGGTCACTCTTTCTAGGGTCAAAATATGTAACAATACAACGCATTTTACTAATTACAAGAGTTTGGGTTGAATTTGGAGTGTTTAGACACCACCTTTACCCTTTTTTCCCAAAAGAGGCTAAAACCGAGAAAACAGGCTAAAACCGAGAGAAAACATAGATTCGAAGCAGTAAATTGCTTTGTTACTCTTTCTAGGGTCAAAATATGTAACAATACAATGCATTTTACTAATTATAAGAGTTTGGGTTGAATTTGGAGTGTTTAGACAACATTTAAACCCGTTTTAATCCAAAACAGGCTAAAACCGAGAAAACAGGCTAAAACCGAGAGAAAACATAGATTTGAAGCAGTAAACAGCTATGTTACTCTTTCTAGGGTCAAAATATGTAACAATATAATGCACTTTACTAATTATAAGAGTTTTGGTTGTATTTGGAGTGTTTAGACACTACTTTTACCCATTTTTTGCCCAAAATAGGCTAAAACCGAGAAAACATTGATTTAAAGCTGTAAATTGATTTGTTACTGTTTCTAGGGTCAGAGTGTGTGACAACCCAATGCATTTAACTAATTGTAAGAGTTTGAGATGAATTTGGAGTGTTTAGACAACACTTAAACCCGTTTTATCCCAAAATAGGCTTAAACCGAGAAAACAGGCTAAAACCGAGAGAAACATTGATTTGAAGCAATAAACAGCTATGTTAATCTTTCTAAGGTAAAAATATGTAACAATAAAATGCATTGGACTAATTATAAGAGTTCGGGTTAAATTTGGAGTGTTTAGACAACAATTAAACCCGTTTTATCCCAAAACAGGCTAAAACCGAGAAAACAGGCTAAAACCGAGAGAAAACATATTTCGAAGCAGTAAACAGCTAGGTCACTCTTCCTAGGGTCAAAATTAGTAACAATACAATGCATTTGACTAATTACAAGAGTTTGGGTTGAATTTGGAGTGTTTAGACACCACTTTTACCCTTTTTCCCAAAAGAGTCTAAAACCGAGAAAACATTGATTCGAAGCAGTAAATTAATTTGTTACTGTTTCTAGGGTCAGAATGTGTGACAGTCCAATGCAATTGACTAATTGTAAGAGTTCGGGATGAATTTGGAGTGTTTAGACAACACTTAAACCCGTTTTATCCCAAAACATGCTAAACCGAGAAAACAGGCTAAAACCGAGAGAAAACATAGATTCAAAGCAGTAAATTGCTTTGTTACTCTTTCTAGGGTCAAAATATGTAACAATCCAATGCATTTTACTAATTATAAGAGTTTGGGTTGAATTTGGAGTGTTTAGACAACACTTAAACCCGTTTTAATCCAAAACAGGCTAAAACCGAGAAAACAGGCTAAAACCGAGAGAAAACATAGTTTCGAAGCAGTAAACAGCTAGGTCACTCTTCCTAGGGTCAAAATTAGTAACAATACAATACATTTGACTAATTACA
Source organism: Camelina sativa (assembly GCF_030686135.1). Lineage (NCBI taxonomy): Eukaryota > Viridiplantae > Streptophyta > Magnoliopsida > Brassicales > Brassicaceae > Camelina > Camelina sativa. The sequence goes on along the minus strand of NC_141880.1, from coordinate 21,316,733 downwards.
AGAGTTTGGGTTGAATTTGGAGTGTTTAGACACCACTTTTACCCTTTTTCCCAAAAGAGGCTAAAACCGAGAAAACATTGATTCGAAGCAGTAAATTAATTTGTTACTGTTTCTAGGGTCAGAATGTGTGACAGTCCAATGCAATTGACTAATTGTAAGAGTTCGGGATGAATTTGGAGTGTTTAGACAACACTTAAACCCCTTTTATCCCAAAATAGGCTTAACCCGAGAATACAGGCTAAAACAGAGAGAAACATTGATTTAAAGCAGTAAACAGCTATGTTACTCTTTCTAGGGTCAAAATATGTAACAATCCAATGCATTTGACTAATTATAAGAGTTTGGGTTGAATTTGGAGTGTTTAGACACCACTTTGATCCTTTTTTCCCAAAACAGGCTAAAACCGAGAAAACATTGGTTTGAAGCAGTAAATTGCTTTGTTACTGTTTCTAAGGTCAGAATGTGTGACAACCAAATGCATTTGACTAATTGTAAGAGTTCGGGATGAATTGGGAGTGTTTAGACAACACTTAAACCCGTTTTATCCCAAAATAGGCTTAAACCAAGAAAACAGGCTAAAACCGAGAGAAACATTGATTTGAAGCAATAAACAGCTATGTTACTCTTTCTAGTGTCAAAATATGTAACAATCCAATGCATTTGACTAATTATAAGAGTTTGGGTTGAATTTGGAGTGTTTAGACATCACTTTTACCCATTTTTTGCCCAAAACAGGCTAAAACCGAGAAAACATTGATTTAAAGCTGTAAATTGATTTGTTACTGTTTCTAGGGTCAGAATGTGTGACAACCCAATGTATTTTACTAATTGTAAAATTTCGGGATGAATTTGGTGTGTTTAATCAACACTTAAACCCGTTTATCCCGAAATAGACTTAAACCGAGAAAACAGGCTAAAACCGCGAGAAACATTGATTTGAAGCAGTAAACAACTATGTTACTCTTTCTAGGGTCAAAATATGTAACAATCCAATGCATTTGACTAATTATAAGAGTTCGGGTTGAATTTGGAGTGTTTAGACAACACTTAAACCCATTTTATCCCAAACAGGCTAAACCCATGAAAACAGGCTAAAACCGAGAGAAAACATAGATTCAAAGCATTAAAAAGCTATGTCAGTCTTTCTAGGGTCAAAATATGTAACTATACAATGCATTTTACTAATTATAAGAGTTTGGGTTGAATTTGGAGTGTTTAGACACCACATTTACCCATTTTTCCCAAAAGAGGCTAAATCCGAGAAAACATTGATTCGAAACAGTAAATTGATTAGTTACTGTTTCTAGGGTCAGAATGTGTGACAGCCAAATGCAATTGATTACTGTAAGAGTTCGGGATGAATTTGGAGTGTTTAGACAACTCTTAAACCCGTTTTATCCCAAAATAGGCTTAAACCGAGAAAATAGGCTAAAACCGAGAGAAACATTGATTTGAAGCAATAAACAGCTATGTTACTCTTTCTAGGGTAAAAATATGTAACAATAAAATGCATTTGACTAATTATAAGAGTTCGTGTTAAATTTGGAGTGTTTAGACAACACTTAAACCCGTTTTATCCCAAAACAGGCTAAAACCGAGAAAGCAGGCTACAACCGAGAGAAAACATAGTTTCGAAGCAGTAAACAGCTAGGTCACTCTTTCTAGGGTCAAAATATGTAACAATACAATGCATTTTACTAATTACAAGAGTTTGGGTTGAATTTGGAGTGTTTAGACACCACTTTTACCCTTTTTTCCCAAAACAGGCTAAAACCGAGAAAACTTTGATTCGAAGCAGTAAATTGATTTGTTACTCTTTCTAGGGTCAGAATGTGTGACAGCCCAATGCAATTGACTAATTGTAAGAGTTTGGGATGAATTTGGAGTGTTTAGACAACACTTAAACCCGTGTTATCCCAAAATAGGCTTAAAACGAGAAAACAGGCTAAAACCAAGAGAAACATTGATTTGAAGCAATAAACAGCTATGTTACTCTTTCTAGGGTCAAAATATGAAAACAATCCAATGTATTTGACTAATTATAAGAGTTCGGGTTAAATTTGGAGTGTTTAGACAACACTTAAACCCGTTTTATCCCAAAACAGGCTAAAACCGATAAAACATGCTAAAACCAAGAGAAAACATAGTTTCGAAGCAGTAAACAGCTAGTTCACTCTTTCTAGGGTCAAAATATGTAACAATACAATGCATTTTACTAATTACAAGAGTTTGGGTTGATTTTGGAGTGTTTAGACACGACTTTTACCGTTTTTCCTAAAAAAGGCTAAAACCGAGAAAACATTGATTCGAAGCAGTAAATTGATTTGTTACTATTTCTAGGGTCAGAATGTGTGACAGCCCAATGCAGTTGACTAATTGTAAGAGTTCAGGATGAATTTGGAGTGTTTAGACAACACTTAAACCCCTTTTATCCCAAAATAGGCTTAACCTGAGAAAACAGGCTAAAACGGAGAGAAACATTGATTTAAAGCAGTAAACAGTTATGTTACTCTTTTCAGGGTAAAAATATGTAACAAACCAATGCATTTGACTAATTATAAGAGTTTGGGTTGAATTTGGAGTGTTTAGACACCACTTTGACCCATTTTTCCCAAAACAGGCTAAAACCGAGAAAACATTGGTTTGAAGCAGTAAATTGCTTTGTTACTGTTTCTAAGGTCAGAATGTGTGACAACCCAATGCATTTGACTAATTGTAAGAGTTTGGGATGAATTTGGAGTGTGTTAGACAACACTTAAACCTGTTTTATCCCAAAACAGGCTAAAACCGAGAAAACAGGCTAAAACCGAGAGAAAACATAGTTTCGAAGCAGTAAACAGCTAGGTCACTCTTTCTAGGGTCAAAATATGTAACAATACAACGCATTTTACTAATTACAAGAGTTTGGGTTGAATTTGGAGTGTTTAGACACCACCTTTACCCTTTTTTCCCAAAAGAGGCTAAAACCGAGAAAACAGGCTAAAACCGAGAGAAAACATAGATTCGAAGCAGTAAATTGCTTTGTTACTCTTTCTAGGGTCAAAATATGTAACAATACAATGCATTTTACTAATTATAAGAGTTTGGGTTGAATTTGGAGTGTTTAGACAACATTTAAACCCGTTTTAATCCAAAACAGGCTAAAACCGAGAAAACAGGCTAAAACCGAGAGAAAACATAGATTTGAAGCAGTAAACAGCTATGTTACTCTTTCTAGGGTCAAAATATGTAACAATATAATGCACTTTACTAATTATAAGAGTTTTGGTTGTATTTGGAGTGTTTAGACACCACTTTTACCCATTTTTTGCCCAAAATAGGCTAAAACCGAGAAAACATTGATTTAAAGCTGTAAATTGATTTGTTACTGTTTCTAGGGTCAGAGTGTGTGACAACCCAATGCATTTAACTAATTGTAAGAGTTCGAGATGAATTTGGAGTGTTTAGACAACACTTAAACCCGTTTTATCCCAAAATAGGCTTAAACCGAGAAAACAGGCTAAAACCGAGAGAAACATTGATTTGAAGCAATAAACAGCTATGTTAATCTTTCTAAGGTAAAAATATGTAACAATAAAATGCATTGGACTAATTATAAGAGTTCGGGTTAAATTTGGAGTGTTTAGACAACAATTAAACCCGTTTTATCCCAAAACAGGCTAAAACCGAGAAAACAGGCTAAAACCGAGAGAAAACATATTTCGAAGCAGTAAACAGCTAGGTCACTCTTCCTAGGGTCAAAATTAGTAACAATACAATGCATTTGACTAATTACAAGAGTTTGGGTTGAATTTGGAGTGTTTAGACACCACTTTTACCCTTTTTTCCCAAAAGAGTCTAAAACCGAGAAAACATTGATTCGAAGCAGTAAATTAATTTGTTACTGTTTCTAGGGTCAGAATGTGTGACAGTCCAATGCAATTGAGTAATTGTAAGAGTTCGATGAATTTGGAGTATTTAGACAACACTTAAACCCCTTTTATCCCAAAATAGGCTTAACCCGAGAATACAGGCTAAAACAGAGAGAAACATTGATTTAAAGCAGTAAACAGCTATGTTACTCTTTCTAGGGTCAAAATATGTAACAATCCAATGCATTTGACTAATTATAAGAGTTCGGGTTAAATTTGGAGTGTTTAGACAACACTTAAACCCGTTTTATCCCAAAACAGGCTAAAACCGATATAACATGCTAAAACCAAGAGAAAACATAGTTTCAAAGCAGTAAACAGCTAGTTCACTCTTTCTAGGGTCAAAATACGTAACAATACAATGCATTTTACTAATTACAAGAGTTTGGGTTGAATTTGGAGTGTTTAGACACCTTTTTTACCCTTTTTTCCCAAAACAGGCTAAAACCGAGAAAACATTGATTCGAAGCAGTAAATTCATTTGTTACTGTTTCTAGGGTTAGAATGTGCGACAACCCAATGCAATTGACTAATTATAAGAGTTCGGGATGAATTTGGAGTGTTTAGACAACACTTAAACCCCTTTATCCCAAAATAGGTTTACACCGAGAAAACAGGCTAAAACGGAGAGAAACATTGATTTAAAGCAGTAAACAGCTATGTTACTCTTTCTAGGGTAAAAATATGTAACAACCCAATGCATTTGACTAATTATAAGAGTTTGGGTTGAATTTGGAGTGTTTAGACACCACTTTGATCCTTTTTTCCCAAAACAGGCTAAAACCGAGAAAACATTGATTCGAAGCAGTAAATTGATTTGTTACTGTTTCTAGGGTCAGAATGTGCGACAACCCAATGCAATTGACTAATTATAAGAGTTCGGGATGAATTTGGAGTGTTTAAACAACACTTAAACCCCTTTTATCCCAAAATAGGCTTAACCCGAGAATACAGGCTAAAACAGAGAGAAACATTGATTTAAAGCAGTAAACAGCTATGTTACTCTTTCTAGTGTCAAAATATGTAACAATCCAATGCATTTGACTAATTATAAGAGTTTGGGTTAAATTTGGAGTGTTTAGACAACACTTAACCCCGTTTTATCCCAAAACATGCTAAACCGAGAAAACAGGCTAAAACCGAGAGAAAACATAGATTCAAAGCAGTAAATTGCTTTGTTACTCTTTCTAGGGTCAAAATATGTAACAATCCAATGCATTTTACTAATTATAAGAGTTTGGGTTGAATTTGGAGTGTTTAGACAACACTTAAACCCGTTTTATCCCAAAACATGCTAAACCGAGAAAACAGGCTAAAACCGAGAGAAAACATAGATTCGAAGCAGTAAATTGCTTTGTTACTCTTTCTAGGGTCAAAATATGTAACAATACAATGCATTTTACTAATTATAAGAGTTTGGGTTGAATTTGGAGTGTTTAGACAACACTTAAACCCGTTTTAATCCAAAACAGGCTAAAACCGAGAAAACAGGCTAAAACCGAGAGAAAACATAGATTTGAAGCAGTAAACAGCTATGTTACTCTTTCTAGGGTCAAAATTTGTAACAATACAATGCACTTTACTAATTATAAGAGTTTTGGTTGTATTTGGAGTGTTTAGACACCACTTTTACCCATTTTTTGCCCAAAATAGGCTAAAACCGAGAAAACATTGATTTAAAGCTGTAAATTGATTTGTTACTGTTTCTAGGGTCAGAGTGTGTGACAACCCAATGCATTTAACTAATTGTAAGAGTTCGAGATGAATTTGGTATTAGAATGTACCAAGGAGGAGAGAGGAGAGGCCGGTAAGGCCGAGCCTTGGAAGAAGAGAAGAAAGGCCGGAAAGGCCATGTAAAGGCCGGTAAGGCCATGTCCGTGTCCGTGAGCGACCATGTACCGTGTCCGGTACCATGTACCGTGTCCGTGAACGGACCCATGTCCGGTGAGCGGCCAGTTAGGCCGTGAACACATTGAAGAGAAGGCCCGTCCGTACAGGCCCGTCCGTACAGGCCCGTCCGTACGATGAAGAGAAGGCCCGTCCGTACAATGAAGAGAAGGCCCGTCCGTACGGTCTCGGCCCTTAGGCCTGCGCTCGGTCCAGTAGATAGAGAGGCCGAGTTTGAGAGGAGGAAAGCGAGGCCCTACAAGAGAGAGAGGCTTATGGGAAGATCACATGTGCCCTTGGTTGGTGAAGGAAGGAAAGGTCACTCTCACCAACACCAAATCGAGAATGTCACTTTCATCACTCTCTTCTTCTCTCCAACGGTCATATGGCATTTGTATCTCTATATTAAGCTTTGTATACACTCTCATATGTAACAACAACAACAACAAAAAACAACACAACATTATTCAATAGAAGAGAAATCCGATTTTCCTCTCTACATGGTGTTCTTGTTCATATCACAAATGTAGAGTGTTTAGGGTTAGCGGTTTAGGGGCTGCCCTTAAGGCAGCCTATTCTCTTCTCAAATCTCACCTAAACTCTTCTTTATTTACTTGTTATTCCCTAGCTTACTGATTCTAAATCCTTTCTGTTGGGATTTATGAGACAAAGCTCACAAGAGAGGGTAGACAAACACTTGGTGAATGAATCCCCCTTTACCCACAACAAACTAACTCATTCTCAAGGGGGAGGAGAGAACATCAACTTGTGATGAACTCCCCATAAACAAGCTAGATAGAACCCAAATACTAGAGAGTAAGCGGATCCTAACTAGGAGAAGCACTAGTTTGAGACTTATCCTCTTCTAGTATCACAACACTTAGAGTTTGTGTACTTAGGAGAAGGAGGATTAAGAATCAGTAATCTAGGCTAAGTAAAGCAGTAAATAAGAAGAGTTTAGGTGGATTTGAGAAGAGAATAGGCTGCCTTAAGGGCAGCCCCTAACCGCTAATCCTAAACTCTCTACATTGTTAATATGAAACAAGAACACAAGTATAGAGAGGAAATCGGTTTCTCTTCTATTGAATAATAATGTTATATATTACAAAATGAGAGATTACAATGCTTAATATAGGAGAACAAATGTATATGGCCGTTTGAGATAAATGAGAGGTGAGAGTGACATATAGCCGTTGGTGCACAAGTGGGTGTATGGTGAAAGGGACAGCTCCTTCCCTTGGTTGTCTCATTCTTCACCAACCAAGGTCTCACATGCTTCCTTCCTTCCCTTCTTTTCCCTTTGTGAGACATTTAACTTCTTCTTGGGCCTCTTCTTCTTATAAGGCCTTTACTTCACAATTCTTCTCACATTGCTCTTATGGCCTTGCTGACCACTCTCATTGTTCTCACGGCCCATATGGCCTTACTGGCCACTCTTATTGTGCTCACGGCCTTACTGGCCGCTCCCACACCACTCATGGCCTTACCGGCCACACTTCTTGTACTGGCAGCCTTACCGGCTACTCTCTTCTTCCTTGTGCAGCTCGGCCTCACCGGCCTCCCTCTCTCTTCTCCTTCTTATATACTAATACTCCCCCGCACGTTTGATCTGCAGGGCACCATGGGGACCAAAGATCAAACGTGGACACGTGAGGACTACCTCATTAAAAAACCTTAACAAAGAAAACCACTTGGGAGAAAACTTTGTTAAGTAAAAAGAGTGTAGTCTCCACGGTCCTTGATGTCGCATTGATCTTGGTTTGTCAAGAACCAGTTCTCTTTCTCTTTAAGCCTTTGAACCGCTACACTTCCTTAGCCCTCCTTGCCTTTAGCACATTCCTTATGATCTCCATCCTTGTTCCTTTAGAATTCCTTTGAGGCTCTCATAGTCTCCTTTACCCTTAAACAAGTGATAAAGAAGAAAAGAATAAGTGTTTGCTATGAGGAATATCAAAGAAAATTTCTAAAAGTGTGACAATTTAAGAAGAATCATATTAAAGACTAAAGACTAGTAATGAAGCTAAGGTAATGAATTTATGAATTAAAATAGAGAAGAGTTTAGAGCACAGCCTTTATGGTGTTTTGATGGATAGGAGGGAGAGAGTTGATCACTGTTGCGGTTTGGAATTCCTCCTTGAGACCGCTCCTCTAACCATGGTTTTAAACCCGGTCAGTTTTATTTGTCAGACTGACACATGCCCACTGAATCGGACATAACTTTCGAACGGCTGCTCGGATTGGTATGATTCCACTTCCACTGGCAAGATGACTCTGTGGTCTCGAACTTTAATGAATAACGCGGAAGCCGAATCGCAGTGGAAGGGTTTCGTCCGAGTCGATCTTTGAGACGCTTCGGCTGAGCTTTAAGTAAAGACTTTTGCTTGTGGCCGAGCAGAATCTGTGAGGTACGGTCTGAAGTCACTTGATCTCCCCCGTAACCTTTACTTGATGATGGGCTGAAACCTCATCACCTCAGTTGAAGCCTTGTGCATCACCGTTCTTGTGCACATCCAATCAACAGTTGAAACCTTGTGCATCACCTTTCCTAAAGACCATTGTGCACATCCGATCAACAACTTGGCACTAACACACATGCTCTTGGACTGATTCATCACCTTCCACCAGCTTAACAAAGACTTGGTGGCCCTTGGTTCTAACTCCAGGCATTGTGCTGCGCTCTTACATGGCTATCTTGTAGCCTTCAACCTCGCCACTTCTTCTCCTTGAGATAGTGAGCGAGCTCCACACAATCTTCAATGCTGAAACTGAAACCAAAAATCAATGGAACAGATTCTAAACAAGAGATTGTTAGAGATTAGAGTATAGAGAATATTACTGAAATTAAATAGAGAATTTAGAGAATTAATAAGAGTATATATGGAGAATAGAAAGTGAGAGTATAAGGGAGAGTATTGGCGGTAGTATAAGATGAATGGAGAGTAGAATAGAGAATCTGCTCAAGAGTTCTTATGGACAGAGTTTAACTCTGTTTTCTTGAGTTGAACGAAGCTTTGACAGCCAAGAACATCCAAGAAGACAATCTCTTTTGGTGCTTTAATGGCTGAAACACAATGGACCTTATGGAAAATTAGTTTCTCCAAAGGTTTAACAACAAAACTCCTTGTAGAATCACTTAAACAAGTGTTCTTCAAGAGATTAAGGCTTTAGATCCACGAAGATAACATATAGAAGATGTTTTTCGTGGTCCCAAGCAAAGAAGAAACAACAAAAGCCTTCGGAACAGCCTATTGTCCAACGGTTAAAAGAATGCATCTTGGACCAACTTGAATCTATTTGACCAAGCGGGCTCTACATGCTAAAATAAAGTCTCTCTCTTCCTCAAACTCGAACCTGGACACACCATATGACCAGAAACAAAGCTTTCTCAACCTTGAGAAGAAGAAGAAGCGATTTAGTAATTAAGCCTTTAAAGGAAATTTAACAAAAGCAAAATTAAACCTTTAGAGGAAAATTAACTAAATCCTAAGAGAACTAAATCCTAAGAATTTCGTGGCTCATACAAGCACACAAGAACCGTGAATCCTCACCATGAACAACACAATTTGCTCAATGGTTCATCACTTCCCACACATCCCAAAATAAACAAAGCTATTACCAAATCGGTGAAGCTTAAGGATGGGGCTTGTAAAATCGATTTCTTTCCACACACTTGGTCTACAAATTCTAACAAGACAAGAGACCAAGCTTACTCAACAATGAGCTGCTAGAGAATCGATTTAATCAACAAAAGCAAAATTAAAGCTTTAAAGAAACTAAGCTAAGCGATTTAACACCTAAGCAAAGTCTAAAACTTTAACTAAGCTAACTCCTAAGAAAACGACTTTGAGAATGAGTTTAAAACACCAAGAACAGAACCTGCTCTGATACCATGTTGGGATTTATGAGACAAAGCTCACAAGAGAGGGTAGACAAACACTTGGTGAATGAATCCCCCTTTACCCACAACAAACTAACTCATTCTCAAGGGGGAGGAGAGAACATCAACTTGTGATGAACTCCCCATAAACAAGCTAGATAGAACCCAAATACTAGAGAGTAAGCGGATCCTAACTAGGAGAAGCACTAGTTTGAGACTTATCCTCTTCTAGTATCACAACACTTAGAGTTTGTGTACTTAGGAGAAGGAGGATTAAGAATCAGTAATCTAGGCTAAGTAAAGCAGTAAATAAGAAGAGTTTAGGTGGATTTGAGAAGAGAATAGGCTGCCTTAAGGGCAGCCCCTAACCGCTAATCCTAAACTCTCTCCATTGTTAATATGAAACAAGAACACAAGTATAGAGAGGAAATCGGTTTCTCTTCTATTGAATAATAATGTTATATATTACAAAATGAGAGATTACAATGCTTAATATAGGAGAACAAATGTATATGGCCGTTTGAGATAAATGAGAGGTGAGAGTGACATATAGCCGTTGGTGCACAAGTGGGTGTATGGTGAAAGGGACAGCTCCTTCCCTTGGTTGTCTCATTCTTCACCAACCAAGGTCTCACATGCTTCCTTCCTTCCCTTCTTTTCCCTTTGTGAGACATTTAACTTCTTCTTGGGCCTCTTCTTCTTATAAGGCCTTTACTTCACAATTCTTCTCACATTGCTCTTATGGCCTTGCTGACCACTCTCATTGTTCTCACGGCCCATATGGCCTTACTGGCCACTCTTATTGTGCTCACGGCCTTACTGGCCGCTCCCACACCACTCATGGCCTTACCGGCCACACTTCTTGTACTGGCAGCCTTACCGGCTACTCTCTTCTTCCTTGTGCAGCTCGGCCTCACCGGCCTCCCTCTCTCTTCTCCTTCTTATATACTAATACTTTCTACCTAAGTACACAAACTCTTAAGTGTTGTGATACTTTAACAAGGATTAGTCTCAAACTAGGCTGTTTGCTCCTTCATAGATCCGATTTACTATCTAGTATTTGGGGTCTATTTAGGTTGTTTGTGGGGAGTTCATCACAAGTTGATGACCTCTCCTTCCCCCTTGAGAATGAGTTAGTTTGTTGTGGGTATAAGAAGATTCAATCCTTGGGAGTTGTCTCTCCTTTGTCAAGAGCTCTCTCTCTTGAAATCCCAACATTTGGAGTGTTTAGACAACACTTAAACCCGTTTTATCCCAAAATAGGCTTAAACCGAGAAAACAGGCTAAAACCGAGAGAAACATTGATTTGAAGCAATAAACAGCTATGTTAATCTTTCTAAGGTCAAAATATGTAACAATAAAATGCATTGGACTAATTATAAGAGTTCGGGTTAAATTTGGAGTGTTTAGACAACAATTAAACCCGTTTTATCCCAAAACAGGCTAAAACCGAGAAAACAGGCTAAAACCGAGAGAAAACATAGATTCAAAGCAGTAAATTGCTTTGTTACTCTTTCTAGGGTCAAAATATGTAACAATCCAATGCATTTTACTAATTATAAGAGTTTGGGTTGAATTTGGAGTGTTTAGACAACACTTAAACCCGTTTTAATCCAAAACAGGCTAAAACCGAGAAAACAGGCTAAAACCGAGAGAAAACATAGTTTCGAAGCAGTAAACAGCTAGGTCACTCTTCCTAGGGTCAAAATTAGTAACAATACAATACATTTGACTAATTACAAGAGTTTGGGTTGAATTTGGAGTGTTTAGACACCACTTTTACCCTTTTTCCCAAAAGAGGCTAAAACCGAGAAAACATTGATTCGAAGCAGTAAATTAATTTGTTACTGTTTCTAGGGTCAGAATGTGTGACAGTCCAATGCAATTGACTAATTGTAAGAGTTCGGGATGAATTTGGAGTGTTTAGACAACACTTAAACCCCTTTTATCCCAAAATAGGCTTAACCCGAGAATACAGGCTAAAACAGAGAGAAACATTGATTTAAAGCAGTAAACAGCTATGTTACTCTTTCTAGGGTCAAAATATGTAACAATCCAATGCATTTGACTAATTATAAGAGTTTGGGTTGAATTTGGAGTGTTTAGACACCACTTTGATCCTTTTTTCCCAAAACAGGCTAAAACCGAGAAAACATTGGTTTGAAGCAGTAAATTGCTTTGTTACTGTTTCTAAGGTCAGAATGTGTGACAACCAAATGCATTTGACTAATTGTAAGAGTTCGGGATGAATTGGGAATGTTTAGACAACACTTAAACCCGTTTTATCCCAAAATATGCTTAAACCAAGAAAACAGGCTAAAACCGAGAGAAACATTGATTTGAAGCAATAAACAGCTATGTTACTCTTTCTAGTGTCAAAATATGTAACAATCCAATGCATTTGACTAATTATAAGAGTTTGGGTTGAATTTGGAGTGTTTAGACATCACTTTTACCCATTTTTTGCCCAAAACAGGCTAAAACCGAGAAAACATTGATTTAAAGCTGTAAATTGATTTGTTACTGTTTCTAGGGTCAGAATGTGTGACAACCCAATGTATTTTACTAATTGTAAAATTTCGGGATGAATTTGGTGTGTTTAAACAACACTTAAACCCGTTTATCCCGAAATAGACTTAAACCGAGAAAACAGGCTAAAACCGCGAGAAACATTGATTTGAAGCAGTAAACAACTATGTTACTCTTTCTAGGGTCAAAATATGTAACAATCCAATGCATTTGACTAATTATAAGAGTTCGGGTTGAATTTGGAGTTTTTAGACAACACTTAAACCCATTTTATCCCAAACAGGCTAAAACCATGAAAACAGGCTAAAACCGAGAGAAAACATAGATTCAAAGCATTAAAAAGCTATGTCAGTCTTTCTAGGGTCACAATATGTAACTATACAATGCATTTTACTAATTATAAGAGTTTGGGTTGAATTTGGAGTGTTTAGACACCACATTTACCCATTTTTCCCAAAAGAGGCTAAATCCGAGAAAACATTGATTCGAAACAGTAAATTGATTAGTTACTGTTTCTAGGGTCAGAATGTGTGACAGCCAAATGCAATTGATTACTTGTAAGAGTTCGGGATGAATTTGGAGTGTTTAGACAACTCTTAAACCCGTTTTATCCCAAAATAGGCTTAAACCGAGAAAATAGGCTAAAACCGAGAGAAACATTGATTTGAAGCAATAAACAGCTATGTTACTCTTTCTAGGGTAAAAATATGTAACAATAAAATGCATTTGACTAATTATAAGAGTTCGTGTTAAATTTGGAGTGTTTAGACAACACTTAAACCCGTTTTATCCCAAAACAGGCTAAAACCGAGAAAGCAGGCTACAACCGAGAGAAAACATAGTTTCGAAGCAGTAAACAGCTAGGTCACTCTTTCTAGGGTCAAAATATGTAACAATACAATGCATTTTACTAATTACAAGAGTTTGGGTTGAATTTGGAGTGTTTAGACACCACTTTTACCCTTTTTTCCCAAAACAGGCTAAAACCGAGAAAACTTTGATTCGAAGCAGTAAATTGATTTGTTACTCTTTCTAGGGTCAGAATGTGTGACAGCCCAATGCAATTGACTAATTGTAAGAGTTTGGGATGAATTTGGAGTGTTTAGACAACACTTAAACCCGTGTTATCCCAAAATAGGCTTAAAACGAGAAAACAGGCTAAAACCAAGAGAAACATTGATTTGAAGCAATAAACAGCTATGTTACTCTTTCTAGGGTCAAAATATGAAAACAATCCAATGTATTTGACTAATTATAAGAGTTCGGGTTAAATTTGGAGTGTTTAGACAACACTTAAACCCGTTTTATCCCAAAACAGGCTAAAACCGATAAAACATGCTAAAACCAAGAGAAAACATAGTTTCGAAGCAGTAAACAGCTAGTTCACTCTTTCTAGGGTCAAAATATGTAACAATACAATGCATTTTACTAATTACAAGAGTTTGGGTTGATTTTGGAGTGTTTAGACACGACTTTTACCGTTTTTCCTAAAAAAGGCTAAAACCGAGAAAACATTGATTCGACGCAGTAAATTGATTTGTTACTATTTCTAGGGTCAGAATGTGTGACAGCCCAATGCAGTTGACTAATTGTAAGAGTTCAGGATGAATTTGGAGTGTTTAGACAACACTTAAACCCCTTTTATCCCAAAATAGGCTTAACCTGAGAAAACAGGCTAAAACGGAGAGAAACATTGATTTAAAGCAGTAAACAGTTATGTTACTCTTTCCAGGGTAAAAATATGTAACAAACCAATGCATTTGACTAATTCTAAGAGTTTGGGTTGAATTTGGAGTGTTTAGACACCACTTTGACCCATTTTTCCCAAAACAGGCTAAAACCGAGAAAACATTGGTTTGAAGCAGTAAATTGCTTTGTTACTGTTTCTAAGGTCAGAATGTGTGACAACCCAATGCATTTGACTAATTGTAAGAGTTTGGGATGAATTTGGAGTGTGTTAGACAACACTTAAACCTGTTTTATCCCAAAACAGGCTTAAACCGAGAAAACAGGCTAAAACCGAGAGAAAACATAGTTTCGAAGCAGTAAACAGCTAGGTCACTCTTTCTAGGGTCAAAATATGTAACAATACAACGCATTTTACTAATTACAAGAGTTTGGGTTGAATTTGGAGTGTTTAGACACCACCTTTACCCTTTTTTCCCAAAAGAGGCTAAAACCGAGAGAAAACATAGATTCGAAGCAGTAAATTGCTTTGTTACTCTTTCTAGGGTCAAAATATGTAACAATACAATGCATTTTACTAATTATAAGAGTTTGGGTTGAATTTGGAGTGTTTAGACAACATTTAAACCCGTTTTAATCCAAAACAGGCTAAAACCGAGAAAACAGGCTAAAACCGAGAGAAAACATAGATTTGAAGCAGTAAACAGCTATGTTACTCTTTCTAGGGTCAAAATATGTAACAATATAATGCACTTTACTAATTATAAGAGTTTTGGTTGTATTTGGAGTGTTTAGACACCACTTTTACCCATTTTTTGCCCAAAATAGGCTAAAACCGAGAAAACATTGATTTAAAGCTGTAAATTGATTTGTTACTGTTTCTAGGGTCAGAGTGTGTGACAACCCAATGCATTTAACTAATTGTAAGAGTTCGAGATGAATTTGGAGTGTTTAGACAACACTTAAACCCGTTTTATCCCAAAATAGGCTTAAACCGAGAAAACAGGCTAAAACCGAGAGAAACATTGATTTGAAGCAATAAACAGCTATGTTAATCTTTCTAAGGTAAAAATATGTAACAATAAAATGCATTGGACTAATTATAAGAGTTCGGGTTAAATTTGGAGTGTTTAGACAACAATTAAACCCGTTTTATCCCAAAACAGGCTAAAACCGAGAAAACAGGCTAAAACCGAGAGAAAACATATTTCGAAGCAGTAAACAGCTAGGTCACTCTTCCTAGGGTCAAAATTAGTAACAATACAATGCATTTGACTAATTACAAGAGTTTGGGTTGAATTTGGAGTGTTTAGACACCACTTTTACCCTTTTTTCCCAAAAGAGTCTAAAACCGAGAAAACATTGATTCGAAGCAGTAAATTAATTTGTTACTGTTTCTAGGGTCAGAATGTGTGACAGTCCAATGCAATTGAGTAATTGTAAGAGTTCGATGAATTTGGAGTATTTAGACAACACTTAAACCCCTTTTATCCCAAAATAGGCTTAACCCGAGAATACAGGCTAAAACAGAGAGAAACATTGATTTAAAGCAGTAAACAGCTATGTTACTCTTTCTAGGGTCAAAATATGTAACAATCCAATGCATTTGACTAATTATAAGAGTTCGGGTTAAATTTGGAGTGTTTAGACAACACTTAAACCCGTTTTATCCCAAAACAGGCTAAAACCGATATAACATGCTAAAACCAAGAGAAAACATAGTTTCGAAGCAGTAAACAGCTAGTTCACTCTTTCTAGGGTCAAAATATGTAACAATACAATGCATTTTACTAATTACAAGAGTTTGGGTTGAATTTGGAGTGTTTAGACACCTTTTTTACCCTTTTTTCCCAAAACAGGCTAAAACCGAGAAAACATTGATTCGAAGCAGTAAATTCATTTGTTACTGTTTCTAGGGTTAGAATGTGCGACAACCCAATGCAATTGACTAATTATAAGAGTTCGGGATGAATTTGGAGTGTTTAGACAACACTTAAACCCCTTTATCCCAAAATAGGTTTACACCGAGAAAACAGGCTAAAACGGAGAGAAACATTGATTTAAAGCAGTAAACAGCTATGTTACTCTTTCTAGGGTAAAAATATGTAACAACCCAATGCATTTGACTAATTATAAGAGTTTGGGTTGAATTTGGAGTGTTTAGACACCACTTTGATCCTTTTTTCCCAAAACAGGCTAAAACCGAGAAAACATTGATTCGAAGCAGTAAATTGATTTGTTACTGTTTCTAGGGTCAGAATGTGCGACAACCCAATGCAATTGACTAATTATAAGAGTTCGGGATGAATTTGGAGTGTTTAAACAACAATTAAACCCCTTTTATCCCAAAATAGGCTTAACCCGAGAATACAGGCTAAAACAGAGAGAAACATTGATTTAAAGCAGTAAACAGCTATGTTACTCTTTCTAGTGTCAAAATATGTAACAATCCAATGCATTTGACTAATTATAAGAGTTTGAGTTAAATTTGGAGTGTTTAGACAACACTTAAACCCGTTTTATCCCAAAACATGCTAAACCGAGAAAACAGGCTAAAACCGAGAGAAAACATAGATTCAAAGCAGTAAATTGCTTTGTTACTCTTTCTAGGGTCAAAATATGTAACAATCCAATGCATTTTACTAATTATAAGAGTTTGGGTTGAATTTGGAGTGTTTAGACAACACTTAAACCCGTTTTAATCCAAAACAGGCTAAAACCGAGAAAACAGGCTAAAACCGAGAGAAAACATAGTTTCGAAGCAGTAAACAGCTAGGTCACTCTTCCTAGGGTCAAAATTAGTAACAATACAATACATTTGACTAATTACAAGAGTTTGGGTTGAATTTGGAGTGTTTAGACACCACTTTTACCCTTTTTCCCAAAAGAGGCTAAAACCGAGAAAACATTGATTCGAAGCAGTAAATTAATTTGTTACTGTTTCTAGGGTCAGAATGTGTGACAGTCCAATGCAATTGACTAATTGTAAGAGTTCGGGATGAATTTGGAGTGTTTAGACAACACTTAAACCCCTTTTATCCCAAAATAGGCTTAACCCGAGAATACAGGCTAAAACAGAGAGAAACATTGATTTAAAGCAGTAAACAGCTATGTTACTCTTTCTAGGGTCAAAATATGTAACAATCCAATGCATTTGACTAATTATAAGAGTTCGGGTTAAATTTGGAGTGTTTAGACAACACTTAAACCCGTTTTATCCCAAAACAGGCTAAAACCTATTGATCAAGAGAATAAGCCTAAGGCAGCCATGGCCGTCCGTACAATTATGGGGCCGTCCGTACAACCAAGCAATAAGGCCGAGTCATGTAAGTGTGTAAAGACAATGAGGAGGCCTGCTCTCCTTAGGCCCATGAGAAGGATCTAGAATGTCGCTTGTAGCCGTTAGAGAGGAGGAACAAGTGGAGTCACGGGTTATGTTGTGTTTAAGGAGACTAGGACGGGTCACTATCACCGTTGGGATTAGTTCTATCTCTCTCCTTGTCCCTATCACTTATACGATCGGTTGGTAGAGGGTGTAGCCCTAATTTTCCCTTGATATATATAGGCTTTAGCCTACATTGTAATATGTATTCTTATGGAACAATAACCTAATCTTTTCTTCTTCCTCATTCTCTTTGTCTACCGATATCTCTCATCAATCTCTTGATTCTCTTCTTTATTCTACAAAGTCTAACATGGTATCAGAGCAAGTTCTTCGATTCTCTACAGTCTAATCTCATTCTCCTACTCATTTCTACACTCTAGTCTCCTTATCTTCGTTTCTTCTTACTCGCATCTCTTTTATTCTCCGGGTAAAAGCTTTACCCATCGGTCCATAGAAATCCGACCATGGAAAACGCCAAGCCCATTGTTTCACCGGTTGTCCTAAAGGGGACAAACTACTTGCTGTGGACAAGAACCACAAGAACCGCCCTTGGAGGTCGTGGCCTTTGGAGTCATGTCGAGTCCGACTATGTCCCAAAGAAAAACCCCAAAGGAGAGGACGCTTCCGAGGCGGAAGCGGAGGAAGAGAGCGAGAGGAAGGCCAAATGGTTCCAAGAAGACCAAGTTGTCCTATCTGTTCTCCAAAACTCTCTGGACACGCCTATCCTTGAGGCCTACTCATATTGCGAGACGGCCAAGGAACTGTGGGAAACACTTAAAGGCGTGTATGGTAATGTCTCTAACATGACTAGAGTCTTTGAGGTCAAGAAGGCCATAAATGATCTTAACCAAGATGATGTGGAGTTCACTAAGCATCTTGGTAAGTTCCGTGCACTATGGTCCGAGCTTGACATGTTGCGGCCAAGTACACTTGAGGCAAGTGTGCTAAACGAAAGAAAGGAGCAAGACAAAGTCTTCGGACTCCTACTTACCTTGAACCCGTCCTTCAACGACCTCTTGAAGCACATCCTAAGGGCAGAGAAGCTCCCCTCCTTTGAAGATATTTGCTCCCAAATTCAGAAAGAGCAAGGATCCCTTGATTTGTTTAGCGGTAAGGGGGAGCTTGCTTCGGCCAACAAAGGAATGTACAAGCAAGAGGAGAGGAAGTTGTTGGTGTGCGACCACTGCAAGAAGCGGGGTCATCTGAAAGACAAGTGCTGGGTTCTCCATCCTCATCTCAAGCCGGCCAAGTTCAAAGCCAACCTCTCAAAGGAAGCGGTTAGCGATAAAGGAGCCGGATCATCAAAGCAGGGAGATGAGGTGGCCATGACCGCAGCCTACGGAGATGTGGTGAGGAAGTCAGACCTTGAGGCTCTCATCCGCTCCATTGCTTCACTCAAGGAGTCTGGTATCTCTTTCTTTACTTCTAGGCCTAGCAAATCGCTTGTTATTGACTCGGGAGCCTCACATCATATGATTAGTAACCCTAGTTTAATTGACAACATAAAACCGGCCTTAGGAAATGTTGTTATTGCAAATGGAGAACAAATACCAGTAAAGGGAATAGGGGACTTGAAACTATTTGATAAAACCTCAAAAGCTTTCTTTATGCCTACCTTTACCTCCAATTTACTATCGGTTAAGAGGGCCACAAATGATTTGAATTGTTATGCAATCTTTGGTCCTAACAATGTTTATTTTCAGGATATTGAGACTGGAAAGGTTCTTGGAGAAGGGCAAGGGAGTGGAGATCTCTATGTCCTAGAGAAAACCGATCCAAATTTATCCTCTACTAAGTCTTGTTTTGTTGTTGATTCGAATATGGTGTGGCATGCTAGGCTAGGCCACCCACATTCACGTGCTTTAGGGTTGATGTTTCCTAATATTTCTTTTGATAATTCTACTTGTGAACCTTGTATTCTTGGAAAACATTGCAAGTCTATCTTTCCTAAGTCAACTACTATTTATGAGAATTGTTTTGATTTAGTTCACTCAGATGTTTGGACATCACCATGCCTATCTAGAGATAATAACAAGTATTTTGTGACTTTTATTGATGAAAAATCAAAATACACTTGGATTACCTTGTTGCCATCTAAAGATAGAGTATTTGATGCCTTTATCAATTTTCAAAATTATGTGACTAATCACTTCAATGCTAAACTTAAGGTACTTAGGTCTGATAATGGGGGGGAATACACAAGTTGCAAGTTCAAAGAACATCTCTCCAAGCATGGCATTCTCCATCAAACTAGTTGTCCCTACACGCCACAACAAAATGGTGTGGCCGAGAGGAAGAACCGGCACCTCATGGAAGTGGCGCGGGCAATCATGTTCCATTCGAGTGTTCCTAAACGATATTGGGGTGATGCCGTGATGACTGCATGCTACCTAATCAACCGAACACCAACTAGAGTTCTTCATGACTTATCTCCATTTGAAGTACTAAACAAATTTAAACCATCTCTTGATCACTTACGAGTTTTCGGCTGTGTTTGTTTTGTGTTAGTACCAGGAGAACAAAGGAGTAAGCTGGATGCCAAAAGTACAAAGTGTATGTTCATTGGCTACTCCACCACACAAAAGGGGTACAAATGTTATGATCCGGCCACAAGTCGACTATATGTCTCTCGAGATGTCCGGTTTCTAGAACATGTGGGCTACCATGACAAGAGGGATTGGAACAGCCTTAAAGATCTCTCTCACTCACCTAATGACCGAGCTTCGAGTCTACGGTTCCTTCTTGATCACCTTGGCAACCCATCTCCACCAACGGGTGCCGTGCGGCCAACACTAAGTCAAATTTCTACCGATGGTGGGTCTGACCAAGGAGATGCAAATGACAATGGTTCAGCCCAAGATGGTGAATCTCTCGAGTCTGGCCTACCCATAACCGGTGTTCTCGTCCCTGGCCCTACAACGGACACGCATGCTCCGGCGGCGGCCTCTACCGAGGAAAACACGGAGACGGCTCCTACGGACGGTACGTCCACCGTGTTGCCTAGCGTGGATCCACTTCCGGCACCAGTCCTGCGTCGGAGCACCAGACCTCGATCGGATCCCTCCACTTGGAAGAACAAGCGTGTCTATTACAACAGCCAAGCTGTCGCTCATCCCATTCAGTCCGTTTGTTCCCTTGAGCTGTTACCTGCTGATCACCAAGCTTTCTTCGGCCAAGTGGACGCCAATTGGATCCCGCAGACATATGATGAAGCCAAGGAACATCAAGTTTGGTTAGATGCGGTCAAGGATGAAACTGGCGCCATGATCCGGAATCATACGTGGGACGAATCGGATCTTCCTCAAGGCAAGCGGGCAGTTAGCTCCAAATGGGTGTTTACCATAAAGTATTTGAGCAATGGTGACATTGAACGGCATAAAGCCAGGTTAGTGGCCCGTGGCTTCACCCAAACCTATGGCGCGGACTACACGGACACCTTTGCACCCGTGGCCAAGCTCCATACGGTTCGGGTTGTGCTGTCTCTTGCTGTCAACCTCTCATGGGACTTATGGCAGATGGATGTGAAGAACGCCTTCCTTCAAGGTGAACTTGATGAAGAAGTGTACATGACGCCTCCTCCCGGCCTTGAAGACATGGTTACACCCGGAAAAGTCTTGAGGCTACGTAAGGCCATCTATGGCCTTAAGCAGTCCCCACGAGCGTGGTACCACAAACTAAGCTCCACTCTCAAGACTGATGGTTTTACGCGATCGGAGGCTGATCATACTCTCTTCACGCGTCGCACCTCTATTGGTTGGGTGGTGGTGCTCATATACGTCGACGACATCATCGTGACTGGTGATGATAAGGCGGCCATTCAGGACACCAAGGACTCTCTCAAGTCGGTATTTGACATCAAGGACCTTGGGGAACTCAAATACTTTCTTGGTATTGAGATTTGTCGCTCACCGGAAGGACTCTTCCTCTCACAACGCAAGTATACTCTTGACTTGTTAGAGGAGACTGGCAAGCTTGGTGTGTCTCCGGTTGCTACGCCCCTTGATGAAGATTACCAGCTCAAGCGAAAGGGGGAGAGCTTACGGGCAAAAGAAGGCCGACCTAAGGAACCAATGGACGAGCCATTCTTAGACGTCACACGCTACCGCCGGCTTGTAGGTAAGCTGATATACCTTACTATCACACGACCTGACATATCCTATGCTGTGAATCAGGTTAGCCAACATATGAAGGCACCAAGCAAGTACCAATGGAGTCAAGTCGAAAGGATCCTAAGCTATCTCAAGGGCAGTCCGGGTCAAGGTATTTGGATGGGCAAGAATGACAACACCGAAATCGTTGGCTATTGTGATGCGGATTACAATGGCGACACGCTGGATAGGAGATCCACCACTGGGTACTGCACGTTTGTTGGAGGCAACTTGGTTACATGGAGGTCTAAGAAACAAAAGGTGGTTTCATGCTCTAGCGCCGAGGCCGAGTATAGAGCTATGAGGAAGCTCACTAACGAGATGACATGGCTGAAGGGCCTACTCAAGGACTTAGGCATCGAGACAAAGCAGCCCATGACCATGCACTGCGACAATGAAGCGGCTATCCACATTGCCACAAACTCAGTCTTTCATGAGAGGACCAAGCACATAGAAAGCGATTGCCACAAGGTGAGAGAGAAGATTGAAGAAGGAGTGGTGTTACCATGCCACACAAGGAGTCAAGATCAGCTAGCTGACATCTTCACCAAGTCTGCAAGCTCCAAGGTTTGTGATCACATCTACAGCAAACTTGGACTTGTAGACATTACACGGCCATGATCAAGCTTCCCTAATCCGTGGACAGCACACTCTTTTTCCCTTGACTTGGTTTTGTCCCATGAGGTTTTCTAAGTCAAGGTTTTTAATGAGGTGCTGCTTCACGGGTTCCAAGCTTAGCCATTTCACTCGGCTAAGCTTGAGGGGGAGTATTGATCAAGAGAATAAGCCTAAGGCAGCCATGGCCGTCCGTACAATTATGGGGCCGTCCGTACAACCAAGCAATAAGGCCGAGTCATGTAAGTGTGTAAAGACAATGAGGAGGCCTGCTCTCCTTAGGCCCATGAGAAGGATCTAGAATGTCGCTTGTAGCCGTTAGAGAGGAGGAACAAGTGGAGTCACGGGTTATGTTGTGTTTAAGGAGACTAGGACGGGTCACTATCACCGTTGGGATTAGTTCTATCTCTCTCCTTGTCCCTATCACTTATACGATCGGTTGGTAGAGGGTGTAGCCCTAATTTTCCCTTGATATATATAGGCTTTAGCCTACATTGTAATATGTATTCTTATGGAACAATAACCTAATCTTTTCTTCTTCCTCATTCTCTTTGTCTACCGATATCTCTCATCAATCTCTTGATTCTCTTCTTTATTCTACAAAGTCTTACATGGTATCAGAGCAAGTTCTTCGATTCTCTACAGTCTAATCTCATTCTCCTACTCATTTCTACACTCTAGTCTCCTTATCTTCGTTTCTTCTTACTCGCATCTCTTTTATTCTCCGGGTAAAAGCTTTACCCATCGGTCCATAGAAATCCGACCATGGAAAACGCCAAGCCCATTGTTTCACCGGTTGTCCTAAAGGGGACAAACTACTTGCTGTGGACAAGAACCACAAGAACCGCCCTTGGAGGTCGTGGCCTTTGGAGTCATGTCGAGTCCGACTATGTCCCAAAGAAAAACCCCAAAGGAGAGGACGCTTCCGAGGCGGAAGCGGAGGAAGAGAGCGAGAGGAAGGCCAAATGGTTCCAAGAAGACCAAGTTGTCCTATCTGTTCTCCAAAACTCTCTGGACACGCCTATCCTTGAGGCCTACTCATATTGCGAGACGGCCAAGGAACTGTGGGAAACACTTAAAGGCGTGTATGGTAATGTCTCTAACATGACTAGAGTCTTTGAGGTCAAGAAGGCCATAAATGATCTTAACCAAGATGATGTGGAGTTCACTAAGCATCTTGGTAAGTTCCGTGCACTATGGTCCGAGCTTGACATGTTGCGGCCAAGTACACTTGAGGCAAGTGTGCTAAACGAAAGAAAGGAGCAAGACAAAGTCTTCGGACTCCTACTTACCTTGAACCCGTCCTTCAACGACCTCTTGAAGCACATCCTAAGGGCAGAGAAGCTCCCCTCCTTTGAAGATATTTGCTCCCAAATTCAGAAAGAGCAAGGATCCCTTGATTTGTTTAGCGGTAAGGGGGAGCTTGCTTCGGCCAACAAAGGAATGTACAAGCAAGAGGAGAGGAAGTTGTTGGTGTGCGACCACTGCAAGAAGCGGGGTCATCTGAAAGACAAGTGCTGGGTTCTCCATCCTCATCTCAAGCCGGCCAAGTTCAAAGCCAACCTCTCAAAGGAAGCGGTTAGCGATAAAGGAGCCGGATCATCAAAGCAGGGAGATGAGGTGGCCATGACCGCAGCCTACGGAGATGTGGTGAGGAAGTCAGACCTTGAGGCTCTCATCCGCTCCATTGCTTCACTCAAGGAGTCTGGTATCTCTTTCTTTACTTCTAGGCCTAGCAAATCGCTTGTTATTGACTCGGGAGCCTCACATCATATGATTAGTAACCCTAGTTTAATTGACAACATAAAACCGGCCTTAGGAAATGTTGTTATTGCAAATGGAGAACAAATACCAGTAAAGGGAATAGGGGACTTGAAACTATTTGATAAAACCTCAAAAGCTTTCTTTATGCCTACCTTTACCTCCAATTTACTATCGGTTAAGAGGGCCACAAATGATTTGAATTGTTATGCAATCTTTGGTCCTAACAATGTTTATTTTCAGGATATTGAGACTGGAAAGGTTCTTGGAGAAGGGCAAGGGAGTGGAGATCTCTATGTCCTAGAGAAAACCGATCCAAATTTATCCTCTACTAAGTCTTGTTTTGTTGTTGATTCGAATATGGTGTGGCATGCTAGGCTAGGCCACCCACATTCACGTGCTTTAGGGTTGATGTTTCCTAATATTTCTTTTGATAATTCTACTTGTGAACCTTGTATTCTTGGAAAACATTGCAAGTCTATCTTTCCTAAGTCAACTACTATTTATGAGAATTGTTTTGATTTAGTTCACTCAGATGTTTGGACATCACCATGCCTATCTAGAGATAATAACAAGTATTTTGTGACTTTTATTGATGAAAAATCAAAATACACTTGGATTACCTTGTTGCCATCTAAAGATAGAGTATTTGATGCCTTTATCAATTTTCAAAATTATGTGACTAATCACTTCAATGCTAAACTTAAGGTACTTAGGTCTGATAATGGGGGGGAATACACAAGTTGCAAGTTCAAAGAACATCTCTCCAAGCATGGCATTCTCCATCAAACTAGTTGTCCCTACACGCCACAACAAAATGGTGTGGCCGAGAGGAAGAACCGGCACCTCATGGAAGTGGCGCGGGCAATCATGTTCCATTCGAGTGTTCCTAAACGATATTGGGGTGATGCCGTGATGACTGCATGCTACCTAATCAACCGAACACCAACTAGAGTTCTTCATGACTTATCTCCATTTGAAGTACTAAACAAATTTAAACCATCTCTTGATCACTTACGAGTTTTCGGCTGTGTTTGTTTTGTGTTAGTACCAGGAGAACAAAGGAGTAAGCTGGATGCCAAAAGTACAAAGTGTATGTTCATTGGCTACTCCACCACACAAAAGGGGTACAAATGTTATGATCCGGCCACAAGTCGACTATATGTCTCTCGAGATGTCCGGTTTCTAGAACATGTGGGCTACCATGACAAGAGGGATTGGAACAGCCTTAAAGATCTCTCTCACTCACCTAATGACCGAGCTTCGAGTCTACGGTTCCTTCTTGATCACCTTGGCAACCCATCTCCACCAACGGGTGCCGTGCGGCCAACACTAAGTCAAATTTCTACCGATGGTGGGTCTGACCAAGGAGATGCAA
Organism: Camelina sativa; assembly: GCF_030686135.1. Lineage (NCBI taxonomy): Eukaryota > Viridiplantae > Streptophyta > Magnoliopsida > Brassicales > Brassicaceae > Camelina > Camelina sativa. The sequence continues at coordinate 21,291,556 of NC_141880.1, read as the reverse complement.
ATGACAATGGTTCAGCCCAAGATGGTGAATCTCTCGAGTCTGGCCTACCCATAACCGGTGTTCCCGTCCCTGGCCCTACAACGGACACGCATGCTCCGGCGGCGGCCTCTACCGAGGAAAACACGGAGACGGCTCCTACGGACGGTACGTCCACCGTGTTGCCTAGCGTGGATCCACTTCCGGCACCAGTCCTGCGTCGGAGCACCAGACCTCGATCGGATCCCTCCACTTGGAAGAACAAGCGTGTCTATTACAACAGCCAAGCTGTCGCTCATCCCATTCAGTCCGTTTGTTCCCTTGAGCTGTTACCTGCTGATCACCAAGCTTTCTTCGGCCAAGTGGACGCCAATTGGATCCCGCAGACATATGATGAAGCCAAGGAACATCAAGTTTGGTTAGATGCGGTCAAGGATGAAACTGGCGCCATGATCCGGAATCATACGTGGGACGAATCGGATCTTCCTCAAGGCAAGCGGGCAGTTAGCTCCAAATGGGTGTTTACCATAAAGTATTTGAGCAATGGTGACATTGAACGGCATAAAGCCAGGTTAGTGGCCCGTGGCTTCACCCAAACCTATGGCGCGGACTACACGGACACCTTTGCACCCGTGGCCAAGCTCCATACGGTTCGGGTTGTGCTGTCTCTTGCTGTCAACCTCTCATGGGACTTATGGCAGATGGATGTGAAGAACGCCTTCCTTCAAGGTGAACTTGATGAAGAAGTGTACATGACGCCTCCTCCCGGCCTTGAAGACATGGTTACACCCGGAAAAGTCTTGAGGCTACGTAAGGCCATCTATGGCCTTAAGCAGTCCCCACGAGCGTGGTACCACAAACTAAGCTCCACTCTCAAGACTGATGGTTTTACGCGATCGGAGGCTGATCATACTCTCTTCACGCGTCGCACCTCTATTGGTTGGGTGGTGGTGCTCATATATGTCGACGACATCATCGTGACTGGTGATGATAAGGCGGCCATTCAGGACACCAAGGACTCTCTCAAGTCGGTATTTGACATCAAGGACCTTGGGGAACTCAAATACTTTCTTGGTATTGAGATTTGTCGCTCACCGGAAGGACTCTTCCTCTCACAACGCAAGTATACTCTTGACTTGTTAGAGGAGACTGGCAAGCTTGGTGTGTCTCCGGTTGCTACGCCCCTTGATGAAGATTACCAGCTCAAGCGAAAGGGGGAGAGCTTACGGGCAAAAGAAGGCCGACCTAAGGAACCAATGGACGAGCCATTCTTAGACGTCACACGCTACCGCCGGCTTGTAGGTAAGCTGATATACCTTACTATCACACGACCTGACATATCCTATGCTGTGAATCAGGTTAGCCAACATATGAAGGCACCAAGCAAGTACCAATGGAGTCAAGTCGAAAGGATCCTAAGCTATCTCAAGGGCAGTCCGGGTCAAGGTATTTGGATGGGCAAGAATGACAACACCGAAATCGTTGGCTATTGTGATGCGGATTACAATGGCGACACGCTGGATAGGAGATCCACCACTGGGTACTGCACGTTTGTTGGAGGCAACTTGGTTACATGGAGGTCTAAGAAACAAAAGGTGGTTTCATGCTCTAGCGCCGAGGCCGAGTATAGAGCTATGAGGAAGCTCACTAACGAGATGACATGGCTGAAGGGCTTACTCAAGGACTTAGGCATCGAGACAAAGCAGCCCATGACCATGCACTGCGACAATGAAGCGGCTATCCACATTGCCACAAACTCAGTCTTTCATGAGAGGACCAAGCACATAGAAAGCGATTGCCACAAGGTGAGAGAGAAGATTGAAGAAGGAGTGGTGTTACCATGCCACACAAGGAGTCAAGATCAGCTAGCTGACATCTTCACCAAGTCTGCAAGCTCCAAGGTTTGTGATCACATCTACAGCAAACTTGGACTTGTAGACATTACACGGCCATGATCAAGCTTCCCTAATCCGTGGACAGCACACTCTTTTTCCCTTGACTTGGTTTTGTCCCATGAGGTTTTCTAAGTCAAGGTTTTTAATGAGGTGCTGCTTCACGGGTTCCAAGCTTAGCCATTTCACTCGGCTAAGCTTGAGGGGGAGTATTGATCAAGAGAATAAGCCTAAGGCAGCCATGGCCGTCCGTACAATTATGGGGCCGTCCGTACAACCAAGCAATAAGGCCGAGTCATGTAAGTGTGTAAAGACAATGAGGAGGCCTGCTCTCCTTAGGCCCATGAGAAGGATCTAGAATGTCGCTTGTAGCCGTTAGAGAGGAGGAACAAGTGGAGTCACGGGTTATGTTGTGTTTAAGGAGACTAGGACGGGTCACTATCACCGTTGGGATTAGTTCTATCTCTCTCCTTGTCCCTATCACTTATACGATCGGTTGGTAGAGGGTGTAGCCCTAATTTTCCCTTGATATATATAGGCTTTAGCCTACATTGTAATATGTATTCTTATGGAACAATAACCTAATCTTTTCTTCTTCCTCATTCTCTTTGTCTACCGATATCTCTCATCAATCTCTTGATTCTCTTCTTTATTCTACAAAGTCTTACACTTTGATCCTTTTTTCCCAAAACAGGCTAAAACCGAGAAAACATTGATTTGTTACTGTTTCTAGGGTCAGAATGTGCGACAACCCAATGCAATTGACTAATTATAAGAGTTCGGGATGAATTTGGAGTGTTTAGGCAACACTTAAACCCCTTTTATCCCAAAATAGGCTTAACCCGAGAATACAGGCTAAAACAGAGAGAAACATTGATTTAAAGCAGTAAACAGCTATGTTACTCTTTCTAGTGTCAAAATATGTAACAATCCAATGCATTTGACTAATTATAAGAGTTTGGGTTAAATTTGGAGTGTTTAGACAACACTTAAACCCGTTTTATCCCAAAACATGCTAAACCGAGAAAACAGGCTAAAACCGAGAGAAAACATAGATTCGAAGCAGTAAATTGCTTTGTTACTCTTTCTAGGGTCAAAATATGTAACAATCCAATGCATTTTACTAATTATAAGAGTTTGGGTTGAATTTGGAGTGTTTAGACAACACTTAAACCCGTTTTAATCCAAAACAGGCTAAAACCGAGAAAACAGGCTAAAACCGAGAGAAAACATAGTTTCGAAGCAGTAAACAGCTAGGTTTCCTAGGGTCAAAATTAGTAACAATACAATACATTTGACTAATTACAAGAGTTTGGGTTGAATTTGGAGTGTTTAGACACCACTTTTACCCTTTTTCCCAAAAGACGCTAAAACCGAGAAAACATTGATTTGAAGCTGTAAATTGATTTGTTACTGTTTCTAGGGTCAGAATGTGTGACAACCCAATGCATTTGTCTACTTGTAAGAGTTTGGGATGAATTTGGAGCGTTTAGACAACACTAAAACCCGTTTTATCCCAAAATAGGCTTAAAACGAGAAAACAGGCTAAAACCGAGAGAAACATTGATTTAAAGCAATAAACATCTATGTTACTCTTTCTAGGGTAAAAATATGTAAGAATACAATGCATTTGACTAATTATAAGAGTTCGGGTTAAATTTGGAGTGTTTAGACACAACGTTTACCCATTTTATCCCACAACAGGCTAAAACCGAGAAAACAGGCTAAAACCGAGAGAAAACATAGTTTCAAAGCAGTAAACAGCTAGGTCACTCTTTCTAGGGTCAAAATATGTAACAATACAGTGCATTTTACTAATTACAAGAGTTTGGGTTGAATTTGGAGTGTTTAGACACCACTTTTACCCTTTTTTCCCAAAACAGGCTAAAACCGAGAAAACATTGATTCGAAGCAGTAAATTGATTTGTTACTGTTTCTAGGGTCAGAATGTGTGACAACCCAATGCAATTGACTAATTATAAGAGTTCGGGATGAATTTGGAGTGTTTAGATAACACTTAAACCCCTTTATCTCAAAATAGGTTTAAACCGAGAAAACAGGCTAAAACGGAGAGAAACATTGATTTAAAGCAGTAAACAGCTATGTTACTCTTTCTAGGGTAAAATTATGTAACAACCCAATGCATTTGACTAATTATAAGAGTTTGGGTTGAATTTGGAGTGTTTAGACACCACTTTGATCCTTTTTTCCCAAAACAGGCTAAAACCGAGAAAACATTGGTTTGAAGCAGTAAATTGCTTTGTTACTGTTTCTAAGGTCAGAATGTGTGACAACCAAATGCATTTGACTAATTGTAAGAGTTCGGGATGAATTGGGAGTGTTTAGACAACACTTAAACCCGTTTTATCCCAAAATAGGCTTAAACCAAGAAAACAGGCTAAAACCGAGAGAAACATTGATTTGAAGCAATAAACAGCTATGTTACTCTTTCTAGTGTCAAAATATGTAACAATCCAATGCATTTGACTAATTATAAGAGTTTGGGTTGAATTTGGAGTGTTTAGACATCACTTTTACCCATTTTTTGCCCAAAACAGGCTAAAACCGAGAAAACATTGATTTAAAGCTGTAAATTGATTTGTTACTGTTTCTAGGGTCAGAATGTGTGACAACCCAATGTATTTTACTAATTGTAAAATTTCGGGATGAATTTGGTGTGTTTAAACAACACTTAAACCCGTTTTATCCCGAAATAGACTTAAACCGAGAAAACAGGCTAAAACCGCGAGAAACATTGATTTGAAGCAGTAAACAACTATGTTACTCTTTCTAGGGTCAAAATATGTAACAATCCAATGCATTTGACTAATTATAAGAGTTCGGGTTGAATTTGGAGTGTTTAGACAACACTTAAACCCATTTTATCCCAAACAGGCTAAAACCATGAAAACAGGCTAAAACCGAGAGAAAACATAGATTCAAAGCATTAAAAAGCTATGTCAGTCTTTCTAGGGTCACAATATGTAACAATACAATGCATTTTACTAATTATAAGAGTTTGGGTTGAATTTGGAGTGTTTAGACACCACATTTACCCATTTTTCCCAAAAGAGGCTAAATCCGAGAAAACATTGATTCGAAACAGTAAATTGATTAGTTACTGTTTCTAGGGTCAGAATGTGTGACAGCCAAATGCAATTGATTACTTGTAAGAGTTCGGGATGAATTTGGAGTGTTTAGACAACTCTTAAACCCGTTTTATCCCAAAATAGGCTTAAACCAAGAAAATAGGCTAAAACCGAGAGAAACATTGATTTGAAGCAATAAACAGCTATGTTACTCTTTCTAGGGTAAAAATATGTAACAATAAAATGCATTTGACTAATTATAAGAGTTCGTGTTAAATTTGGAGTGTTTAGACAACACTTAAACCCGTTTTATCCCAAAACAGGCTAAAACCGAGAAAGCAGGCTACAACCGAGAGAAAACATAGTTTCGAAGCAGTAAACAGCTAGGTCACTCTTTCTAGGGTCAAAATATGTAACAATACAATGCATTTTACTAATTACAAGAGTTTGGGTTGAATTTGGAGTGTTTAGACACCACTTTTACCCTTTTTTCCCAAAACAGGCTAAAACCGAGAAAACTTTGATTCGAAGCAGTAAATTGATTTGTTACTCTTTCTAGGGTCAGAATGTGTGACAGCCCAATGCAATTGACTAATTGTAAGAGTTTGGGATGAATTTGGAGTGTTTAGACAACACTTAAACCCGTGTTATCCCAAAATAGGCTTAAAACGAGAAAACAGGCTAAAACCAAGAGAAACATTGATTTGAAGCAATAAACAGCAATGTTACTCTTTCTAGGGTCAAAATATGAAAACAATCCAATGTATTTGACTAATTATAAGAGTTCGGGTTAAATTTGGAGTGTTTAGACAACACTTAAACCCGTTTTATCCCAAAACAGGCTAAAACCGATAAAACATGCTAAAACCAAGAGAAAACATAGTTTCGAAGCAGTAAACAGCTAGTTCACTCTTTCTAGGGTCAAAATATGTAACAATACAATGCATTTTACTAATTACAAGAGTTTGGGTTGATTTTGGAGTGTTTAGACACGACTTTTACCGTTTTTCCTAAAAAAGGCTAAAACCGAGAAAACATTGATTCGAAGCAGTAAATTGATTTGTTACTATTTCTAGGGTCAGAATGTGTGACAGCCCAATGCAGTTGACTAATTGTAAGAGTTCAGGATGAATTTGGAGTGTTTAGACAACACTTAAACCCCTTTTATCCCAAAATAGGCTTAACCTGAGAAAACAGGCTAAAACGGAGAGAAACATTGATTTAAAGCAGTAAACAGTTATGTTACTCTTTCCAGGGTAAAAATATGTAACAAACCAATGCATTTGACTAATTATAAGAGTTTGGGTTGAATTTGGAGTGTTTAGACACCACTTTGACCCATTTTTCCCAAAACAGGCTAAAACCGAGAAAACATTGGTTTGAAGCAGTAAATTGCTTTGTTACTGTTTCTAAGGTCAGAATGTGTGACAACCCAATGCATTTGACTAATTGTAAGAGTTTGGGATGAATTTGGAGTGTGTTAGACAACACTTAAACCTGTTTTATCCCAAAACAGGCTAAAACCGAGAAAACAGGCTAAAACCGAGAGAAAACATAGTTTCGAAGCAGTAAACAGCTAGGTCACTCTTTCTAAGGTCAAAATATGTAACAATACAACGCATTTTACTAATTACAAGAGTTTGGGTTGAATTTGGAGTGTTTAGACACCACTTTTACCCTTTTTCCCAAAAGAGGCTAAAACCGAGAAAACAGGCTAAAACCGAGAGAAAACATAGATTCGAAGAAGTAAATTGCTTTGTTACTCTTTCTAGGGTCAAAATATGTAACAATACAATGCATTTTACTAATTATAAGAGTTTGGGTTGAATTTGGAGTGTTTAGACAACATTTAAACCCGTTTTAATCCAAAACAGGCTAAAACCGAGAAAACAGGCTAAAACCGAGAGAAAACATAGATTTGAAGCAGTAAACAGCTATGTTACTCTTTCTAGGGTCAAAATATGTAACAATACAATGCACTTTACTAATTATAAGAGTTTTGGTTGTATTTGGAGTGTTTAGACAACACTTTTACCCATTTTTTGCCCAAAATAGGCTAAAACCGAGAAAACATTGATTTAAAACTGTAAATTGATTTGTTACTGTTTCTAGGGTCAGAATGTGTGACAACCCAATGCATTTGACTAATTGTAAGATTTCGGGATGAATTTGGAGTGTTTAAACAACACTTAAACCCGTTTTATCCCAAAATAGACTTAAACCGAGAAAACAGGCTAAAACCGAGAGAAACATTGATTTGAAGCAGTAAACAACTATGTTACTCTTTCTAGGGTCAAAATATGTAACAATCCAATGCATTTGACTAATTATAAGAGTTCGGGTTGAATTTGGAGTGTTTAGACAACACTTAAACCCGTTTTATCCCAAACAAGCTAAAACCATGAAAACAGGCTAAAACCGAGAGAAAACATAGATTCGAAGCAGTAAAACGCAATGTCACTCTTTCTAGGGTCACAATATGTAACAATACAATGCATTTTACTAATTATAAGAGTTTTGGTTGAATTTGGAGTGTTTAGACACCACATTTACCCATTTTCCCAAAAGAGGCTAAAACCGAGAAAACATTGATTTAAAACTGTAAATTGATTTGTTACTGTTTCTAGGGTCAGAATGTGTGACAACCCAATGCATTTGACTAATTGTAAGATTTCGGGATGAATTTGGAGTGTTTAAACAACACTTAAACCCGTTTTATCCCAAAATAGACTTAAACCGAGAAAACAGGCTAAAACCGAGAGAAACATTGATTTGAAGCAGTAAACAACTATGTTACTCTTTCTAGGGTCAAAATATGTAACAATCCAATGCATTTGACTAATTATAAGAGTTCGGGTTGAATTTGGAGTGTTTAGACAACACTTAAACCCGTTTTATCCCAAACAAGCTAAAACCATGAAAACAGGCTAAAACCGAGAGAAAACATAGATTCGAAGCAGTAAAACGCAATGTCACTCTTTCTAGGGTCACAATATGTAACAATACAATGCATTTTACTAATTATAAGAGTTTTGGTTGAATTTGGAGTGTTTAGACACCACTTTTACCCATTTTTTGCCCAAAATAGGCTAAAACCGAGAAAACATTGATTTAAAGCTGTAAATTGATTTGTTACTGTTTCTAGGGTCAGAGTGTGTGACAACCCAATGCATTTAACTAATTGTAAGAGTTCGAGATGAATTTGGAGTGTTTAGACAACACTTAAACCCGTGTTATCCCAAAACAGGCTAAAACCGATAAAACATGCTAAAACCAAGAGAAAACATAGTTTCGAAGCAGTAAACAGCTAGTTCACTCTTTCTAGGGTCAAAATATGTAACAATACAATGCATTTTACTAATTACAAGAGTTTGGGTTGATTTTGGAGTGTTTAGACACGACTTTTACCGTTTTTCCTAAAAAAGGCTAAAACCGAGAAAACATTGATTCGAAGCAGTAAATTGATTTGTTACTATTTCTAGGGTCAGAATGTGTGACAGCCCAATGCAGTTGACTAATTGTAAGAGTTCAGGATGAATTTGGAGTGTTTAGACAACACTTAAACCCCTTTTATCCCAAAATAGGCTTAACCTGAGAAAACAGGCTAAAACGGAGAGAAACATTGATTTAAAGCAGTAAACAGTTATGTTACTCTTTCCAGGGTAAAAATATGTAACAAACCAATGCATTTGACTAATTATAAGAGTTTGGGTTGAATTTGGAGTGTTTAGACACCACTTTGACCCATTTTTCCCAAAACAGGCTAAAACCGAGAAAACATTGGTTTGAAGCAGTAAATTGCTTTGTTACTGTTTCTAAGGTCAGAATGTGTGACAACCCAATGCATTTGACTAATTGTAAGAGTTTGGGATGAATTTGGAGTGTGTTAGACAACACTTAAACCTGTTTTATCCCAAAACAGGCTAAAACCGAGAAAACAGGCTAAAACCGAGAGAAAACATAGTTTCGAAGCAGTAAACAGCTAGGTCACTCTTTCTAAGGTCAAAATATGTAACAATACAACGCATTTTACTAATTACAAGAGTTTGGGTTGAATTTGGAGTGTTTAGACACCACTTTTACCCTTTTTCCCAAAAGAGGCTAAAACCGAGAAAACAGGCTAAAACCGAGAGAAAACATAGATTCGAAGAAGTAAATTGCTTTGTTACTCTTTCTAGGGTCAAAATATGTAACAATACAATGCATTTTACTAATTATAAGAGTTTGGGTTGAATTTGGAGTGTTTAGACAACATTTAAACCCGTTTTAATCCAAAACAGGCTAAAACCGAGAAAACAGGCTAAAACCGAGAGAAAACATAGATTTGAAGCAGTAAACAGCTATGTTACTCTTTCTAGGGTCAAAATATGTAACAATACAATGCACTTTACTAATTATAAGAGTTTTGGTTGTATTTGGAGTGTTTAGACAACACTTTTACCCATTTTTTGCCCAAAATAGGCTAAAACCGAGAAAACATTGATTTAAAACTGTAAATTGATTTGTTACTGTTTCTAGGGTCAGAATGTGTGACAACCCAATGCATTTGACTAATTGTAAGATTTCGGGATGAATTTGGAGTGTTTAAACAACACTTAAACCCGTTTTATCCCAAAATAGACTTAAACCGAGAAAACAGGCTAAAACCGAGAGAAACATTGATTTGAAGCAGTAAACAACTATGTTACTCTTTCTAGGGTCAAAATATGTAACAATCCAATGCATTTGACTAATTATAAGAGTTCGGGTTGAATTTGGAGTGTTTAGACAACACTTAAACCCGTTTTATCCCAAACAAGCTAAAACCATGAAAACAGGCTAAAACCGAGAGAAAACATAGATTCGAAGCAGTAAAACGCAATGTCACTCTTTCTAGGGTCACAATATGTAACAATACAATGCATTTTACTAATTATAAGAGTTTTGGTTGAATTTGGAGTGTTTAGACACCACATTTACCCATTTTCCCAAAAGAGGCTAAAACCGAGAAAACATTGATTTAAAACTGTAAATTGATTTGTTACTGTTTCTAGGGTCAGAATGTGTGACAACCCAATGCATTTGACTAATTGTAAGATTTCGGGATGAATTTGGAGTGTTTAAACAACACTTAAACCCGTTTTATCCCAAAATAGACTTAAACCGAGAAAACAGGCTAAAACCGAGAGAAACATTGATTTGAAGCAGTAAACAACTATGTTACTCTTTCTAGGGTCAAAATATGTAACAATCCAATGCATTTGACTAATTATAAGAGTTCGGGTTGAATTTGGAGTGTTTAGACAACACTTAAACCCGTTTTATCCCAAACAAGCTAAAACCATGAAAACAGGCTAAAACCGAGAGAAAACATAGATTCGAAGCAGTAAAACGCAATGTCACTCTTTCTAGGGTCACAATATGTAACAATACAATGCATTTTACTAATTATAAGAGTTTTGGTTGAATTTGGAGTGTTTAGACACCACATTTACCCATTTTTCCCAAAAGAGGCTAAAACCGAGAAAACATTGATTCGAAGCTGTAAATTGATTTATTACTGTTTCTAGGGTCAGAATGTGTGACAACCCAATGCATTTGTCTACTTGTAAGAGTTCGGGATGAATTTGGAGTGTTTAGACAACACTTAAACCCGTTTTATCCCAAAATAGGCTTAAAACGAGAAAACAGGCTAAAACGGAGAGAAACATTGATTTGAAGCAATAAACATCTATGTTACTCTTTCTACGGTCAAAATATGTAACAATCCAATGCATTTGACTAATTATAAGAGTTCGGGTTAAATTTGGAGTGTTTAAACAACACTTAAACCCGTTTTATCCCAAAACAGGCTAAAACCGATAAAACATGCTAAAACCAAGAGAAAACATAGTTTCGAAGCAGTAAACAGCTAGTTCACTCTTTCTAGGGTCAAAATATGTAACAATACAATGCATTTTACTAATTACAAGAGTTTGGGTTGAATTTGGAGTGTTTACATACGACTTTTACCCTTTTTCCCAAAAAAGGCTAAAACCATGAAAACATTGATTCGAAGCAGTAAATTGATTTGTTACTGTTTCTAGGGTCAGAATGTGTGACAGCCCAATGCAGTTGACTAATTGTAAGAGTTCAGGATGAATTTGGAGTGTTTAGACAACACTTAAACCCCTTTTATCCCAAAATAGGCTTAAACCGAGAAAACAGGCTAAAACGGAGAGAAACATTGATTTAAAGCAGTAAACAGCTATGTTACTCTTTCTAGGGTAAAAATATGTAACAACCCAATGCATTTGACTAATTATAAGAGTTTGGGTTGAATTTGGAGTGTTTAGACACCACTTTGATCCTTTTTTCCCAAAACAGGCTAAAACCAAGAAAACATTGGTTTGAAGCAGTAAATTGCTTTGTTACTGTTACTAAGGTCATAATGTGTGACAACCAAATGCATTTGACAAATTGTAAGAGTTCGGGATGAATTGGGAGTGTTTAGACAACACTTAAACCTGTTTTATCCCAAAATAGGCTTAAACCAAGAAAACAGGCTAAAACCGAGAGAAACATTGATTTGAAGCAATAAACAGCTATGTTACTCTTTCTAGGGTCAAAATATGTAACAATCGAATGCATTTGACTAATTATAAGAGTTCGGGTTAAATTTGGAGTGTTTAGACAACACTTAAACCCGTTTTATCCCAAAACATGCTAAATCGAGAAAACAGGCTAAAACCGAGAGAAAACATAGATTCGAAGCAGTAAATTGCTTTGTTACTCTTTCTAGGGTCAAAATATGTAACAATACAATGCATTTTACTAATTATAAGAGTTTGGGTTGAATTTGGAGTGTTTAGACACCACTTTTACCCTTTTTTCCCAAAACAGGCTAAAACCGAGAAAACATTGATTCGAAGCAGTAAACAGCTATGTTACTCTTTCTAGGGTCAAAATTTGTAACAATACAATGCACTTTACTAATTATAAGAGTTTTGGTTGTATTTGGAGTGTTTAGACACCACTTTTACCCATTTTTTGCCCAAAATAGGCTAAAACCGAGAAAACATTGATTTAAAGCTGTAAATTGATTTGTTACTGTTTCTAGGGTCAGAGTGTGTGACAACCCAATGCATTTAACTAATTGTAAGAGTTCGAGATGAATTTGGAGTGTTTAGACAACACTTAAACCCGTGTTATCCCAAAATAGGCTTAAAACGAGAAAACAGGCTAAAACCAAGAGAAACATTGATTTGAAGCAATAAACAGCAATGTTACTCTTTCTAGGGTCAAAATATGAAAACAATCCAATGTATTTGACTAATTATAAGAGTTCGGGTTAAATTTGGAGTGTTTAGACAACACTTAAACCCGTTTTATCCCAAAACAGGCTAAAACCGATAAAACATGCTAAAACCAAGAGAAAACATAGTTTCGAAGCAGTAAACAGCTAGTTCACTCTTTCTAGGGTCAAAATATGTAACAATACAATGCATTTTACTAATTACAAGAGTTTGGGTTGATTTTGGAGTGTTTAGACACGACTTTTACCGTTTTTCCTAAAAAAGGCTAAAACCGAGAAAACATTGATTCGAAGCAGTAAATTGATTTGTTACTATTTCTAGGGTCAGAATGTGTGACAGCCCAATGCAGTTGACTAATTGTAAGAGTTCAGGATGAATTTGGAGTGTTTAGACAACACTTAAACCCCTTTTATCCCAAAATAGGCTTAACCTGAGAAAACAGGCTAAAACGGAGAGAAACATTGATTTAAAGCAGTAAACAGTTATGTTACTCTTTCCAGGGTAAAAATATGTAACAAACCAATGCATTTGACTAATTATAAGAGTTTGGGTTGAATTTGGAGTGTTTAGACACCACTTTGACCCATTTTTCCCAAAACAGGCTAAAACCGAGAAAACATTGGTTTGAAGCAGTAAATTGCTTTGTTACTGTTTCTAAGGTCAGAATGTGTGACAACCCAATGCATTTGACTAATTGTAAGAGTTTGGGATGAATTTGGAGTGTGTTAGACAACACTTAAACCTGTTTTATCCCAAAACAGGCTAAAACCGAGAAAACAGGCTAAAACCGAGAGAAAACATAGTTTCGAAGCAGTAAACAGCTAGGTCACTCTTTCTAAGGTCAAAATATGTAACAATACAACACATTTTACTAATTACAAGAGTTTGGGTTGAATTTGGAGTGTTTAGACACCACTTTTACCCTTTTTCCCAAAAGAGGCTAAAACCGAGAAAACAGGCTAAAACCGAGAGAAAACATAGATTCGAAGAAGTAAATTGCTTTGTTACTCTTTCTAGGGTCAAAATATGTAACAATACAATGCATTTTACTAATTATAAGAGTTTGGGTTGAATTTGGAGTGTTTAGACAACATTTAAACCCGTTTTAATCCAAAACAGGCTAAAACCGAGAAAACAGGCTAAAACCGAGAGAAAACATAGATTTGAAGCAGTAAACAGCTATGTTACTCTTTCTAGGGTCAAAATATGTAACAATACAATGCACTTTACTAATTATAAGAGTTTTGGTTGTATTTGGAGTGTTTAGACAACACTTTTACCCATTTTTTGCCCAAAATAGGCTAAAACCGAGAAAACATTGATTTAAAACTGTAAATTGATTTGTTACTGTTTCTAGGGTCAGAATGTGTGACAACCCAATGCATTTGACTAATTGTAAGATTTCAGGATGAATTTGGAGTGTTTAAACAACACTTAAACCCGTTTTATCCCAAAATAGACTTAAACCGAGAAAACAGGCTAAAACCGAGAGAAACATTGATTTGAAGCAGTAAACAACTATGTTACTCTTTCTAGGGTCAAAATATGTAACAATCCAATGCATTTGACTAATTATAAGAGTTCGGGTTGAATTTGGAGTGTTTAGACAACACTTAAACCCGTTTTATCCCAAACAAGCTAAAACCATGAAAACAGGCTAAAACCGAGAGAAAACATAGATTCGAAGCAGTAAAACGCAATGTCACTCTTTCTAGGGTCACAATATGTAACAATACAATGCATTTTACTAATTATAAGAGTTTTGGTTGAATTTGGAGTGTTTAGACACCACATTTACCCATTTTTCCCAAAAGAGGCTAAAACCGAGAAAACATTGATTTAAAACTGTAAATTGATTTGTTACTGTTTCTAGGGTCAGAATGTGTGACAACCCAATGCATTTGACTAATTGTAAGATTTCGGGATGAATTTGGAGTGTTTAAACAACACTTAAACCCGTTTTATCCCAAAATAGACTTAAACCGAGAAAACAGGCTAAAACCGAGAGAAACATTGATTTGAAGCAGTAAACAACTATGTTACTCTTTCTAGGGTCAAAATATGTAACAATCCAATGCATTTGACTAATTATAAGAGTTCGGGTTGAATTTGGAGTGTTTAGACAACACTTAAACCCGTTTTATCCCAAACAAGCTAAAACCATGAAAACAGGCTAAAACCGAGAGAAAACATAGATTCGAAGCAGTAAAACGCAATGTCACTCTTTCTAGGGTCACAATATGTAACAATACAATGCATTTTACTAATTATAAGAGTTTTGGTTGAATTTGGAGTGTTTAGACACCACATTTACCCATTTTTCCCAAAAGAGGCTAAAACCGAGAAAACATTGATTCGAAGCTGTAAATTGATTTATTACTGTTTCTAGGGTCAGAATGTGTGACAACCCAATGCATTTGTCTACTTGTAAGAGTTCGGGATGAATTTGGAGTGTTTAGACAACACTTAAACCCGTTTTATCCCAAAATAGGCTTAAAACGAGAAAACAGGCTAAAACGGAGAGAAACATTGATTTGAAGCAATAAACATCTATGTTACTCTTTCTACGGTCAAAATATGTAACAATCCAATGCATTTGACTAATTATAAGAGTTCGGGTTAAATTTGGAGTGTTTAAACAACACTTAAACCCGTTTTATCCCAAAACAGGCTAAAACCGATAAAACATGCTAAAACCAAGAGAAAACATAGTTTCGAAGCAGTAAACAGCTAGTTCACTCTTTCTAGGGTCAAAATATGTAACAATACAATGCATTTTACTAATTACAAGAGTTTGGGTTGAATTTGGAGTGTTTACATACGACTTTTACCCTTTTTCCCAAAAAAGGCTAAAACCATGAAAACATTGATTCGAAGCAGTAAATTGATTTGTTACTGTTTCTAGGGTCAGAATGTGTGACAGCCCAATGCAGTTGACTAATTGTAAGAGTTCAGGATGAATTTGGAGTGTTTAGACAACACTTAAACCCCTTTTATCCCAAAATAGGCTTAAACCGAGAAAACAGGCTAAAACGGAGAGAAACATTGATTTAAAGCAGTAAACAGCTATGTTACTCTTTCTAGGGTAAAAATATGTAACAACCCAATGCATTTGACTAATTATAAGAGTTTGGGTTGAATTTGGAGTGTTTAGACACCACTTTGATCCTTTTTTCCCAAAACAGGCTAAAACCAAGAAAACATTGGTTTGAAGCAGTAAATTGCTTTGTTACTGTTTCTAAGGTCATAATGTGTGACAACCAAATGCATTTGACAAATTGTAAGAGTTCGGGATGAATTGGGAGTGTTTAGACAACACTTAAACCTGTTTTATCCCAAAATAGGCTTAAACCAAGAAAACAGGCTAAAACCGAGAGAAACATTGATTTGAAGCAATAAACAGCTATGTTACTCTTTCTAGGGTCAAAATATGTAACAATCGAATGCATTTGACTAATTATAAGAGTTCGGGTTAAATTTGGAGTGTTTAGACAACACTTAAACCCGTTTTATCCCAAAACATGCTAAATCGAGAAAACAGGCTAAAACCGAGAGAAAACATAGATTCGAAGCAGTAAATTGCTTTGTTACTCTTTCTAGGGTCAAAATATGTAACAATACAATGCATTTTACTAATTATAAGAGTTTGGGTTGAATTTGGAGTGTTTAGACACCACTTTTACCCTTTTTTCCCAAAACAGGCTAAAACCGAGAAAACATTGATTCGAAGCAGTAAATTGATTTGTTACTGTTTCTAGGGTCAGAATGTGCGACAACGCAATGCAATTGACTAATTATAAGAGTTCGGGATGAATTTGGAGTGTTTAGACACCACTTTTACCCTTTTTCCCAAAAGAGGCTAAAACCGAGAAAACTTTGATTCGAAGCAGTAAATTGATTTGTTACTCTTTCTAGGGTCAGAATGTGTGACAGCCCAATGCAATTGACTAATTGTAAGAGTTTGGGATGAATTTGGAGTGTTTAGACAACACTTAAACCCCTTTTATCCCAAAATAGGCTTAACCCGAGAATACAGGCTAAAACGGAGAGAAACATTGATTTAATGCAGTAAACAGCTATGTTACTCTTTCTAGGGTCAAAATATGAAAACAATCCAATGTATTTGACTAATTATAAGAGTTCGGGTTAAATTTGGAGTGTTTAGACAACACTTAAACCCGTTTTATCCCAAAACAGGCTAAAACCGATAAAACATGCTAAAACCAAGTGAAAACATAGTTTCGAAGCAGTAAACAGCTAGGTCACTCTTTCTAGGGTCAAAATATGTAACAATACAACACATTTTACTAATTACAAGAGTTTGGGTTGAATTTGGAGTGTTTAGACACCACTTTTACCCTTTTTTCCCAAAAGAGGCTAAAACCGAGAAAACAGGCTAAAACCGAGAGAAAACATAGATTCGAAGCAGTACATTGCTTTGTTACTCTTTCTAGGGTCAAAATATGTAAAATTACAATGCATTTTACTAATTATAAGAGTTTGGGTTGAATTTGGAGTGTTTAGACAACACTTAAACCCGTTTTAATCCAAAACAGGCTAAAACCGAGAAAACAGGCTAAAACCGAGAAAACATTGATTCGAAGCAGTAAATTGATTTGTTACTGTTTCTAGGGTCAGAATGTGCGACAACCCAATGCAATTGACTAATTATAAGAGTTCGGGATGAATTTGGAGTGTTTAGACAACACTTAAACCCCTTTATCCCAAAATAGGTTTACACCGAGAAAACAGGCTAAAACGGAGAGAAACATTGATTTAAAGCAGTAAACAGCTATGTTACTCTTTCTAGGGTAAAAATATGTAACAACCCAATGCATTTGACTAATTATAAGAGTTTGGGTTGAATTTGGAGTGTTTGGACACCACTTTGATCCTTTTTTCCCAAAACAGGCTAAAACCAAGAAAACATTGGTTTGAAGCAGTAAATTGCTTTGTTACTGTTTCTAAGGTCAGAATGTGTGACAACCAAATGCATTTGACTAATTGTAAGAGTTCGGGATGAATTGGGAGTGTTTAGACAACACTTAAACCTGTTTTATCCCAAAATAGGCTTAAACCAAGAAAACAGGCTAAAACCGAGAGAAACATTGATTTGAAGCAATAAACAGCTATGTTACTCTTTTTAGGGTCAAAATATGTAACAATCGAATGCATTTGACTAATTATAAGAGTTCGGGTTAAATTTGGAGTGTTTAGACAACACTTAAACCCGTTTTATCCCAAAACATGCTAAATCGAGAAAACAGGCTAAAACCGAGAGAAAACAAAGATTCGAAGCAGTAAATTGCTTTGTTACTCTTTCTAGGGTCAAAATATGTAACAATACAATGCATTTTACTAATTATAAGAGTTTGGGTTGAATTTGGAGTGTTTAGACACCACTTTTACCCTTTTTTCCCAAAACAGGCTAAAACCGAGAAAACATTGATTCGAAGCAGTAAATTGATTTGTTACTGTTTCTAGGGTCAGAATGTGCGACAACCCAATGCAATTGACTAATTATAAGAGTTCGGAATGAATTTGGAGTGTTTAGACAACACTTAAACCCCTTTATCCCAAAATAGGTTTACACCGAGAAAACAGGCTAAAACGGAGAGAAACATTGATTTAAAGCAGTAAACAGCTATGTTACTCTTTCTAGGGTAAAAATATGTAACAATACAATGCATTTTACTAATTATAAGAATTTGGGTTGAGTTTGGAGTGTTTAGACACCACTTAAACCTGTTTTATCCCAAACAGGCTAAAACCATGAAAACAGGCTAAAACCGAGAGAAAACATAGATTCAAAGCATTAAAAAGCTATGTCACTCTTTCTAGGGTCACAATATGTAACAATACAATGCATTTTACTAATTATAAGAGTTTGGGTTGAATTTGGAGTGTTTAGACACCACATTTACCCATTTTTCCCAAAAGAGGCTAAATCCGAGAAAACATTGATTCGAAGCAGTAAATTGCTTTGTTACTGTTTCTAGGGTCAGAATGTGTGACAACCCAATGCATTTGTCTACTTGTAAGAGTTCGAGATTAATTTGGAGTGTTTAGACAACTCTTAAACCCGTTTTATCCCAAAATAGGCTTAAACCGAGAAAACAGGCTAAAACCGAGGGAAACATTGATTTGAAGCAATAAACAGCTATGTTACTCTTTCTAGGGTAAAAATATGTAACAATAAAATGCATTTGACTAATTATAAGAGTTCGTGTTAAATTTGGAGTGTTTAGACAACACTTAAACCCGTTTTATCCCAAAACAGGCTAAAACCGAGAAAACAGGCTAAAACCGAGAGAAAACATAGTTTCGAAGCAGTAAACAGCTAGGTCACTCTTTCTAGGGTCAAAATATGTTACAATACAACGCATTTTACTAATTACAAGAGTTTGGGTTGAATTTGGAGTGTTTAGACACCACTTTTACCCTTTTTTCCCAAAAGAGGCTAAAACCGAGAAAACTTTGATTCGAAGCAGTAAATTGATTTGTTACTCTTTCTAGGGTCAGAATGTGTGACAGCCCAATGCAATTGACTAATTGTAAGAGTTTGGGATGAATTTGGAGTGTTTAGACAACACTTAAATCCCTTTTATCCCAAAATAGGCTTAACCCGAGAATACAGGCTAAAACGGAGAGAAACATTGATTTAATGCAGTAAACAGCTATGTTACTCTTTCTAGGGTCAAAATATGAAAACAATCCAATGTATTTGACTAATTATAAGAGTTCGGGTTAAATTTGGAGTGTTTAGACAACACTTAAACCCGTTTTATCCCAAAACAGGCTAAAACCGATAAAACATGCTAAAACCAAGAGAAAACATAGTTTCGAAGCAGTAAACAGCTAGTTCACTCTTTCTAGGGTCAAAATATGTAATAATACAATGCATTTTAGTAATTACAAGAGTTTGGGTTGATTTTGGAGTGTTTAGACACGACTTTTACCCTCTTTCCTAAAAAAAGGCTAAAACCGAGAAAACATTGATTCGAAGCAGTAAATTGATTTGTTACTGTTTCTAGGGTCAGAATTGTTGGGATTTCAAGAGAGATGGCTCTTGACAAAGGAGAGACAACTCCCAAGGATTGAATCTCCTTATACCCACAACAAACTAGCTCATTCTCAAGGGGGAAGGAGAGGACATCAACTTGTGATGAACTCCCCACAAACAACCTCAATAGACCCCAAATACTAGATATAAATCGGATCTATGAGGAACAAACAGCCTAGTTTGAGACTTATCCTCTTCTAGTATCACAACACTCAAGTTTGTGTACTTAGGAGAAAGAGGATTAAGAATCAGTAATCTAGGCTATATAAAACAGTAAATAAGGAAGATTTTAGGTGGATTTGAGAAGAGAATAGGCTGCCTTAAGGGCAGCCCCTAAATCGTTTACCCTAATCTCTCTACATTGGTGACATGAACAAGAACACAAGGTAGAGAGAGGAAAAATCGTTTCTCTTCTTTTATTCAATATTGTTGTTGTATTATTACATATGAGAGTGTATACAATGTAATATATGAGTACAAAATGTTATATGACCGTTAGAGAGAGAAGAAGGGAGATAGGGACATAAAGTGGTCTTCTCTTGGGCAAGACAATGGTGAAAGGGACAGCTCCTTCCTTCACCAACCAAAGGCCACGTGATTCTTCCTTCCCTTCCTTCCTTGTGCGCTTTTCCCTTCTTCTTCTTCCCATTGGCCTCTCTTTTCTTCTCTTCTTCCCATGGGCCTCTCTCTCTTGTAAGGCCTTGTTTTCCTTCTCTCAAACTCGGCCTTTCTCTTGTGAGGCCCCTTGGACCAAGCGCAGGCCGTACGGACGTAACAGGCCGAGACTGTACGGACGGGCCTGTACGGACGGGCCTGTACGGACGGGCCTGTACGGACGGACCTGTACGGACGGGCCTGTACGGACGGACCTGTACGGACGGGCATCTTCATGGGCCTTCTCTTCCTGGTGTTCACGGCCTACCTGGCCGCTCACCGGACATGGGTCCGTTCACGGACACGGTCATGGCCTTACCGGCCTTTACATGGCCTTTCCGGCCTTTCTTCTCTTCTTCCAAGGCTCGGCCTTACCGGCCTCCCCTCTCTCCTCCTTGGTACATTCTAATACTCCCCCGCACGCTTGATCGGCGGGACACCATGGGGACCAAAGATCAAGAGTGGAGTAGTGTAGTCTACCTCATTAAAAACCTCAACAAAGAAAACCTCTTGGGATAAAACTTTGTTAGAGGGAAAAAGAGTATAGCCTTCACTATCCATGATGTCCCTTGACCTTGGTTTATAAGGAACTAGCTCTCTTCTCTTCATGACTTGAACCGCTACTTCTCCTTAGCCCACCTTGCCTTTGGCACCTTCCTTATGATCTCCATCCTTGCACCTTTAGAATTTCTTTGAGGCTCTCATAGTCTCCTTTACCCTTTAAACAAGTGATAAAGAAGAAAAGTGTAAGTGTATGCTATGAGGAATATCAAAGTAAATTTCTATAAGTGTGACAATTTAAGAAAAATCATATGGAAGTGTAAAGACTAGCAATGGAACTAAAAATAATTAGGAATTTAAATAGAGTAGGGTTTAGAGCACAGCCTTTTGGTGTTTTGATGAATAGGAAGGAGAGAGGCTGATCATTGATGCGGTTTGGACCTCTCTTCTTGAGACCGCTACAGACTGATATACGCCCACTGAATCGGGCATAACTTTTGATCGGTTGCTCGGATTGGTATGATTTCACTTTCACTGGCAAGATGACTCTCTGGTCTCGAACTTTGGTGAAGAACGCGGAAGCTGAATCGCAGTGGAAGGGTTTCGTCCGAGTCGATCTTTGAGACGTCTCGGCAAGGACTTGCTTGTTGCCGAGAGTTTGGAACAGGGAATGTGAGGGGCGGCGAGTTTAAGTATAACGTCTATCTCCCCCGTACCATTGACTTGATGATGAGCTGACATCTCATCATTTTCCTTGAAACCTTGTGCTTGACCTCCCTTAAAGTCTTGTGCACATCCGATCAGCACCTTGGCACTAATACACATGTCCTTGGGCTGATTCATCACCTTCCACCAGCTCTCTCCACTAGAACTTCCTCCATAGCTTTATCTCTCTCGGTCAGCCTTAAATAGACCACCTCGCTCAAAAGAGTCTTCTGCTCTCCTCGGATGAGTCTAACCGCCGGAGTTTAATACCCAAAGCTTTATCTCTCTCGGTCAGCTTAATAGGTTACCTCGCTCAAAAGAGTCTTCTGCTCTCCTCGGGTAAACCTGACCGCCGGAGTTTATTACTATGGTGGTGAAACGTGTGGTCTAAGAAGCTTGATGGCCATTGGTTCTAACTCCAAGCATTGTGCTGCGCCTTCTCATGGCTTCTTTGTAGCCTTCAACCTCGCCACTTCTTCTTGAGATAGCAAGTGAGCTCCACACAATCTTCAAGTTTGAAACTGAAACCAAAATTTAATGGGACAGATTCTAAACAAGAGATTGTTAGGGGTTAGAGTATAGAGTGTAGAGTAGAGTATAGAGTGTAAATGGAGAATAAGTAACCAAAGAGAGTATAATAGAGTATATATATAAGAGAATGGGGGGTAGTATAAGATGGATGGAGTGTAGAATTGGACTCAAGAGTTCCAATGGACAGAGTTATACTCTGTTTTCTTGAGTTTGAGACAACTTTGACAGCCAAGAACAACCAACAAGACAATCTCTTTTGGTGCTTTAGTGGCTGAAACACATGGACCGATTGGAAAATTAATCTCTCCAACGGTTTAGACAAATTTCATGGTAGAATCACTTAAACAAAGTGTTCTCCAAGATCTTAAGGCTTTAGATCCACGAAAATAACATAAAGAAGATGCTTTTCGTGGTCACAAGCAAACAAGAAACAAAAGAGCCTTTGGAACACCCTATTGTCCATCGGTTAAAACAAAGCATTCTTGGACCAGCTTTAATCTCTTTGACCA
Source organism: Camelina sativa (assembly GCF_030686135.1). Classification (NCBI taxonomy): domain Eukaryota; kingdom Viridiplantae; phylum Streptophyta; class Magnoliopsida; order Brassicales; family Brassicaceae; genus Camelina; species Camelina sativa. The sequence goes on along the minus strand of NC_141880.1, from coordinate 21,269,362 downwards.
AGCAGACCATATATGCGAAAAACAAGGTCTCTCTCTTCCTCAAGCGTGAATCCTAACCATGAACACAACCGATTTGCTCATTAGTTCATCACTACCTCATTTTGTACCCAACTTTCACCAAATCGGTAAAGCTTAAGAATGAGGCTTTTAAAGCTTAAGGATGGGGCTGTAAAATCGATTTCTCTTTACACACTTGGTCTACAAGTTCTAACAAGACAAGAGACCAAGCTTACTCAACATTGAGCTGTTAGAGAATCGTTTTTAACAACAAAAGCAAAGTTAAAGCTTTAAAGAACAAGGCTAAGCGAATTAACACTTAAGCAAAGTTTAAAACTTTCACTAAGCTATCTCCTAAGAGATTTAAACCTTGAGAACGAGTTTGAATCACCAAGAACAGAACCTGGCTCTGATACCATGTTGGGATTTCAAGAGAGATGGCTCTTGACAAAGGAGAGACAACTCCCAAGGATTGAATCTCCTTATACCCACAACAAACTAGCTCATTCTCAAGGGGGAAGGAGAGGACATCAACTTGTGATGAACTCCCCACAAACAACCTCAATAGACCCCAAATACTAGATATAAATCGGATCTATGAGGAACAAACAGCCTAGTTTGAGACTTATCCTCTTCTAGTATCACAACACTCAAGTTTGTGTACTTAGGAGAAAGAGGATTAAGAATCAGTAATCTAGGCTATATAAAACAGTAAATAAGGAAGATTTTAGGTGGATTTGAGAAGAGAATAGGCTGCCTTAAGGGCAGCCCCTAAATCGTTTACCCTAATCTCTCTACATTGGTGACATGAACAAGAACACAAGGTAGAGAGAGGAAAAATCGTTTCTCTTCTTTTATTCAATATTGTTGTTGTATTATTACATATGAGAGTGTATACAATGTAATATATGAGTACAAAATGTTATATGACCGTTAGAGAGAGAAGAAGGGAGATAGGGACATAAAGTGGTCTTCTCTTGGGCAAGACAATGGTGAAAGGGACAGCTCCTTCCTTCACCAACCAAAGGCCACGTGATTCTTCCTTCCCTTCCTTCCTTGTGCGCTTTTCCCTTCTTCTTCTTCCCATTGGCCTCTCTTTTCTTCTCTTCTTCCCATGGGCCTCTCTCTCTTGTAAGGCCTTGTTTTCCTTCTCTCAAACTCGGCCTTTCTCTTGTGAGGCCCCTTGGACCAAGCGCAGGCCGTACGGACGTAACAGGCCGAGACTGTACGGACGGGCCTGTACGGACGGGCCTGTACGGACGGGCCTGTACGGACGGACCTGTACGGACGGGCCTGTACGGACGGACCTGTACGGACGGGCATCTTCATGGGCCTTCTCTTCCTGGTGTTCACGGCCTACCTGGCCGCTCACCGGACATGGGTCCGTTCACGGACACGGTCATGGCCTTACCGGCCTTTACATGGCCTTTCCGGCCTTTCTTCTCTTCTTCCAAGGCTCGGCCTTACCGGCCTCCCCTCTCTCCTCCTTGGTACATTCTAATAAGAATGTGTGACAACCCAATGCAGTTGACTAATTGTAAGAGTTCAAAGATGGAGATCATAAGAGATTCTAAAGGTGCAAAGATGGAGATCATAAGAAGTGTGCTAAAGGCAAGATGGACTAAGGAGTAGGAGCGGTTCAAATCATGAAGAGAAGGGAGCTAGTTCTTTGCAAACCAAGGTCAAGGGACATCATGGATAGTGGAGTCTATACTCTTTTTCCCTTAACAAAGTTTTATCCCAAGAGGTTTTCTTTGTTGAGGTTTTTAATGAGGTAGATGACACTAGTCCACCCTTGATCTTTGGTCCCCATGGTGTCCCACCGATCAAGCGTGCGGGGGAGTATTAGAATGTACCAAGGAGGAGAGAGGAGAGGCCGGTAAGGCCGAACCTTGGAAGAAGAGAAGAAAGGCCGGAAAGGCCATGTAAAGGCCGGTACCATGTACCGTGTCCGTGAACGGACCCATGTCCGGTGAGCGGCCAGGTAGGCCGTGAACACCAGGAAGAGAAGGCCCATGAAGATGCCCGTCCGTACAGGTCCGTCCGTACAGGCCCGTCCGTACAGGCCCGTCCGTACAGGCCCGTCCGTACGGTCTCGGCCTGTTACGTCCGTACGGCCTGCGCTTGGTCCAAGGGGCCTCACAAGAGAAAGGCCGAGTTTGAGAGAAGGAAAACAAGGCCTTACAAGAGAGAGAGGCCCATGGGAAGAAGAGAAGAAAAGAGAGGCCAATGGGAAGAAGAAGAAGGGAAAAGCGCACAAGGAAGGAAGGGAAGGAAGAATCACGTGGCCTTTGGTTGGTGAAGGAAGGAGCTGTCCCTTTCACCATTGTCTTGCCCAAGAGAAGACCACTTTATGTCCCTATCTCCCTTCTTCTCTCTCTAACGGTCATATAACATTTTGTACTCATATATTACATTGTATACACTCTCATATGTAACAACACAACAACTATATTGAATAAAAAGAAGAGAAACGATTTTTCCTCTCTCTACCTTGTGTTCTTGTTCATGTCACCAATGTAGAGAGATTAGGGTAAACGATTTAGGGGCTGCCCTTAAGGCAGCCTATTCTCTTCTCAAATCCACCTAAAATCTTCCTTATTTACTGTTTTATATAGCCTAGATTACTGATTCTTAATCCTCTTTCTCCTAAGTACACAAACTTGAGTGTTGTGATACTAGAAGAGGATAAGTCTCAAACTAGGCTGTTTGTTCCTCATAGATCCGATTTATATCTAGTATTTGGGGTCTATTGAGGTTGTTTGTGGGGAGTTCATCACAAGTTGATGTCCTCTCCTTCCCCCTTGAGAATGAGCTAGTTTGTTGTGGGTATAAGGAGATTCAATCCTTGGGAGTTGTCTCTCCTTTGTCAAGAGCCATCTCTCTTGAAATCCCAACATGGTATCAGAGCCAGGTTCTGTTCTTGGTGATTCAAACTCGTTCTCAAGGTTTAAATCTCTTAGGAGATAGCTTAGTGAAAGTTTTAAACTTTGCTTAAGTGTTAATTCGCTTAGCCTTGTTCTTTAAAGCTTTAACTTTGCTTTTGTTGTTAAAAACGATTCTCTAACAGCTCAATGTTGAGTAAGCTTGGTCTCTTGTCTTGTTAGAACTTGTAGACCAAGTGTGTAAAGAGAAATCGATTTTACAGCCCCATCCTTAAGCTTTAAAAGCCTCATTCTTAAGCTTTACCGATTTGGTGAAAGTTGGGTACAAAATGAGGTAGTGATGAACTAATGAGCAAATCGGTTGTGTTCATGGTTAGGATTCACGCTTGAGGAAGAGAGAGACCTTGTTTTTTCGCATATATGGTCTGCTTGGTCAAAGAGATTAAAGCTGGTCCAAGAATGCTTTGTTTTAACCGATGGACAATAGGGTGTTCCAAAGGCTCTTTTGTTTCTTGTTTGCTTGTGACCACGAAAAGCATCTTCTTTATGTTATTTTCGTGGATCTAAAGCCTTAAGATCTTGGAGAACACTTTGTTTAAGTGATTCTACCATGAAATTTGTCTAAACCGTTGGAGAGATTAATTTTCCAATCGGTCCATGTGTTTCAGCCACTAAAGCACCAAAAGAGATTGTCTTGTTGGTTGTTCTTGGCTGTCAAAGTTGTCTCAAACTCAAGAAAACAGAGTATAACTCTGTCCATTGGAACTCTTGAGTCCAATTCTACACTCCATCCATCTTATACTACCCCCCATTCTCTTATATATATACTCTATTATACTCTCTTTGGTTACTTATTCTCCATTTACACTCTATACTCTACTCTACACTCTATACTCTAACCCCTAACAATCTCTTGTTTAGAATCTGTCCCATTAAATTTTGGTTTCAGTTTCAAACTTGAAGATTGTGTGGAGCTCACTTGCTATCTCAAGAAGAAGTGGCGAGGTTGAAGGCTACAAAGAAGCCATGAGAAGGCGCAGCACAATGCTTGGAGTTAGAACCAATGGCCATCAAGCTTCTTAGACCACACGTTTCACCACCATAGTAATAAACTCCGGCGGTCAGGTTTACCCGAGGAGAGCAGAAGACTCTTTTGAGCGAGGTAACCTATTAAGCTGACCGAGAGAGATAAAGCTTTGGGTATTAAACTCCGGCGGTTAGACTCATCCGAGGAGAGCAGAAGACTCTTTTGAGCGAGGTGGTCTATTTAAGGCTGACCGAGAGAGATAAAGCTATGGAGGAAGTTCTAGTGGAGAGAGCTGGTGGAAGGTGATGAATCAGCCCAAGGACATGTGTATTAGTGCCAAGTTGTTGATCGGATGTGCACAAGACTTTAAGGAAGGTCAAGCACAAGGTTTCAAGTGAAATGATGAGATGTCAGCTCATCATCAAGTCAAGGGTACGGGGGAGATCGACTTTCAAGTGACTTCACCGCACCTCACAGTCTATGGTTTCAAATTCACGGCAACAAACAAAAGATTTGCCGATGCGTCTCAAAGATCGGCTCGGACGAAAGCCTTCCACTGCGATTCAGCTTCCGCGTTCTTCACAAAAGTTCTAGAACATAAAGTCACCTTGCCAGTGGAAGTGAAATCATACCAATCCGAGCAGCCGTTCGAAAGTTATGTCCGAAACAGTGGGCATATATCATTCTGACGCGTTTTAAAGAAGCGGTCTCAAGAAGAGAGTTCAAACCGCAACAATGATAAACTCTCTTCCTCTTCTCCATCAAAGACACCGAAATAAAAAGGCTGTGCTCTAAACTCTACTCTATTTAAATTATTATCTTAAATTCATTATATTAGCTCCATTACTAGCCTTTACTCTCTCATGTGATCTCTTAAATTGTCACTTTTGAAATTGTCTTTGATATTCCTCATATTGTTTTATGAGAGCCTCAAAGAAATTTACTTTGATATTCCTCATACATTAGATTATGAGAGCCTCAAAGAAATTGTCTTTGATATTCCTCATACATTATAGACTATGAGAGCCTCAAAGAGATTTGAAAAATTGTCTTTGATATTCCTCATAACATACACTTATTCTTGCTTCTTTATCACTTGTTTCAAGGGTAAAGGAGATTATGAGAGCCTCAAAGAAATTCTAAAGGTGCAAAGATGGAGATCATAAGAAGTGTGCTAAAGGCAAGATGGACTAAGGAGTAGGAGCGGTTCAAATCATGAAGAGAAGGGAGCTAGTTCTTTGCAAACCAAGGTCAAGGGACATCATGGATAGTGGAGTCTATACTCTTTTTCCCTTAACAAAGTTTTATCCCAAGAGGTTTTCTTTGTTGAGGTTTTTAATGAGGTAGATGACACTAGTCCACCCTTGATCTTTGGTCCCCATGGTGTCCCACCGATCAAGCGTGCGGGGGAGTATTAGAATGTACCAAGGAGGAGAGAGGAGAGGCCGGTAAGGCCGAACCTTGGAAGAAGAGAAGAAAGGCCGGAAAGGCCATGTAAAGGCCGGTACCATGTACCGTGTCCGTGAACGGACCCATGTCCGGTGAGCGGCCAGGTAGGCCGTGAACACCAGGAAGAGAAGGCCCATGAAGATGCCCGTCCGTACAGGTCCGTCCGTACAGGCCCGTCCGTACAGGCCCGTCCGTACAGGCCCGTCCGTACGGTCTCGGCCTGTTACGTCCGTACGGCCTGCGCTTGGTCCAAGGGGCCTCACAAGAGAAAGGCCGAGTTTGAGAGAAGGAAAACAAGGCCTTACAAGAGAGAGAGGCCCATGGGAAGAAGAGAAGAAAAGAGAGGCCAATGGGAAGAAGAAGAAGGGAAAAGCGCACAAGGAAGGAAGGGAAGGAAGAATCACGTGGCCTTTGGTTGGTGAAGGAAGGAGCTGTCCCTTTCACCATTGTCTTGCCCAAGAGAAGACCACTTTATGTCCCTATCTCCCTTCTTCTCTCTCTAACGGTCATATAACATTTTGTACTCATATATTACATTGTATACACTCTCATATGTAACAACACAACAACTATATTGAATAAAAAGAAGAGAAACGATTTTTCCTCTCTCTACCTTGTGTTCTTGTTCATGTCACCAATGTAGAGAGATTAGGGTAAACGATTTAGGGGCTGCCCTTAAGGCAGCCTATTCTCTTCTCAAATCCACCTAAAATCTTCCTTATTTACTGTTTTATATAGCCTAGATTACTGATTCTTAATCCTCTTTCTCCTAAGTACACAAACTTGAGTGTTGTGATACTAGAAGAGGATAAGTCTCAAACTAGGCTGTTTGTTCCTCATAGATCCGATTTATATCTAGTATTTGGGGTCTATTGAGGTTGTTTGTGGGGAGTTCATCACAAGTTGATGTCCTCTCCTTCCCCCTTGAGAATGAGCTAGTTTGTTGTGGGTATAAGGAGATTCAATCCTTGGGAGTTGTCTCTCCTTTGTCAAGAGCCATCTCTCTTGAAATCCCAACATTCAGGATGAATTTGGAGTGTTTAGACAACACTTAAACCCCTTTTATCCCAAAATAGGCTTAACCCGAGAAAACAGGCTAAAACGGAGAGAAACATTGATTTAAAGCAGTAAACAGTTATGTTACTCTTTCCAGGGTAAAAATATGTAACAAACCAATGCATTTGACTAATTATAAGAGTTTGGGTTGAATTTGGAGTGTTTAGACACCACTTTTGCCCTTTTTTCCCAAAAGAGGCTAAAACCGAGAAAACATTGATTCGAAGCAGTAAATTTATTTGCTACTGTTTCTAGGGTCAGAATGTGTGACAACCCAATGCAATTGACTAATTGTAAGAGTTCGGGATGAATTTGGAGTGTTTAGACAACACTTAAACATCTTTTATCCCAAAATAGGCTTAACCCGAGAATACAGGCTAAGACGGAGAGAAACATTGATTTAATGCAGTAAACAGCTATGTTACTCTTTCTAGGGTCAAAATATGAAAACAATCCAATGCATTTGACTAATTATAAGAGTTCGGGTTAAATTTGGAGTGTTTAGACAACACTTAAACCCGTTCTATCCCAAAACAGGCAAAACCGATAAAACATGCTAAAACCAAGAGAAAACATAGTTTCGAAGCAGTAAACAGCTAGTTCACTCTTTCTAGGGTCAAAATATGTATCAATACAATGCATTTTACTAATTACAAGAGTTTGGGTTGAATTTGGAGTGTTTAGACACGACTTTTACCCTTTTTCCTAAAAAAGGCTAAAACCGAGAAAACATTGATTCGAAGCAGTAAATTGATTTGTTACTGTTTCTAGGGTCAGAATGTGTGACAGCCCAATGCAGTTGACTAATTGTAAGAGTTCAGGATGAATTTGGAGTGTTTAGCCAACACTTAAACCCGTTTTATCCCAAAATAGGCTTCAAACGAGAAAACAGGCTAAAACCGAGAGAAACATTGATTTGAAGCAATAAACATCTATGTTACTCTTTCTAGGGTCAAAATATGTAACAATCCAATGCATTTGACTAATTATAAGAGTTTGGGTTAAATTTGGAGTGTTTAGTGTAAGTTTAGAAACGAGAGAGTGTAGAGATCGAGTGAGTTTGAGAGTGTTCGCACGAGAGAGTAGAAGAGAGTATGGAAGTGTAAGAGAGAGAGTATAGAAGAAGAATCAAACTTCTTACTTGAAAAAGAACCTAGATACATCCTAATTATAGACAAAGTAAGCAGCATATTCCTATGGGATCCTATACACGCTTTACATGACTGAAAGTGACATCCTTCCTTCTTAACATAACATGTGACTTGTGAGTTGAAATATCTTCCCACTTGCACACAAACTCCAACGGTCGGTAGGAGAAGGATCTAGAGACTTGGTTGTCTCATACAAGCCTTAGAAGACTTCAAGTGGGCTTCTACACGAGATGGTATGGTTGGCCCGATGAGAGAGAACGGTCGTTGACTTGTACGGACGTTGACTTGTACGGACATGGTGATCAAGATCCCAAATTATACTCCCCCTCAAGCTTTAGTCATTGGACCCTATGACATAAGCTTGAACCATTGATCACCTACCTCATTAAAAACCTTAGTATATAAAACCACTTGGGAAAAATTATACTTAAGGGAAAAAGAGCGTAGGATCTCAAGGTTTGGTGAGGTCCATGAGTCCTAGCCGAGGGTGAATGTATTCGCACACTTGTGGGCTGGCCGCCTTTGTGAAAATGTCGGCTAGTTGCTCTTTGCTGTCTGTATGACATGGGAGTGTGACGCCTAGCTGAATCTGCTCTCGCACCTTGTGGCAATCGACCTCTATGTGTTTTGTTCTCTCGTGAAACACGGAATTGGTGGCTATGTGGATGGCTGCTTCGTTATCACAATGCATAGTGATAGGCTTTGATGATTCAACTCCAAGATCCTTCAATAGTGCCTTAAGCCACATGAGCTCGGTTGTTAACTTCCTCATGGCTCTATACTCGGACTCCGCACTAGATAACGAGACAACCTTTTGTTTCTTGCTCTTCCATGTGACTAAGTTTCCTCCCAAGAACGTGCAGTATCCGGTGGTTGAGCGACGATCCCCATGGTCTCCGGCGTAATCAGCGTCACAATATCCTATCAACTCGGTGCTCTTGTTCCTTCCCATCCATATGCCTTGTCCCGGAGCTCCCTTGATGTACTTAAGGATTCGGTTCACCATGTTCCAGTGGTGTCTAGTTGGGTTTTGCATGTGTTGGCTTACCTGGTTCACAGCAAAACAAAGATCAGGCCTAGTGATAGTTAAATATATGAGCTTACCCACCAGACGCCTATATCGCGTGACATCTTCGAATGGAGGCTCCCCCTTTCCGGCTGTCTTGTAGTTTTCTTCAAGAGGTGTGGTCACTGCTTTTGATCCAAGTTTTCCTGCTTCACTTAAGAGGTCAAGAGCATACTTTCTTTGTGATAAAAACAATCCTTCATCAGACCTATACACTTCTATACCAAGAAAATACTTAAGTTCTCCAAGGTCTTTAATATCAAAAACTGACTTAAGAAACTCTTTAGCTTCTTGAATACCTACCTTGTCACTTCCAGATATGATGATATCATCAACATATACTAGAATGACCACTATACCTTTGTCACTTGGTAGTGTGAAGAGAGTATGATCCGATTCTGATTTGCGAAAACCTTTCCCAAGTAAGGTTGTGCTCAACTTGTGGTACCATGCTCTAGGCGATTGTTTAAGGCCATATATTGCCTTGTTGAGCTTCAGCACCTTTCCCGGGCCTATGGTGTCCTCTAGACCAGGCGGTGGCCGCATGTAGACCTCATCTTCAAGTTCTCCTTGCAAGAACGCATTCTTCACATCCATTTGCCATAGATCCCAATCCAAGTTTGTGGCCAAGGAGAGAACAACTCGAACTGTGTGTAATTTGGCCACCGGAGCAAACGTATCTTTGTAATCCTCCCCATACGTTTGCGTAAAACCACGAGCTACAAGTCTGGCCTTGTAGCGTTCAATCTCCCCATTGCTCTTATACTTGATAGTGAAGATATACCGAGACGTCACAGCCTTCTTGCCCTTGGGTAAGTCTGATTCGTCCCATGTGTGATTTTGCACCATGGCCGTGTTCTCGGCATCAACTGCGTCTCGCCACACCTTGTGGTCCTTGGCCTCATCATATGTCTTGGGAACCCAATGCTGGTCAATTTGGCCAAGGAACACTTGATGTTCCATCGGAAAGTGTGCCAGCGTGCATACAGCTTGAATTGGGTGTGCGACGACCATGTTGTTGTAGTACACTCTAGTGTTCTTCCAGTTAGATGGGGGAAACTTGAGACGTTGGCTACGTCGAAGAGGAACTATAGTTCCCGCCTCTGAGTTAGCTCTGCCTAGTGTAATAATTTCTTCAAGCTGCTCAGCCGGTTCCTCGGATGGCACATCATTGTTGTCTCCGGGTAGTTCGGTCGAATCCGTGGGCAACTCAGTTTCGTCGTTGGTATGAGAAGTGGGTGGATCAAGGTCGGGCTCAGGGAATGGCTCAGGTTGTTCTGGTGATGCTTGACTGGCCGGCGCGTTGGTGATCCGATCATTCTCAATACCTAGCCTCTCAAGGATCACCCGGAGGTTGCGTGTCCGATCGGAAGAAGAGGTCGAGAGATTGCGAAGTTCATCCCAGTTCTTCTCATCATAAAATCCTTGTGACTCCACAAACTTGACATCACGAGACACAAGAACTCTTCTTGTCTCCGAGTCATAGCACTTATATCCTTTTTGAGTTGTAGAATAGCCGATAAACATTGCCTTAGTACTCTTAGCATCAAGCTTGTCTCTTAGTTCACCTGGTCGCAACACATAGCAAACACAACCAAATACTCGTAAATGATCAAAGTTAGGCTTTTCATTGTTCAATACCTCAAATGGAGACAAGTCGTTGAGTATTTTTGTTGGTGTGCGGTTGATAAGATAACAAGCTGTGAGCACGGCATCTCCCCAAAAGCGTTTTGGAACTCTTGTATGGAACATCATGGACCTTGCTACCTCCATGAGATGCCTATTCTTCCTTTCAGCCACCCCATTTTGTTGTGGTGTGTATGGACAGCTAGTTTGATGAAGAATTCCATGTTCGGCTAGATATTGCTTAAAGGCATGGCTTGTGTATTCTCCACCATTATCTGATCTCAAAATTTTAATCTTGGCATGATAGTGGTTAGTGACATAATTTTGAAAGCTAGTAAAAGCTTCAAGAACTCTATCCTTAGAAGGAAGCAAAGTTATCCAAGTATATTTTGATTTTTCATCAATAAAAGTCACAAAATACTTTTGATTTTCTCTAGATAAGCAAGGGGATGTCCAAACATCAGAATGAACCAAATCAAAACATTTTTCATAAATAGTAATAGATTTAGGAAAAACAGCCTTGCAATGTTTACCAAGAATACAAGCCTCACACCCATCATTTTGAAAAGAAATATTAGGGAACATTAAAGCTAAAGCTCTAGTGTGAGGATGTCCTAGCCTAGCATGTAAAATAGAATCACTAGGTTTAACAACAACCGAATTAAAACAAGAAGCAGATAAATTCAAGTCCTCAAGCATATAGAGATCACCCTTGGAACCTCCTTGACCAAGGACCTTACTTGTCTCAATATCCTGAAAATGAACCTTGTTAGGACCAAATATTGCATAACAATTCAAATCAGTAGTGGCTCTCTTAACTGATAGCAAGTTGGAAGTAAAATTTGGCATATAGAACGCTTTAGTATCTTTATCAAATAATTTCAAGTTTCCAATGCCTTTAACTGGCACTTTCTCACCATTTGCTATCACAACATTACCACTAGCCGGTTTAATATCACTCATTAACCTAGAATCACTAATCATGTGGTGAGAAGCACCGGAATCAACTATGAGCGGTTTAGTTTGATTCAAGGCAAGATAAGAGTTACCGGAATTTTCTTTGAGTGCCTTAATGAGCGCATCAAGATCAGACTTCCTCACGAGGTCCGACGAGGCAGCCAGGGCAGTTCCATTCATATCCGGAGCTCGAGGGTTCAGTTCAGCAACCAATGGCTCCACACTCGCTCGATGAGCTCTTGGTGCTCCACGGTGGTTCATTGGTCGGTTTACTCGGAGGTGTGGGTGGAGAATCCAACACTCATTCTTGAAATGGCCCGGCTTCTTGCAGTGGTGACACACTGGTTCTTTCTTGTTATCTCCTCGATAGTAGCCCTTGTTTGCGGTCGCTACATCAGCTTGGTTGGCGGTTACAAGCTCCCCCTTGTTACCAAACAACCCCATGGAACCATGCTCCTTTTGAATCTGACTACACACTTCCTCCAGGCTGGGAAGCTTGTCCGACCTCAAGATATGCTTGATAAGATCGTTGTAAGATGGATTCAGCGTAAGGAGGAGGCCGAACACCTTGTCTTGTTCACGCCTCTCATTCAAGATTGTCGGATCAAGAGTCGCTGGCCTAAGCATCTCAAGCTCAGCCCAAAGGGACCTAAACTTCCCAAAGTGTTTGGTGAACTCCATGTCTTCTTGGCTTAGGTTGTTGATGGCTCTCTTGATCTCAAAGACTCGGCTTAAATTGGTAGTGTTACCAAAGACGTTTTGCAAGGTATCCCATAGATCCTTGGCCGTTTCACAATACGAGTAGGCCTCGAGTATTGGAGCATCGAGAGAGTTTTGTATGATGGCGAGAACACTTTGGTCTTCTTGAAACCACTTTTCTTCACCACTTGTGGCCACAACTTTGCCGTCTTCAGTCGGCTCGCCCTTCGGAGCTTCACTTGTTGTCACATGGGTCCAAAGCCCTCGGCCACATAGCGCCGTCTTTGTGGTCCTTGCCCACAACAAATAGTTCTCTCCTTTGAGAGTAACTGGAACAACCAAGGTTTTGGTGCTTTCCATGGAGTTTTGTCCAATGGTCAATAAGTTTACCCAACGGTTAAAGAAAAACTCAAGAGATTGAGTGAACGAGTTGCGGAAGAAAGTAGAGTGAATGAAGAGTTTAACGAGAGGAACCACAAGGCTCTGATACCATGTAAGTTTAGAAACGAGAGAGTGTAGAGATCGAGTGAGTTTGAGAGTGTTCGCACGAGAGAGTAGAAGAGAGTATGGAAGTGTAAGAGAGAGAGTATAGAAGAAGAATCAAACTTCTTACTTGAAAAAGAACCTAGATACATCCTAATTATAGACAAAGTAAGCAGCATATTCCTATGGGATCCTATACACGCTTTACATGACTGAAAGTGACATCCTTCCTTCTTAACATAACATGTGACTTGTGAGTTGAAATATCTTCCCACTTGCACACAAACTCCAACGGTCGGTAGGAGAAGGATCTAGAGACTTGGTTGTCTCATACAAGCCTTAGAAGACTTCAAGTGGGCTTCTACACGAGATGGTATGGTTGGCCCGATGAGAGAGAACGGTCGTTGACTTGTACGGACGTTGACTTGTACGGACATGGTGATCAAGATCCCAAATTATATTTAGACAACACTTAATCCCGTTTTATCCCAAAACAGGCTAAAACCGAGAAAACATGCTAAAACCAAGAGAAAACATAGTTTCGAAGCAGTAAACAGCTAGTTAACTCTTTCTAGGGTCAAAATATGTAACAATACAATGCATTTTACTAATTACAAGAGTTTGGGTTGAATTTGGAGTGTTTACATACGACTTTTACCCTTTTCCCCAAAAAAGGCTAAAACCGAGAAAACATTGATTCGAAGCAGTAAATTGATTTGTTACTGTTTCTAGGGTCAGAATGTGTGACAGCCCAATGCAGTTGACTAATTGTAAGAGTTCAGGATGAATTTGGAGTGTTTAGACAACACTTAAACCCCTTTTATCCCAAAATAGGCTTAAACCAAGAAAACTGGCTAAAACGGAGAGAAACATTGATTTAAAGCAGTAAACAGCAATGTTACTCTTTCTAGGGTAAAAATATGTAACAACCCAATGCATTTGACTAATTATAAGAGTTTGGGTTGAATTTGGAGAGTTTAGACACCACTTTGATCCTTTTTTCCCAAAACAGGCTAAAACCAAGAAAACATTGGTTTGAAGCAGTAAATTGCTTTGTTACTGTTTCTAAGGTCAGAATGTGTGACAACCAAATGCATTTGACTAATTGTAAGAGTTCGGGATGAATTGGGAGTGTTTAGACAACACTTAAACCTGTTTTATCCCAAAATAGGCTTAAACCAAGAAAACAGGCTAAAACCGAGAGAAACATTGATTTGAAGCAATAAACAGCTATGTTACTCTTTCTAGGGTCAAAATATGTAACAATCGAATGCATTTGACTAATATAAGAGTTCGGGTTAAATTTGGAGTGTTTAGACAACACTTAAACCCGTTTTATCCCAAAACATGCTAAATCGAGAAAACAGGCTAAAACCGAGAGAAAACATAGATTCGAAGCAGTAAATTGCTTTGTTACTCTTTCTAGGGTCAAAATATGTAACAATACAATGTATTTTACTAATTATAAGAGTTTGGGTTGAGTTTGGAGTGTTTAGACAATACTTAAACCCGTTTTAATCCAAAACAGGCTAAAACCGAGAAAACAGGCTAAAACCGAGAGAAAACATAGATTTGAAGCAGTAAACAGCTATGTTACTCTTTCTAGGGTCAAAATATGTAACAATACTATGCACTTTACTAATTATAACAGTTTGGGTTGAATTTGGAGTGTTTAGACACACCACTTATACCCATTTTTTGCCCAAAAAAGGCTAAAACCGAGAAAACATTGATTTAAAGCTGTAAATTGATTTGTTACTGTTTCTAGGGTCAGAATGTGTGACAACCCAATGTATTTTACTAATTGTAAAATTTCGGGATGAATTTGGTGTGTTTAAACAACACTTAAACCCGTTTTATCCCGAAATAGACTTAAACCGAGAAAACAGGCTAAAACCGAGAGAAACATTGATTTGAAGCAGTAAACAACAATGTTACTCTTTCTAGGGTCAAAATATGTAACAATCCAATGCATTTGACTAATTATAAGAGTTCGGGTTGAATTTGGAGTGTTTAGACAACACTTAAACCCATTTTATCCCAAACAGGCTAAAACCATGAAAATAGGCTAAAACCGAGAGAAAACATAGATTCAAAGCATTAAAAAGCTATGTCACTCTTTCTAGGGTCACAATATGTAACAATACAATGCATTTTACTAATTATAAGAGTTTGGTATGAAATGGCACATCACCGTCCGTACGGTCGTACGGACGTCCGTACAACCAACGGAGTGGGCCGTCCGTACAACCAACGAATGTCAAGTCCGGTCCATCAATAAGAGCCTCCAACGGTCATAAGAATTCGAGAACCTTCCCCATGTGAGCCGTTGGACGAGTTGCGCAAGTGGAGAGTCAAAGGGAGATCACATGTTTAGTTAAGGAGATGTCACTATCTCCATTTGTAATTGTGTATAGTATCTTAGGAGAATATTCTTTTGTATATGGCTATAGTAAGGTTGTAACTATGTTCTAAATGAAGTAAGAAGAGAAAATATCTCTTTCTCCAATTCTCTCCATGCGCCTACTCTCTTCCCTTCTCTATCCGATCTCTATTCTTAGTTACTCTCAAATCTCTCTAATTTAAAACTTACATGGTATCAGAGCAGATTGTTCCTGTTCTTTGACTTCATCTCCATCACAATCTTCCGCATTCTCTCTATCTTGTGCTTTCAAATCTCTTTGTTCCCAAAATTTCTTTTAACCGTTGGGTAAACACCTAAACCACCGAGTTCATCATGGAAAACACCAAAACTATGATTGTTCCGGTTACTCTCAAGGGAGAGAACTACTTACTGTGGGCTAGAACCACGAAGACAGCCCTATGCGGCCGAGGACTTTGGTCCCATGTTGAAGCGAGTGAGGCTCCAAGTGGCGAGGCCACCAAAGACGACAAGGATCTTGTCGCAGATGAAAGGAACAAGTGGTTTCAAGAAGACCAAGGAGTCCTAGCCATCATTCAAAACTCCCTAGATGCCCCCATCCTTGAAGCTTACTCCTATTGCGAAACTGCAAAGGACTTATGGGACACTCTTAAGAATGTCTTTGGAAATGTTACTAACGTGAACCGGATCTTCGAGATTAAGAGAGCCATCAACAATCTCAACCAAGAAGACATGGAGTTCACTAAACATTTTGGAAAGTTTAGGTCACTTTGGGCTGAACTAGAGATGCTCCGGCCGGCGACCGTAGATCCAGCCATCTTGAACGAAAGGCGTGAACAAGATAAAGTGTTCGGCTTACTCTTGACGTTGAACCCCTCCTACAACGACCTTATCAAGCATATCCTACGATCTGACAAGCTTCCTAGCCTAGACGACGTATGTAACCAAATTCAAAAGGAACATGGTTCCATAGGGCTATTCGGAGGAAAAGGGGAGTTAATAACTGCCAACAAGGTGGAAATGGCATCGGCTAACCGAGGATACTACAAACCGGACGACAAGAATCCACCAGTATGTGAACATTGTAAGAAAGTGGGTCACTTCAAGAGCCGCTGCTGGATTCTTCACCCACACCTTCGCCGTGGAGGGCCAAACCGTGGAGGACCATCAAGAGCCCATCAAGCCGCTGTAGTGGGAGAAACAACAACCGAACCAGCCCAACAAGCTACTGCACTCACGGCGTCCTCCGAGCTGGTGAGGAAGTCCGACCTTGATGCGCTCATCAAAGCCCTCAAGGAGGCCTCCGGTAAATCTTTTCTCGCCCTAAACAAGACTAAACCTCTTATTGTTGATTCTGGTGCATCTCATCACATGATTAGTGATTCTAGATTAATAAGTGATATTACACCGGCAAAGGGTAATGTTGTTATAGCTAATGGCGAGAAGGTACCGGTTAAAGGTGTAGGAAATTTGAAATTGTTTGACAAAGTAACTAAGGCCTTTTATATGCCAACTTTCACATCAAATTTACTATCCGTTAAGAGAGCTACCACTGATTTGAATTGTTATGCAATATTTAGTCCTAACAAGGTTCATTTTCAGGATATTGAAACAAGTAAAGTTCTTGGACAAGGAGGTTCTAAGGATGATCTCTATGTGCTTGATATTAGAATGTACCAAGGAGGAGAGAGGAGAGGCCGGTAAGGCCGAGCCTTGGAAGAAGAGAAGAAAGGCCGGAAAGGCCATGTAAAGGCCGGTAAGGCCATGTCCGTGTCCGTGAGCGACCATGTACCGTGTCCGGTACCATGTACCGTGTCCGTGAACGGACCCATGTCCGGTGAGCGGCCAGTTAGGCCGTGAACACATTGAAGAGAAGGCCCGTCCGTACAGGCCCGTCCGTACAGGCCCGTCCGTACAGGCCCGTCCGTACGATGAAGAGAAGGCCCGTCCGTACAATGAAGAGAAGGCCCGTTTGGAGTGTTTAGAGTTTCTAGGGTTAGAATGTGCGACAACCCAATGCAATTGACTAATTATAAGAGTTCGGGATGAATTTGGAGTGTTTAGACAACACTTAAACCCCTTTATCCCAAAATAGGTTTACACCGAGAAAACAGGCTAAAACGGAGAGAAACATTGATTTAAAGCAGTAAACAGCTATGTTACTCTTTCTAGGGTAAAAATATGTAACAACCCAATGCATTTGACTAATTATAAGAGTTTGGGTTGAATTTGGAGTGTTTAGACACCACTTTGATCCTTTTTTCCCAAAACAGGCTAAAACCGACAAAACATTGATTCGAAGCAGTAAATTGATTTGTTACTGTTTCTAGGGTCAGAATGTGCGACAACCCAATGCAATTGACTAATTATAAGAGTTCGGGATGAATTTGGAGTGTTTAAACAACACTTAAACCCCTTTTATCCCAAAATAGGCTTAACCCGAGAATACAGGCTAAAACAGAGAGAAACATTGATTTAAAGCAGTAAACAGCTATGTTACTCTTTCTAGTGTCAAAATATGTAACAATCCAATGCATTTGACTAATTATAAGAGTTTGGGTTAAATTTGGAGTGTTTAGACAACACTTAACCCCGTTTTATCCCAAAACATGCTAAACCGAGAAAACAGGCTAAAACCGAGAGAAAACATAGATTCAAAGCAGTAAATTGCTTTGTTACTCTTTCTAGGGTCAAAATATGTAACAATCCAATGCATTTTACTAATTATAAGAGTTTGGGTTGAATTTGGAGTGTTTAGACAACACTTAAACCCGTTTTAATCCAAAACAGGCTAAAACCGAGAGAAAACATAGTTTCGAAGCAGTAAACAGCTAGGTCACTCTTCCTAGGGTCAAAATTAGTAACAATACAATACATTTGACTAATTACAAGAGTTTGGGTTGAATTTGGAGTGTTTAGACACCACTTTTACCCTTTTTCCCAAAAGAGGCTAAAACCGAGAAAACATTGATTCGAAGCAGTAAATTAATTTGTTACTGTTTCTAGGGTCAGAATGTGTGACAGTCCAATGCAATTGACTAATTGTAAGAGTTCGGGATGAATTTGGAGTGTTTAGACAACACTTAAACCCCTTTTATCCCAAAATAGGCTTAACCCGAGAATACAGGCTAAAACAGAGAGAAACATTGATTTAAAGCAGTAAACAGCTATGTTACTCTTTCTAGGGTCAAAATATGTAACAATCCAATGCATTTGACTAATTATAAGAGTTCGGGTTAAATTTGGAGTGTTTAGACAACACTTAAACCCGTTTTATCCCAAAACAGGCTAAAACCGATATAACATGCTAAAACCAAGAGAAAACATATTTTCAAAGCAGTAAACAGCTAGTTCACTCTTTCTAGGGTCAAAATATGTAACAATACAATGCATTTTACTATTTACAAGAGTTTGGGTTGAATTTGGAGTGTTTAGACACCACTTTTACCCTTTTTTCCCAAAACAGGCTAAAACCGAGAAAACATTGATTCGAAGCAGTAAATTGATTTGTTACTGTTTCTAGGGTCAGAATGTGCGACAACCCAATGCAATTGACTAATTATAAGAGTTCGGGATGAATTTGGAGTGTTTAGACAACACTTAAACCCCTTTATCCCAAAATAGGTTTACACCGAGAAAACAGGCTAAAACGGAGAGAAACATTGATTTAAAGCAGTAAACAGCTATGTTCCTCTTTCTAGGGTAAAAATATGTAACAACCCAATGCATTTGACTAATTATAAGAGTTTGGGTTGAATTTGGAGTGTTTAGACACCACTTTGATCCTTTTTTCCCAAAACAGGCTAAAACCGAGAAAACATTGGTTTGAAGCAGTAAATTGCTTTGTTACTGTTTCTAAGGTCAGAATGTGTGACAACCAAATGCATTTGACTAATTGTAAGAGTTCGGGATGAATTGGGAGTGTTTAGACAACACTTAAACCCGTTTTATCCCAAAATAGGCTTAAACCAAGAAAACAGGCTAAAACCAAGAGAAACATTGATTTGAAGCAATAAACAGCTATGTTACTCTTTCTAGTGTCAAAATATGTAACAATCCAATGCATTTGACTAATTATAAGAGTTTGGGTTAAATTTGGAGTGTTTAGACAACACTTAAACCCGTTTTATCCCAAAACATGCTAAACCGAGAAAACAGGCTAACACCGAGAGAAAACATAGATTCGAAGCAGTAAATTGCTTTGTTACTCTTTCTAGGGTCAAAATATGTAACAATACAATGCATTTTACTAATTATAAGAGTTTGGGTTGAATTTGGAGTGTTTAGACAACACTTAAACCCGTTTTAATCCAAAACAGGCTAAAACCGAGAAAACAGGCTAAAACCGAGAGAAAACATAGATTTGAAGCAGTAAACAGCTATGTTACTCTTTCTAGGGTCAAAATTTGTAACAATACAATGCACTTTACTAATTATAAGAGTTTTGGTTGTATTTGGAGTGTTTAGACACCACTTTTACCCATTTTTTGCCCAAAATAGGCTAAAACCGAGAAAACATTGATTTAAAGCTGTAAATTGATTTGTTACTGTTTCTAGGGTCAGAGTGTGTGACAACCCAATGCATTTAACTAATTGTAAGAGTTCGAGATGAATTTGGAGTGTTTAGACAACACTTAAACCCGTTTTATCCCAAAATAGGCTTAAACCGAGAAAACAGGCTAAAACCGAGAGAAACATTGATTTGAAGCAATAAACAGCTATGTTAATCTTTCTAAGGTCAAAATATGTAACAATAAAATGCATTGGACTAATTGTAAGAGTTCGGGTTAAATTTGGAGTGTTTAGACAACAATTAAACCCGTTTTATCCCAAAACAGGCTAAAACCGAGAAAACAGGCTAAAACCGAGAGAAAACATATTTCGAAGCAGTAAACAGCTAGGTCACTCTTCCTAGGGTCAAAATTAGTAACAATACAATGCATTTGACTAATTACAAGAGTTTGGGTTGAATTTGGAGTGTTTAGACACCACTTTTACCCTTTTTTCCCAAAAGAGTCTAAAACCGAGAAACATTGATTCGAAGCAGTAAATTAATTTGTTACTGTTTCTAGGGTCAAAATGTGTGACAGTCCAATGCAATTGACTAATTGTAAGAGTTCGGGATGAATTTGGAGTGTTTAGACAACACTTAAACCCCTTTTATCCCAAAATAGGCTTAACCCGAGAATACAGGTTAAAACAGAGAGAAACATTGATTTAAAGCAGTAAACAGCTATGTTACTCTTTCTAGGGTCAAAATATGTAACAATCCAATGCATTTGACTAATTATAAGAGTTCGGGTTAAATTTGGAGTGTTTAGACAACACTTAAACCCGTTTTATCCCAAAACAGGCTAAAACCGATATAACATGCTAAAACCAAGAGAAAACATAGTTTCAAAGCAGTAAACAGCTAGTTCACTCTTTCTAGGGTCAAAATATGTAACAATACAATGCATTTTACTAATTACAAGAGTTTGGGTTGAATTTGGAGTGTTTAGACACCTTTTTTACCCTTTTTTCCCAAAACAGGCTAAAACCGAGAAAACATTGATTCGAAGCAGTAAATTCATTTGTTACTGTTTCTAGGGTTAGAATGTGTATAATTTGGGATCTTGATCACCATGTCCGTACAAGTCAACGACCGTTCTCTCTCATCGGGCCAACCATACCATCTCGTGTAGAAGCCCACTTGAAGTCTTCTAAGGCTTGTATGAGACAACCAAGTCTCTAGATCCTTCTCCTACCGACCGTTGGAGTTTGTGTGCAAGTGGGAAGATATTTCAACTCACAAGTCACATGTTATGTTAAGAAGGAAGGATGTCACTTTCAGTCATGTAAAGCGTGTATAGGATCCCATAGGAATATGTTGTTTACTTTGTCTATAATTAGGATGTATCTAGGTTCTTTTTCAAGTAAGAAGTTTGATTCTTCTTCTATACTCTCTCTCTTACACTTCCATACTCTCTTCTACTCTCTCGTGCGAACACTCTCAAACTCACTCGATCTCTACACTCTCTCGTTTCTAAACTTACATGGTATCAGAGCCTTGTGGTTCCTCTCGTTAAACTCTTCATTCACTCTACTTTCTTCCGCAACTCGTTCATTCAATCTCTTGAGTTTTTCTTTAACCGTTGGGTAAACTTATTGACCATTGGACAAAACTCCATGGAAAGCACCAAAACCTTGGTTGTTCCAGTTACTCTCAAAGGAGAGAACTATTTGTTGTGGGCAAGGACCACAAAGACGGCGCTATGTGGCCGAGGGCTTTGGACCCATGTGACAACAAGTGAAGCTCCGAAGGGCGAGCCGACTGAAGACGGCAAAGTTGTGGCCACAAGTGGTGAAGAAAAGTGGTTTCAAGAAGACCAAAGTGTTCTCGCCATCATACAAAACTCTCTCGATGCTCCAATACTCGAGGCCTACTCGTATTGTGAAACGGCCAAGGATCTATGGGATACCTTGCAAAACGTCTTTGGTAACACTACCAATTTAAGCCGAGTCTTTGAGATCAAGAGAGCCATCAACAACCTAAGCCAAGAAGACATGGAGTTCACCAAACACTTTGGGAAGTTTAGGTCCCTTTGGGCTGAGCTTGAGATGCTTAGGCCAGCGACTCTTGATCCGGCAATCTTGAATGAGAGGCGTGAACAAGACAAGGTGTTCGGCCTCCTCCTTACGCTGAATCCATCTTACAACGATCTTATCAAGCATATCTTGAGGTCGGACAAGCTTCCCAGCCTGGAGGAAGTGTGTAGTCAGATTCAAAAGGAGCATGGTTCCATGGGGTTGTTTGGTAACAAGGGGGAGCTTGTAACCGCCAACCAAGCTGATGTAGCGACCGCAAACAAGGGCTACTATCGAGGAGATAACAAGAAAGAACCAGTGTGTCACCACTGCAAGAAGCCGGGCCATTTCAAGAATGAGTGTTGGATTCTCCACCCACACCTCCGAGTAAACCGACCAATGAACCACCGTGGAGCACCAAGAGCTCATCGAGCGAGTGTGGAGCCATTGGTTGCTGAACTGAACCCTCGAGCTCCGGATATGAATGGAACTGCCCTGGCTGCCTCGTCGGACCTCGTGAGGAAGTCTGATCTTGATGCGCTCATTAAGGCACTCAAAGAAAATTCCGGTAACTCTTATCTTGCCTTGAATCAAACTAAACCGCTCATAGTTGATTCCGGTGCTTCTCACCACATGATTAGTGATTCTAGGTTAATGAGTGATATTAAACCGGCTAGTGGTAATGTTGTGATAGCAAATGGTGAGAAAGTGCCAGTTAAAGGCATTGGAAACTTGAAATTATTTGATAAAGATACTAAAGCGTTCTATATGCCAAATTTTACTTCCAACTTGCTATCAGTTAAGAGAGCCACTACTGATTTGAATTGTTATGCAATATTTGGTCCTAACAAGGTTCATTTTCAGGATATTGAGACAAGTAAGGTCCTTGGTCAAGGAGGTTCCAAGGGTGATCTCTATATGCTTGAGGACTTGAATTTATCTGCTTCTTGTTTTAATTCGGTTGTTGTTAAACCTAGTGATTCTATTTTACATGCTAGGCTAGGACATCCTCACACTAGAGCTTTAGCTTTAATGTTCCCTAATATTTCTTTTCAAAATGATGGGTGTGAGGCTTGTATTCTTGGTAAACATTGCAAGGCTGTTTTTCCTAAATCTATTACTATTTATGAAAAATGTTTTGATTTGGTTCATTCTGATGTTTGGACATCCCCTTGCTTATCTAGAGAAAATCAAAAGTATTTTGTGACTTTTATTGATGAAAAATCAAAATATACTTGGATAACTTTGCTTCCTTCTAAGGATAGAGTTCTTGAAGCTTTTACTAGCTTTCAAAATTATGTCACTAACCACTATCATGCCAAGATTAAAATTTTGAGATCAGATAATGGTGGAGAATACACAAGCCATGCCTTTAAGCAATATCTAGCCGAACATGGAATTCTTCATCAAACTAGCTGTCCATACACACCACAACAAAATGGGGTGGCTGAAAGGAAGAATAGGCATCTCATGGAGGTAGCAAGGTCCATGATGTTCCATACAAGAGTTCCAAAACGCTTTTGGGGAGATGCCGTGCTCACAGCTTGTTATCTTATCAACCGCACACCAACAAAAATACTCAACGACTTGTCTCCATTTGAGGTATTGAACAATGAAAAGCCTAACTTTGATCATTTACGAGTATTTGGTTGTGTTTGCTATGTGTTGCGACCAGGTGAACTAAGAGACAAGCTTGATGCTAAGAGTACTAAGGCAATGTTTATCGGCTATTCTACAACTCAAAAAGGATATAAGTGCTATGACTCGGAGACAAGAAGAGTTCTTGTGTCTCGTGATGTCAAGTTTGTGGAGTCACAAGGATTTTATGATGAGAAGAACTGGGATGAACTTCGCAATCTCTCGACCTCTTCTTCCGATCGGACACGCAACCTCCGGGTGATCCTTGAGAGGCTAGGTATTGAGAATGATCGGATCACCAACGCGCCGGCCAGTCAAGCATCACCAGAACAACCTGAGCCATTCCCTGAGCCCGACCTTGATCCACCCACTTCTCATACCAACGACGAAACTGAGTTGCCCACGGATTCGACCGAACTACCCGGAGACAACAATGATGTGCCATCCGAGGAACCGGCTGAGCAGCTTGAAGAAATTATTACACTAGGCAGAGCTAGCTCAGAGGCGGGAACTATAGTTCCTCTTCGACGTAGCCAACGTCTCAAGTTTCCCCCATCTAACTGGAAGAACACTAGAGTGTACTACAACAACATGGTCGTCGCACACCCAATTCAAGCTGTATGCACGCTGGCACACTTTCCGATGGAACATCAAGTGTTCCTTGGCCAAATTGACCAGCATTGGGTTCCCAAGACATATGATGAGGCCAAGGACCACAAGGTGTGGCGAGACGCAGTTGATGCCGAGAACACGGCCATGGTGCAAAATCACACATGGGACGAATCAGACTTACCCAAGGGCAAGAAGGCTGTGACGTCTCGGTATATCTTCACTATCAAGTATAAGAGCAATGGGGAGATTGAACGCTACAAGGCCAGACTTGTAGCTCGTGGTTTTACGCAAACGTATGGGGAGGATTACAAAGATACGTTTGCTCCGGTGGCCAAATTACACACAGTTCGAGTTGTTCTCTCCTTGGCCACAAACTTGGATTGGGATCTATGGCAAATGGATGTGAAGAATGCGTTCTTGCAAGGAGAACTTGAAGATGAGGTCTACATGCGGCCACCGCCTGGTCTAGAGGACACCATAGGCCCGGGAAAGGTGCTGAAGCTCAACAAGGCAATATATGGCCTTAAACAATCGCCTAGAGCATGGTACCACAAGTTGAGCACAACCTTACTTGGGAAAGGTTTTCGCAAATCAGAATCGGATCATACTCTCTTCACACTACCAAGTGACAAAGGTATAGTGGTCATTCTAGTATATGTTGATGATATCATCATATCTGGAAGTGACAAGGTAGGTATTCAAGAAGCTAAAGAGTTTCTTAAGTCAGTTTTTGATATTAAAGACCTTGGAGAACTTAAGTATTTTCTTGGTATAGAAGTGTATAGGTCTGATGAAGGATTGTTTTTATCACAAAGAAAGTATGCTCTTGACCTCTTAAGTGAAGCAGGAAAACTTGGATCAAAAGCAGTGACCACACCTCTTGAAGAAAACTACAAGACAGCCGGAAAGGGGGAGCCTCCATTCGAAGATGTCACGCGATATAGGCGTCTAGTGGGTAAGCTCATATATTTAACTATCACTAGGCCGGATCTTTGTTTTGCTGTGAACCAGGTAAGCCAACACATGCAAAACCCAACTAGACACCACTGGAACATGGTGAACCGAATCCTTAAGTACATCAAGGGAGCTCCGGGACAAGGCATATGGATGGGAAGGAACAAGAGCACCGAGTTGATAGGATATTGTGACGCTGATTACGCCGGAGACCATGGGGATCGTCGCTCAACCACCGGATACTGCACGTTCTTGGGAGGAAACTTAGTCACATGGAAGAGCAAGAAACAAAAGGTTGTCTCGTTATCTAGTGCGGAGTCCGAGTATAGAGCCATGAGGAAGTTAACAACCGAGCTCATGTGGCTTAAGGCACTATTGAAGGATCTTGGAGTTGAATCATCAAAGCCTATCACTATGCATTGTGATAACGAAGCAGCCATCCACATAGCCACCAATTCCGTGTTTCACGAGAGAACAAAACACATAGAGGTCGATTGCCACAAGGTGCGAGAGCAGATTCAGCTAGGCGTCACACTCCCATGTCATACAGACAGCAAAGAGCAACTAGCCGACATTTTCACAAAGGCGGCCAGCCCACAAGTGTGCGAATACATTCACCCTCGGCTAGGACTCATGGACCTCACCAAACCTTGAGATCCTACGCTCTTTTTCCCTTAAGTATAATTTTTCCCAAGTGGTTTTATATACTAAGGTTTTTAATGAGGTAGGTGATCAATGGTTCAAGCTTATGTCATAGGGTCCAATGACTAAAGCTTGAGGGGGAGTATAATTTGGGATCTTGATCACCATGTCCGTACAAGTCAACGACCGTTCTCTCTCATCGGGCCAACCATACCATCTCGTGTAGAAGCCCACTTGAAGTCTTCTAAGGCTTGTATGAGACAACCAAGTCTCTAGATCCTTCTCCTACCGACCGTTGGAGTTTGTGTGCAAGTGGGAAGATATTTCAACTCACAAGTCACATGTTATGTTAAGAAGGAAGGATGTCACTTTCAGTCATGTAAAGCGTGTATAGGATCCCATAGGAATATGTTGTTTACTTTGTCTATAATTAGGATGTATCTAGGTTCTTTTTCAAGTAAGAAGTTTGATTCTTCTTCTATACTCTCTCTCTTACACTTCCATACTCTCTTCTACTCTCTCGTGCGAACACTCTCAAACTCACTCGATCTCTACACTCTCTCGTTTCTAAACTTACAATGTGCGACAACCAAATGCAATTGACTAATTATAAGAGTTCGGGATGAATTTGGAGTGTTTAGACAACACTTAAACCCCTTTATCCCAAAATAGGTTTACACCGAGAAAACAGGCTAAAACGGAGAGAAACATTGATTTAAAGCAGTAAACAGCTATGTTACTCTTTCTAGGGTAAAAATATGTAACAACCCAATGCATTTGACTAATTATAAGAATTTGGGTTGAATTTGGAGTGTTTAGACACCACTTTGATCCTTTTTTCCCAAAACAGGCTAAAACCGAGAAAACATTGATTCGAAGCAGTAAATTGATTTGTTACTGTTTCTAGGGTCAGAATGTGCGACAACCCAATGCAATTGACTAATTATAAGAGTTCGGGATGAATTTGGAGTGTTTAAACAACACTTAAACCCCTTTTATCCCAAAATAGGCTTAACCCGAGAATACAGGCTAAAACAGAGAGAAACATTGATTTAAAGCAGTAAACAGCTATGTTACTCTTTCTAGTGTCAAAATATGTAACAATCCAATGCATTTGACTAATTATAAGAGTTTGGGTTAAATTTGGAGTGTTTAGACAACACTTAACCCCGTTTTATCCCAAAACATGCTAAACCGAGAAAACAGGCTAAAACCGAGAGAAAACATAGATTCAAAGCAGTAAATTGCTTTGTTACTCTTTCTAGGGTCAAAATATGTAACAATCCAATGCATTTTACTAATTATAAGAGTTTGGGTTGAATTTGGAGTGTTTAGACAACACTTAAACCCGTTTTAATCCAAAACAGGCTAAAACCGAGAAAACAGGCTAAAACCGAGAGAAAACATAGTTTCGAAGCAGTAAACAGCTAGGTCACTCTTCCTAGGGTCAAAATTAGTAACAATACAATACATTTGACTAATTACAAGAGTTTGGGTTGAATTTGGAGTGTTTAGACACCACTTTTACCCTTTTTCCCAAAAGAGGCTAAAACCGAGAAAACATTGATTCGAAGCAGTAAATTAATTTGTTACTGTTTCTAGGGTCAGAATGTGTGACAGTCCAATGCAATTGACTAATTGTAAGAGTTCGGGATGAATTTGGAGTGTTTAGACAACACTTAAACCCCTTTTATCCCAAAATAGGCTTAACCCGAGAATACAGGCTAAAACAGAGAGAAACATTGATTTAAAGCAGTAAACAGCTATGTTACTCTTTCTAGGGTCAAAATATGTAACAATCCAATGCATTTGACTAATTATAAGAGTTCGGGTTAAATTTGGAGTGTTTAGACAACACTTAAACCCGTTTTATCCCAAAACAGGCTAAAACCGATATAACATGCTAAAACCAAGAGAAAACATAGTTTCAAAGCAGTAAACAGCTAGTTCACTCTTTCTAGGGTCAAAATATGTAACAATACAATGCATTTTACTATTTACAAGAGTTTGGGTTGAATTTGGAGTGTTTAGACACCACTTTTACCCTTTTTTCCCAAAACAGGCTAAAACCGAGAAAACATTGATTCGAAGCAGTAAATTGATTTGTTACTGTTTCTAGGGTCAGAATGTGCGACAACCCAATGCAATTGACTAATTATAAGAGTTCGGGATGAATTTGGAGTGTTTAGACAACACTTAAACCCCTTTTATCCCAAAATAGGCTTAACCCGAGAATACAGGCTAAAACAGAGAGAAACATTGATTTAAAGCAGTAAACAGCTATGTTACTCTTTCTAGTGTCAAAATATGTAACAATCCAATGCATTTGACTAATTATAAGAGTTTGGGTTAAATTTGGAGTGTTTAGACAACACTTAACCCCGTTTTATCCCAAAACATGCTAAACCGAGAAAACAGGCTAAAACCGAGAGAAAACATAGATTCAAAGCAGTAAATTGCTTTGTTACTCTTTCTAGGGTCAAAATATGTAACAATCCAATGCATTTTACTAATTATAAGAGTTTGGGTTGAATTTGGAGTGTTTAGACAACACTTAAACCCGTTTTAATCCAAAACAGGCTAAAACCGAGAAAACAGGCTAAAACCGAGAGAAAACATAGTTTCGAAGCAGTAAACAGCTAGGTCACTCTTCCTAGGGTCAAAATTAGTAACAATACAATACATTTGACTAATTACAAGAGTTTGGGTTGAATTTGGAGTGTTTAGACACCACTTTTACCCTTTTTCCCAAAAGAGGCTAAAACCGAGAAAACATTGATTCGAAGCAGTAAATTAATTTGTTACTGTTTCTAGGGTCAGAATGTGTGACAGTCCAATGCAATTGACTAATTGTAAGAGTTCGGGATGAATTTGGAGTGTTTAGACAACACTTAAACCCCTTTTATCCCAAAATAGGCTTAACCCGAGAATACAGGCTAAAACAGAGAGAAACATTGATTTAAAGCAGTAAACAGCTATGTTACTCTTTCTAGGGTCAAAATATGTAACAATCCAATGCATTTGACTAATTATAAGAGTTCGGGTTAAATTTGGAGTGTTTAGACAACACTTAAACCCGTTTTATCCCAAAACAGGCTAAAACCGATATAACATGCTAAAACCAAGAGAAAACATAGTTTCAAAGCAGTAAACAGCTAGTTCACTCTTTCTAGGGTCAAAATATGTAACAATACAATGCATTTTACTATTTACAAGAGTTTGGGTTGAATTTGGAGTGTTTAGACACCACTTTTACCCTTTTTTCCCAAAACAGGCTAAAACCGAGAAAACATTGATTCGAAGCAGTAAATTGATTTGTTACTGTTTCTAGGGTCAGAATGTGCGACAACCCAATGCAATTGACTAATTATAAGAGTTCGGGATGAATTTGGAGTGTTTAGACAACACTTAAACCCCTTTATCCCAAAATAGGTTTACACCGAGAAAACAGGCTAAAACGGAGAGAAACATTGATTTAAAGCAGTAAACAGCTATGTTCCTCTTTCTAGGGTAAAAATATGTAACAACCCAATGCATTTGACTAATTATAAGAGTTTGGGTTGAATTTGGAGTGTTTAGACACCACTTTGATCCTTTTTTCCCAAAACAGGCTAAAACCGAGAAAACATTGGTTTGAAGCAGTAAATTGCTTTGTTACTGTTTCTAAGGTCAGAATGTGTGACAACCAAATGCATTTGACTAATTGTAAGAGTTCGGGATGAATTGGGAGTGTTTAGACAACACTTAAACCCGTTTTATCCCAAAATAGGCTTAAACCAAGAAAACAGGCTAAAACCAAGAGAAACATTGATTTGAAGCAATAAACAGCTATGTTACTCTTTCTAGTGTCAAAATATGTAACAATCCAATGCATTTGACTAATTATAAGAGTTTGGGTTAAATTTGGAGTGTTTAGACAACACTTAAACCCGTTTTATCCCAAAACATGCTAAACCGAGAAAACAGGCTAAAACCGAGAGAAAACATAGATTCGAAGCAGTAAATTGCTTTGTTACTCTTTCTAGGGTCAAAATATGTAACAATACAATGCATTTTACTAATTATAAGAGTTTGGGTTGAATTTGGAGTGTTTAGACAACACTTAAACCCGTTTTAATCCAAAACAGGCTAAAACCGAGAAAACAGGCTAAAACCGAGAGAAAACATAGATTTGAAGCAGTAAACAGCTATGTTACTCTTTCTAGGGTCAAAATTTGTAACAATACAATGCACTTTACTAATTATAAGAGTTTTGGTTGTATTTGGAGTGTTTAGACACCACTTTTACCCATTTTTTGCCCAAAATAGGCTAAAACCGAGAAAACATTGATTTAAAGCTGTAAATTGATTTGTTACTGTTTCTAGGGTCAGAGTGTGTGACAACCCAATGCATTTAACTAATTGTAAGAGTTCGAGATGAATTTGGAGTGTTTAGACAACACTTAAACCCGTTTTATCCCAAAATAGGCTTAAACCGAGAAAACAGGCTAAAACCGAGAGAAACATTGATTTGAAGCAATAAACAGCTATGTTAATCTTTCTAAGGTCAAAATATGTAACAATAAAATGCATTGGACTAATTGTAAGAGTTCGGGTTAAATTTGGAGTGTTTAGACAACAATTAAACCCGTTTTATCCCAAAACAGGCTAAAACCGAGAAAACAGGCTAAAACCGAGAGAAAACATATTTCGAAGCAGTAAACAGCTAGGTCACTCTTCCTAGGGTCAAAATTAGTAACAATACAATGCATTTGACTAATTACAAGAGTTTGGGTTGAATTTGGAGTGTTTAGACACCACTTTTACCCTTTTTTCCCAAAAGAGTCTAAAACCGAGAAACATTGATTCGAAGCAGTAAATTAATTTGTTACTGTTTCTAGGGTCAAAATGTGTGACAGTCCAATGCAATTGACTAATTGTAAGAGTTCGGGATGAATTTGGAGTGTTTAGACAACACTTAAACCCCTTTTATCCCAAAATAGGCTTAACCCGAGAATACAGGTTAAAACAGAGAGAAACATTGATTTAAAGCAGTAAACAGCTATGTTACTCTTTCTAGGGTCAAAATATGTAACAATCCAATGCATTTGACTAGTTATAAGAGTTCGGGTTAAATTTGGAGTGTTTAGACAACACTTAAACCCGTTTTATCCCAAAACAGGCTAAAACCGATATAACATGCTAAAACCAAGAGAAAACATAGTTTCAAAGCAGTAAACAGCTAGTTCACTCTTTCTAGGGTCAAAATATGTAACAATACAATGCATTTTACTAATTACAAGAGTTTGGGTTGAATTTGGAGTGTTTAGACACCTTTTTTACCCTTTTTTCCCAAAACAGGCTAAAACCGAGAAAACATTGATTCGAAGCAGTAAATTCATTTGTTACTGTTTCTAGGGTTAGAATGTGCGACAACCCAATGCAATTGACTAATTATAAGAGTTCGGGATGAATTTGGAGTGTTTAGACAACACTTAAACCCCTTTATCCCAAAATAGGTTTACACCGAGAAAACAGGCTAAAACGGAGAGAAACATTGATTTAAAGCAGTAAACAGCTATGTTACTCTTTCTAGGGTAAAAATATGTAACAACCCAATGCATTTGACTAATTATAAGAGTTTGGGTTGAATTTGGAGTGTTTAGACACCACTTTGATCCTTTTTTCCCAAAACAGGCTAAAACCGAGAAAACATTGATTCGAAGCAGTAAATTGATTTGTTACTGTTTCTAGGGTCAGAATGTGCGACAACCCAATGCAATTGACTAATTATAAGAGTTCGGGATGAATTTGGAGTGTTTAGACAACACTTAAACCCCTTTTATCCCAAAATAGGCTTAACCCGAGAATACAGGCTAAAACAGAGAGAAACATTGATTTAAAGCAGTAAACAGCTATGTTACTCTTTCTAGTGTCAAAATATGTAACAATCCAATGCATTTGACTAATTATAAGAGTTTGGGTTAAATTTGGAGTGTTTAGACAACACTTAAACCCGTTTTATCCCAAAACATGCTAAACCGAGAAAACAGGCTAAAACCGAGAGAAAACATAGATTCAAAGCAGTAAATTGCTTTGTTACTCTTTCTAGGGTCAAAATATGTAACAATCCAATGCATTTTACTAATTATAAGAGTTTGGGTTGAATTTGGAGTGTTTAGACAACACTTAAACCCGTTTTAATCCAAAACAGGCTAAAACCGAGAAAACAGGCTAAAACCGAGAGAAAACATAGTTTCGAAGCAGTAAACAGCTAGGTCACTCTTCCTAGGGTCAAAATTAGTAACAATACAATACATTTGACTAATTACAAGAGTTTGGGTTGAATTTGGAGTGTTTAGACACCACTTTTACCCTTTTTCCCAAAAGAGGCTAAAACCGAGAAAACATTGATTCGAAGCAGTAAATTAATTTGTTACTGTTTCTAGGGTCAGAATGTGTGACAGTCCAATGCAATTGACTAATTGTAAGAGTTCGGGATGAATTTGGAGTGTTTAGACAACACTTAAACCCCTTTTATCCCAAAATAGGCTTAACCCGAGAATACAGGCTAAAACAGAGAGAAACATTGATTTAAAGCAGTAAACAGCTATGTTACTCTTTCTAGGGTCAAAATATGTAACAATCCAATGCATTTGACTAGTTATAAGAGTTCGGGTTAAATTTGGAGTGTTTAGACAACACTTAAACCCGTTTTATCCCAAAACAGGCTAAAACCGATATAACATGCTAAAACCAAGAGAAAACATAGTTTCAAAGCAGTAAACAGCTAGTTCACTCTTTCTAGGGTCAAAATATGTAACAATACAATGCATTTTACTAATTACAAGAGTTTGGGTTGAATTTGGAGTGTTTAGACACCTTTTTTACCCTTTTTCCCAAAACAGGCTAAAACCGAGAAAACATTGATTCGAAGCAGTAAATTCATTTGTTACTGTTTCTAGGGTCAGAATGTGCGACAACCCAATGCAATTGACTAATTATAAGAGTTCGGGATGAATTTGGAGTGTTTAGACAACACTTAAACCCCTTTATCCCAAAATAGGTTTACACCGAGAAAACAGGCTAAAACGGAGAGAAACATTGATTTAAAGCAGTAAACAGCTATGTTATTCTTTCTAGGGTAAAAATATGTAACAACCCATTGCATTTGACTAATTATAAGAGTTTGGGTTGAATTTGGAGTGTTTAGACACCACTTCGATCCTTTTTTCCCAAAACAGGCTAAAACCGAGAAAACATTGATTCGAAGCAGTAAATTGATTTGTTACTGTTTCTAGGGTCAGAATGTGCGACAACCCAATGCAATTGACTAATTATAAGAGTTCGGGATGAATTTGGAGTGTTTAGACAACACTTAAACCCGTTTTATCCCAAAATAGGCTTAAACCAAGAAAACAGGCTAAAACCGAGAGAAACATTGATTTGAAGCAATAAACAGCTATGTTACTCTTTCTAGTGTCAAAATATGTAACAATCCAATGCATTTGACTAATTATAAGAGTTTGGGTTGAATTTGGAGTGTTTAGACATCACTTTTACCCATTTTTTGCCCAAACAGGCTAAAACCGAGAAAACATTGATTTAAAGCTGTAAATTGATTTGTTACTGTTTCTAGGGTCAGAATGTGTGACAACCCAATGTATTTTACTAATTGTAAAATTTCGGGATGAATTTGGTGTGTTTAAACAACACTTAAACCCGTTTTATCCCGAAATAGACTTAAACCGAGAAAACAGGCTAAAACCGCGAGAAACATTGATTTGAAGCAGTAAACAACTATGTTACTCTTTCTAGGGTCAAAATATGTAACAATCCAATGCATTTGACTAATTATAAGAGTTCGGGTTGAATTTGGAGTGTTTAGACAACACTTAAACCCATTTTATCCCAAACAGGCTAAAACCATGAAAACAGGCTAAAACCGAGAGAAAACATAGATTCAAAGCATTAAAAAGCTATGTCAGTCTTTCTAGGGTCACAATATGTAACAATACAATGCATTTTACTAATTATAAGAGTTTGGGTTGAATTTGGAGTGTTTAGACACCACATTTACCCATTTTTCCCAAAAGAGGCTAAATCCGAGAAAACATTGATTCGAAACAGTAAATTGATTAGTTACTGTTTCTAGGGTCAGAATGTGTGACAGCCAAATGCAATTGATTACTTGTAAGAGTTCGGGATGAATTTGGAGTGTTTAGACAACTCTTAAACCCGTTTTATCCCAAAATAGGCTTAAACCAAGAAAATAGGCTAAAACCGAGAGAAACATTGATTTGAAGCAATAAACAGCTATGTTACTCTTTCTAGGGTAAAAATATGTAACAATAAAATGCATTTGACTAATTATAAGAGTTCGTGTTAAATTTGGAGTGTTTAGACAACACTTAAACCCGTTTTATCCCAAAACAGGCTAAAACCGAGAAAGCAGGCTACAACCGAGAGAAAACATAGTTTCGAAGCAGTAAACAGCTAGGTCACTCTTTCTAGGGTCAAAATATGTAACAATACAATGCATTTTACTAATTACAAGAGTTTGGGTTGAATTTGGAGTGTTTAGACACCACTTTTACCCTTTTTTCCCAAAACAGGCTAAAACCGAGAAAACTTTGATTCGAAGCAGTAAATTGATTTGTTACTCTTTCTAGGGTCAGAATGTGTGACAGCCCAATGCAATTGACTAATTGTAAGAGTTTGGGATGAATTTGGTATAATTTGGGATCTTGATCACCATGTCCGTACAAGTCAACGACCGTTCTCTCTCATCGGGCCAACCATACCATCTCGTGTAGAAGCCCACTTGAAGTCTTCTAAGGCTTGTATGAGACAACCAAGTCTCTAGATCCTTCTCCTACCGACCGTTGGAGTTTGTGTGCAAGTGGGAAGATATTTCAACTCACAAGTCACATGTTATGTTAAGAAGGAAGGATGTCACTTTCAGTCATGTAAAGCGTGTATAGGATCCCATAGGAATATGCTGTTTACTTTGTCTATAATTAGGATGTATCTAGGTTCTTTTTCAAGTAAGAAGTTTGATTCTTCTTCTATACTCTCTCTCTTACACTTCCATACTCTCTTCTACTCTCTCGTGCGAACACTCTCAAACTCACTCGATCTCTACACTCTCTCGTTTCTAAACTTACATGGTATCAGAGCCTTGTGGTTCCTCTCGTTAAACTCTTCATTCACTCTACTTTCTTCCGCAACTCGTTCATTCAATCTCTTGAGTTTTTCTTTAACCGTTGGGTAAACTTATTGACCATTGGACAAAACTCCATGGAAAGCACCAAAACCTTGGTTGTTCCAGTTACTCTCAAAGGAGAGAACTATTTGTTGTGGGCAAGGACCACAAAGACGGCGCTATGTGGCCGAGGGCTTTGGACCCATGTGACAACAAGTGAAGCTCCGAAGGGCGAGCCGACTGAAGACGGCAAAGTTGTGGCCACAAGTGGTGAAGAAAAGTGGTTTCAAGAAGACCAAAGTGTTCTCGCCATCATACAAAACTCTCTCGATGCTCCAATACTCGAGGCCTACTCGTATTGTGAAACGGCCAAGGATCTATGGGATACCTTGCAAAACGTCTTTGGTAACACTACCAATTTAAGCCGAGTCTTTGAGATCAAGAGAGCCATCAACAACCTAAGCCAAGAAGACATGGAGTTCACCAAACACTTTGGGAAGTTTAGGTCCCTTTGGGCTGAGCTTGAGATGCTTAGGCCAGCGACTCTTGATCCGGCAATCTTGAATGAGAGGCGTGAACAAGACAAGGTGTTCGGCCTCCTCCTTACGCTGAATCCATCTTACAACGATCTTATCAAGCATATCTTGAGGTCGGACAAGCTTCCCAGCCTGGAGGAAGTGTGTAGTCAGATTCAAAAGGAGCATGGTTCCATGGGGTTGTTTGGTAACAAGGGGGAGCTTGTAACCGCCAACCAAGCTGATGTAGCGACCGCAAACAAGGGCTACTATCGAGGAGATAACAAGAAAGAACCAGTGTGTCACCACTGCAAGAAGCCGGGCCATTTCAAGAATGAGTGTTGGATTCTCCACCCACACCTCCGAGTAAACCGACCAATGAACCACCGTGGAGCACCAAGAGCTCATCGAGCGAGTGTGGAGCCATTGGTTGCTGAACTGAACCCTCGAGCTCCGGATATGAATGGAACTGCCCTGGCTGCCTCGTCGGACCTCGTGAGGAAGTCTGATCTTGATGCGCTCATTAAGGCACTCAAAGAAAATTCCGGTAACTCTTATCTTGCCTTGAATCAAACTAAACCGCTCATAGTTGATTCCGGTGCTTCTCACCACATGATTAGTGATTCTAGGTTAATGAGTGATATTAAACCGGCTAGTGGTAATGTTGTGATAGCAAATGGTGAGAAAGTGCCAGTTAAAGGCATTGGAAACTTGAAATTATTTGATAAAGATACTAAAGCGTTCTATATGCCAAATTTTACTTCCAACTTGCTATCAGTTAAGAGAGCCACTACTGATTTGAATTGTTATGCAATATTTGGTCCTAACAAGGTTCATTTTCAGGATATTGAGACAAGTAAGGTCCTTGGTCAAGGAGGTTCCAAGGGTGATCTCTATATGCTTGAGGACTTGAATTTATCTGCTTCTTGTTTTAATTCGGTTGTTGTTAAACCTAGTGATTCTATTTTACATGCTAGGCTAGGACATCCTCACACTAGAGCTTTAGCTTTAATGTTCCCTAATATTTCTTTTCAAAATGATGGGTGTGAGGCTTGTATTCTTGGTAAACATTGCAAGGCTGTTTTTCCTAAATCTATTACCATTTATGAAAAATGTTTTGATTTGGTTCATTCTGATGTTTGGACATCCCCTTGCTTATCTAGAGAAAATCAAAAGTATTTTGTGACTTTTATTGATGAAAAATCAAAATATACTTGGATAACTTTGCTTCCTTCTAAGGATAGAGTTCTTGAAGCTTTTACTAGCTTTCAAAATTATGTCACTAACCACTATCATGCCAAGATTAAAATTTTGAGATCAGATAATGGTGGAGAATACACAAGCCATGCCTTTAAGCAATATCTAGCCGAACATGGAATTCTTCATCAAACTAGCTGTCCATACACACCACAACAAAATGGGGTGGCTGAAAGGAAGAATAGGCATCTCATGGAGGTAGCAAGGTCCATGATGTTCCATACAAGAGTTCCAAAACGCTTTTGGGGAGATGCCGTGCTCACAGCTTGTTATCTTATCAACCGCACACCAACAAAAATACTCAACGACTTGTCTCCATTTGAGGTATTGAACAATGAAAAGCCTAACTTTGATCATTTACGAGTATTTGGTTGTGTTTGCTATGTGTTGCGACCAGGTGAACTAAGAGACAAGCTTGATGCTAAGAGTACTAAGGCAATGTTTATCGGCTATTCTACAACTCAAAAAGGATATAAGTGCTATGACTCGGAGACAAGAAGAGTTCTTGTGTCTCGTGATGTCAAGTTTGTGGAGTCACAAGGATTTTATGATGAGAAGAACTGGGATGAACTTCGCAATCTCTCGACCTCTTCTTCCGATCGGACACGCAACCTCCGGGTGATCCTTGAGAGGCTAGGTATTGAGAATGATCGGATCACCAACGCGCCGGCCAGTCAAGCATCACCAGAACAACCTGAGCCATTCCCTGAGCCCGACCTTGATCCACCCACTTCTCATACCAACGACGAAACTGAGTTGCCCACGGATTCGACCGAACTACCCGGAGACAACAATGATGTGCCATCCGAGGAACCGGCTGAGCAGCTTGAAGAAATTATTACACTAGGCAGAGCTAGCTCAGAGGCGGGAACTATAGTTCCTCTTCGACGTAGCCAACGTCTCAAGTTTCCCCCATCTAACTGGAAGAACACTAGAGTGTACTACAACAACATGGTCGTCGCACACCCAATTCAAGCTGTATGCACGCTGGCACACTTTCCGATGGAACATCAAGTGTTCCTTGGCCAAATTGACCAGCATTGGGTTCCCAAGACATATGATGAGGCCAAGGACCACAAGGTGTGGCGAGACGCAGTTGATGCCGAGAACACGGCCATGGTGCAAAATCACACATGGGACGAATCAGACTTACCCAAGGGCAAGAAGGCTGTGACGTCTCGGTATATCTTCACTATCAAGTATAAGAGCAATGGGGAGATTGAACGCTACAAGGCCAGACTTGTAGCTCGTGGTTTTACGCAAACGTATGGGGAGGATTACAAAGATACGTTTGCTCCGGTGGCCAAATTACACACAGTTCGAGTTGTTCTCTCCTTGGCCACAAACTTGGATTGGGATCTATGGCAAATGGATGTGAAGAATGCGTTCTTGCAAGGAGAACTTGAAGATGAGGTCTACATGCGGCCACCGCCTGGTCTAGAGGACACCATAGGCCCGGGAAAGGTGCTGAAGCTCAACAAGGCAATATATGGCCTTAAACAATCGCCTAGAGCATGGTACCACAAGTTGAGCACAACCTTACTTGGGAAAGGTTTTCGCAAATCAGAATCGGATCATACTCTCTTCACACTACCAAGTGACAAAGGTATAGTGGTCATTCTAGTATATGTTGATGATATCATCATATCTGGAAGTGACAAGGTAGGTATTCAAGAAGCTAAAGAGTTTCTTAAGTCAGTTTTTGATATTAAAGACCTTGGAGAACTTAAGTATTTTCTTGGTATAGAAGTGTATAGGTCTGATGAAGGATTGTTTTTATCACAAAGAAAGTATGCTCTTGACCTCTTAAGTGAAGCAGGAAAACTTGGATCAAAAGCAGTGACCACACCTCTTGAAGAAAACTACAAGACAGCCGGAAAGGGGGAGCCTCCATTCGAAGATGTCACGCGATATAGGCGTCTAGTGGGTAAGCTCATATATTTAACTATCACTAGGCCTGATCTTTGTTTTGCTGTGAACCAGGTAAGCCAACACATGCAAAACCCAACTAGACACCACTGGAACATGGTGAACCGAATCCTTAAGTACATCAAGGGAGCTCCGGGACAAGGCATATGGATGGGAAGGAACAAGAGCACCGAGTTGATAGGATATTGTGACGCTGATTACGCCGGAGACCATGGGGATCGTCGCTCAACCACCGGATACTGCACGTTCTTGGGAGGAAACTTAGTCACATGGAAGAGCAAGAAACAAAAGGTTGTCTCGTTATCTAGTGCGGAGTCCGAGTATAGAGCCATGAGGAAGTTAACAACCGAGCTCATGTGGCTTAAGGCACTATTGAAGGATCTTGGAGTTGAATCATCAAAGCCTATCACTATGCATTGTGATAACGAAGCAGCCATCCACATAGCCACCAATTCCGTGTTTCACGAGAGAACAAAACACATAGAGGTCGATTGCCACAAGGTGCGAGAGCAGATTCAGCTAGGCGTCACACTCCCATGTCATACAGACAGCAAAGAGCAACTAGCCGACATTTTCACAAAGGCGGCCAGCCCACAAGTGTGCGAATACATTCACCCTCGGCTAGGACTCATGGACCTCACCAAACCTTGAGATCCTACGCTCTTTTTCCCTTAAGTATAATTTTTCCCAAGTGGTTTTATATACTAAGGTTTTTAATGAGGTAGGTGATCAATGGTTCAAGCTTATGTCATAGGGTCCAATGACTAAAGCTTGAGGGGGAGTATAATTTGGGATCTTGATCACCATGTCCGTACAAGTCAACGACCGTTCTCTCTCATCGGGCCAACCATACCATCTCGTGTAGAAGCCCACTTGAAGTCTTCTAAGGCTTGTATGAGACAACCAAGTCTCTAGATCCTTCTCCTACCGACCGTTGGAGTTTGTGTGCAAGTGGGAAGATATTTCAACTCACAAGTCACATGTTATGTTAAGAAGGAAGGATGTCACTTTCAGTCATGTAAAGCGTGTATAGGATCCCATAGGAATATGCTGTTTACTTTGTCTATAATTAGGATGTATCTAGGTTCTTTTTCAAGTAAGAAGTTTGATTCTTCTTCTATACTCTCTCTCTTACACTTCCATACTCTCTTCTACTCTCTCGTGCGAACACTCTCAAACTCACTCGATCTCTACACTCTCTCGTTTCTAAACTTACATTTGGAGTGTTTAGACAACACTTAAACCCGTGTTATCCCAAAATAGGCTTAAAACGAGAAAACAGGCTAAAACCAAGAGAAACATTGATTTGAAGCAATAAACAGCAATGTTACTCTTTCTAGGGTCAAAATATGAAAACAATCCAATGTATTTGACTAATTATAAGAGTTCGGGTTAAATTTGGAGTGTTTAGACAACACTTAAACCCGTTTTATCCCAAAACAGACTAAAACCGATAAAACATGCTAAAACCAAGAGAAAACATAGTTTCGAAGCAGTAAACAGCTAATTCACTCTTTCTAGGGTCAAAATATGTAACAATACAATGCATTTTACTAATTACAAGAGTTTGGGTTGATTTTGGAGTGTTTAGACACGACTTTTACCGTTTTTCCTAAAAAAGGCTAAAACCGAGAAAACATTGATTCGAAGCAGTAAATTGATTTGTTACTATTTCTAGGGTCAGAATGTATGACAGCCCAATGCAGTTGACTAATTGTAAGAGTTCAGGATGAATTTGGAGTGTTTAGACAACACTTAAACCCCTTTTATCCCAAAATAGGCTTAACCTGAGAAAACAGGCTAAAACGGAGAGAAACATTGATTTAAAGTAGTAAACAGTTATGTTACTCTTTCCAGGGTAAAAATATGTAACAAACCAATGCATTTGACTAATTATAAGAGTTTGGGTTGAATTTGGAGTGTTTAGACACCACTTTGACCCATTTTTCCCAAAACAGGCTAAAACCGAGAAAACATTGGTTTGAAGCAGTAAATTGCTTTGTTACTGTTTCTAAGGTCAGAATGTGTGACAACCCAATGCATTTGACTAATTGTAAGAGTTTGGGATGAATTTGGAGTGTGTTAGACAACACTTAAACCTGTTTTATCCCAAAACAGGCTAAAACCGAGAAAATAGGCTAAAACCGAGAGAAAACATAGTTTCGAAGCAGTAAACAGCTAGGTCACTCTTTCTAAGGTCAAAATATGTAACAATACAACGCATTTTACTAATTACAAGAGTTTGGGTTGAATTTGGAGTGTTTAGACACCACTTTTACCCTTTTTCCCAAAAGAGGCTAAAACCGAGAAAACAGGCTAAAACCGAGAGAAAACATAGATTCGAAGAAGTAAATTGCTTTGTTACTCTTTCTAGGGTCAAAATATGTAACAATACAATGCATTTTACTAATTATAAGAGTTTGGGTTGAATTTGGAGTGTTTAGACAACATTTAAACCCGTTTTAATCCAAAACAGGCTAAAACCGAGAAAACAGGCTAAAACCGAGAGAAAACATAGATTTGAAGCAGTAAACAGCTATGTTACTCTTTCTAGGGTCAAAATATGTAACAATACAATGCACTTTACTAATTATAAGAGTTTTGGTTGTATTTGGAGTGTTTAGACAACACTTTTACCCATTTTTTGCCCAAAATAGGCTAAAACCGAGAAAACATTGATTTAAAACTGTAAATTGATTTGTTACTGTTTCTAGGGTCAGAATGTGTGACAACCCAATGCATTTGACTAATTGTAAGATTTCGGGATGAATTTGGAGTGTTTAAACAACACTTAAACCCGTTTTATCCCAAAATAGACTTAAACCGAGAAAACAGGCTAAAACCGAGAGAAACATTGATTTGAAGCAGTAAACAACTATGTTACTCTTTCTAGGGTCAAAATATGTAACAATCCAATGCATTTGACTAATTATAAGAGTTCGGGTTGAATTTGAAGTGTTTAGACAACACTTAAACCCGTTTTATCCCAAACAAGCTAAAACCATGAAAACAGGCTAAAACCGAGAGAAAACATAGATTCGAAGCAGTAAAACGCAATGTCACTCTTTCTAGGGTCACAATATGTAACAATACAATGCATTTTACTAATTATAAGAGTTTTGGTTGAATTTGGAGTGTTTAGACACCACATTTACCCATTTTTCCCAAAAGAGGCTAAAACCGAGAAAACATTGATTTAAAACTGTAAATTGATTTGTTACTGTTTCTAGGGTCAGAATGTGTGACAACCCAATGCATTTGACTAATTGTAAGATTTCGGGATGAATTTGGAGTGTTTAAACAACACTTAAACCCGTTTTATCCCAAAATAGACTTAAACCGAGAAAACAGGCTAAAACCGAGAGAAACATTGATTTGAAGCAGTAAACAACTATGTTACTCTTTCTAGGGTCAAAATATGTAACAATCCAATGCATTTGACTAATTATAAGAGTTCGGGTTGAATTTGGAGTGTTTAGACAACACTTAAACCCGTTTTATCCCAAACAAGCTAAAACCATGAAAACAGGCTAAAACCGAGAGAAAACATAGATTCGAAGCAGTAAAACGCAATGTCACTCTTTCTAGGGTCACAATATGTAACAATACAATGCATTTTACTAATTATAAGAGTTTTGGTTGAATTTGGAGTGTTTAGACACCACATTTACCCATTTTTCCCAAAAGAGGCTAAAACCGAGAAAACATTGATTCGAAGCTGTAAATTAATTTGTTACTGTTTCTAGGGTCAGAATGTGTGACAACCCAATGCATTTGTCTACTTGTAAGAGTTCGGGATGAATTTGGAGTGTTTAGACAACACTTAAACCCGTTTTATCCCAAAATAGGCTTAAAACGAGAAAACAGGCTAAAACGGAGAGAAACATTGATTTGAAGCAATAAACATCTATGTTACTCTTTCTACGGTCAAAATATGTAACAATCCAATGCATTTGACTAATTATAAGAGTTCGGGTTAAATTTGGAGTGTTTAAACAACACTTAAACCCGTTTTATCCCAAAACAGGCTAAAACCGATAAAACATGCTAAAACCAAGAGAAAACATAGTTTCGAAGCAGTAAACAGCTAGTTCACTCTTTCTAGGGTCAAAATATGTAACAATACAATGCATTTTACTAATTACAAGAGTTTGGGTTGAATTTGGAGTGTTTACATACGACTTTTACCCTTTTTCCCAAAAAAGGCTAAAACCATGAAAACATTGATTCGAAGCAGTAAATTGATTTGTTACTGTTTCTAGGGTCAGAATGTGTGACAGCCCAATGCAGTTGACTAATTGTAAGAGTTCAGGATGAATTTGGAGTGTTTAGACAACACTTAAACCCCTTTTATCCCAAAATAGGC
Organism: Camelina sativa; assembly: GCF_030686135.1. Classification (NCBI taxonomy): domain Eukaryota; kingdom Viridiplantae; phylum Streptophyta; class Magnoliopsida; order Brassicales; family Brassicaceae; genus Camelina; species Camelina sativa. The sequence goes on along the minus strand of NC_141880.1, from coordinate 21,226,919 downwards.
TTAAACCGAGAAAACAGGCTAAAACGGAGAGAAACATTGATTTAAAGCAGTAAACAGCTATGTTACTCTTTCTAGGGTAAAAATATGTAACAACCCAATGCATTTGACTAATTATAAGAGTTTGGGTTGAATTTGGAGAGTTTAGACACCACTTTGATCCTTTTTTCCCAAAACAGGCTAAAACCAAGAAAACATTGGTTTGAAGCAGTAAATTGCTTTGTTACTGTTTCTAAGGTCAGAATGTTTGACAACCAAATGCATTTGACTAATTGTAAGAGTTCGGGATGAATTGGGAGTGTTTAGACAACACTTAAACCTGTTTTATCCCAAAATAGGCTAAAACCGAGAAAATAGGCTAAAACCGAGAGAAAACATAGTTTCGAAGCAGTAAACAGCTAGGTCACTCTTTCTAAGGTCAAAATATGTAACAATACAACGCATTTTACTAATTACAAGAGTTTGGGTTGAATTTGGAGTGTTTAGACACCACTTTTACCCTTTTTCCCAAAAGAGGCTAAAACCGAGAAAACAGGCTAAAACCGAGAGAAAACATAGATTCGAAGAAGTAAATTGCTTTGTTACTCTTTCTAGGGTCAAAATATGTAACAATACAATGCATTTTACTAATTATAAGAGTTTGGGTTGAATTTGGAGTGTTTAGACAACATTTAAACCCGTTTTAATCCAAAACAGGCTAAAACCGAGAAAACAGGCTAAAACCGAGAGAAAACATAGATTTGAAGCAGTAAACAGCTATGTTACTCTTTCTAGGGTCAAAATATGTAACAATACAATGCACTTTACTAATTATAAGAGTTTTGGTTGTATTTGGAGTGTTTAGACAACACTTTTACCCATTTTTTGCCCAAAATAGGCTAAAACCGAGAAAACATTGATTTAAAACTGTAAATTGATTTGTTACTGTTTCTAGGGTCAGAATGTGTGACAACCCAATGCATTTGACTAATTGTAAGATTTCGGGATGAATTTGGAGTGTTTAAACAACACTTAAACCCGTTTTATCCCAAAATAGACTTAAACCGAGAAAACAGGCTAAAACCGAGAGAAACATTGATTTGAAGCAGTAAACAACTATGTTACTCTTTCTAGGGTCAAAATATGTAACAATCCAATGCATTTGACTAATTATAAGAGTTCGGGTTGAATTTGGAGTGTTTAGACAACACTTAAACCCGTTTTATCCCAAACAAGCTAAAACCATGAAAACAGGCTAAAACCGAGAGAAAACATAGATTCGAAGCAGTAAAACGCAATGTCACTCTTTCTAGGGTCACAATATGTAACAATACAATGCATTTTACTAATTATAAGAGTTTTGGTTGAATTTGGAGTGTTTAGACACCACATTTACCCATTTTTCCCAAAAGAGGCTAAAACCGAGAAAACATTGATTTAAAACTGTAAATTGATTTGTTACTGTTTCTAGGGTCAGAATGTGTGACAACCCAATGCATTTGACTAATTGTAAGATTTCGGGATGAATTTGGAGTGTTTAAACAACACTTAAACCCGTTTTATCCCAAAATAGACTTAAACCGAGAAAACAGGCTAAAACCGAGAGAAACATTGATTTGAAGCAGTAAACAACTATGTTACTCTTTCTAGGGTCAAAATATGTAACAATCCAATGCATTTGACTAATTATAAGAGTTCGGGTTGAATTTGGAGTGTTTAGACAACACTTAAACCCGTTTTATCCCAAACAAGCTAAAACCATGAAAACAGGCTAAAACCGAGAGAAAACATAGATTCGAAGCAGTAAAACGCAATGTCACTCTTTCTAGGGTCACAATATGTAACAATACAATGCATTTTACTAATTATAAGAGTTTTGGTTGAATTTGGAGTGTTTAGACACCACATTTACCCATTTTTCCCAAAAGAGGCTAAAACCGAGAAAACATTGATTCGAAGCTGTAAATTGATTTGTTACTGTTTCTAGGGTCAGAATGTGTGACAACCCAATGCATTTGTCTACTTGTAAGAGTTCGGGATGAATTTGGAGTGTTTAGACAACACTTAAACCCGTTTTATCCCAAAATAGGCTTAAAACGAGAAAACAGGCTAAAACGGAGAGAAACATTGATTTGAAGCAATAAACATCTATGTTACTCTTTCTACGGTCAAAATATGTAACAATCCAATGCATTTGACTAATTATAAGAGTTCGGGTTAAATTTGGAGTGTTTAAACAACACTTAAACCCGTTTTATCCCAAAACAGGCTAAAACCGATAAAACATGCTAAAACCAAGAGAAAACATAGTTTCGAAGCAGTAAACAGCTAGTTCACTCTTTCTAGGGTCAAAATATGTAACAATACAATGCATTTTACTAATTACAAGAGTTTGGGTTGAATTTGGAGTGTTTACATACGACTTTTACCCTTTTTCCCAAAAAAGGCTAAAACCATGAAAACATTGATTCGAAGCAGTAAATTGATTTGTTACTGTTTCTAGGGTCAGAATGTGTGACAGCCCAATGCAGTTGACTAATTGTAAGAGTTCAGGATGAATTTGGAGTGTTTAGACAACACTTAAACCCCTTTTATCCCAAAATAGGCTTAAACCGAGAAAACAGGCTAAAACGGAGAGAAACATTGATTTAAAGCAGTAAACAGCTATGTTACTCTTTCTAGGGTAAAAATATGTAACAACCCAATGCATTTGACTAATTATAAGAGTTTGGGTTGAATTTGGAGAGTTTAGACACCACTTTGATCCTTTTTTCCCAAAACAGGCTAAAACCAAGAAAACATTGGTTTGAAGCAGTAAATTGCTTTGTTACTGTTTCTAAGGTCAGAATGTTTGACAACCAAATGCATTTGACTAATTGTAAGAGTTCGGGATGAATTGGGAGTGTTTAGACAACACTTAAACCTGTTTTATCCCAAAATAGGCTTAAACCAAGAAAACAGGCTAAAACCGAGAGAAACATTGATTTGAAGCAATAAACAGCTATGTTACTCTTTCTAGGGTCAAAATATGTAACAATCGAATGCATTTGACTAATTATAAGAGTTCGGGTTAAATTTGGAGTGTTTAGACAACACTTAAACCCGTTTTATCCCAAAACATGCTAAATCGAGAAAACAGGCTAAAACCGAGAGAAAACATAGATTCGAAGCAGTAAATTGCTTTGTTACTCTTTCTAGGGTCAAAATATGTAACAATACAATGCATTTTACTAATTATAAGAGTTTGGGTGTTTAGACACCACTTTTACCCTTTTTTCCCAAAACAGGCTAAAACCACTTTGAATTTGGAGTGTTTAGACACCACTTTTACCCTTTTTTCCCAAAACAGGCTAAAACCGAGAAAACATTGATTCGAAGCAGTAAATTGATTTGTTACTGTTTCTAGGGTCAGAATGTGCGACAACGCAATGCAATTGACTAATTATAAGAGTTCGGGATGAATTTGGAGTGTTTAGACACCACTTTTACCCTTTTTTCCCAAAAGAGGCTAAAACCGAGAAAACTTTGATTCGAAGCAGTAAATTGATTTGTTACTCTTTCTAGGGTCAGAATGTGTGACAGCCCAATGCAATTGACTAATTGTAAGAGTTTGGGATGAATTTGGAGTGTTTAGACAACACTTAAACCCGTGTTATCCCAAAATAGGCTTAAAACGAGAAAACAGGCTAAAACCAAGAGAAACATTGATTTGAAGCAATAAACAGCAATGTTACTCTTTCTAGGGTCAAAATATGAAAACAATCCAATGTATTTGACTAATTATAAGAGTTCGGGTTAAATTTGGAGTGTTTAGACAACACTTAAACCCGTTTTATCCCAAAACAGACTAAAACCGATAAAACATGCTAAAACCAAGAGAAAACATAGTTTCGAAGCAGTAAACAGCTAGTTCACTCTTTCTAGGGTCAAAATATGTAACAATACAATGCATTTTACTAATTACAAGAGTTTGGGTTGATTTTGGAGTGTTTAGACACGACTTTTACCGTTTTTCCTAAAAAAGGCTAAAACCGAGAAAACATTGATTCGAAGCAGTAAATTGATTTGTTACTATTTCTAGGGTCAGAATGTGTGACAGCCCAATGCAGTTGACTAATTGTAAGAGTTCAGGATGAATTTGGAGTGTTTAGACAACACTTAAACCCCTTTTATCCCAAAATAGGCTTAACCTGAGAAAACAGGCTAAAACGGAGAGAAACATTGATTTAAAGCAGTAAACAGTTATGTTACTCTTTCCAGGGTAAAAATATGTAACAAACCAATGCATTTGACTAATTATAAGAGTTTGGGTTGAATTTGGAGTGTTTAGACACCACTTTGACCCATTTTTCCCAAAACAGGCTAAAACCGAGAAAACATTGGTTTGAAGCAGTAAATTGCTTTGTTACTGTTTCTAAGGTCAGAATGTGTGACAACCCAATGCATTTGACTAATTGTAAGAGTTTGGGATGAATTTGGAGTGTGTTAGACAACACTTAAACCTGTTTTATCCCAAAACAGGCTAAAACCGAGAAAATAGGCTAAAACCGAGAGAAAACATAGTTTCGAAGCAGTAAACAGCTAGGTCACTCTTTCTAAGGTCAAAATATGTAACAATACAACGCATTTTACTAATTACAAGAGTTTGGGTTGAATTTGGAGTGTTTAGACACCACTTTTACCCTTTTTCCCAAAAGAGGCTAAAACCGAGAAAACAGGCTAAAACCGAGAGAAAACATAGATTCGAAGAAGTAAATTGCTTTGTTACTCTTTCTAGGGTCAAAATATGTAACAATACAATGCATTTTACTAATTATAAGAGTTTGGGTTGAATTTGGAGTGTTTAGACAACATTTAAACCCGTTTTAATCCAAAACAGGCTAAAACCGAGAAAACAGGCTAAAACCGAGAGAAAACATAGATTTGAAGCAGTAAACAGCTATGTTACTCTTTCTAGGGTCAAAATATGTAACAATACAATGCACTTTACTAATTATAAGAGTTTTGGTTGTATTTGGAGTGTTTAGACAACACTTTTACCCATTTTTTGCCCAAAATAGGCTAAAACCAAGAAAACATTGATTTAAAACTGTAAATTGATTTGTTACTGTTTCTAGGGTCAGAATGTGTGACAACCCAATGCATTTGACTAATTGTAAGATTTCGGGATGAATTTGGAGTGTTTAAACAACACTTAAACCCGTTTTATCCCAAAATAGACTTAAACCGAGAAAACAGGCTAAAACCGAGAGAAACATTGATTTGAAGCAGTAAACAACTATGTTACTCTTTCTAGGGTCAAAATATGTAACAATCCAATGCATTTGACTAATTATAAGAGTTCGGGTTGAATTTGGAGTGTTTAGACAACACTTAAACCCGTTTTATCCCAAACAAGCTAAAACCATGAAAACAGGCTAAAACCGAGAGAAAACATAGATTCGAAGCAGTAAAACGCAATGTCACTCTTTCTAGGTCACAATATGTAACAATACAATGCATTTTACTAATTATAAGAGTTTTGGTTGAATTTGGAGTGTTTAGACACCACATTTACCCATTTTTCCCAAAAGAGGCTAAAACCGAGAAAACATTGATTCGAAGCTGTAAATTGATTTGTTACTGTTTCTAGGGTCAGAATGTGTGACAACCCAATGCATTTGTCTACTTGTAAGAGTTCGGGATGAATTTGGAGTGTTTAGACAACACTTAAACCCGTTTTATCCCAAAATAGGCTTAAAACGAGAAAACAGGCTAAAACGGAGAGAAACATTGATTTGAAGCAATAAACATCTATGTTACTCTTTCTACGGTCAAAATATGTAACAATCCAATGCATTTGACTAATTATAAGAGTTCGGGTTAAATTTGGAGTGTTTAAACAACACTTAAACCCGTTTTATCCCAAAACAGGCTAAAACCGATAAAACATGCTAAAACCAAGAGAAAACATAGTTTCGAAGCAGTAAACAGCTAGTTCACTCTTTCTAGGGTCAAAATATGTAACAATACAATGCATTTTACTAATTACAAGAGTTTGGGTTGAATTTGGAGTGTTTACATTGTTGGGATTTCAAGAGAGAGAGCTCTTGACAAAGGAGAGACAACTCCCAAGGATTGAATCTTCTTATACCCACAACAAACTAACTCATTCTCAAGGGGGAAGGAGAGGTCATCAACTTGTGATGAACTCCCCACAAACAACCTAAATAGACCCCAAATACTAGATAGTAAATCGGATCTATGAAGGAGCAAACAGCCTAGTTTGAGACTAATCCTTGTTAAAGTATCACAACACTTAAGAGTTTGTGTACTTAGGTAGAAAGGATTTAGAATCAGTAAGCTAGGGAATAACAAGTAAATAAAGAAGAGTTTAGGTGAGATTTGAGAAGAGAATAGGCTGCCTTAAGGGCAGCCCCTAAACCGCTAACCCTAAACACTCTACATTTGTGATATGAACAAGAACACCATGTAGAGAGGAAAATCGGATTTCTCTTCTATTGAATAATGTTGTGTTGTTTTTTTTTGTTGTTGTTGTTATTACATATGAGAGTGTATACAAAGCTTAATATAGAGATACAAATGCCATATGACCGTTGGAGAGAAGAAGAGAGTGATGAAAGTGACATTCTCGATTTGGTGTTGGTGAGAGTGACCTTTCCTTCCTTCACCAACCAAGGGCACATGTGATCTTCCCATAAGCCTCTCTCTCTTGTAGGGCCTCGCTTTCCTCCTCTCAAACTCGGCCTCTCTATCTACTGGACCGAGCGCAGGCCTAAGGGCCGAGACCGTACGGACGGGCCTTCTCTTCATTGTACGGACGGGCCTTCTCTTCATCGTACGGACGGGCCTGTACGGACGGGCCTGTACGGACGGGCCTGTACGGACGGGCCTGTACGGACGGGCCTTCTCTTCAATGTGTTCACGGCCTAACTGGCCGCTCACCGGACATGGGTCCGTTCACGGACACGGTACATGGTACCGGACACGGTACATGGTCGCTCACGGACACGGACATGGCCTTACCGGCCTTTACATGGCCTTTCCGGCCTTTCTTCTCTTCTTCCAAGGCTCGGCCTTACCGGCCTCTCCTCTCTCCTCCTTGGTACATTCTAATACTCCCCCGCACGCTTGATCGGTGGGACACCATGGGGACCAAAGATCAAGGGTGGAGTAGTGTAGTCTACCTCATTAAAAACCTCAACAAAGAAAACCTCTTGGGATAAAACTTTGTTAAAGGGAAAAAGAGTATAGCCTCCACTATCCATGATGTCCCTTGACCTTGGTTTAAAAAGAACCAGCTCTCTTCTCTTCATTATTTGAACCGCTACTTCTCCTTAGCCCACCTTGCCTTTGGCACCTTCCTTATGATCTCCATCCTTGCACCTTTAGAATTTCTTTGAGGCTCTCATAGTCTCCTTTACCCTTTAAACAAGTGATAAAGAAGAAAAGTGTAAGTGTATGCTATGAGGAATATCAAAGACAATTTCTATAAGTGTGACAATTTAAGAAAAATCATATGGAAGTGTAAAGACTAGCAATGGAACTAAAAATAATTAGGAATTTAAAGAGAGTAGGGTTTAGAGCACAGCCTTTTGGTGTTTTTATGAATAGGAGGGAGAGAGTGTTGATCATTGTTGCGGTTTTGACCTCTCTTCTTGAGACCGCTACTGACTGATATATGCCCACTGAATCGGGCATAACTTTTGATCGGCTACTCGGAATGGTATGATTTCACTTCCACTGGCAAGATAACTCTGTGGTCTAGAACTTTGGTGAAGAACGCGGAAGCTGAATCGCAGTGGAAGGGTTTCGTCCGAGTCGATCTTTGAGACGTCTCGGCAGAGATTTGCTTGTTGCCGAGAACAGAGAATGTGAGGGGCGGTGAGTATAATGTCTATCTCCCCCGTACCCTTGACTTGATGATGAGCTGACATCTCATCATTTTCCTTGAAACCTTGTGCTTGACCTTCCTCAAAGTCTGGTGCACATCCGATCAACTACTTGGCGCTAACACACATGCTCTTGGGCTGATTCATCACCTTCCACCAGCTTAACAAAGACTTGGTGGCCCTTGGTTCTAACTCCAGGCATTGTGCTGCGCCTTCTCATGGCTTCTTTGTAGCCTTCAACCTCGCCATTTCTTCTTGAGATAGCAAGTGAGCTCCACACAATCTTCAAGGTTGAAACTGAAACCAAATTCAATGGAACAGATTCTAAACAAGAGATTGTTAGAGATTAGAGTATAGAGTGTAGAGTGTAGAGTGTAAATGGAGAATAGAGAATAAGTAACCAAGAGTATAAGAGAGTATGGGGGGGTAGTATAAGATGAGTGTAGAGTAGAATTGGGCTCAAGAGTTCCAATGGACAGAGTTATACTCTGTTTTCTTGAGTTTGAGACATCTTTGACAGCCAAGAACAACCAACAAGACAATCTCTTTTGGTGTTTTAATGGCTGAAACACATGGATCGTTTGGAAAATTAATTTCTCCAACGGTTTAGACAAATTTCATGGTAGAATCACTTAAACAAAGTGTTCTCCAAGATCTTAAGGCTTTAGATCCACGAAAATAACATATAGGAGATGTTTTTCGTGGTCCCAAGCAAAGAAGAAACAAAAGGCCTTTGGAACACCCTATTGTCCATCGGTTAAAAGAATGCATCCTTGGACCAGCTTTAATCTATTTGACCAAGCATACCATATATGCGAAAAACAAGATCTCTCTCTTCCTCAAGCGTGAATCTGGACACACCATATGACCAGAAACAAAGCTTTCTCAACCTTGAGATGAAGAAGAAGCGATTTAGCATCTAAAGCAAAATTAAACCTTTACAAGGAACTAAGCTTTAGCATCTAAAGCCAAATCCAAAGAGGATCCTGTGGCACATATAAGCACACAAGAACCGTGAATCCTCACCCTGAACAACATAATTTGTTCATCGGTTCATCACTTCCCCATTTAGACAAAACTATTACCAAATCGGTAAAGCATAAGGATGAGGCTTTTAAACTCGATTTCTCTTCACTCACTTGGTCTACAAATTCTAACAAGATAAGAGACCAAGCTTACTCAACATTGAGCTGTAAGAGAATCGTTTTTAACAACAAAAGCAAAGTTAAAGCTTTAAAGAACTAAGCTAAGCGAATTAACACCTAAGCTAAGTTTAAAACTTTAACTAAGCTATCTCCTAAGAGATTTAACTTGAGAACGAGTTTGAATCACCAAGAACAGATCCTGCTCTGATACCATGTTGGGATTTCAAGAGAGAGAGCTCTTGACAAAGGAGAGACAACTCCCAAGGATTGAATCTTCTTATACCCACAACAAACTAACTCATTCTCAAGGGGGAAGGAGAGGTCATCAACTTGTGATGAACTCCCCACAAACAACCTAAATAGACCCCAAATACTAGATAGTAAATCGGATCTATGAAGGAGCAAACAGCCTAGTTTGAGACTAATCCTTGTTAAAGTATCACAACACTTAAGAGTTTGTGTACTTAGGTAGAAAGGATTTAGAATCAGTAAGCTAGGGAATAACAAGTAAATAAAGAAGAGTTTAGGTGAGATTTGAGAAGAGAATAGGCTGCCTTAAGGGCAGCCCCTAAACCGCTAACCCTAAACACTCTACATTTGTGATATGAACAAGAACACCATGTAGAGAGGAAAATCGGATTTCTCTTCTATTGAATAATGTTGTGTTGTTTTTTTTTGTTGTTGTTGTTATTACATATGAGAGTGTATACAAAGCTTAATATAGAGATACAAATGCCATATGACCGTTGGAGAGAAGAAGAGAGTGATGAAAGTGACATTCTCGATTTGGTGTTGGTGAGAGTGACCTTTCCTTCCTTCACCAACCAAGGGCACATGTGATCTTCCCATAAGCCTCTCTCTCTTGTAGGGCCTCGCTTTCCTCCTCTCAAACTCGGCCTCTCTATCTACTGGACCGAGCGCAGGCCTAAGGGCCGAGACCGTACGGACGGGCCTTCTCTTCATTGTACGGACGGGCCTTCTCTTCATCGTACGGACGGGCCTGTACGGACGGGCCTGTACGGACGGGCCTGTACGGACGGGCCTGTACGGACGGGCCTTCTCTTCAATGTGTTCACGGCCTAACTGGCCGCTCACCGGACATGGGTCCGTTCACGGACACGGTACATGGTACCGGACACGGTACATGGTCGCTCACAGACACGGACATGGCCTTACCGGCCTTTACATGGCCTTTCCGGCCTTTCTTCTCTTCTTCCAAGGCTCGGCCTTACCGGCCTCTCCTCTCTCCTCCTTGGTACATTCTAATATACATACGACTTTTACCCTTTTTCCCAAAAAAGGCTAAAACCATGAAAACATTGATTCGAAGCAGTAAATTGATTTGTTACTGTTTCTAGGGTCAGAATGTGTGACAGCCCAATGCAGTTGACTAATTGTAAGAGTTCAGGATGAATTTGGAGTGTTTAGACAACACTTAAACCCCTTTTATCCCAAAATAGGCTTAAACCGAGAAAACAGGCTAAAACGGAGAGAAACATTGATTTAAAGCAGTAAACAGCTATGTTACTCTTTCTAGGGTAAAAATATGTAACAACCCAATGCATTTGACTAATTATAAGAGTTTGGGTTGAATTTGGAGAGTTTAGACACCACTTTGATCCTTTTTTCCCAAAACAGGCTAAAACCAAGAAAACATTGGTTTGAAGCAGTAAATTGCTTTGTTACTGTTTCTAAGGTCAGAATGTTTGACAACCAAATGCATTTGACTAATTGTAAGAGTTCGGGATGAATTGGGAGTGTTTAGACAACACTTAAACCTGTTTTATCCCAAAATAGGCTTAAACCAAGAAAACAGGCTAAAACCGAGAGAAACATTGATTTGAAGCAATAAACAGCTATGTTACTCTTTCTAGGGTCAAAATATGTAACAATCGAATGCATTTGACTAATTATAAGAGTTCGGGTTAAATTTGGAGTGTTTAGACAACACTTAAACCCGTTTTATCCCAAAACATGCTAAATCGAGAAAACAGGCTAAAACCGAGAGAAAACATAGATTCGAAGCAGTAAATTGCTTTGTTACTCTTTCTAGGGTCAAAATATGTAACAATACAATGCATTTTACTAATTATAAGAGTTTGGGTTGAATTTGGAGTGTTTAGACACCACTTTTACCCTTTTTTCCCAAAACAGGCTAAAACCGAGAAAACATTGATTCGAAGCAGTAAATTGATTTGTTACTGTTTCTAGGGTCAGAATGTGCGACAACGCAATGCAATTGACTAATTATAAGAGTTCGGGATGAATTTGGAGTGTTTAGACACCACTTTTACCCTTTTTTCCCAAAAGAGGCTAAAACCGAGAAAACTTTGATTCGAAGCAGTAAATTGATTTGTTACTCTTTCTAGGGTCAGAATGTGTGACAGCCCAATGCAATTGACTAATTGTAAGAGTTTGGGATGAATTTGGAGTGTTTAGACAACACTTAAACCCGTGTTATCCCAAAATAGGCTTAAAACGAGAAAACAGGCTAAAACCAAGAGAAACATTGATTTGAAGCAATAAACAGCAATGTTACTCTTTCTAGGGTCAAAATATGAAAACAATCCAATGTATTTGACTAATTATAAGAGTTCGGGTTAAATTTGGAGTGTTTAGACAACACTTAAACCCGTTTTATCCCAAAACAGACTAAAACCGATAAAACATGCTAAAACCAAGAGAAAACATAGTTTCGAAGCAGTAAACAGCTAGTTCACTCTTTCTAGGGTCAAAATATGTAACAATACAATGCATTTTACTAATTACAAGAGTTTGGGTTGATTTTGGAGTGTTTAGACACGACTTTTACCGTTTTTCCTAAAAAAGGCTAAAACCGAGAAAACAGGCTAAAACCGAGAGAAAACATAGATTCGAAGCAGTACATTGCTTTGTTACTCTTTCTAGGGTCAAAATATGTAAAATTACAATGCATTTTACTAATTATAAGAGTTTGGGTTGAATTTGGAGTGTTTAGACAACACTTAAACCCGTTTTAATCCAAAACAGGCTAAAACCGAGAAAACAGGCTAAAACCGAGAAAACATTGATTCGAAGCAGTAAATTGATTTGTTACTGTTTCTAGGGTCAGAATGTGCGACAACCCAATGCAATTGACTAATTATAAGAGTTCGGGATGAATTTGGAGTGTTTAGACAACACTTAAACCCCTTTATCCCAAAATAGGTTTACACCGAGAAAACAGGCTAAAACGGAGAGAAACATTGATTTAAAGCAGTAAACAGCTATGTTACTCTTTCTAGGGTAAAAATATGTAACAACCCAATGCATTTGACTAATTATAAGAGTTTGGGTTGAATTTGGAGTGTTTGGACACCACTTTGATCCTTTTTTCCCAAAACAGGCTAAAACCAAGAAAACATTGGTTTGAAGCAGTAAATTGCTTTGTTACTGTTTCTAAGGTCAGAATGTGTGACAACCAAATGCATTTGACTAATTGTAAGAGTTCGGGATGAATTGGGAGTGTTTAGACAACACTTAAACCTGTTTTATCCCAAAATAGGCTTAAACCAAGAAAACAGGCTAAAACCGAGAGAAACATTGATTTGAAGCAATAAACAGCTATGTTACTCTTTTTAGGGTCAAAATATGTAACAATCGAATGCATTTGACTAATTATAAGAGTTCGGGTTAAATTTGGAGTGTTTAGACAACACTTAAACCCGTTTTATCCCAAAACATGCTAAATCGAGAAAACAGGCTAAAACCGAGAGAAAACAAAGATTCGAAGCAGTAAATTGCTTTGTTACTCTTTCTAGGGTCAAAATATGTAACAATACAATGCATTTTACTAATTATAAGAGTTTGGGTTGAATTTGGAGTGTTTAGACACCACTTTTACCCTTTTTTCCCAAAACAGGCTAAAACCGAGAAAACATTGATTCGAAGCAGTAAATTGATTTGTTACTGTTTCTAGGGTCAGAATGTGCGACAACCCAATGCAATTGACTAATTATAAGAGTTCGGAATGAATTTGGAGTGTTTAGACAACACTTAAACCCCTTTATCCCAAAATAGGTTTACACCGAGAAAACAGGCTAAAACGGAGAGAAACATTGATTTAAAGCAGTAAACAGCTATGTTACTCTTTCTAGGGTAAAAATATGTAACAATACAATGCATTTTACTAATTATAAGAATTTGGGTTGAGTTTGGAGTGTTTAGACACCACTTAAACCTGTTTTATCCCAAACAGGCTAAAACCATGAAAACAGGCTAAAACCGAGAGAAAACATAGATTCAAAGCATTAAAAAGCTATGTCACTCTTTCTAGGGTCACAATATGTAACAATACAATGCATTTTACTAATTATAAGAGTTTGGGTTGAATTTGGAGTGTTTAGACACCACATTTACCCATTTTTCCCAAAAGAGGCTAAATCCGAGAAAACATTGATTCGAAGCAGTAAATTGCTTTGTTACTGTTTCTAGGGTCAGAATGTGTGACAACCCAATGCATTTGTCTACTTGTAAGAGTTCGAGATTAATTTGGAGTGTTTAGACAACTCTTAAACCCGTTTTATCCCAAAATAGGCTTAAACCGAGAAAACAGGCTAAAACCGAGGGAAACATTGATTTGAAGCAATAAACAGCTATGTTACTCTTTCTAGGGTAAAAATATGTAACAATAAAATGCATTTGACTAATAATAAGAGTTCGTGTTAAATTTGGAGTGTTTAGACAACACTTAAACCCGTTTTATCCCAAAACAGGCTAAAACCGAGAAAACAGGCTAAAACCGAGAGAAAACATAGTTTCGAAGCAGTAAACAGCTAGGTCACTCTTTCTAGGGTCAAAATATGTTACAATACAACGCATTTTACTAATTACAAGAGTTTGGGTTGAATTTGGAGTGTTTAGACACCACTTTTACCCTTTTTTCCCAAAAGAGGCTAAAACCGAGAAAACTTTGATTCGAAGCAGTAAATTGATTTGTTACTCTTTCTAGGGTCAGAATGTGTGACAGCCCAATGCAATTGACTAATTGTAAGAGTTTGGGATGAATTTGGAGTGTTTAGACAACACTTAAACCCCTTTTATCCCAAAATAGGCTTAACCCGAGAATACAGGCTAAAACGGAGAGAAACATTGATTTAATGCAGTAAACAGCTATGTTACTCTTTCTAGGGTCAAAATATGAAAACAATCCAATGTATTTGACTAATTATAAGAGTTCGGGTTAAATTTGGAGTGTTTAGACAACACTTAAACCCGTTTTATCCCAAAACAGGCTAAAACCGATAAAACATGCTAAAACCAAGAGAAAACATAGTTTCGAAGCAGTAAACAGCTAGTTCACTCTTTCTAGGGTCAAAATATGTAATAATACAATGCATTTTAGTAATTACAAGAGTTTGGGTTGATTTTGGAGTGTTTAGACACGACTTTTACCCTCTTTCCTAAAAAAGGCTAAAACCGAGAAAACATTGATTCGAAGCAGTAAATTGATTTGTTACTGTTTCTAGGGTCAGAATGTGTGACAACCCAATGCAGTTGACTAATTGTAAGAGTTCAGGATGAATTTGGAGTGTTTAGACAACACTTAAACCCCTTTTATCCCAAAATAGGCTTAACCCGAGAAAACAGGCTAAAACGGAGAGAAACATTGATTTAAAGCAGTAAACAGTTATGTTACTCTTTCCAGGGTAAAAATATGTAACAAACCAATGCATTTGACTAATTATAAGAGTTTGGGTTGAATTTGGAGTGTTTAGACACCACTTTTGCCCTTTTTTCCCAAAAGAGGCTAAAACCGAGAAAACATTGATTCGAAGCAGTAAATTTATTTGCTACTGTTTCTAGGGTCAGAATGTGTGACAACCCAATGCAATTGACTAATTGTAAGAGTTCGGGATGAATTTGGAGTGTTTAGACAACACTTAAACATCTTTTATCCCAAAATAGGCTTAACCCGAGAATACAGGCTAAGACGGAGAGAAACATTGATTTAATGCAGTAAACAGCTATGTTACTCTTTCTAGGGTCAAAATATGAAAACAATCCAATGCATTTGACTAATTATAAGAGTTCGGGTTAAATTTGGAGTGTTTAGACAACACTTAAACCCGTTCTATCCCAAAACAGGCAAAACCGATAAAACATGCTAAAACCAAGAGAAAACATAGTTTCGAAGCAGTAAACAGCTAGTTCACTCTTTCTAGGGTCAAAATATGTATCAATACAATGCATTTTACTAATTACAAGAGTTTGGGTTGAATTTGGAGTGTTTAGACACGACTTTTACCCTTTTTCCTAAAAAAGGCTAAAACCGAGAAAACATTGATTCGAAGCAGTAAATTGATTTCTTACTGTTTCTAGGGTCAGAATGTGTGACAGCCCAATGCAGTTGACTAATTGTAAGAGTTCAGGATGAATTTGGAGTGTTTAGCCAACACTTAAACCCGTTTTATCCCAAAATAGGCTTAAAACGAGAAAACAGGCTAAAACCGAGAGAAACATTGATTTGAAGCAATAAACATCTATGTTACTCTTTCTAGGGTCAAAATATGTAACAATCCAATGCATTTGACTAATTATAAGAGTTTGGGTTAAATTTGGAGTGTTTAGACAACACTTAATCCCGTTTTATCCCAAAACAGGCTAAAACCGAGAAAACATGCTAAAACCAAGAGAAAACATAGTTTCGAAGCAGTAAACAGCTAGTTCACTCTTTCTAGGGTCAAAATATGTAACAATACAATGCATTTTACTAATTACAAGAGTTTGGGTTGAATTTGGAGTGTTTACATACGACTTTTACCCTTTTCCCCAAAAAAGGCTAAAACCGAGAAAACATTGATTCGAAGCAGTAAATTGATTTGTTACTGTTTCTAGGGTCAGAATGTGTGACAGCCCAATGCAGTTGACTAATTGTAAGAGTTCAGGATGAATTTGGAGTGTTTAGACAACACTTAAACCCCTTTTATCCCAAAATAGGCTTAAACCAAGAAAACTGGCTAAAACGGAGAGAAACATTGATTTAAAGCATTAAACAGCTATGTTACTCTTTCTAGGGTAAAAATATGTAACAACCCAATGCATTTGACTAATTATAAGAGTTTGGGTTGAATTTGGAGAGTTTAGACACCACTTTGATCCTTTTTTCCCAAAACAGGCTAAAACCAAGAAAACATTGGTTTGAAGCAGTAAATTGCTTTGTTACTGTTTCTAAGGTCAGAATGTGTGACAACCAAATGCATTTGACTAATTGTAAGAGTTCGGGATGAATTGGGAGTGTTTAGACAACACTTAAACCTGTTTTATCCCAAAATAGGCTTAAACCAAGAAAACAGGCTAAAACCGAGAGAAACATTGATTTGAAGCAATAAACAGCTATGTTACTCTTTCTAGGGTCAAAATATGTAACAATCGAATGCATTTGACTAATATAAGAGTTCGGGTTAAATTTGGAGTGTTTAGACAACACTTAAACCCGTTTTATCCCAAAACATGCTAAATCGAGAAAACAGGCTAAAACCGAGAGAAAACATAGATTCGAAGCAGTAAATTGCTTTGTTACTCTTTCTAGGGTCAAAATATGTAACAATACAATGTATTTTACTAATTATAAGAGTTTGGGTTGAGTTTGGAGTGTTTAGACAATACTTAAACCCGTTTTAATCCAAAACAGGCTAAAACCGAGAAAACAGGCTAAAACCGAGAGAAAACATAGATTTGAAGCAGTAAACAGCTATGTTACTCTTTCTAGGGTCAAAATATGTAACAATACTATGCACTTTACTAATTATAACAGTTTGGGTTGAATTTGGAGTGTTTAGACACACCACTTTTACCCATTTTTTGCCCAAAAAAGGCTAAAACCGAGAAAACATTGATTTAAAGCTGTAAATTGATTTGTTACTGTTTCTAGGGTCAGAATGTGTGACAACCCAATGTATTTTACTAATTGTAAAATTTCGGGATGAATTTGGTGTGTTTAAACAACACTTAAACCCGTTTTATCCCGAAATAGACTTAAACCGAGAAAACAGGCTAAAACCGAGAGAAACATTGATTTGAAGCAGTAAACAACTATGTTACTCTTTCTATTAGAATGTACCAAGGAGGAGAGAGGAGAGGCCGGTAAGGCCGAGCCTTGGAAGAAGAGAAGAAAGGCCGGAAAGGCCATGTAAAGGCCGGTAAGGCCATGTCCGTGTCCGTGAGCGACCATGTACCGTGTCCGGTGAGCGGCCAGTTAGGCCGTGAACACATTGAAGAGAAGGCCCGTCCGTACAGGCCCGTCCGTACAGGCCCGTCCGTACAGGCCCGTCCGTACAGGCCCGTCCGTACGATGAAGAGAAGGCCCGTCCGTACAATGAGGAGAAGGCCCGTCCGTACGGTCGTGCTCTTAGGGCTGCTCTCGGTCCATGTGATGGAAAGGCCGAAGTTTGAGTGGCTTAGGAGAAGGAAAACGAGGCCTTACAAGAGAGAGAGGCCCATCTCACAAGGAAAAGGAAGGAAGAAGGAAAAGGAAGGAAGGGAGATTCACGTGTGCTTTTGGTTAGGTGAAGGAAGAGAGAAGTCGCTCTCTTCTTCCTCTACTCGAGACAAACGGCTACAAGTCACTTTCATACCTTCCCCTTCTCTCTTTGTGTCTAACGGTCATATGACCTTGTTTTTCCTATATTAAGATGTAATCTCTCATATGTAAAACAATCACAATATTATCTAATAGAAGAGAAACCGTTTTCCCTCTCTACTTGTGTTCTTGTTCATATCAACAATGTAGAGTGTTTAGGAGATTAGCGGTTAGAGGCTGCCCTTAAGGCAGCCTATTCTCTTCTCAAATCCACCTAAACTCTTCTTATTTACTGCTTTACTTAGCCTAGATTACTGATTCTTAATCCTCCTTCTCCTAAGTATACAAACTCTAAGTGTTGTGATACTAGAAGAGGATAAGTCTCAAACTAGTGCTTCTCCTTGATAGGATCCGCTTACTCTCTAGTATTTGGGTTCTATCTAGCTGTTCTATGGGGAGTTCATCACAAGTTGATGTTCTCTCCTCCCCCTTGAGAATGAGTTAGTTTGTTGTGGGTAAAGGGGGATTCATTCACCAAGTGTTTGTCTACCCTCTCTTGTGAGCTTTGTCTCATAAATCCCAACATGGTATCAGAGCAGGTTCTGCTCTTGGTGATTCAAACTCGTTCTCAATTCAATTCATCTTTGGATTCGCTAAGTTAAAGTTTTTAAATTTCGCTTAAGTGTTAATTCGCTTAGCTTAGTTCTTTAAAGCTTTAATTTTGGCTTTTGTCGTTAAATCGATTCTCTAAACAGCTCAATGTTGAGTAAGCTTGGTCTCTTGTCTTGTTAGAATTTGTAGACCAAGTGAGTGAAGAGAAATCGAGTTTAAAAGCCCCATCCTTAAGCTTTACCGATTTGGTAATAGCTTTGTTTAATTTGGGATGGTGGGGAAGTGATGAACCATTGAGCAACTTGTTTTGTTCATGGTGAGGATTCACGGTTCTTGTGTGCTTGTATGAGCCACGAAATTCTTAGGATTTTCTTAGGATTCTCTTAGGATTTAGTTAATTTTCCTTTAAAGGTTTAATTTTGCTTTAGTTAATTTTCCTTTAAAGGTTTTAGTTGCTAAATCGCTTCTTCTTCATCTCAATGTTGAGAAAGCTTTGTTTCTGGCCATATGGTGTGTCCAAATTCGAGCTTGAGGAAGAGAGAGACTTTATTTTAGCATGTATGGCCCGCTTGGTCAAATAGATTCAAGGTGGTCCAAGATGCATTCTTTTAACCAATGGACAAAAGGTTGTTCCAAAGGTGGTTCTTCCTTTTATTTTGATTTTTGACCATGGAAAGCATCTTCTATATGCTAATTCGTGGTTCTTGAAGGCTTTTAATCTTGGAGAACACTTTGTTTAAGTGATGCTACCATGAGATATGCCTAAACCTTTGGAGAAACTAATTTTCCATAAGGTCCATGTGTTTCAGCCATTAAAGCACCAAAAGAGATTGTCTTCTTGGTTGTTCTTGGCTGTCAAAGCTTCTGCAAACTCAAGAAAACAGAGTCTAACTCTGTCCATAGGAACTCTTGAGCTCTATTCTACTCTCCATTCACCTTATACTATCGCCCATATTCTCTCTTATACTCTCTTATACTTTATTCTCTTGGTTACTTATACTTGGTTACTAATTCTCTATTTATACTCTTATTAATTCTCTAAATTCTCTATTTATTTTCAGTCTATACTCTATACTCTAATCTCTCACAATCTCTTGTTTAGAAACTGTCCCATTGAGTTTTGGTTTCAGTTTCAACCTTGAAGATATGTGGAGCTCGCTGGCTATCTCTAGAAGAAGTGGCGAGGTTGAAGGCTACAAGATAGCCATGAGGAGAGCGCAGCACAATGCCTGGAGTTAGAACCAAGGGCCACCAAGTCTTTGTTAAGCTGGTGGAAGGTGATGAATCAGTCCAAGAGCATGTGTGTTAGTGCCAAGTTGTTGATCGGATGTGCACAATGGTCTTTAGGAAAGGTGATGCACAAGGTTTCAACTGTTGATTGGATGTGCACAAGAACGGTGATGCACAAGGCTTCAACTGAGGTGATGAGGTTTCAGCCCATCATCAAGTAAAGGTTACGGGGGAGATCAAGTGACTTCAGACCGTACCTCACAGATTCTGCTCGGCCACAAGCAAAAGTCTTTACTTAAAGCTCAGCCGAAGCGTCTCAAAGATCGACTCGGACGAAACCCTTCCACTGCGATTCGGCTTCCGCGTTCTTCATTAAAGTTCGAGACCACAGAGTCATCTTGCCAGTGGAAGTGGAATCATACCAATCCGAGCAGCCGTTCGAAAGTTATGTCCGATTCAGTGGGCATATGTCAGTCTGACGATAAAACTGGCCGGGTTTAAAAACCATGGTTAGAGAAGCGGTCTCAAGGAGGAATTCCAAACCACATCAGTGATCAACTCTCTCCTTCCTATCCATCAAAACACCATAAAGGCTGTGCTCTAAACTCTACTCTATTTAAATTTCTTAAATTCATTACCTTAGCTTCATTACTAGTCTTTACTCTTTAATATGTTCTCTTAAATTGTCACACTTTTAGAAATTTTCTTTGATATTCCTCATAGCAAACACTTATTCTTTTCTTCTTTATCACTTGTTTAAGGGGTAAAGGAGACTATGAGAGCCTCAAAGAAATTCTAAAGGCGCAAGGATGGAGATCATAAGGAATGTGCTAAAGGCAAGGTGGGCTAAGGAGTAGGAGCGGTTCAAATCATGAAGAGAAGGGAGCTAGTTCTTTGCAAACCAAGGTCAAGGGACATCATGGATAGTGGAGTCTATACTCTTTTTCCCTTAACAAAGTTTTATCCCAAGAGGTTTTCTTTGTTGAGGTTTTTAATGAGGTAGATGACACTAGTCCACCCTTGATCTTTGGTCCCCATGGTGTCCCACCGATCAAGCGTGCGGGGGAGTATTAGAATGTACCAAGGAGGAGAGAGGAGAGGCCGGTAAGGCCGAGCCTTGGAAGAAGAGAAGAAAGGCCGGAAAGGCCATGTAAAGGCCGGTAAGGCCATGTCCGTGTCCGTGAGCGACCATGTACCGTGTCCGGTACCATGTACCGTGTCCGTGAACGGACCCATGTCCGGTGAGCGGCCAGTTAGGCCGTGAACACATTGAAGAGAAGGCCCGTCCGTACAGGCCCGTCCGTACAGGCCCGTCCGTACAGGCCCGTCCGTACAGGCCCGTCCGTACAGGCCCGTCCGTACGATGAAGAGAAGGCCCGTCCGTACAATGAGGAGAAGGCCCGTCCGTACGGTCGTGCTCTTAGGGCTGCTCTCGGTCCATGTGATGGAAAGGCCGAAGTTTGAGTGGCTTAGGAGAAGGAAAACGAGGCCTTACAAGAGAGAGAGGCCCATCTCACAAGGAAAAGGAAGGAAGAAGGAAAAGGAAGGAAGGGAGATTCACGTGTGCTTTTGGTTAGGTGAAGGAAGAGAGAAGTCGCTCTCTTCTTCCTCTACTCGAGACAAACGGCTACAAGTCACTTTCATACCTTCCCCTTCTCTCTTTGTGTCTAACGGTCATATGACCTTGTTTTTCCTATATTAAGATGTAATCTCTCATATGTAAAACAATCACAATATTATCTAATAGAAGAGAAACCGTTTTCCCTCTCTACTTGTGTTCTTGTTCATATCAACAATGTAGAGTGTTTAGGAGATTAGCGGTTAGAGGCTGCCCTTAAGGCAGCCTATTCTCTTCTCAAATCCACCTAAACTCTTCTTATTTACTGCTTTACTTAGCCTAGATTACTGATTCTTAATCCTCCTTCTCCTAAGTATACAAACTCTAAGTGTTGTGATACTAGAAGAGGATAAGTCTCAAACTAGTGCTTCTCCTTGATAGGATCCGCTTACTCTCTAGTATTTGGGTTCTATCTAGCTGTTCTATGGGGAGTTCATCACAAGTTGATGTTCTCTCCTCCCCCTTGAGAATGAGTTAGTTTGTTGTGGGTAAAGGGGGATTCATTCACCAAGTGTTTGTCTACCCTCTCTTGTGAGCTTTGTCTCATAAATCCCAACACTTTCTAGGGTCAAAATATGTAACAATCCAATGCATTTGACTAATTATAAGAGTTCGGGTTGAATTTGGAGTGTTTAGACAACACTTAAACCCATTTTATCCCAAACAGGCTAAAACCATGAAAATAGGCTAAAACCGAGAGAAAACATAGATTCAAAGCATTAAAAAGCTATGTCACTCTTTCTAGGGTCACAATATGTAACAATACAATGCATTTTACTAATTATAAGAGTTTGGGTTGAATTTGGAGTGTTTAGACAACACTTAAACCCGTTTTGATCCAAAACAGGCTAAAACCGAGAAAACAGGCTAAAACCGAGAGAAAACATAGTTTCGAAGCAGTAAACAGCTAGGTCACTCTCTCTAGGGTCAAAATATGTAACAATACAATGCATTTTACTAATTACAAGAGTTTGGGTTGAATTTGGAGTGTTTAGACACCACTTTTACCCTTTTTTCCCAAAAGAGGCTAAAACCGAGAAAACATTGATTCGAAGCAGTAAATTGATTGGTTACTGTTTCTAGGGTCAGAATGTGTGACAGCCCAATGCAATTGACTAATTGTAAGAGTTCGGGATGAATTTGGAGTGTTTAGACAACACTTAAACCCCTTTTATCCCAAAATAGGCTTAACCCGAGAATACAGGCTAAGACGGAGAGAAACATTGATTTAATGCAGTAAACAGCTATGTTACTCTTTCTATGGTCAAAATATGAAAACAATCCAATGCATTTGACTAATTATAAGAGTTCGGGTTAAATTTGGAGTGTTTAGACAACACTTAAACCCGTTCTATCCCAAAACAGGCTAAAACCGATAAAACATGCTAAAACCAAGAGAAAACATAGTTTCGAAGCAGTAAACAGCTAGTTCACTCTTTTTAGGGTCAAAATATGTAACAATACGATGCATTTTACTAATTACAAGAGTTTGGGTTGAATTTGGAGTGTTTAGACACGACTTTTACCCTTTTTCCTAAAAAAGGCTAAAACCGAGAAAACATTGATTCGAAGCAGTAAATTGATTTGTTACTGTTTCTAGGGTCAGAATGTGTGACAGCCCAATGCAGTTGACTAATTGTAAGAGTTCAGGATGAATTTGGAGTGTTTAGACAACACTTAAACCCGTGTTATCCCAAAATAGGCTTAAAACGAGAAAACAGGCTAAAACCAAGAGAAACATTGATTTGAAGCAATAAACATCTATGTTACTCTTTCTAGGGTCAAAATATGTAACAATCCAATGCATTTGACTAATTATAAGAGTTCGGGTTAAATTTGGAGTGTTTAGACAACACTTAAACCCGTTTTATCCCAAAACAGGCTAAAACCGAGAAAACATGCTAAAACCAAGAGAAAACATAGTTTCGAAGCAGTAAATAGCTAGTTCACTCTTTCTAGGGTCAAAATATGTAACAATACAATGCATTTTACTAATGACAAGAGTTTGGGTTGAATTTGGAGTGTTTACACACGACTTTTACCCTTTTTCCTAAAAAAGGCTAAAACCGAGAAAACATTGATTCGAAGCAGTAAATTGATTTGTTACTGTTTCTAGGGTCAGAATGTGTGACAGCCCAATGCAGTTGACTAATTGTAAGAGTTCAGGATGAATTTGGAGTGTTTAGACAACACTTAAACCCCTTTTATCCCAAAATAGGCTTAAACCAAGAAAACTGGCTAAAACGGAGAGAAACATTGATTTAAAGCAGTAAACAGCTATGTTACTCTTTCTAGGGTAAAAATATGTAACAACCCAATGCATTTGACTAATTATAAGAGTTTGGGTTGAATTTGGAGAGTTTAGACACCACTTTGATCCTTTTTTCCCAAAACAGGCTAAAACCAAGAAAACATTGGTTTGAAGCAGTAAATTGCTTTGTTACTGTTTCTAAGGTCAGAATGTGTGACAACCAAATGCATTTGACTAATTGTAAGAGTTCGGGATGAATTGGGAGTGTTTAGACAACACTTAAACCTGTTTTATCCCAAAATAGGCTTAAACCAAGAAAACAGGCTAAAACCGAGAGAAACATTGATTTGAAGCAATAAACAGCTATGTTACTCTTTCTAGGGTCAAAATATGTAACAATCGAATGCATTTGACTAATATAAGAGTTCGGGTTAAATTTGGAGTGTTTAGACAACACTTAAACCCGTTTTATCCCAAAACATGCTAAATCGAGAAAACAGGCTAAAACCGAGAGAAAACATAGATTCGAAGCAGTAAATTGCTTTGTTACTCTTTCTAGGGTCAAAATATGTAACAATACAATGTATTTTACTAATTATAAGAGTTTGGGTTGAGTTTGGAGTGTTTAGACAATACTTAAACCCGTTTTAATCCAAAACAGGCTAAAACCGAGAAAACAGGCTAAAACCGAGAGAAAACATAGATTTGAAGCAGTAAACAGCTATGTTACTCTTTCTAGGGTCAAAATATGTAACAATCGAATGCATTTGACTAATTATAACAGTTTGGGTTGAATTTGGAGTGTTTAGACACACCACTTTTACCCATTTTTTGCCCAAAAAAGGCTAAAACCGAGAAAACATTGATTTAAAGCTGTAAATTGATTTGTTACTGTTTCTAGGGTCAGAATGTGTGACAACCCAATGTATTTTACTAATTGTAAAATTTCGGGATGAATTTGGTGTTAGACTTTGTAGAATAAAGAAGAGAATCAAGAGAGTGATGAGAGATGTCGGTAGACAAAGAGAATGAGGAAGAAGAGAAGATTAGGTTATTGTTCCATAAGAATATCCGTTACAATGTAGGCTAATGCCTATTTATATCATGAGAAACTCTAGGGCTACACCCTTTACAAACCGCACAGCTAAGTGATAGGGACAGGAAGAGAGAAGAGACTAATCCCAAGGTTGATAGCGACCCGTCTTAGTCTCCTTAAACCAAACATCACCCGTGACTCTTCTTGCTCCACTTGCGCTTTCCCTCCAACGGCTATCTTGGGAATTCTAGAGTCTTCTAATGGGCTTAGGATGAGCAGGCCTCCTCTCCATTCCTTATCACTAGAAGACTCGGCCATTTCACCACACTTGTACGGACAGCCCATATTCAATACTCGTACGGACGGCCATGGCTGCCTTAGGCTTATTCTTTTGATCAATACTCCCCCTCAAGCTTAGCCTAATGAAATGGCTAAGCTTGGAACCCGTGAAGCAGCACCTCATTAAAAACCTTGACTTAGAAAACCTCATGGGACAAAACCAAGTCGAGGGAAAAAGAGTGTGCTGTCCACGGATTAGAGAAGCTTGATCATGGCCGTGTAATGTCTACAAGTCCAAGTTTGCTATAGATGTGATCACAAACCTTGGAGCTTGCAGACTTGGTGAAGATGTCAGCTAGCTGATCTTGACTCCTTGTGTGGCATGGTAACACCACTCCTTCTTCAATCTTCTCTCTCACCTTGTGGCAATCGCTTTCTATGTGCTTGGTCCTCTCATGAAAGACTGAGTTTGTGGCAATGTGGATGGCCGCTTCATTGTCGCAGTGCATGGTCATGGGCTGCTTTGTCTCGATGCCTAAATCCTTGAGTAGGCCCTTCAGCCATGTCATCTCGTTAGTGAGCTTCCTCATAGCTCTATACTCGGCCTCGGCGCTAGAGCATGAAACCACCTTTTGTTTCTTAGACCTCCATGTAACCAAGTTGCCTCCAACAAACGTGCAGTACCCAGTGGTGGATCTCCTATCCAGCGTGTCGCCATTGTAATCCGCATCACAATAGCCAACGATTTCGGTGTTGTCATTCTTGCCCATCCAAATACCTTGACCCGGACTGCCCTTGAGATAGCTTAGGATCCTCTCGACTTGACTCCATTGGTACTTGCTTGGTGCCTTCATATGTTGGCTAACCTGATTCACAGCATAAGATATGTCAGGTCGTGTGATAGTAAGGTATATCAGCTTACCTACAAGCCGGCGATAGCGTGTGACGTCTAAGAATGGCTCGTCCATTGGTTCCTTAGGTCGGCCTTCCATTGCCCGTAAGCTCTCCCCCTTTCGCTTGAGCTGGTAATCTTCATCAAGGGGCGTAGCAACCGGAGACACACCAAGCTTGCCAGTCTCCTCTAACAAGTCAAGAGTATACTTGCGTTGTGAGAGGAAGAGTCCTTCCGGTGAGCGACAAATCTCAATACCAAGAAAGTATTTGAGTTCCCCAAGGTCCTTGATGTCAAATACCGACTTGAGAGAGTCCTTGGTGTCCTGAATGGCCGCCTTATCATCACCAGTCACGATGATGTCGTCGACGTATATGAGCACCACCACCCAACCAATAGAGGTGCGACGCGTGAAGAGAGTATGATCAGCCTCCGATCGCGTAAAACCATCAGTCTTGAGAGTGGCGCTTAGTTTGTGGTACCACGCTCGTGGGGACTGCTTAAGGCCATAGATGGCCTTACGTAGCCTCAAGACTTTTCCGGGTGTAACCATGTCTTCAAGGCCGGGAGGAGGCGTCATGTACACTTCTTCATCAAGTTCACCTTGAAGGAAGGCGTTCTTCACATCCATCTGCCATAAGTCCCATGAGAGGTTGACAGCAAGTGACAGCACAACCCGAACCGTATGGAGCTTGGCCACGGGTGCAAAGGTGTCCGTGTAGTCCGCGCCATAGGTTTGGGTGAAGCCACGGGCCACTAACCTGGCTTTATGCCGTTCAATGTCACCATTGCTCAAATATTTTATGGTAAACACCCATTTGGAGCTAACTGCCCGCTTGCCTTGAGGAAGATCCGATTCGTCCCACGTATGATTCCGGATCATGGCGCCAGTTTCATCCTTGACCGCATCTAACCAAACTTGATGTGCCTTGGCTTCATCATATGTCTGCGGGATCCAATTGGCGTCCACTTGGCCGAAGAAAGCTTGGTGATCCGCAGGTAACAGCTCAAGGGAACAAACGGACTGAATGGGATGAGCGACAGCTTGGCTATTGTAATAGACACGCTTGTTCTTCCAAGTGGAGGGATCCGACCGAGGTCTGGTGCTCCGACGCAGGACTGGTGCCGGAAGTGGATCCACGCTAGGCAACACGGTGGACGTACCGTCCGTAGGAGCCGTCTCCGTGTTTTCCTCGGTAGAGGCCGCCGCCGGAGCATGCGTGTCCGTTGTAGGGCCAGGGACGGGAACGCCGGTTATGGGTAGGCCAGACTCGAGAGATTCACCATCTTGGGCTGAACCATTGTCATTTGCATCTCCTTGGTCAGACCCACCATCGATAGAAATTTGACTTAGTGTTGGCCGCACGGCACCCGTTGGTGGAGATGGGTTGCCAAGGTGATCAAGAAGGAACCGTAGACTCGAAGCTCGGTCATTAGGTGAGTGAGCGAGATCTTTAAGGCTGTTCCAATCCCTCTTGTCATGGTAGCCCACATGTTCTAGAAACCGGACATCTCGAGAGACATATAGTCGACTTGTGGCCGGATCATAACATTTGTACCCCTTTTGTGTGGTGGAGTAGCCAATGAACATACACTTTGTACTTTTGGCATCCAGCTTACTCCTTTGTTCTCCTGGTACTAACACAAAACAAACACAGCCGAAAACTCGTAAGTGATCAAGAGATGGTTTAAATTTGTTTAGTACTTCAAATGGAGATAAGTCATGAAGAACTCTAGTTGGTGTTCGGTTGATTAGGTAGCATGCAGTCATCACGGCATCACCCCAATATCGTTTAGGAACACTCGAATGGAACATGATTGCCCGCGCCACTTCCATGAGGTGCCGGTTCTTCCTCTCGGCCACACCATTTTGTTGTGGCGTGTAGGGACAACTAGTTTGATGGAGAATGCCATGCTTGGAGAGATGTTCTTTGAACTTGCAACTTGTGTATTCCCCCCCATTATCAGACCTAAGTACCTTAAGTTTAGCATTGAAGTGATTAGTCACATAGTTTTGAAAATTGATAAAGGCATCAAATACTCTATCTTTAGATGGCAACAAGGTAATCCAAGTGTATTTTGATTTTTCATCAATAAAGGTCACAAAATACTTGTTATTATCTCTAGATAGGCATGGTGATGTCCAAACATCTGAGTGAACTAAATCAAAACAATCCTCATAAATAGTAGTTGACTTAGGAAAGATAGACTTGCAATGTTTTCCAAGAATACAAGGTTCACAAGTAGAATTATCAAAAGAAATATTAGGAAACATCAACCCTA